>NC_090436.1:625753186-627066936 GCF_031143425.1 Pleurodeles waltl | reverse complement strand
AATTCCCCATGCTAGCGCCTATATCATATATACCTTTGTCTATTATCCACTTGTAGTCCTCTCCATGACAAAGGGCTTTGACAGCATGAGTAAATACATAGGCCTTGAGATATTTTGAACCCACTGCAGTACAGATCTAAAATATATTCCCATATCCAAAAGAGTCATGTGTTGGGCCTGTAATTTACTTCTCGAGATGGGGTCAAAGAATCAAATGGGGGTCATCATCAGGACTATGGATCAGTATCGCTACACGCAAATAAGACACAATACATCGTGACACGTCTCCAGGAGCTTTCTGATGATTGCCCTGGCTTGATGAATATGATACCATCAGAATTTTCTGATCAATAACCTGAGCCCCGGATAACATATGTGATCGGCGCTCTGTGGTACCTAGACCACCCACATTATCCACTTGATAATTGTTGACCCCAGACGTTGGGTCCTTACCTGAAGATGTCCCTGACCACCAGATTGCCTTGCTACACTGGAGTTTAGGTGCTACCAGCTAAATTTTACTGTCCTGATGATGACCCCCATTTGATTCTTCTTTACAACGGGGTCGAAACGTCGACGTACCTATGAGAGTGGAATATATAAACATAAAGAAGCCTTACGAGACTTTAGGGCTTCCTGGACTGAACGAGCCACTAGAAGTTCATAATTTTCTTAAAGCCACCTTTATACATACTGTATATATCACCTTCACTTACCTGCACTTTTGCATCACCTTCACTGTTTTTACTAGGAGTGCCTATTCAGGCGAATGCAAACTTTACGTGCAGAATAACATGTTCAACGAAATATATGTTTAATGTCTGGAATAACATGTACAAAGAAATATAAAATGCAATAAATGTCTATTGACGTTACATTGGTTGTACGCATAGAATTACTTTAGCCATTTGATTACCGTGGAAGTCTAGGTTACTTCCCCCTTGCATTGACCATTAACCTATCCACTAAATAATATCGACACATTCCTGTCTGTTGCAGTCAAAACAGTCTGGCATACAAATTCATCTTGTTTGACTCAAACTGGCTTACATGCACATTTGTGAAGAGCTAAGGCTTCGTGAGAATCTTCTACTGTCCACATGAACTGACTAGAATTTCTCTGTGAAAACAGATTTCAAATATTTTTCAAATATGGAAGGATGCCAGTGTACACATGTTTCCAGTCCTTTTGGAGAAGACGCTCCTTATCATATTATCATAGCACCAACACACCAATGTCAAGTCTGACACATCAACTGTCTCATGAGTGTGCAGTTTGTCCTGTCATCAGTAATAGGGCCTACATTACCTACTCACAATTGTGTTGGAACATCACATCTGAGTTTATCCTCAAGTGGGACATGTTTGGTCCAACTGTCTCTCTTGACGTAGAGTAAATGCAGGTACCCCTTTGTTCGCATGCAGCCATGTAGCTGCTCAAAACAGTACTTGGTGTGTGATGAGGAATCTAGTGGCAACCTTTAGCACAAAACAATACACCAAACATAGCATCAGACACAGTCTGATTAACTTACACCTCTAGAATTTCTCATGTGCATTGGATGTGTGTCAACCATCATGTTGATGCCATACAACATTTCTAGAAATAAAAAATGTTAAACTAAAAAATTGCTACAGACAATATCTCACCCCCCTTAATGTTGCTGTTGGACCCTCAACTGCCGATCAAGTTCTGGGTCGGACACAGCAAGGATGTGGGCCATTAGGGGGGTCAAGGTGCGGCGTACCTGCTTGGATCGTTATGAGGACAGGCTGAGCTGGCCTTCAGCTGACTTACGGGTCCAGCGTCAGTGGTCCTCCCACCTCTTCCGGTAATGCAGACTGCATTGCTTATGGACCCCAGGATCCGCATCATCTTAGCAATGGCCTTCCAAATTTCCCGTTTCCGATGGGCATTGACCTGCATGGGTGACAGAAAATAACGAGAAAAAATGTTTCGAGTGATTTTGTTTGTCTGTAATGCTGTGGCACAATTTTGTTGCATCTCTAACATGCATTCATCAAACAGTAACTTCATTTTTAACAAAAACATTTAGAGGTTCATAGGGAATACTGACATGTAAAGATATGTTGAGTACCTTCAATACTTTCTCTCTTTTCATGTTATCAATCCAGGCCACAAACATCCTCTAGGCCAAGGCTATGGAAGCTTTCCTGTTGTGAGACCCATTTGTGAATATTCACAATCATTGTGAGCTACTAAAGGCTAAACAACCTGTACATTATTTGCTCATATACTTGTCTCATGCCTAAACTTCTAAGAGTCAGAACCAGGGGTAGGCAGAGTGTGCTGAGTTTCACTTTGCGGAATTCTGCAGAGTTAGATAAAAACTCCACAAGATTCTGCAGAGTTCTTCCAGTTTTGCATCTTACTGCTCCTCTCGGTCCCCTACACAGATATAAATAAAACCTGTGATACTAAGGAGATGCACAGCATGCATCAGTGGGATGGAACCCTGAGGTATTTGCTAAGACACAAGGTTGGCCCATCATCCCCAGAGCACCAAAACACATCCAGTCCAGTTACAGATGGGCTGAAAAGCCCCAAGGAAAATAAGCAGGTACTTAGCCACGACAAGTTGGATACTGGAGGCGGAAGTGGGCATTCCCAAGCAAGGGCCACCTCCTTTGAATTCTGCTTGGTAACGCTGACAGACAACTGGCGAAAGAACAGCTGAGGGAAAGGTAGCAAGAACAAGAATATGTATGAAAGCACACACCAACTGCACTAATAAATACAAAGAAAAAAGAACACAAAAAAACACTAATCTCAGCTGTAATGCAGCTAGACAATAGGACAACTGGGTTTTTGTGGAGCCCTTTATGTGCTTTATCACTCCCTGATTAATTAATCTGTTTGGATGTTGTGACTTAATATACAAAAGACTCATGGAGCTTGTGGTCATTAAATCTGGAGCAAGGGGGTTTCTGGTGATACTGAAGTGGAAGGGCTCAATGTGTTAACAAGCATTTCAGACACTTACAGCTAAAAAGGCAGCGAATGGAGAACTAGCACACCGCCATTTCAACTGCTATCAGCTGCTCCCCAATGAAATGTACGTGCATCAGCCTAATGCATGATGTTAATGTATACGTTAGTGTGTAGCAGCACATAAGGGAATGTCATGAAAGAAATATATCCTATACTGCAATAAAACATGAATGACAGTGTGTTAAACTAAGGCTCTCTGATATTGATGGAGGTTGTAATGGTACAACAGCATGAAAAGATCTGCACAAGGTGCAACCTGGTGGCAGACTTTATACCAGAGAGATTGTGCCTGTAGGAAGCCACTGTGTTAAGGTAGCGATTGCTAGATACCTGCTGATCTGATCACCACAAAGAGCTTAGTTTCATTTCTCAGGAAAAAGAAACCTGCTCTGTGTTCTGCTTTTTTGTGCACTACTGTGGCAGGGGAGTCAGTGTCACTGGTGATTCTGACCCGTGGGGACTAGTAGTACCCCATTACCTATTATCACTTAGAGGAGCTGAGTATTCTTGCGGCCCGCCGCAAAGGCATTATGCTTCTCTCACCGTTAAAAAAGGTTCTCTGCTTCCGGACCAGTGAGCTGCTTCTTGGACTCAGTACTGCGTAGAACTGGATAACTCTTGCAATCCCTCACCAGAACATCATCCATTCCATATAAGGCAAGTACATGTTGGACATTAAAAAGGGACTAGATTATGCTGTAGCCTGTAGCTTAACTTCTGCTGAATGATTAGTTCCGCCGGCAGAGCGATGGAATTTATTTAGTAATTTTGAATTTCAAAAGTAACACGGATTTACTAAATTCCTCCAATTCTGCCAGCGGAATTAAAAATTCCACCCACCCCTAGTCAGAACGCATGGTTTGCAACACACAATGGCCCTCATTACTACCCTGGAGGTAAATCCCGCTTACCGCCGCGCTGACGGCCGTCGAGTTACAGTGGCCACGGTGGAAATCCGCTACAGGTATTATGACACACATCTCGTAATCTGCCACAATACCGACACCCACACAAGTCCCCCACACCAAAGGTCAGTGATAAACTGGTGATAGCAAAACCTACACCGTCACGCCAACATAACTATGCCCACACTATCACGACCCACGAATCAACGGGGCAGTCATTCAAGCACGGTAATCCATTGGCAGTACACACCGCCGCGCTCAAAATACACACACACTTACAAAACACAACCACATTGGACAATTCAACATTCACACACCTGATACAGATACACACACCACACCCACACACCCACACCACTATAAAACTCACACCCACATTACCCACAACCCCTTACAACGATTAACTTGGAAGAAGCTGAGAGAGACAGAGAGAATAGCAAACACAACTCCAGCATCCACAGGCACACCACACCATCACTTATACAACATCCACGCACCTCATACAACACACACCAACACAACACATCACACAGCGCAACAAACAACACCTCACACATCACTCACACCACATTATGGCACCTCAAAGACACCCCAGGTTTTCTGAGGAGGAGCTCAGGGTCATGGTGGAGGAAATCATCCGGGTAGAGCCACAGCTATTGGGATCACAGGTGCAGCAGACGCCCATTGCAAGTAAAATTGGAGCTACGGTGGAGAATTGTTGACTGGGTCAACGCAGTGGGACAGCATCCAAGAACACGGAATGACATCAGGAAGAGGTGGAACGACCTACAGGAGAAGGTGCGTTCTGTGGTATCCAGACACCAGGTAGCAGGTCAGAGAACTGGCGGTGGACCACCACCTCCTCCCCCACAACTAACAACATGGGAGGAGAAAGTCTTGGCAATCATGCATCCTGAGGGCCTCGCAGGATTAGCAGGAGGACTGGACTCTGGTAAGGCATATCTTTACCATTATATCCCCCCCACCTGCATGCTATCACAAACACCTAGCCCAGCCCTCACACCCATCACCCCAACACCCCACTGGTAACCCACTATCACAATCCACACATCCCAATACCAAGGCCTGCATGTTACACCAATGCATGGACACCCATCACCAAAGCATGTCCAGAACAGATACTCACCCAGGCCCCAAAATCACCATTCACACAAGGCCAAAGACAAGAAGCCAAGCACAGGAGTAGAGGGTAGCTCACCCATTGGACAAGATGGCACACACAGATACAATAACTATGCATTTACCCCCCAACAGGACCCATACACAACGTCACTGGACAGGAGATGCCAGACATATCCAGTCCCTCCACAGAAGAGGACCACAGTGATGACAGCAGCTCTGCACGCCTGGATCAAGATGACCAGCCTGGCCCATCTGGGACCTCAGGACAGTGGGTTCCCCTGCCACAGTCACAAACCACCACTGAACCTCCCCCCTCAGGAAACACCAGCACAGCACCCACCCATTGGGCCCATCCCTCTGTTGCCAGGACACGTCAATCAGCAGTGTGTCCACCACTACAGGGACCCCAGGCAAACCCACCAACCCAAGACAATCAGGGACCTAGGGTCAGTGGCAGTGGGCACACGGTTCAGGGGACAGAGGCACAGGACAACAGGGAAGCTGGGAGGACTGCTGTGTGACAGGGGGAGGACAGGCCCAGGGAACCTACTCTCCACGAGGCACTCTCCAACATCATGGGAGCATACCACCATTCCCAGGAGACCATGGGCATGGTACTGGCCAAGTTTCAGGAGACCCAGCGGCTGCAGAAGGAACACTACCTGGGGATCAGGGAGGACTTGAAGTCCATTAACAGCACCCTGGTCACCTTTGCAAGGGTGCTGGCAGACATGGCCAACACCAAGAGGGACACAGTGGCACACCAACGGGCCCCTGACACTAGCCTGAACGATGAACAGCCCTCCGCCAGTGCTAGTGGACAGGAGGTCCCGCCACAGGACCAACAGGCCACCAGCACCCCACCCCCTGCAGAAGGAGAACACCCATGCAAAAGGTCCCTGACATCCAGGAACAAGACAGAGAACATTGCCAAGACCCCCACCAGGAAATAAGACTCTCCTGAATGTCACCCTTCTGTCCCACTATGTTACCCTGTCCACCTTGAACTGCCATTACTCCACTTCCTATGCCCCCTTGGACAATGCACCTGTGATACCAATAGACTGGACTCCACCATGGACATTCCTCCACCATCACCCCAGCCCACTGCACAGCCCCCTCCACTTATTAGCACAGAAATAAACACCCTTGAATCACAAATTAATCTGGAGTCAGTCTGTACTTTCACAAATTTGTAATTGCAACTTATCTGAAAAATAGCAATGTCAATGTTTATTTCCACATACCAATGTTTGACAGTTGTTGGGCAGCAGTAAACATAGCAGAAGGCACAAAGTGGTACCAAGATCTGTGAAATGGAAAGCCAAAGTGAACTGTCAGGGTTCATACACAGAGCTAAAAAGGGAAAATCATGCAATGTCCTACAGTAGTATGATATGAGAGGAGCAGTGCCAGTCTCCTACCTGTGTCTCACTGGAAGTATTGCATGATGATGTTGTTTCGGTTGTCTATATCTTCTTCTTCTACCTTCTCTTCTTCACTGTCCACATGCTCCACAGCTACTCTGAGACCTACATCATGTCCATCCTCCTGCAGCAAAGGCACCTGGCATAGCAAAGCCAGGTTTTGCAACATACAGCATGCCACGATGATCTGGCACACCTTCTTCGGTGAGTAGTTTAGGGAGCCACCTGTCAGACGGAGGCACCGGAACCTGGCCTTCAGGAGGCCAAAAGTACGCTCAATTATCCTCCTACTTCGCCCATGTGCCTCATTGTATTGTTCATCTGCCCTTGTCCTGGGATTCCTCACTGGAGTTAGTAGCCATGCAGGTTGGGGTAACCAGGGTCACCTGCAAATATCGAGAGACAACTCTTAGACATACACTAACCCTTATGGACAACCCCATACCCAGACACCTATGCAAACTGTCTTGGGGCCTTGGGCTCACCTATTAGCCACACACAGTGCCTTTGGAGTTGCCCCATCACATGAGGGATGCTGCTATTCCTCAAAATGTAAGCGTCATGCACAGAGCCAGGATACTTGGCATTCACATGGGAGATGTACTGGTCTGCCAAACACACCATCTGCACATTTATCGAATGGTAGCTTTTGCGGTTTCTGTGCACCTCTTCATTCCTGCGGGGGGGGACAAATGCCACATGTGTACCATCAATTGCACCAATGATGTTGGGAATATGTCCCAGGGCATAGAAGTCACCTTTCACTGTGGGCAAATCCTCCACCTGGGGGAATACGATGTAGCTGCGCATGTATTTCAGCAGGGCAGACAACACTCTGGACAACACGTTAGAGAACATTGGCTGTGACATCGCTGATGCCATGGCCACTGTTGTTTGAAAGGACCCACTGTCCAGGAAATGGAGTACTGACAGGACCTGCACTAGCGGGTGGATTCGTGTGGGATGGCGGATAGCTGACATCAGGTCTGGCACCAACTGGGCACACAGTTCCTGGATTGTGGCACGACCAAGTCTGTAGGTGATAATGATGTGTCTGTCTTCCATTGTCGACAGGCCCACCAGGGGTCTGTATACCGGAGGATGATGCCATCTCATCATCATCTGCCCCAGCGGACATGCCCTATGGAGGAGAAGGGTGAGCAGAGGCTCATACACCACATAGGTTTCACAAGGGTGTTTAGAAAAATTGTGATGTAATCGGTGTTTTGCGCTGTATGTCCATATTCCTGCCCAAAAGTGCTGTGACGCAGTTAGATGGCCTGCCATGTGACCCCTCTGAAATGGCGGCTGCTTGACCTGTAAGGAGGGACAAGGGGAAATGAGGTAACTACGCTGGCGTTGTGCAGCTTCGCAGTAGGCGGACGAAAACTGCAGCGCAATTCAGCATTGGATATCATTGGGCCCTATGGGTTCCAGGAGCCAATGACGATGTATGCCGGCGGTGACGGTACGCACCGCCGCGGACTTGACCGCCATTTTCTAACTGTTCAATCACTTGATACCTGACCTTCAACAGGAGAGGACCTACACTGCAAGGGATGCTGTGACCTGAGTCTGGAAGCGACAATGGCTACAGTGTCTGGGGAAAGGGCCTCTGCCTTCACTGCGGAGGAGTTCGACAACCTGGTGGCTGGGGTCCTCGCACCAGTACACGCTACTCTACGGTCCACCAGACAAACAGGTGAGTACACTGTGAGCATGATGGATGGGACATGAATGTATGGAGTGGCGTCGATGGAAGATACAGTTGGGGGGGGCAGAGGCCAGCATGTGAGGATTGTCAGTATATGTGTTTTTGAGCCAGGGTGGGAGGTTGTGGCCAATGAGTAAGATGAATTGGACGGAGTAGTAAAATCCATTCTTTCTTTACTTTTCCTCTAGGTCAGCACCCACCAGAAGAAGGGTATTTGGCGTGCCATTTCCAAGGAAGTGCGGACCCTGGGGGTCTACCATAGACGGAGCACCCACTGCCGCAAAGGATGGGAGGACCTGCACCGCTGGACCAAGAAGATGGCGGAGGCCCAGCTGGGGATGGCCTCCCAACGTGGAAGGGGTGCCCGTCGCACCATGACCCCCCTGTTGTACTGGATCCTGGTGGTGGCATATCCAGAGTTGGATGGGTGCTTGAGGGCATCACAGCAGCCACAAGGGGGTGAGTACAGTCTCATTCAGCTGACTCTGCATGCTTTATGAGGTTTGTGGGTGGGGGAAGTGGGCTGTGGGTTCCCTAGGCCAGGGCAAATGTGGCAGGGTAGATCCATTGTCAGGCAGGCTCAGTGGCAGTCCAACCCCAAAAGTAGTAGTGGCTCTCTACACCTAGTCAGGCTCCTGTGGGTTCCAGGTGTGCATCAAATGGGTCTAGGCACAGTCCCCCATGGGCATGTGATTTTCCCCCGAACTGTTAGTGCATAGGGCTGCTCCCTGTGTGTGGCGTCCCCTAACGGTGGTGTTGTTGCAGGCATTGACCATGTGTCTCTTCTGTCTTTCCTCCCCTTTTTGTTTTGTCACCCTGTCCTTGTGTGCATTAGCATCATCTGGTGGAGGTGCATTGGCACCGGAGAAGGAGGGAGCTGCAACCCACATGGCCCACGAGGGTGAAAGTACGGAGTCTGAAGGCACCAGTGGGACGGAGGGCGAGGGGAGCTCAACGACGGGGACAGGAGGAGACACCAGTGACTGCGACTCCTCCTCTGATGGAAGCTTCCTTGCGGTGGCGGGCACCTCTGTGCCCACCGCATCAACAGGTACAGCCGCCACCCCCCCTACCAGCACCGCCCTCCCAACAGCCCTTCAGCATGTTTCCTGTGCCCGCTCACCCAGGAGGGTGGGCATCTCCTTCGCCCCAGGCACCTCAGGCCCTGCCCCAGTCAGCCCTGCTGCCCTCATTGAGGAGGCTATTGACCTCCTGAGATCCCTCACTGTTGGCCAATCAACCATTTTGAATGTCATCCAGGGTGTCGATAGGCATTTGCAGCAAACAAATGCATACCTGGAGGGCATTCAATTTGGTGTGGCAGCCCAACAGAGAGTATTTCAGGCTCTGGCCTTAGCACTGATGGCAGCCATTGTCCCTGTGTCCAGCCTCCCCCCTCCAACTTCCACTACCCAGACCCAATCCCCTTTACCTCAGCCTATCCCAAGCACACCATCAGACCAGCATGCACACTCATCAACACACAAGAGTGCACATGGCAAACATAAGCACCACACATCACAGAGACACTCACACAAGCACCATCCCCATGCAGACAAAGCAACATCCACTGCCTCCACTGTGTCCCCCTCCTCCACGTCCTCCTCCTCCCTCCCAGTCTCGTCTCCACTCACACCTGCATGTACTACATCCTCAGCCACTACCTCCATCACCAGCACACCCATCACCACACACTGCTCATGTGCAATCACCACCCCCACTACCATGCACACGTCCCCTGTGTCCTCTCCCAGTGTGTCTGTGAGCCCTCCTCATAAACTACACAAATGCCGGCACACACTCACTCAAAAGCCATCCACATCACAACAGCCTCCAGCCCATGCACCCTCACCCAAATTCAGCAGACGTAGACCTCCTACAAGCACTACCTCTTCCTCCACTCCCAAACCCCCTCCATCTTCCCATCCCAGTGTGTCTAAAAAACTTTTCCTCGCTAACATTGACCTGTTCCCTACACCTCCCCCCGTCCTTCCCCTAGGGCCAGGATGTCCAGATCCCAGCCCAGCACCTCAGCCACGAAATCCTTGAGCACTGTGGTCCCTGCAAGTCCAGTAACATCGCGGACCGCACCCATCAGGGCTGCCAGTGTGCCACCTAGTGAGGCAAGGATCACCATGTTCCGCCACCTGCCAAGGTGAAGAAGGAGACAACATGCTGTAGGGAAAAGCCACACCAACCACCCTGCAAGGCCTCCTCCAAGACAAAAGAGGACAGTGCCAAGGTCCCAGCAGCGACTTGCAAGGTGGGGAAGAGACACAAGCCTAAGGGAAGTCAACTCAGGGCACGGAGCCTCAGGGTGAGGGACTGGAACTGGTGACACCCCTTCTGCAGGACGGAACAGCAACCTGTACGGCGGTGGCACCCCCGCAACCACCACCATCTGCACTACCACCTGCACACCCACCTGCACACCCACCTGCCCATCTGCTGCCTTTGCTACAGTCCCCAGCATCATCCCCAGTGGGCAGCCGTCCGAGGCTGCAGGAGCCGTCCTGGTTTCTCCCTCCACAGGTACTGACACATGCACCACCGCCACCATCACCGCCGCTGACACCGCCGCAACCACCGCCACCTGCCCCGTGACGTGCCCAGCCAGTGCCACCACGGCGGACATCAGCAGCATCCCCAGTGGGCAACCATCCGAGGCTGCAGGAGACATTCTGGACCCTGCACAGACTACATGAGGCTCCACAACCAGCACTGGCACTACAAGCAGTTGGCAGGCTAAGTCGCCACAGGGTGGAGTGTGTCTTTGCCCCCATGTAGTATCATGCTGCCTGTTTCCTGAAACTCTCATGGCTCAGACACCCATGTGAGGGATTGGGAACTGCCACATCCCAGGAGCAGCATCACTGGGCACCAAGCCCCCCCAGAACCAGTGAAGAGATACATCCACTACCCATATCCTTGGCAGGATGAAGCACTCTGGGCACTAACCCCCCTCCAGAACCAGTAGAGAACAGCATCCACTCACCCAGTCCTTGGCAGGTAGAAGCACTCTGGGCACCAAGCCCCCTCCAGAACCAGTGGAGAGATACATCCACTACCCATATCCTTGGCAGGATGAAGCACTCTGGGCACTAAGTCCCCTCCAGAACCAGTGGAGAACAGCATCTACTCACCCAGTCCTTGGCAGGATGAAGCTCTCTGGGCACTAAGCCCCCTCCAGAACCAGTGGAGCGATACATCCTCTACTCATATCCTTGGCATGATGAAGCACTCTGGGCACCAAGCCCCCTCCAGAACCAGTGGAGAACAGCATCCACTGGAGAGACTGTGGCTTTGCACTCCCAAGGACCAATCAGTGGGCAAACCACCCACTTGAGAGACTTGTGAGACTGTGGCTTTGCACTCCCCAGGAGCAAACAGTGGGCATGGAGCCCCCTCGAGGAGCAGTGGTGTTGTCCCATCATCCGGCTGAGGTGCCCCCCCGTCCCCTTCCCCCTGAGGTGCCTGTTTTTGTTCGACCTGATGCCCCAGCAGTGTTCTCTACGTTTTGAGGCAGGTATCATGTGTGGGCTTCGCCCATACATTTTAGGACCACTGGTCAACGGACAATGAATGTAAAACTATCCGGACTTGTGTAGTTGCTGTACATATTTGTATATAATGATCTGTTACCGACCTGTTTCCCTATCTGCATTTTCGATGATTACACTCGTTACAATCATTTTAGTTTGTCCTTGCGTTCTTCAAGAAGGTTACGGGGTGTATCTGTGATGTAATTGGATGTGATTGTGTGTATGGTGTTGTGATTGAGGGTGGGGGTGTTGCGTGTTGTGTGTGTGTGTCACTCTCTTTTTCCTCCCCCACCTCCCCTGTGTGCTAGGTGCAGTACTCACAGTGGTCGTCTCCGCCGTCTTTGATGTTCCTGGTAGAAGAGGAGGTAAACCAACATTGGTAGCACCTGTAACTCGGGCTCCATGGCGTCCTGGTTCCCCGTTGGGTGTTGAGAGGTGAGTGGTTTCCGTTCCAAAGACTGTTTCCGCCGTGCTTTTGATGGCGTTGGTACCACCCTGGAAAAGCTGGCAGATTGGTGCCTTGTAATACAGTGGGCGGTACATTGTCTTCTGCCTGCCTGTTGGCGGTTTCTGCCGCGGTGTTTATGTCTACCGCCGTGGCGGTCGGAGTTTTAAAGTGGCTGTCTGTGTTGGCGGTTTCCGCCATGGTCGTGATTCCATTTTTTCCTGTTGGCGGTATTACCGCCACTTTTACACAGACTGCCAGGGTTGTAATGAGGGCCTCAGTGACTAATGGCAATATAGAATGGCTGCTATGTGTCAGCGACAGCATGGATTTGGGGGATGTATGAAGAAATATGTGTAGGAATGGGACATAGTTGTATAGATGATTGAAAGCCTGTGTCATTTGACCTTGCAGCACAGGAAATAATTTACCCCCATGTGGTACCATGACGTTTAACCAAACAGATAATCCTATTCCACAATATGAGCTATAATCCCACTTGACAGAACAGCATCAGACAGAACCATAACTTTAGAATATCTTCTTGTACTTAACATTTCTCTCATTTTGACATGGGCTGTATGTTTTCACTTATAGTACTGCTGCACTGTCTACTCGCCACTGGTAATGAGAGGCCTGACGTTTGCATGATGAAATCTGTAAATGTGAGTTACATAGACAGAGATTTCAGCTTCTCCTTCCAGGTGACTTTTCATGTACATACATTTCTAACATTGTCAACAAACATTCTGGCCCCAGCTAAATCATTCAGTTTATTACACTACAATCACAATACTTAACCACAAACAACAGAGGACAAATTAGCCTGGAGACAAAAAAGGAACCATTTACTTAGTCAAACATTTCCCAATCAGACATGTACCTATTTTTCTGGGTTCCCATGGAGCTGGCTATACAGGGACAGGACCTCCCTGGAAAGGAGCTCCAGCTCCTCCGTGCTGAAAGCAGGGGACCTGTCATATGCTCTGCCTGACATCCTGGCTCCCAGTGGTGAAATAACAGCAGCAAAAAACAAGGAGGTCCTGTTGGCTGCAGTGAGGTTTGTCTAAATAAGCTACATACAAGTACACAGCAGACGCGATCCATGATAGAGACGGACACAGCCATTGACTTTTGTGCATAGCAGTCAAACACAATAGCCTATGGCAGGGTCCATTGTGGAGGGTACCACCTTCTACGCAGTCAACTTCCGCTGACGGCCGTAGGCTAGCCAATGTCCTGATGGCAAGGTCAGGCATTGGTCATCTTAAGCTGTGAAGTTTTGTAATCATCATAAATGTGTTACCAGTACTCAAAAGGGAGGCTACTGTATATACAAATATCTGTTACAAACAACACTGGTTTTGTCAAGACATGACATATTCAAAAGTGAACCGTGATTTTGTTTGACTTCGATAGTGGTGCTGGGGAAGTAATACCTTCATTGACGGTATTTAGAAAAAACATTTAAAAAAAAAAAGATTATGTGCAAATAATCAATTTTAAATGTATTATTTGCATATAATAAAACAAAAAATCAACATGTAGAAAAGTGATTTTTGGAATAAAAATTGACTTGACAACATTGTATGTACATAAATGACACAATGAGATTCCTAATGTTCCAAAGACATAGGATGGATATTGATTAATCAAAATATGGTGTGACCATTTAAGCTGATATTTTGGTTTCCATACATGCAGACATTTGAAACCAGGCATCGGTAGGAGACAACGGTCTCAGGTATTCAGGCCATTCCCAGACCTTGTCATCATGGAGGAAAGTGACGTTATTAAGAAGTTTTGGTTAAATAGGCAAACTATCCTGGATTTCAGTCACCAGATAGAGCATGATCTCCTGCCTTACAATATGAATATAACAGCAATAACACCAAGAGTGAAAATCGTGCCAGGACTTTTCAATATACTGTGGCAGTATCTGGAGGCATTTCCAAACCACCTTTCAGTGGTGTTCTACAAGAGGCCCTTTCATCTAAGCTGAGACACATCAACAGCTACATTCAGTTCCCATGACAACAGGATTTGGCCACTGTGAAGGCAGATTTTTATGTTTATGTTTTGGGTGGCCTACCACATGTAGTTGGAGCAATAGATGATAAGCATGTTGCCTTGGTGCCACCACACGCAAGGGAACAGGTCTACAGCAATCAGAAGAACTTCCATTCCATCAATGTGCATGTATAGAGGATTTATACATCTCAAGTGTGTGTACCCGCTATCCTGGGTCAACACATGATGCCTTTGTACTACAGAACAGCACAATACCTCTGCAAATGTCACAACTTGGACCTGAGACAGCCTAGCTTGTTGATAAGTACAATATGACTGGAGGATCATTTGCTTTAATCCTAGTTTAGGAAGGTACAATGTTTTGATACGCTGTTAATCTATTGATATCTTGCTTCCATCTAGGAGACTCACCTTATCCGAACAGACCATGGTTGTTAACACTGCTAAGGAATACAACAACGCCAGGGGAAGTCTGCTTCAGTGAGGCCCATGGAAGAACGGAGAGGCCAGTGAAGCAAGCTTTTGGACTCCTGAAGGCCAGGTTATGTGGCTGATGGAGCCTTCCTATACTCACCGGGTAAGGTGTGCCAAATCATGGTTGCCTACTGCATGTTGCACAACATTGTCCTGGGACGGAACATCCCAATCATCACAGAAGAAGGAGACCATGAAGAGGCACCGGGTGAGGATGATGAAATGCCCAATAAAGATGAAAATGGTGAAGAAGAAGGAATTGACCTATGTTAAGATGTTATTGACCACTTATTCACATGAGTGTTAAGTGTACCTTTACATATTATATTCTCCAATGTCTGAACGATTTGTGACATAGTGGACATATCAGTCTGCAATGATGATTGGTCAGTTCAGGAAAGTCCAGGTCAAAGATGTTTCTGGTTCAGAGTTTCCCTACATTGACTACTGTGGTTATTGGCATAGATCAACTTTACTTGTGCTGAGTATACGTGTCCTCCTAACTCATCATTAGAGCCAACATGTATGCATGAAATCATTAATTTTTCCTTGACATTCTGTTTCAGGGTCCTTCACCATTTCATCTTCATTTGGACATTTCAAAGTTGTGACATTTGCAGAGAGATGTTGCTATTGAGAGTACAAAGTGAACATGTGTTGTTCCTGGGACAGACACCCACTTGGGATGGACAGATCTTGTACAGAAACAACTTGCGCCGTGATTGAATGGAATATCTTGAGATTGTGTCAGACCTGTTTTATGTGGAATGTTGCCATCAAGGCAATATGTGCTACTTAACATGTTCAAACTACATATATGTGTATGTCAAGCCATTGCATACTGTCCTTCCTTCACATTGACTACATCTTCATTTTGTTTTCATTGTGAATAGCTATTGATGTATCTCCTCATAGTTGATAGAACCTTTCTTTAGCACACCACTGAATGGTGGTTGTGACATTGCACCAGATACTGCTACAGTGTCTGTAAGGGTCATGTGGCCTCAAATTATGTTACTGCCATGATGTAGACTATTGGTATTATTGATGTAGGATTTCTATTGCGAGGGCAGGATGTCTGGCTCCAGCTGAGGTCTTGCATCAATACATCAATGACAGTTAAATTAATCCCATATAATATTCCCTTTCTTCCATGGTGTCAAGGTTGTGGATTGTCCACAGCTAAATGGCACAGACTACTGGAGTTATACATGGTTTGTGAAACTCAGCTCTAAATTTGTCTAAGACTTGTTAACTACGTATGTATGTCACCAATACATTCAGATTTTGATTTGTTTTGTTTGAATGAAATGGGTAACACATTACCTCTTTGTCGTTTCTAATTTTTCTTTGCAACTAAGGGCCTGATTTGGATCTTGCTGTGTTACAGCCAAGTCGCGTTGGCAGTGGGCCCAAGAAGACCGTCAAGTTGATGGTGTTCCCATCTGCCATGTTTTGATGTATTGTGACTGAGCCGCAAACTGCCACAACAGAATGCACTTCCTAGCTGTCAGCCAGTATTTAGATATTACAGTTGGTCAGGCGGTATCCTGTCTATGGTTTGCTGATGGGGGGAGGACATCGCAGGACCCAATGGACACTGGACAATGGCACTGACTATGGAATAGAGATAAGTCACACACACATACTCTACCACATATGCGTCTCCCTGCATCATACACAACCCAACCAACACAACTACACACTCATTGACACAAACACATGCACACACATGCACAACGACACCCATCACAGCAGTGACCGCCACACAACATGCACCTGAATGTTGCATGCAGCAACACAACACACAGCACAAAATCCACAAAAATATATGCAAGTGCCACACATAGTGACACAACCACATCACCCACTACACCTCCCTCCACCTCACCCAGCCAATTGCAGTCACACATACAAGTACTGACTCACACCTAGAACTCAAAGCACAACATGAGATGTACAGCTCCCCTTGCAATGTGCACATATCAGCACAGTTGACAAGTGTAAATCTACTGCAATTGTGGTGCCAGCATTCACTTACCAACTAATATTTGCACCATAATGACAGTTTTGTATGTGTGTGACGTGTGTTGTGTACCAGTGTGTCCCTGTCCATGTCTGACCTACCTGTGTCCCCGACATATGCATATCACAGTTATTTAAAAAAATTACTGTGACATGCATGTGTCTGCAGTGGCCCTGAGCCCATGTGCACTGAACCTCCAATGTATACAGCCTATTGGGGTTGCCTACCTTTGTATATAGCGACGGAGAGGGTGTTTTCTCTGTGGTCCGATGGCAGCAGTGACAGAGAGTCCTCTCCATTCGTGTTCAGCCAGAAACGGAAGTTGAATTGGGAGAAAGGTGAGCTTTCATCTCCTTTGCCCCCAATCTGCCAAGTCAGAAGTGGAGGTCGGACCGCCACATTTTGCTTGGCGGTAAGGCACATCCAAATCTGCTCAGCAGTAAGTGAGGCTGGAGTCCCACCATCAGCCACTCTTTCTTGTGGTGCCGTCGCACCAGATGGGAACCCTCGACGGAGTCAGAGTGACTTTTATGGGTTTTCGTCAATGAAACCGCCAACATCTAAGTCCGGCAGTTGGACCGTCGTGGTGGAGGGTGGGTTTTTAATGAGAAAACCAATGGCGGACTGGTTGCCACCAACATCTATATCAGGTTTTCAAAAGATTTGACATAATGATGTTGGAAGACAGACATGAAAAATTAAATGCCACAATAAATGCAACAGCAGTCTTGTAGCCTCTGTCCTTATTTATTTGCATCACACACAAGCTGAAAAGTATTTCAAACAATGAAAGAATGAACAAAAAATGTCTATCATGGTGGGTGAAAGTATAATAGTAAAGGCAAAAAAATTGGAGTCCGATGTACAAAATACAACTGTCCCAAAAAAAGGTAAATGTGTCCCTGAAATAGTCCACAGAGTGAATGGCAGACACACACTGGAGGGAATTAGAATCTGCGTCTCTCGGTGGTGGAGGTCTTGCCATCCTCTCCTGGTAGTCCGGATGACTGTCCCCTATGGGGTGGAGGTGGGGACACAGGTGCAGGGACTGAGGAGGGAGGAGCAGGTTCCTCATGTGACAGGGTCCAGATGTAGACGGACTACAGACAGGGGCAGATGGTATGAGAAAAGCCTTGATAGATGTCGAAAGCATCCCAGTCAGGGAGCTCATTTTGTTGTTATGTTAGTGCTTTTCCAACATGAGCTCCCATAGCACCTCCTTGATCCCCCGGAGCTCAGTTACAACCTGGCCCAACACCCCTTATGACTTTTGTACTGCTCCCACGACTCAGTAAATGGTGGTCTGGCTGACACAAAATCCAGTGGACTCACTCTCCTGGCCCACACACTCCTTCCCACGACCTCTACCCCCACTAACCTATGCCCTGAAGGCAGTGTACCGAATCCCACTGGGTCCTGGCACAACTGTAGGCAGTGGTGGTGTTCTCTCAACAGCAGCCAGGACTGTAGGGCACAAGATTGGTGTCAAGTTCCTTGGTACACAGGAATGTAAGGTATTGTGATGCTGAGATGTGCTTGCAGCTGGGGTGGGAGATGTAGGTGTGGGCTGAGTGTGACTCACTGGATGCGTCTAGCAAGATAGACCAGATGAACCAGCTGCTCGTGATCATCCAGAGATGCAGGAGTGGAGTACTCAATGAAGGCTTGCTCCTGGTCATGAGTGGAGATGATTTGAGTGGCAGACGGTGGTCCACTGGCCCAGGGCATTGGAACTGAACTAAAAAAAGTAAAATTAGAAGATAAAATGATTAGGCCTTTGTGTGATTTTCATTGTATTATGCATGCAGGCTGATTTACACAGATGCAATCTCTTGGAGATGTCCTGAAATGCAAAATGTTATTTCTGAAGTGTAGATTACATGTTCCAGACAATTATCCCAACACAGTGGTGAGTAGATTAGAGAAATAGACTATTCCACTGCCTTGCAGGCTAAAAACATTAGATGAACTGTGGTTCAACTTAATAGAAGATTTGGCATTGGTCATTGTATGGACAGTACAAAGTACATTGTGTGGGGGTACTACTTCTATTCAGAAATCAGTTTTCAGGTAGGAAATCTTGGATTCAACTGGCTATGGATTATGTTAGCATTTGTAGCAATTAAATGTAGCTATGAAAAGGTGTCAACATGCTTGAGGAACACAACAACTGGCATTTTTCATCCATAACATGACATGGTGACTGTCAAATGCACAAGCTTTAGAGATATGTGCATATATGGATGTAAAGGGAGGTAGAGCAACATTACATTGCACTATTGTATTGCAGATACAAAAGCAGGACATTATGGTAGTTGTAGACATCTGTTGACACCATAGACAATAGTTGCTGAAAAGATAGTTAAAATTTTCTATTTCAATGACTATAGTGTAGATAAATACACATTTACAACATGTACACACATATGGGTATGATGTGAATCAGTAAAAATTCCACTTATACCTTCATGTGCAAACAGATGGAGTTTTGGACCTGCTTTTGGGAGGACAACAACATACATCGATAGAAAGCAAGGGACTAAGCAAATGCAAAGGGTGATCCATGGAGAATAACACACAATCTGACTAAAGATATTACACATTGTTAAAAAGAGAGATACAACCATGATGCTAGTAATTAGGATGGAACAAGACATTTTGTGGAGTCGTTTAGATATTTCTGTTTTGCTAAGGGTGTTGAAACATTTCGGGTCAAGACCAATGGGTAGGTTTACCAGATGGACTTCAACAGCAAACATTTTGCAGTAGTCCAAAGGTCTGTTTTTTCTGAAGGGATCCTGCCCCTACTTTAGGAAGGGCTACCTTGAATTTAGGGTATCTAGGCTAATACGTAAGTCTATTCAATTAGAGATGCACTTAGGGTCTCCTTTGTGAGGACTTGGCTTTAGTTGTTGGTCCTGATGAAACACCACTTGATCTGTAGAGACTTTATTAAGAAGTGAACCATGTTGACCTACACAAAGGGATAGAAGAGAGGATTATTTTTCCCTTACATTCTTTCACGGGGAGTGCAAGAACATTATTTCTGACTGCACTCTGTCTTTTGGTTTTTAATTTTGACATAGACCCTATAGATGTAATAAGTACACAAGGTTGGGGGTTCTATGGTCAATTTTAACATTCACTTTCCAGTCCCTCACTTTCTTTATTCATAGGACTAGTACATCCCTATGCTCAATCAGAAGGCATTACCTAAGAGATCCCCGGCAAAGAGCCCCCTTGCATGGCCCGTTCGGCATTGCAGTGCCGGCCCAATGAGGAGCAGGCCCAAGGATGAAGCATGACACCAGTTTGGGTGTGTATAGGAAAGTACCATCTTTCCTGGCATGTTACCCCCATTTTTCACATGTATGTAAGTTTGTTTTTGCCTGTCTCACTGGGATCCTGCTAGCCAGGACCCCAGTGCTCATAATTAGTGGCCTGAATGTGTGTACCTGTGTAGTGACTAACTGTGTCACTGAGGCTCTGCTAACCAGAACCTCAGTGCTTATGCTCTCTCTGCCTTTAAAATTGTCACTATAGGCTAGTGACCATGTTCACCAATTCTAATTGGCACACTGGAACTCCCTTATAATTCCCTAGTATATGGTACCTAGGTACCCAGGGTATTGGGGTTCCAGGAGATCCCTATGGGCTGCAGCATGTCTTTTGCCACCCATAGGGAGCTCAGACAAATCTTACACAGGACTGCCACTGCAGCCTGAGTGAAATAATGCACACGTTATATCACAGCCATTTTACACTGCACTTAAGTAACTTATAAGTCACCTATATCTCTTACCTTCACTTAGTGAAGATTAGGTGTAAAGTTACTAAGTGTGAGGGCACCTTGGCACTAGCCAAGGTGCCCCCACATAGTTCAGGGCAATTTCCCCAGACTTTGTGAGTGCGGGGATACCATTATACGTGTGCACTACAGATAGGTCAATACCTATATGTAGCTTCACAATGGTAACTCCGAATATGGCCATGTAACATGTATAAGATCATGGAATCATCCCCCCATGCCAAATCTGGTATTGGGGTGCCAATCCCATGCATCCCCGGGGCTCCAGTATGGACCCCGGGTACTGCCAAACCAGCTCTCTGGGGTTTTCTCTGCAGCTACTGCTGCTGCCAACCCACAGTCAGGGTTCTGGGCAGCCCAGTCCCAGGAAGGCAGCACAAAGAATTTCCTCTGAGAGAGTGTGTTACACTCTTGGACATAGGTGTTAAGGGTTGGGGAGGAGTAGCCTCTCCCAGCCTCTGGAAATGCTTTGAAGGGCACAGATGGTGCCCTCCTTGCATAAGCCAGTTTACACCGGTTCAGGGAACCCCCAGTCCCCACTCTGGCGTGAAACTGGACAAAGGAATGGGGAGTGACCACTCCCCTGTCCATCACCACCCCAGGGCTGGTGCCTAGGGCACCTCCAGTGTGTCCCAGACCTCTGCCATCTTGAATCCAGAGGTGTGAGGGCACAATGAAGGCCTCTGAGTGGCCAGTGCCAGCAAGTGACATCAGAGACCCCTCCTGATAGGTGCTTACCTCACTAGGTGGCCAATCCTCCTCTGAGGGCTATTTAGGGTTTCTCCTGTAGGCTTTTCCTCAGATACCGACTTGCAAGAATTCACCAGAGTTCCTCTGCATCTCCCTCTTTTACTTCTGCCAAGGATCGACCGCTGACTGCTCCTGGACGCCTGCAAAACTGCAACAAAGTAGCAAGAAGGCTACCAGTGACATTGTAGCGCCTAATCCTGCCGGCTTTCTCGACTGTTTCCTGGTGGTGCATGCTCTGAGGGCTGTCTGCCTTCACCCTGCACTGGAAGCCACGAAGAAATCTCCCGTGGGTCGACGGAATCTTCAACCTGCTCCAGCAGGCACCAAACTTCAGCGTCACCAGTACTCTGGGACCCCTCTCATCATGACAAGCTTGGCCCCTGGAACACAGGTGGTGGACCCAAGTGACTCAAACTGTCCAGTGGTCCAACTGTCCAAATTTGGAGGAGGTAAGTACTTGCCTCCCCTCTACAAACAGTAATCTTGTGCACCACGGGAAATGCAGCTGCTAGGGCTTCTGTGCACTTTTGCAAGGAATCCTCCATGCACACCCTAGCCCAGCTCCCCAGCACTTTGTCCTGCATTGCTCAACTCGCTGAGTTGACCACTGGCTTTGTGGGACCCTCTTTTGTAGTGCTGAGACCACCGCCGTGCTCAGTCTTCTTGAACCCATGTTCAAGGGCTTCTACGGGTGCTGCCTTCTTTTGCCTTCTTGTGCATGGGCTCTCTGTATTGCTGAGGGCTCCCTCTGTCTCATCTCCCAAGTGGCGACATCCTGGTCCTTCCTGGGCCCGGGCAGCACCCTTTTTCTTCAACCATGACCTTTGCAGCTAGCAAGGCTTGTTTGCGGCCTTTCTCCAAGGAAACAATGCTGCTTCCTCCAACATGCCGTGAGACATCTTCTGCACAAAGGAGAAGTTCCTAGCACCTTTCGTTGTTGCAGAATCTTCAGCTTCTTCCATCCAGAGGCAGCCATTTTGCACCTCCTATCTGGGGTTTAGTGGGCTCCTGCCCCCCCCCCCCCCCGGACACTTTCACGACTCTTGGACTTGGTCCCCTTCATTTGCAGGTCCTCAGGTCCAGGAATCCATCTTCAGTGCTTTGCAGTCTGTTGTGGTCTTTGCAGAATCCTCTATCACGAGTTTAGTGTGTGTTTCTGGGGAAGGAGTATCACTTTACTCCTACTTTTCAGGGTCTTGGGGTGAGGCATCTTGGACACCCTTAGTGTTTCCTTACACTCCCAGCGACCCTCTACACACTACACTAGCCTAGGGGTCCATTTGTGGTTCGAATTCCACTTTAAGAGTATATGGTTTGTATTGCCCCTAGGCCTATTGCATCCTATTGTATTCTACAGTGTTTGCACTATTTTTCTAACTGTTTACTTACCTGATTTTGGTTTGTGTGTATATTTTGTGTATTTTACTTAGGGAGTATATCCTCTGGGATATTGTTGGCACATTGTCACTAAAATAAAGGACCTTTATTTTTAGTAACTATGAGTATTGTGTTTCTTATGATATAGTGCTATATGATATAAGTGGTAGAGTAGGACCTTTGCATGTCTCCTAGTTCAGCCTAAGCTGTTCTGCTATAGCTACCTCTATCAGCCTAATCTGCTAGAACACTACTAATCTATTAATAAGGGATAACTGGACCTGGCACAAGGTGTAAGTACCATCAGGTACCCACTATCAGCCAGGCCAGCCTCCTACAGAGGGCCTTTGCTTCTACGTATATAAGTGCCTAGGTTGACCTGTGACTACTTTTAGGGTCCTAGTTGGGTCTCTCTTCTTCAGAACAGTGTCCCTTTATGTGATGTGTTGAAACATTATAAACAGCTAACTTAAGGGAAGAACTCCATGTGTGATTGTTGAGACTTTGCTAAGTGCAACATACCAGTCTCCACTTCACCAGCGATTCCTCTCAAGCCTTCAGGATGTAGGATCCGCAAGACCTTCCCACCCTCAGGGAAAGAATTGTATGGGGTGAGGTTGGGAGAACCCCCACCTGTTCTCTGGGCCTCCAGATTATGCTCAAAGGCCAGGGAACACACTCTACCCTGCTGGGCAGTCCACCTCTTTCTATTGTCCTCCTTCGTGCGCAGATTGTTTGCTACATCATTTACTCTGCCAACTATTCTGGCCCACATTTGCCTTTTCTCAGATATGGTTGTATTTTTTACTTGTGTTCCAAACAATTGTGGCTGTATTCTAATGATTTCATCCACCGTGACAGACAACTCACCCTCTGTGAAACATGGATTTCTTCTCCCTGCCATTGTGATTATTTGTAAAAGAAACTAGTGCCCCAAACAAATGAAGGATAATCAAAGAAAGTAATATTAACAAAAACACAGAGGGAGAGAAACAGAAAAAAACGGTCTCCTAAGTGGAAAGGTCTGCTGGCTTAATGGTCTGCTGCAGTGGAATGGCAAAGGATCATGGTATGAAATGCAGTGTGTTTTATAGTGTGGTTTGCAGGTGTTATCAATTGTCCAAAATATAATAAGTGTGGGCTGCTAGCATCCAGTCTATAGCAACAGCCATATACTATACTGAATGTGTTCCGCGATGGACTCTCGCCATCATGGGACCGGCGCTGAAACACTGCCAGCACGACTGTGTCATCTAAATAGGGCCGGCGCGATCCCCAGTCAGAATAGCAATGGAATGCTAATTGCCAACATTGGAGTCTGCTGCGTCAGCTGTGGAATGCAGCTGGCTCAACAGAGTACACTCCATCTACGTCGACAGCGGCTGACCCGCCGTAGATCTAAATATAGCAGAGAGGCCATTGTCAGCTTGACAGAGAATTTGGACCCAGCATGATGGCAGTTTGGCAGTGATACCTTCAAGATTTATATCAGGCCCTTTGTTCTCACATAGCTGAAGAAGGTAATGTGGACATTCAGAAAATGCGTTCTCATTTTATCTTCTAAAGCACTTTCCATAAACTCTAGAGAAACCATGAAAGAAAATTGCACACCAACCCCTGCGTGTCTGGTTCTCTAAAATGTCCATGATCAGTAGGTTTCCACAGGTGAAGATGTGTGGGAATTATGGGTGGCAGGAAATTTGTTATTTCCCGCAGATTCCTGAGCCTTCACACACAGAAATGTGAAGAAATGATGTGTTTTAGTCAACATTTGAGGGTTGGAAGGGCTTCTAAGTAAAATACCCTGGTGAGAGCCATGCTAGTCAAGTCATTCTACCCTGGACTTCGCCAGGTAAAAATGTACAAGTTTGGTACGTTTCCCTGAGTGCTCACTGAGCTACGGTCGAAAATCGACAGCTAACCAATTTGCAACAAAAGGGATGGTATTAAATGCTAAAGTTGATGTACCCATGTTGTATTTTGGGTCATTCCTTTTGTGGGGGCTTGGCCCACCCACACAAGTGTGGTACCATTTTTATTGGAAGACTTAGAGGAGTGCTGGGTAGAAGGACATTTGTAGATCCCCAAGATTCCAGAACTTATCTTCCTCAAAGTTTGAGGAAAATGTGTTTTTTAGACACACTTTGTGATTTGCAATGGTTTTTGGTTAAAAACATATTATAACCACAGACGTTACACCACCCTGGACACTCCCGGTTGTCTAGTTTTCAGAAAAGTCTGGGTATGGTAAGTTTTCCTCTTGGCGGCTAAGCTAAGGCCCTAAATCTGCAGCTACCCATGTTGAAAAAAATACATGGATTCTGCAGGGTAAGATTTGAGGCCTCCAGGGCACGTTTGGGACATATTGTGTCATAGTTGCTAGGTCCAACCACACAAGTGGGGGACCATTTTTATCAGAAGATGTGTGGGGACACAGAATATTAGAACAATTGTTATTACCAATGGGTTTCCTTGCATTTGTGCCTTCTAAATGTATGACAGTGTGCAAGAAAGAAGTCGTTTTGCAAAATGCCCTCTGAATCACACGGTAGTATGGGTACAGACAAATTCAGATATGTAGAAATAACCAGTGATCCTAAACTCAGAATCTGGTTTACGTTTCAGAAATAATTCATGTTAGACCTGGCATCCTTGGTGTGGTTTCCCTTGTCTTTTGGATTTGTTTCCTGTAGTTTTGACTGAGTGCTGGATTTCATTTTTGCTGGTTTTTGGAACTTTGGGCTCCTTGCTACTGCTGGCCAGTGCTCAGTGCAAGTGATCCTTATGTAAATTGTGATTATGATTGGTTAGCCCTAATTGGCATATTTGATTTACTTGTAAGCCCCTTGTAAAGTTCACTAGAGGTGCACAGGGCCTGTAAAAGTAAATGCTACTAGTGGGCCTGCAGCACTGATTGTGCCATCCACATGGGTAGCCCTGTAAACATGTCTCGGACCTGCCACTGCAGTGTCTGTGTGTGCAGTTTTGCACTATTAAATCGACCTGGCAAGTGTACCGTCTTGCTAGGCCCAAACCTTCCCTTTTACTACATATAAGTCACCCCTAAGGTAGGCCCTAGGTAGCCCCATGGGCAGGGGGCAAAGCATTTAAAAGGTAGGACATGTATTGGTGTGTCCTGATAGTGAAATACTGCCAAATGTGTTTTTCACTATTGAAAAACCTGTCTCTCCCATAGGCTAACATGGGGATTGCATTTAAATATCTTTTTAGTGCAGTTCTCCACTGGGAGCAGATAGAGTTGTGGAGTTTGGTGTCTCTGAACTCACAATTTAGAAATACATCTTTTGGTAAAGTTGTTTTTTAGATTGTTGGTTTGAAAATGCCACTTTTAGAAAGTGGGCATTTTCTTGCTTCACCATTCTTCGCCTCTGCTTGGCTGCTGAAACCATGTGTGGGTCAGACTGACAGTTGGGCTGTTGTGAATACTCTCTAGACAGTGACACAAAGGGAGTTGAGGTGTAGCCTGCATATCCTGATGAGTCCTCATGGGCTAGAGTGGGAGGGAGGAGCTGTCACCTGCACTTGAAAGGGCTGTGTCTGCCCCCTCACAATGCAGTCTCCAACCCTTTAGAGTATGGCTTGGCTGGGGCAAAGCAAGGAAGAGGCAGGGCTTTGTGCACTACAAAGACTTTGCTTTGACGTTTGCCTACTTCAAAGGCAGAAATGAGTATAAGTAGTGGACCCAAAACTCAGACTTTTGGAAAACTTCTGGATCAAGGGGAACCTCTGCCAAGGAGAAGAGCTGAAGAGCTGTAAGGAGGAGTACTGCCCAGTTGCTGTGTGTGCTTTGCTGGGTTGGCCTGCAGTTGCTGCTTCGGCCTTAAAGAGGACAAAGACTGGACTTTGATGCGTATCCTGCTTGTGAAGATTCTCCAAGGGCTTGGACTGAGCTTGCCTCCTGTTAAGAAGTCTCAGGGACATCAAAGACTTAGGGGGTCATTCCGACCCTGGCGGCCGGGGACGGAGGAAGCACTCTAACATGCTGGCCGTGCTTCAGGGGCAATTCTGACCGCGGCGGTAAAGCCGCGGTCAGAAAAAGGAAACCGGCGGTTTCCCGCCGGTTTTCCCCTGCCCCAGGGAATCCTCCACGGTGGCGCTGCAAGCAGCGCCGCCGTGGGGATTCCGACCCCCTTCCCGCCAGCCTGTTCCTGGTGGTTTACACCGCCAGGAAGAGGCTGGCGGGAACAGGTGTCGTGGGGCCCCTGGGGGCCCCTGCAGTGCCCATGCCATTGGCATGGGCACTGCAGGGGCCACCTAACAGGGCCCCATCAAGATTTTCAGTGTCTGCAAAGCAGACACTGAAAATCGCGACGGGTGCCACTGCACCCGTCGCACACCAGCAACTCCGCCGGCTCCATTCGGAGCCGGCTTCATCGTTGCTGGGGCTTTCCCGCTGGGCGGGCGGGCGGCCTTTTGGCGGTCGCCCGCCTGCCCAGCGGGAAAGTCAAAATGACCGCCGCGGTCATTTGACTGCGGTACGGTCTTTTGGCGGCCTCCCGCCGGGGTCGGAATGACCCCCTTAATCTGCCAGCACCTGGGCCCTCTTGCTGAGACCCCTGACTTGCCAAGTGGTGCCACATCCAGTCCCTCGGCCCCTGAAAGGAGAAGCTGGCAGAACCTGAATGAAAATCCACGCACCGGAGTCGAGAGGCCTCGAGGCTGTAAAATTGATGCAGCACCTGCAGAAATAGACTTATCCCCAGCTCAGTGCGGATTCATCATTGCTGTGCATCATGATTTTTCACGCATTGTTAATGGGCGCCAAAACTGCAACATCAGCACATTGACCACAGATTGTCTGAACGGAAATGGAGGCATCGCTTCCTTGCGAGGAAAGAATCAACGCATCCCTTATCTGACGGAGAAAGACCTTACTTGTGAGTAAATGAATCAACGCATTGCTTGCTTTTCTGACTCACCCTTGCCCCTGCGGCTTTATTATTGATGCATACCAGGTACTTTGCGCTAAAGCAACGCATCCATTGATTCTTATGGATTAAGACTCTTTTGTTTTACTTTAAAATGTAATATCTTTACTTATGTATGATGGATTTTTGTTGTTTTGGTCTTTTTTGATTTAGACAAATATTGATTATTTTTTAAACTGGTGTGGGGCCTTTTGTGGTGTTTTCATTCTGTTACTTATGTGTTTGTGCAAATATTTTACACATTGCCACTGAGATGAGCCTGACTGCTTGTGCCAAGCTACGAAGGGGGTGTGGGGGGGGGGGTATCTTAGCTGTGCATCTCCCTTACCATGACTAGAGTCAGGCCCCTACTTCAAAAGAGTGTAAACTGACTGCCAACTAGAGATCCCATTTCTAACACACAGATTCACGCTTTATATTTGCACTAAACTCATTTAAGGTGCAGCGCAGTTGTTGGCTCTGGGTACCTCAGGTTCTTTGAGAATGTCCAAACCCTAAATATCTCTGCTACCAGAAGAGTCTAGTGGACGTGCTGGTGTATTGCTTTTGTAAATCAGCCATCATGACAAGATGTTAAATATGAAAATGTTGTCACATATGGTTGTTTCTCCTACTTATTGTTATGTTGTTTTTCAATAGTTACTTTCTTTGAGAATATTTTGAGGGATCTACACAATGAACCTATGCTGCATTAAGAATTTTGTCTACTTTTCAGAAATGTATAGTTATCATGGGTTTCACACCTGTTTCCACCACAAACTGTGAGTAGGTTGAAAGCACAAGAATTAGGAAAAATCAATTACTTGTTATAAAAATACAAAATTTGTGGCAAAAATTTTTTGGGGCACAGTTCTGCATGTTCCTGAAAGCTAGGAAGATCGTGATATTAGCCCATGAAACCTTTTTTATGCCATTTTACTGAAACAAAATAGGCACTTGTTTCTTATTCCCCCCCCCCCCCCAAAAACAATATTTAATTTACCTATAGTTTGGCTATTTTCTCAGTCCCTTCTAGGGAAATCCACAAACTCTCAGTACTTTTACAATCCAGAAGATATTAGGAAAAAGGATCCACATTTGGTGTTGATACCTTCTGTGGAAAAGAAATTGAGTCTGAGAAAATAGCCAAAATAGGGCTCAGCACTGAGGTGGAAAAGCCTTAGGAGTTATGTGGTTAAACTTGAACATAGTATATTGCAATTCTATGTAAAAAATAAAGAGAGTCTCAGGATGGTATGTATGGACAGTGTGTCCATTGATCATGGACAAGAGACTGCCCAACCACATAAATGCAGTAACCAAACTAACCTTTCAAGGGAAATAGAAGGGACCAGCTTATCCCACACTAGCATACATTCACCTCTTCTGGAACCCACTCATGCAATAGATCAGGGTCAAGATTGACATCTAAGCCCCGTCATATGGCACTTTTGTGCAAACACAACCAGCTACAACAATCTTACACACAACTTCTACTAAGTACACCAAAACACCCCCCATAATCAAGATATCTGAATTGCAACTTGGGAACTCCAAATGATCATTCAAAATTGGCTTGTGTGTGTTTGTGTGCCCAACTGTGCCTTTGGTGAAATACTGGTACTGGAACAGACACTACCATGTCTCCTAACATCAACTCCGAAAGGGTGGGAATCCTTATTACCATTTGTAGAATTTGCGAACAACAACTCACAAAATTCTGCCCCTAGGGTATTCCCCTTCAATGGTGTATTAGGCACCCATCCATGTATGTTACCTGAAAATGTTGCCCTACCTTCTGAAAATGTACCTGCCACACAAGTCTTTGCCCAACATCTATCTAACTTGCAACTAGAGGTGTTACACGCTAACAGTAGGCCAAATCTAGTATAAAGAAAAACGCTAACAAATATCGCCAACAACAACTAGCTTACAAAAGCAGAGATCAGGTTTGGCTGGTCACGAAAAACCTGTGATTACAGTGTCCCCATAAATTGCAACCCAGATATGTGGGTCCCTTCCCAATAGAAAAGATGATTAACCAAGTAGCAGTTAAACTCCAACTGTCAGAAGATTTATCCCTCCACCCTGAGTTTCATGTGTCTGTCCTGTAACCCTATCATACCCAAACCCATTACGCTCCTCTGCCACCTATAACCCTGCATGGTCCTCTGGAATTTGAGATACAGCGAATCCTTGACTCAAATGTGTTAATGGCTGTTTGTTTTATTTAATTGATTGGAAAGGATATGGTTCTGAAGAACAGTCTTGTGAACCAGCCAGGAATGTTCATGCCACTTGCCTGGTTCGTTCCTGTCATGCTCGCCACCCGGACAAACCATGTCACTCACATAGGTCACTCCCTGTAGGGGTGAACTGCTATGACCCCCTCTTGCGACCTCTGTACAGTGAGTTTGGTACACAGGGCTCATGTTGTTTTTCCGCTGTAGCGCCTCATGGCCTGCAACCCATGGTCCCCCTCCTAGAGCTCTTCATCCCCTTGAACCTCCTATACCATTATTCCCTTTGTTTGCACTCTTGTACCTCACAGCCTCCTGCAACCCATGGTCCCCCTCCCAGAGCTCTTCACCCCCTTGAACCTCCTATACTGTTGTTCACATCCATTATTTTAACACGTGCTCTCTCCCAGATTTCCTTTGAAACTTTTCAGATTTCCATGTGAGATATTCCCTTCTGAAACAGTCTCCCCCATCATGTATCAATACCACTTCCAAACCAAAACCTTCTAGTGCTCTAGCCTTTCCAGCCTTTCAGTTGATCCTGTGATCCTGACTCCATCATGGTCTCGGTGTATTTGCCTCTAAAGCTATGATTCCACCTTCTCTTGGGCTTCTTGCACTACAGCCTCCATTCTTCCTCCAGATTCCAGTTGAAGAAATAAAGACAAGACTAAGTACTTGATCCTCAGGCTAGTGCACACTAATCCATTGATAAATTTCAGATTAGGTCAAGACTGAGGGGCACATTACGAGTTTGGCGGTCGGACGACCTGACCACCAAACTTGTGGGATGAGGTGGCTGTCAACCAGGCTGCCTCATCCCTGCCCCCCCACTAACCCCCTCCGCTGTCGTATTACAATGTTCCAACCAGGCTGACTGGCAGGAACATCTTATTAAGAATTTTCTACTGGTCATTCCGGCGGGGACAGTGCTATGGTGTTGGTTTCTTGGCCAATACCGTACCACCCTCAAAATGCGCAATGCTGCAAAGCAGACAGTGTGCATTCCAAGGGTGCTGGGTAGGGGGGCCTGTGCACTGCCCATGCTATGGCCATGGGCAGTGCAGGGCCACCCCCACCTTGTACCGCCCTGCACTGTGGGCCTCCAGCATGAAAACGATTGTGGAAACTGGACTCCCGATCAATGCGGCGGTGCTGAAGTCAGTACCTCTATGGCTGGCCACAACTCCAACCGCCGTCAGCCCATCTGGAAACATGTTTCCGGCGGGCACGGCTGTCCCCTGATGGTCCAACCATCAGGGTCCTAATGTGGCAGACAGACCGCCTGGATTGCAGCGGTTCGACCGCAACCACAGCATTGATGGTCCTCGAACCTCCAGTGTTGCAATTAGGCTCTGAGTTCTTTGAAAGTGAAATCAGACATTATTTTGTTCTACATTTCTAAAACTCCCAGTGCCCTGGACAATTTAATACATGGGCACTCCGAACTTTAATCACATCAGAACTGAAGGTCTTCACATCAGTATTTCTTGACAAGTTTTGTGTTAAGTATATTGGGAGACTTTGAAGCACACTACCTATGCATTCGAGTTTAAACTGAACATTGTATGTCAAGGCATTCTCAGAGTGTCAGAAACTCCAGCTTACTTTTGAGTTGTACCTGCTCTCTAGTACTATTTGCAATGAAGCCGGTAAGTGAATATTACTGTAAATAACTACTTAAACACTATGGGGGTCATTCTGACCCTGGCGGTCAGTGTTAAAGCGGCGGCCAACCCGCCAACAGGCTGGGGGGCAAAAAAATTGAATTCTGACCCTGGCGGGAACCGCCAGCACAGACCGCCGCATTAACACTCCGACCGCCACGGCGGGACAAACAAACAGCGCGGCGGTCACTGCCAACAGGCAGGCGGCCGACAATGTACCGCCCACCCTATCACGACTCACCAATGCGCCACCTTTTCCGGGGCGGGAGCCCCACCGATAAAAACACGGCGGAAACAGACATCTCCAATGGAAAACACTTACCTCAACACACTCCATGCGGAATCGGAACAGCATGGAACCCGAACTCCACATCCTCCCGGCCATTACCTTCCTGCTCTTTTTCCAGGATCACGAACCTCGGTGCAGACGACAACGGTGAGTACTGCACCTACGACACAGGGGAGGGGGGGGAGGAGGAAAGGTTACGGGCACACACACACACCACACACCCACCCACACCCCCGCCGAAATACCCACACACCGATGCAGATAAAAAAGTCAGAGTGACACCCCCAAGCCCCCCCCCAAAAAAGCAAAGACAAAAGGCAATTAATGTAAAAGTAGAACTATATTATTGCAAAAATAAAGTATAGCGACCTTAGCATTATATGAAGAAGCAATACACATCTAGAACCATATCCACATAAGTAGCAAAAGTCCGGTCCAGTCATTCAAAGTTCAAATGTCCGTGGGCCAATGTGCAGCAACACATGGGCAAAGCCCACACACAAGATCGAGTCCATTGGAGAGAACACTGCTGGGGCATCACAAAAATAAAAAACAGGCACCTCAGGGGGAAGGGAAAGGGGGGCACCTCAGCCACATGAGTCCACGACGCCAGATCCACGAAGGGCCTCCATGCCCACTGTGCCATCCTGGGGAGGGCAAAGCCACAGTCTCTCAAGTCTCTACAGTGGGTGGCTTGCCCACTGTGCCATCCTGGGGAGGGCAAAGCCACAGTCTCTCAAGTCTCTACAGTGGGTGGCTTGCCCACTGTGCCATCCTGGGGAGTGCAAAGCCACAGTCTCTCAAGTCTCTACAGTGGGTGGCTTGCCCACTGTGCCATCCTGGGGAGTGCAAAGCCACAGTCCATTAGGTGGAGTACAGAGTCCACTGGTCATGGAGGAGGCATGGTGGGCAGAGTGCCTCGTGAAGCCCTGCCCGACACAGAACCGGGACAGCCAATGGGCCAGCGGTGCTTGAGACGGCGGTGCCCAGCGGAGCGGTGCTTGACAGGAAGGGCCCAGCAGAGCAGTGCTTGACAGGAAGGGCCCAGCGGAGCGGTGCTTGACAGGAAGGGCCCAGCGGAGCGGTGCTTGAGACGGCGGTGCCCAGCGGAGCGGTGCTTGAGATGAAGGGCCCAGCGGAGCGGTGCTTGAGACGGCGGTGCCCAGCGGAGCGGTGCTTGACAGGAAGGGCCCAGCGGAGCGGTGCTTGACAGGAAGGGCCCAGCGGAGCGGTGCTTGAGACGGCGGTGCCCAGCGGAGTGGTGCTTGAGATGAAGGGCCCAGCGGAGCGGTGCTTGACAGGAAGGGCCCAGCGGAGCGGTGCTTGACAGGAAGGGCCCAGCGGAGCGGTGCTTGAGACGGCGGTGCCCTGGTCAGCGGTGCCTGTCTTGTGTTTCCAGTGAACCACACCTGCCCAATACTTGCTGCTCAGTCTGCATTTGACCTTTCCGTTGCAGGGCCCTCCTGTGATGGAGTCCTGGGGCCCTGGGTCTCCTCCGATAGCCCCGGAATGGGGCTGGTGGGGCCCTCATGGCCAGGTTGGCTGCTCCCTGCCTTTTGATCCTTGCTGCCCTTGCCCTCCTTGGCAGACTGTCTGTGGCCCTTGGCTCCCTTACCCGATGTGACAGTGACCAGCACACCCTCCAGACCAGTCCGCACACGTGCAGTCACCACCAGGGGAGCTGGAGTGGGTATGGGAGTGGAGGAAGAGGATGTGGTTGTAGGAGAGTCAAGTGTGCTGTCTTTGGGTGCAGGTGCTTGGGCAGGAGGCTGATGTGAGGTGGATGGCTGTTGTTTGGGTGCCTGCCTGCGTTTGTGTGTTTGGGAAGCGGGGGTGACAGACACACTGGGAGAGGACACAGGGGACGTGTACATGGCAGTGGGGGTGGTGACTGCACGTGTGCGGACTGGTTTGGAGGGTGTGCTGGTGATGGGTGCAATGGCTGATGGTGGTGTGCTTGCAGGTGTGTGTGGAGACGTCACAGGGAGGGAGGAGAGAGCCGAGGAGGTGGGGGACACAGAGGAGGTAGTGACTGTTGGCATGTCTGCATCTGGATGTTGCTTGGGTGAATGCTTGTGTGTCCTGTGGTGCTTATGTCTGGATGAGCTGCCCTTGGGTGTTGAGGTGTGTGCAGGCTGGTCTGTAGGTGTGGATGGGATAGGCAGAGGAACAGGGGAGTGGGACTGGGTGGAGGGAGTCAGAAGAGGGAGGCTGGAGACAGGGACAATCGCTGCCGTCAGTGCTGAGGCCAGAGCGTTGAACGATCGTTGATGGGCAGCCTGACCCGAATGAAGGCCCTCCTGGTATGCATTGCTTTGATGCACCTCCCTCTCCACACCCTGGATGGCATTCAAAAGGGTAGACTGCCCAACAATGATGGTCCTCAGGAGGTCAATGACCTCCTCACTGAGGGCAGCAGGGGTGACTGGGGCAGGGCCTGAGGTGCCTGGGGCGAAGGAGATGGCCGGCTTCCTGGCCTTGCGGGCACGGGCCGAAGGCCGAGGGGCTGCTGGGAGGGCGGAGCTGGTGCGCTGGGTGGCGGCTGTACCTGTAGGATCGCTGGGCACGGATGTTGCCGCCACCGCAAGGGAGCTCCCTTCCGAGGACGTGTCGGAGTCGCTGACGTCTGCACGGGTCCCCGTGGTGGAGCCCCCCTCGCCCTCCGTCTCACTGGTCATGTCGGAGTCCGTTGCATGGCCCTCCGGGGCCATGTGAGATGCCGCTCCCTCTTCCGCCGATGCCATTTCTCCTCCGCCTGATGATGCTAATGCACACATTCACAGAAAAACAAAGAAAAGGGGGGGGTGGAAAACATAAAGACAAGTTGAGTGCATGCATTGGGGACACCGTTGGCAGAGAGGACAGACACAGAAGCCCCCTGCACTACGCTGCGCACTTGGGGTACACTACTCATTCACTGGGACATGCCCTACAAGCCTATGGGCGACAACTGCCCACACAGTATACACTGGTCCATGAATCGCGTTACTAGAGGTGGGGTGCGGGGGCACAGGACCATACCTCACGGGCGGGCCTATCCTACAGAAATCGTCTTGGCCTATGGATACCCACAGCCCTCCTCCCCCACCCAGGCACCTTCACTGCGAGCAAAATAGCAGAATGTGCTGGTACTCACCACCTTGTGTCTGCTGTGATGTCCTCAAGCGCCCATCTAAATCGGGGTAGGCCACCGCCAGGATCCGGGACATCAGGGGGGTCAAGGTACGACTGGCACCCCTCCTAGGTTGGGAGGCCATCCCCAGCAGAGCCTCCGCGGTCTTCCTGCTCCCGCGGCGGATGTCCTCCCACCTCTTGCGGCAGTGGGTGCCCCTTCTGTTGTGGACCCCCAGGGCCCGGACGTCCTTGGCGATGGCACGCCAAATGTAAATCTTCTGATGGGCGCTGACCTATGTGACATGTACAGGGGGGGAAGAGAAACATCATCACTTTTCTGCATTCTCGATGTGAGTGGCCCCCCCTCCCCAACCTTGCCATGTGGCACATGCTCTCATCTGTCGTGCCATGCATTCGTCATTCGCTGCCCTCCCCTCCATCGTACATCCTCCCCACTCAACCCAGGCATTGGGCACTATGCATTGCCCCCCGTGTACTCACCTGTTGGTCTGGAGGCCCGTAGAGTAGCGCATACTGGGGGAGGACCTCGTCCACGAGCTTCTCCAACTTCTCGGAACTGAAGGCGGGGGCCCTTTCCCCAGTCGCAGCAGCCATTGTCACTTCCAGACCGAGGTCACAGCAGCACTTGCAGTATAGGTCCTCTCCTGTGGATGCTCAGGTCTCGTGTGATCAAGCAGATAGAAAATGGCGGTTACGGCCGCGGCGGTGCGTACCGCGACCGCCGGCGCTCACCGCCATTGGCTCCTGAAACCCATAGGGTTCAATGTTGTCCAATGCGCCTTTGCGCCGCGGCCTGCGACCACCTACCGCCACGGTGTGCCACGCTTGCGCAATGACCTCACTTCACATTGTCACACTTCACAGGTCAGGCAGCCGCCATTTCTAGGGCCCACATGGCTTAATTCCTACTGCGTCACACATGGCTAGGCCTTGCACTGACAATCACACTAGCCATTCAATCCCGAGAGATTCGTGTACTGTGCATGCTGTGGGCACTTACCTGTGGGTTGCTTGACTCTGTGCTCCATGTTGTCCTTCCTAGGCATCGTCCGCTGGGACTTGCGAGGAGACGGAGGAATCTTCCCGTGTACAGACCGCTGGTGGATCTGTCGACAATGGAAGAACGACACGTCATACTCACCTACAGACTCAACCGTGCCACTATACAGGAACTGTGTGCCCAGCTGGAGCCAGACCTGATGTCACCCATCCGCCAACCCACAGGGATTCCGCCTCTAGTGCAGGTGCTGTCAGTACTGCATTTTTTGGCCAGTGGATCATTTCAAACTACCGTGGCCATTTCATCTGGGATGTCTCAGCCTATGTTTTCAAAGGTGTTGTCCAGAGTATTGTCTGCCTTGATGAAATACATGCGGAGCTACATCATTTTCCCTGAGGTGGGTGACTTGCCTACAGTGAAGGGTGATTTCTATGCCCTTGGACACATTCCCAATATCATTGGTGCCATTGATGGTACCCATGTGGCCTTGGTTCCCCCAAAAGACGATGAGCAGGTGTACAGGAACCAAAAGAATTATCATTCGATGAATGTCCAGGTGGCCAGTACATCTCCCATTTAAATGCCAAGTTCCTAGGGTCAGTGCATGACGCGTACATCATGCGAAATAGCAGCATCCCTTATGTGATGGAACAGCTACAGAGACACCGTGTGTGGCTAATTGGTGACTCTGGTTACCCAAACCTGCCTTGGCTAATGACCCCAGTGAGGAATCCCAGGACCAGGGCAGAGGAACGGTACAATGAGGCCCATGGGCGTACCAGGAGGGTCATTGAGAGGACCTTCGGCCTCTTGAAGGCCAGGTTTAGGTGCCTGCATATGACTGGTGGATCCCTAATGTACTCACCAAGGAAGGTGTGTCATATCATCGTGGCCTGCTGCATGCTTCACAACCTGGCTTTGCGACGCCAGGTGCCTTTCCTGCAGGAGGATGGTCCAGATGGTGGTGTTGTGGCTGCTGTGGAGCCTGCGGAGAGTGAAGAGGAGGAAGACGAAGAGGACGACACAGACAACAGGGACAGAGTGATACTGCAGTATTTCCAGTGACACACAGGTAATAAGCTACTCCTGCATTGTATTATATCTGTAACTGTAGTGGCTCTCTACTGTCTGACCTTTCACCCCAATGTATGGTAGCTTAGTTGTGTATATCACTTCCTATTACAGTGCTCTGATCCCCACGGAGTGCCCTCTGGTTTTTATCCCCATGGACTACCGCTGTGTGACACTGGTATGTTGTCATCACAATGTAACTGGAAATGTTTTGTTGGTTATATCGATTACATTTTGTTTAAATAAATATATAGCAGAATCCAGTTGGTTTTTGTGCAATAATTGTGTTTATTGAATTTTTCAAATAGGTGTAGAGTTAAAAAAGGGTGCTGGGTGATGGTGGAGGCATGTCCATGGCAGAGTCCAGACTCTCGTTCGCACAGGTGCATTGTCCATATGCCTGTGGAAGGTGGAGCAGGGGCAGTTCAAGGTTGGACAGGGTGAACAAGTGGGACAGTGGGATGGCATCCGTGGGTTTCCGTGCATGGCGGGGGACTTGACATCCTACTCTGTCTTCTTCCTAGATCTCAGGCCTTTCTTTCAGGGTGGTTCTTGTTCTGCAGGGGGTGGGGTCCGGGTGGGCCGTTGCTGTTGTGTCGGGCCTCCTGACCACTAGCGCCGGCAGAGGTGATGGGCTGTTCTTCCTCCATGCTAGTGGCAGGGGCCCTTTGGGGGGCCACACGGTCCCGCAATGTGGTGACAATCTGGTTGAGTGCCACCACGATTGTACCCATTGCGGAACTGATGCTGTGCAGTTCTTCCCGGAACCCCATGTACTGGCCCTCCTGCATGGCCTGGATTTCCTGGAACCTGGCCAGGACCGTCGCCATCGTCTCTTGGGAGTGGTGGTACGCTCCCATGATGGTGGTGAGGGCCTCTTGGACAGTGGGTTCCCTAGGCCTGTCCTCCCTCTGTCGCACAGCAGCCTTCCCAGTTCCTCTTTGTTCCTGGGCCTCTGTCCCCTGGACGGTGTGCCCACTACCAGTGCCCCCAGGTCCCTGTTGTTGTTGGGGTTGTGGGTTACCCTGGGTGCCCTGTACTGGTAGACACACCGCTGCTTGACCTGTCCTGGAGACAGAAGCATGGGCCCGCTGGGTGGGTGCTGTGCTGTTGTTTCCAGAGGGGGGTTGGTCTGCTGTGGCCTGTGGCTGACTGAGGGTAACCGACTGTCCAGAGGTCCCCGATGGTCCGGGCTGGTCATCAGGTTCTAGGTCGACAGAGCTGCTGTCATCACTGGGGGCCTGTTCTGGGGGTGGGATGGACACATCTGGACCCTCCTGGACGGTGTGTTGGCGTTCGGGCCCTGCAGGGGTAAAAGAGTATGGTTATTGATTTTGTGTGTGCCATGGCGTGCGATTTGGGGGTGCCCTTGTCGCCCAGTGCTGGCAGTCCCATGTGGGAGGAGTTGTGAGGGTGGTTTGTGGGGGGGGATGGGTAGGTGCAGTGGTCATGCTTAGGTGATGGGTGTCCATGGTTTGTGTTGGCATTCAGGGGTTGGGGTTGGGTTGGGTGGGTTGTGCTGGTGAGACATTAACAGGGAGTATGTGTGCTGGGGGGGTTAGGGGTGAGGGTGGGGGTGTGGGTTGGCATGCTGGTGGTTGGGGGGGTGAAGTAGTTGAGATTAGACTTACCAGAGTCCATTCCTCCGCCTACTCCAGCGAGGCCCTCAGGATGCAGGATGTTCAAGACCTCTTGCTCCCATGCTGTGAATTCGGGTGGAGTGGGTGGGGGTCCGCCGCCAGTCTTCTGCACAGCGATGTTGTGTCTTGACACCATCGACCGAACCTTCCCCCATAGGTCGTTCCAGCGCTTTCGGATGTCTTCCCGATTTCTGGGATGCTGTCCCACAGCGTTGACCCTGTCGAAGATCCTTTGCCATAGCTCCGCCTTCCTGGCTATTGTGGTGTGCTGCACCTGTGTGCCGAAGAGCTGGGGCTCTACCCTAATTATTTCCTCCACCATGACCCTGAGTTCTTGGTCCGAGAACCTGGGGTGTCTTTGGGGTGCCATGGGGTGGTGTGGATGAGGTGTGTGGTGGTGTTTGTGGTGATGTGTGTGGTGGTGTGTGGTGTTTTGTGCGTAGATGTGGTGGGGGTGATGATGTTGGGTTCCTGTCTGTGTTGTGGTTTGTGTTCCCTGTACTCTCTCTCTGTGTATTGCGCCTTGTCTCTGATTTTGGTATTGTGGGGGTTTGTGGGTGATGTGGGTGTGTGTTTTATATGGTGATGAGTGTGTGGGAGTGGTGTGTGTATGTGTATCAGGTGGTTGTAATTCGATTTGGCCAATGTGGCTGTGTTTTGTAAAGGTGTGTGTATTTTGAGCGAGGCGGTGTGTACCGCCAATGGAATACCGCGGTTGAAAGACCGCCGCGTGGATTCGTGGGTCGTAATGGCATGGGCGTGTTTGTGTTGGCGTGACGGTGGAGGTTTGGTCATCTCCAGTTTATCGCTGACCGCTGATGAGGCGGCCTTCAGTGGATGTCGGATTTTTGGCTGTTTGGCAGTTGTGGGTCAGAATGACCGTGGCGGTTTACCGCGGCCGCGGCGGTATGTTGGCGGTCTTCTGACCTCGGCGGTAAGAGCCCTTAACCGCCGAGGTCAGAATGACCCCCTATGGCCCTCATTATGACATTGGCGGTAAATCCTACTTACCGCCACGCTGACGGCCGCCAATTTACTGCCGCCACGGCGGATATCTGCTCACCATTTTATGACACACACAAACCAATCCAACAGAATTCAGCCACACACACAAATCCGCCAGACCAAAGGTCAGTGATAAAGTGGCGGTATCAAAACCCACACCGTTACGCCAACAGAACAACACCCACCACATTATGACCCACGAATCACCACGGCGGACAATTCAAAACCCTTAACAGTACATACCGCTGCGCTCACAATGGACACCCACATACAAAACAACACCACATTGGCCAATTCAAACAACACACACCTGACACCCATACACACACCACACCCACACCACTATAAAACACCCACCCACATTACCCACAACCCCTTACGATTACAAAGCATTGCCACCAGAGAGACACCAAGACCACTGACACAACTAGAGCCACACACCACTCACACCAATACAGCACTCACGCACTCCACATCACACACCCCAACACATTACCCAACACATCCTCACCAACACACCTCACATAACACCCATGGCACTACAAAGACACCCCTGTTTCACAGAGGAGGCGTTAAGGGTCATGGTGGAGGAAATTGTCAGGGTAGAGCCACAGCTATTTGTACACAGGTGCACTAGATAGCTATAGCTAGGAAGATGGAGTTATGGCGAGAATCGTGGACAGGGTAAAAGCAGTGGGACAGCACCCCAGAACTAGGGATGACATCAAGAAGAGGTGGAACGACCTATGGGGGAAGGTACGTTCCATAGTAGCGAGACACCAGCTCGCTATCCAGAGAACTGGCGGTGGACCCCCACCTCCTCCCTCCAGCTCACAGCATGGGAGGAGCAAGTCTTGGCAATACTGCACACTGAGGGCCTGGCCAGAGTCAGAGGAGGACTAGACTCTGGTAAGTCATCTCTCTACTATTATCAACCCCCTACATGCATCAAGCACATACCCTCACCCTCACTCCCATCACTCCACTACTTCCCACACACCCCACCATCACATCTCACTCATCCCAATGCCAAGCCCTGCATGCTGTACCAATGCATGGACACCCCTCACAGCCCTGCATGGACATTCATCACTAAAGCATGCACAGCAGAGAGAACTAACAATCCCAGCATACAATAACATACACAAGTGAAAGCTGGCAAGGCAAATCCAATCATAAAGGGGAAACCACGGATGTACAATATGTCAGACACATAAACCATAACTCATCTTTTACATTCCCACAGGTACCCCAGCCAATGTTACCGGAGAGGACGTGCCAGCACCATCCAGTCCCCCAACTAAAGAGGCCCACAGTGATCACAGTAACTCTGGACTTCAGGATCTGGATGACCTACATGGCCCATCAGGGACCACTGGACAGCCGGTCACCTAGGCCCAGTCACACAGCACCACCAAGCCTCCCCCATCTAGAAACATAATCACAGCACCCACCAAGTGTACCCACACCTCTGTCCCCAGGACACGTCAATCAGCAGTGCGTCCACCTCTAGAGGGACCCCAGGCCACACCTCACCCCCAAGACAATCAGGGACCTGGAGTCAGTGGGCACACCGTTCAGGGGACAGAGGCACAGGCCAACAGAGAAACTGGGAGGACTGCTGTGCACCAGTGGGAGGACAGGCCCAGGGAACCGACTCTCCAGAAGGCACTCTCCGAGATCCTGGGAACCGATCAACATTCCCAGGACATGATGGGCCATATCCTGGACAACGTGCAGGAGAACAGAAGGCTGCAGGAGGGACAGTACCAGAGGATCAGGGAGGACTTGCAGGCCATCAACAACACCCTGATTTCCATAGCAGGGGTGCTGGCAGACATGGTCAACATTATGAGGGAGGCAGTCTCACACCAGCGGGGCCCTGCCACTAGCCAGACGTCTGAACAGCCTTCTACTTCTGCTGCCGCTAGTGGCCAGGAGGCCCGCTACAGGACTTACAGGCCACCAGCACCTCTCCCCCTGAAGAAGGTGAACCACACCGCAAACGTTCCCCCGTGATCCAGACAGAAGCCTGAAACACTTTCCAAGACCCCCGCCAGGAAATGAGACTCTCCTGATTGTCCACCTTGTATCCCACTCAGTCACCCTGTCCACCTTGAACTGCCATTGCTCCCCTTCCTATGTCCCCTTGGACAATGCACCTTTGCTACAAAAAGACTGGAACAATACCCTGGACTTTCCTTCATCATCACCCCATCCCATTGCACTTGCCCCCTATATGTTAGCACTTCACTAAACACCCTTTGACAAAAATCCATTTGGAGTATGTAATGTATATCAAATATGTATTGAATGAAACAGGTACAAACATTGAAATTTAACTGTACATAGAATGCGCATAGATGAATGACCTGTAGCTGGCTGTAGTGATCACACCAGGAGTATTTGTCAAATCACGAACATCTGCAAAATGATTTGCCAGAGGGAACAGAAAGTGGGCATAAAAGTGGAAAATATCAGCATGCCATTGCCACACAGATTGCAACCAAAGTCATTGAAATGTAACATTACACTGTTCTAGCTGTGTGTCATTGAAAGTATTGTTTAATGTTGATGTTCTGTTGTCCTCATCTTCATCCTCTGCCTCCTCATCCTCACTGTCCACAGAGTCTACTGCTGCCACACAGGCATCTCCAGTCTCCTCCCCCTGCAGAAAAGGGACATGGCGTCTGAGGGCCAGGTAGTGCAACATGCAGCATGCCACCACTATCTGGCAGACCTTCTTGGGTGAGTAGGACAGGGATCCAACTGTTAGATGGTGGCACCGGAACCTGGCCTTCAGGAGGCCAAAGGTCCTTTCAATTATCCTTCTGGTTCGCCCATGTGCCTCATTATTACGTTTGTCTGCCCTTGTCCTGGCATTCCTCACAGAGGTCTGCAGCCATGATAGGTTTGGGTACCCAGAGTCACCTGCAACTATTGAGGGACAAAATTTAGCCACACACTATCCTTTGTGGCCAACACCATACCCATACACCAACATCTACTGGATAGGAACCAGGGCTCACCTATTAGCCACACCCTGTGCCTCTGTAGTTCGGCTATCGCATTTAGGATGCTGTTATTCCTCAGGACAAAGGCATCATGCACTGACCCATGATACTTTACATTGATGTGGGAGATGTACTGGTCTGCCAAGTACACCATCTGAACATTCGTGGAGTGGAAACTCTTATGATTCCAGAACACCTGTTCATTCTGTTGTGGTGGGACAAGTGCAATGTGTGTTACATCGATCGCACCAACAATATTGGGGATATGTCCCATTGCATAAAACGCGGCCTTCACTCTGGCCAAAACCTCAACCTGGGCGAAAACAATGTAGCTGCACATGTGTTATATCAGGGCAGACAACACTCTTATTAGCACGTTTGAGAACATTGGCTGTGACATTCCTGCTGCCAAGCCCTCTGTCACTTGGAAAGAACCAGTTGCCAGGAAATGGAGTACAGATAGCACTTGCACAGGAGGGGGGATCCAAGTGGGGTGAGGGATAGCAGATATCAGGTCAGGCTCCAGTTGGGCACACAGCTCTGTGATTGTGGCCCTGTCAAGTCTATTGGTGAGGATAATGTGCCTGTCCTCCAGTGTTGCCAAGTCCACCAAGGGTCTGTACACAGGGGTATGTCTCCATCTCCTATTGATCCGCAGTGGTAGGTATCTAAGGGACACAAGAGTGAGCAGGCTGTCACAAACTAAACATTGGAGCCACAACAGTAGTTTGCAATCTATTAAATTGTAATGTGTCAGTGTGATTTGTCCAGTATGTGCCTATTTCTCCTGTGATGCAGCATGAATACATAGTGCTGCCCCCTCTGAAATGGAATCCGCCTGTCCTGTGTGGAGGGACAGGTGGAAGTGAGGTAATTCCGCTGAAGTTGTGCCTCATGGCTTGAGGCCGTCGGGAACCGCTGTGCAACTCCTCATTGGTTAATATTGGCCCCTATGGGGTACAGTGGCCAATAGTGATCTACGCCAGCGGTAACGGTAAACACCACCGTGGACATGACCTCCATTTTCTATCTGATTCCTCACTTGCTAACTGACCTTCCACAGGAGAGGACCTTCACTGCATGTGCTGCTGTGACCTGTGTCTGGAACCTACCATGGCCTGTATAACCAGGGAAAGGGCCCCAGCCTTCACTTTGAAGGAGTTGGAGAGTACGGACTGCTGTATGGGCCACCAGACCAACAGGTGAGTACACTGTGGGCACGATGCATGTGACGTGGATGCATGGAGTGGTGTGTGTGAAGGCCTCGTGTAACTTGGGTGGGTGGATGTCCTCTTTGCGGCATACTGCTTGTGTGCCGGGCTATGTGGGTGCCAATGGTTTTGGGAACGGGTATGGTGGGCCATATGTTTAACTGGCTGGACTGTTTGTCTAATGGTGTTTTCCTGTGTGTATTGCTTCTGCAGGTCAGCGCCCATCAAAAGAAGGGTATATGGCATGCCATCGCTAAGGAGGTGGGGACCCTGGGGGTCTATGGCAGGCGGATCACCCACTGTCGGAAACGGTGGGAGGACCTGAGATGCTGGGCACGGAAGACGGCAGAGGCCCAGTTGGGGATGGCTTCCCAATGAGAAAGGGGTGCCTGTCGAACTCTGACCCCCCTGATAGCCCGCATACTGATAGTGGCCTATCCAGAGCTGGATGGGCACTTAAGGGCATCACAGCAGCCAGAAGGGGGGGAGTACAGTGCCCATCATTACAACTTATGCATGGAGGGGTGGTATCCGGGTGGTGGATGTGTGTCAGTGGGTGCCCCTAGGCCAGGCCTGACGTAGCAGCATAGGTCCTCTTGTGGCTAGGGTTCTAACGGGATAATACTGCCTACCAAGCATGTAAGCATCCACTACTGGTCAGGGCTGCATGGGTCCCAGGTGTGCTGCAGTTGGCGATGTGTGCCCCTCTGCATGCCTTGGTGGCTAGCAATATGAGTGGTGCTGCAATGCATAGTGCGTAGGCCTGTTCCCTGTGTGTGAAGGTGATGTGTTCACCAATGGTGTTGTTGGTGCAGCCATTGACCCACTGTATCCTTTGTCTCTCTCACCCCCTTTTTTGTTTTGTCATCCTGTCCTTATGTGCATTAGCATCGTCTGGCAGAGGAGCAGAGGCACCGGTGACGGAGGGAGCTGGATCCCACAGGACCCAGGAGGCACAGTCCACCGATGCTGAGGGCACCAGTGGGATGGAGGGCGAGGGGAGAAACATGACAGAGACTGGAGGGGACACTTCAGACACAGATACCTCCTCCAATTGAAGCTCCCTGGTGGTGGTGGCCACTTCTGTGACCATCCCAGGTACATGTACAGCCGCCACCCCCGTACCAGCACCACCCTCCCAGCAGCCCCTCATCGAGTTACCTGCGCCCGCTCACCCAGGAGGGTGGGCATCTCTTTTTCCCCAGGCACCTCAGGCCCTGCCCCAGTTAGCCCTGCTGCCCTGAGTGAGGAGGCTATTGACCTCCTGAGATCCATCCCTGTAGGACAGTCAACCATTGTGAATGCCATCCAGGGGCTGGCATCCCAGATGCTACAATCTAATGCATTCCTGGAGGGCATTCACACTGGCATGGCTGCCCAAAGGAGATCGATTCAGGCTCTGGCCTCCTCTTTGATGGCAGCCATTGTCCCTGTTCTACCGTCCTCCCTCCAACTTCCACCTCCCAGTCCCATTCTCCTCAACCCCAAACCATCCCAGGCACACATACAGACAAGCATGCATCCAAGACAACACCCAAGAGTGGCACAGGCAAACACAAGCACCACACTTCATCCCACAGGCACTCACACAAACACCAGTCATTTTCAGACACTACAACATCCACTATTTCCACTGTCTCCCTCTCCACCACCTTCCTCCCAGCCACATCCACAGTCACACCTGCATGCACTACATCATCATCCACTACCAGCATCATCACCACACCAAGCAGAACACACACGTCACTGGCAGACACCTCCACAACATCCATGCTGACGTCCCCTGTGTCCTCTCCCACTGTGTCTGTCCCCCCTCCTAAAGTACACACAAGAACACAAGCACTCAGACACCCAACAGCCATCTACCTCACAACAGCATACAGCCTATGCACCTGCACCCAAATCCAGCAGGAAGACACCTCCAACAACCACTCCATCATCCTCCACTCCCATTCCTTCTCCCTCTTCCCGCTCCAATGTCCCTAAGAAATCTTTCCTATCCACCATTGACCTCTTCCCTACCCCCCCATCCTTCACATATGGCCAGGGTAGGAAGAACCCAGCCAAGCACCTCAGCCACACAGTCCACGGTCCCACTTCCATCTGCACCTACTCGTGGTGGAAAGGGATACAGGCCACATTTTCTGAAGGGGAAGGAGCTTGAACCAGTCTGCCTAAAGGGGAAGGAGCCTCCACAGGCAGGCAAGAAGGGCAGGGAGCCTGCACCTGCCACACGAAAGGGCAAGGAGCCTGCACCAGCAGGCAAGAAGGGGAAGGAGCCTGCAGCAGCAGGCAAGAAGGGCAAGGATTCAAAAAAGCAACAAAGGAGGGGCATGAGAAATGGGATATTCGGAGAATAACTCCTGGTCCCGTGTGTAAGGTTCCCAATGGACAAGAAATCAAAAAAGATTACACACGGTTCCACCTAGTGTCGTGGGTTTCTTTCGAGGAAAAAATTCAACAAATCATTGAAAAGCGAACTTAATCGAAGCAAGAGCCCTCACTCACCATCCGGTGACATGCTTCATCATAGGGCCAGCTCCTCGTCAGGCCGGCACTGCAATGCCTGACGGGCCCCGCCAAGGGGCTCTTTGCCGGAGATCTTTTAAGAATCGGTTGTGGCCGGTTGAAAAAGAAATGAAGTGAAGGATTGGTAAATAAGAAAAGGTTAAAAAATGTCTAGAGGTAAAAATTAATAAATTTTAATACTCATGACTCTACCTCTGACAAGATTAAAATCGAGTAAAGTTGGGAATTGGTAGGATAATGTCCGTAATTCCCATGAAAGCTAGGAAGGTATAAACGTCAAAGGACGGAGCACACAGGGTCCCCTGTGTCACTCTATATAATTGGTCAACATGTTTCTCGCTTGTCACCAAGGAATTACCTTATGCAATTCGTCAGGACCTAGTAACATACCTAATCCTCTAAATTGTGAAGTTATCACATATAACAGTAAAAAAAAACCTCCAAAAATTAGTGGTAGGGTCACATCGGGGGAGGCCAGGCTAAAAAAATCAATCAATTCTGATTTTTAGAAGTCTATGGACACTGCCGATAAACCTACGCCAAGTTCTTCACCCCGGAGACACTTTACTCGATTTTAATCTTGTCAGAGGTAGAGTCATGAGTATTAAAATTTATTAATTTTTACCTCTAGACATTTTTTAACCTTTTCTTATTTACCAATCCTTCACTTCATTTCTTTTTCAACCGGCCACAACCGATTCTTAAAAGATCTCTGGCAAAGAGCCTCCTGGCGGGGCCCGTCAGGCATTGCAGTGCCGGCCTGACGAGGAGCTGGCCCTATGATGAAGCATGTCACCGGATGGTGAGTGAGGGCTCTTGCTTCGATTAAGTTCGCTTTTCAATGATTTGTTTAATTTTTTCCTCGAAAGAAACCCACGACACTAGGTGGAACCGTGTGTAATCTTTTTTGATTTCAAGAAGGGCAAGGAGCCTGCACCTGCCACCCGAAAGGGCAAGGAACCTGCAACCAGCAGCTGTCACGGAGCCCCACCTCCAACCATGGTTATGCATCTGAGGGTGCAGGGGATGTGCAGGAGCCTCCCACCACCACCAGCACCACCACAGTGCAGCTGTCACCGCCGGCAGACGCAATGTAATCCTGCCTCCATGGGCTACTGTGCGGCCTGTCCCCTCCAGAACCAGTGGGCATGTGAGCCACTTAAGAGACTGTGGCCTATCACTCCCCAGGACCAAGCACAGGGCATGTTGCCCCCTCCAGAACCAATAGGCAAGTCACCCACTCCAGAGACTGTGGCCTTGCACTCCCCAGGACCAATCACAGGGCATGTTGCCCCCTCCAGAACCAGTGAGCAAGTCACCCACTCGAGAGACTGTGGCCTATCACTACCCAGGACCAAGCACAGGGCATGTTGCCCCCTCCAGAACCAGTGGTCTTGTTTCCGCTCCTGGCTGAGGTGTCCTCCCTTTCCCCTGAGGTGCCTGCCTGTTTGACAGCTAATGCCCCTGTAGTGTTCTCTCCATGTTGATGCAGGTGACAAGTGGGGCCTTGGTGTTTAACCTGTGGCCATGTGGCCCACCCGAACTGAGGACTGGGCAGTGTCCCTTGTTCTATACATTTGTAAATATCTGTTACATTGGCTAACATTCATTTTTTAACTGTGTTGATATTATTACGCTCACGTTGGTAAATTTGTTTTGTCCTTGCATTATTCTGCCGATGTAGGTGAGTAAATTGTTTTCTTGTTCATCTGGTTGTGTGTATTGTGTGTGTGTCGGAGGTGTGTGTGGTGCGTGTGTATGTCACTGTCGTTTTCCTCCCCCTCCCTTGTGTGCTAGGCAGCTGTACTCCCTGTCGTCGTCTTCGCCGGCAATGGTGTTCAAGGTGGAGCAGAATGTAGAATATCATCGGAAATACATGCAGTTCAGGTTCCATGGCGGCGTGGTTCTTCCCTGTGTCTCCAAAGGTGAGTCCTTTCACTTCTGTGCAGTGGTTCTGCCAGGCTTCTGATGTCGTTGGTACTGCCCCAGAAAAGGTGGCGGATTGTGTTTTGTAATCTGGTGGGCGGAACTTTGACTTCCGTCTGGCTGTAGGCAGCTACTGCTGTGGTGCCTGTTGTATCCGCCCTGGCGGTCGGTGTGGTACATTGGCTGTCTTTTGGAGATCTTTCCGCCATGGTCATAATTTGGCGGTAATTATTGTCAGCGTGTTGGCGATATTAATGCCACTTTATCACCGACTGCCAGGGACGTAATGAGGGCCTATATACTGAGAACTGTTAGTAAACAACTCTTCTTCTTGTTTCTAGTGCACCGCACCCGTATCTACATTAAAAGGTCCAGGGAGTACAAACCCTCCTATGCAGTGTGGCACAGCAGCAGAGCAAACCCAGTGTCGCAACTCTATCTTTTCTTCTTTCATCCTAAGCCCCTTCTCCTCGGAGACAGCGACTGAATTAAGGTTGTGGTTACTTGGCTTCATTCCCTTCCTTAGGGGGGATTAGAGATCCAGGATCATCTCCACGGTCAGAACCAGGTGAGTGTGTGACAGAGTCCAAGCATTTTAGCACTGGTGAGCAGCGATAAAGTGCTCATAGTCCTAAAAGCCAACAAAATCACATTCAGAAGACAGGAGGGGTGAAGGCAAAAAGTTTGGGGTGACCCTGCAGAGAGGGCCAAAGCCAACATATTTCATTAAATTAAAATTATTTTTCTGAAGTTTCTTATAAAAAATAAATTCCCACCTATAGTAAAAAAAACAAATGTTTTTAATATGGAGTAATAATTATCAAGACAATTTGTATATATAATTGATCAAAAGGGCTTTTATTAAATGTTTTACAATTTATTGTTGTAATGGTGTTTGCTTAAAAAAGTGACTAAAGCATTGCATAAATAAAAACAAAGCACGTACTATTTTTGGATTTTTTTAGCATTACATAGTTATATTTATTTATATTTGGAACTATTTTAAATAATTTGATTTAATTTAACATTATTTGCTATGGGGTTTTATTATAAGCCCCTACCTCCATTATTTTAAATGGGAGATTGTTGCAGTACCAATGGTTGGCTACGTGTGGTGCTGGGCTTGCTCTAGCTCTGAGCTGGAGTACATTTACTATTGTTGTCAGTCCTTTTGGTTGCAGTGACTTTGTAAGTGTAGTTTATGAAAAGCAATGGGCTTACTCTTTGTGAGTGGGTGCACATACCTTCTTAAACCCCTCCTCTCCTCCTCTTTCGAAGAAAGTATTCCCCATTTTCAAACCACTCCTCCCTGCCCCTCCTATATTTACTACTAAAACTTATACTTGCATGCGTGGAGACTCTGCAATCAGGACAGAACTTTTTACACAGAAGAAGATAGGACAGGTTGAGATAGAACCTCAGCACATAGGTTACTGAATAGCATATTGTAGTTTGTTTGTGGTACTATTGTTGTACTACAAAACATGCTACAAAACGCAGTTTGTGAATATGCCCTTAGAAGTACCCATGTCTGGTCTCGAGGCGTATAACTTTTCTTTTACGTTTTGGAAGGGGTATGTACCCACCCACAACACAACAAGCCATTGCTGTTCACAAACTGCACTTCTAAACTTACTACAGCCCAAAAATATAAATACATGTAATTTAAAAGAAAAACAAAAAACAGAATGTTTAGTTTTTTTTAATGTATTTAATAACCTGCTTTGAAATTAAAAATCAATATAACATTACATAACGTAATTACTTCTAATTAATTCTATGCATCACTTTTATTGATCAATTCGGAGTAAAAATATGTTTTTTACTTAAATTGGATTTTTTCTTACTTTATACTTTAGGAAAATAATTGTAATTTACTTGAATTTATTCAGAATTATTCTGAATATATTCAATTAAATTAAAATATATTGAATATATTAAATGAAACTTATTTGCATTATGAATAAGAATCATTAAAAATGATGTATAGAAATAATTAAAAACTATTACGTTAGAGTTTAATAAAATGAATATTACATTATTTTTCATATTCAAAAAAGTTATTAAAGCATTTTTAATAATGTAAAATATGTTTAATATTTAGATAGTGTTCTTAACTATTCAAAATAATTTAATTTCATTTAACATTATTTCCTGTCAGGTTTCATTTTCTGTGGGAGGGTTTTTCAGTACCAGAGGTTGGCTATATGTGGTGCTGCACTTACTACTGTTCCTTTTTGGCAGGAGTACCTTTACGCTTGTATATTTGGCTCTACTCTTGTTTCAGGGGTGGAGACATGTAAGTCTACTCTTTTAAGTAACTTTGCACGTATAAATGATGAAAAGATCAGAATAGTAGTTACTCAGAAGTGTAAGAGTAAACTTACACATGGACAATTACACAATTGAAAGTTTACCGTTGTGTATAGGCCACTTAGAGGCCGATTGCGAGTTTGGTGGTCTCAACATGGGACCTCCAAACTTGCGGGAGGATGCCGTCGCCATGGTGGTGGCATCCCTTGCTACCCTATCACAAGATTTCTGTCAGTCTGATCTGGCTGATCAGCAGAAACCTTGAAATAGAGCGTTCCTGATGGTCAGACCAGCATGAACAGTGCTACAAGATAGCACTAAACTCCTTTAAAGGAGCCAAGTGCTATTTCGTAGCACAGAGGGGAATAACCAGCACCCTCGGAATGTGCATTGTCTGCAAAGCAGACAGTGCACTTTCGGATGGTGTGGGCAGGGGGGCCCTGTACTGCCCATGCTATGGGCAGTGCAGCCCCCGTGGCTCCCCACACTTGTTCTCCGGCACCCTTTTCATGGTGGGAAAACTGCCATGAAGAGGATGGCGGAGAACAAGTTATTAATCAGCAGGGCGGCTCTGAGTTCAGCACCACACTGGCTGATTACAACCAGGATCACCGTCAGCCCATCAGGATCTTGGGATCCTGGCAGAGATGGCGTTCTGTTGGCGGGACCACCCGCCAAACTCATAATGTGCTGGTTGGACTGCCGTGGCAGTCGGACCGCCACCGCAAGTCTTGCAGTCTTGTGACCGCCAGACACGTAATCAGGCCCTAAGTGTGTAAACGCAGCTACTGTTAACAAATTAGTCAACTTAAACTCTCAACTTAAGGTTTTGTAGGGATTTTCTTTGTTTTTCTTTTTTTTTAATGCTTTTTCGCTTTTGTGTATCACAGTGTCTACATTGGCTTTTTATATTGGTGAACTTATTTTCTTCAAACAAACTTTATTGGGTTTTGTCATAAATTGTATAATTCCTTGGTATGCTTTAAGACATTCACAGCAATGCACCATGTCTCAGTGTGATATTTAGGTTATAACCACATTATTTTCAGTATTACAAATGAAGAACAGTAGATTAACGCATTTCTCAGGAGATAGTCACAGATCATATAATGGAGTACCGTTAAATCAGTAGAGTTCAGAGCAATGCAACAATACGTTATCTCCCCAACCTAACCCCAACTGGTTGTCTCCCATGTCCAATGTGGAACATACATACTGTTAGAAATGGGGTTTCTGGTTGGCTAGGGTATGCACCTCAGCCTGGCAGAACCTACCCACTCTAGTCAGGGCTTGGGAGTTACACATCCAAGATAGCCCCTGCTCACCCCCTTGGTAGCTTGGCATGAGCAGTCAGGCTTAACCTGGAGGCAATGTGTAAAGCGTTTGCACAACACACAACACACATGACGCAAAACATACACCACAAAGTAAACACAACACTGAGCTATGTAAAAATAATCTGTATTGCACAAAACATAATTAGACCAACATTACATGTAAATAATACCCTGCTACCTTAGCAGTTGTCAGAATGTTACACAAGTTACTAATACTCTGCAAGAATATGCAGTTGTCACATTAGAACAAGTAAGTACTCAGGATTCTGCAACATAAGCAGTAGTCAGGAATTAGAGTAAAAGATATATGCACTTGTCATGAACAATTCCTAAATGCCCATAAACAGAACATTAGTGAATATCTCCCAAGTCATGTAAATACATATCAGCTAAACATGCCCATAAAAAGAACATAGGCACATATATGTAGAAAGAACATCAAACACAGGTAGGTAATATATAACCCAAAGAACTTTGGATTATCACTATTATTGGTCCCTTAGAAAAAGTACCTGGTTGGATGAAGAGGCACTTCCAGTGCCTAAAAGAGCCCGGGCCCCCGGCGCTCCTGTGCGCAAAACGGGGGGGCCTCCCTCGTGGTGGGGGCCTGCCTCGGCCTCCTCACACCCTGTCCGTGGGGTGGGGGCTGGATGTGACCCAGCAGCAATGGTAGGTTGAAAACGGGAAGGGACCTCCGGCGAGATCTCCCTTCACGAAGTCGGCGTGGAGAAAAAGGAGCGTCCTGCTCCTGGGGCAGAGACCGGAGAAGGGGTGCTCCCCGCGCCTTCCCCGCATCCTGCTGGTCGAGTCTGGTGAGTTCGGACCCCTCCGGATGCCCGAGGAGACACTCGTGTGCACCAAAAGTAGCGCACGAGTGTTGGGAAGCTGTTCCCGGCCGCTGGGACGCTTCCAGGGAAAGAGGAGGCGGCTGGTGCCCCTGGGGCGCTCCTGGGAGAGGACCGTGCCCCGGGGGCGCCGCTAGGAGCGCGCCGGCTCCAATTGATGTATCTTCGTGCCCCGGGGGCACTTAGCCTAGCGCGGACCTCGCGCTAAGTAGAGCCCAGCAATCCGGGCTGCGGCGGTGATTTCTGGGGGAAGAAATAAAGCGCTTTGAAAGCACTAATGCCCATCTGAGGCCCGGGCTGCGGCGGTGATCTTCTGCAGCAGTTTTTAGAGGTGAGCGCTTTTCTAAAGCGCTAAGAAAAAGCTGGAGAGATCGGTGCAGTGGTCAGGGGCACAGCACCCTGCCCCTGGGAGCAATCAGGAGCCAAAGGAGCACAGGGCTGGTGGGCCCAACTACAGACCAGCACAAGGGGCGCAGATGGTGGCAGTTCCTCCTAGTGACCAGGCAGGTCACAGGTCAGCACAACAGCAGCAGTCCAAGGTGGTTTCCTGGTGAGTCCATTCATCAGCGTTCTGTGTCCAGTTTCCAGTTCCAAGAAAGTTCAAATTGTGGGGAAAATTCCCCTGTACTTATAGTCAGTTCTTACAGTGTTTCACCATGGTAGGGAGATGAGGTTCCAGTCAGTTACAACTGGTTCTGGGAGTGCCCACGCTCTCCTTTCAGCACAGGCTCCAAACATCAGTGGGGAGTTAACGACCCTATTGTGTGAGGCCTGGGCACAGTCTTTACAAATGCAGGTGTGCCCCGCCTCTCCCTTCTCTCAGCTCAGGAAGGCTTTACAATATGTAGATGCACCTCTGTGTCGCCTCCACCCTCCCTGTGTTTAGGCTGTCTGAGAAGTATGCACAAAGCCCCAACTGTCAGTCTGCCCAGACGTTGATTGGAGACAAGCTGCAAAACACCAAAGTTATAAGCACAGATAAATGTGCACTTTCTAGAAGTGGCATTTCTGTGATAGTAATAAAAAATACACCTACACTAGTAAGCAGCATTTCTTACCACTGTCACAACCATACCAAACATGCCTAAGCTACCCCTCATAAATCAGACAATACCCCTTACACATAAGGCAGGGCATTTCCAATGCAATCCTATGAGAAGGCAGCACTCACAGCAGTGAGACACCAAGTTAGGCTGTTTGTCACTACCAGGACAGGTCACGCAACATGGCACAAGTCCTGCCTTCTACATACATGGCACCCTGCCTAAGGGCTAGCTAGGGCGTACCTTAGGGGTGACTTAAATGTAGTAAAAGGGGAGTTCTGGGCCTGGCAATTAAATTTAGATGCCAGGTCCCTGTGGCAGAAAACTGCGCACACAGGCTCTGTGCTAGCGGGCCTTAGATAGGTTTGACACACTTCAGTGGGTGGCGCAAGCAGCGCTGCAGGCCCACTGGTAGCATTTAATTTCCAGGTCCTGGGTATAGGGATACCACTTTACAAGGGACTGATAGGTAAATTAAATATGCCAATCAGGTATTCATACCAAATTTGTAAGAGAGAGCACATGCACTTTAGCACTGGTTAGCAGTGAAAAAGTGCTCAGAGTCAAAACGTCAGCCAACAAAGGTCAGAAAAATAAGGACGCAAAAGCAAAAAGCCTGGGGAATGACTCTGTAAAAGGGCCAGGTCCAACACATACCATTGAAAAAGCAGGTCTGAGAGGAGGCTAGTGGGGAGGGAGGGCACTGTAGTCAAGGATGAGGTTGACACAGAGTGTATATCTGTTGGCACTAGGTAAGGTCTGCTGTATAGCTTCTGTCATAGGAATGTTAAAGTGTTATCCAGTATGGCAGTTTGGCAATAACATGAATCCTCCGCCCCTCCCAACCCACCCGTCCCCCTGCCTAAAGGCCTCTGGTCTTCATCTGCCTGGGCCTTCAATGTTTCCATTAAGGTATACCATGTCAGGGCAATTGGGTGCTTCTGAAGCTCATGATATTCTTCTCTTGGCAGTGTAGGTCCTTCTGCCGAACCCAAGTCTAAGACGTCCTCCTGTCAACTGATCCAAAATGGGAGAGGAGGAGACTTCCAGCATCTAGTGGTTTGTCGTTTAGCTATTAGGAGGGCCAAGTCAAAATGACAAGGTTTTAGCATGTTTAGGGCACAGGTATAAACCTAGAAGGCAATGTTCCACAGCATTCCAGTGGGGGCAATGCCCTACCGTATTCCAGTGGAGGACAGCCCCTAGTTCTGCCAAGGAGTTGTGGACTTCAATCCAGTAGGTTTTGAGAGAAGGACATGCCCAGATCATGTGTATAAATCCAACTGGTTGTCATGACATCTAGGGCAGTTGTGTGGTACTGTGGGAAATATTTTGTATAATTTTTGTGGGTTGAAGTAGGCCCTCTTGGAACAGTGAAAACTGAATACATTTGAATCTGGAGTTACGAGGGGTCATGGGTGGTATGCCGTTAAAATGCCCCATTCTTTATCATTTAGGGCATGACTGAGGTCTGCTTCCCAGTTTGTGTAAAGAGGTGTTAGGGAGGTGTGTGAGTGTGCACTCCAGTTCTGTCCCAGTGGGAGCCATGTGTGTCTTGATATATCAGGAAATGGTTGCATGTGTCAAAAAGAGGGAGGTGAGCAGGTCATGGGTTTGGTTAAGGTCCTGGTGGGTCATAAGTTCTCTATTGGCGAACAGGTATTCCAGCGTGAATGCCTGCAGACTCCCAGGGTTCCCACATAAGGGAGGGGAGTGGGTCTATCTGTGTCGGCAGCCCCCCACAGTGGTATGTTTGGAGCACATTGTGGAGTGGATATTGTGTATTTTAGAGCCTGTCTCCAGTATGTGAGGGCATTACTTAAGAGCAGTGGTAGTAAATAGAGTGTAACTTACCCTCCCGTAATGTTTGAGGGGTATAGTCTATTTCGGTTAGAAGGAAGCCTGCTAACCAATATGCTAAAAATTGTAATTGGCCTGCATAACAATAGCCCCAAAAATCAGGGTCGTCCATCCCACCCTCATCCAGGGGTAATTATAGATTAGGCAGGCTTACTCTGTAGCTTCCTGTACCTCATATGAGATCAGTGAGCAAGGTTTTAAGCTGTCTAAATATGGGTCGTAGGGACCACTACATATGTTTACAAAAAATATAATACACAGGCAAGCATATCATCTTAGAGAGTGCCAATCATCCTGTCACTGATAGAGGAAGGGAGACCCAAAACCAGACCTGTGTACGGAGGGAGGTGATTACATTACAGTCTAGTAAGTCAGAATGGAACCAGTAGATCTGTACTCCAAGATAATGAAAATTGTGAGAGGCAACTGGGATATTGCAAGTGCCCAGTGATATTGCATCACCCAGGGCATGTTCCTGAATGGAAAATGTATAGGATTTAGTGTGTTTACCTTGGAGGCCTGAGGAATCTCCATAAAGGTTGAGTAAGGTGGGGAGTGGTGTGAGATCCATAGTCAAGTCACACACATAGAGTATAATATCATCTGAATACATGGATACTCCATGGCACTGTGGCCAAAGGTGTTATTTCCCAGTCCCCAGCTATCGGACTGATGCTATGCACTAAGGGTCACATTGCTAGCACAAATAGAAGCAGCAACAAGGGACTGCCTTGTCTGGTACCACTGTACATTGATTAGGTGGATGATACATGGGGTCCAGTTTGCGCTTGTGCTAGTGGGTCTATGTAAAGGAGTTTGATCCATTTACTATATGTCAGGGGATGCCGAATTTGGTTAAGGTTGCAAACATATTCCCAATTAAGGGTGCTGAATGCCTGTTGGAGTTTGAGGGAGGGGCATCCTGAATCTGAGTAAGTATTTTTAGCTACTTCCATTACTTGGTAGAAGCATCTAATATTTAAGTAGGTGCTACAACAGGGGATGAACCCATTCTGGACTAGGTCTGAGAGTATAGAAAGCAGCCTTTTTGTCAGCACTTTGCTAAATATTTTATATTCTGTTGACAATAAGGACAGTATTCTATAAGAGGAGATGTCATCTGTGTTGCAGCCAGGTTTGAGTGAAGACGTTACCAGAGCTTGATGAGTTGCTGTGGGTCGCAGGGTGCCTAATTCTACTGAGGTGTTATATAATTTATCTAGGTGTGGTACCAGGTGGGCAGCGAAGGTGGTACAGAATACGGAGACTGATCCTTCTAGTCCAGGAGTCTTATTGCTGGGAAGTTGCGATATTGCATTGTGGATTTCTTCTTACGTCAAGCGGGCTGCAAGTTCCGCACAGCGTGGCCCTGGCACATGGGGTAGGTGTATACTGTCCAAAAAAGTTGAAAGGGCAGTGGAGGACAGAGGAGTATGAGGTCCGCAAAGGTGGGCATAATAGTTTCTGAATGCAATATTAATATTTAGTTGTGCCTTGTTATGAGTACCTGTGGGTGTGTGTATTGATGGGACAGGAGTGGGGGACAACTGTGGGTGAATCATATGTGCTAGTAGTACTCCAGCACTCCTCAGCATATATCTTTTGGGTATATGTTCTGTGAGCGATAATTCTCAGGCACTCTAGAAGTTCTGTATATCGAATACAACAGCCCTGTAATTCCTTTGCCCTGGAAACGTGCGCTATGTCAAGCTCAAACTTTCCCAAATGCGTTTCTGTGGAAGTAAGGTCCAGCAGGACCGAGTATCGTGTCCATGTTACTGTGGATATGGACACTGCCCGTAGGACCACTTTAAACACCTCCCATTCAGTCAGGGGTGATGAATGTTGGTGTTTTCAGTAAAATAACTGATAATGGCGGCTGTCAGGGTATGTTTGAATAGTCTCTTCTAGGTGGATAGACTGCAGATGCCAAGTGAGGACAGGGGTAGGGACTTGGCCCCAGGACACGACGACCTCCAGAGGGTTTTGCTCAGACAAGGTTTTGCCTAGGAGGAGAGATATGAGAGGACGATGTCTTGGTCTGAGCTTGGGGCATAAATACTACCCAGTACTAATGGTCTACTGTCTAGGTTCCCATTGACAAACACATAACAGACAATTATACCTGTCTTGTTATCCACAACGTCAAATGGTGTTCCAGTCCTGTATCCATACCGCAGCACCCCTGCAAAAGCTGAGAATGTGTTCCCTGCATTTAATCCGTAACTCAAGGGGCTCAGTAGAGGAGAGGTGACTCTCCTGTGCGTAAACTATATGGGCTTTGTGCCAGTTGATTTGGGAGTGAATGCAATGGTGTTTATGAGCTGAGACCATCCCCCTGACATCCCAAAACTTTAAAGAAACTTGTTATCATTGATATTTATAAAATATTTGGTATAAAGATGGAAAAAATGAAATCCCCCACACTCCCTCTCACTCTGGGAAAAATACAATCACACAGCAGATGACAGTTGAAAACACTTGTAAACAATCCCCAACCCTAGGTCCAGCAAGGAACATTCATTCGACCAATAAAAGCAACATTTGTAATTTAAACATAATCTGGAGCAACTTCCCTGGGGGGTTGGCCAGGGAATCCATTAGCATTAGACAGATTGTGTCAAGCATTAAAGCAGATAAAGTTGATTCCATGTTAGGGCGCTAAAGGAAAAGAAATCAAAAAGCAAAAAGAACCACTTTAGAGTATGTTATAAGCAGCAGATACAATACGTGAGTCCTGAGGGAAGCAAAGAAGGCCAAGGTCATTAGATGTGTTCTTCCCACAGTGGCTGTCGTGCATTTTGTGTGCAGGTGCTAATAATCGGGGAGTCATGTTACAATGTCTGATGTACGCAGTGTGATTGTGTGGTTATGACCCATACTCATGTTGGAGTCCGAGGCCGCAGCATTGGATGAGCTGGTCGGAGACTGCTGAAGCCTCCTTTGTCTGGCCGAGGTCACAGTCTCTATTACAGCATGTTGCTCTTTCAATGCTTGCTGGGTAGAGGGTGCAGCTTTGAAAGATGCCTGTCACAAAGTCCCAATTCGGTGCCGTTGCTGGAATCGTACGGGACACTGCGACGTTTCCTGGGTTCGGGGAGCAATGGGCATTTCGGTACTGTGTTTGAAGCCAGTCCAAACCAATTCTGGGATGTTGAAGAACAAAGTTTGCTGGTCATTTACGACCCTCAGGTGAGCTGGAAACATATCGGCATAGTAGAGACCCTCCGCCCTGAGTTGTTTCTTTGCAGCAAGAAAGAGGACCGTTCACTGCTAATGTGTAATCAGGGAAGAGGGACAACGTGGTGTTGTCGACATGTACCAGAGCATTTTCCCTAGCCTGTTGGAGTACTGTGTCTCAGTCTCTGAAGTTCAGGATGTAGGCTACAATGAGTCTGGGGGACACTGTTGGGGGTGGCCAGTGGGTGGGTACTCTGTGCATTCGTTTCACAATAAATATGTCGGAAAGCCCCTGAGGGGCCACCTCGGTCTTCAACCAAGTTTCTATTAACAGTGGAACATTGGGTCCCTCAGTGCTCTTGGGTAGTCTAACATTATGCACGCTGTTATGTCGTACTTGGCCCTCTCCGCTCAGCTCGGTAGTGTAGAAGGCGCAATTGTGAACGTAAGTCCTCCAGTTCGTTTGTGTGTGCTTTGTGTTGAGGGGCCCGGGTTTCAAGGTCTGTAACTTTGACCCTGTCGGCCTACTTGCGATGGTCATCGCAGAGTAAGTCCAGATGTGATGGCAATGCATTGTTCTATGGCTGTTCTGGAGTCTCAGATTTCTTACAGTATTAAATCCAGTTTATCCCGTATTGTAGTGGGCACTGTGGGCAGGATATCGTCCACTCCTGCACGGTCAGATGACTCATCAATGCGGACACATCCAGGTTGTGAGTTGTTGTAGCTTGGTGTTGGGGCCTGCTTTCCCTTAATGCAACCCATGCTAATATAACTGCGTTCACAAAGGCGGCACGGAAGGATACAAATGAGGCCTCAAACTCTAGTCCGTGTAGAATATATCTAGTGATGCCCCATAAATATCAGTGAGCTATATAACCCTGTTTGAGGGGGCTGCCAGGTGTAGGCCTCGGTCTATAGGGTCTCTGTGTTGCACGTCGTGCGTAATCGTCTGGGTTTGGCCAACCACATGGAGGAGAGGGTTGACCCAGGGTCCCAGTGCCAGTGGCCAGGAGTTATAGGGGCGTGTTTTGATAGGCCCGAGATGGCTAGCTGTGGAGCGGAGCAGTCACCCAGGCCCAGAATCAGGGTTCAGAGCATAGCAGCTGCTCGTTGCTAATGAATAAATCACAGGGTGAATACTTCTGGAGCAGCAAGTACTACCTACATGGTCTTTTCTGGTGCGTTCATCAGGCTATTCAGGTGAACCGTGGCCAGCCCCAAGGTCCGTGTCCCCTTCATGCCCCCGATGAACAGCCCATTTCAGAAGGCGGCAGGTCAGTCAATGTCATTCAAATATCAGGGCCCTGGGGCCAGCTTGCTGTGCTCCCTTTGTGATAGTAGCATAGATTCTATTGTGAGGGATAACTAGAATGGATTCTGGGACTGATGTAATGGCTTGGTCTCAGTGGGTCTCCGCAGCAGTTCTCATTGGGGGCCCGAGGAACTTCATTGGTTTCTAGCAGGTATTATGCGAGGTGCACCAGGGCGGTTTGTCCTAGCAGATAGTGAGTGCATCAGCATTACAGCCATAAGGAGAGCGGCAGGCCTTAGCAAGTGATGGGCGATGATCCCCTGAGCGGGCTCATGGAAATATCGGGCTCCACTTTGAAGTGCTGGAGAAGTTTAAGGCCCTGGTAATGAGCAGCCCCCCAGTATTTGCACTACCACAGAAGGCTTGCACCCACCTTATTTGGGGTCATAGAGCTGGTCAATACATGAGCGGATACAGGACGTTCCAGGTCATTTTGTCCTCACGCAAAGGCCTGTCCACAGGCGATGCACCACTTTCAATTAAGTGTGCCTTGTACCACTGTGATATGACATGAGCACAGCGCTAGCTGGCGTTGCTCCCAGGGGCTGGGAAGTCCGCTCCCGCTGTGTGTTAGGCTCTGGAGCCATCAGGATGCGAGCTGCAGCGGAGCACCACAGGGCTGCCCTGCTTTCAGTGCTTAGTCCAGGCCGATCCACTGCTACATTGCAGGAGGTGAACGCCCTGCCTCCTGAAAGCCCTGGGGTCTGACCCAGGATCACGAGGCACTGCCACTGTGGGCCTCTTGGTTCAGGGGGGAGTCTCATCCAATTTACAGGGCCAATCCGAGTCCACTAGCGCAGGAGGGCAAGTAGAGTGTCGGGTGCCACCTGACCTAAGCTGTCCTGGCCACTCAGCCCTGAGTTCTCCACAATGGCAGTAAGCAGCCTCACTGCAGCCTCCCACTATTGCAGAAGCTGCCACCCCGGGGACAGGGGATGGTTAGCTGCAGTCTGGCCTTATGGTAGTGATTGCATCCTAGATGGTGACAGATATTCAGTAGTTCCTGGGCACCCCAAAGGAGCTTCACTGGATTCCCCACGATCTCAGGCGGCTAGCCACACCCTCTTATATTGGTTGACGTATGATGGTGGGGGACCTGGCATATAGGCTCTCATTACAACCCTGGTGGTTGGTGATAAAGCGGCAGAATACCGCCAACAGCCTAGTGGTAATAAATATGAAATTATGACCACAGCGGAAACCGCTCAGACAGACAGCCACTTTAACACACTGACCATAGGGGCGAAATCAGCAGGCACCACGGCGGTAACCACCTACAGCCAGGCGGAAGACAGTGTTCCACCCTCTGTATTAAAACACACCGATCCGCCACCTTTTCCGGGGAGGTACCAACAACATCAAAATTTTGGCATAAACACTGCACAGAAGGGAAACAACTCACCTCTGGAGACTCAAGGAAGAACCACGGCACCATGGAGCCCGAGTTGCATGTGTTCACCATGCTCATCTATGTTCTGCTCCACAACGAACACAAACGCCGGCAAAGACGACCACGGTGAGTACTGCCACCTAGCACACAGGGGTGAGGGGAGGAAAAAGAGAGTGACACACACACACAACACGCAACACCCCCACCTCCAACATCATACACACAAGCAGATGCAATAACATTACATATTCACCCCATATCCCTCAGGAATAATGCAAGAGCAAAATTAATGGATTAAAGTGAGTGTAATAAGATAAAATATTATAAATATGTGCATCCAAATCAACAAGTATATACATATTTACAAATGTAGGGACACTGCCCAGTCCTAAATGTCCGTGGGCCACAGGGCCACATCACATAGTCCAAGGCCCCACCTCACTCCTGCAACAACACACAGAGAACACTGCAGGGGGATCAGGTCGAAAATAGCCAGGCACCTCAGGGGGAAGGGAAATGGGAGGGCACCTCAGCCGAAAGATGGTACAACGCCAGTGGTCCTGTAGGGGGCAACATGCTCATTACTCTTTCCTGGGGAGTGCAATGCCACAATCTCTCAAGTGGGTGACTTGCCCATTGACTTGCCCATTGACTTGTGGGTGACCATCCCCATTAGCACAGACATGGCCGACCATTCATGCTGCACGCTGCCCAGGGCCCATCCACCACCCAGCCCCTACATGAGGACTTCACACACAGCACTCCATGCATTCACGCACCATTCATCGTCCTCACTGTGTACTCACCTGTTGGTCTGGAGGCCCATACAGCATTCGGTACTGGGGTAGGAGCCCATCCACCAGTCGCTCCAACTCTGCCCCGGTGAAGGCAGGGGCCCTTTCCCCAGTCACGAGCCATGGTCACTTCCAGACACAGACCACAGCAGCACAAGCAGTGTAGGTCCTCTCCTGTTGAAGGTCAGGTAACAAGTGAGGAATTAGATAGAAAACGGCGGTGACGTCCACGGTGGTGCTTACCGTCACTGCTGGGGTACATCACCATTGGCCACTGTACTCCATAGGCCCCAATGTTAATCCATGAGGAGTTGCACAGCGGTTCTCGACCGCCTCTCGCAACGGCGCACAACGTCAGTGGAATTACCTCATTTCCACCTGTCCCTCCATACAGGACATACGGACGCCATTTCAGGAGGGGGGCAGGCCATGGATCCTAACTGCATCACACTACACAAATGCACCATTTGGACATCTCCAACAAAATACTGATACAATCACAACTTACATTGAACTGTAGTGGTTGGAATGTAGAGATTATGACCAGCTGCTCACTATTTTACCCCATAGTTTGCAACCTCTACGGATGAACAGGAGATGGAGACATCCCCCTGTGTACAGCCGAAAGATGGTACAACGCCACTGGTCCTGTAGGGGGCAACATGCCCATTACTCTTTCCTGGGGAGTGCAAGGCCACAGTCTCTCAAGTGAGTGACTTGCCCACTGGCTCTGGAGGGGGCAACCTGCCCTGTGCTTGGTCCTAGGGAATGAAAGGCCACAGTCTCTCAAGTGGATGGCTTCTTCTACTGGTTCTGGAGGGGGCATTGTACCCTGTGAGCTTCATCCTGTGGAGGATAGGGTGAGTGGATGACTTCTCCACTGGTTCTGGAGGGGGCATTGTGCCCTGTGAGCTTCATCCTGTGGAGGATGAGGTGAGTGGATGGCTTCTCCACTGGTTCTGGAGGAGGCATTGAGCCCTGTGATGCAGATCTTGGGGAGTGCAAGGTCACAGTCTCTCACCTGGCTGTCAAACCCACAGCATTTGCTGGGGCCATGCCGCACTACAGCCCATGGAGGCAGGATTACACACTATCTGTCGGCGGTGACGGTTGTTCAGTGGTGGCAGTGGTGGTGCTGCTGGTGGAGCTGGCAGTGGTGGGGGAGGCTCCAGCCTATCCCCTGCAGCCTCGGATGGCTGCCCACTGGGGCTGCTGCTGCTGGCAGTGGTGCTGGTGGCGGTGATGGCAGTGGTGGGGGGAGGCTCCAGCTGTTCCCCTGCAGCCTCGGACGGCTGCACCGGCATGGTTGGTAGAGGGGGCTCCGACTGAGTCCCTGCACCAGGGACCCTTGTCTCTACTGCCTGCTGTTGCAGGCCCCTTGCCCCTCCTTCCTGCAGCTGGGGCTGCCTCCTTGCCCTTCCGTCCTGCAGCTGGTGCTGCCTCCTTGCTCTTCCGTCCTGCAGCTGGGGCTGCCTTCTTGCTCTTCCGTCCTGCAGCTGGGGCTGACTCCTTGCCCTTCCTCAACGCACTTGGGGCTGGCACACTGTCCATCTGGCTGGCTGGTGGCCAGGATCGTCTTTCCTACCTGGAGTAGTTGGGGACACAACTGTGCTCGTGGACTGGGTGGCTGAGGTGCATGCCTGGGTTTTGAATGCCCTGGCCTGACGTGATGGACGGGGGGGAGGGGTAGGGAAGAGGTCAATAGTGGAGAGGAAAAGCTCCTAGGGACATTGGGGCAGGAAGAGGGAGATGGTTTTGGGAGTGGAGGGAGAGGGAGTGGTGGTAGGGGGTGTCTACTTGCTGTATTTGGGTGCAGGTGCATGGGCTGGATGCTGTTGTGAGGTGGATGGCTGTTGGGTGTCTGAGTGCTTGCGTTTGTGTACTTTGGGAGGAGGGGGCACAGACACAGTGGGAGAGGACACAGGGAACATGTGCATGGATGTGGGTGTGGTGACTGCCAGTGAGGGGCGTGTACTGTTAGGTGTGCTGGTGATGGTGGTAGTGGATGAGGATGTAGTGCATGCAGGTGTGAGTGGAGACGCAACTGGGAAGGAGGTGGAGGGCGAGGAGGAGGGGGCCACAGTGGAGGCAGTGGATGTTGGTATGTCTGCTTCTGGATGGTGTTTGTGTGAATGTCTGTGGGATGAAGTGTGGTGCTTGTGTTTACCATATCCCCTCGTGTGTTGTCCTGGTTGCATGATCGTCTGACTGTGTGCTTGGGATAGGTTAGGGTTGAGGGGAATGGGATTGGGAAGAGGACGTTGGAGGGGGGAAGCTGGAAACAGGGACAATGGCTGCCATCAGAGAGGAGACCAGAGCCTGGATTGATCTCTGTTGGGCAGCCAAGCCAGTGTGAATGCCCTCCAGGAATGCATTTGTCTGTTGCATTTGGGCTGCCAGCCCTTGGATGGCATTCACAATGGTTGACTGCCAAGCAGGATGGATCGCAGGAGGTCAATAGCCTCCTCACTGAGGGCAGCAGGGCTAACTGGGGCAGGGCCTGAGGTGCCTAGGGCACAGGAGATGCCCACCCTCCTGGATGAGTGGGCATGGGAAATTCCCTGAGAGGCTGCTGAGAGGGCGGTGCTGGTACGGGGGTGGCAGCTGTACCTGTAGCTGGGGTGGGCACAGAAGTGTCCACCACCACCAGGGAGTTCCCATCAGAGGAGGTATCTGTGTCCAAACTGTCCCCTCCTGTCTCCGTTGTGGTGCTCCCCTCGCCCTCCGTCCCACTGGTGCCCTCACCGTCGGTGGATTCGGCCTCCTGGGTCCTGTGGGATGCAGCTCCCTCCATCGCCGGCACCTCTGCTCCTCCGCCAGATGATGCTAATGCACATAAGGACAGGGTAACAAAACAAAAAGGGGGGGAGACAAAGGATAGACTTGGTCAATGGCACCAACAACACCAACGTTGGTGTACACGACACACTCACACACAGGGAACAGCCCTACGCACTAGAAAATGCACTACCAGTCACAATCCTAGTCACCAGCCCATGGATAGGGACACCTAATGCCAATTGCAGCATACCTGAGAACCACAGACCCCTGCCCAGTAGTGGATGCCTACTAGCTTGGATGGAGTACTTTCTCATCAGAACCCTGCCCAACATGGGACCTACCCTGCAATGCCAGGCCTGGGGGCACCCACAGGGCCAGCACCCCCCACCCGGATACCACCCCAACAGGCACAAGTTGAATATTGGGACACTGTACTCACCCCCTTGTTGCTGCTGTGATGCCCCCAAGTGCCCATCCAGTTCCGGATAGGCCACTGCCAGTATGTGGGACTTCAGGGAGGTCAGGGTTCGACGGGCACTCCTTCCTCACTGGGAGGCCATCCCCAGCTGGGCCTCTGCGGTCTTCCGTGCCCAGCGTCTCAGGTCCTCCTACCATTTCCGACAGTGGGTGTTCCACCTGCCGTAGACCCCCAGGGTCCGCATGTCCTTGGCGATGGCACGCCATATACCCCTCTTTTGATGGGCACGGGGAAATAGGCACAGTGAAAGGTATTAGTCCGAAAGTCTTGCCTGTTACACTCATGGCCAACCATGCCCCTTCCCAACCCCATTAGCACAGACATGGCCGACCATTCATGCTGCATGCTGCCCAGGGCCCATCCACCACCCAGCCCCTACATGAGACCTTCACACACAGCACTCCATGCATTCACGCCCCATGCATCGTCCTCACGGTGTACTCACCTGTTGGTCTGGAGGCCCATACAGCATTCGGTACTGGGGTAGGAGCCCATCCACCAGTCGCTCCAACTCTGCCCCGGTGAAGGCAGGGGCCCTCTCCCCAGTCACGAGCCATGTTCACTTCCAGACACAGACCACAGCAGCACATGCAGTGTAGGTCCTCTCCTGTTGAAGGTCAGGTAACAAGTGAGGAATTAGATAGAAAACGGCGGTGACGTCGACGGTGGTGCTTACCGTCACTGCCGGCGTACATCACCATTGGCCACTGTACTCCATAGGCCCCAATGTTAATCCATGAGGAGTTGCACGGCGGTTCTCGACCGCCTCTCGCAACAGCGCACAACGTCAGTGGAATTACCTCATTTCCACCTGTCCCCCCATACAGGACATACGGACGCCATTTCAGGGGGGGGGGGGAGGCCATGGATCCTAACTGCATCACACTACACAAATGCACCATTTGGACATCTCCCAAAAAATACTGATACAATCACAACATACATTGAACTGTAGTGGTTGGAATGTAGAGATTATGACCAGCTGCTCTCTATTTTACCCCATAGTTTGCAACCTCTACGGATGAATAGGAGATGGAGACATCCCCCTGTGTACAGACCCCTGGTGGACTTGGCAAAAATGGAGGATAGGCACATTATTCTCACCTATAGACTTGACAGGGCCACAATCACAGAGCTGTGTGCCCAATTGGAGCCTGACCTGATATCTGCTATCCGTCACCCCATCGGAATCCCCCCTCTTGTGCAAGTGCTATCAGTGCTCCATTTCCTACCAATGTTCTCAGTAGTGCTGACCAGAGTATTGTCTGCCCTGATTAAACACATGTGCAGCTATATCGTTTTCCCCCAGGTGAAGGATTTGGCCGCAGTGAAAGCTGATTTCTGTGCAATTTATCCCCAACATTATTGGGGCTATTGATGGAACACATATTGCATTTGTTCCACCCCCGGTGAAATGAACAGGTGTTCATAAATCAAAAGAGCTTTCAATCCATGAATGTGCAGATGGTGTGCTTGGCGGACCAGTACATCTCTCACGTCAATGCAAAGTACCCTGGGTCTGTGCATGATGCCTTTATCCTGAGGAATAGCAGCATCCCAAATGTGATGGCTCAACTCCAGAGGTACAGAGTGTGGCTAATAGGTGAGCCCTGGTTCCCACACAGTATATGTTGGTGTATTTGTATGATATGGGCCCTAAGTGTTAGTGTGTGGCTAAAATTTGTCCCTCGATATTTACAGGTGACTCTGTTTACCCCAACCACTCATGGCTACTGACCCCTGTGAGGAATCCCAGGACAAGGGCAGAGGAACATTACAATGAGGCACATGGGCGAACAAGAAGAATTATAGAGAGGACCTTTGGCCTCCTGAAGGCCAGGTTTCGTTGGCTCCATCTAACAGGTGGAGTCCTGTGCTACTCACCCAAGAAGGTCTGCCAAATCATCATGGCATGCTGTATGTTACACAACCTTGCTTGTGTCACCAGGTGCCTTTTCTACAGGAGAAAGAGGCTGGAGATGGCCGTGTGGCAGCAGTGGACCCTGTGGACAGTGGAGATAAGGAGGCAGAGGTTGAGGATGAGGACAACAGAAGTGCAAATATTCGTCAATACTTCCAGTGACACACAGGTAAGACAGTGTAACTTAACATTTAATTGACAGTTTTTTGTTTGACATTGTCACTGGCAGGTTGTTTTTCCCACTTCTATGGCCACTCACTGTACCCTTTGGCATTTCTATTTGCAGATATTGGTGCCCCACTATCACTCCTGGTGTGTACACTGCAGCCAACTACAGGTCTTTCCTATGAATACATCACTGTACAGTTGAATTGCAATGTTTAAACCTTGATAAATGAATACATACTTAAATCATTTGACATACTCCATACTTGTATTTTTTCAAAGGATGTTTATTTAAGTGGTAAGAAGTAGAGGGGGAAGTGCAAAGCGCTGGGGTGATGGTGTGGGAAAGTCCAGGATAGCTTCCCCTCACCACTGATAGCACTACCACCTGCACCGCCACCAGCACCACTGGCAGCAGCAGCAGCCCCAGTGGGCAGCCGTCTGAGGCTGCAGGGGAAGGGCTGGAGCCTCCACCCACCACTGACAGCACCGCCACCTGCACCACAACTGCCATCTACTGAGCAGCCATCACCGCCGGCGAGCAGTGTGTACTCGTGACTACATGGGCTGCAATGCGCCCTGGCCTCAGCAACACTTGTAGGTGTGACACCCAGGTGAGAAACTGTGACCTTGCACCATCCAGGATGAAGCACACTGGGCACAAAGCCCCCTCCAGAACCAGTGGAAGAAGGCATCCACTCACCCCCTCCTTGCCAGGATGAAGCACACTGGGCACAAAGCCCCCTCCAGAGCCAGTGGAAGAAGGCATCCACTCATCCTCTCCTTGCCAGGATGAAGCACACTGGGCACAAAACCCCCTCCAGAACCAGTGGAAGAAGGCATCCACTAGAGAGACTGTGGCTTTGCACTCTCCAGGACCAAGCAGTGGGCAAGGCACCCACTAGAGAGACTGTGGCTTTTCACTCCCCAGGACCAAGCAGTGGGCAAACCACCCACTATAGAGACTGTGGCTTTGCACTCCCCAGGACCAAGCAGTGGGCAATCCACCCACTTGGGAGACTGTGGCTTTGCACTCCCCAGGACCAAGCAGTGGCCAAACCACCCACTAGAGAGACTGTGGCTTTGCACTCCCCAGGACCAAGCAGTGGGCAAACCACCCACTAGAGAGACTGTGGCTTTGCACTCTCCAGGACCAAGCAGTGGGCATGTAGCCCCCTCCAGGAGCAGTGGAGTTGTACCATCTTCTGGCTGAGGTGCCCCCCATTCCCCGTCGCACTGAGGTGCCTGAGTGTTTTCAACCTGATGCCCCTGAAGTATTTTTTCCATATTGAGGCAGGAGTCGTGTTGACTTGGCCTATGTGTTATGGCCCTGTGGGCCACAGACATTTTAGAGTGGGCACTGTCCCTCCATTTGTATATATTGTACATACTGTTTATTGCTTTAAGGACGTATTTATCTAAAATTGTACTATTACACTCAATTTAATCAATTCCTTTTGTCCTTGCGTTTTTCCTGAGGGTTATAGGGTGTATATGTAATGTTGTTGCATCTGTTTGTGTGTATGGTGTTGGGGTGGCGGTGTTGCATGTGTGTGTCACTCTCTTTTTTCTCCCCCCCTCCCTTGTGTGCTACGTGCGGTACTCACTGTGGTGGTCTTCACTGCCGCTTGTGTTCCTGGTGTATGAGGAGGTAGACCAGCATTGGAAAGATGTGCAGCTCGGGCTCCATGGCGTCCTGGTTCTTCCTTGAGTGTCAAGAGGTGAGTCGTTTTCCTTCTGTGTACTGTTTCCGCCGTGCTTTTGATGGCGTTGGTACTGCCCCAGAAAAGCCAGATTGGCCTCTCATAATAGAGTGGGCTGTATACAGTCTTCCGTCTGGCTGTTGGCAGTTACCGCTGCAGTGCTTGTTGCTACCACCGTGGCGGTCGGAGTGTTAAAGTGGCTGTCTGTGTTGGCGGTTTCCGCCATGGTCATAATTCAATTTTTTTTACCGCCGGCCTGTTGGCGGTATTACCGCCGCTTTATTACCGACCGCCAGGGTTGTAATGAGGACCTATATGTCAGTGTATCGCAGTATGATGATGGGTACGTTGGCATGTGTTAGCAGGTGTATTGGAACTTGATGTCAGTTATTTTGTGTGTATTATTGTGGGTGTGTTAGTGTATGCTGGTGGCTGCCTTGGTGACTAGTGTCACCCCTGCTTTGTCCATTAGCAAGACTGTTTTCCATTTTGTTTTACTGTGTATAGATGTTCAGATCCATCGGGACACATTTCTTCAGTTACTAATATGTTGCATGTAGGAAGCTGGCCTCGTGTGTGGTGGACACCTATAGTGTTGGTACCTTATACCAGGTCCACGCAACCCCTATTAGTGAATGTAGGCATTGTCTCAGAAGCCAGAGCTCTCTGGAGGTAGCTGTGGATGAGCAGCTAAGACGTATCTAGGAGGCATGCAAAGTTTATGCACAACCACCATAGTCACACAGTAACTTATCACACATGAAAGCGACCACACTGTGTTACAAAAATAAAGGTACTTTACTATAGTAACACAGCAGTAGATTACTTATAGGCAGGCCGCCAAATGGAGGCAAGTACACACACTATGTATACACACAGTAATAATTAGGAATTGGCACAAGAAACAACAAGCATAGGCAAGAATTAGTGAAAAACAGTTTGGACCCTGCGGGTGACCAAACCATATACTAAAATAGTGGAATGCAAAGTGAAGTCCCCCACCCAAGGATATGGAGTAGTTAGAGGGGAGCAGGAAGAACTAGGGGCCCCAAGAGGTGGGTACCTGAGTGTTAGACCTGACAGCCTTAGGGTGGTCACCCCCAACTTTGTGCCTGCCTCCCTCCACTTTTTGACACTGTTTTTGCTGGTTTTAGTACTCTGGGCACTTTACCACTGCTAAACAGTGCTAAAGTGCATATGTTCTCTCCCTTAAAACATGGTAACATTGGTTCATACCCAATTGGCATTTTTGATCTACTTTTATGTCCCTAGTAAAATGCACTATGGGTGCCTGGGCCTTTCGATTGAATGTGACTAGTAGGCCTGCAGCACTGCTTGTGCCACCCACATAAGTAGCCCCTTAACCATGTCTCAGGCCTGCCATAGCAGGGCCTGTGTGTGCAGTTTCACTGCCACTTCGACTTGGCATTTAAAAGTACTTGCCAACCCTTAAACTCCCCTTTTTCTACATATAGGTCACCCCTAAGGTATGCCCTAGGTAGCCCAAAGAGCAGGGTGATGTGTAGGTAAAAGGCAGGACATATACCTGTGAGGTTTATATGTCCTGGTAGAAGAAAACTGCTAAATTTGTTTTTTACCGCTGTGAGGCCTGCTCCTTTCATAGGCTAACATTAGGGCTACCCTCATATATTGTTTGGGTGGTAATTTATGATCAGAAAGGAGTAGACAGGTCATATTTAGCATGGCCAGAATGGTAATACAAAATTCTGCTGACTGGCGAGGTTGAATTTTATATTACTATATTAGAAATGCCACTTTTAGAAAGTGAGCATTTCTCTGCACTTAAAATCCTTCTGTGCCTTACAGCCTGTCTCCAATCCACGTCTGGGCTCTTCTGGTTGACAGCTCCCTTGTGCATTTCACCCAGACAACCACAAACACAGGGTGCTCAGTCACACCTGCACACATCTGCATTCTGAATGGGTCTTCCTGGGCTGGAAGGGTGAAGGGCCTGAAACATCTGAAAGGACAGTGGCCTGCTCTCACACAATGGACTGCCAGACCCCCTACTGGGACCCTGGCAGACAGCATGGGACTGAAATGGTACCATGTGCACTTCTAAGCCACTCATTGAAGTCTCCCCCACTTCAAAGGCACTTTTGTGTGTATAAACTGGGTCCCTGACCCTACCACCTAAGACACTTCTTGGGACAGACACTCTGCACCAGAACCTGAAATCTGCCAAGAGAAGCTGCCTGACTGCCCAAAGGACTCACCTGACTGCTTTGCTGTGAAGGACTGCTGCCTTGCTGTTGCCCTGCTGCCTTGCTGGCCTCTGGCTCTACTGATAAGTGCTCTCCAAGGCCTTGGATTGAGCTTGCCTCCTGTTTCCAGAAGTCTCAGAGCCAAAAAGGCTTCATCGCTGCAAAGAAACTCCTTGTGCGGTGAAAATTGACGCACAGACTGCTGGAGTCGATGCACAGCCTATCCAGCTTTGAGAAAATCACTGCATCGCCGAACCAGAATGATGCAGCCCGGCTCCCCGAGTGGAGATCGAAGCAGCGCCAGCGTTGCAACTGGAAATTTGATGCACAGCCCACCGGATCGACGCATCGCCGAATCGGAACGATGCAGCCTGACTTCCTGTTTGATGAATCGACACAGCGCCTGCCGTGCGGCAGAAAACTCCCATGCTACACCCACCGGATCGACGCAGCACCTGTGATTTCACCCAACAGGCCCAGGATTTTCACACATCGTCCCTGGGCATCAAAAGACCCCACATTGCATAAGAAGATTCAAGCCTGCACACTGGAATTTGAAGCAAAGCCCTTGCTGCAGGGAAAAGAATTGACGCATCGTATGTGTGCGCCCGGAAATACGACGCACACCCACCTTTTTCCAGGCATCCCCTCCTCTGCAGTCCTCGTGCATGTAATTTTTATGCAAACCAGTTAATTTGTGCTTGCAAGAGACAAGTGTTGCTTTTAAGAACTAATGATTACTTATTATTACAAAAGTGATATTTCAACTTGTGATTATCAAATATTGATCATTTTTACATTAATTTTATCAGATAAATATCCTATATTTTTCTAAACGTGTGTGGTGTCTTTTTGTGGTGTTCCAACTGTGTTATTGCATGAGTTATTGCACAAATACTTTACACATTGCCTTCTACATTAAGCGTGACTGCTCAGTGCAAGCTACCAGAGGGTGGGCACAGGATAATTTGGATAGTGTGTGACTTACCCTGACTAGGATTGTGATCCCTATTTGGACAAGGGTGTATACCTCTGCCAACTAGAGACCCCATTTCTAACACTGAGTGACCCGCAGCGACCAGGAGAGCAGAGGTAAGTGCCTGGTTTTCCCAAGGACTAACAAGAGGACTTAGAAAATGGATTGTGCAAGAACAGGTTCTGACCAGAGAAAACCAAAGGTGCATTCTGGAAGAAGAGGACCTTCAAAAGAAGGAGGCAGAGTCCGGTCTACAATGGAATGTCCAGCTGGGGCAGTAGCCACTACCCACCCTTCTGTGGATGGCCAGCCGGGTTGACAGGAGAAGAAGAAGACCACCTGTGGAGCCCAGGGGCTGAAGAGGAGTGGTGCAGATGGTGTCCCACATTGGTCATTGGGTAGCAGGTGGTCAGTGGTTTAGGAGAACTACCAACAGGCTTTGGCAAATGCAAGAAGAAGCAAAAGAAGAGTTATAAGGCTGAAGAGGACCAACAAGGTCCATGGGACATGACCCTTGGAGGGGAGTCCGGGCTGACCGTCAGCAGTCAGGAGTCAGGAGAGCCAGCAGAAGCAGTCACAGCCCCCACAGGCAACCCACTGGCAGTAGGCACAGTACTTTGCAGTGAGGCCCGATCAGCACACCTGGAGAGGAGTTCCACAATGCTGAAGCAGCAGAGAGAAGGCTGTCCTTGGTAGGATGAAGTGATGGAGGCTGGGGCTACTTGGAGGCTGAAGATCCCTAGGAGCAGGAGTCAACAAGTCTTGGTTACTGCAAGAGTCGGGTGCACAGGGGTAGTGCCCTGCAAGGAGAGGTAAGGGCTCACAGTCTCCCAAATTGGACAGCGCTCAGAGAAGACCAAGGGGACCACTCCAGACCACAACCTGTGACACAGGATCCACGCAGTTCCAGAGGAGAGCAGATCCATGCAGCTGGTCGTCATTGCTGTAGGTGCGAGTGACTCCTTCACTCCAAGGGAGATTCCTTCTAGTTTCTTAGTTTAGCTGAAGTCTTGCCAACCCCAGAGGATGCACAACTGGGGAAATGTAGCAGTTGCTGGAAGGAGCCTGCGAAACAATGTTGCAAAGTCAAGGTCATCCGGCAGTTGCTGTCTTGTTGGTTCCTGAAGTGTCCAGTTGTGGTTCCAGTGGCCAGGAGCAGAAGTAAATGATGCAGAGAAGTCCTGGTGGAGTCTTCCACATCTAAGTTGGGGACCCACCCACAAGGGAGCCCCTCAATAGCCCTAAAAGAGGTTTAGTCACCTTGCAAGATGACCACCTATCAGAAAGGGACTCTGACGTCACCTGCCCGGCCTGACCACTCATATGCTCTCAAGGACCTCTGCACATCTTGGTTTCAAGATGGCAGAATTGAGTGGTCCCCTGGAGGAGCTATGGGGTTTGGTGGTGATGAGCAGGGGAGTGGTCACTCCTCTTTTCTTTGGCCAGTTTCACGCCAGAGCAGGGACTGCACCAAGGCCCATATTAATACTTTTTTAGCGCCGCATTTGCGTCATTTTTTTATGCGAAAGCAGCGCAAACTTGCAAAGTACAATTGTATTTTGTAAGCTTGCACCGTTTTTGCATCAAAAAGCAGCATAAATGCGGTGCTACAAAAGTATAAATATGGGCCCAAATGTGCCTTTCAAAGCAAACCGGTGGCTTGAGGAGGCTACCCCTCCTCAGTCCTGTACACCCTATTTCCAAGGGAGGGGGTGTTATCTCCCTCTCCCACAGTAAATCCTTTGTTCTGCCTTCCTACTAGGAGGGCAGAAACCTGTGTGAACAGGTACAGCAGCACAGGCTGCCTGGAAAACCCTAGAAGACTCTAAGGAACCCTCAGAGTGCATGGAATCATGTAACCGATACTGGCAACAGTATTGGGGTATGATTCCAACATGTTTGATACCAAACATGTCCAGGTTTGCAGTTACCAATATGTAGCTGGACCTGTGTCCAGCACATGGGTAAAATGGCTTCCCCACACCGTTCAGTGCAACGGAGCTGGAGTTCGTAGGGGCACCTCTGCTCATGCAGAGGTGCCCTCACACAAAGGGACCTGCACCCTGCCCTTTGGGCTGGAAGGGCCTACCATAGGGGTCATTGTGGTGAACTGTGGTGGAAGGGTGCATGCACCTTTTTACTCAGGCTGCAATGGCAGGCCTACAGACACATTTTGCATGTGCTCCCATGGGTGGCATAAACAAATGCTGAAGCCCAAGGAGGACCCCTGGTGTCCCAATGTCCTGGGTACCTAAGTACCATATATTAGGGACTTATAAGGGGACACCAGTATGCCAATTGTGGAGTGCACAAAGGTCCTAGGTAACCAAGTTGTAGGGAGAGAGCACAATCACTGGGGTCCTGGTGAAGACAGCCCAAGCACACTGGCAAAAAGTGGGGGTAACCATGCTAAAAAGAGGGTACTTTCCTACATTGCCCAAAGACTGTGTGTAGTGTCCTTGACTCTCAAAGCTCTCTTCCATGACTTGTCAGTGTCATTATTATTTCAATAATGTTTTGAAAATGACTGTGCATGTTAGATCAGTAAAAGCAGATGTCGGGTAGATAAGTGCACAAACGTTCTTAGAGAACATACATTGTGTGTTATATTGACTTTCCTCACATTGCATGTCATGACATTTTGGCCCTCATTACAACCCTGGCGGTCGGTGTTAAAGCGGCGGCAATAACGGCAACAGGCCGGCGGTACGAAAAATTTAATTATGACCACGGCAGAAACCGCGAACACAGACAGCCACTTTAACACTCCTACCGCCACGGCGGTAGCAACAAACACCACAGCAGTAACCGCAACAGCCATGCGGAAGACAATGTACCACCCACTGTATTATGACATACCAATACACCACCTTTTCCGGGGCGGTACCAATGCCATCAAAAGCACAGCGGAAACAGTACACAGAAGGGAAACAACTCACCTCTCGACACTCAAGGAAGAACCATGACTAAATGGAGCCCGAACTACAGATCTTCCCCATGCTGGTTTACCTCCTCCTATACCAGGAACACGAACAGCGGTGAAGACGACCACGGTGAGTACTGCACCTAGCACACAAGGGAGAGGGGAAGGAAAAAGAGAGTGACACACACACGCAGCATGCAACACTCCCACCCCCACCCCTAACACTATACACACAAACAGATGCAACAACATCAAATGTATACCTCGTAACCCTTAGGAATAATGCAAGGACAAAAGGAATTCATTAAAGTGAGTGTAATATTATAAATTGAGATAAATACATCGAGAAAGCACTGAACAGTATGTACAATATATACAAATGGAGGGACAATGCCCACTCCAAAATGTCCGTGACCCACAGGGCCATAACACATAGGCAAAGGCCACATTTGACTCCTGCTTCAATACGGAGAGAACACTGCAGGGGCAACAGGTCGAAAACACACAGGCACCTCAGGGGGACAGGGAATGGGGGGGCACCTCAGCCGGAAAGTGGAACAACGCCACTGCTCCTGGAAGGGGCATCATGCCCACTGCTTGGTCCTGGGGAGTGCAAAGCCACAGTCTCTCTAGTGGGTGGTTTGGCCACTGCTTGGTCCTGGGGAGTGCAAAGCCACAGTCTCTCTAGTGGGTGGTGGGTGGTTTGCCCACTACTTGGTCCTGGGGAGTGCAAAGCCACAGTCTCTCAAGTGGGTGGTTTGCCCACTGCTTGGTCCTGGGGAGTGCAAAGCCACAGTCTCTCAAGTGGGTGGTTTGCCCACTGCTTGGTCCTGGGGAGTGCAAAGCCACAGTCTCTCTATTGGGTGGTTTGCCCACTGCTTGGTCCTGGGGAGTGCAAAGCCACAGTCTCTCTAGTGGATGGCTGCTCCACTGGTTCTCGAGGGGGCATTGTGCCCAGTGTGCTTCATCCTGGAAAGGAGGGGGTGAGTGGGTGCCTTCTTCCACTGGTTCTGAAGGGAGCCTTGTGCCCTGTGATGCTGATCCTGGATAGTGCAATGTTACAGTCTCTCACCTGGGTGTCACACCTACAGGTGTTTCAAGGGCCAGGACACACTACAGCCCATGTAGGCACGACTACACACTGCTCGCCAGCGGTGACGGCTGCTCAGTGGATGGCAGCTGCGGGGCTGATGGCGGTGCTGTCAGTGGTGGGGGGAGGCTCCAGCCCTTCCCCTGCAGCCTCGGATGGCTGAAGTGCCATGGCTGGTGTTGTTTGGTCAGATGCTGCTCCAGCCCCAGTCACCAGATCCATCCTGCCTGCGGCATCAATTCTTTTTACATTGCCCTTGGCAGCGGTTGTCCCCTTCCTGCCCTTGGCAGATGGTGGTGCCTCCTTGCTACTGCCAGCTGGTGTTCCCTTCCTGCTTTTGCTGGCTGGTGTTCTCTCCTTTCCCTGGCTGCCTGGTGGTGCCTCCTTCCCCTTGCTGGCTGGTGGCGCCTCCTTCCCCTTGCTGGCTGGTGGTGCCTCCTTCCCCTTGCTGGCTGGTGTCCCTTCCTGCCCTTGCTAGCTGGTGGCCCCTTCTTGCCCTTGGCAGGTGGTGCAGGCACACTGGCTGTGCTGATGGGTGCCTCCCTGGAGCCTCTCACACCTGCAATAGCTGCAGAAACTACAGTGGCCATGGACTGGGTGGCTGAGGTGCTGGGCTGGGTTCTGGCCACCCTGGCCCGAAGTGAAGGACTGGGGGGAGGGGCAGGAAATAGGTCAAGGGTGGAGAGGAAAAGCCTTTTAGGGACACTGGGGCTGGAAGAGGGTGATGGTTTGGGAGTGGAGGAAGAGGGAGTAGTTGTAGGAGGTGTCTGTCTGCTGTGTTTGGGTGCAGGTGCATGGGCTGGATACTGTTGTGAGGTGGATGGCTGTGGGTGTCTGAGTGCTTGCGTGTGTGTATTTTGGGAGGAGGGGGCACAGGCACAGTGGGAGAGGACACAGGGGATGTGTGCATTGATGTGGGGATGGTGACTGCCAGTGAGGGGCGTCTTATGATAGGTGTGCTGGTGATGGAGGTAGTGGATGAGGATGTAGTGCATGCAGGTGTGAGTGGAGACGCTGCTGGGAAGGAGGTGGAGGACGAGGAGGAGGGGGACACAGTGGAGGCAGTGGATGTTGGTGTGTCTGCATCTGGATGGTGCTTGTGTGAGTGCCTGTGGGATGAAGTATGGTGCTTCTGTTTGCCTGAGGCCCTTCTGTGTGTTGATTTGGGTGCATGCAGGTCTGAAGGTGTGCTTGGGATAGGTTGGGGTTGAGGAGAATGGGACTGGGTAGAGGAAGTTGGAGGGGGAGGCTAGAGACAGGAACAGTGGCTGCCATCAGGGAGGAGGCCAGAGCCTGGAATGCTCTCTGTTGAGCCACCACGCCAGAGTGAATGCCCTCCAGGTATGCATTTGTTTGTTACAAATGCCCTGCTAGACCCGGGATGGTATTCAGTATGGTTGACTGCCCAGCAGAGAGGGATCTCAGGAGGTCAATAGCCTCCTCACTGAGGGCAGCAGGGCAGACTGGGGCAGGTCCTGAGGTGGCTGGGGCGAAGGAGATGCCCACCCTCCTGGGTGAGCGGGCACGGGAAACTCGCTGAGGGGCTGCTGGGAGGGCAGTGCTGGTACGGGGTGGCGACTGTACCTGTCATTGCGGTGGCCACAGAGGTGTTCTCCACCGCAAGGGAGCTTCCATCGGAGGAGGTGTCGCTGACAGAACTGTCCCCTCCAGTCTCTGACGTAGGGCTCACCTTGCCCTCCGTCCCACTGGTGCCCTCAACATCGATGGATTTGGCCTCCAGGCTGATGTGGGATGCAGCTCCCTCCGTCGCCGGTGCCTCGGCTCCTCAACCAGATGATGCTAATGCACACAAGGACAGGGTGATAAAACAAAAAGGGGGGGAGACAGAGGATACACCTGGTCAATGCCAGCAACACTACCATTGGCGTATACAAGTCACAGGGAACAGCACTAGGCCATGCACTACCAGTTACAATGCTAGTCACCAGGGCATGGGGTACAATGCCTAATGCCATTAGCTGCACACAGGACCCTGCCCAGTAGTAAATGCCCACTAGCATTATTGGGGTTGGAGTGCATCTGAGCTTGCCCATCATGGAACCTACCCTGGCATGTTCGCCCTGGAATAAGGACACCCACAGACCCACATCCCCCACCCAGGTAACACCTTAATGCGTGCAAATTCATGAATCTGCATCTGTACTCAATCCCTTGTGGCTGCTGTGATGCCTTCAAGCGCCCATCCAACTCCGGATAGGCCACCGACAGGATGCAGAGTATCGGGGGTCAGGGTAAGATGGGCACCCCTTCCTCGTTGGGAGGCCAGCCCCAGCTGGGCCTCCGCCTTCTTCCTTGCCCAGCGGCGCAGGTCCTTCCACCTTTTGCGACAGTGGGTGCTCCGCCTGTCAAAGACCCCCAGGGTCCGCACCTTGTTGGCGATGGCCCGCTCGCCAAATACCCTTTTTCTGATGGGCACTGACTTGCAGAAAAAGATACATGAGAAAAGGTATTAGTCATACCGTCTGGACTGTCATACTCATGGCCCACCATATCCCTCCCATCCCCTTATGCACAGACATTGCCCATCAAACATGCACAAGGCTTACACACACAGCACTCCATACATTTATGCCTCACGCATCGTGCTCACAGTGTACTCACCTGTTTGTCTGGAGGACCATGAAGTAAAAGGTACTGGGGTAGGACCCCATCCACTAATTTCTCCAACTCCTCAGAAGTGAAGGCAGGGGCCTTTTCCCCAGACACTCGAGCCATGTCGCTTCCAGACACAGGTCACAGCAGCACTTGCAGTGTAGGTCCTCTCCTGTTGAAGGTCAGGTAGCAAGTGAGTAAACAGATAGGAAATGGTGGTCACGTCCACAGCGGTGCGTACCGTCACCGCCGGAGTACCGTCACCGCCGGCGTACATCACCATTGGCGTACATCACCATTGGCTCCTGGAACCCTTAGGCCCCAATGATGTGTTGCACGGCGGTCATCGACCGCCTCCCGCAATGGCGCACAACGTCAGCGGTATTATCTCATTTCTACTTGTCCCTCCTCACAGGTCAGGCGGCCGCCATTTCAGGGGGGAACAGGCCATAGCACCTAACTGCGTCACAGCAAACATAGGCACATCAACGTACCTACACGTTCACATAAAGTTTCTGTAAAAAAAATGCAAGGAATATTGGGGATGGATACATAACCCCGTGTACAGACCCCTGGTGGACCTGGCGACAATGGAGGACAGGCACATTATCTTAACATACAGACTTGATAGGGCCACAGTCCAAGAGCTGTGTGCCCAATTGGAGCCAGACCTAATTTCAGCTATCCGCTACCCCACAGGTATCCTTCCTCTAGTGCAGGTCCTGTCAGTGTTCCATTTCTTTGCAAGTGGTTCCTTCTAAGCGACAGTGGCCATGGCATCAGGGATGTCACAGCCTATGTTCTCAACTGCGCTGACCAGAGTGTTGCCTGCCCTGATGAAACACATGCACAGCTACATCGTTTTCTCCCAGGTGTAGGATTTGGCCACAGTGAAGGCTGACTTCTATGCAATGGGGCATATTCCCAACATCATTGGTGTTATTGATGGTACACATATTGCCTTTGTCCCACCCCCGAGAAATGAACAGGTGTTCGGAAATCGAAAGAGCTTCCACTCTCTGAATGTGCAGATAGTGTGCATGGAGGACCAGTACATCTCCCATGTCAATGCAAAGTATCCTGGCTCTGTGCATGATGCCTTTATCTTGAGGAATAGCAGCATCCCATATGTGATGGCTCAACTCCAGAGGCACAGGGTGTGGCTAATAGGTGAGCCCATGGTCCCCACCCAGTGTCTCTTGGTATATGGGTCTGGGTTTGGCCCTAAGGGTGAGTGTGTAACTAACAGGTATCCCTCAATATTTACAGGTGACTCTGGTTACCCCAACCTCTCATGGCTACTGACCCCAGTGAGGAATGCCAGGACAAGGGCAGAGGAATGCTACAATGAGGCACATGGGTGAACAAGGAGGATCACTGAGCGCACCTTTGGCCTCCTGAAGGCCAGGTTCCGATGCCTCCATCTGACAGGTGGATCCCTTTGCTACTCACCCAAGAAGGTGTGCCAGATCATCGTTGCATGATGCATGTTGCACAACCTGGCCTTGAGACGCCACGTGTCTTTTCTGCAGGAGGAGGAGGCTGGAGATGGTAGGGTGGCAGCGGTGGAGCCTGTGGACAGTGACGAAGAGGAGGCAGAGGAAGAGGATGTGGACAACAGAACTACTATAATTCAACAGTACTTCCAGTGACAGGTAAGAGACTGTAACTTCACTTTCCATCCATTGCACTTTTCTGTTGGACATTGTACATGGCAGCCTGATTTTCTAAACTCTATGGCCACTTACTGTACCCTTTGGCATCTCTATTTCCAGATATCTGTGCCCCACTCTGGCTCCTGGTGTGTTTATTGCTGCCCACTACAGGTCATACCTATGTATATATAACTGTACATTTGAATTGCAATGTTTACAGCTTGTTAAACTAATACATTTTTCAATCAATCCATACTTGTATTAGTTCCAAGGGTGTTTATTTCTGTGATAATAAGTGTAGGGGGTATTGCAATGGGCTGGGTTGATGATGGAAGAATGTCCAGGATAGAGTCCAGTCTATTGGTATCACAGATTCATTGTCCAAGGGGCCATAGGGAGTGGGGCAATGGCAGTTCAAGGTGCACAGGGTGACAGAGTGGGACACAAGGGTGACAATCAGGAGAGTCTTATTTCCTGGTGGGGGTCTTGGTAATGTTCTCTGGCTTCTGCCTGGATCGCAGGGACCTTTTGCGTGGTGGTTCTCCTTCTGCAGGGGGAGGGGTGCTGGTGGCCTGTTGTTCCAGTGGTGGGGCCTCCTGCCCACTAGCGTCGGCAGAGGTGGAGGACTGTTCATCGGTGTGGCTAGTGTCAGGGGGCAGTTGGTGTGCCACTGACTCCCTCATGGTGTTGGCCATGTCTGCCAGCACCCCTGCAATGGTGACCAGGATGGTGTGGATGTCCCTCAGGTCCTCCCTGATCCCCAGGTACTGTCCCTCCTACAGCCTCTGGGTCTCCTGCAACTTGGCCAGTATCTGACCCATGGTCTCCTGGGAATGGTGGTATGCTCCCAGGATGTTTGTGAGTGCATCGTGGAGAGTCGGTACCCTGGGCCTGTCCTCTCCCTGTCACACAGCAGTCCTCCCAGCTTCCCTATTGTCCTGTGCCTCTGTCCCCTGAACGGTGTGCCCACTGCCACTGACCCCAGGTCCCTGATCGTCCCATGTTTGTGGGGTTGCCTGGGGTCCCTGTAGTGGTGGACACACTGCTGATTGATGTGTCCTCGGGATAGAGGGATGGGCCCGCTGGGTGGGTGCTGTTCTGGTGTTTCCTGAGGGGGGAGGCTCTGTGGTGGTTTGGGACTGTGGCTGGGTCACTGACTGTCCAGAGGTCCCTGATGGGCCAGGTTGGTCATCCTGATCCAGGCGTACAGAGGTGCTGTCATCAATGTGGGCCTCTTCTGGGGGGGACTGGATGTTAATGGCACCTCCTCCCCGGTGACTTTGTGTGGGGGTCTTGTGGGAATTTAAATGCAGTGTTATTGTTTCTGTGTGTGACATCTTGTGCATTGGTAGGTTACCCTCTATGGTTGTTACCAAGGCAGCTTTGGCTTGTGTGAGTTGTGATTTGGTTGGCTAAGTGATTGTCACTAGTGTGCATGCTGTGGTGATGGGGGTCCATGCAGGTCTGTGATGGGGGTCCATGCATTGGTGTTGCATACAGGGCTTGGTATTGGGATGGGTGGGTTGTGATGGTGGGGTATATGTGAGGTGGTGGAGTGACGGGAGGGAGGGCCAGGGTGGGGGTATGTCATGGCATGCAGGTGGGGTGGTGAAAGTAGCAAGGATTTGACTTACCAGAGTCCAGTCCTCCTGCTACTACTGCCTGCCCCTCAGGATGCATGATTGCCAAGACTTGCTCCTCCCATGTTGTAAGTTGAGGGAGAGGAGGTGGGGGTCCTCCGCCAGTTCTCTGTACAGCTATCTGGTGTCTTGAAACCACGGAATGCACCTTCCCCCGTAGTTCGTTCCACCTGTTCCTGATGTCATCCCTTGTTCTGAGGTGCTGTCCCACGGCGTTGACCCTGTCCACGACTCTCTGCCATAGCTCCATCTTCCTAGCAATGGACATCTGCTGCACCTGTGATCCGAATAGCTGTTGCTCTACCCAGATGATTTCCTTCACCATGACCCTTAGCTCCTCCTCTGAGTACCTGGGGTGTCTTTGTGGTGCCAAGGGTGTAGTGTGAGTGGTGTGTGTGAATGTGTGTGGGGTGATGGGTTGGGGGTGTGGGCTGTGAGATGCGTGGATGGTGTATGGGTGATGGTGTCCTGTGACTCTGATTCAGTGGGTGCTCCTGGTGTGTCTCTCTCTCAGCTGTAAAAAATATTTCAGTCTTAAAGGGGTGAGGGTAATGTGGGTGTGTGTTTTATAGTGGTGTGGGTGTGTTGTGTGTGTATGTGTGTAAGGTGTGTGTTATTTAAATTGTCCAATGTAGTGTTGTTTTGTATGTGTGTGTGTGTATTTCGAGTGCGGCGGTATGTACTGCCAATGGTTTACCGCGGTTGAATGCCCGCCACGCTGATTTGTGGGTCATAATGTTGTGGGTGTATTTCTGTTGGCGTAACGGTGTGGGTTGTCGGCGACAATCAGCATGGCGGTAAGCGTCACTTACCGCCAATGTCATAATGAGGGCGTTTGTGTTGCTCTGTTTTGATTATTGGTGCCCAGTCTTCTCTTCCTGAAGGGTGATTATGCCTTAAAGTACACACCTTATGATTCCTGTATTGTTACAGTCTTCTAACCAGACCGAAATGCAGATCAGGTTTTACATGAAGTGTGCTACAAATGCACAAAATATAAGGCCCATAATATCTAGTATCAGGTTTTGCATAAATACTATTTTATTGTTGTCAAAAATGCATGAATTACAAGGCCCATATCATCAAGTGTGAGCTGGTTTGTTGGAGTGCTTGCCCCCTTCTAGTATTTGAATACTAGTTGTGCTTTATTCTCACTAGTACTGAGCACTGAGAATCAACTCATCCCTCGCAAAGAGACTCTTATAATACAGGAATCGAGTCATTTTGTTGAAAAATTGATTTCTTTCAGCCCAGTCTGGATATATTGATACATTCTTCTACCAAGTTCCATCTAGAATGGAATATGTATCAGGAATTTATGAAAAGTATTTTACAATGATGCTCAAATATGTACAAACAAGAAAGCCCATAATGCCTTGCGCAAAGAGAAACATGACCTTCACCTGCAAAATACTAGGTGGTTTGTTGAAATGCATACCCCATTCTGGTGTTGGATATTGTTAGAAATGGGGTTTTTGGTTGGCAGTCAGGTTACCCTCTGTCCAAGCAAAAGCCCTCACTCTAGTCAGGGTAAGTCACACACTATCCAAGATTATCCTGTGCCCACCCTCTGGTAGCTTGGCACGAGCAGTCAGGCTTAACTTAGAAGGCAATGTGTAAAGTATTTGTGCAATAAGTCATACAATACCACCATATAACACCACAAAAATACACCACACAGTGTTTAGAAAAATATATAATATTTATCAGGATAATTGTAGGTCAAAAAGAATAAAGATGCAATGGAAAATTGTAGAACTATCACAGGAAAGTGATATAAAGTGTCTTAAGTCTTTAGAATGCAATACAGTGTCTTTCAAGCACAAAGTACCTGGTTTCTGGTGGAAAATCTCCTCAGAGGGCCACAGGAAAAGGGATGCGTGGAAAAAGGGAGTGTGCGTCGATTTCTCCTCAGCACACAAAGACTTGCGTCGTTCTTTTCCACGCGGGGAAGTCGGGCGTCGTTTTCCGGCGCGCAGACAGTCTCTTTTTGTGGATCGCGGGGATTACCAGATGTCCCGGGTCTGTGCGTGGATTCTCCTGCTTGTTTTCCGGCTGCGCGTCGTTCTGCGGGGCTGCGCGTCGAAGTTTCGATCTCACGGTAGGCGTCGCGTCGATTTCTCCTTGGAAGTCGGGCGGCGTTGTCCTTGCGAGGCCGTGCGTCGAAAGTTTGGTCTCACGGCAGGCGTCGCGTCGATTTCTCCTTGGAAGTCGGGCGGCGTTGTCCTTGCGAGGCCGTGCGTCAAAGTTTCGCACTCACGGTAGGCGTCGCGTCGATTTCTCCTGGAAAGTCGGGCGGCTTTGTCCTTGCGAGGTTGTGCGTCGAAGTCTCGATCGTCCCGAGGGCGTCGCGTCGATCAGCGTCGGTGTGCGGCGTTTTTCTCGCCGCGAAACAAGCGGTGCGTCGAAATTTTCGGCGCACGGAGCGTCCAAGTGAAAGGAAGAAGTCTTTTTGGTCCTGAGACTTCAAGGAACAGGAGGCAAGCTCTATCCAAGCCCTTGGAGAGCACTTTCACAGCCAGACAAGAGTTCAGCAAGGCAGCAGGGCAACAGCAAGACAGCAGTCCTTTGTAGAAAGCAGACAGGTGAGTCCTTTGAGCAGCCAGGCAGTTCTTCTTGGCAGGATGTAGTTTCTGGTTCCGGTTTCTTCTCCAGCAAGTGTCTGATGAGGTAGGGCAGAGGCCCTGTTTTATACCCAAATGTGCCTTTGAAGTGGGGGAGACTTCAAAGAGTGGCTAAGAAGTGCACCAGGTCCCCTTTCAGTTCAATCCTGTCTGCCAGGGTCCCAGTAGGGGGTGTGGCAGTCCTTTGTGTGAGGGCAGGCCCTCCACCCTCCCAGCCCAGGAAGACCCATTCAAAATGCAGATGTATGCAAGTGAGGCTGAGTACCCTGTGTTTGGGGTGTGTCTGAGTGAATGCACAAGGAGCTGTCAACTAAACCTAGCCAGACGTGGATTGTAAGGCACAGAAGGATTTAAGTGCAAAGAAATGCTCACTTTCTAAAAGTGGCATTTCTAGAATAGTAATATTAAATCCGACTTCACCAGTCAGTAGGATTTTGTATTACCATTCTGGCCATACTAAATATGACCTCCCTGCTCCTTTCAGATCAGCAGCTGCCACTTCAACAGTGTATGAGGGCAGCCCCAATGTTAGCCTATGAAGGGAGCAGGTCTCCCAGCAGTGCAAAAACGAATTTAGGAGTTTTACACTACCAGGACATATAACTACACAGGTACATGTCCTGTCTTTTACCTACACAGCACCCTGCTCTAGGGGATACCCAGGGCACACATTAAGGGTGACTTATATGCAGCAAAAGGGGAGTTCTAGGCTTGGCAAGTACTTTTAAATGCCAAGTCGAGGTGGCAGTGAAACTGCACACACAGGCCTAGCAATGGTAGGCCTGAGACAAGGAAAAGGGGCTACTTAAGTGGGTGGCACAATCCGTGCTGCAGGTCCACTAGTAGCATTTAATCTATATGCCCTAGGCACCTGGAGTGCACATGACTGGGGACTTATAAGTAGATTAAATAGTTCAATCAGGTATGATCCAAAGTTACCATGTTTACAGAGAGAGAGCATATACACTTTATCACTGGTTAGCAGTGGTAAAGTGCGCAGAGTCTAAAAACCAGCAAAAACAGTATCCAAAAAGAGGAGGGAGGCAGGCAAAAAGTTAGGGGTGACTACCCTAAGGCTGTCAGGTCTAACATGTGTCCCCCCCAGCTGAAAGTGGGGAGAGCTACCCGACCTCCTGGGAGCTCTCATCGCTAAGGCGGAAGTACCTGGAGAGACCATCAGCATTGGCGTGGTCAACCCCTGGGCGATGTTCCACCGTAAAGTCCATCCCCTGTAGGGAAATGGACCACCTCAGAAGTTTTGGATTCTCACCCCTCATCTGCATGAGCCATCTGAGGGGCCTGTGGTCTGTCTGAACTAGGAAGTGAGTCCCAAACAGGTAGGGCCTCAGCTTCTTCAGTGCCCAGACCACAGCAAAAGCTTCTCTTTCAATAGCACTCCACCTCTGTTCCCGTGGTAATAGCCTTCTGCTAATAAAGACTACCGGTTGATCTTGGCCCTCCTCATTTAGCTGTGCTAGGACTGCCCCTATGCCATGCTCTGAAGCGTCTGTCTGCACGATAAATTCCTGGGAGTAGTCAGGGGCCTTGAGCACGGGGGCCGTGCACATGGCTTCCTTCAGGGCGTCAAAGGCTTTCTGACAAGCCTCTGTCCAATTCACCAACCTAGGTTGCTTCTTGTAAGTGAGTTCTGTCAAGGGTGTTGCAATGGTACCATAGCCCTTGACAAATCGGCGGTAGTATCCTGTGAGGCCTAGAAAGGCTCTCACCTCCGTCTGTGTTCGGGGTGGTTGCCAGGCCTTGATAGTTTCAATCTTGGCCTGGAGTGGCTGCACCTTGCCACCACCCACTAGGTGTCCTAAGTACACCACGGAACCCTGCCCAATCTGGCACTTACTGGCCTTGATGGTCAGGCCTGCCTGTTGCAGGGCCTGAAGCACCTCCTTGAGGTGAAGCAGGTGTTCCTCCCAGCTGGAACTGTAGACAGCTATGTCATCCAGGTAGGCTGCACAGAAGGCATCCTTGCCAGCTAGGACCCCGTTAACCAACCGTTGGAAGGTAGCGGGGGCATTTTTCAACCCAAACGGCATCACCCGGAACTGGTAATGGCCATCCGGGGTTGAAAATGCGGATCTTTCCTTGGCCCCCTCAGTTAGGCCGATCTGCCAGTACCCTGAAGTAAGATCAAACGTACTCAGGAACTTGGCAGCGCCTAGCCTGTCCACGAGCTCATCAGCTCGGGGGATGGGGTGAGCATCAGTCCGTGTGACTGAGTTGAGACCCCGGTAGTCCACACAGAACCGGAGTTCTGGCTTCGCACCTGGGGTAGTAGCCTTAGGGACCAATACCACTGGGCTGGCCCAGGGACTACTGGATTTCTCAATGACCCCTAGAGTCAACATCTTGGAGACCTCCTCCTTGATGTTGGCCTTCACCTTATCCGACAACCTGTAAATTTTGTTTTTCACAGGGAGACTGTCACCGGTGTCAATATCATGAACACAGAGGTGGGTCAGCCCAGGAGTAAGGGAGAACAGGGGGGAGAACTGCTCCAACAGCTCATAACAGTCTCCTTTCTGATTTAGAGTCAGGGAGTCAGACAGAATGACCCCGCTTACTGACCCATCACCTTCTTGGGCAGAGAGGAGGTCGGGGAGAGGTTCACTCTCCTCTTCCGTTCCTTCATCTGTGACCAGAAGCATGTTGATCTCCGACCTCTCACAATGAGCTTTTAGTCGGTTCACATGGAGCACCCTTAGGGGATTCCTAGGGGTTTTGAGGTCCACTAGGTAAGTGGCCTCCCCTTTCCGCTCCTTTATTTCAAATGGGCCAGACCAGCGGTCCTGGAGAGCTCTGGGCTCTACTGGCTCCATTACCCACACTTTGTCTCCAGGTTGAAACTCTACCAGGGTGGCCTTCTGGTCATACCATTGTTTCATCACCTCTTGACTGGCCTCAAGGTTATCTTGGGCTTCTTTCCAGAAGCGGGTCATCTGGTTGCGGAGGGCCAACATATAGCTGACCACATCCTGAGGGGGTGTCTTTGGAGCTTTCTCCAATCCCTCCTGGACAATGCTTAAGGGTCCCCTGACAGGGTACCCATAGAGAAGTTCAAAGGGACTGAACCCTACCCCTCTCTGGGGGACCTCTCTGTAAGCAAAGAAAAGGCATGGTAAGAGGACGTCCCACTTACGCCTCATGGCCTCAGGAAGGCCACCAATCATGCCTTTCAGGGTCTTGTTGAATCTCTCCACAAGACCGTTCGTCTGGGGGTGATAGGGTGTGGTGAACTTGTAAGTTACCCCGCACGCATCCCACAGAGACTTCATGTATGCAGACATGAAGTTAGTGCCTCTATCAGACACTATTTCCTTGGGGAATCCCACACGGGTAAATATCCCCATCAGGGTTCTGGCCACCACCGGTGCAGTTACTGTTCTTAGAGGGATTGCCTCTGGGTAACGGGTGGCATGGTCCACCAAAACCAGGATGAACCTGTTGCCTAAGGCAGTTTTGGGGTCCAAGGGACCAACAATGTCGATGCCCACCCTTTCAAAGGGGGTGCCAACGACAGGAAGTGGAATCAGGGGGGTTTTAACCCTTTTTCCTGCTTTACCACTGGCCTGGCAGGTAGGACAGGATCTGCAGAATTTGTCTGAGTGTGTCCTCATTTTGGGCCAATAAAAGTGGGTGACAAGCCTGTTAAAGGTCTTGCCCTGCCCCAAATGTCCTGCCAGGGGAATGTCGTGAGCCAGACCCAGTAGGAAGGTTCGGTAACATTGGGGGACCACCAGCATACGTGCTGCCCCAAAGCCCGGAACCTTAGGCTCACTGTAGAGGAGATCATTCTCCCAATATAGGTGGTGATCGCCAGAGGCGTCGCCGGCTGCCTGGTTTGAGGCTTGTTTCCTCAAACCTTCTAGAGTGGGACATTCTTTCTGCGCCTTGCAGAATTCCTCCCTGGTGGGTCCACCCTCAACTTGCCAGCCAGCAAGCTCAGGTAAGTCACCTAGGGCGGCGATGTCTTCCCCAGTTGGCTCGGAAGCCTCCTCCTCAGGAGCCCCGTCAGCCACTGTGGGAACAGCGGGGGCCGGTTTCCCGCACCCCTGGTCCCTCCTCCTGGCAGCTCTCCGGGCCATCGTTCCAGGCTCCAGATGCCCTTGACTGCCCTCTCGGTCAGCCATGGACCGTGTGGTCATGCAGACCCACTCAGGTAACCCTAACATCTCCAGGTGAGACCTGAGCTCTACTTCTTTCCAGGCAGTGTGCTCAAGGTCATTGCCTAACAGACAATCTACAGGCATGGCAGGACTCACAGCTACTTTCAGAGTACCAGAGACCCCCCCCCCACTCAAAGGGAACCAGAGCCACCGGTAGGTGACTCTCGCGATTGTCAGCGATTCTGACCTGGTGGAATGCATTAGGTACTATCTGTTCTGCTGACACCAGCTGACTCTTGATAGTAGTCATACTGGCTCCTGTGTCACGCAGAGCCTCCACCCTCTGCCCATCAATGGTGACCCACTGCCGGTACTTGGAAGTATTTCTGGGCATGTGGGCCTTGGGCACCATTTCTCCTTCTCCCAGGGACACTAGGGAAATCTCTACCTGCTCCCCAAAGCTAGTTGGGTCCATCTCCCCCCGAGTGCTACACTAGTCAACCCAGGTGCCTGTCCGGTAGTGGACGGTGCCCTCTTGGGGCACTGTGGATCGCCTTTGTAGTGACCATATTGGTAACACTCCATGCATTTGGGGCTAGACTTTCCTGACCTGTCAAATGTCCCTGGCTTTTTCCCAAATTTGGAAAAGGAAGGGTTGCCACCCCCTCCCTGGGAATTCTTTTGGGGGCCTTTAGAGAGTTCTTTATCTGTAAGTTTATCTCCCCCCTCTTTCTTCTGTTGGGAACCCTGACCACCTTTGTGGGAGTCCCCCCCAGGTACCTTTTTGGACACTCTGGTGCTAACCCAGAGGTCCGCCTCCTCAGCAAGCTTCCTGGGATCAGTCAGCTTACTATCCACTAGGTGCTGGCGCAAATCTGTATAAGTAACATTAAGCATATGCTCTCTCAGGATCAAGTCATATAAACCTTTATAATCTGCTACTTTGTTGCCCCGCACCCATCCATTCAGTGCCTTACTAGAGAAATCAAAGAAATCTACCCATGTTTGTGTGGTTTGTTTGGTGCTGTCCCTGAACCTCTGACGGTATCCCTCAGGGGTCAGCCCAAACTTGGCAAGTAAAGTGGCTTTCTGGAGTGGGTATGTGTTTTGATCCGGTGGATCCAATGTGAGAAGTGTGTCCCTCCCCAATGGCGGCACATAACCCCACATAGCTACCCCCCATTGCCCTTCAGGAACCTCATGAGCCCTTAGTGCAACTTCATAAGCAGCTAACCATTTATCTATGTCATCTCCCACCACAAAACTGGGCACCACATTTTTGGGTATACGAACCTTCTTTTCTCCAGCAGGTCCTGTCTGTATGCTGCCACCATTATTGCTGGATTCAGACTGTCTTGCCTTGATCTCCAGCTCCTTGAGACTCAGTTCATGAGCCAACAATAGTTTCTTTTCAGCCAAAGCTCTTTCAGCTTCCACTTGTTTGGCTGCTCTTTCAGCTTCTGCTTGTTTGGCTGCCCTTTCAGCTTCTGCTTGAATCTGTTTGGCTGTCCTTTCAGCTTCAATCTGTTTGGCTGCTCTTTCAGCCTCAGCTTGTTTGGCTTCTCTTTCTGCCCTCCTCTCCTCCTGTTGTGCCTCAATTTTCAGTTTTGCCATTTGCAATTGGAACTCCCTTTCCTCTCTCCTTTCCTCTGCGGTCAGGCTTTGCATGGAGACACTGCTCCCTGGTCTGGAAGGGTGCACAATTGCAGTGGTAACACCATCCATAGATAGTGAAAATCCTTCTGAGGGGCCATTTTCTGGCTCCTCTTCCTCATCATCCTCTAAATGGGCTTCTGCCCAGGCCCTCAGCGCCACTTGAAAGTCCTCCTTTCTGGAGGCCCCTTGGGTGGGTACCCTTAATGCCCTGCAGAATCCTCTTAGTTGTTTGACCGTGTATGTATCCAACTGGACTAGGTCAAAGTCCCCTGTCTGAGACCCAGTCAGAGACATGTTGAGTGAGGATTTCGTTTTTGAAAATTGTCAGGAAAAAAACGGATTTTCAAAAAGAGATAAAAACCAAGTTGACCTTCAACTGTGGGTAGGTAGTGAAATACTTAGCTACTGTATGTCACTGCACAAATACAAGTCCTATCCTCACCGCTGATCACCAATGTTAGAAATGGGGTTTTTGGTTGGCAGTCAGGTTACCCTCTGTCCAAGCAAAAGCCCTCACTCTAGTCAGGGTAAGTCACACACTATCCAAGATTATCCTGTGCCCACCCTCTGGTAGCTTGGCACGAGCAGTCAGGCTTAACTTAGAAGGCAATGTGTAAAGTATTTGTGCAATAAGTCATACAATACCACCATATAACACCACAAAAATACACCACACAGTGTTTAGAAAAATATATAATATTTATCAGGATAATTGTAGGTCAAAAAGAATAAAGATGCAATGGAAAATTGTAGAACTATCACAGGAAAGTGATATAAAGTGTCTTAAGTCTTTAGAATGCAATACAGTGTCTTTCAAGCACAAAGTACCTGGTTTCTGGTGGAAAATCTCCTCAGAGGGCCACAGGAAAAGGGATGCGTGGAAAAAGGGAGTGTGCGTCGATTTCTCCTCAGCACACAAAGACTTGCGTCGTTCTTTTCCACGCGGGGAAGTCGGGCGTCGTTTTCCGGCGCGCAGACAGTCTCTTTTTGTGGATCGCGGGGATTACCAGATGTCCCGGGTCTGTGCGTGGACTCTCCTGCTTGTTTTCCGGCTGCGCGTCGTTCTGCGGGGCTGCGCGTCGAAGTTTCGATCTCACGGTAGGCGTCGCGTCGATTTCTCCTTGGAAGTCGGGCGGCGTTGTCCTTGCGAGGCCGTGCGTCGAAAGTTTGGTCTCACGGCAGGCGTCGCGTCGATTTCTCCTTGGAAGTCGGGCGGCGTTGTACTTGCGAGGCCGTGCGTCAAAGTTTCGCACTCACGGTAGGCGTCGCGTCGATTTCTCCTGGAAAGTCGGGCGGCTTTGTCCTTGCGAGGTTGTGCGTCGAAGTCTCGATCGTCCCGAGGGCGTCGCGTCGATCAGCGTCGGTGTGCGGCGTTTTTCTCGCCGCGAAACAAGCTGTGCGTCGAAATTTTCGGCGCACGGAGCGTCCAAGTGAAAGGAAGAAGTCTTTTTGGTCCTGAGACTTCAAGGAACAGGAGGCAAGCTCTATCCAAGCCCTTGGAGAGCACTTTCACAGCCAGACAAGAGTTCAGCAAGGCAGCAGGGCAACAGCAAGACAGCAGTCCTTTGTAGAAAGCAGACAGGTGAGTCCTTTGAGCAGCCAGGCAGTTCTTCTTGGCAGGATGTAGTTTCTGGTTCCGGTTTCTTCTCCAGCAAGTGTCTGATGAGGTAGGGCAGAGGCCCTGTTTTATACCCAAATGTGCCTTTGAAGTGGGGGAGACTTCAAAGAGTGGCTAAGAAGTGCACCAGGTCCCCTTTCAGTTCAATCCTGTCTGCCAGGGTCCCAGTAGGGGGTGTGGCAGTCCTTTGTGTGAGGGCAGGCCCTCCACCCTCCCAGCCCAGGAAGACCCATTCAAAATGCAGATGTATGCAAGTGAGGCTGAGTACCCTGTGTTTGGGGTGTGTCTGAGTGAATGCACAAGGAGCTGTTAACTAAACCTAGCCAGACGTGGATTGTAAGGCACAGAAGGATTTAAGTGCAAAGAAATGCTCACTTTCTAAAAGTGGCATTTCTAGAATAGTAATATTAAATCCGACTTCACCAGTCAGTAGGATTTTGTATTACCATTCTGGCCATACTAAATATGACCTCCCTGCTCCTTTCAGATCAGCAGCTGCCACTTCAACAGTGTATGAGGGCAGCCCCAATGTTAGCCTATGAAGGGAGCAGGTCTCCCAGCAGTGCAAAAACGAATTTAGGAGTTTTACACTACCAGGACATATAACTACACAGGTACATGTCCTGTCTTTTACCTACACAGCACCCTGCTCTAGGGGATACCCAGGGCACACATTAAGGGTGACTTATATGCAGCAAAAGGGGAGTTCTAGGCTTGGCAAGTACTTTTAAATGCCAAGTCGAGGTGGCAGTGAAACTGCACACACAGGCCTAGCAATGGTAGGCCTGAGACAAGGAAAAGGGGCTACTTAAGTGGGTGGCACAATCCGTGCTGCAGGTCCACTAGTAGCATTTAATCTATATGCCCTAGGCACCTGGAGTGCACATGACTGGGGACTTATAAGTAGATTAAATAGTTCAATCAGGTATGATCCAAAGTTACCATGTTTACAGAGAGAGAGCATATACACTTTATCACTGGTTAGCAGTGGTAAAGTGCGCAGAGTCTAAAAACCAGCAAAAACAGTATCCAAAAAGAGGAGGGAGGCAGGCAAAAAGTTAGGGGTGACTACCCTAAGGCTGTCAGGTCTAACAGATATTTGTTGTGCTTCTTGTCACCAGGAGTGAACTGATCTCTTATGCAGAGGCTATTATTATACTGGTACTGAGGCATTTACTGTAAAACTAAACTACTTTCAGACCAGTCCTAGGTTATTGCTAAATCCATCTAACTACAGTTAAATCCTCAAAAGGAAATGCATAAAATGCATTTTCTAATGATCAAAAATGCAGGAACTACAAGGCCAAACATGAAGAGAAACTTGAATTACTCCTGCAATTTATTAGCTGGTTTGGGGGAGAGTGTGCTCCAATCTACTGTTTTGAGATCCAATTGTTTTCATCATATTTTATTTTATTTGTGCTATTTTAAAACATCTGATGGTCACGTTTTAGACTGGCTCAGGGCTAATAATGGTTGGTATAAGCCTTCTGCTCCAACATTTCGATATTTTTTTTTTTTTTTTTTTTTTTTTTTATTTAGAACATTGGGCCAGATTTACAAGGCCCTAGCACCTCCTTGCGCCACATTAGTGTCATTTATTTTTTACGCTAATGTGGCTCAAGGAGGCAATCTTCATCGCACCATATTTTCAAAGTGGAGCAATGCATGCAGTGCCCCACTTTGCAACCACTTGCGCCACAATATGCCTCTGTCAGGCATAATGTATGCAAGGAGGCATTCTGGTGCTGGGAGGCCTACAAAAAATGGCACAATGAAATCTATAAGATTTGACTGCTTCATTTTGGCGTAATGTTTAATGCCTGCTCAGAGCAGGCATTAAAATGATACACCTTGTTGTGGGTGTATGTTTAGGACTTCGTTTATCATGTATTTTTATAGAAAAGTAAAAGAACAAGCATTCGATTTTTTAAGTGATTTATGAATATTGTCCTTTTTATTGATTATTTGATTATTTCTATATTCTTTCTGTTCTCCTTCCTTATTGTCTCTCTCTTTTCCTCTCTCTAAATATTTCACTCCTTTTATTCTTCTTTTCCTGTTATTTTCCCTTTGACATATCTTCCATGATTGTTTATTATTCTCTTGTTTCTTCTTTTTTTGTAGATTTTTCCAGTTTCACGTATATCGCTCCTGTAGGAAGCTGGCTCTGTGTATACTATCTCAAAGTGAGAGATAGTGTGCACAGAGTCCAAGGGTTCCCGTTAGAGGTTGATAGTGGCAAAATTAGATAATACTAATGCTCTATTTTGTGGTAGTGCGGTCGAGCAGTAGGCTTATCAGAGGGTATTGTTAAGCATTTGTTGTACACACACAGGCAATTAATGAGAACACACATTCAAAGACTTAACTCCAGGCCAATAGTTTTTATATAGAAAAATATATTTCCTTAATTTATTTTAGAACTACAAGATTCAAGATTTGAGGTAAAAACATAAAATGCAAGGTACTTCACACAGGTAAGTAAAGAACTTTGATTAAAAACAGTAGTACACACAGTTTAGGTTAAAATGGCAATAAGCTATTTTAAAAGTGGACACTGCAAAAATCAACTGTTCCTGGGGGAGGTAAGTTTGGTTAGGTTTCTCAGGTAAGTAAAGCACTTACACAGTCAGTCTCTTGCGCGTAGGCAGCCCACCGTTGGCGGTTCAAGGCAACCCAAAAGTCACCGCACCAGCAACACAGGGCCGGTCAAGTGCAGAGGTCAAAGGGGGGCCCAAAACACATAGGAGCCTATGAAGAACAGGGGTGCTCCGGTTCTAGTCTGCTAGCAGTTAAGTTCCGGCGTCCTCATGGAGCAGATCAGTGGGGTTTTGTAGAGCACTGGGGGGACACAAACAGGCACACAAAACACACCCTCAGTGGCACAGGGGCGCCCGGGTGCAGTGTGCAAAGTAGGCGTCGGATTTGGTATTGAAAGCAAAGGAGGGACCCGGAGGTCACTGAGGCAATGCAGGCAGGGCACAGGGAAGTTTCTCGGGCCAGCCACCGACTGGGCTAGGAACAGGGCTGCCTCCTGGTCACTCCTACACTGGTAGGGGGTTCCTCTCGGTCTTGGGGACTGCGGGTGCAGTGTTTGGTCCAGGTGTCAGGTTCCTTGTTACCAGGCAGTTTCGGTCAGGGGGAGCCTCTGGATTCTCTCTGCAGGCGTTGCTGTGGGGTTGCAGGGGTGTCGACTCAGGTTACTCACGTCGTCCCAGTCGCCTGGGAGTCCTTTCTGCAGTGTTAGTTCTCTGGAGCTCGAGCTGGGGGCTTTGGGTGCAGAGTGTAAAGTCTCATGCTTCTGGCGGGAAGAGAGAGTTCTTTGAAAGTTGTTTCTTTGTTGCAAAGCTGTTGCAGGTTTTGAACACTGCTGCTGTTCTTGGGAGTTTCTTGGTCCTTCAGGTTCAGGGCAGTCCTCTGAGTCCTCAGAGGTCGCTGGTCCCTGTTGGATGCATCGCTGAGTACGCTCTTTGAGTCTGAAGACAGGCCGGTAGGGCTGGGGCCAAGTCAGTTGTCGTTTCCGTCTTCTCTGTGGGGCTTTCAGGTCAGCAGTCCTTCTTCTTGTTGTAGGTTGCAGGAATCTGATTTTCTTGGTTCAGGGTCGCCCCTAAATACTGAATTTAGGGGGGTGTTTAGGTCTGGGGGCAGTAGCCAATGGCTACTGTCCTTGAGGGTGGCTACACCCTACTTGTGCCTCCTCCCTGAGGCCAAGATGGAGGATTTCTAAAGGCAGGGGTCACCTCAGCTCAGGGAACCTTAGGGGCTGTCCTGACTGGCAGGCGACTCCTCCTTGTTTTTCTCATTATCTCCTCTGGACTTGCCGCCAAAAGTGGGGTTGTGTCCAAGGGGCGGGCATCTCCTCTAGCTGGAGTGCCATGGGGCATTGTAACACGAAGCCTGAACCTTTCAGCCTCACTGCTAAGTGTTACAGTTCCTGCAAGGGGGGGTGTTAAGCACCTCCACCCAGTGTAGGCTTTGTTTCTGGCCTCAGAGAGCACAAAGGCTCTCACCCCAGGGGGTCAGAAACTCATCTCAGTGGCAGGCTGGCACAGACCAGTCACTCCTGCACTGAAGGATTGGGTAAAATACAGGGAGCATCTCCAAGATGCCCTCTGTGTGCATTTTGTAATAAATCCAACACTGTCATCAGTGTGGGTTTATTATTCTGAGAAGTTTGATACCAAACTTCCCAGTTTTCAGTATAGCCATTATGGAGCTGTGGAGTTCGTTTTGACAAACTCCCAGACCATATACCTAATATGGCCACACTGTACTCACAATGTCTAAGAATAGACTTAGACACTATAGGGGCATATTGCTCACCTGTGGTATAGGGCACCCTGCCTTAGGGCTATAAGGCCTGCTAGAGGGGTGACTTACCGATGCCACAGGCAATATTTTGTGTGCATGGCATCCTGAGGGGGATGCCATGTCGACTTTGCCTTTTTCTCCCCACCAACACACACAATCTGCAATGGCAGTGTGCATGTGTTAGGTGAGGGGTCCCTTAGGGTAGCACAACACATGCTGCAGCCCTTAGGGACCTTCCCTGGTCACAGGGCCCTTGTAACCACTGGTACCTTTTACAAGGTACTTATCTGTGTGCCAGGGGTGTGCCAGTTGTGGAAACAATGGTACATTTTTAGTGAAAAAAAACACTGGTGCTGGGGCCTGGTTAACAGAGTCCCAGCACACTTCTCAGTCAAGTCAGCATCAATATCAGGCAAACGTGGGGGTAACTGCAACAGGGAGCCATTTTCCTACAGCTCCAGAAAGCGTGGAAGGAAGGAAAAATAGGGAGTAGGTAAGTATAATGGGGGTCATTCTGACCCTGGCGGTCGGTGATAAAGCGGCGGCCAACCCGCCAACAGGCTGGCGGTTCAAAAAATGGAATTCTGACCCTGGCGGGAACCGCCAACAGAGCCCGCCACTTTAACACTCCGACCGCCACGGCGGGACAGACAAACAGCGCGGCGGTCACCGCCAACAGGCAGGCGGCAGACAATGTACCGCCCACCCTATCACAACTCACCAATCCGCCACCTTTTCTGGGGCGGGAGCCCCGCTGATAAAAACACGGCGGAAACAGACTACGAACGGGAAAACGCTCACCTCTATACACTCCACGAGGACGGAGGACAGCATGGAGCCCGAATTACACATCCTACCCGCTCTCGTCTACCTGCTCATCTACCACAAGTACGAACTCCTGCGCAGACGACAAAGGTGAGTACCGCACCTACGACACAGGGGAGGGGGGGAGGAGGAAGGGTTACGGGCACACACATACGCATCACACCCACCCCCCAACTATCTACACACCAATGCAGAGCACCAAGTCAAAGTGACCCCACCCAAACCCCCCGGAATAACGAAAAGATATGATTAAAGTGAGAAACAACATTTATGTAAAAAATAGGTTCAATGAAGACATGGTAAAATCGGAAAATGAAGCAAAACATTTCAAAGGTAAACATTGCGTGACCGAGAAATAGAGGCAGAAAGTCCCGCACAGTCACAGAAATTGCAAATGTCCGTGGGCCAAAGTGTATCAACACATGGGCAAAGCCCACACAGGAGACCTGAGTCCGTTGGAGAGAACACTGCAGGGGCATCAGATGACAAAACTACAGGCACCTCAGGGGGAAGGGAAGGGGGGGCACCACAGCCACATGAGTCCATGACGCCAGATCCAAGAAGGGGCCACCATGCCCACTGTTCAATCCTGGGGAGTGCAAAGCCACAGTCTCTCAAGTCTCTACAGTGGGTGGCTTGCCCACTGTCATATCCTGGGGAGTGCAAAGCCACAGTCTCTCAAGTCTCTACAGTGGGTGGCTTGCCCACTGTCATATCCTGGGGAGTGCAAAGCCACAGTCTCTCAAGTCTCTACAGTGGGTGGCTTGCCCACTGTCATATCCTGGGGAGTGCAAAGCCACAGTCTCTCAAGTCTCTACAGTGGGTGGCTTGCCCACTGTCATATCCAGGGGAGTGCAAAGTCACAGTCCATCAAGTGGATAACAGTCTCCACAGGCAATGGGGGAGGCAGGGTGGCCCGAGTGCAGCGTGAACATTAGCACAACAAAGAACCGGCACAGTCATTGGGCCAGCGGTGCTTGAGACAGCGGGGCCCAGCGGAGCGGTGCTTGACAGGAAGGGCCCAGCGGAGCGGTGCTTGAGACGGCGGGGCCCAGCTGAGCAGTGCTTGACAGGAAGGGCCCAGCGGAGCGGTGCTTGAGACGGCGGGGCCCAGCGGAGCGGTGCTTGAGAAGGAGGGGCCCAGCGGAGCGGTGCTTGAGACGGCGGGGCCCAGCGGAGCGGTGCTTGAGACGGCGGGGCCCAGCGGAGCGGTGCTTGACAGGAAGGGCCCAGCGGAGCGGTGCTTGACAGGAAGGGCCCAGCGGAGCGGTGCTTGAGACGGCGGGGCCCAGAGGAGCGGTGCTTGAGAGGAAGGGCCCAGCGGAGCAGTGCTTGACAGGAAGGGCCCAGCGGAGCGGTGCTTGAGACGGCGGGGCCCAGTGGAACGGTGCTTGACAGGAAGGGCCCAGCGGAGCGGTGCTTGACAGGAAGGGCCCAGCGGAGCGGTGCTTGACAGGAAGGGCCCAGCAGAGCGGTGCTTGAGACGGCGGGGCCCAGCGGAGCGGTGCTTGACAGGAAGGGCCCAGCGGAGCGGTGCTTGACAGGAAGGGCCCAGCGGAGCGGTGCTTGAGACAGCGGGGCCCAGAGGAGCGGTGCTTGAGACGGCGGGGCCCAGCGGAGCGGTGCTTGAAAGGAAGGGCCCAGCGGAGCGGTGCTTGAGACGACGGGGCCCAGCGGAGCGGTGCTTGACAGGAAGGGCCCAGCGGAGCGGTGCTTGGCAGGAAGGGCCTAGCGGAGCGGTGCTTGAGACGGCGGGGCCCAGAGGAGCGGTGCTTGATGCGGCGGGGCCCAGCGGAGCGGTGCTTGACAGGAAGGGCCCAGCGGAGCGGTGCTTGAGACGGCGGGCCCAGTGGAGCGGTGCTTGAGACGGTGGGGCCCAGCGGAGCGGTGCTTGACAGGAAGGGCCCAGCGGAGCGGTGTTTGAGACGGCGGGGCCCAGCGGAGCAGTGCTTGACAGGAAGGGCCCAGCGGAGCGGTGCTTGAGACGGCGGGGCCCAGCGGAGCGGTGCTTGAGACGGCGGGGCCCAGCGGAGCGGTGCTTGACAGGAAGGGCCCAGCGGAGCGGTGCTTGAGACGGCGGGGCCCAGCGGAGCGGTGCTTGACAGGAAGGGCCCAGCGGAGCGGTGCTTGAGACGGCGGGGCCCAGCGGAGCAGTGCTTGACAGGAAGGGCCCAGCGGAGCGGTGCTTGAGACGGCGGGGCCCAGCGGAGCAGTGCTTGACAGGAAGGGCCCAGCGGAGTGGTGCTTGAGACGGCGGGGCCCAGCGGAGCGGTGCTTGACAGGAAGGGCCCAGCGGAGCGGTGCTTGAGACGGCGGGGCCCAGCGGAGCGGTGCTTGACAGGAAGGGCCCAGCGGAGCGGTGCTTGACAGGAAGGGCCCAGCGGAGCGGTGCTTGACAGGAAGGGCCCAGCGGAGCGGTGCTTGAGACGGGGGGGCCCAGAGGAGCGGTGCTTGAGACGGGGGGCCCAGCAGAGCGGTGCTTGACAGGAAGGGCCCAGCGGAGCGGTGCTTGACAGGAAGGGCCCAGCGGAGCGGGGCCTGTCTTGGCGGGGCCCTCTTCAGCGGTGCCTTCCTGCACGGCGGGGCCCTCTTCAGCGGTGCCTTTCTGCACGGCGGGGCCCTCTTCAGTGGTGCCTTTCTGGACGGCGGGGCCCTCTTCAGCGTTGCATTTCTGGACGGCGGGGCCCTCTTCAGCGGTGCCTTCCTGCACGGCGGGGCCCTCTTCAGCGGTGCCTTCCTGCACGGTGGGGCCCTCTTCAGCGGTGCTTTCCTGCACGGCGGGGCCCTCTTCAGCGGTGTCTTCCTGCACGGCGGGGCCCTCTTCAGCGGTGCCTTCCTGCACGGCGGGGCCCTCTTCAGCAGTGCTTGTCCTGTAATTCCAGGGAGTCAGACCTGGGCAGGACTCCCTGCTCAGTCGCCCTCCGACCGTGCAGTTGCTGGACCCTTCGGTGACGGTGTCCTGGGCCCTTGGGTGTCCTCCCTCACACCCGGGAGGGGGGACTCCAAAATCCATGGACTACGCTGACACGTGAACCCGGGCTGGTGGTGGCTGAGGTGCTCTTGGGACTCTTAGCAGATGGAGGGGGTGGGTCAGGTGAGGGAAAGAGGTCAAGATTGGAGAGGTAAAACTTTTTAGGACCAAGGTAAACGGTAGGTGCAGTGGTTATGGGAGTGGAGGAAGAGGAGGTGGTTGTAGGAGAGTCAGGTGTGCTGTCCTTGGGTGAAGGTGCATGGGCTGCAGGCTGTCGTGAGGTGGTTGGCTGTTGGGTGGGTGACTGCCTGCGTTTGTGTGTCTTGGAAGAGGGGGTGACAGACACAGTGGGAGAGGACACAGGGGACATGTAAATGGCAGTGGGGGTGGTGACTGCACGTGTGCGGACTGTACTGGAGGGTGTGCTGGTGATGGGTGTACTGGCTGTTGGTGGTGTGCATGCAGGTGTGAGTGTAGACGTCACAGGGAGGGAGGAGGGAGACGAGGAGGTGGGGGACACAGAGGTGGTAGTGGCTGTTGGCATGTCTGCATCTGGGTGTTGCTTGGGTGAATGTAATGTTTGTGTGATCTGTGGTGCTTATGTCTGGATGAGCTGCCCTTGGGTGTTGAGGTGTGTGCAGGCTGGTCTGATGGTGTGGATGGGATAGGCAGAGGAACAGGAGACAGAGACAGGCTGGAGGCAGTTAGAAGAGGGAGGCTGGAAACAGGGACAATGGCTGCCGTCAGTGCTGAGGCCAGAGAATTGAACGATCGTTGATGGGCAGACTGACCCGAATGAATGCCCTCCAGGTATGCATTGCTACGATGCACCTCCCTCTCTACCCCCTGGATGGCATTCAAAAGGGTAGTCTGCCCAACAATGATGGTCCTCAGGAGGTCAATGACCTCCTCACTGAGGACAGCAGGGGTAACAGGGGCAGGGGCTGAGGTGCCTGGGGCGAAGGAGATGCCCGCCTTCTTGGGCGAGCGGGCACGGAGCGTAGGCTGAGGGGCTGCTGGGAGGGCGGAGCTGGTGCGCTGGCTGTACCTGTAGAGGCGGGGGCACGGATGTTGCCGCCACCGCTAGGGAGCTCCCATCCGAGGACGTGTCGGTGTCGCTGGTTTCACCACGGCTCCCCGTTGTGAAGCTCCCCTCGCCCTCCGTATCACTGGTGGCCTCGGTGTCTGTGCCATGGCCCACCGGGGCCTTGTGAGTCGCAGCTCCCTCGTGCTCCGGTGCCAAGTCTCCTCCGCCTGATGATGCTGAAGCACACATGCACAAGAAGATAAAGAAAAAGGGTGGGGGGAGACATAATAAAAGGTTGAGTACATGCATTGTCAACACCGTTGGCGGAGAGGACAGACACAGGAGCCTCATGCACTAAGCCGCGCAATCGGGGTACACTACTGAGTACTTGTGACTGGGCCAACAGGTCTAGGGACAACAAACGCGCACATGGGTGATGCAGGACCATGGCTAGCTGTACCTGTCACCGTACAGAGGTGGGGGGCGGGGGCACAGGGACATGGCTAAAGGAGAGGAATACAATACAGAAAGCGCCCTGGCCTAATGTCACCCACAGCCCTCCTTCCCCACCCAGGCACCTCCACTGTGCGTAAAGATAGCTGAATGTGCTGGTACTCACCCCTTTGTGTCTGCTGTGATGTCGTCACGCGCCCATCCAAATCGGGGTAGGCCACCGCCAGGATCTGGGACATCAGGGGGGTCAGGGTACGACTGGCACCCCTCCTAGGTTGGGAGGCCATTCCCAGCAGTGACTCGGCGGTCTTCCTGGTCCCACGGCGGATGTCCTCCCACCTCTTGTGGCAGTGGGTGCCCCATCTGTTGTGGACCCCCAGGGTCCGGACTTCCTTGGCGATGGCACGCCAAATGTCGATCTTCTGATGGGCGCTGACCTATTTGACATGTACAGGGTGGAAATTGAAATATCATCAATTTTCCGCATGATAGATGCGATTGTCCCCCCCTCCCCAACCTTGCCATGTGGCACATGCTCTCATCTGTCGTGCCTTGCACTCGTCATTGTCCCCCCACCCCACCATCTTACATCCACCATACACAACCCAGGCATAGCCCATTCAACGTGCACACAGTGTACTTACCTGTTGGTCTGGAGGACCGTAGAGTCGCGCATACTGGGGTAGGACCCCATCCACAAGTTTCTCCAACTCTTCTGTAGTGAAGGCAGGGGCCCTTTCCCCAGTCGCAGCAGCCATTGTATCTCCCAGACCGAGGTCACAGCAGCACTTGCAGTATAGGTCCTCTCCTGTGGATGATCAGGTCTCGAGTGATTAACCAGATAGAAAATGGCGGTCACGGCCGCCGCGGCGCGTACCGCTGCGGTGCGTTCCGCGACCGCCGGCGCAGCTAGTCATTGGCTCGTGAAACCCATAGGGTTCGATGTTAACCAATGCTGCTTTGCACCGCGGTCTTCGACCGCCTACCGCCACGGTGTGTCACGCCAGCGCATTGACCTCACATCCCACTGTCACACTTCTCAGGTCAGTCAGCCGCCATTACAAGGGACCACAGGGCTTAATTACTACTGCGTCACACAGGCCTAGGCCTTGCATTGCCACTCATACAAGCCATTCAATGCATTGACAATCGTGTACTGTGCAAGCTGTAGTTACGTACCTGTGTGTTGCTTGACTCTGTGCTCCATGTTGTCCTTCCTAGGCACTGTCCGCTGGGACTTGCGAGGAGAAGGATGAATCCTCCCGTGTACCGACCGCTGGTGGACCTGTCGACAATGGAGGAACGTCATATAATACTTCACTACCGACTTGACCGAGCCACTATACATGAACTGTGTGCCCAGCTGGAGCCAGCACTGATGTCCCCCATCCGCCAACCCACAGGAATTCCCCCTCTGGTGCAGGTTCTGTCAGTCCTCCATTTTTTGGCAAGTGGGTCTTTTGAGACAACAGTGGCCATGTCATCAGGGATGTCTCAGCCTATGTTTTCTAAGATTTTGTCCAGAGTGTTGTCTGCCCTGACGAAATACATGCGGAGCTACATTATTTTCCCTGAGGAGGGTGATTTGGCCACTGTGAAGAGTGACTTCTATGCCCTTGGACATATCCCCAACATCATTGGTGCCATTGATGGGACCCATGTGGCCTTAGTACCCCCAAAAGACGATGAGCAGGTGTACAGAAACAGGAAAAGTTACCATTCGATGAATGTCCAGGTGGTCTGTTTGGCTGACCAGTACATCTCCCATGTAAATGCCATGTTCCCTGGGTCAGTGCATGACGCGTATGTTATGCGAAATAGCAGCATCCCCTATGTGATGGAACAGCTACAGAGACACCGTGTGTGGCTAATAGGTGACTCTGGTTACCCCAACCTGCCTTGGCTACTGACCCCAGTGAGGAATCCCCGGACCAGGGCAGAGGAACAGTACAATGAGGCCCATGGGCGATCTAGGAGGATCATAGAAAGGACCTTCGGCCTCCTGAAGGCCAGGTTTAGGTGCCTGCATATGACAGGGGGATCCCTAATGTACTCATCCAAGAAGGTGTGCCAGATCATCGTGGCCTGCTGTATGCTTCACAATCTTGCATTGCGACGCCAGGTGCCTTTTCTGCAGGAGGATGGTCCAGATGGTGGTGTTGTAGCAGCTGTGGAGCCTGTGGAGAGTGAAGAGGAGGAAGACGACGGGGACGACACGGACAACAGGGACACGGTCATACAACAGTATTTTCAGTAGCACCCAGGTAAGAATCCCCCACGGCATTTTACATTTACTTCTGGCCTCCTGCATCTCTACTTTCTGTGTTTCCCCCCAGTTCCTTTCAACTGAATTGTGACTTTCCCTTGGCTTTTCAGAGCTGTATGACCCACTGCGTGACTTCTGGTTTGTTCGGCCATGGAGTAAAGCAAATTGACATTGGTATGTTGTCATCACAATGTAACTGTACATTTTTGAACCGTTATGTGTAATACATTTGTTAAGAATACAAGCAGACTCCTGAGTGTTTTAAGTGCAATAAGTGATTTATTTAAAGTGCTACATATAGGTCCATGATAGTAAAACGGTGATGGGTGGGGGTGGAGTGATGTCCATGGCAGAGTCCAGTTCTCGGTCGCACAGGTGCATTGTCCATATGCCGGTGGAAGGATGGAGCAGGGGCAGTTCAAGGTTGGACAGGGTGACGATGTGGGACAGTGGAATGACATCCGGGGGGATCTTAGGCTGGCGGGGGTCTTGGCATCCTACTCTGTCTTCCTTTGTGATCTCAGGCTCCTCTTGCGGGGTGGTTGATCTTCAGCAGGAGGTGGGGTTCTGGTGGCCCGTCGTTGTGTGGGGGCCTCCTGTCCACTAGCGCCGGCGGAGGTGGTAGGCTGTTCCTGGTCCGGGCTGGTGACAGGGGCCCTTTGGGGTGCCACATGGTCCCGCAATGTGGTGACTATTAGGTTCAGGGCCTGGACGATGTTCCTGAGCTCCTCTCTGTACCCCATGTACCGTTCCTCCTGCTGTGCCTGGATCTCCTGGAACCTGGCCATTACCGTCGCCATCGTCTCCTGGGAGCGGTGGTATGCTCCCATGATGGTGGTGAGGGCCTCTTGGAGAGTCGGTTCCCTGGGCCTGTCCTCCCCCCCTGTCGCACTGCAGCCCTCCCAGTTGCCCTGTTTCCCCGGGCCTCTGTCCCCTGGACGGTGTGCCCACTACCACTGCCCCCAGGTCCCTAATGTTGTTGGGGTGTTGGGTCAGCCTGGGTGCCCTGTAGTGGCGGACACACCGCTGATTGACCTGTCCTGGAGACAGAGGCATGGGCCCGCTGGGTGGAAGCGGTGCTGATATTCCCAGAGGGGGTTAGGTCTGCTGTGGCCTGTGTCTGTGTGTGGGGAACCGACTGTCCAGAGGTCCCCGATGGTCCGGGCTGGTCATCAGGTTCCAGGTCGACAGAGCTGCTGTCCTCACTGCGGGCCTGTTCTGGGGGTGGGATGGACATATCTGGACCCTCCTGGCCGGTGTGTTGGCGTTCGGGCCCTGCAGGGGTGAAAGAGTATGGTTATTGCTTCTGTGTGTTCCATGGTGTGCGATTTGTGGGTGCCCTTGTCCCCCAGTGCTGGCATTCCCTTGTGGCAGGAGTTGTGAGGGTGGTCTGTGGGGGGGGATGGGTATGTGCAGTGGTCATGCATAGGTGATGGGTGTCCATGGTTTGTGTTGGCATTCAGGGTTTGGTTTTGGGTTGGGTGGGTTGTGCTGGTGAGACATTGGCAGGGAGGCTGTGTGCTGGGGGGTTGGGGGTGAGGGTGGGGGTGTGGGTTGGCATGCTGGTGGTTGGGGGGGGGAGTAGTTGAGACTAGACTTACCAGAGTCCATTCCTCCGCCTACTCCAGCGAGGCCCGCAGGATGCAGGATGTTAAGGACCTCTTGCTCCCATGCTGTGAATTTGGGAGGGGTGGGTGGTGGTCCGCCGCCAGTCCTCTGCACAGCGATGTTGTGTCTGGAGACCATCGACTGTACCTTCCCCCGTAGGTCGTTCCAGCGCTTTCTGATGTCTTCACGGTTTCTGGGATGCTGTCCCACAGCGTTGACCCTGTCGACAATCCTCTGCCATAGCTATGCCTTCCTGGCTATTGTGGTGTGTTGCACCTGTGTGCCGAAGAGCTGGGGCTCTACCCTTATGATTTCCTCCACCATGACCCGGAGTTCTTGGTCCGAAAACCTGGGGTGTCTTTGGGGTGCCATGGGGTGGTGTGGATGAGGTGTGGGGTGGTGTTTGCGGTGATGTGAGTGGTGGTGTGTGGTGATGTGTGCGTAGATGTGGTGTGGTTGATGATGTTGGGTTCCTGTGTGTATTGGGGTTTTCGATTGCTGTGCTCGCTCGCTCTCTCTCTCTCGCCTTCTCTCCGATTTCCAACTAGTGGGGGTTTGTGGGTGATGTGGGTGCGTGTTTTATAGTTGCTTGGATGTGTGGGGGTGGTGTTTGTATGTGTATCAGGTGTGTGTATTTCAAATTGTCCAATGTGGCTGGTTTTTGGAGCTGGGTGTGTATTTTGACCGCAGCGGTGTGTACCACCAATGGAATACCGCGGTTGAATGACCGCCGCATGGAGTCGTGGGTCGTAATGGCATGGGCGTGTTTGTGTTGGCGTGGCGATGGAGGTTTGGTCATCTCCAGTTTATCGCTGCCCGCTGATGAGGCGGCCTTCCGTGGATGTCGGGTTTTTGGCGGCGTGGCAGTTGTTGGTCAGAATGACCGTGGCGGGTTACCGCGGCCGCGGCGGTAGAATGGCGGTCTTCTGACCGGCGGTAAGAGCCTTTTACCGCCGAGGTCAGAATGACCACCAATATCTCTTGTGAGAAACTGTAACTATAACTGGTGGGGGGGTTGAGGTTTTGTGCCTACAAGTGTGAAAATGATTTTGTTTTAAGTGCTCAAGTGCTCATAGTGAATAAGAGAGAGAGAAAATAAAAGAAAAAACCTTATTTGAATACTTTCTCACTCTTTCTTATGGTTCACTTAGGATTCCCCCATCCCCTCCTTTACACTCGTCAATAATGTGTACAGGATTGGCAAATAAGCCCATACCTGTAATAGCCACGTCCCTCCTGGGATGTGGCGGGTGGTTCTGGCGTCCTCCTGTTTTGAGTCGGCTTTGGCTCGGGAATCTATTTCCTGAGCCCTCTCTGCCTCTGCTGCTTCCACAACATTCTCCTCAGCCTCCTCGAAGATCGGTGTCTCAGTCTCTCCTCTGCCGTCCTCCTCTTCTTGCAGTGCCGGTTTCCTCTGCCACTTTCCTTCTGCCCTCGCCGATGTTCTCCTCATCCTCTTCTTCATCTCTGGCGTCTCCATTCAACCCTCTTCTTCCGGGTTTGCGCGTTTCAGGAGACGCGAGTCACTTGTCCAAGTGCTCCTCGGGCACTCATTTATCGGCCTCACTCGAGTAGTGGGGCCAGCTGTAAAAGCCAATCTGTTAAATACGCTTCCCCTGTAAGAGGGCTGATCGAGTCCTGATTCTAAGGGATTTCTGGAAAGATAATCTGCGGTGACCAAATGTTTACCTGGGCTATGTTGTACCTGAAACATAAAAGGTTGCAGTTCCATGAACCATCGGAGAATTCTTGAGTTTGTATCTTTATTCTTCGCCAGCCAGACTAGAGGAGCATGATCGGTAATTTAGACAAATGGGTGTCCAAGTAAGTAATATTGTCGGGATTCAATAGCCCATTTGATGGCTAAACATTATTTTTGAATTGCAAGATAATGTGTTTCTCGAGGCAACAGTTTTCTACTTATATAGACGATAGGGTGATTTATCTCATCATCATCCTTCTGGGATGAGACCTCCCCAATGCCTACATCCGATGCATCCATTTGTAAATAAAAAGGTTTGGAAAAATCTGGGCAACGCAACACTGGTTTGGTTGTCAAGCTCTGTTTTAAGGACTCATAACTCTTCAACTGCGTGGCCGTGAGCCCTTTAAGCTTAGTAGGTTGATCTTTTTTTCAGGATGTTAGTCAAAGGGGTGGCCATGGTAGAATAATTAGGAATAAATCTACGATAGTATCCGACCAGTCCTAAAAATGAACGTATCTCTTTTTTTGTTTGAGGGGGTGGAACTTTGAGGATAGCCTCTACTTTGTCGAGTTGTGGTCCGATATGTCCCTTTTCAATGATTTACCCAAGATATGCAATGGACCCCCCCTAAGTAAGATTACATTTTTCTGGATTAGCAGTTAAACCTGCTTCTGTTAAAGTATGAAAAACACCTGATAAGTGATTTAGATGTTCTTTCCAGGTCTCACTATATATGACTATGTCATCCAAATAGGTGGCTGCATAACCTGTATGTAACTGCAATAATTTGTCCATCAGGCGTTGGAATGTAGCTGGAGCTCCACATAAGCCAAATGGGAGAACTGTGAAATGGTAAAACCCTGAAGATGTAGAAATGCCTGTCTTCTCCTTATCTTTAGGATTTAGGGGTATTTGCCAGTATCCTTTTGTTAAATCTAAAGTGGACATGTACCGTGCTTTCCCTAACTGTTCAATTAACTCATCCACTCTTGGTATTGGATAGGTATCAAAGTCTGATATATTATTCAATTGTCTGAAATCAATACAAAAGCGAACTGTTCCACTGGCTTTGGAACTAATACCACTGGTGAACACCAGGGACTGGTGGGGGGTTCAATGATACCCATTTGTAACATAGATTGTACCTCTTGTTCTACCAATTTTTTTCAGGATACGATAAGGCCTAAGACGCACCACTTTCCCCTACTTTGTATTGATCTTGTGGTATATCAAAGAGGTCTTGCCAGGTTTTAATGAAAAAAGTGTTTTATTCTGTTCTAGGACCTGTAATAATTGTTCTTGTTGTTTAGAGGAATATGTGGAGGTTTATATGATGAAGCCATTTTTCTGAGTTATCCGGCTGTGGACATAAATTTATGTCTAAGTGTTTCACCTTATTTATAAAATACCCAGTGTCTAGATGTGGGAAGGAGATATTGGGCTCTTCCCATTTCTTTAATAAGTTGACGTGATAGATTTGTGTTTTTCTAGGTGATTCAGAAATTTTTAGGTGATATGTAACGGGATTTACCAGTTCCAGTATTTCATATGGGCCTTGCCATTTTGCCAGTAGCTGATTTTCAGAACTAGGTAAAAGTACAAGAACTTCCCCCCTACTTTTATGTTTCAAAAGGATTTTCCCCTCTTATAATATTTCTTCTGTTTATCTTGTGCTTCCTCTAAGTGTATTCTAATATCTTCCCAGACCGATTGTAAGTGGTCTTTTAATTGTTGTGAATATTCCAGTATCTCTTTATCTTCTGTCTCTTTTTCCTCTCAACTTTCAGCAGCCATATCTAATAAAGTGTGGGGTTGTCGACCAAAAACAAGTTAAAAAAGACTATGGCCCTCATTCTGACCCTGGCGGTCTTTGACCGCCAGGGCGGAGGACCGCGGGAGCACCGGCGACAGGCCGGCGGTGCTCCAATGGGGATTCCGACCGCGGCGGTAAAGCCGCGGTCGGACCGGCACCACTGGCGGGCTCCCGCCAGTGTACCGCCGCCCCATTGAATCCTCCACGGCGGCGCAGCTTGCTGCACCGCCGCGGGGATTCCGACCCCCCCTACCGCCATCCAGATCCCGGCGGTCCGACCGCTGGGATCCGGATGGCGGTAGGGGGGGTCGCGGGGCCCCTGGGGGCCCCTGCAGTGCCCATGCCACTGGCATGGGCATTGCAGGGGCCCCCGTAAGAGGGCCCCTACATGTATTTCACTGTCTGCTGCGCAGACAGTGAAATACGCGACGGGTGCAACTGCACCCGTCGCACAGCTTCCACTCCGCCGGCTCGATTCCGAGCCGGCTTCATCGTGGAAGCCTCTTTCCCGCTGGGCTGGCGGGCGGTCTGAAGGCGACCGCCCGCCAGCCCAGCGGGAATGTCAGAATTACCGCCGCGGTCTTTCGACCGCGGAACGGTAATCTGACGGCGGGACTTTGGCGGGCGGCCTCCACCGCCCGCCAAGGTCAGAATGAGGGCCTATGTCCAGTTGAGGCCTGTGCATGAGTTCTTATGGCATATAACACTAATGGCAGTTTTTTATCCCAATCACGGCCAGAGTCAGCTATAAAGAATTTTAGGATTGTCTTAATGGTTCTGTTGTATCTTTCTACTAAACCGTCTGTTTGTGGTGATATACGGATGTGCGAAGGTGTTTCACACCCAATAGTTGACATATTTGTGCCATCAACTGAGACATAAATGGCGTGCCTTGATCTGTTAGTAATTCATGGGGAACTCCAACTCAGGAAAAAAAAAACAATCATGGCATGTGCCACACTCTTGGTTGTCATGCTGGAAAGAGGAATTGCCTCAGGGTACCTAGTTGCATAATCTACTAGCACAAGAATGTACACATTTCCTCTGGATGAAGGGGTTAAGGTTACTACAAGGTCCATACCCACTTGAGAAAAAGGGATATCAAAGATTGGCAAAGGACATAAGGGAGCTTTCCTGACTGTCCTGGGGTTTATTAGTTGACATTTCAGACGATGTGAACAAAATTTCAAGATATCTGAAAAGACTCCAGGCCAATAAAATCGCCAGAGAAGATATTCTTCTGTTTTTTCTCTTCCCTAATGCACACCCTCTACTTGAGCATAGGCTAAATGCAATACCTGGTTATGATAGTGATTGAGTACCACTAATTGTTTTTTTTCTAAGCCGTTATGTCGTGTCACCCTATACAGTAATCCATTTTGAATGATAAAATGTGGACCTAACTGTCTGTTTTTTTCTGTAAATGCCGAGGCCCAAGCATGTTGTAAGGTGGGCTTGTCCTTTTGACTAGCCCGTAAGGGCGGTATCGTAGCCAGGACAGGTTTATCTGTCAAGGTTGAAGGTAAAGAAGGAGAAGTAGTGGTTAAACGATATATTCTTTTTTCCCCCTTTTTCAGATCTGCTTAACTTCACCTTTTCCTTACCCGTACTAATAACTGTCTGACTGAAGGGGGTTTCTGATAAACATGGATCCAACATCTCTTTTTGTGTTATGGTATTTTACAAATCAGGAAAAGCATTATAGTCTGTTCCTATGATAACCTTTTCCACGAGGTGTTGTATTACCCCTACTAAGAGGCATTCTTCTTTTCCTCTCCACTCTACTTGAATTTCGGCTAAGGGATATTGCCTCATGTGTCCATGAATACAACAGATTGAGACAAATGCATCAGCTTTTATTTGTTCCAGGGCCACTAAATCCGCTACCGATTGACTGCATCCAGAGTCAACTAGAACTCTGGTGGATTTCCGATTGAATAATATTTCTTTCATATATTGGGTTATTCTTCGGGCTGTACATAACACCCGCCCATGAGTAACGCCTATTTCCATTGGTTCGGGCTTGGACATTTTGTGGGGACAGTTACGAGCAATATGGCTCCATTCCGCACAGCTGTAACATTGAGGTAACTGGTTAGGTTCTCTATCTGGGATATGCAAACTAGTGCCTTCTTCAGCCTCTCTCATTACCCGTGGTTTGGAAGAGGTTTTCCCTCCAAGGGAGGAACCCTCTTGATGACTAACCCTAAATTCAAGAGCTCTATGAAATGTGCAGGCTAAATCTATGGCTGTGGAGGTATTGACGTTAGGATGTTGTTTTATCCAGTTACAAGTTTGTAATGGAAGAGCCTCTAGAAAATTGTCTAGTAATACAACTTGTATGACTTCCTCCCTATTTGTTCCTACTGGCCCTTACCATTTTAATCCTAAATCCTGTACTCTATAATAAAGAGCTCTAGGGTTCTCCATGGGAATCCACTTCGTTCTGAAGAACTTTATTCAGTAGTATTCTGTATCATAGCCCACTCGCTCTAAAACATAGGGAGTTGTGCCTCCGGGATTCACAGCCTGGTAGGTGGACCATAAAGTGCCTGTCAACAGCGGGGCTATATATGGACCCCATAGTTCTTGGGGCCAATTCGCAGAAGATGCAACTCTTTCAAAATTAGTGAAAAATGCATCGGGATCTTCCCCTACTTGAAACTTTTGTAACACTGAACTAGGTACATTTGGGTGTACACTAGTGGTAGCGATGGTATCTGTTAATGTTTGCAGAGCGGTCTCATGTACCAATTGATTGTTAGCAATTATGGTTGCTTGACTCTTTATTGCATTTAGCAAGGTTTCCCTGTAACTCCCAGCTTCTCGTACTTGTTCCTCCCACACCATCTGAAGGTGTCTCTGTCCTTCTGCAAGTTGTTTTATCATTTCTTCCAGAGGAGTTTTTGTATCCATATTCGCACTTAAATTATGGGGAATTACATCCCACTTCTGACACCAAAATGTTGTGGGTGTATGTTTAGGACTTTGTTTATCATGTATTTTTATAGAAAAATAAAAGAACAAGCATGTGATTCTTTAAGTGATTTACGAATATTTTCCTTTTTATTGATTCTTTGATTGTTTCTATATTCTTTTTGTTCTCCTTCCTTATTGTCTCTGTCTTTTCCTCGCTCTAAGTGTTTCACTCCTTTTATTCTTCTTTTCCCTTTTATTTTCCCTTTGACATATCTTCCGTGATTGTTTATTATTCTCTTGTTTCTTCTTTTCTTGTAGGTTTCTCCAGTTTCAGGTATATCGCTCCCGGAAGCGTGGAAGGAAGGAAAAATAGGGAGTAGGTAAGTATCTCTTGTGAGATACTGTAATTATACCTGGTAGGGGGGTGAGGTTTTGTGCCTACAAGTGTGAAAATGATTTTGTTTTAAGTGCTCAAGTGCTCATAGTGTATAAGAGAGAGAGAAAATAAAAGAAAAAAAACTTCTTTTAATACTTTCTCACTCTTTCTTATGGTTCACTTAGGATTCCCCTCCCTCCCCTCCTTTACACTCATCAAATATGTGTACAGGAATGGCAAATAAGCTTGTACCTTTAATAGCCACGTCCCTCCTGGGACATGGCGGGTGGTTCTGACGTCCTCCTGTTTTGAGTCAGCTTCGCTGGGGAATCTATTTCCTGAGCCCTCTCTGCCTCCGCTGCTTCCGCACCGTTCTCCTCTGCCTCCTCGAAGATCTGTGTCTCGATCTCTCCTTTGACATCCTCCTTTTCTTCCAGTGCTAGTTTCCTCTGCTGCTCTCCTTCCGGCCTCGCCGACGTTCTCCTTGTGCTCTTCTCCATCTCCGCCGTCTCCACGCAACCCTCTTCTTCGGGTTTGCGCGTTTCAGGAGACGCGAGTCACTTTTCGAAGTGCCCCCGGGGCACTCGTTTATCGGCCCCACTCGAGTAGTGGGGCTGGCTGTAACAGCCAATCTGTTACACACCTATTGAAATGAATGGGCCTCCTTGCACTTTGCTACACTACCATCAACATTTTTGACTCTAGTGTAGCAAAGCACCACAATAGCGTCAAAAATGTTGGCGCTATTGTTCTAACGACCGCCATGGTGGGCCGTATTATAAATACGGAGCACACATGGTGTTGTTAGGTGGGGCAAGGGTGACGCATGAGAAGTGGCGCATCAGTACTGATGTGCCACTTTCTTGTAAATCTGGCCTTTTGAACTCTGAGTGTGTGGAATGTTCTAATAACCTTATAGCCCTTCTGCCTCAGGCTATATCAATTGTTACTCTTTAAAGGCTCAGAACCCAATATAAAGGGCCTGTGTCTCTGGCCTAAATATCGTATTCCAGGCCTTTAATAAATGGTATAGCCCTCGGCAACGAACAATACGGCTCTATTATGTACTGTGCTGATAAACAGTGATTATCTCTAACTACATATTTTGTTACATTCAGAGATATTGTAAATATATTGGACTCCTGAAAGATAAGCATTTTCCTAGCTGATTATGTGGTCCTGGACAACCTTAAATAACCATGTTAAAAACAATCAAATAAAATGTTTTACCGAGATGAGGACCTGTGACAAGGTGGTTACACCATAATGTCTGCAACAATCATATTGTCCCACGAGAAACATAACATAGGAACCTGTGACCTACAAGTTACATACAGTGCTCTGCATCAGACATATAGGGGGTCATTCTGACCCTGGCGGTCCATGACCGCCATGGCGGGGGCGGCGGAAGCACCGCCAACAGGCTGGCGGTGCTTCCTGGGCGATTCTGACCGCCGCGGTCAGAAAAGGGGAGCCGCCGGTTTCCCGCTGGCCCAGGGTATCCGCCATGGCGGCGCTGCTTGCTGCACCGCCATGGGGATTCCGACCGCCTTCCCGCCAGCCTGTTTCTGGCGGTGTCCAACCAGGATGGCGGGAACGGGTGCCGTGGGGCCCCTGGGGGCCCCTGCACTGCCCATGCCACTGGCATGGGCAGTGCAGGGGCCCCCTAACAGGGCCCCACAAAGATTTTCACTGTCTGCTTTGCAGACAGTGAAAATCGCAACGGGTGCCACTGCACCCGTCGCACCCCTGCAACTCCGCCGGCTCCATTCCGAGCCGGCTTCATTGTTGAAGGGGCTTTCCCGCTGGGCCGGCCGGCGGTCTTCTGGCGGTCGCCTGCCGGCCCAGCGGGAAAGCCGGAATGGCCGCCGCGGTCTTTTGACCGCGGAGCGGTCTTTCAGAATGACCGCCATAAACCCTCTAAACTACTTCACAATTGAAATGTGCAACCAGTAGATTAGACACTGCGAGTACATCAACCACCTGAGTTATCCTACTAGTTTTCACCCTGAGATCTTCTGGATACACTTTCTGCAGCAGGTGCCTTTATTATATTATGTTTCTAAAATGTGGCCTCTTTGTGATTCAGAAAGTTAGCTATAACAGCTTCCCGCTAGCATTTCTCCTGGTCAGCTTATGTGAGAGCATAATTTGTTAAATTAAATTGCATATACTGTCAAACTGTAAAATCACAGTATCTCTCCAGTCACACATCCTTGAGACTTTGAAGGTTTTTCAGCCATTAAATGTATTTCTAAAGGCCACCGATTGCAGTTAATTAAAGCCTGCCACACCAAAAAAGGTACTTAATTTCGTACAGTCATACATAATGTGAGATTTGAAAAACGTTTTTTAAGGCTAACCGCTGGTGTACGTCTTCCCGATCTGTTTTCGTCATCATTCAGTGATTTAAATCAGGGTCAAGCTCATGAATTGATAAGCTATGAGGTGAATTCACGGAGACGGATTTTTAAGTGGAGATCATACATATTTGGAACCTTTGTCTGATTCTAGGCCATGCACACGTCAGTTCTGCTACTACCTAACAAGCCCATTCATAATCCACGGGTCACTGTGCGCGATGGCTCCCTGAACGATAAAGTGTTCATATTAAGCCGCCTCCGCCCTCCCTCTCCCATTTTAAGACTAGTCAGATAAGCTCCTGCTTTGGTCCGCTGCCCGTGAAGTCCTTAGCTAATTGAATCCATTTTTTTACAGCCTACTTTCCAATGCTGAAGCAGTTTCTCGTACCATCGTAATGTAATCTGTCTGAATGCCCGGGTTGTTGTCAAGAGCTCGTGATTCGTACTTTTCCAGTAAATCGCCTCCTTTTGTCACGGCACACTCGGTTCGAGAGCGTCGGATCTTTAAATATAATGCTTCAAGACAGGCTGAATAAGTAATGGCGGCGAGCGGCCGGCATTCCGTCGAAACACGAAGGATTGTTACTGAAGGGCTGGGGCACACAGCATGGCCGAATTCCCTTTCTGTCAGTAGACATAAATAAACGATGGTGGCAGTCAATCGACGTGCTCATCCTGACCTGAGATGGGCAGGTTGATAGAAGGCGGGAAGCGCGTGAGGATAGCTTTCACTGAAACGGAGACGTCCGCTATCAATAAGTGTCTGTCAAGGCTGAGGGATTTCGTAATCCGCTGGGAGTATCCAGATAGCTCGTTGGCATTTCATTGCCACTTCCGTGGCCCCTCTTTCTAGGAAGCATGATGTCCTGCGTGTCTGCTTGCTGGAAAAAGACATATCTTCAGGGTAATCTAAACCGAGAGGTACTGAATGCATCTGCATTTAGGATAACTTGAGTCCTCGGTTAACACACATCTCAAATTCAGATCCCCCCAGGTGGTGACGGTAGACACGCGTTACAATGATTCTCATACCGGAAGATGCTTCTCCATTGCAACCGGCTTCCATTTAAGTCCCTCTTTACAGTTAAGCGTAATGTCTTTGGGGTAAAATGTAATGCATTTTTAAACCTTGACTTCAAGAACCAAACACAGGCTATTGATCTCAAATCTGTAAAGCATCGCTTAATTAAATTCATTTTCTCTCCCATCAATGAGTATTGTATCGGTAATTATTCCTTACAGACTGGGGTTTCATGAGTAATATTTAAGTAAATTAGATCATATTATTTATTTTATAAGTGGCAGGCTCATGATTTCACATTGTTACGTCCCAGATGTTCAAAAGAAAACTTCTCAATTGTGAATGATTGAGAAAGACGAATAGTATGTGCAGTGTTTCCCTATAACTGATTATGTGATATCTAATTTATATTGTTTGCAGGCACTAATTCTCTAATTCTAAGGTTTACATTCCAAGCTACTGGATATAAGATATTACCACCTCAGTTCTCTTCTTCCTCACAGTCCTCATTAAAACCATTTTAATCCTAAATCCTGTACTCTATAATAAAGAGCTCTAGGGTTCTCCATGGGAATCCACTTCGTTCTGAAGAACTTTATTCAGTAGTATTCTGTATCATAGCCCACTCGCTCTAAAACATAGGGAGTTGTGCCTCAGGGATTCACAGCCTGGTAGGGGGACCATAAAGTGCCTGTCAACAGGGGGGCTATATATGGACCCCATCGTTCTTGGGGCCAATTCGCAGAAGATGCAACTCTTTCAAAATTAGTGAAAAATGCACCGGGATCTTCCCCTTCTTGAAACTTTTGTAACACTGAACTAGATACATTTGGGTGTACTCTAGTGGTAGCGATGGTATCTGTTAATGTTTGCAGAGCGGTCTCATGTACCAATTGATTGTTAGCAATTATGGTTGCTTGACTCTTTATTGCATTTTGCAAGCTTGCCCTGTAACTCCCAGCTTCTCGTACTTGTTCCTCCCACACCATCTGAAGGTGTCTCTGTCCTTCTGCAAGTTGTTGGATCATTTCTTCCAGAGAAGGTTTTGTATCCATATTCGCACTTAAATTATGGGGAATTACATCCCACTTCTGACACCAAAATGTTGTGGGTGTATGTTTAGGACTTTGTTTATCATGTATTTTTATAGAAAAATAAAAGAACAAGCATGTGATTCTTTAAGTGATTTACGAATATTTTCCTTTTTATTGATTCTTTGATTGTTTCTATATTCTTTTTGTTCTCCTTCCTTATAGTCTCTCTCTTTTCCTCGCTCTAAGTGTTTCACTCCTTTTATTCTTCTTTTCCTGTAATTATTCCTTACAGACTGGGTTTTCATGAGTAATTTTTAAGTAAATTAGATCAGATTATTTATGTTATAAGTGGCAGGCTCATGATTTCACATTGCTTACGTCCCAGATGTTCAAAAGAAAACTTCTCAATTGTAAATGATTGAGAAAGACGAATAGTATGTGCAGTGTTTCCCTATAACTGATTATGTGATATCTAATTTATATTGTTTGCAGGCACTAATTCTCTAATTCTAAGGTTTACATTCCAAGCTACTGGATATAAGATATTACCACCTCAGTTCTCTTCTTCCTCATAGTCCTCATTGAAAGTTGGCCCATCACCAACAGAAAAGTAAGTGTTACCATGTTTGACACTATGAACAACCTTCAGTGGTGCATAATGACCTCATCTTCTCATTCTGTGCCCTTTTTAGGTCGAATCTAGGCAGCATGCATGCTCTATCTGCAAGACCTGCTGTATTCATTAAAATGGCTTTGATCTCGCCTGCTGCTTATCATAGGTTGACTCTAGTGTCGCTCTTCTTTGCTGCCTTCTAACTGGGTTGTGCAGCCGACATGTCTCTTCTATTCTTGGCTGAGGAACACCGGCCAAGTACAGATTAATTCCTCTTGATTAGTACCCGTCTGCTGCGGTGCAGATACAATTTCTTCTACACCCTCCCCTCTTTGCCAAGGCATATTTATTTTTTAATAGAGTGTTTCCGCTCAACTAACACAGCCAACTGGGAAATGTAGTTACTTGCCTTGCGCAAGCATTCATCCCCTGCTGGGTAGGACTCTGGAATAATTTGGCACAAATATAATTTTCATAATGAAAAAACTATGCATAGGTCTTATGCGGGGAATCTATGACATAACTGATTGGTTACTTATATATTCTTTAGCACTGGCGATTATGCAACAGAAGGGGTCTTTTATGAAAATCAGGATCAGACTTCCCCTCTAACATTTTTCTTGCTGTTTACATGGAGTAACAAATTATGCTAACAGGCCTCTTTCCTCTCTATTGCTTGTCCTTTGTTCTTCCGGGTGACGGAGTACATACGCAGACAGGACACAGAAGTGGAGATTTATGACTACACAGCCTGTTTCTGGGTGACATAATTTTTCTGCGTTGACCTGGACGTGGCAGCGGCGGGTGCAGCACCAATTGTGCAAAAAAACGGTGGCACCAACACAACACCGGCAACCCTGCGCCAAACTCCACTGTTGCCATGGGTCTCACCATCTCTGCACTCTTCTCCCCGCTGTTCAGCGAGAAGCAGATGTGGATCCTCATGGGTGAGAGTGATAGTTACCTAAAAGCCAGTCAGCCAATTTAGGAGACATCCCACTCAGAGCCACCCACTCCAACCAAGAGTCAGCCTCCATTTAGTACTTCTGTATAGTTGGTCTCATATATAACAATATTTCTTTCTTTCTTTTAACTGCATGGCTACTACCAGAGGTACAGACCACCATAAAATCAACCTCCCCCACCCTTAAGCGGGAGCATAGAAACACCCCAAGGACATACTGATTGAATGTGTAACCACATGCCCTTCCCAGGGAAATATGTAACATTTTAGGTCCCCGGCCCATCCAGCAGGCTGATCACTCCACGACTCAGCAGACAACTAAAATGACAAAATAGCAGATAACAGTGCTTGATCGCCAGTTGAAGGACTACTACTAATTCACGTGAAAACCGGGCCATTGCACCAAAGCTCCATAACAAGAGACCAAGCCTGACTCTGAGTAGAAGTAAATAAATGTCACCGCCACCACCTTTCTGTTAAAAGGAGACCACATGCAAACTACTGAAGGAGGAAAAGCCTTTTCATTCTCTGCTCACTTAGGTAGGCCCTATTGAGTTACAGCGTCCTACACCCTAGTTCATGGGCCCTTATAGTAACTTCTTCCCCACTTGTAGTCTTTTGTAGAATTCCAGGTGCATGGAAAGGAGCTGACCTTCACCCACTTCACTCTCACCAATCTTTTCCTCATATTCGATAAAGCTTGGTCCCTCGGGCAGTGGCCCCAGAAAGGGTTTGAGAGACTACCATTGTTGATAGTTGAATGTGGTTTACTTTTCATCTCAGTCACTTGGCCAGACTTACACATTTTGAGTTAACAGATTGACAGTGCATCACAGTAGGCCACCGTATACTTGTTACTAGTCCTGGCAGCGGAGGTGAAACTTCTAAATGAAACAATGAGACGTCCATACAGTAATAAATGTCACACTACTGTTGCAACTGGGCACGCAACTGGGGGAAGTTGAACCGTATATCAAAGGCCTGTCATGCCTACACTTTCATTCTTAGGCCCATATTTATACTCTGTTTGCGACAGATTTGCGTAATTTATTTTACGCAAATTCGGCGCAAACTTAACTCCATATTTATACTTTGACGCTAGACCCTTCTAGCGCCAAAGTTATGGAGTTTGAGTCATTTTTTGTACGTGAAAACCTACCTTGCGCTAATGACATGCCAGGTAGGCGTTCCCGTGCAAAAAATGACTCTAAGACATGAGCGCCTTATTTATCCTCCGGCGTCAAAATGACACACAGGAGGAGGCAGGCCTTAAAACATGGCGCCCAGCCAGATTTGCGCCGTTTTTTAAGGCCTGGGTGAGGGCAGGCGTTAAGGGACCTGTGGGCTCATTTCCATGGTGGGAGACCATGGAATCAGTCCACAGGTGCCCTTCCCTGCACCCAGGGACACCCCCTGCCACCCTCGCCCACCCCTGGAGGACACCCATGGATGGGGGGCCCATCCATGGTGAGTGCAGGTAAGTATATATATATTTTTTAATTAAGTGGCATGGGGGGGATAACTTGGGCCCCCCTACATGCCACTGTGCCCAATGGCCATGCCCAGGGGACAGTAGACCCCTGGGCATGGCCATTGGGCCGGGGGGCATGACTCCTGTCTTTGCTAAGACAGGAGTCATTTCCATGGGGGTTGTGCGCCAGAAAATTGCACAAGTCAGGATAGAGCCCATTTTTTTACTCTAACCTGACTTGCACCATTCTTTGGCGCACAACCCCCCAGTCTTCCCTTCGCCTCCGCTGCCCAGTTACCATCATTTATTTTGGCGCAAACCAGGCCGCAGCGCCGGCTAGCGTCATTCCATAAATATGACACCCGGCTGGCACGTTGGAATGGCGTTACCGGCGGTAAACGTTTTGACGGAAATCTGCCCAAGCGCTGATTTGTCTCAAAAAGTACAACTATGGGCCCTAGTTCATAACATCATACTTTATCAAACTTTCTTTTTACCTATTTTTGTAAAAATATGCCTTCACAAATGTACTTGTAAATATGCATGGGTTAATTATATCTGTAGTCACGAAAATGAATTTCAGTGTTAATAATCTCTGCAGCAATAACATATCCTGCCAGTCACACACAAGTTCACGTTGTTTTAGCTTGTCTTTTTTAATCTATACTGTACGAAGCTGCTGTTCCTTCTTTTTCTTTTTCTTCCTTAAGAGTAGGCCTCAATCCTTCAGTGCATTTGAATTTTAAAGTCCAGTTTGGTACATAATGAACTTTCCGACTGGACTTCTTTCCTTCCTCATTATCGTGAAACTTATTTGTGTCAGCACTTCACAGGATGCCTTCTCTATCTAAGCCAGTTAAAGCTTTCACATGGTTCCATCTCACTCGCAGTGGCTAGTTAACTGACTGTCACTTTTTTTTTCTTTCAGTTGGATTGGACGCGGCCGGCAAAACCACAATCCTCTATAAGCGGAAATTGGGTGAGATCACCACCACCATTCCAACAATCAGTACTTGGTGAAAGCCTCTTGTTATCTACATTTCTTTGCATTTGTCAGGCTGATGTTTTGATTCTCTTCTTCTGCAGCTCTCACCCTTATCTATTCACCATGCCACATAATTCCAATATACTACACACCACACAATACCACCCCACACAATTTCACAACTAACAATTCTAATGCAACTCACATAATTCCACTCCGGACCACATACATCCATAACACTCCAAAAGAGAACACATGGGTAAAAGACATTACCATTTACAACGCCAATAGCTCTAACTCTCGAAAATGCGAGACCTATTGCATTGCAAATGCTTGTCTCCTTTCCGTCTCAGATAGGTGCATCACAAAAATCTTGATAGACTTGCTGTTTCAAACAGCATAAATGTAATTATATTTATACAGCCATTAGGAATTTTGTCCTAACTTTATCCCATGTTTTGCTACCCAATTATCTTTTATTTATTTTGTATTCATTATTTATTTATTGAGGTTGTTTTGGACTTTGCCTTGTCTGCGGGGTTATCCACAGAGATTTTGCCTTCACCCTCTTGTTTTCTGTACCTGTTTTGTTGGGTTTTAGAACTCTGCACACTTTACCACTGTTAACCAATGCTAAATGCTTGTGCTCTCTCCTTTAACCATGGTAACATTGGCTTACACCCAATTGGCATATTTAATTTACTTGTAAGTCCCTTGTAAAATGGTACTACATGTACCCAGGGCCTGTGAATTAAATGCTACTAGTGGGCCGGCAGCACTGATTGTGCCACTCACTTAAGTAGCCCTTTTAAAACATGTCTCTGGCCTGCCATGGTAGTCTGTGTGTGCAGTTTTAAACTTCCATTTTGAACTGATAAAATGAACCTTTTTCCAGGCCCAAACCTTCCTTTTTAATACAAATAAGTCACCCATAGTGTAGACCATGAAAAGCCCAAAGGGCAGGGTGCAATGTATTTAAAAAATGGGAAATGTACTTTTAAGTTTACCATGTCCTGGAGAGCATTGCATTACATGAGAGATGTAGTGCTGTGCAGTGTGTGCGCAGGGACAGCATCTGCTGGGTTTATAATACATGAAGGGTGAAGAGTTGTGCAGAGTGAGTGTGTGTGCTGGCAGTACATGTGTTTTGAAATAGCTCACCCTGTAGTGCGCCTGCATTCGGTACATTGTATGGAAGATTCTGAGTTCCATTTTGGGAAGCCCAGGTCTGGCTGGTAAAAACATAAGCAGTAGAGGAATGTCCCAAGTCAGATTTGTGTATTGCTGCATTCCAATGATCTGAGTGGGGACACACTACAGGGGAAAGGAAGAAACTCCCTTTACATGTCAAAAGACTGCTCTTTGATTCAGTGATAGATCACAATAAAGGTAACTGGACACATCACAGGAATGGAGATGGGTTTGATAAGAGAATCATGAAGAGTAGGGCTGAGGTACTTGGATTAACCTTTTGATTCACATATCACTGTGGCTGGCATATAAAATGTGAACTCTGGTCACTCTCATAAATTGTGTTGTAAGCAATCAGCTTTGGAGTTGTGTCTGCTGTGGCAGACCTGTTTCATGGAGGAAGATGAAAAGAGGGAGTGTTCAATTAAAAAGAAGCAGAACCCCAACATAAAACTTCAAAGACACAGACTCTAAATCACATTTGGTGTCTGGAAAAGGACTATAAGAAAGAGAAGGCGAGTCCCCACAATTTGTCATCTGCGAAGCAGCCAGATGGGCTGTATGAGAAGGGGAAGCTCTGCAAGACTTCCATCTGTGACCAGGACTGAGAGTCAAGGCCTGCTAGTCTCCCTGCTGGTGATGGGACAGCAATACTAGCCACACCAAAAGATCTGCCCTGACTGATCCCTGTGGAACAGGAGGACGTCAAGGAGGATGATGCACCCTTACAGGACTCTATTCAGGAGCTAAAGGACTGAATTCCCCTCACCATAGAGAACTTGGCTTGCCAGAAAAATGTGAGCTGGAAGCTGCTCCGATATCTAGGAAGAGCAGCCACACCAATCCAGAGTCAGCCTTCATCCACCCGGCACTGCCATGTGTACCACAAGCAGCCCAGCTTCTCTGAGCAGGATGAGATCTCACGAATGCCTGTGCATCCTCTGTAACAACAAACACTTCCATGCTGCAGGAGTGGGTAAGACTTGAACTAGGGCCTTTGGGGATTCACTGCTGAAGGTGCTGCAGCGCCATATAACACCTTTGATTGAAACCCTGAAGAGTCAAAAGGTAACTCTTGAGTACAGCCTAATGGTGTGCATTTCCTGATGCATTCACCAGTGAATTGGGAATGACCCCGAACATGTTACATGAAGGAGGGTGGGACAGGAGTTTGCCTGATGACTACTAAAGCTCCAACCTCGAAGGATGACTGTATTGTTTCATATGAATGTTGCATCTCACTGTGCACATGAAGAGTTAGAAATAAAATACTACTTTTTCTTATAAAAGCAGGTGTTTGACTGGGCATTGATTTATTGTTTCCTTTTTGCCTTTTGAGTCATGCTTACTCACCTCTATCCACACCCCCTGCCCCAAGAAGATGTCTTGAGACTTTTTCTGGCTCTCTAATTGAGGATGAGAGAACACGCTGTGGCAGGCAGTTTGTGAATGAAAATTCGACTGGAGAAAAAATTGTTTATATGAAGAACACTCTGGTGATGAAAATGAGCAGCAGATGGAAGTGCAATGCTAAGTGATTTAAGCTCTATTCTAATCTTTGATTACCCCTAAGTTGATGCACCTCCATCAAATCCTGAGGATGGTCTTCATGAATCGCTAATAAGGGTCCGGAAACGTTGACAAAATATGAGCTGTAGAGGTTGGTACTAAATCTGGATGGAGGAGTAGATTCATGCTTTATTTCTTAAAACCATCAGAGCTGTATTTCCAGAATACTACATCCTTTAGTCTTTGTCCATATGTGTTATATTTTTGTATTTCTGTATTTTAGAAGAAAGTGTTGATGGGATTCAATAGTTCCACCCTAAAAGGTACGTGAATATTAACATCTAGTCCTACATTAAAGTATTAAATAATCAAAATATTTCTCTACTCTGTTTCTAACTTGGATAACATGAAATGCAAAATTCATTGATTTTTTTTATATACAAGGGGCACTTTTGTTGGTTTTGATATTGTGCTGGTTACCTCAACTCCTTGTGAGGATGTCATTCAAGGTACACCCCATTGGTGAGTTATGGCATCCATAGTAGATTGGGCCTCGGGACATCAGGAGTAAAAGGCCTCAATCTCCACGGTTGGGCCCATTTGCCTCCGCATGCCCCATGGCGCTCTGAAATGGATTCTGACATTTATGTCAGAAAATAATTCCACAACTGTGATGCTTAAATTAAGACTTTGTGGTGACCTCAAGATCTGTAAAATGACTGAGGCATGCAAGACTGAGGCCCATATTTATAATTTTTGATGCAAACCAGCGCCGGCGCTGGTTTGCGTAAAAAAAATTCCCGACGGCTAATGCCATTCCTACACGCCATGCGTGTGCCTTATTTAAGGATTGACGTTAGCCGGCGCAGCGGGCTGGTCATAGTAAAAAAAAAAGACTCAAAGCAGGCAGCTCCGGCATAGGGGAAAATGGGGGTTGGGCATCAAAAAATGGTGCAAATCAGGTTTGAGTAAAAAATCATGGCTCAAACCGGACATGCGCCATTGTTTTACGCAAAACCCCCATTGAAATGACTCCTGTCTTAGCAAAGACAGGAGTCATGCCCCCCTGCCCAATGACCATGCCCAGGGGACAATTATCCCCAGGGCATGGCCATTAGGCACAGTAGCATGTAGGGGGGGCTCAAATTAGGCCCCCCTATGCCACTTTAAAAAATAAAAAAATAATACTTAACCCAACTTACCTGTACTTACCTGGGATGGGTCCCTCCATCCATGGGTGTCCTCCTGGGGTGGGCAAGGGTGGCAGGGGGTGTCCCTGGGGGCAGGGAAGGGCACCTCTGGACTGCTTCCATGGTCTGAGTCCATGGAAGTTAGCCCACAGGTCCCTTAAAGCTTGCCCTCACCCAGGAGTTAAAAAACGACGCACATCAGGCTGTGTGCTGTTTTTTAAGGCCCGCCCCTCCTGTGTGTCAAAATGCCGCAGGAGTATAAATAAGATGCACAGGCCTTATAGTCATTTTTTGGACGGGAACGCCTACCTTGCATGTCATTAACGCAAGGTGGTTTCCAGCATCCAAAAAATGACACACACGGAGGTGTTTTGACGTCCGCGGGGTCGGGCGTCATAGTTTTAATATGGGGCAAGGTTTGTGCTGAATGTGTGTCAAATGTTTTGACGCACATTCAGCGCAAACAGAGTATAAATATGCCCCTCAATGTACAGCACTTCTGCATGAAAGCACATTTTTCTACAGTTCCTCATTTTTTTACTGAATTTCCTGTCACATTTTGCCTCCTTGCACTGGGAGACTGCTAAACATCTCCCATTGTATGTGTTTCAAGCCCAGAAGCATGGCAAATAATTGGCTAACCCGTAAAGGTATGGCTGTCTTCTAGGTAAGGTCAGAGTTAAGATGCGCAAAAATTACACCAGTGGCATAAACATCCGATGTCACATGTGGAACTTAGTCTGGATTTGCACGACTAACATGGGGGACTATAAAAACATCATGCTGGGTCAAAGCTATAGTGGTCACATGTCAAAAGAAACATTTTTTGACACATTTAAAAGCCTATATCTATCATTAGCTAAGTTACCTACAAATGGTGCCTTGCAACACACAATGCCAAAGTACATAATGTGCAAAAATGAGCTATGCTAAGTAGGCAACTTGCAATATTTCTAGAAGAACAATGGGCCATATTTACAAGGCCCCGTGGCGCAGAGTGGTGCAGCAGGTACCATGGTGCAAGGGTGCCGGCATTGTGGGAGTGATTGTTTTTGTGCAGGAAGAGACACCTTTCTGCACAAAAACAATTAATGGAGGCATTTTCCTCCTTCAATGTTTGCTGCAGGATGCAGCACACATAGAAAGAGGAAAAAAACAGGAGAAATAAAGTTATTCCTCCCCGTTGCGTCACTCTTCCCCCACCCCTGGGGTGGCGTAGGCTTCTGATGCATTCCCAGGTTTACAACTCCTTGGGAACACCCACGCAACACCCATGGAAACACCTCCCTGACGCAAAGTAAGGCAACGCAGCGACTTGCGCTGCATTTCGTTACTCCATATCTAAAAGGCCATGAAAAGCCACGCAAAGTGGCCTTGCGTGTCCTTGTAGATATGGGTGAGCAGCCCGAGCCACCAGTGCATCACAAAAAGTGACACACCGGTGGCGCAGGCCACTTATAAATATGGGCCAATGTTCATAGGTGCTATTTACTGCACAGACTGAGACAGCCTTTCCATTTGAATAGCCCTGTTCTATGTCTGGAACACAATTTCTCACAATTTGCATTGAGAGTGTGTGAGACAATGCCTCTTTTGGCATGGTTGGCCCCCACTTTTTGCCTGGTATTTGATGTGGTTTCAAAGTTGTTAATGCCCACGGCCCCTGCTAAGCAAGTTCCCTGGGCCAGATCTCTTTTCCAAAACGGTTTTAATGCATTAGCACAATTAGCAACTCCTTTAACTGCCACTATAAGTCATAACCTATACCCTGGTTGCCTACATGGTACTTAGGCACCCAGGGCATGGGGTACTAGGGCAGGCCCCTGAGGGCAGCGGCACAGATTGTGACACCCTCAGAGACCATGCATTCAAGTACACCCAGCAGTGCCATTGCAGGCTGTGTCCTGGGTCAATCCTCAAATTGCAAAACTGACATGGCACACAGCCTGTGTGACCTGTCCACTATACACTGCATCCAATGTAGTCACCCCTCTGGCAGGCCTTCCAGTCCTTAGGCAGGGTGCACTATACTGCATTTGCGGGCATAGATATATAAGCAGTATGCCCCGACTGTGTCCTTGCCAAACCTGGGACATAGTAGGTGAACCGAGCAGCCATTTTAAATGCATGTGTCGAACACTGGTCAGTATGAGTTTCACAGCTCTATGATGGCCCCTATGAAACCTGGATTGTTTGGTATCAAATAACTCAGAACAATAAATCCAAACTGGTACCAGTATTGGATTTATTGCAAAATGTACCCAGGGATCACCTTAGAGGTGTGTCCTGCAAAACTAACTAACCCTGGCATGGTTGCTGGCTGGTCACAACCAGCCTGCACCCACCAGACTAGATTCTGGAACGCTGGGGTGAGAGTCCTTGCTTTCTGGGTTCAGAAAACAAAGCCCTTCCTAGGCAGAGGTGTTACACCTCCTTCCCCGGGAATGTGCACTGCACTGCCAGTGAGCTTCAAAGGGCTTACCGTCTTTGAAACTCAACCCTAAGCCCTGCTGCTAGAAGCAGATGGTTGCCCTCATTGCAAACCCCCACTTTTGTCAGAAGCAACGGTGGGAAAATGCACAAAGGACAGGAGGAGTGGCCACCCCCAGCTTGCACCATCCCTAAGGTGTTGCATGCGAGGTGACCCCTCTATTTCATTTTCCTCCATCTTGCATGGTAGGAAAATAGCCAATCATAGATAAGGACATGACCTCTGCCCAAAGGAAGTAGTCACATAGTGGGTGTAGTCACCTTAAGGTGGATGGCCCATTGGTCACTACCAGGGACTCCCCTAAACGGACACTAAGTGTAGTATTTAGTGGGCATCCCTAGACCTGCAGATCAGATTCCAGAGATACAAGAAGGCCTGCAATAAAGAAGAACCAAAGAAAAAGGTACCAAACCCTGACAGACACTACACAACCCAGAGGACCTCCACCCTTCTGAAAATCACCAAAGATCTCCCTCCAGAGTAAAGGCATCACTCCCTGCAACGAAGAAGCAAAAGACCAATGAAGTCCACTTCACTGACTGGCCACTGGCCAAGGAACCAGACACAGCAACAGCACCCAATGGACCCGAGGTCAAATCCTGTAAGTGTGTCAAGATAGTTGGCATTATATCCTTCAGTGGCTCAACTGTGTGATAGCCCAGGGTACTGGACACCCAGCGTTGAACACGAAGAAGAAAAGTCCACTCGGGACTCTCAAAGGACCAGGAGCAAGCCCCAGTCGAGGGACTTCAGGACACATAAGAACCACCACCCAGAGTGTCTCTGCTGGCCTGCAATCCACCCTCAAAATGACCTGCCTCCTACTTCCAAGGGCACCTTTGTGCACAACTCCTGGCTCATCTATCTGCTCTGCACCCTGCCTCCAGAGGGCTCAGCACCGAAGAACCATCTGTGCTCTAAGGGTCCCCCTCCCCTTGCAACCTCTACACTCCAAGGGGACCCACTGGACTCACCTTGAAGTCAGCCTGTGCATTGCTTTTCAAAGTGGTCTCATGCAGTGGTCATGCACCAGTTCCAAGGGCTTTTCAGCAGCTTTTCCTGCCAAAATCGGGAGCCACACAAACTTTCCTGGCTGGTCCACACATCTCAATGACTTTGAACTATAAACGAAAGAAGGCATTGGTAAATTCATTGCTTGATTTTATATGCATTTTTAAAGTTTTCTCCCATTAATTCCCATGCTGCGTAATTACGCACAAAAAGACTATGGGGGTCATTACGACCCTGGCGGCCGGCGGCATGTTGGCGGTAACACCACCAACAGGCTGGCGGTGTTCCGCCAGCAATTATGACCGTGGCGGAATTGCCACGGCCATACCGCCGGCCCCTCCATTTTCCCGCCAGGATTCCGCCTGGCGGTCATAATCCCCAGGGCAGCGGTGCAAGCACCGCTGCCCTGGGGATTATGAGTCCCCGACCGCCGGCCTGTCCATGGCAGTACACACTGCCATGGAAAGGCCGGCGGTAAGGGGACTGGGGGTGCCCCTGGGGGCCCCTGCACTGCCCATGCACTTGGCATGGGCAGTGCAGGGTCCCCCAGGCATAGCCCCGTCGCGCATTTCACTGCCCGAATTTCGGGCAGTGAAATGTGCGACGGGTGCTACTGCACCCGCTGCACATCAGCATTGCCCCCGGCTCTATTACGAGCCGGCTGCAATGTTGATGTGACCTTTCCGCTGGGCCAGCGGACGGTAACACTGTTACCGTCCGCTGGCCCAGCGGAAATGTCATAATAGGGAGACAGAAATACCGCCGGCAATGGCAGTATTCTATCTCTTTTGAAAAGACCGCCGAGGTCGTAATGACCCCCTATTTTTGGTCAAATTTAAAAGAAAACAAAACTTTAAAAGTACTTACCCAATTTTGATGATCTTGATCTTGGTGTTAAAAAATGTATAAAAATCTGAAGTATTTTTGTAAATTGATATCAGGTACTTCTTTTGAGTGGGGGTCCATGTTCATTGATACTGTGAGTACTACAAATGCTTAGCACTGCTCCAACATTGGCCTAACTGCTCGACCAAACTACTATGAACATTAGAGCATTAGGTGGTCCTGTTTTTACCTCTGTAAACCAAAGTGTGCTTGAAATTCATCTTCTTGGCATTTTGTTTAGAAGAAAATAATTCAACTTAGTCTGCTGACATAAATGTCAAAAAGAGGATTTTTAGAAAAGTTGGACATTTCTGGCTAAGCCTGGAATTTTCTTTAAACTGAGTGTTTTCAGAATCTATCTTACTGAAATGACATTAGTTAGATTTTGCCAGATGTAAACTGACTAAATTAGGTGTAAACACCTATGATTATCTTTCTGGAGGTTAAAGAGCAATTTCAGGCAGCTGCCCTGCTCAGAGGTTTCTGGGAGGAAGACAGTGGAGGTTAACTAAAGGAAGATTTATGTTTTCTTATCTGAGGAATGTGAAGGGAAAGGAGAGAGGACGGTAACAGACTACCACAATAGCTTAAGCAATAACTGGAAGTTTTCATAACAAGGGTAAAGCAAAGATACAGTGCATGCCGTCCTTTGATGTTTTTCTACACTCAGCCAGGAACAGACCCTCACCCACAGGAGTGGCAGGGGAACAGAATCAGTTTGAGTACGTTTTCCAATAGTGGGAGGAGACAGGAATCTCATTTACATTGGCAAGCCCACAAGTGGTCTGGAAGAACTCCTGCAGCTGAAAAAAGCATTGCCCCATTTTGGAAATCTTCAAGTGCAAAGCTTTCTGGGATTGTTTAGCCATAAGCAGGGCCACTGGAATTATGCAATTTTGCATCCACAGTGTTTTCCCTATGATTTTGGATTTGTATCTATTGCCACATAATCCATCATCTGCTGCTTAATCTGCAGATTTTAACAAAAAAAAAGATTCTAGCTCAAACAGATCAGCACTTATAGTCATTAATACGTTTTGATGCCCAATTGAAGGTCCTTTACAAAGGTTCAATTGCAATCTTCCTGTTACTTATTCGTGTGTTTATGTGTTTGACCAGTACTAAAGAGGTGAAACTGTTGCCCAGACAGTGTTAACATGTGCAAAAGTAATGGGACAATGCTGTCACAAAATGTGTTGCTGCATAAATGATTCCTCTTCTGCCACATAATTCCAGTGGCCCTGGCCACTGGAAGCCAGAAGATCTGCTGAAAGGTTTGGAAGGGCTCAGTGGGGTAAATTAGGGTCTCATATATTCCATGTAAGTGAAATTTGCACACCAGCTGTGGGAATGCAAATTGAGATGCTGCATTTGTACTAAATTGTACATTCACTGGGGGTCATAAAATGACCTACCTAATGAATATTCATAAAGCACGTTACAGTTTGCAACCATCTGTGAGTGACAGCAAACACAGCGATAGAGGCCTCTGCCCCTGCATTTGCATTCCCAAAGGAAAGCTTTTTCTTAAAAGCAGTCCATGTCCATTAATGAGAGCCATGCTGCTATTTAATAAAAAATAATACCTGTTTGGGAAAACTTCCAGGCATCAGGTAGCAAAGGCAGTGGCCTCATGTTGTTCAAATCCAAAGGTCAAGCACAATTGGGGGTTGAGCACTTGTGACGGGTTGGGCACAGGGCCTGTTACAGGTCAGGCCCTGTGCCCAACCCCACGCCCCGCATGGCAATGACCGTCACATCTTACATTGAAAAAAATAGAAATTCATTGGAAAAAAAGAAAGCTTAAATTGATGGTGTAGTTAGTAATTGTAATAATATCTTACTTTAAAAAATAAAATTCACTGAAAAAAAAGGTAATGGGATGTTATATTTAGATGAAAATGTCATTTAAAAATGCTGTTTCAAAAGAATAAAACCACTGAAATTCACCAGTTATAGTTAGCTCAAGTAACTATAACTTATGCTCTAAAGTAACTATAACTTGCATCCTAGCCATGCATTGCTAAATACCTCACATTTTACCTAACTCATGACATGTTCTATGACACCATTCACAACATCAATGCATATCTGAAATGACATAACTGATGACAACACTGTGCATGGCGGGAGTTCTGGTTATATTAACTTTAGGACACGACTACCTTGCTTTCGGGTTGATACTCCTTTAATTAAAAAAAAAGGTGTGGGGTGCAGTAATTTTTTTTATTCCCCTAGGGTCAGTCAGGATCGGCTCTTGTTTATTTTTCAATATGGTGGAGAGGGAATCTCCCCCTCTCCAAATTTCTTGATGTCCCCAGGAACCGTAATCTCCACAGGGGATGACATGTTTATTTTAAAATTATTATGGAGGGTCATATTGGGGCACCCTCTCTAAATTGCTTCATGCAACCAGGACCTCCATCTCACAGGCACTGGCACACAGAAAAACAGAGAAAATGTCATAGTGCACTGTCAGCCAAAGCCCCCAGGGGCACCCGGTTCCTGGGGACCAAAAAAAAACAATACTGGCCGGGTGCTGTTGCCCGACTACCACCTATGTCTATGGGGTGGGTGATGCAGGTCTTGCAACTCCCTTCCCGCTCTCCTTGTGGGCATGGAAATGCAGGTTGCTCCTGAGGTGGATGCCAGCCTGACAGGGCCCAAGTTCCCCACCCTTACAATGCACACTTTCTGGCAGCGCTGACTCTGTAGTCGAAGATATACCAGAGGATCAGAGTGGCCAGATGTTTGGAAGGATGTTATAGTGAGGGAGACTTAGAACAAGATGGGATCATTGGTTTGAGGGATGATGAACTACTAACTAGAACTCACAATTATGACCCCTTTGTTAGATTAAGCCTTACCTGTGTGGGGAGAAATAAGTTAAGGAGATCGTTTGAGGATATCTAGGTATAGCGGGAGTCAACAAGTGAGTATCAGAAGTTTTATTCTTCAGTGTCTAACACAGTCCCTATATCTCTGAAGTCTTGCGGGATTTCACCATGAAGTTCTCCCGCAAGATATCGCTGCTACAGAGCACTTCAGCACATCTCTAAGACCATGATTGAAGTGCAGAAGTGCACAGATAATCCCTCTTGTTCATCTACAAGCAAACAATATGCCATGACATGCAGTGCATAGAAGACATATTCAATAAAGAAAAAGGCATAAACGTATACAAGAACCCTGCATCACAATTACAGGCATGTGTGATTGTTCTTTCACAAATGAACATAACTGAAAAACAAATGCTCCATGAATAAATCCCTCATACATTGTGGGCTCAAGATGACAATGGCAACAGAACATGATTGTCAGATTAGTTTCTTCCTCCAAGATACTTTGAACAAGTTTTTCGATAGTTTGGCATAGTGTTTCTACATTTACAATATATGTTGTGTTAGGAGTTTTATAGAGGGCCTGGTAACTCCAAATTAAGATTCCCCGCACCAAGGGTTTGCTCACCAAGAAACAAAGTTACCAGCTCTACTTTACTTTGGCCTGAAAGAGTCATGTTTTTAATGTCTTCCGGAAGGCAGATTCCTGTTTTTCCTGTCTAAGATCAAGCAACAGGGAGTTCTCCAATTTGGGGCCAGGAACCTAAAAGAACAGCCCCCAACTGTGCTTTCTTCACTCTAAGGACTATCATAAGTGATGCATCTGCAGATCCGAGGCTTCTGCTACCGTGGTATGCTTGCATTGTTGAAAATAGATAGCAAGGCCTTTTACCCAACAAGACTTCGTGACAAAAAAAGAGGTCTTTAAACGCCACTCTTTTCCTCTGAGGAAGCCAATGAAGCTTCGCAAGAGCCTGGCCCATAGAGGAGACCTTGGAAATGTTCGAGAGTAGGCAGGTGGCCTTGTTCTGTCCCTTTTGGAGTTTTTGTAATCTGCCCCTAGTGACACCAAGATAGAGAATGTTACAGTATTCAAGTCTATATTCAATCAGAACTTGTACTACTGTTGTCCTAGCAGCTACAGGAAGGAGGCCTAGGATCTTCCCTAGCATTTTCAGGAGACCCATACAGATACCAGCCAATCCAGAAATTTGTTTGTCAATGGCAAGGTTTAAATCGAAACAAAAAGACAAGATTTTGAACAGCTTGTTCAGGAACTGGGGCAGAAACCAAAGCGTCAGGCCACCAGGCAGAGGACCAGATAAAGAGGTGTTTCCCCACCACCAGCACCTCAGTTTTCTCTGCATTCAAATAGAGACAACTGCGATCAATTATCTCAGCCAGATCAGTGAGAAAAGATTTGAGCCAAGCAGCGGAGAAACACTGATCCCGCATGAGGGTGATGATCAGCTGAGTATCATCAGCGTAGGACACGATCTTACAGCCACAGCACTCTATCAGCCTTGATAAAGGGTGCATGGAAAGGTTAAACAGGGTTGGGCTCAGGTCAGAGCCCTGAGGCACCCCCTGCTGTAGCAGGAAGACCTCAGAAGAGCAGGATTTTTTCACAACCTAGAAAATGCAGTTTTTAGAGAAGGAGGCTAACCACCTTAGAGCACGACCATTTATACCCAAGGACCACAGTCGCTCCAACAATAGGCCATGTGACACAATGCCAAATGCTCCTTTTAAATCCAGCATAATCAGCATCGTAGTGTTCTCATCATCAGCAATACATCTGAGGGACTCAGCCGCTAGCAGTAAGGCATATTCAGTATTGTAATAAGGATGGAAACCCGATTGAGTCTTGTGTAAAAAGTCATTCGATTTAATGAAGTTCATCAATTGCTGATTTACATATTTTTCTGTTATTTTAGCAAAGAATGTAAGGAGGGAGATGGTCCTGAAATGTTTGTAGTTTGTCGGATCAAGAGTTGATTTTTTCAGAAGAGGAACCACAGTGGCGTGTTCCCAATTCTAGGGAATCTGGCCTGTGGTGAGAGACCAATTTATCAGTTCACAGACACCCAGAGAGATGACCTCCATGCCCTGTTCCAGGATCCTGGGTGGAGCAGGGTCCGTTGGTGCCCCAGAGTTAACCTTGTATGTGATCTGCCGCGGGTCTGTCAAAGACAAGGCTTCAAATTTGGAAAGGCCCACCCCGACATCAAGGGGAGTAAACCATGATTCCTGACAGCCTGCTTCTCTGAATTCCTGGGTGAACGTGGCATAGATCTTAGACACTTTATCCGTGAAGAATTGTTCTCTCTGTTTGCAATTCTCCATCGAAGGGACAGCAATGGCAGAAACAAGATCCAGAAAGGATAAATATTCCACTATGAAGAAGATCTCACGTGAGGAGTTCTTCACCTACTCAATTTTCTGAGTATAGAACTGACTTTGGGAGACTGTAATCTGCTTATGGTAGTTTTTCAGGACTTCAAGATAACAAACTCTGTCTACTGCACAGTAGTTTCTGCGTCACAGGCACTCGAGCTGTCTGCAGAACTTTGTAAGTGCTTGTAGTTCCACCTAAAAACATTCTGCAGAGGGTTTAGAGTGAGTTGACCTATGCGTAGTCATTGGAGCAAGGCCATCCAGGGTCTCAGTAATCCAGTTGTCCAGTGGTGAGTTAGCCTTATTAACACAATCACTAAGAGTAGGACAAGAAGCCCTCACAGCGCCCATAAAGGAGGCTGGAATCACTCAGGCCTACTTACATGTTCTGTACTGTCATTCTTTAAGTAAGGGGTGGTGGGGGGCACACTCACCCCAGCGGAGTTAGTAAAAATCGAGTATAATGTATGACCTAACCTATCTGTTGGGCTAAGTGCCAGCTGGGAGAGATGGCACACTACTAAGTCCTCTACTAGAGCCATGGGGGTGCAATATGCACATACTGGCAGCAATTGGTGTGACAGTAGTGTCTCTGGCAGTGTCTTAATCACCGAGCATTCTCCGTGACAGGGCATGAGAGTAATGCTAGACATGGATACTTTCTTTAGATAGTGTCTCTGGATATCTCCTTAGGATAGTGTCTCTGGATAATATCTCAGTTTGAGAGGACGGTTCTGACAAGCTTGTCTGCCCTGATTTTTTTCTTTTGGATCACCTAGTGTTTGCTCTTTTACTGTGAGGGAGCCCCATAGGTTGAGAGTACAGTAAGCTCACGGTAAAATGGACTGCGCATGTTTACCACCTGTGCCGCCTTGTTAAGCAAAATCTGCTGTGACACAGCAAGGGTAGGAGGCCCAAAGCTGGTTATATGTGATCATGTGTGCACATGCGTGTGCATCTGTGTGAGGGCTGTACAGGGAGGATTCCTGGCATGCATAACTCAAGAACTGCCCTGGGGAAGCCTGGCACAGAAGGGACCATGCAGAGTGTGTGGTGACCTGGAGTAGGCCTTATGAGATGGGTTGACACATTGGGATAGTCAGTGTGCTTACTGTCTTCATTGTAGTGACACTCCATTAAACGTCCATGGGAAAGGCTGGTCTACGGCACAACTCCAGTTCCCTAGGGTCCACAGACTCCAGAGATGCACCAATGTACACTATAAACTGTATGAAAAGAATATTGCAGTAGGTTACAAGAGCATATATGTACAGTTTATGGGTCACCCAGGAATGTCATCTTTCTCTGACTCAGCTCAGGATTAGGGTCAATTATTGCACTATCCAGCTGCAGGAGCAGGGCCTTGCATTAATCAGCCAGCTGTCATTCGTACCATGAACCTGGCCTGCCCCAGACTCCTCAGTGAGGAGGGGCTCCACGGAGGAATTGCTAGGAGAGGCCCTGCCAGGATTGTCAGAGAGGAGGGGCTGAGTCATCAGAGCACATGTGGCAACTGACTCCTGGACGACCCCATTTTGAGCTGTCATAGAAGACTGTGCAGTAAGGTTGGGACACGGGCAGAGAAGTGATGTGGCACATCAGGATAGGCCGGAAGCTTAACCCTGCTGGACACTTCCGACCCCACTTAAAAGGTTTTTCACAGGGGAGGGCTCTCTCTCTTGGCTGTACTTCTCTGCAGAACACTGGGACTGAAGACAGGTGTCATGGACAACTGGAAAGAAGAACCCCCTGACTGTCCACTGAGGAAAGGAGTCTGCCCCTTAATAACCCAAGACCCAGTGGAGCACACTCCAGAACCAAGTAAGCTGGTCCCCTTCCTCCCTCTGAGGACCAGGTGGGGAAAAGTCTGGACTCTGGCATTGCCCAGAAGTAAGGAAGGCACCCAGATGAAAGGCTGGTGCAGGGAGTCAGTGGGACTAGCTCCCTGCAAAGTTCGTAACCTTCTAGGCCAGGAGACCTAAAGAAAGTGCTCCCAAGGGCAACGGCTCACCACCAGGAATAAAATGACCTGAAGATCATCAGAAATGGCCCCCTGGGGCCCAATATATGCCCACGAGAAGGTACGCGACCTTTGACCGAATTCAGGTGGCAAAGCATGTGGGGCTCCGCCGCTGTGCTGTATTCCTGCCCCTGGAGTGGGCCAGGGCCCCGGGGCTGCCCCCAAAGAAGAGTGAAGCTTGGAAGCACCGTCGTACAAAAATGATGTCATGAGGGAGTGCCACCAGGCTCTCTCAAAGGTGAAGGGAGGTGCCCCAGATCCCATCCCCCACAACAAAGCAAAGTCGGGAAATGCCAATGTGCCCCTCGCGAAGATGTGGAGAGGGACCCCATCCTGGGGCCCCACACAGAACGAAAGCCGGGGATCGCCGGTGCACATCCCCAGTGAACATGCCAGAGGAAGGGAGCACCATTGCGCTCCCAGTATGGTGAGGAGAGGGGCCCCAGAATGGGGCAAAGTACCAAAAGCAGGGAGTGCTGCCGTATTCCCAGTGAAGATAGAGAGAAGGCCCCCAGACCCCATCCCGGGGCCCCAATGACCGGAGATTGAGTGCTGCTGCACTCCCCCATGCGGCCAGCTCGGCTGCAGCACCACACATGTTTCATGGCACCGCATGTGAAGGTGCTGGCTGGGTGGGAAGCCAGCAAGAGCAGCCAGAGGGGGCCTACTGAAACTGCTCTTCAATGTGTCTGAAGGTCATGGAGTGTCCAGGTGTGACCAAACACCCCTCAAGCACAAACCAATGGATACCACCATAGCGGCTCTCCTCGGAGCAGTGGGAGAGCCGCTCATTTGTTATGCACGCTCCTGAGGGAGTGCCCCATAATGCCCTGATGGGCCTGACCCAAATCCCTGGGCAAAAAACACTTATATGGCATGGTGGTGACCCCTAGGAGAGCTGGGTCACCACCAAAATCATCACCCTGTGCGGGGGAAGCTGCAGGAGGAGCACGGCCTCCCCCCAGGAAGTTATCAAATGTCCCCACCCTCAGTTTCAGGGGACTTGGAAAGAATAATCCCTAAAGGGTTTCAATATATTTTCAAGGTCTGTCTCAGTTGGAAAGTTTGTTTCAGGGGGTAGAACTGCGCTCTCTGGGGGTGAAGATCATGGCTGCAGTCATTGTGGCCTGAATGATGATAACAACTGATTGGCATAGTGGTGAACACCCTCCAGAGGTTGAAGGCCATTCTCCCGAAAAGCCAAACAACCTTCTTTTATTGTAATCTTAACCCAATGTTTCAACCAAAGACACGCTCCTGCACCCTTCTCCTCAAACACGATACATGCTGGAGTATTTTCTGGCAGACAAATTTTTCCTTCAAGTGCCGGAATATATTCATCACCTCTCAATGAGCTTCTAAAAGCATTGAAAAACTTCATTTTCAACTGAATTTTATTCATACCTGATGTCCTCAACAAAAGTTATTTACGAACCAGATTAAACTAAGCAACACATCTTTCGCCTACTCTTTTTCACAGTTCCCTCAATCGCGAGTAAAATTTGACCTACTAATTTCAGTTCTCAACTTATCCTTGGATTGTCGTCGTAGTGCACTTAGTAATCACCAAGTCTCAGTATAGTTTCAATCACACCAATTATCTTGCAACCTGGACTAACCAATCACGCCGAATTGGTCTATTAAATAGACAAATTACAACATATACCAAGTGTCTCACTACACTTGTCAATACTCCGGAGTTCCAGACCTCTCTCCAGAGGTCTGTCATCAACAACCACGTCGATAATTTTTCCTGAATTGAGTGCCACACTCAAATGAAGAATGCCGCTTCCCTGCTCTCATACATATTGGAGTATGCCCACTGCTTCTAAATTCTTCTTGTGTATCTCCACTCCTCTAAACTCGTACTCACCTCAATCATCTGCAAATTAGCTCAAGCTGTGCAAGCGCAAATCACTTCACTCAATTCAACTAAACACCAATAGAAGCATATCCTTCAACCTAGAGGGTCTCCAAGAACCGGGAAAGTCACTTAAGGCAATTAGCAACTCATTTTGCCAAATCCGTATAACATTTTAGAAAAAAGAAAACCAACAAATGTTATTTTCAGGAAAGAAAGAACATTTTACATTAACCTCATTATGAGATCATCAAACAATGACGTAACTGTATTCTGCTATCAAAAACTGCTGCAGCGCCACAAAATCCTAGCTATTGCTTAAACTGAATAGTGGATTCTGCGCATGAGGTCAATGGATCGAAGCAGCATAGGACTGAAGGGGTGTCATCAATGAGGAATGTAATCATCAACAATAATCAATATAATAAAAAATCTTGAACCTTAAACAATAACCACACCAGTTTATTAAGAAGAATTATAAAATGTATTTCCCTATATTAACAATGATAATGTCACGAAAATAACTCTCAAACACAAGTGATAAGCATATAAGATTAATAGAGGTTGATTAGAACGTCTTATATATCTGAGTTTAATCAAAACAATTAAGCAAATAATGTCCAAAATAATAACACAAATTAGAATTACCAGAATTGATAATAATGGCAATGTATGCATTAGTACAAACATTCAAAGAGTGTCAATATAAATCTTGAGCTTTTGAAATTAATACCCTCACTAATCACAAATTAGCATCAACATGTTGGGCTTCATGTAAAAAGAAGTTAGAAACACATATTTAGGAAAATCTCTCTAACTCAGGGTATTATAAAAAAACATTATTAGTATGCAACAATCAAATTATAAGTTGCAGCTGGTATCTACAAAGCAAAAGAGACACATATAAAACTACAATCTCATACTTTACCCCAACGACAACAACATGTAGACTACTTCAGCAAGGGGACACCATCAGGTATGTCTTCAGAGAAATCAGGCCTAACGACAGCTAAATCCACACTGCTAATATGACTCGCACCATCAGCAGGAACTCTGGAAGTCTGTAGTCTCAAGTCTGAAATCTAACAACTCAAAATCTCAAATCTAACATCTGACTAAAGAAAATCCTACTCAGGTTGTTATACTAATCTTCAAAAAGCTTATGATTTGTCAGTTCATAGGGTGGTTTCGATTCAGCCAAAAAATAATTCTAATTGATAACCTAAAATGCAATGTCGTCACATTAACCAGGACATATTCTCAATAGTAACTTTTCCTCTTCCGTCTCCTCTGTAGCTCCATTGTTCCATCTCGTCTAAACTTCTCTTCTCAGGAAGAAACTTTCTTACTTGCTACATTCACTTCCATCCTCGAGAAAGAAACCACATAGTAGTAACATTCTCAAACAATAGAACATTCAACTTATACAAGAATTCAGTTAAACTTGGCCTTGTAAGACATAGGCCCTCATTACAACCCTGGCGGTTGGTAGTAAAGCCGCGGTAAAACCGCCAACAGGCCGGCGGAAAAAAAAATGGAATCATGACCAGGGCGGAAACTGCCAAAATAGACAGCCACTTTAACACTCCGACTGCCACGGCGGTACAAATAAACAGCATGGAGGTCACCGCCAACAGACAGGCGGAAGACAATGTACCACCCACACTATTATGACAGGCCAATCCGACACCTTTTCCGGGGCTGATTCAACGTGAACATAAACACGGCAGAAACAGGACTTGGAAGGGAAAACACTCACCTCTACACACCTCACGAGGAACCCGGATGCCATGGAGCCTGAACTCCAAATACTCCCTGCGATAGTCCTCCTGCTCCTCTACCAGGAACTCGACCGACGGCGGCGACGACCACGGTGAGTACTACACCTACAACACAGGGGAGGGGGGAGGGAAAAGAGAGTGACACACACACGGAACACGCAACACCCCCACCCCCACCCTCACCCACAAAAACACACACACCAATACATGCTGAAACATTACATTTACACCCCCCAAACCTCCCTGGAAGAACGCAATGACAAAAGGAAATGATTTGAATGATTGTAATCATGTAAAATCCATTAGTCAAAACTTTATATACACTATAAACAAATATGTACACCAAGAAGTCAAGTCCAGGTACTGCACCTATATAGTCCGTAGACCACTGGGCCCAAAATGCATGGGCAAGGCCCACACTTGATACCTGATCGAAACGGAGAGAACACTGCAGGGGCATCAGATCGAAATAAAACAGGTACCTCTGGGGGAAGTTAAGGGGGGCACCTCAACCGGATGAGTGCACAAAGCCAGAACCACAAGGGGGCTCCATGCCCATTGATGTATCCTGGGGAGTGCAAAGCCACAGTCTCTCAAGTCTCTCCAGTGGGTGGTTTGCCCACTGTTTTATCCTGGGGAGTGCAAAGCCACAGTCTCTCAAGTCTCTCCAGTGGGTAGGTTGCCCACTGCTTTATCCTAGGGAGTGCAAAGCCACAGTCTCTCAAGTCTCTCCAGTGGGTGGGTTGCCCACTGTTTTATCCTGGGGAGTGCAAAGCCACAGTCTCTCAAGTCTCTCCAGTGGGTGGGTTGCCCACTGCTCTATCCTGGGGAGTGCAAAGCCACAGTCTCTCAAGTCTCTCCAGTGGGTGGGTTGCCCACTGCTTTATCCTGGGGAGTGCAAAGCCACAGTCTCTCAAGTCTCTCCAGTGGGTGGGTTGCCCACTGCTTTATCCTGGGGAGTGCAAAGCCACAGTCTCTCAAATCTCTCTATTGGGTGGTTTGCCCACTGCTTTATCCTGGGAAGTGCAAAGCCACGGTCTCTCAGGTGGATGCCTTTCTCCACTGGTTCTGGAGGGGGCCTTGTGCCCAGAGTGCTTCATCCTGCCAAGGGCTGAGGTAGTGGATGTGACACTCCACTGACGGTGGGGCAACATCGAAGCTGCCCAGGCCCCTGGAACTGACCACCGGCCTCGTACGAATTGCCACTGGGGATGGCAGCCATGTCTGCCGTGGTGCCACTGGCTCAGGATGTCGCGTGGTCGCTGGCGGTGCTTGCGGCGGGGTCAGTAGCGGCGGTGCTTGCGGCGGTCATTGGGGCAGCGGTGCTTGCGGTGGTCATTGGTTCGGTGGTGCTGCTGGAGGCTTCACTGACTGCGGTGCAGGTGGCTGGCCCACTGACTGCCATGCTGGTGGCTGGCTCAATGACTGCCGTGCTGGTAGCTGGCTCACTGACTGCCGTGCTGGCGGCGGTGTCAGTAGCAGCAGTGCTGGTGGCGGGCTCACAGACTACGGTGCTGGCGGCGGTGTGAGTAGCAGTGGTGCTGGTGGCAGGCTCACTGACCGCAGTGCTGCTGAAGGGCAGAGTGTCTGCGGTGCTGGTGAAGGGCTCAGTATCTGGGGTGCTGGCGGCGGTGTCCGTGGCGAAGGTGCATGTGGCGGTGTCTGTGGCGGTCTTGTCCGCTGTGCAGGTTGGTGGCGACGTTGACTTGCCTTTCTTTTCACGCCCTTCCCCACCTTGGATGGTGGTGCAGCTGTCTTGCCACTCCCAATTATTGTCCTGGCTGAGCCCTTGGTGGCAGGTGTTTTGGCCTTCTCCTGCTGGGATGTGGGCAACTTCTTCTGTTTTGGAGGGGGGGAATGTCCTTGGACTTGCTCATTGGGACACTGGCAGCCCTGTTGCTTGGCGCACTCCAGAATCCGGATATTGCTGGCACCACTGTGCCCGGTGATGTGGTGGCTGAGATGCTGGGTTGGGACCTGGAAAGGCAGGCCCTAGGAGACAGACGGGGGAGGTGTAGGGAAGAGGTCAACATTTGAGCGGAAAAACCTTTTGGACACACTGGGACGGGTAGATGGAGGCGGTTTGGGAGTGGAGGAAGAGGTAGTGGTTGTAGGAGGTGTTAGTATGCTGACTTTGAGTGAAGGTGCATGGGCTGGAGGCTTTTGTGAGGTGGATGGCTGTTGGGTGGGTGTGTAACTGCGTTTGTGTAGTTTGGGAGGAGGGCTCACAGACACACTGGGAGGGGACACAGGGGATGTGTGAATGGTATTTGGGGTGGTGAGTGCACGTGAGCGGTGTGTGGTGATGGGCGTGCTGGTGATGGAGGTAGTGGCTGAAGATGTAGTACATGCAGGTGTGAGTGGAGATGTGACAGGGAGGGAGGAGGAAGGCGGGGAGGAGGGGGACACAGTGGAGGCAGTGGATATTGGTATGTGTGCATGGGAATGATGGCTGTGTGAGTGCTTGTGGGATATGTGGTGCTTATGTTTGCCAGAGCCACCCTTGTGTGATGAGGTGTGTGCATGCTGGTCTGATGGTGTGCTTGGGATAGGCTGAGGTACTGGGGATTGGGTCTGGGTGGAGGAAGTTGGAGGGGGGAGGCTGGACACAGGGACAATGGCTGCCATCAGTGCAGAGGCCAGATCCTGAAATGCTCGCTGTTGTGCTGCCTGGCCAGAATGAATGCCCTCCAGGTATGCATTTGTCTGTTGCAACTGTCTCTCTACACCCTGGATGGCATTCAGAATGGTAGACTGTCCAACAGTGAGGGATCTCAGGAGGACAATAGCCTCCTCACTGAGGGCAGCAGGGCTGACTGGGGCAGGGCCTAAGGTGCCTGGGGAGAAGGAGATGCCCACCCTCCTGGGTGAGCGGCCACAGGACACACGCTGAGGGGCTGCTGGGAGGGCGGTGCTGGTGGAGGGGTGGCAGCTGTACCTGTAGGTGCGGTGGGCACAGAGGGGCCCGCCACCTCAAAGGAGCTCCCATCAGAGGAAGAGTCGGTGTCGCTGGTCTCAGCTCCTGTCCCCGCCGTCGAGGTCCCCTCGCCCTCTGTCACACTGGTAAATTTAGACTCCGTTGTCTGGCCCTCCTGGGCCATTGGGATGCAGCTCCCTCCTGCTCCGGTGGCACAGCTCCTCCGCCTGATGATGCTCAAGCACACAAGAACAGGGAGGCCACAAAAAGGAGGGTGGAAGAAAGAAGAAAGACATGTTCAGTGCATACAATACCGCTACCGTTGGCGGACACTACAGACACAGCAGCCCTCTGCACTACGCCATGCACTTAGAGTTCCCTAATTAATCACAGGGACATGGGGTACATGGAAGTCACAGAAGCCTGACTAGGTGTAGATGACTCTTACCACTGGTGGGGATGGGGTGCCACTTAGCCTGCCTCACAAAGGGTCCTTGCCTACAAAGCTCGCCCTAGCCTAGGGGAAACCACTGCCCACCTCCCCCACCCAGACACTGCCAATGCTCACAGAGTCAGCTGAATGAGAGTGTACCCACCCCCTTGTGACCCCCTTGTGACTGCTGTGATGCCCTCAAGCGCCCATCCAACTCGGGATACGCCACCGCCAGGATCCGGAACATCAGGGGGTCATGGTGCGACGGGCACCCCTCCCACGTTGGGAGGCCATCCCTAGCTGGGCCTCCGCCATCTTCTTGCTTCTTGCTCCAGCAGCGAAGGTCCTCCCATCTTTTATGGCAGTGGGTGCTCCGTCTGTGGTGGACCCCCAGGGTCCGGACATCCTTGGCGATGGCATGCCAAATATCCTTCTTCTGGTGGGCGCTGACCTAGAGGAATAGTACAGGGGAAAATTTAAAACTTTTATCATCCGGACTGTCACAGTCATTGTCCCACATTCCCACCCTTGGCCTGACGCACATACACTCACTGTCCGATCATGCAGGCCTCATCTCCCCCCACCGTATCTTCCATCCACACCACTCCAAATAGGCATTGCCCATACAGCAGGCTCACAGTGTACGCACCTGTTTGTCTGGGGGACCGTAGAGTAGCGTGTACTGGGGGAGGACCCCATCCACTAGTTTATCCAACTCCTACGATTTGAAGGCAGGGGCCCTTTCCCCAGACACATGAGCCATCGTCGCTTCCAGACTGAGGTCACAGCAGCGCTTGCAGTGTAGGTCCTCTCCTGTCAAAGATCAGGTATCAAGTGAGTGAACAGAGATAAAATGGCGGTCACGTCCACGGCGGTGCATACCGTCACTGCCGGCATACATCATCATTGGCTCCTGGAACCCATAGGGCCCAATGTTAACCAATGCAGGATTGCGCTGTGGTCTTCGACCGCCTACCGCGACGGTGTACAACGCCAGCGCAGTTACCTCATACCCCCTTGTCCCACATTACAGGTCAGGTAGCCGCCATTTCAGGGGGCCACATGGCATCAATTTTTAATGTGTCACCGATATATAGGCCTTGCATATAGAGAGAGACCGGCACATAGCGTATTGGCAAATGTGTGTAATAAAATTATTTTTTTACTACCTCAGTGTTGGCTGACTCTGTGCTCGGTGTTCTCATCCACAGGGCACGTCCGCTGGGGCAGGTGAGGAGATGGCGGCATCCTCCTGTGTACAGACCGCTGGTGGATCTGTCGACAATGGAAGAGAGACATGTAATAGTCACCTACAGACAGGAACTGTGTGCCCAGTTGGAGCCAGACCTGATTTCAGCTATCCGCCATCCCACAGGAATCCCCCCTCTAGTGCAGGTCCTGTCAGTACTTCATTTCCTGGCAAGTGGGCCTTTTCTAACAACAGTGGCCATAGCATCAGGGATGTCCCAGCCTATGTTCTCCAAAGTGTTATCTGCCCTGCTGAAACACATGTGAGGCTACATCATGTTCCCTCAGGTGGAGGATTTGCCTACAGTGAAAGGTGACTTCCATGCCCTGGGACATATCCCCAACATCATTGGTGCCATTGATGGGACACATGTGGCCTTGGTCCCCCACCGCAGGAGTGAACAGGTGTACAGAAACCAGAAGAGCTACCATTCAATGCATGTGCAGATGGTGTGTTTGGCCGACCAGTACATCTCCCATGTGAATGCCAAGTTTCCTGGCTCAGTGCATGACGCTTACATTCTGAGGAATAGCAGCATCCCTTACGTGAAGGGGCAAGTCCAGAGGCACCGTGTGTGGCTAATAGGCGAGGACAAGGACCCTATACCCTGTGAATAGTTGTCCGGGTCTGGGGTTGTCCCTAAGCGTTAGTGTGTCTCTAACAGATTTCCCTCGACATTTGCAGGTGACTCTGGTTACCCCAACCTGTCATGGCTATTGACCCCAGTGAGAAATCCCAGGACAAGGGCAGAGGAACGCTACAATGAGGCACATGGACGAACTAGGAGAGTGATAGAAAGGACCTTCGGCCTCCTGAAGGCCAGGTTCCTGTGCCTCCATATGACAAGTGGTTCCCTATACCACTCACCAAAGAAAGTGTGCCAGATCATCGTGGCCTGCTGTGTGCTGCACAACTTGGCTTTGCGACGACAGGTGCTTTTTCTGCAGGAGGATGGTCCAGAAGGAGGTCTTGTGGCAGCTGTGGAGCCTGTGGACTGTGAAGAAGAGGAGTCAGAAGAAGAGGACATAAACAACAGAAACAACGTGATCCAGCAATACTTCCAGTGAGACACAGGTAAGAAGACATCACTGCCTCCTACATCTGATAAAATTGTTAGACCTATCATCTGTCTGTCACTTTTACCCAGTGTATGGACCCTGAATTGTCACTTTGCCTTTCCATTTCACAGATGTGGCTCCCACTGTGTGACCTCTGCTATGTTACCTCATGGACTAGAGCTGTGTGACATAGGTATGTTGACAATAGAATGGACATTGCTATTTTCCTCAGTTATTGCAAATACACATTTGTGAAAGTACAGACTCACTCCAGAATGATTCGTGATTCAAGGGTGTTTATTTAGGTTCTAAATAGTGGAGGTGGTTGTAAAATGTTCAGGGGTGATGGTGGAGGAATGTCTATGGCGGAGTCCAATTATTAGTCTCACAGGTGCATTGTCCAAAGGGGCATAGGAAGTGGAGCTAGGGCAGTTTAAGGATGGACAGGGTGACAAAGTGGGACAGAAGGATGAAATTCAGGGTGGTCTCATTTCTTGGCGGGGGTCTTGGCATTGTTCTCTTTGTCCTGGATCTCAGGGACCGCTTGCGGGTTGGTTCTCCATCTGCAGGGGATGGGGTGCTGGTGTTGTGGTCTTGTGTCGGTGCCTCCTGTCCACTAGCGCCAGAGGAGGTGGTGGGCAGTTCATCGTCCAGGCTAGTGTCAGGGGGCCCTTGTTGTGCCACAGTGTCCCCCCTGGTGTTCACAAGGTCCTTCAGCACCCCTACAATGGTGCCCAGGGTGGTATTGATGGACTTGAGTTCCTCCCTGAACCCCAAGTACTGTTCCTCCTGCAGCCGCTGGGTCTCATGAAACTTGGCCAGTACCATTGCCATTGTCTCCTGGGAATTATGGTACGCTCCCATGATGTTGGAGAGGGCCTGGTGGAGAGTGGGTTCCCTGGGCCTGTCCTCCCCTGTCGCAGAGCAGACCTCCCAGTTCCCCGATTTTCCTGTGCCTCTGTCCCCTGAACTGTGTGCACACTGCCACTGCCCCCAGGTCCCTGCTGTTCTTGGGTTTGTGGGTTTGCCTGGGTTCCCTGTAGTGGTGGACACACAGCTGCTTGACGTGTCCTGGGGACAGAGGTATGGGCCCGCTGGGTGGGGGCTGTGCTGGTGTTTCCTTAAGGGGGAGGCTCTGTGGTGGCCTGTGACTGTGTCAGGGGAACCGACTGTCCCGAGGTCCCAGATGGGCCGGGCTGGTCATCTAGATCCAGTTGGACAGAGCTGCTGTCATCACTGTGGGCCCCTTCCGTGGGGTGGACATGTCTGGAACCTCCTGTCCGGTGACGTTGGGTAGGGGTCCTGCAGGGGTGTAAAGGCATGATTATTGCATCTGTGTGTGCCATGGTGTGCAATGGGTGGGTGACCCTGTACCCCAGTGCTTACATTTGTGTCTAGGACCTTGTGTGATAATTGTTTTGGGGTCTGTGTGTGTATGTGTATTGGACATGCTTTGGTGATGGGTGTCCATGCTTTGTTGTTGCATGCAGGGCTTGGTGATGGGATGTGTGGTTTATGATAATAGGACATATGTGAGTAGTTGGAGTGATGGGGTGAGGGTGAGGGTGGGGGTATGTGTTGGCATGCAGGTAGGGTGGGGGATATGGTAGTTAAAGATTTGAATTACCAGAGTCCATTCCTCCAGCTACTCCTGCGAGGCCCTCAGGATGCAGTATAGCCTAGACCTGCTCCTCCCATGTAGTTAGTTGTGGGGGAGGTGGTAGGGGTCCGCTGCCAGTCCTCTGAACTGCAATGTGGAGTCTTGAGACCGCGGAACGCACCTTCCCCCATAGGTCGTTCCACCTCTTCCTGATGTCACCCCGTGTTCTTGGATGCTGTCCCACTGCGTTGACCCTGTCCACAATTCTGCGCCATAGCTCCATCTTCCTAGCTATGGAGGTGTGCTGCACCTGTGATCCGAATAGCTGTGGCTGTGGCTCTACCCGAATGATTTCCTCCACCATGACCCTGAGCTCCTCCTCAGAAAACCTGGGGTGTCTTTGCGGTGCCATGGGGTGGTGTGGGTGATGTCTGAGGTGGAGTGTGTTGTGATGTGTGAGGGGATGTGTTTTTGTGTGTTTTGTGAGGTGCGTGGATGTTGTGTGGGTGATGGTGTTGCGCGCCTGTGGATGCTGGTTTGTTGATGGTGGTGTCTCTCTCTGGCCTTCTGTCGCAATTCTGGTCGTAAGGGATTGTGGGTAATGTGGGTGTGTGTTTTATATTGTATTGGGTGTGTGGAAGTGGTGTGGGTATGTGTATCAGGTGTGTATATTTCGAATTGTCCAATGTGGTTGTGTTTGTAAATGTGTGTGTATTTTGAGCATGGCGGTGTGTACCGCCAATGGTTCACTGCGGTTGAAAGACCGCCGCATGGATTAGTGGGTCGTGATAGTGTGGGCGTATCCCTGTTGGCGTCACAGTGGAGGTTTTGTTATCGCCAGTTTATCACTGACCTTTGGTGTGGCGGACTTGTGTAGGTGTCTGGATTTTGGCGGATTCCGAGCTGTGGGTCGTAATAGCTGTAGTGGAATTCCGCTGCTGCAACGGTGTGTTGGTGGTCTTCTGCACGGCGATAAGCGGGATTTACCGGCAATGTTGTAATGAGGGCCACAATGCAGCAACCCACTAGGGATAGCTGTGTGAACATCTATTGAACCATCAAGTATACTTTTATATAAGCACTGAACTATGGAAAATAACCACAAGATTTAGTTAGAATTTTGCTCAGTTAGGAACAGAAATGAACTGTGGCGACCATTTCAAAAGTCACCTGTTTCTACATGTTAATTCACTAAATAATTAGTATACCAAAATCATTAATAAACATGTTAGAAAATTCACACTCTCACATTTGTGACAACAAGTTCCCATCAGGCGGCCCCAAAAGATGAAAGCAATCCAATGTGATTTTAGTTCCCAATCGTTACCAAAGGCAGGGGCACACAGAATGCCTCCCTCATCTTCTTCATTGAGTTTTTAAATGTACTTCTCTTGGATTGAAGGTCTGTGTTAAAAACAATAACACACCTAAGGCTTTGAACCATCACCTCTCTGTTCTACACTCCTTTTTCAATTGACTGCACTCAAATTCAACTGGCAGAACAATCTTCTCTGTTTGGATACTGGGCAAAGGTTTCTGCATAGTGGTAAACTATCTTCTCAGTTCAACTCACGGAGCACTGCATGTCTTTCATAAGCTCTAACAACATTGATTCCGCATGAGACAGGAAATGACCACAACCCCTTCATCTCAGAGTTAGCTTGGGTCTTTTTAGAAGTCAGTGATCTTGAGGCGACATAATCTCTTTGTCCTTTTGCACGCATGCATCTTCAAGAGGGAATTATACTCTGTCTTTCTGAACTTAATGGATCACGAGACCACCTCCACCAAGACACATGGGTCCCTGACAATGTTCCACTAGAAGCCTGTTGTTCTTTGGGTTCAGGCCACATCACTGTCTGAATGCCAACCGAGTCCAAAACAATAGGCCCTAGAGGCTTAAACCACAGAGCTATGCAGTGCACCTTCCACACACTGCCACAGTATACCTCCAGTCCAGGTTTAACTAAAGGACACTGATCATCCCCCTATTTATTTCAATCACTTTGTACACTTTGTACTGGAGCGCTTCACCACCAGGAGCTCTCCCCTCTACCCCGCTCCTCCCTGCCAGTTGCTGCTATTTTGAAAGCACTTTCTGCTGCATCGAGAGAGAAGCACATTATTGACTTAAAGAAGTGGCTGTGGCTGTCTGTTAGACAAGACTGGTGCAAGTCTTGTCTAAGGGCCAGCCACAGAGAGACCTGCCCTGTGAGGATGCCAGGCACCTTAGAATCATACTACGTAAGCCATCTAGATTGAATTGTTTGGCCAAAAAAGAGGTTCACTCCAAAACTCCAGTAAAAGGCAGCTATCACAGAGCTTGGCTAGCTCTGCCCCCAACTTTGTAGCACTTAATCCTTTCCGGAGATCTGTGTATTTAAAATATAACCTTGAGACTGCTTGTCTTAGCTGTGCAGATCTCTCCATCCTAGTCACCCTCACATCAGTACCTTAACCTACAAGGGAAAATGACAGCCATAATAGACTGTAAGCTTCCCAGTTTACTGTGGCACCAGCAACTGTCATGGGACTGCATTAGGAAAGGAGTAATATAAAACTAAAGCTTTTCATTCAACATGTTCAGGGCTGGCCCAGCACAGCCCTTCCCACTCACATTATCCTCTGTGGGAGAGCACTGGAGACCAGAGTAATGATAATGTGTGACGTGAGGGTGATTGTAGACAGAAACCAATGTTGGCAAAGCCAATTGGTCTGGCGCTGTCCAACAGCTCTTTTGCAAGTCTTATTTTTTCATGGTGATGCAAAACATTATTGTTTGGGAAGTTGCTGGGTGTTCGTCAATCTAAAACAAATGAAAGAAAGAACGAAAGGGAAGAGGGATAGAAAGTAAGAAAGCAAAGAGAAAGTTAAAAATGGAAGAAAGCAGGAAAGAAGGGAAAAAGAAAGAAAGAAAGAAAGAAAGAATGAAAGAAAGAGAAAGAGAGAAAGAAAGAAAGAAAGAAAGAAAGAAAGAAAGAAAGAAAGAAAGAAAGAAAGAAAGAAAGAAAGGAAGAAAGAAAGAAAGAAAGAAAAGGAAAAGAGGGAAGGAAAGAAGGCAATTGAGAAGGAAGCAGGAAAGAAACAAAGAAAGAAAGAAAGAAGGAAGAAAAAAGGAAAGAAGGAAAGAAACAAGCCAGAAGGAAATTCATTTTTTTTAAAGTGTTACAAGTGCTGCAAAATAAACATGCTAAAGGCAGGTTTTCTTCCTGAGCAAAGTTTATTAAAGACCCATTGGTGAAATTAAGTCTAGAATAAATGTGTTCTCAAGAATTGTCCCCTTATGAATTCATATGCATAGTATTGAAGCTTTTGGTTTGTGTACTGCAGACATAGTAAAAAGAGAAAAACTTAATACAGAGTAGTTTCAAATGGAGCCAATCTGTTATGCTGGGAAATACCAGAAGTCAAATAAACAAAGGATATTTCAAAAGGAATTTACAACAGCATTGGTATGAGGGAAGAACTGATAAAGCTGAAATGTGGCCTATGCTCTCATCGGGCAGAAAGCATCCGGCTATCACCTCAGTTGCTAAAAACTAAGAGCAACACTAAAGTAGTCATGTAGTAAAAACAAAAACATTGCACAGAAGGGAACAGCCTTGTGAGCAGATGCGCTCATTGTGAAAGAGGAAAATACAGTCACTCAAAGTGAAGTTAACCAGTCGCTGAAGTAGGCTGTCCCATTGCCCCATACAGTGTGCTATACTAGGGTGAAGCAAAATGTGAATCACACAATGGACCAACGGATGAAGAGAGGAGGCTGGAAGTCCCCATAGATAAGTATATTATACATATAATTTGATTGAAATTAAAAGGTCTTAGCTAACGCCAGACCTGGCCAGCATTAGCCGCCAGGCTTTTGACACTTCTTACTTTGTTCTCAAGGTTTTTGCAAAACCTTATTGTGAGGGAATCTGACAGGTCCTCATCAAATCTAAAAACTCATTGGCTGAAAGTAAAAATATTTGTTTATATCAAAAAAGCGCAAATTACCATAGAAGTTCCTTTGCACTGAAGGGAACTATTTTTTGTGTAGATGTGCTCCTTGTGAAAGACGAGCACATTGTCACTCACAATGAAATACCTGACCAACTGCCCCATGATTGATGCTGTAGTGGGTAGAAGAAAAATGTGAATGGCACAACAACAGACTAATGGAGGAAGTCTGACTCAAAACCCCTATGTCTTGGCTAACACAAGACCTAAATATGCCAATCGGTCTGGTGATGGCTGCCAGTCTCTTGCCTTTGCAAATGCTTTGTTTGTAATATTTTTTTAAACCTTTATTACAGACAGAGAGGTTTGCAAAGTAGATAGATAGGTTTGCAAGGAAAGACAGAGAGGCATGCAAAGAAAGACAGACAGCGAGGCTTGCAAAAACAGACAGCTAGATAGAGAGATAGCTTTGCAAAGACAGATATTGATAGATTTGCAAAGATATAGATAGGGTTGAAAGGTATATGAGAGATAGATAGGGATAAAAAGATAGATTAGAGATAGGTTTGCTAAGATAAATATTAATAGCTAGGGTTGATAAAATAAATGTAGATAGGGTTGCTAAGATAATTATAGATGTATAGGCAGACAGACATGGTTGCATGGATAGATAGATAGATAGATAGATAGATAGATAGATAGATAGATAGATAGATAGATAGATAGATAGATAGATAGATAGATAACTTTAATTGGTAATATACCAGTTAAAAGTCTTTATAAACATGACTTACAGGAGCACTGAAAGAAAACTAGAAAGTCTTACAAGCAGGACAAACTGGATGAATTCATAAACAAGAATACCTGTAATTGTCAATATAAATACATGCCCACGTCTCATACAAGAATGCAGCCATAAATGCACTTCATTGTGTGCATATAAAAAGCTGATTACTTTATAAAGAACCTTTTCAAAGGGACACAATCTTGTATGCTGTAAAACAGCAGCAGTCAGACAGATAAAGAAGCGTCTGAAAAGAAATTTACAACAGCAGTAGCAGCAGACAGGAACTAATAAAGCTGGAATATGACCTGTGCTCACATTTGGTAGTGTCCTGCTAATACATCAGGCTGTAAACACAAAGGCAACACTGAACAATAAAGTGAAAACAAAAACACTGGCACTGATGGGAGCTACCTTATGTGTGGATGTACTCATTGTGAAAAAGCAAAATGCAGTCACTTAAAGTGCAGTCAGCCAGTGGCTGAAGTAGGCTGGCCTCCTGCCCTATGCTGTATGCTGACGTGGGACAGGAGAGCATGCTAAAAAGCAGAGTTTTCTCACAGTGACATATCTTTGGTAGAACAGAAATCATAGTGTGAAGTTAGAATATGACATATAGGGGCATATTCATCAGGTTTTGTGTCACCCTTGTGCCACGCAAGGGCAATGCAAAACTTAAATTAGATTTATGAAGCTACGTAAGGCCCTGATAGGCTTGACAAATCTAGAGTAACGCAAGACAGCGTTATCCCGAGGCATCGAGGCGTGCCATGGGTGGAGCATGGGTGTTCCCACACATTCACCGATGGATTCTGACACATTCTCAGATTTATCAACATTGCTAGACCTGGGAATGCATCAACAATCCTGCCTACAACGCAAGCACCCTTGCAACATGGCACAAGAGTGCCTGCGTTGACACTAGGTGGCCAAAAGTGCACCAGCGCTAGGAAAGGACATAAATGAGCTGCCTATTAGTAAATTTAGCCCAATCCTGCCCTTCCTATTTCATGCAGTGCAGTGTAGCAAGGTGACTTGCGACAGTTCATGAAATTTTAGTAAATATAGCCCATAATCTCTGGTCTCGGATTAGTCTTTCTGTTTGCTACCGACTTTGTAAGATGTACTGACTGTTTTAAAAGTAATAAACATCTGCCACCATCAAGAGTGATAAAAAGATCAGCTACCGGATAAGAAATTTGAGATTTTTTTTACACCACCTGTATAAGTATGTGATTGCTGGTAATTAATGACTGTGTGCTATTTGATGAAAAATGCATTATTCCCAAAGGAACAGATCATAGCCCAGATGTTACACCGTTTCCTTTTGTGACTTGCAAATTGCAAATTGTTGCAACTCACAATTTGCGAGTCGCAAATGGAAATGTACTAATGTGTCACAGAGACATTTAGTGATTCGCAATACGGTCACAATTGACCTACCTCATTAATATTCATGAGGCAGGTTGTAATTTGCTACCCATTGGGAATGGGCAATAACACAGGGATGGTGGCCTGCTGGGGCCAGCAGACCACCATGTCTGTGTTTGCTTTTGAATAAAGCAACTTTTTTTAATGCAGTCCATTTTTCTTAAAGGATAACCAGATGCATTTCAAAAAGAAAAATGAAATGTTTCTGTTTCATTTTTTAAGGTGAGACAGTGGTCCGTGGACTACTGCCTGCTCTTAAAATTTTTTTTTGCTACCATTCACAAAGGGGAAGGGGTCCCCTGGGGCCCCCTTGGCACGCCCCTTCCTAGTAGCGACTTGCAAACGCTATTTTGCAAGTCGGTAATAGGTTACCAACTCGCAAAATAAGGTTTGTACATGCCAGAGGCCGCTTTAGAGGTTGCAAGTGGGCGTAACCTCCGTTTGCCACCACTAAAAACGGTTGTACATCTTGCCCCATATGCACTGAATTTCGGTTTAAGTGCCCTTCATGATTCATTCACCATTCATAGCAAGGTCCCTTTTTACTTTACCATGATGAGTATCCTCTATTTTTCAAGCATACATCTTTTTTCCCACATACAGTTCCATTCTCCAGTAAGCACTAGCTTCCAAACCCGACCAATGACATGAGGGCATTATCTCCATTATCAGAACCTTTAGCCAGGTCTACTCATTTGGTAAAGATTCGAATGGCATTAAGAGCAGCTGCAGCCAGGGCTGACACTCTACAGAGGGTCCAAACAGAACTGTCAGTAAGACAGAGTACCCTGGAAACCCATCCATTTCACATAGCATTTGCAATTTCATTTTAGCTAAAACATATTTTCACCAGTTTTCTTCCTCCCTTTTTTATTTTTCAAATGTTTATCGCGCCAATCTTTCCATGTTAATTTTGTTATGCTTCAAATACTGGTAAGCAGTTGTGAGGCATGAACAAAGCAATGCAAATACAGTAGCCATCGTTTAATATTTGCAATCAAATTGCTGCTGTACTATTGAACACAGTACATTTAGGAAATAAACTTATTTTCAGGGAGAAACTGTGCTAGGTTTAATCAGTTATGAATCTTTCATTCTACCAATATTATAACGAACACATCCTGCAACTAAGTTACATAAATAAAAGAATCCTTACGTAACACCGTATAACCAGGTTACAACTCCTCGTCTTGATTATATATTCAGAATCTTTATGATTAAGGAAATGTATTTTACACGGAGCAGGCTGGGAAGTCACTCTCCTCGACTGTTTTTGATCTTGCGCGTGATTGCGGTATAATTGAAGTACCAACAGATTTTGATGTGTACATCAAAACCATGACGTGCAGTGAAAGTCATTTAGCCATTTTTAAGCATAAAGCTATAATTACCTGACAAACTGGCTTTTTTAATGTCCTCTGGAGTGCTTTCATGTTCGTATTGATTGTCCTCCGGTGTCACCTAGATCTATATAGTTGGTTAATAATTAATTAAGTGCTCTGTGCTGAAACTGCTAAGATAATTGGAGTCTTCCTTCCACAGCTGGAGGCGAGATAATCAGAGCACGGGGGGCGTATTTTTAGGCTATTTTAAAACATTACTATCTGTGTAGTGGAGCCCAGCTAAACCTACTTCTTCCACGCTCAAATGTTTCTCTATGAATAAACGGCCTCTTGAAAAGGTGCTATCATATTTGATTACAGTTCCGGTTCATCAGGCCCAGCACATATCTCCGAAATACTACCCTAACTAAACCACAAGGGCTCAATTTATAACAAGGACACATTTAAAATATTCACGTTTTAATTTAGATTGCAGGCGCTGTTTTGACAACTCCATATCTGAGCCACATTCAAGCACTGGTCGTTTCCTTGTTAATGTCAATCCCGTACTCGGCAGCGCGCCATATCTTCTCTCTATCGTTTGGACAATTTATGACCTAAAAAAGTACAACCATCTACTTCCCACACTGACCTGCAATGGCTGCCCCTGCGGGCCCACATAAAGTATATTACCTTCTGTGTCACCTGTAAGAGGAGGCAAATGCCCCATAAGAAAATATGAAGTCATATCATTGCCAGAACTCGAATCAAGGTGTGAGAAAAGGGAATAAGAAATAGAAGGCAAACTTCTTATTAAACTGCTGCAGAAAAGAGCTGACAACCCATCTCTACAGGGAGCACCTTTACAACCGCTGATTAGAAAAACTCACGGATTACTCCCTACCCCAGCAACTATCTGCTCCACTCTGTTGTTGCCCCGATAGGCTTGCTGTACAGGTATGAACAGCCACAGCCATTGTGCAAACATCTACATTACCGACTGAAAAATCCCTTTGTAAATACCCATCGGGAATCCTTTTGATTGGCATGCTTTGGACATAGGCCAAGCAAAAGCAGCCCTCTTCATTATATTGAATCTGCCTGAATCCTTGAACCCTTTGTACTGTGTCACAGTATTTACAATGCACTAATTCCACTGGGGCATTGATCACATTTTGCATGATCACTTTTTCTTGAAGCTTTTTATAGGTTCAGGTTGTAGGTGAGTTTTGCATTTGTTTTAGTGCTAGAAAAAAAAGTAGTTGTTTTCAAAGTTCTCACGTGGTAATTTATCCCTTTTTAGGAAACCAGACAATTGGTCTATCTGAATGATAAAACTACAAACGTCACTTCGAGTCCGGCGTTCCTAACACAGAACGTCACATCAACAAGAATCCATCTAGACTTCATACCAGCTCTTATGCTCAGCTGTCTGTGAAGTTTGTCGTTCTTAAAAATAAAATTGATTTAAAAAAATAGTATTTTAGAGTGTGCCATTGTTGTAACGGGCTGCGCATTTTTACATTTGATATTTCGTTTGGAAATTAAGCCAAATTCATAAATCACTTTGTAATTAATTAGGTATCATGCCTAAATTCTTACCCATTGTATGGGGAAACAAATATTTCTGATACACATAAAGTTCACAAATTTCTTATAGTCCTGACATTTATTATCTTTTATTAGCAAACTAAAATATAAAAAATGCAAAAAAACAAGTATTTAACACCAAACTGCATAGTTTGGCTTATTTGTTGGGGGTTCCCCAACAGCTTCAAGATACAATATCTTGCTTGGTCAAAACAGTTTCAGTGTGAAAACCTGGGCATAGCGCATGATACCTGCCTTCTAAATCAGCATGCTTTTCCACAGGGAAATGTGCGCTAAATATGAAGGAGCTCCAAAACAATATTTAATTCAGCAAACCAAACAATACAATTCTCAAACCAATTTAGTAAAAAGTTAAAAAGGAGGAAAGGAGGAGACCTAAAATGGTTAAAATTGAGTTATGGGAACCAGAGACATGAATTTTAAACTGTTTTGTTCCACAAAGAGTGGAAAAAGTACAAAGCACCAATGCAAGTAAATGGTGCTGTTTACTGGCATCTAGAGCAGGGACAGGTAAATCTTAGTGGTTAATTCTTAACTGATCATGATTTTTACCTCCACATTTAGAAACTTTTATAGTTCTGAAGCTCCAGCAGCAGAGCAAGACTGACATATTTTTATATACACCACTTCGTAGGTATGGTTCAGACACTCTCCATAGAAAAGACATTTTTTGATTTGCCTGTAACTCTTGTGAATAAACATTATAACATGTGGCAAATTAAAATATATTATAGTTAAGGGCTGGCATACTAAAGTTTGTGCTCTTACATGAAAGGGGAAAAACTTTATAGAAGGGTCCAAAAATCCAAAATACAATGTTTACCCATTTTAGCTCCAATCGGACATTTTGCTTACAGGTAGAGCAAAAAAACACTTGACAGATTAATGCCTACCTTGGCATGAAAGTCAAACTTTACTAACAAAGCATGTGCTGAAGCAGAAATGCTAATTAGAATATTATTTAATGATGTTTATGTGTTTTGAATAATGCAAAGTTTGTAGAGAAATTAATCGCAGAAAAAATAATGTGCACGTTTGAAAATGTGCCTTTGGGGCATGTCAGCCATTTATACGATATTATATTAAAATAACAAAAACTGTGTGAAATAATGAAAATGTATACGAATAATGTAGTAATATGTCATATTGAAATGTGTAACCTATGTTTTGCATTAACTTGTAGTGCTAACTGAATTTAAGTCCTTGTCTTCCTAGGCCTCGTACACGAAGAGCTGAAATATTAAACCTGCTGCTAGAAGCTGAATGTATGGCCCGTCCTTGATCCACCCAATGTTAAAGTTGCTTAGCTAGAATTTTCTGCAATGTACGGGCAGACAGGAGATGATGAAGACCATTTGATACAATCATGTGTAGAGTAGGCTAAATGTACTTTCCCAGGACTTGAACAATGCAGGCACTGACTGAAGAGGAACAGGCCACTATTTTGATACCTGAAGAGCCGGATGATGAGGAAATAGTTGGACCAATCCGCGACTTGTGAAAGGACTGATATTAAAGTTTGTAGATTTGGTAAACTAATATTATAGGTTAAAGTCACATCAGCTGACTGACTGACCAATTGGGAATTAGGGGGATGGACTGGGAGACCCTAATAAAAAGTCATGACAAGGGGCTAAGATTTCAGATGCGAGGGGAGAATTGATGACATCAGGAGACACTGTTCGAGATTCTGTCAAGGGGCTTAAACTCTTGAGGGCCTGATGCGTAGCTGATCGATTGATGACCTGAAGACGAAGACTGACTTTGTTGCTGATCCATTCTGTGGATAGGTAGCTATGAAAATGTGACTGACTAATTTGTGCATTTTCTTCTAGGTACCAACTGCGCTGTTTTTTTAGATTTTCACTTAGAAAGATGTTTTCCAAATTCATGTTTTCCTAAATTGTTTTGCATGAAGTCCCACATGCTAATGCTAATCTTGGTTAGGTACACTTCTTAGGGGTGACGTTGACGGTGACAAATGACTGACGAGCTAACTGCTGAAGTCTGCTATTGATGCTGGAAATCTTTTATTGGCTGATGTAGGAGTATTCAAGCATGTGCTTCTTCATGTTCTGATTTGATTATGTTATTGATGTTCATTAATGAACTAATACTGAGATTATTGAATAAAGTTTGATCTAACTTGCAGATTTAGTATTGTAACCAATAGAGAAATAAAATTGTTTAACGCTTTAACGAGTGGTGGCTGTTCATGAATAGATGAGTTTCGATGTGATCAATTAAATATTGAAGATTGGTTATGTTGATTACTGATTTTAGTAGTCACTACATGACTAGGATACTCAATGCGATCCAAAAGGTTCATCGACCCTTGTAAGTTTACTTACTAAGGACCAGGCGCGCTAGCAGTTTTTGGTAGCAGTTTGATGGTTAGTTTCCATGGAGAACTAGTTATGTGGTGATTGCTGGTTATGGTGGTAGTTTAAGTTAGGGTTAGCTGTTCATATTTTTTATGAGGTTTGAATTTTGTTTTTCTGAAATGACAATTGTATCAAAGATGATGTCCCCTTAAGCCCAGAAATGACTTTCCCCGATCCTGGATCCCGCTAGTAAAGAGGGGTATGTACTCGGTGTGTTTTGTGATAGTATAAAAATGGTAGGTTGCACTTGCAGAGGCTTAAGCAAATTGTAGATGAATTGTGATGTATGTGAGGTAAAGTAGGGATTTTGCGTACTCCAGTTGAGGTTAGTAGGAGTGTGCGTACTCCGCAGTACGAGAGTAGGGAAGTCATCGAACTTCATATGTGTGTGGTGCTTTGTGCTAAAAAATTGTCCATGTGGTTGTTGGTGATGTACGGACCCTGCGTGGTCTAAGACTCCGGAGTATATTGACAAGTGTAGGAGACCCTTGGTTATATGTTGTAATCTGCCTGGTTTAGTAGGTTGATCGGGCGTGGTCAACAAGTCGGTGTGTGAGTTAAATGAGTAAGAGAATTTTTCGACTGAGATTTGGCGAGTCCTATGTGCACCAGGACAGACCCATTGATCAGTTGAGAGTGAAATTCGTGGGTCGAATTTTGCTTGCGAATTTGGGAGACTAAGAAAGAGGAATAGCAATACGAGCGAAAGGGTCATTAGTGAAAATCCGTAAGGTCTCTGAAGCGATTGTGTACCTTCCTGTAGTAAACCAGCTGATTTGTTTAAGTTATTGGTTTTTGGTTAAGTGCTCGCAATATTTTGCATTAGTTTATGTGAGTAGAAGTCTAGGAGGACAAGCCGCAAGACTTTGTCAGCCGCAGTGTGTGAGTGTGACGTCAGAGTGTGCTGTGCTAGCATAGGGTGATTAGTAAGAAGAGTTGCGAGCGGATTGGCAGCCGTCCGTAAGAGGCAATTGGTTGAGTAAGCGGGTGAAAGGAATCTTGGGAGTAAAAGTCATTTCATTATTGAATCGAAGTGAATACAATATACAAAATGAAGTTTTTCAAGGAGTTTAGAAGTGCTATGAAGGGTGATTCTTAAATAAAGGCGTCAGTGGGGGAGCCAACCCCACTGGAAAATTCTCCGGCTTATATTGTGATGGAGGAGAGAGGTGTCACACCATGTCTTTGGTTGAAACAGTGGTGCAAGATGACAAAGAAATTGGGAGCTTTAGCATTTCCAGAGCATGGAACGTTTAATTTGAGAATTTTGGATGAATCGCGAATGACATTATATGAGACAAAGCCATTACAGAGACCAGCAAAGTTTGAGGCTTTAGCGGTTTGGGAGCTAGTAGTCAGACTGCAACAAGAGATGAAATTTAAGAGGAGAATAAAGAAGGTGGAAAAGTCATTGGCAGAAGCCAGGTGGGATTGGGAGCAGAAAAGGTGGAGAACAGGGACACTACAGGGAATTAAATTATTTCCTGCAATCGAAGAAGATGAATCGGAGAAAGAAGATACTTCTAAGGGTAATGAGAGTACAGTGACAAAGAAAAAGGGAAAGCCCTATGTAGACGATGAAGATTCAGATGTTGAGGATCTTATTACACAGCTGTTGAGGGATCGACCTCCGCCATATGCGACCCATTCAGGAGGTCCAAGTACTAGTTCTGCCCCAACTGCTCCAGCACAAGCATCAGGGATAGTGGGACCAGCGCAGACAGATAATTGACAGGTACAAGGGGTGGTTCAGAGTAGTCCTAATGCAGGGACTACTTCTGTGGTCCAAGCCCAGATGCATTCACCATCGATACAGAGAATTTATCCAGAAGTACAGTTCTTGAGACAATTTCAAACTTAGTGGTGCCATCGGAACAAATGCTTCCGAGGCTAATGCTAGTTCAGACTGAGACTACTCCAATGTTATTGCCTCCAGCACAGTCACAGGGTTTGCCAAAGTTTACACCGATAACAGGGACACAGTCAGATGTCACACCAGTGATGAACCAGGCTATGGGGGTAACTTTTCCACAAGGTGCGAGTGTCAGGGCAGTTCTAGATGCGATATCACTACAGATTACTGTCGGTCCAGCAGTACCTTTATTTGCACAAAAGAAAGTGAGCGCAGGAGATCAGAGTGAAATGTCACAGAGCCTCGTGAGGAGGGGAGTGAGTGATCCTATGCAGGTGGTATCATCTATGGGTCAGACCTTTAATGGATCTAGACCATTAATTGATCGTAGTCCACTTGTAGCGCTCCCAGATGCAGCAAATGGTCTGAGTGCGAGGTGCAACGATGCAACAGGTACCAGTGCCAAATGCAAGTAACATCTTGTTACAGGAACTGACAGCTCAGCAATTGAGTGAATGGTTGGACAGTTAAAATACACCTCCAAATACATCCAAGGGTGAAGAGCAGATAAATTGTGTAAGGTTAGCTACAGAAGTAACAGAGCTAGTTGAGGGAATGATGGGAGTGAACAGGTTAGAATCCTACACCGAAGAAGAGCTGAGGTACTGGAGTCCAAGAATTACAAGGGAAGTGAGTAAGATACATCAGAAATCGACAGAGATAGCAGAAAAACATGAAATAGAGACTGAGAAAACAAAACATTTGAAATGAAGTTACAGGTCAGATTTTGAGGCAAAGGATTTTGAGCACATGAGGTCAGCAGGAATGAAGGCTCACCTAAAAGAATTACTACAGAGTGCTCAGATTTGGGGAGCATTAGAGAAGTGGGAAGGTAGATGGGCAAAGAAGAAGGATAAACGGAAACGAGACTCACAAGAGGGGTCTGATGGTGTTCAGAAATAAAGGGATCCAGTAAAAATTTTACCAATGAGAGAAATTCCAGGAGGGCAGTTTGTTCATGTCCCATGGCACAGAAGTGATATATTGCCATTCACAAATTATTACCTGAAACTGAGAGAGAAACCGGTTGAGTGGTATCAGCAGACAGACAGATTTGTGAATCCCTCTAAATGTCTGTGAGAAGACTTGAATACATTGTTGGAAATAGTGGTCCCGGCTGATTTATGGGTTGCATGTAAGAGAGTAGTGGATTGGCCGACAAGTGAACCGGAAAAGGATAGAGTTACAGGTGCACCCTCACCTGAGGTGATGAAACATTACTATAAGGTGATTGAATTCTTGAAGATGAGAATTTAGCCTAAAAATATTGATTGGCAAAGAATTGACACAACAGTGCAAGAGACTAAAGAGTCGACACATACCTACTATGAGAGATTGCTAAAAGCATTTAAAGAGTATAGCGGTAAGGAAGCAATTGAGCCGAAAGACATGCTGCATTTTGTGTTTGATTTGTTGGCAAGCAAAGCCGATTGATGAGGTGCTGCAATACGCAAAATACTGAAGTGATGATATCAAGTTGAAGCAGAAAAAGCTGAAAGAGAAAGCAACGGTGATGCAAATAAAGGCAGCTCAGACAGGAGTGCAAGGAGCTTTAGTGCAACCGATGCCGCAGCAGCAGAGAACTACTATGCTCCAGCCTCAGATGAGAGGTAGAGGTCGTGGAATGGACACGAAACGTGGTCCAGATTTGGGTATTGTGGTAGCTCAGAATGACATGCATGGAATAAAAAAGATGTTATTGTGTCATTTGTACAGAAACGTGGGACATTCAAAGCGGGAGTGTCCGTTGATGGTGCAGGATGGTGTTGTTCAGCAAGGTGGTGACCTCAGTACATTTCAAACTGTGAAAGTCCCAAAAATTAGAGGATTTATTCTAAATGTTCAGAACCGAGTGCAACATTTTCAACCCATGCAGCAGGTGCAAGTGCCGCGTGCACAACTAACACAGTTGCAACCAATGCAGCAGCAGGTTCCTATGGTACTTAGACAGCAAATGTAGATACCTCAAGCCCTGGTGAAAAAGCACCAGATGATGCTTACTCAGCAGGTCACAGGTCAGAGACAAGACAGAAGTAATGACACAGTACACCAATTCCCATTCCATAGTGAGGATGAATTAAATGAAGAATGGATGAGTGACAGTTCGGATGAAGGACCGTGTATGCTTGCAGCGTCCCTAGAAGTAGATCAGAGAGGACCTTTTGAGAAAGGGAAGGTGATGGGTTACAAGGTCTCATTTTTAGTGGACACAGGAGCTACACGATCTACAGTCTGAAGTGCAGAAGGTCCAAATTTACCTCTTTCAGGCAGGACAGTTCAAGTTGTGGGAGTAGAGAACAGACAGTTAACAAGTCCAATCACAGATCCAGTGCAGGTTGAGATTGGTAACTTTCAGGGGCTACACAGATTTGTAGTCTTTGACTCGAGTCCAGTATACCTACTGGGAAGAGACGTACTGTGCAAGACAAAATGCTCCATTAGTTGTTCAAACACTGGAATTGAGGTACAAACTAATAGTGATGATGAAGAAGAACAAGTGTCTGAGACAATGGTCAACAATGTTAATGAGGAATACCCATTGATTGATTTTTTCACAAAGTTTACTGTGAAAGAATTGCATGCAGATCTACAAGGAACAGTGCAGGAAAATCTGTGGGATTTGACAGGAAAAGAAGTGGGTTTGATTAAAGGAGTAGAACCGATTAAGATCACTTTGAAGCCAAACGTAGTATTCCCGCAACTTCCACAGTATAACATGGCACAGGATGTCCTAATGAAAGTGGTGCACAAAATTGGAGATTTTCTGAAACAGAAATTTTTTGAAAGAAGTGTTGAGCAGTCCATGTAATTCACCGATAATGGGCTTATAGAAGCCGTGTGGAAAAGTGCGCATTGTACAGGACTTGGGAAAAGTGAACGATTTGGTGGTCAAGTGTTATCCAGTGGTGCCAAATCCAGCAGTGATACTGTTTCAGATTCCTTGTGATGCAGAGTGGTTCACAGTGGTTGACTTGTTACAAGTTTTCTTTTCTGTGCCTCTTCATGAGGATAGTCAGTTTCTTTTTAGTTTCAAATTCCTAGACAGAGTCTACAGCTGGTGCAGGCTTCCACAAGGGTATACGGAGTCACCATCACTGTTTAATCAGATCCTGAAAAATAATTTGGAGTCATTGGAGTTACCGTACCAATCGACTCTAGTGCAATACATTGATGATTTACTGATTGCATCCAGAACAAGGGACGAGTATAAGTATGACTCGATTGCCCTTTTAAATCATTTGGGAAAATTCAGACATAAAGTGTCACCTATAAAACTGCAGTATTGTCAAAAATCAGTGAAATACCTGGGACACCAGATTGAGAAGGGGTCAAGGAGAATCTCCAGGGAAAGAATTACCATGATTCTGCAGAGAAGTCCCCTGACTTCACATAGAGATGTCAGAATGTTTCTAGGAATGGTTGGGTATTGTCGACAATGGATTCTAAATTTTGCTGAGATTGCCAAACCATTACAGCAGTTGACTCATAAGGAGGTTACAGATCCCATTACCCCAGATGAAACTCAGATGAAGGCATTCACTGAACTGAGAGAGAGTTTGTGCAGAGCTCCAGCATTGGGAATGCCTGATTACATGAAACCATTCATATTGTTTTGCCATGAACGTGATGCTTGTTCTTTGTCTGTTCTAACACAGGTCCATGGAGGTGCTTATCGCCCAGTAGCCTATTTTTCAGCTACCTTGGACCCAGTCACAGCAGCTTTACCAGGTTGTTTGCGTGCAGTAGCCGCAGTTGGTCAAAGTCTTTCTCAATGTGAGGGCGTAGTCATGGGATACCCTTTGATGGTAATTGTGCCACATTCTGTTGAAATCCTACTGACAAGGACGAAAACGCAGTATTTGACTGGTGCAAGACTGACAAGGTATGAGCCGAGCATATTGGGAGCTCCGAATGTAACATTGAAAAAATGTACAGTGTTGAATCCAGCGACATTGCTTCCAAGTGATACTGTTGAAACTGAAAAAGAGGAAGACATTGAGCATGATTGTCTCGAGGCAACTGAACTGTGTACAAAACCAAGGCCTGATATTAGAGACACACGATTAGAGGAAAACAACCAAATTGTTTTTGTTGATGGTTCCTTTCTCAGAGATGGAACAGGGACATTGAAAGCAGGATATGCATTATGTACAATTACAGGCACATTAGAAGCTTCTTGGCTTCGAGGTGTATATTCTGCACAAGTGGCAGAATTGGTAGCTTTCACTAGAGCATGCCATGTTTCTGCGAGACTAAGAGTCACAATCTATACAGACCGCCAATATGGATTTGGAATTGTTCATGATTTTGGTCAATTGTGGTCGCAAAGAGGTTTCCTGACCTCTACTGGTACACCAGTGAGAAATGGCGACAAGATAAAAGAATTGTTGTATGCAATACAGTTACCTGAAGAAATTGCCTTGGTAAAATGCAGTGCACATCAAAAGACAAAGGATTATATTTCATTGGGAAATGGATATGCGGATCAAGTCGCAAGGTTTTGTGCATTGAACTGTATCTCGTTTAAAGACAAGTGGGAACCGATGCCTGAAGAAGATAATACTTGCACAAGTTTTGCATTAAAACTAATTGATACATTGGAAGAATTAAAAACATTGCAGGACAATGCAGACAAAGAAGAAAAACGACTTTGGGTTAAATTAAAATGTGTTCAAAGACCTGATGAAATTTGGGTTTCTGAAGAGGGTCAGATGGTCTTGCCTAATAGTTTACTGTCTAAGATGGCCCATTATTATCATGGGCAGGCACATATTGGAAGAGATGCCATGGTTAGATTGTTCAAGATTGATTGGTTCAATCCTAAATTCAGGCAAGCAGCAGAGGCAGTATGTCATTGATGCATAGTTTGTCAGCAACTGAATGTGGGAAAAGGGACAGTGGTGAATTTGAGCCACATTGGAAGAGCAGGAGGTCCATTCAGCAGAATTCAATTGGATTTCATTGAAATTCCTGCGTGTGGAGGTCTGAAGTACATGTTGGTGATTGTGTGTGTCTTTAGTCACTGGAATGAAGCATACCCCACAAGAAGAAATGACAATCTCACAGTAGCGAAGCTGTTGCATAGAGAGTTAATACCACGTTTCGGATTTCCGATCTCTTTAGAATCAGATAGGGGAACTCACTTCAATAATGAAGTGATTAAACTTTTATGTGCAGCACCAAACATTGATACACGCAAGTCATACAAAGAGAGTGGTGTGTCCACAAGAGCATGAAGAAGTGTTGTTGAGAGCACCAACAACAGCGAAACAGGTAACTACACTTGAACCAGAGACAACAGAACCTGAAGTTGAACCTGAGCTTTTGGAAGATGGGTCTATCACCCCTGTAAGATACAAGAGTGAAGAATTACAAGAGGGTGTGCAAGAGCCTGTATCAACGGATACAGCAGGAGAGCCTAGCTCAGCGGAGGTTCTCCCAGAAGCAGATGACGCTGAACAGCAGATAGAGCAAGTGCCAGACCAAGAGGGTGAAAGAGTTGAGACAGATCAAAGTCAAGGTGATTTGACTCCTCCTGAGCCTGTTGCAAGTCCATCAAGAGAAAACACCATAGAGAAAGAAAAGGAAAAGAGTCCAGTCTTGAGAAGAATACTGACAGAAGGAACAAGAAAAGGAGATAATTGGCCTGAATCACAGATTGGGAAGAAGACGGAATTAGTCATAAATGAAACAATAGAAGAAGAAGTGGATACTACGAGAAAGGAAGAACTAAGTGAAGGAGAATTAGATGGTGAACAAAGGTTGAAAAGAAAGAGAGCAGCAAGTCGAAGATACGCAGGTCCTGAGTGGGCATATGCAGCTACCAATGAATGCCAACACAAGTTTATGTCCTTTTGCTTTGATAGAGAAGTTCCAAGTCAGTATTTTGATGTAACCTGAAGGTGATCGAAGAACTGAATTGTTGAGCTGATCTAAGGAACTATTGAAATAAAACCAAAAGAGAAATTGATAACCTGATATGGCAATTGAAAAACAGGATGTGACGAGCTGGTAATCGATTTTGACAAAAGGAAAATGGTTCCTGGATGTGAAACTGAACTGTGAGAAAGAATTTTTTCCTTCATATTTTTGATTTTTGTGCTGTACTTATCTAAGAGTTACTTCTGCTTTCTGATTCTTTACAGATCATGGCTGAGTTAAAAGCTCAAGTTAGAAATGTTAGGTATTGTAGATATTTAAGTGTTGGAGTGGCAGTTATGTGTTGAATAGTGTTTGTAATAATGATTGTGGGAATGTCTATTCATAATGTGAAAAGGGCTACTATTGTTTCTGTTACTGAAACTACTACACTAACAGCTTTAGAAAGGTTTAAGTTAGATGAGAAATACTTGCATGGTTCTACTAATGCTCATGGAGAGCTTTCTTCTAATGTTTTCTATCACTTGTTGAGTGAGTATGTTGAGACGATGGATGCGAGGAATCGTCTTGTGTGTACGCAAATCCCTTCCTCAGTAGAAGAAGGAGTTACGTACCATAGTTTGCCTTTAACATATGGCATAAGCTGTAGTTTGCTACTAACAAGATTCTATAACCAAGAGTATATACAATACAATACTTTTACTCTAACATTCTAACGTTCTAACATTCGTTCCATTAATTAGATATTTGAGTAAAGTAGCTAAAGAACATGATATAGTACTAGTTAGAGGTTTCTTTGAGCCGACATTAACGTTTGGGACCGCATATGCGCTCAAGAATAACTAACATGTTTCCTTTCACCTTTGGAAAAGAGCTTTATAGGCCACATTGACGACAGGAGAAAGGCACTGAAGGAAAAGATAGAGAAGGGATCAGAGACCATGGAAGTGAGCTCAGAGGTCCCTTTACGCCTGCCCTGACCCAGGTGTTAAAAAACGGCGCACATCAAGCTGTGCGATGTTTTTTAAGGCCCACCCCCTCCTGTGCGTCAAAATGACACTGGAGTATAAATAAGGGGCACAGTCCTTAACGTGTTTTTTGGGCGAGAACGTCTACCTTGCATGTCATTAACGCAAGGCAGTTTCCCCGCATCCAAAAAATGACGCACACAGAGGAATTTTGAAGTCCGCGGGCATCAAAGTTTAAATATGGTGCACGGTTTGCGCCGAATGTGCGTCAAAATTTTTGACGCACATTCGCCGCACACAGAGTATAAATATGCCCCTTTATTTGTGGGAACGAACAAATGTAGACATGTGTTCTTGTTTCAGAGAAAATTGACTTTTATGCTGAATGGACAGGACCCTGCAATTCCTGGGATCTATTATATATGTGGACTGATTGCTTATTACTGTCTTCCTAGAGGATGGTATGGGACATGCTATTTGGGGATAGTTTTCCCTAAAATTTATCAGATAGATGATCTAAAGAAGTTTCTGAAAGTGACTGAATTACATCATAAGCGCCAGAGGAGGAAAACCTCTTCTGCAATTGTGGGGGATATATTTGGTGCAGTAATTCCTTCTGTAGGAGTTATTTTGAATGCAACAAAGACACAAAAGTTGTCTACTATTGTGGATAACATGCTGACAAATTTTACAGGGGCAATACTGTTAGATACTGAATTAGCTGCTGATAGAGCTATGACGCTTCAAAATAGGTTTGCTTTAGACATACTTTTAGCGAAAGACGGCGGAGTCTGTAGGATGATTAATGCTAGGCATTGTTGTTCATACATACCTAACAATAATAAAGAGATAAGAGACTTGCTAACTTAACTAATTCAAGTAAGGATTTGAAGGAGTTGAAGGAACCATGGGTTGGGAGAAGGTAGGAAAAGGATTTGTTTCAGTAGGCAATTGGTTTAGTCAAATTTGGAATAGGGTATTATTGAAAATTGAACAGGGAATATTAATTTTGATTGCTTGTATATTAGGATTATGAGGCATATGCAATTATGGCAAAAGATAAAGTTAAGGAGATCTAAAAATAATCAGAGGAGGGAAGTACCACCCAAGGGAAGAATCTATAGAGAAAACTTGAGAAAAAGGCAAAATACAGCCAAGACGGAACTGTAAAATGTTGGCATAGAAAGGTGTGATGACATATTTATTCATCAGAGGAGGGACTGCTGACGCAGAAATGCTAATTAGAAAATTATTAATGATGTTTACGTGTTTTGAATAATGCAAAGTTTGTAGAGAAACTAATTGTAGAGAAAATAATGTGCACTTTTGAAAATGAGCCCTCGGGGCATGTCAGCCATTTATACTATATCGTATTAAAATAACTAAAACTGTGTGAAATAATGAAAATGTATAAGACTAATGTAGTAATATATCATATCAAAATGTATAACCTATGTTTTGCATTAACCTGTAGTGCTAACTTAACTGAATTTAAGGCCTAGTCTTCCTAGGCCTCGCACACGAAGTGCTGAAATAATGAACGTGCTGCTAGAAACTAAATGTATGACCCGTCCTTGATCCACCCGATGTTAAAGTTGCTTAGCTAGAATTTTCTGGAATGTACCGGCTGACAGGAGATGATGAAGACAATTTGATACAATTATGTGTAGAGTAGGCTAAATGTACTTTTCCAGGACTTGAACAATGGATGCACTGACTGAAGAGGAACATGCAACTATTTCGATACCTGAAGAGCCGGATGATGAGGACATCGTATAGTGGACTAATCTGCGACTTCTGAAAGGACTGATATTAAAATTTGTACATTTGCTAAACAAATAGTATAGGTGAAAGTCACATCAGCTGACTGACTGACCAATTGGGAATTAGGGAGATGGACTGAGAGACACAAATAAAAAGTCATGACAAGGGGCTAAGATTTCAGATGCGAGGGGAGAATTGATGACGTCAGGAGATGCTCTTCGAGATTCTGTCGTTGGGCTTAAACTCTTGAGAGCCTGATGCATAGCTGATCGATTGATGACCTGAAGACGAAGACTGACTTTTTTGCTGATCCATTCTGTGGATAGGTAGCTATGAAAATGTGACTGACTAATTTGTGCATTTTCTTCTAGGTACCAACTGTGCTGTTTTTTATAGATTTTCACTAAGAAATATGTTTTCCAAATTCTTGTTTTCCTAAATAGTTTTGCATGAAGTCCCACATGCTAATGCTAATCTTGGTTAGGTATGCTTCTTAGGGGTGACGTTGACGGTGACAAATGACTGACGAGCTAACTGCTGAACTCTGCTATTGATGCTGGAAATCTTTTATTGGCTTATGTAGGAGTATTCAAGCATATGTTTCTTCATGTTCTGATTTGATTATGTTATTGATGTTCATTAATGAACTAATACTGAGATGATTGAATAAAGTTTGATCTAACTTGCTGATTTAGTATTGTAACCAATAGAGAAATACAATTTTGTAACACTTTAACGAGTGGTGGTTGTTCATGAATAGATGAGTTTCGATGTGGTCAATTAAATATTGAAGATTGGTTATGTCAATTACTGATTTTAGTAGTCACTACATGACTAGGATACTCCATGCGACCCAAAAGGTTCATCGACCTATACGCGTCCCCTTGTAAGTTTACTTACTAAGGACCAGGCGCGCTAGCACATGGCTTTATTGTTTTGGTGTAAATTCACTCAGGTGATCCTTATATATAAATGCTTTTAAAAGGTGCCTGGTGTAGTGTCTTCCCCAGTCTGACTGTGCCACACACAGAGCTGGAAATCACTTGTCTTTATTACTCTGCATTTACCTGTGAACTTCAACATTCTAAACCAAGCTTTCATTACATTCTATTCTAGCAATTATGTCACACTGCTATGGAGTCCGTGGGGACCCAAAAAGCTTCAGTTCTAAAGCATGTAAGACACTACATCTCCCCCTCTGTTAAATGAAAAATTAAATTTTTTATAAAACCATTAGACATACATGCACATACATATAGCAACATGTACAACTATATCTCTTCAATCAATCTTCTTGGCACTTTGATCATCCTACCAGATGTAATTAATGGAGGCTGTAAACTGTCATCATCAGTGTCAGAAATGGTAAGGAATCAGCAACAGTCACTGAGTCTTCAGAATCAGTCTTTCTTTCACCATTTCGAATTGAAGGCCTTAAATGAGAAGGTAATAGAACTCCCAGGGCGCGGGACAGTCATCATGTGTCCACTGGTAAACACCACTTTAAAAAGTTCAGCTTCATGAGGAGCATCAGATTTTCTTTGGTGCATCTGTTGAGCAATCACCAAATCTCCTTTTCTGAAGGGGATGTCTTTTGCATGTCGCCTCTTGTCTGCATAAGCTATCCTGTTCTGCTTGTTAACCAAGTCCCTTGTATGAATCAAATTTTCACTTTTATCTCTCTTAGTGGTCCACTGAGGTGACTTGGTTGCCACTTGTTAGACCTGACATGCCTTAGGGCGGTCACCCCTAACTTTTTGCCTGCCTCCCTCCACTTTTTGGACTCTGCTTTTGCTGGCTTTTAGACTCTGCGCACTTTACCACTGCTAACCAGTGCTAAAGTGCCTATGCTCTCTCCCTTTAAACATGGTAACTTTGGATCATACCCAATTGGACTATTTAATACACTTATAAGTCCCTAGTAATGTGCACTGTATGTGCCTAGGGCCTGTAGATTAAATGCTACTAGTGGGCCTGCAGCACTGGTTGTGCCACCCACTCAAGTAGACCCTTTACCTTGTCCCAGGCCTGCCATGGCAAGGCCTGTGTGTGCAGTTTCACTGCCCCTTCGACTTGGCATTTAAAAGTACATGCCAAGCCTAAAGCTCCCCTTTTTCTACACATAAGTCACCGCTAATGTGTGCCCTAGGTAACCCCTAGAGCAGGGTGCTGTGTGGGTAAAAGACAGGACATGTACCTGTGTAGTTTACATGTCCTGGTAGTGTAAAACTCCTAAATTTGTTTTTACACTACTGTGTGGCCTGCTCCCTTCATAGGCTAACATTGGGGCTGCCCTCATACATTGTTGAAGTGTCAGCTGCTGATCTGAAGGGAGTAGGAAGGTCATATTTAGTATGGCCAGAATGGTAATACAACATCCTGCTGAATGGTGAAGTTAGATTTAATATTACTATTTTAGAAATGCCACTTTTAGAAAGTGAGCATTTCTCTGCACTTAAATCTTTCTGTGCCTTACAATCCACGTCTGGCTAGGTTTAGTTGACAGCTCCTTGTGCATTCACTAAGACACACCCCAAACACAGGGTACTCAGCCTCACTTGCATACATCTGTATTTTGAATGGGTCTTCCTGGGCTGGGAGGGTGGAGGGCCTGCTCTGAAACAAAGGACTGCCACACCCCCTACTGGGACCCTGGCAGACAGGATTGAACTGAAAGGGGACCTGGTGCACTTCTAAGCCACTCTTTGAAGTCTCCCCCACTTCAAAGGCACATTTGGGTATAAAACAGGGCCTCTGCCCTACCACCTCAGACATTTGGTGGAGAAGAAACCTGAACCAGAACCTGCATCCTGCCAAGAAGAACTGCCTGGCTGCTCAAAGGACTCACCTGTCTGCTTTCTATAAAGGACTGCTGCCTTGCTGTTGGCCTACTGCCTTGCTGAACTCTTGTCTGGCTGCAAAAGTGCTCTCCAAGGGCTTGGATAGAGCTTGCCTCCAGTTCCCTGAAGTCTCAGAACCAAAAAGATTTCTCTTTTTCATTTGGACTCCTCGTGCGCCGAAAAATTCGACTCACAGCTTGCTCCGCGGTGAGAAAATTGCTGCATGCCGATCCAGAAAGACACCGCTCGACGCGACGCCTACGGTGCGACCGGAACTTCGAAGCACGGCCTCGCATGGACAATGCCGCCGACTTCCAGAGAGGAAATCGTTGCGACGTCTGCCGTGAGAAAGAAAATTCCACGCACAGCCTCCCGGAACGACGCGCAGCCGGATAACAAGCCGAGGAATCCACGCACAGACCCTGGGACATCTGGTAATCCCGCGAACCATACAAGGAGTTGGCCCGCGTGCTGGAAAACGATGCACGTTTTCCCCGAGTGAAAAATAAAAACGCAAGTCCGTGTGTAAAGGGGCGAAACCGACGCACACACCATTTTTCTTCCCACAGAACGACACACGTCTCCCCGCGTGAAAAATAACGATGCAAGTCCGTGTGTGAAGGGGCGAAACCGACGCACACACCATTTTTCCACGCATCTCCTCCTCGCTTGGTTTTCCACTCCAAACCAGGTACTTTGTGCTTGAAAGAGACTTTGTTTGCTTTTTAAAGACTTAAGACACTTTATATCACTTTTCAGTGATATTTCTACAAATTCGTATTGCATCTTTTATTGTGTTGATATACAAATATCCAGATAAATATTCTATATTTTTCTAAACACTGTGTGGTGTATTTTTGTGGTGCTATATGGTGTTATTGTATGATTTATTGCACAAATACTTTACACATTGCCTTCTAAGTTAAGCCTGACTGCTCGTGCCAAGCTACCAGAGGGTGGGCACAGGATAATGTGGACTGTGTGTGACTTACCCTGACTAGAGTGAGGGTTCTTGCTTGGACAGAGGGTAACCTGACTGCCAACCAAAAACCCCATTTCTAACACCACTGCTCTCCCAAACATCAAAGTCGCAGGGCTTTCCCCTGTGGTTGAGTGGTGTGTCAAACAATAAGCTCGTAGAGTAGAATTCAATACTGTTTTCAAATTGAGCTTCTCAAGAGTTGCATGCTGCACTGTTTTCTTTATTGTACTCATAAAAAGCTCAACAAGCCCATTGGTCTGTGGCCATAAAGATGTGATCTTTTGTTGCTTTATGTTCAGATGCCCCAGAAGTTCTTTAAATTCTTTACTGTTGGAGGGTGGACCATTGCCAGACTTTACAGTGGCTCCCATGCCCCATGTTGCAAAGATGCCATTACGTTTTCTGATTACTCATTAGTGAGTCGCGGATTAGAGGTCTTCGGCCAAAGGAAAATGTGAGCATTCATCTGCAATCACCATTAAATGATTTCCATTAACAAGTGGACAAAAGAAATCGCTATTGTCTCCTGTGCATGTTTAGGGAGTTCTGACATGTTCATAGTATGTTGAGTAACCTTGGTTGAAGGCAATTGTTTATGTGACTGACCTTAAGTTCCTTTTCAACTCTTTCATCTAAGTGTGGGAACCAAACTTGGTCTTGGAGAGCTCTCTTTGTGGCAACAATACCACAACGTCCTTCATGAGCCACTTCAATCTTTTTCTGTTGCAAACTCTCCAGAATCAGGATCCTCGACCATTGCAATATTATTCCTTCCTGAGTTATAGACAATTCATCTTTGACATCATTATTGAGAGGTCAAATGTGTTTGTTCCAAGACTGATTTGTAATTATGTCCTTTAACTTCAGAAGGTCACTACCATGGCTCGTGGCAATGACAATCTGGGCCAATGATGCAGCAGCTGGTGTGCTTCATTTGAGAAAGGAGTTAATATAGGCCTCAGTGGCTTTGATGAAGCATCATGACCTTGTATGGACACACTCAAAAAGTAGTCAGCAGTACTCTGATCCTTTTCTGGACGATGCACAATTGTATAATCACACTCTTGCAATCCCAATCCCCACTGTTTAAAGCGAGGAGGCCTCCTGGCTTTTGGATTGCCAAGGATGGTCAGCATAGCTTGATGATTAGTCACCAGCCTAATCGACATTCCATACAAGAACACATGGCAATGCTCACAACCCCATACCACAGCCAAACTTTATTTCTCAGGCTGTGAGTAAGCATGTCCTGTTTGAGACAAACTTCTGCTAGCGTAGGCCACAATATGAAATCAAGCATTTGGGCTTCCACTATGCTGTGCAAGGATAGCACCTCACCCAACCTGGCTAGCATAAACCACAACCTCTGTATGAAGCTTTGGATTAAAGTATGCCATTTCTGTAGCATTTTCAATGGCATGTTTGATTCTCTTTAAGCTTTTCCCGCATTCTTGTAAAGAAACATTTTTTGTTGTCAACTCTCGTAATGGAGCACTAACACTGGCAAAGTCTTATGTGTATCTTAAACAGCAAATGGCAATGGCAAGTAAACAACGTATTCTTGAAACATCTTGTGAGGGGTCAGCATTTGACAAAGCTCTGACTTTTGCAGGGTCAGGTGTCATACCCCCTTGAGAAAACAATGGCCAAAGAATATCAATTTTGTCTTGTTGAACTCAAATTTGTTTTCCATTCAAAGTCAAGCATGCATCACTAAGTAATTGGCAGAATGGTGTGAAAGCTCTATCATGCTCCTTCTGTGAAGCTCCAAAAGCTAATATGTCATCGCTATAACTGAATGCATTTGCAACAGGCTGAATGACATGCCGAATGACGTCTTGGGAAAGGTCTGCAGCCGATGACACACTAAAACTAAGGGCCTGATTTATAACTCAGTGGACGGGTTACTCCCTCACAACAGTGACGGATATCCTGCCTGCCAAAATCTAAATCCTATTATAATCTATGGGATTTAGATTTCAGCGAATGGGCTATCCATCACAATTGTGATGAGTAATCCTTCTGCTGAATTCTAAATCAGGCCCTAAAGTCTCTGATATCTAAACAAACCAACATGTGTAGAAAAGATGTAATGTACCTGCAGCTTTATTCAGGTTCCAACTGATGATAACCTTTATTTAAATCCAGTCAAGGAAAGACCTTGGAACCATTCAATTGCGTTATCATGTCAACAATGTGCGCCCCTGGATGTAGTTCTCATTCAATTGCTTTGTTTACCTGACGCATGACAATGCATATGCGCACAGCTCCTTCACTGTCCTTTTGCAGCACTACTACTGTGGGAGAAACCAATGGTGTTGGACCAGTGGAGCGCTCAATAATGTCATTTTTTTTTATAATCAATTTTATCATTTTTTTAAGCTTGAGAACACAAAAAAAAGGGGAAACAAAGACATGCCAGTGAGTACATGATAGCCCTATTGAATAAGGCAGGGCAAGACTTTCCCGCAGTCGACGACCCTCCCCCTCTCCCCAACAGAACATGGTAAAATATTTCACACAGGCAGCCCCCTGTGAGCCCGCCACCTCCCCCAGATCTTCTCATATTTGTTGGGACAGCCCCCTGCTTCGTAGATTGGCTTTTCTAGTTGAGAGCACCAGTCTACTCTGGATCGCCACTTTGAGAGTGACGGCACAGTCGGGCTTCTCCAGAGCTGTGCAATGTCTCTCTTGGCTACCAGGCTGGCGACCCCTATGAATTTTCTCCCCCTAGCTCCTCCAGAAGGCCCAGCAGGGCCACCCTCACATTCAATTCAGTAGGACACCCAAGGCCCACCGAGCTCTCCTGTTCCAGCCCCGACCAAAATGGACTCATCTCCAGACACTCCCATGCCATGTGCAACATGTGCGCCCCCAGATGACCACATCTCATACAAGCCGGGGGGGTCCCGGGCAAATATGTCTGAGTCACCGTGGGGACAGATATGTCATATGGAAGTAGTTTATCTGGATCATTCTTAACCTGGCGGAAATGGCCAGCTCCCTTGGCGCTAGGTAGGCCTCCCTCCAATCATCCTTATCCATTTCCCCCACCCAAGCCGCCCTCCTGGCCCTCACCTGGCGAGGCCATCAGGCGCGTTAGTAAGCAAGGATCGGTAAATCTGGGTAAAAGTCCATTTCCCCAAGCGCCCTGAGAACAGCTTTGCCTCAAGTGGGCTGTGATCAGGGAGAGAGAGAATGGACGACAGGTGGGTCTGCAAGGCGTGGCGCATCTGAAGGAAGCTAAAAAACTGGAATTTGGATAGGGTATATTGCTCCCTTAGCTATTGGAAGGACATCCGATTAGCACCAGTGCAGACATCACCCAGGTATGTAATTCCAATGGCGTCCCATTCCCTAAAACCCTCCAATCGGGACACCTGCTGTAACCATGTTCCATGCCACAGGGGCATCAGTCTGGTGAGGCATCGGTCCCAACCCGCCAAACACAGTGCTGCACGCCAGTACTGCACCACCACCTGCGTCAATTAGGAGGAGTGCCAGCTCGTCTCCCAAACAATCAGCTTGTGAAGCGCCACTTGAACCCGTCGAAGACAATGGCGTGTGCTTCTTCCTGGTGTTGAAGCGAAATCAGCACAGCTCAGCTCAGCTCAGAAACTAGAGACCAGCCTGCTCTTGAGTTAAGATAAAGTAATTTATTACGTGCACACGGAGACTGAACAGCCTGGGAGATCAAGCCCGAACAGTCTAATGAAGGAAGTATTGTTAACGCAATTGTCTTAATTTGAAATTTTTAATAAATGTTTATGTGTTCTGTATAATGAATTTAGTAGAAAATGAATAATGTAGAAAATAAATGTGCACAATTGAAATTGTGACCTCGGAGAATGGCCATCAGTATTTACGATTTGTACTAAATGAGTGATTAACATACATGAAATATTGAAAACATATTAATGTAGTAAATATGTCATATTGGGAGTTATAATCTATGTTCTGTATAATTGTAGGCCTTAACTTAGCAAGTGTCTTGGTCTAGTCTTGCCAGGCATCATGCAAAAAGCTGAATTTCTTAATGTCTAATGGAAAAATGGTGACAAATAAAATGCTAAACTGGAGCTTCTGTGAGAACCGAGGGACAGAAGATGATGGGGGTGATTCTGATTCTGGCGGGCGGCGGAGGCCGCCCGCCAGAATTCCGCCCCCATTATACCGCTCCGCGGTCAGAAGACCGCGGAGGGTATTATGAGTTTTTCCCTGGGCTGGCGGGCGGTCTCCAAAAGACCGCCCGCCAGCCCAGGGAAAAACTCCCTTCCCACGAGGATGCCGGCTCGTAATCGAGCCGGCGGAGTGGGAAGGTGCGACGGGTGCAGTGGCACCCGTCGCGTATTTCAGTGTCTGCAAGGCAGACACTGAAATACTTTGCGGGGCCCTCTTATGGGGGCCCCTGCCGTGCCCATGCCATTGGCATGGGCACGGCAGGGGCCCCCAGGGGCCCCGCGACCCCCCCTACCGCCATCCTGTTCATGGCGGCTTTCCCGCCATGAACAGGATGGCGGTAGGGGGGGTCAGAATCCTCATGGCTGCGGAGCACGCTCCGCAGCCATGGAGGATTCAAACGAGCAGCGGAAAGTCAGCGGGAGACCGCTGACTTTCCGCTTCTGACCGCGGCTGAACCGCCGCGGTCAGAATGCTCGTTGGAGCACCGCCAGCCTGTTGGCGGTGCTCCCGTGGTCGGTGGCCCTGGCGGCCACCGGCCGCCAGGGTCAGAATGACCCCCGATGTCTCTAGCAATGTATCTAATAATGTTTAACGTGCATGAGATGTACTTTCCCAGGACTCGAACAATGAAAACACTGACTGGAGAAGAAGATGCAACATTTTTTATACCTGACGAGCCGGATGATGAGAACATCGTAAAGCGGACCAATCAATGACATGTGAACTGTGAAATATTAGAATTCATAGATGTAGTACATTGACACTATTGGTTAAGATAATAACGTATGACTAACTGACCAATTGGAAATTGAGGGATAGTCTGGGTGACTTTGATATAACAATGTGACAGAAGGAAGAGAGCTCAGATGTTAGGGGAGCAGATCTTATTCCAATTTTGTGATGCAATATTGGGAAGAGAAGAGATTCAAGATTCTGTCATTGGGCTCATACTCTCTGACTGAGAGCCTGAAGTGATGCTGATCGACTGATGACCCTAGAACAAAGACTGACTCTGTTGCTGACCCATTCCGTGGATAGGTAGATATGACAATGTGACTGAAATGCATTATTTTGCCTTTCCTTTCTAGGTACCAACTGCGCTGTCGAAATAGTGTTCTTAGCTAGATGTTTTTTCAAAATTCTTGTTTTCTAAATTGTTTTGCATGAAGCCCCACATGCTGATGCTAATCTGGGTTAGATGAGGGTTTCCTTACATGAGGTTGACAGATTATCAAGATAAATGGTTGACAGACTGTTTTGTTGAACTTCATCACCAGGAATTACTTATTGTCTTCGATTCTTTTGTTGACCTGTGTTAATGCTTTAGAATGTACTCTGATGTATGCTTTGATTAGTCTGTTTTTGGCGTCTTCTAAAAAATGTATGCTGGGTTTTTATTTTAATTGAATTGCGTTTTAATTAATCTCATGATTTAGTATTGTAATCAACAGGGAAATAAAATTACTAAAACATATACCGAGGTGTGGTTATTCATGGCTGAAAGGTCATGGTATGATGTTTATTGCTTTTATTGACGATTGATGATTTGATTCATGGTTATAAATGTTGGGCATCGATTACTAAGAACATTGGTCACATCATAGCTAGGATACTCCAGCCCTGATTTATACTTTTTGGGGCAAAACTGCAGTAAAGTGATTTTGCACCAAAAAGTTTAGCACCAGCTTGCACCATTTATGTGTACCAGCCGGGCACCAAATTTATGGAATAGTGCAAGCCGGTGCAAAGGGTAGGCTAGTGTAAAAAAAAATGACCTTAGTCGGGTGGGGCTGGCGGTATGGAAGAAGGAGGTTTTGCACCAAAAATGACGCTAGGCAGGATAGAGAAAAAAACATTCTGATGCAAAACCATCCATACCACATGACTCTTATCTTAGAAAAGACAGAAGTCATGCCCACCACGCCAATGGCCAGCACAGGGAACCAGGGTCTCCTTGGCATGGCCATTGCACCCTGTACCATGTATGAGGGCCGATTTCAGGGCCCCCATAGCACTTAAAAAAAAAAAAATACTTACCTGGGATGGGGACCCCATCATCCCCTGTCCCGCTGGTGTGGGTGAGGGTGTCCCTGGGGCCTGGGAAGGGCACCTGTGGGTTTATTCCATGGTGTTCCACCACAAAAATAGGCCCACAGGTCCCCTAACGCCTGCCCTGACCCAGGCATTGAAAAAATGGGGCAAAGCAAGCTTTGCATCATTTTTTTACCCCTCCTGTGCACCATTTTTGCACAGGAGTATAAATATGGTGTTATGGTCATAGAGTCATTTTTTGCACGGTGTTAGACTTTTCAACTTTGGCGTGGTCTCCCTTAACTTTTTGCCTCTGTTCCCCAGGTTGTTGATGTTGACACTGATTTTACTGTTTTTGTTACTCTGGGCACTTTACCACTGCTAACCAGTGCTAAAGTGCAAGTGCTCCTTTACAAAATGTGTATGTAATTGGCTTATCCATGATTGGCATATTTGGTTTACTAGTTAGTCCCTAGTCAAGTGCACTAGAGGTGCCAGGGCCTGTAAATCAAATGCTACGAGTGGGCCTGCAGCACTGGTTGTGCCACCCACATAAGTATCTCTGTAATCATGTCTCAGACCTGCCACTGCAGTGTCTGTGTGTGCAGTTTTAACTGTAAATTCGACTTGGCAAGTGTATCCACTTGCCAGGCCTAAACCTTCCCATTTCTTACATGCTAGACACCACTAAGGTAGGCCCTAGGTAGCCCCAAGGGCAGGGTGCAGTGTACGGTTAAGGTAGGACATATAGGCCCTCATTACAACCCTGGCGGTAAATCCCGCTTACCGCCGTGCAGAAGACCGCCAACATACCACTGCGCACGCGGAATTCCGCTACAGGTATTACGACCCACAGCTCGGAATCCGCCACAATACAGACACCCACACAAGTCCGCCACACCAAAGGTCAGTGATAAACTGGCGATAACAAAACCGACACCGTCACGCCAACAAGAATATGCCCACACTATCACGACCCACGAATCAACGTGGCGGTCTTTCAACCGCGGTAATCCATTGGCGGTGCACACCTCCGCGCTCAAAATACACACACATATACAAAACACAAACACATTGGACAGTTCGAAATACACACACCTGATACACGTACACACACCACACCCACACACCCAATCCACTATAAAGCACACACAAACATCACCCACAAGCCCTCACTACCAGAAATTGAAAGCAGGCCAGAGAGATACACTACCTTAAACAACAGCAGCATCCACAGACACACAACACCACCACTTACACAACATCCACGCACCTCAAACAACACACACAAAAACATCCCCTCACACATCACAACACACACCACCTCACACATCACCCACACCACATCATGGCACCTCAACGACACGCCAGGTTCTCTGAGGAGGAGCTCAGGGTCATGGTGGAGGAAATAGTCCGGGTAGATCCACAGCTATTCGGATCACAGGTGCAGCACACCTCCATTGCAAGGAAGATGGAGCTATGGCGCAGAATTGTCAACAGGGTCAACGCAGTGGGACAGCATCCAAGAACTAGGGATGACATCAGGAAGAGGTGGAACGACCTACGGGGGAAGGTGCGTTCCGTGGTCTCCAGACACCAGGTTGCTGTACAGAGGACTGGAGGTGTACCCCTTCCTCCTCCCCCACAACTAACAACATGGGAGGAGCAAGTCTTGGCAATACTGCATCCTGAGGGCCTCGCTGGAGTAGCAGGAGGACTGGACTCTGGTAAGGCAAATATTTACTACTTTATCCCCCACCCTACCTGCATGCAATCACATACCCCAACCTTACCCTCACACCCATCACCCCAACAACCCACAGATACCCCACCAACACAACCCCCACATCCCAAAAACAAGCCCTGCATGTAACACCAATGCATGGACACCCATCACTAAAGCATGTCCACTACAGATACCCACACAGACCCAAAACCAACTATCACACAAGGACCACGGCAAGAATGCAAGCACTGGAGAAGAGGATCACTCACCCATTGCACACGATGGCACACACAGATGCAATAATTATGCCTTTACACCCCAACAGGACCCCTACTCAATTTCACCAGACAGGAGGTGCTCGACATATCCAGTCCCCCCACAGAAGAGGCCCACAGTGATGACAGCAGCTCTGCACAAATGGATCAAGATGACCAGCCCAGCCAATCTGGGACCTCGGGACAGTTGGTTCCCCTGACACTGTCATAAGCCACCACAGAGCCACCCCCCTCAGGAAACACCAGCACAGCACCCACCCAGCAGGCCCATCCCTCTGTCCCCAGGACACGTCAAGCAGCAGTGTGTCCACCACTACAGGGAACCCAGGCAACCCCACTAACACAGGACGATCAGGGACCTGGGGGCAGTGGGCACACGGTTCAGGGGACAGAGGCACAGGACAACAGGGAAGCAGGGAGGACTGCTGTGCGACAGGGGGAGGACAGGCCTAGGGAACCCACTCTCCACGAAGCCCTCTACAACATCATGGCATCTTACCATCATTCCCAGGAGACAATGGCAACGGTACTGGCCAAGTTTCAGGAGACCCAGCGGCTGCAGGAGGAACACTACCTGGGGATCAAGGAGGACTTGAAGTCTATTAACAACACCCTGGTCACCATTGCAGGGGTGCTGCAAGACCTTGTCAACACCAGGAGGGACACAGTGGCACAACAAGTGGCCCCTGACAGAAGCCTGGACGATGAACAGCCCTCCACCTCCGCCGGCGCTAGTGGACAGGAGGCACCGCCACAGGAACACGACACCAGCACCCCACCCACTGCAGATGGAGAACCACCCCACAAATGGTCCCTGAGATCCAGGAACAAGACAGAGAACATTACCAAGACCCCCGCCAGGAAATGAGACCCCCCTGAATGTCACCCTTCTGTCCCACTATGTCACCCTGTCCGTCCTTAAACTGCCATTGCTCCACTTCCTAGGCCCCTTTGGACAATGCACCTGTGAAACAAACAGACTGGACTCTGCCATGGACATTCCTCCACCATCCCCCCAGCCCATTTTACAACCCCCTCCACTTATTTGCACAGAAATAAACACACTTCATTCACAAAACAATCTGGAGTCAGTCTGTGCTTTCACAAATGTGTAATTGCAATAACCATGGAATATAGCAATGTCAATGTACTTGTACACATACCAATGTAACACAGCTGTAGGCCAGGAGGAAACATAGCAGAGGGCACAAAGTGGGACCCACATCTGTGAAATGGAAAGGCAAAGTGACAAGTCAGGGTCCATACACTGAGTGAAAATGACAGACATATGCTAGCTCCAACAATAGCATGAGATGTGGGAGGCAGTGACATCTTCTTACCTGTGTCTCACTGGAAGTATTCCATGATTATGTTGTTTCGGTTGTCGATATCCTCTTCTTCTGCCTCCTCTTCTTCACTGTCCACAGGCATCACAGCTGCCACAAGACCACCATCTGGCCCATCCTCATGCAGAAAAGGCACCTGCCGTCACAAAGCCAGATTGTGCAGCATACAGCAGGCCACGATGATCTGGCACACCTTCTTCGGTGAGTAGTATAGGGAACCACCTGTCATATGGAGGCACCGTAATCTGGCCTTCAGGAGGCCGAAGGTGCGTTCGATCACCCTCCTAGTTCGCCCATGTGCCTTATTGTAGCGTTCCTCTGCCCTTGTCCTGGGATTCCTTACTGGGGTCAGAAGCCATGACAGGTTTGGGTAACCAGAGTCACCTGCAAATGTCGAGGGACAACTGTTAGACAGACACTAACCCTTAGGGACAACCCCAGACCCACACACCTATGTCACTGTATTGGGACCTTGGGCTCACCTATTAGCCACACACGGTGGCTCTGGAGTTGCCCCATCACATAAGGGATGCTGCTATTCCTCAAAATGTAAGCATCATGCACTGAGCCAGGAAACTTGGCATCCACATGGGAGATGTACTGGTCTGCAAAACACACCATCTGCACATTCATTGAATGGTAGCTCTCCCGGTTTCTGTACACCTGTTCACTCCTGCGGGGGGTATCAATGCCACATGTGTACCATCAATGGCACCAATGATGTTGGGGATATGTCCCAGGGCATAGAAGTCACCTATCACTGTGGGCAAATCCCCCATCTGAGGGAACATGATGCAGCTGTGCATGTGTTTCAGCAGGGAAGAAAACACTCTGGACAACACATTAGAGAACATTGGCTGGGACATCCCTGATGCAATGGCCACTGTTGTTTGAAAGGAACCACTTGCCAGGAAATGGAGTACTGACAGGACCTGCACTAGAGGGGGTATCCCTGTGGGATGGCGGATAGCTGACATCAGGTCTGGCTCCAACTGGGCACCCAGTTCCTGGATTGTTGCACAATCAAGTCTGTATGTGACCAGGATGTGTCTCTCTTCCATTGTCGACAGGTCCACCAGGGGTCTGTACACCGGAGGATTCCGCCATCTCATCACCTGCCCCAGCAGACGTGCCCTATGGAGGAGAACAGCGAGCAGAGAGTCAGCCAACACTGAGGTATCACAAAATGTTATTTCCTGTCAATTTATGAATCCGCAATGTGCCTGTAACTGTGTGTATTCCAGGTCTAGATAGGTGTGACGCAGTTATTATTAATGATATGTGGCCCCCTGAAATGGCAGCTGCCTGACCTGTAAGGTGAGACAAGGGTAAATGAGGTAACTGCGCTGGCGTTGTACACCGTCGCGGTGGCGGTCGAAGACCGTGGCGCAATTCTGCATTGGTTAACATTGGGCCCTATGGGTCCGAGGAGCCAATGACGATGTACGCCGGTGGTGACGGTACACACCGCCGCGGACGTGACTGCCATTTTCTGTCTGTTCACTCACTTGATACCTGACCTTCAACAGGAGAGGACCCACACTGCAAGTGCTGCTGTGACCTGTGTCTGGAAGCGACAATGGCTACAGTGTCTGGGGAAAGGGCCCCTGCCTTCACTTCGGAGGAGTTGGAGAAACTAGTGGATGGGGTCCTCCCCAGTACACGCAACTGCACGGTCCTCCAGACAAACAGGTGAGTACACTGTGAGCATGCTGAATGAACAATGCCTGCTTTGAGTGGTGTGTCTGGAAGAAACTGGGGGGGCTGAGGCCTACATGTGCGAATGGTGATTGTATGTCATGGTATGTGTGGAAACTGGTGGGCAATGAGTATGACGGTCCGGCCGGGTGAGTAATGTCCTTTACCCCTGTACCATTCCTCTAGGTCAGCGCCCACCAGAAGAAGGGTATTTGGCGTGCCATCGCCAAGGACGTCCGGACCCTGGGGGTCTACCCCAGACGGAGCACCCACTGCCGTAAAAGATGGGAGGACCTGCTCCGCTGGAGCAAGAAGACGACGGAGGCCCAGCTGGAGATGGCCTCCCAATGTGGAAGGGGTGCCCGTCGCACCATGACCCCCCTGATGTTCCGGATCCTGGCGGTGGCCTATCCGGAGTTGGATGGGTGCTTGAGGGCATCACAGCAGCCACAAGGGGGTGAGTACACTCTCATTCAGCTGACTCTACAGACATTACGAGGTGTCTGGGTGGGGGAGGTGGGCAGTGGGTTCCCCTAGGCCAGGGCGATCTTGGTAGGCAAGGTCCCTTGTGAGGCAGGCTATGTGGCACCCCAACCCCACTAGTGGTAAGAGCCATATACACCTAGTCAGGCTCCTGTGACTTCCAGGTGTACAGCAATTGGTCTTAGGCCTCGTACCCCATGGGCATGTGAAAAATCTAGGAACTATAAGTGCATGGCGTAGTGCAGAGGGCAGCTCCCTGTGTGTTGTGCTCGCCAACGGTAGAGGTGTTGCATGCACTGAACATGTCTTTCCTCCGTCTTCCCCCCCCCTTTTTGTGGTCTCCCTGTTCTTGTGTGCAATAGCATCATCAGGCGGAGAAGCATTGGCACCGGAGCAGGAGGGAGCTGCAACTCACTCGGCCCTGGAGGGTGAAGCTACGGAGTCTGACGCCACCAGTGGGACGGAGGGCGAGGGGAGCTCCACGGCAGGGACAGGAGCAGAGACCAGCGACAGCATCTCCTCCTCTGATGGGAGCTCCCTTGCGGTGGCGGTCCCCTCTGTGCCCACCGTATCAACAGGTATAGCCGCCCTCCCCCTACCAGCACCGCACTCCCAGCAGCCCCTCAGTGTCTGTCCTGTGCCCGCTCACCCAGGAGGGTGGGCATCTCTTTCGCCCCAGGCACCTCAGGCCCTGCCCCAGTCAGCCCTGCTGCCCTCAGTGAGGAGGCTATTGACCTCCTGAGATCCCTCACTGTTGGGCAGTCCAGAATTCTGAATGCCATCCAGGGAGTTGAAAGGCATTTGCAACAAACAAATGCATACCTGGAGGGCATTCATTCTGGCCAGGCATCCCAACAGAGAGCATTTCAGGCTCTTGCCTCAGCACTGATGGCAGCCATTGTCCCTGTGTCCAGCCTCCCCCCTCCAACCTCCTCCACCCAGACCCAATCCCCTGTACCTCAGCCTATCCCAAGCACACCATCAGACCAGCATGCACACACATCAACACACAAGAGTGGCTCAGGCAAAAATAAGCACCACACATCCCACAGGCACCCACACAAGCACCATACCCATGCAGACATACCAACATCCACTTCCTCCAGTGTGTCCCCCTCCTCCACATCTCCAACCTCCCTCCCAGTCTTGTCTCCACTCACACCTGCATGCACTACATCCTCAGCCACTACCTCCATCACCAGCACACCCATCACCACACACCACTCACGTGTACTCACCACCCCCACTACCATTCACACATGCCCAGTGTGTGTCTGTGAGCCCTCCTCCCAAAGTACACAAACGCAGGCACACACCCACCCAACAGCCATCCACCTCACAACAGCCTCCAGCCCATGCACCTTCAACCAAATTCAGCAGACGTACACCTCCTACAACCACTACCTCTTCCTCCACTCCCAAACCCCCTCCATCTACCCGTCCCAGTGTTTCTAAAAAAAAATCCTGGATAACATTGACCTCTTCCCTACACCTCCCCCTCGTCCTTCCGCTAGGGCCAGGCTTTCCAGGTCCCAGCCCAGCACCTCAGCCACCACATCCCCAGGCACAGTGGTGCCAGCAACTGCAGGGTCATGGAGTGTGCCAACTATCAGGGCTGCCAGTGTGCCACGTAGCGAGGGTAAGGACATTCCGCCACCTGCCAAGGTGAAAAAGGTGCCCACATACCGGAAGGAGAAGCCAAAACCACCAGCCGCCATGGGGTCAGCGAAAACGAAAGGGGATAGTGGCAAGACAACTGCGCCACCATCAAAAGTGGGGGAAGGGCCAAAAACAGAAGGGCAGGTCAGGAGAGGGCATGGTGGCACCAACTGAGGGACCAGTGTCACACCTTCTGTCCACGTCCACGCCAACCTGCACCGCCACCTGCACCGCCACCTGCACCACCTCCGGCACATCTACAGCCGCTGCTACAGTCCCCTGCCTCTTCCCCGGTGGGCAGCCGTCCGAGGCTGCAGGAGACATCCTGCTTTCTCCCTCAGCAGGTGCTGACACAGACCCCGCCGCCAGCACTGCCACCACAGACACCGCAGCAAACACCGCCGCCAGCACCGCCGCAAGCACCGGCGCCAAAGACTCCGCCGCCACCACAGACACCACTGCAAGCACCGCCAGCGGCCCCACGATGTCCTCAGACGGTGGCACCACCGCTGACATGCCCACCATCCCCAGTGGTCAGTCGTCCAAGGTTGGAGGATTGTTGCAGGACCCTGGGCAGCTTCCATGAAGCATTACTGTCATCACTGTTGGCACCTGCAGGTGGAAGGCGCAGCTGCTGCAGTGTGGGCTATGTCGCTGCCTCCATGGCGTATCATGCTACCTGTATCTCGCCAATGTCGTGCCACGCTCACCCAGGTGAGTGAATTGTACCGGCTACACTGCACGTGGAGCACTCTGGGCACAAAGCCCCCTCCAGAACCAGTGGAGATATACATCCACTACCTCTGTCCTTGGCAGGATGAAGCACTCTGGGCACAAAGCCCCCTCCAGAACCAGTGGAGATATACATCCATTACCTCTGTCCTTGGCAGGATGAAGCACTCTGGGCACAAAGCCCCCTCCAGAACCAGTGGAGAATAGCATCCACTACCTCTGTCCTTGGCAGGATGAAGCACTCTGGGCACAAAGCCCCCTCCAGAACCAGTGGAGATATACATCCACTACCTCTGTCCTTGACAGGATGAAGCACTCTGGGCACAAAGCCCCCTCCAGAACCAGTGGAGAATAGCATCCACTACCTCTGTCCTTGGCAGGATGAAGCACTCTGGGCACAAAGCCCCTTCCAGGACCATTGGAGACTGTTATCCACTTGAGAGACTGTGGCTTTGCACTCCCCAGGATAAAGCAGTGGGCAAACCACCCACTGGAGAGACTTGAGAGACTGTGGCTTTGCACTCCCCAGGATAAAGCAGTGGGCAAACCACCCACTGGAGAGACTTGAGAGACTGTGGCTTTGCACTCCCCAGGATACCTCAATGGGCATGGAGCCCCCTCGTGCAGCAGTGGCGTTGTGCGTTCATCAGGCTGAGGTGCTCCCCCTCCCCCTGAGGTGCCTGTTTCATTTCGATCTGATGCCCCAACAGTGTTCTCTCCATTTCCAGTCAGGTATCATGTGTGGGCATCACCCATGCATTTTGGGCCCAGTGGTTCACGGACAATGATTAGTACACTATCCGGACTTGTGTAGTTCGTGTACATATTTGTATTTACCGGATTTTGAACTTTGATAATGAGATTTCAGATTATTACATTCGTTTAAATCATTTCCTTTTGTCCTTGTGTTCTTCCAGGGGGTGGGGAGAGTGTATATGTAATGTTGCAGCATGTATTTGTGTGTATGGTGTTGTGGGTGAGGGTGGGGGTGGTGGTGTTGCGTGTTGCGTGTTGCGTGTGTGTGTCACTCTCTTTTGCCTCCCCTCCCCTGTGTTGTAGGTGCAGTACTCACCGTGGTCTTTGCCGCCATCTTTGGTGCTCCTGATAGAAGAGAAGGAAGACCAGCATCGGCAGTATCTGAATCTGAAGGAGAAAGCAATGGTGATGCAGATTAAGGCAGCTTGAACAGGAGTGCAGGGAACGTTTGTTGAACAGATACCACAGCAGCAGGGAACTGTCATGTTCCAACCTCAGATGAGAGGTAGGGGTCGTGGAGTCCATATGAATCGTGGTCTGGATTTGAATACTGTACTGGTTCAGAATGATGTGCAAGGGATGAAGAAGCTATTGCTGTGTCACCTTTGCAGAGCCATGGGACACTGGAAGCAGGAGTGTCTGACAATGGTGCAGGAAGGTGTTGTTCAGCAAAATGGTGATGTCAATACATTTCAAAATGTAAGAGTACCAAGAATGAGAGGTCCTTATCCAAATTTCCAACCCATGCAGCAGGTAGGGATGCCTCGTGCACAGTTGACACAGTTGCAACCAATGCAGCAGCAGGTTCTATGGTACCTAGACAGCAAATGAAGATACCTCAAGCCCCAATGGAGCAGCAACAGGTGACGCTTACTCAACAGGTCACAGGTCAGAGACAAGACAGAAGTAGTAACACTGTGCACCAATTCCTGTTACACAGTGAGAATGAAATAAATGGTGATTGGATGAGTGATAGTTCAGATGAGGAGCCATGTGTGCTTGCAGCCTCCTTAGAAGTAGATCCGAGAGGACCCTATGTGAGAGGAAAGGTGATGGGTCACAAGGTCTCATTTTTGGTAGATACGGGAGCTACGCGCTCTACAGTAAGAAGTGCAGAAGTTCCGAACTTGCCCCTCTCAGGAAGGACAGTTCAGGTTGTGGGGTTAGGGAATAGGCATTTGGCGAATCCGAATACGGATCCTGTGCAAGTTGAGATTGGCAACTTCCAAGGACTGCATAAGTTCATATCTGTGATTCAAGTCCAGTATCTCTACTGGGAAGGAATTTATTATGTAAAACAAGGTGTTCAATTACCTGTTCCATCGATGGGATTGAGATACAGACAAATAGTGAAGATGAGGAGGACCCAGCTCCAGAACTCGAGTGTGAGACTACAAATGAGGAGTATCCCTTGATTGAGTTTTTCCCCATGTTCACAGTGAAAGAGCTCCATTCTGATTTGCAGGGAACAGTACAGGAAAACGTGTGGGATCTGACAGGTAGAGAAGTGGGTTTGATCAAAGGAGTGGAACCAATTAAGGTTACTTTGAAGCCAAATGCAGTGTTTCCGCAGCTTCCACAGTACAATATGCCACAAGATGTCTTGATGAAAGTGGCACATATAATTGGAGATTTTGTGAAGCAGGGAATTTTGAAAGAAGTCCTGAGCAGCCCATGTAATTCACCGATAATGGGTTTGAAAAATGCTGTGTGGGAAGGTGCGAATTGTTCAGAATTTGAGAAAAGTAAATGACATGGTGGTCAAGTGTTGTCCTGTAGTGCCCAATCCAGCAGTAATAATGTTCCAGATTCCATGTGATGCAGAATGGTTCACAGTGGTTGACTTGTCACAAGCTTTATTTTCTGTGCCTCATCATGAGGAGAGACAGTTTCTCTTTAGTTTCAAATTCCTAGACAGAGTCTACAGTTGGTGCAGACTTCCTCAAAGGTACACAGAGTCACCATCTTTGTTTAATCAGATCTTGAAAAAGAATTTGGAATCATTGGAAATGCCTTTTCAATCGACTCTGGTGCAGTACATTGATGATTTGTTGATTGCATCTAGAACAAGGGACGATTGTAAGTACGACCCGATTGCTCTGTTGACTCATTTGGGAAAATTTGGTCATAATGTGTCACCATTAAAATTGCAGTACTGCCAGAAGGTAGTGCAATATTTGGGTCACCAGATTGAGAAAGGGTCGAGGCGAATTTCCAGAGAAAGGGTCACATTTATATTGCAGAGAAGTCCCCCGACTTCACAGAGAGATGTCAGGATGTTTCTGGGAATGGTAGGTTATTTTCGACAGTGGATTGCGAATTTTGCTGAGATTTCAAAGCCATCGCAAAAGCTGACACATAAGGATGTTACCGATCCCATAACATTAGACCAGGAACAGATTAAATCGTTCACTGAGTTGAAAGAGAGTTTGTGCAGAGCTCCAGCATTGGGGATGCCTGACTACACAAGACCTTTCATATTGTTTTGTCATGAGCGTGATGCATGCTCATTGTCTGTCTTGACTTAGGTCCATGGAGGTGCTCATCGCCCAGTAGCATATTTTTCAGCTACCTTGGACCCAGTTGCAGCAGCCTTACCAGGTTGTCTGCGTGCAGTTTCCGCAGTTGATCAGAGCCTTTCACAGTGTGAAGGAGTAGTGATGGGATATCGCCTGACTGTAATGGTCCCGCATTCGATTGAGATTTTACTGACAAAGACGAAAACACAATATTTTGCACCAGACTGACAAGGTATGAGACGAGCATTTTAGGTGCTCCTAATGTGACATTGAAAAGATGTACAGTGCTGAACCCGGCAACTTTACTTCCAAGCAACATTGCTGAAATTGAAAAAGTGGAAGACATTGAGCATTATTGTCTTGAGGTAACTGAGTTGTGCACAAAACCAAGACCTGACAGTAGACATACACGATTGGAAGAGAATGACCAAATTGTCTTCGTTGATGGTTCTTGTCTCAGAGATGGTACAGGGGCGTTGAGAGCAGGATATGCTGTGTGTATAATTACAGGCACTTTAGAAGTTTCCTGGCTTCGAGGAGTATATTCTGTAGAAGTAGAAGAATTGGTAGCCCTTACTAGGGCATGCCATGTATCTGCTAGACTACGAGTCACTATCTATACAGATAGCCAATACAGATTTGGGATAGTTCATGATTGTGGTCAATTGTGGTCACAAAGAGGTTTCTTGACTTCTACTGGCTCACCAGCGAGAAATGGTAAAAGAATAAAAGAGTTGCTGAACGCAATACAATTACCTGAGGAATTTGTTGTGGTGAAATGCAGTGTACATCTAAAATCGCACTACGTGTCACTGGGGAATGGCTATGCGAATCGAATCACAAGATTTTGCGCATTGAACTGTATATCATTCAAAGACAAATGTGAATTGATGACTGAAGAAGACACTACATGTACGAGTTTTGCATTAAGGGTGATCGACACATTAGAAGAATTGAAAATGTTGCAAAGTAATGTTGACAAGGAAGAGAAGAGGTCATGGCGCAAATTGAAATGCGTTCAGAGCAGGATGAACTGTGGATATCTGAAGAGGGTCAAATGGTTTTGCCAAATAGTTTGTTGTCACAAATAGCGAGGTACTACCATGGTCAGGCACACATTGGGAAGGATGCTATGGTCCGTCTATTCAAAAGTGATTGGTTTAACCCCAAGTTCAGACAAGCAGCTGAAGCAGCATGCCATCACTGTGTTATTTGTCAGCAATTAAATGCAGGAAAGGGGACTGTGGTAAATTTGAGCCACATTGGAAGAGCAGGAGGTCCATTCAGCAGAATGCAATTGGATTTAATTGAAATGCCTGCATGTGGAGGTCTGAAATATGTGTTGGTGATTGTGTGCATTTTTAGTCACTGGATTGAAGCGTACAATACAAGGAGAAATGATAGCCTCACAGTAGCGAAGCTGTTGCTAAGAGAGTTGATACCACGTTTCGGATTTCCGATCTCTTTAGAATCAGATAGGGGAACGCACTTCAATAACGAGGTGATTAAACATTTGTGTGCAGCATTGAACATTGAGCAGAAGTAGTATTGTAGCTACCGCCCTGAAGCATCAAGACTAGTGGAGCAGATGAATGTTACTTTAAAATCAAGAATTGCCAAAATGTGTGCTGCTACAAATTTGAAATGGTCAGATGCATTGCCCTTGGTGTTGATGTCAATGAGAAATACGCCTAACAGGAAGACAGGACTGTCGCCCCACGAGATCCTTGTGGGCAGAGCAATGAGATTGGCAGCAGTTCCAGCCAATGCACTAGCCAATATTACAGATGATATGGTGTTGGACTACTGCAAGGGTCTGGCTGATGTGGTTCGCTCTTTCTCTCAGCAGGTGGAAGCCACCACATTGCCGCCAATTCACGATCCAGGCCACAACCTGAGAGCTGGAGACTGGGTTGTTGTCCGAAAACATGTTCGCAAGACGTGTTTGGAGCCACGTTGGAGAGGACTGTATCAGGTGATCTTGACAACTACGACAGCTGTGAAGTGTGCAGGGATTCCGAACTGAATTCACGCAAGTCGCATGAAGAAAGTGGCATGTCCACTGGATCATGAAGAAGCGTTGTTGAGAGCACCAACAACTGCGAAGTACGTTGCAGCACGGGAACCAGAAAAGGAACAAGGAGAACCTGAAGCCGAGCCAGAACTTGCAGAAGATGGTTCTATCAGCCCTGTAAGGAACGAAAGTGAAGAACTACAGGAGGGTTTTAGAGAATCCATCTCAAGTGATGTAGGAGGAGAGCCTAGCACAGCAGGGGTTCTCCCATAAGTAGATGGTTCTGAGAAACGAACAGAGCAAGAATTAGAATCAGAAGGGGAGGGAGTTGAGATAGATCAAAGCCAAAGTGATCTAACTCCTCCTGAGCTTGTTGCAGGTCCATCAAGAGAAAACACCAAGGAGAAAGAAAAGGAGACGAGCCCAAACCTGAGAAAAATATTGACAGAAGGTTCAAGAAAAGGAGACAATTGGATGAATCACAGGTAGAGAAAAGGAAAGAAGTAGTTATTAATCCAACATTGGAGGAAGAAGTAGATACCACAAGAAAAGAAGAATTAAATGAAGTAGAGTTGAGTGGTGATCGACAGTTGAAGATACGCAGGTCCTGAATGGGTGTATGCAACTACAAACGAATGGCAGCACAAGTTTATGTCTTTTTGTTTTAATAGGGAAGTTCCAAGTCAGTATTTTGATGTAACCTGAAGATGAGCAAGGAGCTGAACTGTTGAAACTAATCTGAGAAATAATTTGAGAAAAGAGACTGTTGAAAGTAGACTGGAAAAGACATTGATAACTTCATTTGACATTTGAAAACCGGATGTGACAAGCTGCTAATCGATTTTGACAAGGAGAAGGGTTCCTGGATGTGAAACTGAGCTGCTGAAAGAAGAATTTTCTATTTTTGCCGAACTTTTCTGAGTTACTTCTGCTTTCTAATTCTTTACAGATCATGGCTGAGTTTAATAAGCAAGTTAGAGATGCTAGGCGTTATAAATATATCAGTGTTGGGTTGGCACTTATGTGTGGGATTTTGTTTATAGTGTAGATTGTAGGTATGTCTGTTCTTGATGCAAAAGGAGCCAACCATGCTTCAGTTTCTGAGACTACTACACTAACAGCTCTAAAAAAGGTTAAGTTAGATGAGAAATATTGGCATGATTATGCTAATGCTCAAGGAGAACTTTCTTCTAATGTTTTCTATCGCTTATTGAGTGAGTATGTCGAGACGATGGATGCAAGGGATTGTCTTGTGAGCACGCAAATTCCTTCATCAGTTGAGGAAGGAGTTACTTACCATAGTCTTCCATTAACCTATGGGATAAGTTATAGCCTGCTACTAACAAGGTTCTCTGACCAGGATTATATTCAATATTTTTATTCCAATTATGATGTAGTGTTTTTGTTTGTTCCTATCATTAGGTATCTGAGTAGAATAGCTAAGGATCATGACATAGTATTGGTTAGAGGATTCTTTGAGCCTACACTAACCTTTGGGACTGCTTACGCTCACAAAAATAACTTAACATGCTTGCTTGCACCTTTGGAGAAATGCTTTTTAGGCCATACTGACGATAGGAGAAAAGTATTAAAAGAGAAATTAGAAAAAGGCTTAGAGAAAGGAACTTACAAGAATGATTATGCTTGCACTGCAATTAAAACACAAGGGAAACTAGCTTTAGATGCATTACACGTAGGGGAGCTTTGTATATATAGGCCAAAGTCGTGCACTGACACTTAATTTGTGGGTACGAGTGAATATAGGCACGTGTTTCTGTTTCAGAGTAAATGGACATTTATGTTGAATGGTCAGGACCCTGCGATTCCGGGGATCTACTATATTTGTGGACTTACTGCTTATTATCGTCTTCCAAGAGGATGGTATAAGACATGTAATTTGGGGATAGTATTCCCAAAGATTTACCAGAGAGAGTGTTTGAGAAAGTTTCTGAAATTGACTGAATTACATCATAAGAGACAAAGGAGGAAGTCTTCTTCTGCGATAGTGTGACATATATTTGGTGCGGTGATTCCTTCACTAGGAGTCATCCTGAATTCGATCAAGATTTGAAAGTTGTCTACTATTGTGGATAACATTCTGACAAATTTTACAGGGGCAATACTCCTGATAGATACTGAATTGGCTGCGGATAGAGCTATGACTCTTCAAAATCATCTTGCCTTAGACATCCTTCTAGCGAAGGACGGCGGAATCTGTAAAATGATTAACTCTAGGCATTGTTGTTCGTATATTCCCAACAATAGTAAGGAGATAAGAGACTTACTTGCTAAGATGACTAACTAAAGTAGTGATTTAAAAGAAGAAACTGAAAGAACTAGGTGCCAGATGTAGGTAGGTTGCAATTTGCGAGTCGGAAATAGCGATTCAATGCGAATCGCTATTTCCGATTGCAAAATGAAATCCAAGAAAAAATTGCGATACCAATTTGCGAGTCGCATAGGTGTTGCACCGCAATTTGCAACATCGCTAAAAGCGAGGTCGCAAATTGAGAGAAGGGTGTCGTAAATTGCGACTGATTCGCAAATTGCCTGCAGTTGCTGCACAACAATTTGGAAACCCACTTCCTGGCTCTTGGTAATGACATCAGAACCAGGAAGTCATCAAATACACCTGGGAGGAGGGAGGACCACACCCTTTCCAAACTGCTGTGCCACACCTAGGAGAGAGGACCTGCTGCTACAGTGGAGGAGACAGGCAGTGCTGGAAGGAGAAGGAAGGTCACATTTTCTGATAAAGAATTGGAGGTGCTGACAGAGGAATGATACCTGCACCACGACAAACTATTTGGGAAGGCAGCCATGAGTGTCCCAGACACTCAAAAGAAAATGATATGGCAGCAAATCCAGGACAGGATAAATGCAATAGGGGTGAGCCACCGCACCCTTGAGGAAATCAGGAAACGTTGGTATGACCTGCGCTCTAGGATGAAGGAGATGGTTGCAGAGCGCCTGAGAGAGATGAGGGGCACCGGAGGAGGCCCATCCACCGTCCCACCACCCACCGCCATGGAAGCAATGGTCAAGCAGACCCTGGAGCCAGAGTCCGTCATTGGAATGGGAGAAGTGGACAATTCTGCGCCAGGGACATCCAAAAGCAAGTACCATGAGATATGCATTTACACCCACAAATGCAGTATACACACTCTCCCAGTACACAGCAGCAGGCACCACCAGACTAGCTCCATTCCAGTCCAGCAACCTCTAGAATAGTGAATTATGGGAAATGTAGTACAGTAGTCAGAACATAGGCAATAGTTTATTATGAGGCATAAAACAGATGTCAGAGACTGACAGTGTATTCCCTATGTCCCACAGGTCTCCCACAAGACACCCCCAGCAGCGACACCAGACAGGGAGGAGAGCATGGGCCAGCGACACTGCAGGAGGCTGCTGCTGACATTCCTGGGCCCAGCAGTACACCACCAGAGTCCTATGAGGAACATGCACAGGAAATGGGGGCAGCTGACACAACCCCAGGGCCCAGCCCCACAGCAAGTCAATCAGAGCCAGCAGCAGGACAAAGACGCAGACGCCGGTGCAGAGTTCTGGCGGTGCCCCAGGAGGAGGTAGGGGAAGCAGGCTTTGCAGGAATGGAGGCATCCCTCATCAATGGTCAGCGCCTGCAAAATAGACAACTGAGGTCAATATCAAGAACCCTAAACAGGATGCAGAGCAGCATGACCACTCGCCTGGCTGAAGTGAACAGTCAGTTCATAAGGATGAACGATCATTTGGGGGATCTCACCCAGGCCATCCGCCAACTGGTGACAGAACTGGTGGCAGACCGACAGTATGCAAGGCACAGGGAGCGCCACACAGTGGCACGATTTGACCGCATGTCTGCATCCATTGGGCATCTTGCAACCAACACAAATGGCCTGTCTAGACGGACAGTAAGCCTACAAGTTGAACTTGGGCACTTTGCTGGCGATGTGGCACGTGGAATTGGCCGCATCAGCCACGCTGTGGACCTGATGGAAAGTAGGCAGGTGGCAAGGGGCACAGGGGAGACCCTCAGGACAGTGAGGAGGGGTCTACAATAAGTAGCGTGTCTGCCAGTGAGTCCTGTGTGCTACGGAGTGGAAGTGCACGGCAGGGGTCAGGGGACACACCAGGGTTGAGCCATGCTGGGCGCTCAAGAAGGAGGGTGTGAGCCACCATACAGCACGGTTCATGAGGCACATGACGTATAATGTGTCCTCATCACATTTGGACAAGTACAGACTGTAACAGACATCACTTTTCTTTCCCCGTATAGTTTAGAAATAAAAAGGTTTTGTTTGTTTCACAACACAACTGGGCTATGTGTGTCTGACATTAGTGAGTGTGGTGACGGTTGCCATGTACCTGCCAAAGTATTGGGTTGCAATGTGGTTCCGTCTCTGTCTGCCTTGATTTGCAATGCTTCTATCCCCAGGCTGTCGGTGTGGTAGCTCTTGCTCCTCATCCTCCGAATCTGTGTCTTCAGGGGTGAGATGTAGCTCACGTCTGGTGGCAATGTTGTGTAGGATTGCACAGGCGGCGACAATCTGGAATGCTGTTTCTGGGGCATACTGGAGTGCACCTCCACTTTTGTGGAGGCACCTGAATCTTGCCTTTAACAATCCAAAGGTCCTCTCAATGACAGTTCTGGTCCGCCGATGGGCACTGTTATAACACCTCTCGTTGTCATTGCCAGGTGTTAGGTACGGGGTAAGTATCCATGGTCTTAGTGCATGTGCACTGTCACCTGTTTGACAAAAATAAGCAATGTTAGCAGGGCATGGATGGTTTCCACAGTGACCTGTATTGTCAGGCTCCGGCGCTGGCGCGGTTTCAATCGCATCTTTCCTGAGGCTTCCCCAGATAAACTATGTTCCTGCTCCATTTTTTCTAAAATCAGATGGTTCTCCTCCCGTCCCCTTTGTGGCAAGGTTCATTTGCCAGGCGGTAGCACCAGATGGTGGCTTAATTGCCCTCACCCTTCACACATTGTACCTGGGACTTCATATCCCAGAAACCCTCAATGTTAGCCATTTTTGGGGTGTGGCTCTCCTATATAAACCAGCCACACCCAAGCTCCAGTACACACTATTCTGGAGCCGTCCTTGAGCTGACTTCGTTTCCTGACTCTGCTTCAGAATTTTACTTACGAGTGTTCGAACTCGTTCCCGGTGAGCCCGTTCCATCGGGGCTTTCCCTGATGGTGTTTACTTTTGTTGCTAAGCAATTATAATTGTTGCGATCTCTCCTCCAGCCCCGGAGTTGAGTAATTGCTTGTTTCTACAGCGACCGGCTTTCTTTTACCGGCAACTTTGTTTAGAATTTCTTTCTGAATACAATGTATCTAAATAACTGACGAACTGCCGAAAAGAACATTTATTTCCACTGATTGATGTTATAGATCGTTTGTGATGTTTATTCAATACATGTTAAAGAGAATGAGAGAAACGATCTTTTAATTGTTTTTTCTTGTAGCATTTCGTTCATTTTTGCAAAGACAAAAAAGGAAGCTAGTGGACTTCGATTCAGAACGATCTTCTTGTGTGATTAACCCTTGGCTTCCTGGTTTCTACTTTGGGATTTATTGTTTCCCCTGAGCTTCTGGCATATGCTCTTTGGTACATTCTTGGTTTGGTCTGGAGTGCCACTTGTTTTAGATTCCCAAGCGAGATTAGGGAGCTTTCGTTTATTTAATATGTTTGATGGAAAACGTATTCGCTATATTATACTGTCTGATTTATAATTACTATTATTGATGTTTATTGTGTGTCTAACATTTTTCCTTTTTAGATCTCCCTCCTTGCTGTTCCTATCCTAATTTCCCTTCCCCTCGCCTGGCCGCTCCAATCATCAGTGCTATTACGGCATACTGAGTTGGTGCTGCCAAGAGGTGGGCCTCTAATCATCAACGCACAGACTCCGAGGAATTGGGCCCTGACATGTATGTAAGGCTTCAGGGTGTATTCAGCAATACCTAATAGATATCCGTCTCCAAACTCCCAACGTTCTAGGCGTTGGTGTATCCCACTGTGCCTGAATATGTATGAGTCATGTGTACTCCCTGGAAATTTAGCTACAATGTCAGTAATGACATTATGTGCATCACATACCACCTGGATGTTTAGTGAGTGGGTACATTTCCTATTGCAGAACACATATTCCAGATTTGCAGGAGGGCATATTTGTATATGTGTCCCGTCCACACACCCTATAACATGGGGGAAGTTGGCAATTCTATAGAAGTCCAACTTGGTGCTGTTAATTTCTGCCTCATTCCTGGGTAGGTATACATATCTGGACATGTGTGTGAGTATGGCATCTAGGAATGATCTGAAGAATCGTGAGAGTGAACTCTGGGATACCCCACCTGCCACAGCAATCACCCCCCTGATAGCTACCCGAGGCCAAGAGGTGCAGTGAGCATTGCACTTGCACATGTGTAGGGATGGCGCTGCCGCACATTTTCTGTCGTTCAAGCTGCGGATTGAGTAGTTCAATTAATTCTAAGATTGCAGCACTGCTCAGTCTATATTTGTCATAAATCTCCTCCTCAGTTTGTTGGAATAGTGTCTGCCTGGTTCGTTATATCCTCTCCTGTCTCTGCCTCCTCCTCCTCCTCCTCTGCTGGGCAGCGTGGACTCTCCTCCTCCATGCTATCACATACAGTTCAGCCATTTCGAGTAACCCAGATGCCTTCTGGGTCTCCTTTTATACTGTGGTTCTGGTTACCACCTGCTCTGAATCAGTGGTAATTTGGATGTGCAAAATGGGCTTTTTGCGACTAGTCGCAAATTGCGACTGGCTTTTTCATATGGTTTGCAACTCGCAAATTGCGACTTCCTTTTTGCGGGTCGCAAAATCAGGTCACATATTTTGCGAGTCAGTAATGGCTTGCATCGCTATTTGCACTTCGGAAATGGGATTTTTGAATCCCATTTCGGATTTTGTGAGATCGCAAATAGCGATTCGGGCCATTTGCGACTCTCAAATGTTTGCTACATCTGGCCCCAGGTGTTTAGGAAAAGGATTGTAAAGGGTTTGCTTCAATGGGGAATTAGCTTAGTAATATTTGGAATGGGGTGCTACTGAAATCATACAGGGAATATTAATCATAATAGCTTGCATATTAGGGATATGGGGATTATGCAAATTGTGTCAAAGGATTACATGAAAAGGTCTAAAAATAATCAGAGGAAGGAAGAACAAAACAGGGAAAGAATCTGTAGGGAAAATTTGAGAAGAGGGCAAAATGTTGAAGAAATCGAGCTATAAAATCTGTAGGGGGTAAAAGTAGTGTGATGACATATTTAGTCATCAGAGGAGGGATTTTTAACGCAAATGTCTTATTTAGACATTTTTTATAAATATTTATGTGTTCTGAATAACGAATTTGGTAGAAAATGAATAACGTAGAAAATAAGGCCCATATTTATACTTTTTTAGCGCTGCATTTGCGTTGTTTTGTGGCGCAAAGACGGCGCAAACTTGCAAAATACAATTGTATTTTGCAAGTTTACGCCGTTTTTGCGTCAAAAAGCGGCGCAACTGTGGCGCTAAAAAAGTATAAATATGAGCCTAAATGTGCATATTTGAAATTGTGACCTCGGAGAATGGCCACCAGTATTTACGAATTGTATTAAATGAGTGATTAACATACATGAAATATTGAAAACGTATTAGATTAATGTAGTAATATGTCATATTGGGAGTTATAATCTATGTTCTGTATAATTGTAGGCCTTAACTTAGCGAGCATCTTGGCCTAGTCTTGCCAGGCCTCATGCAGAAAGCTGAATTTCTTAACATCTAATGGAAAAATTCTGACAAAGTGAAGTAACTGTGAACTGATCATTGTTTTAATGAAATGCTAAACTGGAGCTTCTGTGAGAACCGACGGACAGCAATGGGACTATTAATGTGTAACGTGCATGAGATGTACTTTCCCAGGACTCGAACAATGAAGGCACTGACTGAAGAAGATGGAACATTTTTGATACCTGACGAGCCGGATGATGAGAACATCGTAAAGCGGACCAATCAACGACATGTGAACTGTGAAATATTAGAATTCATAGATATAGTACATAGACACTATTGGTTAAGATAATAACGTACAACTATTGACCAATAGGAAACTGAAGGATAGTCTGGGTGACTTTGATAGAACAACGTGACAGAGGGAAGAGAGCTCAGATGTTAGGGGAGCAGACCTTATTCCGATTTTGTGATGCGTTATTGAGAAGAGAAGAGATTCGAGACCCTGTCACTGGGCTCATACTCTCTGATTGAGAGTCTAATGTGATGCTGATCGACTGATGACCTGAGGACGAAGACTGACTCTGTTGCTGACCCATTCTGTGGATAGGTAGATATGACAATGTGACTGAAATGCATTATTGTGCCTTTCCTTTCTAGGTGCCAACTGTGCTGTCTAAATGGTGTTTTTAGCTAGATGTTTTTTCTAAATTCTTGTTTTCTAAATTGTTATGCATGACGCCACACATGCTGATGCTAATCTGGGTTACATGAGGGTTTCCTTACATGACGTTGACAGATTATCGAGATAAGTGGTTGACGGACTGTTTTGCTGAACTTCATGACCAGGAATGACTTACTGTCTTTGATTCTTTTATTGACCTGTGTTAATGCTTTAGAATGTGCTCTGATGCAAGCTTTGATTAGTCTATGTTTTTGGCGTCTTCTACCAAATTGATGCTGGGTTTTTCTTTGAATTGAATTGCGTTTGACTTAATCTCGAGACTCAGTATTGTAATCAACAGGGAAATAAAATTATAAAACGTATACCGAGGTGTGGTTATTCATGGCTGAAAGGTCATGGTATGATCTTTATTGCTTGTATTGACTATTGATTGATGATTTGATTCATGGTTATAAATATTGTGCATCGATTACTAAGAACATTGGTCACATCTTAGCTAGGATGCGAATCAAAAGGTTCACCGACCTATACGCGTCACCTTGTAAGTTTACTTATTAAGGTCCGGCGCGCTAACACTATCAAACCACAAAGAAGTTTGTACATTTCATTGGTTCTTGACATTGACGTATGATCGTTTCTTGATGTTACAGTTAAATCTCCTTAACGCACCATATATAGTAACCTAAAACATAGACAAGGAAATTACAGAACATGTCCTACGTGTCTAATATTGCGTGATAAATTTTTCAACAGAACGAGAACATTACCTACGCAGGATGGTACATTTCCAAAGAAAGATTGCTTCAGCTAGCATTTAATGATATTTCATGGTGGCTGTTCTAATAGCAAGCCTTGCAACATAATGCATTCCCGGCAACAGTAAAATATCAGTAAAATATCATTAACCATAGTTCATGTAGGTCATTAGTTGTTCAACAGAAACAGGCCCAGTTGTCATTGGGTATCATAGGGCCCAATAGGCCCAGAATGGATCCTGGGAAAATGCGATTCCACATTCTGCCCTCTGATACTCAATGACAACCTAGACTTTGTGATGGAGGGGTGCCATTTCTGTGGTGTTTCCAGTCCTGGCGTTGCCTTCACTTCCTAGTTGGCAGGGATGTGCAGTAGCCTTGCTGCAGGCATTCTCTATGAGGACTGTCAAGAAGGAGGAACAAACTCTTATCAGCACACACAGAGTTATGAGTGCCACTATCCCTACCACCAGCACTTCTATCAGCCATGATCCCCAACCACAGAACCTGGTCCCGATCGTCCCGAGTATCCCTCCTACCTCTATTGAAACTGGAGATTGCCCCCTTTTCTACCTCCCTTATATTTCCTATTGCCCCTCTTATATTACCGCTATTGTCCAGAATATACATGCAGCACTCTTGAGGGATCACCTGACAGACACCACCATCTTTTGCTAGAATGATGTCTAACGCCATTCTGGTTTGAATCACAACAGCTCTTAGATCCGTGAGTTCCCCAGTAATATACCCCAGGGTTGTTGCTGTGGAGCTCGCCAATATTTCCACCAACCCTGCTAATTTGTGTATTTATTATTCGGAATGCATGACCCCTAGTGGTTTTATTAGCTATAGCCTTATCTATCCAAGGGAGTGTTCTCTTTCTGCGTATTCCCGAGGGGGTGCCTTATCCATTAATTGGGGCAAACTTGGTACCTGGGATGTTTGTGTAATCTGTAGTCCCCTGAACAGTAGTGGGCAGATGGGTGCATATATAGCAATTAGAGACATTCACAACTTCTTTATATAATCTAACCATTTGTACAAATGCGTTATCAGCATAAGATTCCTTATCCTCGCCCCATGATGTCTGTCCCCTGCTCCCCACCTCTTCCAGTAGGCCTGTGTCCCTTCCCTCTGAAGTATTTGCATGCCCTTGTTCACTTTTATTTTTATAATTGTCCTCATCTAAAAATTGTATATAAATTTCATTTGCATATACTATTATTATTATTGTCAATATTATTCCTAGAGCTGGGGTACATATGGTGGTCAATACTGCAGGCTACTTCCTTTCTTCTTTCTTTCTTCCAGGCATTATTCTTCTCATCAATGAGACTGTTCTCAATCTGTAGCTGCTCTCAGGTCGTTACCCGGAGTCTCAAATGAAATCCTTATGCTGCTGTCTTCTTTCCTCTTGTTCCCTCGGTGGTACCTCGTAGTGTGGAGTCCGAGGTTAACTAGCACTTGACACCAACCAAGGTACTTTGTAGATGTATGCAGACAGGACCCACTTGCACCCTGTGTCTCCTGCGGTGCAAGCAGGTCACCACAGGACCTTCTTGCACCTCCTTGCTCCTGTAGGGGGTGCAGCACGAGCAGTCCCGTCAATGTTGACTTGTCTGGCTGGTCGATCAGAGATTATGGGGGTCATTCTGACCCTGGCGGTCATTGACCGCCAGGGTCAACGACCGCGGGAGCACCGCCAACAGGCTGGCGGTGCTCCCAAGGGCATTCTGACCGCGGCGGTATGGCCGCGGTCAGAAAGGGAAAACCGGCGGTGTCCCGCCGGTTTTCCGCTGCCCTGAGGAATCCTCCATGGCGGCGCAGCTTGCTGCGCCGCCATGGGGATTCCGACCCCCTCACCGCCATCCTGTTCCTGGCGGTTTTGACCGCCAGGAACAGGATGGCGGTGAGGGGTGTCGTGGGGCCCCTGGGGGCCCCTGCAGTGCCCATGCCAATGGCATGGGCACTGCAGGGGGCCCCGTAAGAGGCCCCCAAAAAGAGGCAGACACTGAAAATCGCGACGGGTGCTACTGCACCCGTGGCACCCTTCCCACTCCGCCGGCTCCATTCGGAGCCGGCTTCCTCGTGGGAAGGGGTTTCCCGCTGGGCTGGCGGGCGGCCTTCTGGCGGTCGCCCGCCAGCCCAGCGGGAAACACAGAATAACCGCGGCGGTCTTCTGACCGCGTAGCGGTATTCTGTTGGGGGAACTTTGGCCTCCGCCGCCCGTCAAGGTTGGAATGACCCCCTATATCTCTGCGGAGGTGGTGGGCCTTTCAGCAACACCGCAGGTGGCTACTGGAGATCCGTTGGTCCCATGGCCTTCTTGGTGTGTGAGCTGTGGGTCAGGATGTCAGCCCCTCATACTTGTCCGCTGTAGCTGTTGTCAGTAAGATCTGGTAGGGTCCCTTCCACCTCAGTTGAAGACAGTGGCGTCTGGTGTGGGCCTTGACCCACACCCAATCCCAAGGCTGCAGTCCGTGATCTGGTGGTGTTTCTTCTTCTGGCAAGATCTGCAGTACCTGGCAGTGGACATAACACAATGTCTCTGTTATTTTTCTGCAGTATTGTAACAATAGATCATCTGTCACTGCCAGTGACACGATGGACATGTGGCATGGTATGTGCATGGAGCGTCCAAACACCACCTTGTGGGGGCTTAATTTTGTAACCCTGTCGGGGGTGCTTCTCATAGTAAGCAATGCCAGCGGCAGTGCATCAATCCATGATAGTTTAGTCGCCGCACATATTTTCCCTATTTTGTTCTTTAGTACCCCATTTTTTCTCTCAACAGCTCCCACTGCAGGTGGGTGGTACATACAGTGCAACTTCTGGGTTATTCCTAACCCTTTACAAAGGCCCTGAATCACATGTGAAATGAATCCTTATCCATTGTCAGAAGTTAAAAGAGTCGGTACCCCAAAGCGTGGTATTAGCTCTTTTAGAAGACATTTAGCAACTGTCTGTGCATCGCAGTTCTTAGCGAGGTACGCTTCTGTCCATTTGCTAAACATGCAAACTATTACTAAAGCATATCTGAATTTGTGTGGCATTTCAATAAATTCCATTTGAAGACTCTCAAAATGTCCGTGTGGCGATGGGAAAGGGCCTGGAGCAGTGGGTGTACCCTTGCCTGTATTGTACTGTGCACAGATAGTGCACATCTTACACAACTGTTTTGCACATTGCCAAAACTTGGTATTGAGCCAACACTGGGAAAACAGACGGATCATCCCATCCTGCCCCACATGTGAGGGGCCATGAAAAAGGCAGGCGATGGAGGTGAGTAACATGGATGCCAAACATGTCTTGCCATTTGGGGCTACCCAAACTCCTTCTTTATCCTCTCTGCAGCCACCCTTACTCCATTCTTCTAATTCTTGCTCCCCAGACTGCTGTTGAACACTTTTGGGATCAAAGTACGCACTTTCTTCCTTAGCCAGTGGGGCAGACATAACCTGTATCATTTCACAGTCGCACCCACTTAGTGCTATCCTCCTTGCTTCCCTGTCAACGAGTGCATTTCCCATGGAAATGTAATCTCTAGAGGAGGTGTGAGCCGCACATTTCACAATTGCAATCTTTTTTTGGCAAAAGTAGAGTTTGCAACAAGTCAGCAATCAATGATGCATGCTGTATGTGCTGTCCAGCTGATGTGAGGAATCCCCTCATTGCCCACAACTGGCCAAAATCATGTGTGACCCAGAAAGCATATTGGCTGTCTGTGTAAATGTTTGCCGACCTTCCTTCTGCCAACTTGCAGGCTCTTGTAAGTGCTACTAATGCTGCTACCTGAGCACTTTTTATTGTAGATAGCCTTCCTCCTTCCAATAATCTTTTGACCCTCCCTACAGCATAAACGGCCTGTAGCATCCCAGTGTGGTCCCTAATGCATGACCCATCGACAAACAAATCACCCTCTGCATCTGGGAACGGGGTGTCTCTGATGTCTGGTCTCACCTTCATGTGTCTGTTGACCGCTACAATGCAGTCGTGGAAGGAGTTGTTTATGGAGAGGTCATCATGGTCATGCTTCGTAGGCAGAAGGCAGGAGAGATTCAATGTGGTGCATCTCTTAATCATTATGTGCGGTGCCAGCAAATTTAGCTCATATCGAGAGAGACAAGCGTTTGCGAGGTGTTGAGTCTTAGTGGTAGTCAATAATGTGTCAACTGCATGCAGGACATGGGACACCAGTGTGTGTGCCAGTACAATATTCTCTGATTGTTCTACTGCTAGAGTAGCTACTGCTACTGCCCTCAGGCATGGAGGAAGGCCCTTTGCTACTGGGTCTAAGGTGGCAGAATAATATGCCACTCAGCAGGAGAAGGAGCTGTGTTTCTGTGCCAATACTCCCAGGGAGCAGCCTCCTTTCTCGTAACAAAATAGGTGGAATTATTTATTGTAATCTGGGAGGCCAAGTGCTGGTGCTACGTACAGTTCCCTCTTCAGTTTTTGGAAAGCTTCCTCACAATCCATGGGCCATGGTACCTTGTCTGGCACTTCTTTGTGTGTGAGGTTCTAGAGTGCAATCAGGGAGAAATCTGTGATTCAATGTCTGCAGTAGCCTGCCACCCCTAAAAAATCCCTCACTTCCCTCTGTGTTTGTGGCCTTGGGTATTGTGTTATAGTTGCTATGCTTTCTGGCAGCAATCTCCTTGATCCTTGGGTCAGTTCATGTCACAGGTATTGCACTTTCAGTTGACAAAACTGTAATTTCTGGGGGAAACCTTATGGCCCTTCATTGCTAGGTGACATAATACGGCCACTATATCTTGAACGCATGTTGTCCGTGACGGTGAGTTTAATAATTAGTCATCAATATATTGTACCAACGCGGATCCTCCCGGTAGGCGCCACGATGCCAAATCTGTTTGTAGCGCATTGGAAAATATTGAGGGGCTGGCACAAAATCCCTGGGCTAACCATTCCCATGTTAGTCTTCTTGCTTTAAAAGTAAAGGTCGAAGAGATACTGAGATTCCCTATGAAGAGGCAAAGAAAAGAAAGCTTTGCTGAGGTCTAAGACAGTGAAATGAGTGGCTGTGCTTGGGATGTTGGATAGGATGGTAGCTGGATTTGGAACCACTGGGAATTATGGTATGACTGCCTTATTGAGTTCTCGCAGATCTTGAACTAATCGGTACACCGGGGCCCTTTCGGATTCCTTGGTGGCCTTCTTCACCGGGAGAATCGGAGTATTGCAAGGGCTACTTTGTATCTCCTGCAATATCCCTTTCTTCAGGAGGTCCTCTGTTACCGGGTTTATGCCCTCCTCCCCTTCCTTAGCTATTTTGTATTGAGGAACCAGTGGCAGTGATGCCCTGGAGTGCAGTGTCACCGGCACTGGGAGGTAGTCCAATATCCTCCCCACATCATTTGGTCCCTGTACCCAGAACTTGCTAGGGGCCGAGTCTTGTAACTCTTGTTTGAGGCTCTGCACTTGCACTTTTTCTTGGTGATCGCATCTCATAAATGCCTGTAACATTATCCCATTCTCCCTACTTTCCAGAAATATCCCTTCAGGTAAGCGGGCGGATAGAACATTGTAACTTGCATAGGAGGTGCCTTCCCAGCAAGTTGACTGGGCAATGTCTACCAAAGATGAATTGATGTTTTACAATGATAGGGCCTACTTTAAATTTCAGCGGTTGTGTTAGATATTTATTCATAGGTTGTCCTGTCATTCCTATAGCTGTTATTTATGTTCCCGATAGTGGTGCATCTGGTATGTCGGACACTATCAGCATTGACCTGATTCCGCCTGTGTACACTAAGAATAGTACTGTTTTACTCAACACTGTCCCGTCTACATATGGACCGTCTTGATCCACTGATATTGCTGGACCCATGAAGTTTGTGTCTGGAGGAGGCGGATTTGGGAACCCATTCTCCTCCCTGTTCCACTGTCTTCCACCGGTCTGGGGTGGCGGTGGGGGTTGAGGTGTCTGTGGTCTGTCTTGGTTACAATCAGACCAACATAACACAAAAATGGGGGGCTAGCCCTGAACCATGACAGTGCCTCCTACCCTTTGAACTGTGAGGGAAATAATCACATAATTCGTTATTACAATTGCAAGATGGCAAAAGGTATCTAATGTCATATCTGTTATATTGCTGTCTGTACGGTGTTCATAAAAATTATTATAAACATAAATTGTGGTCCTGGTATAATATAATATAATAGCAGCCTCAGTCTTTCAGTTTCTACTGTGTACCAATATTCCCCATTTTATTTCGTCAACCTATTCTACCAGGAACCCACTCACATTCTCCCTCAGGCATACATTTTAAACTCATCCAAGGGGGGAGAAAATGCTCTAATGAGAAAAGAATAATAACATTAATACAGAATCCGACGAGTGGCAGCTGGCCACCAACAGAAAGTCTGGAGCAACCAGTGGAGGGGGGGCAGAGCTATCGGCATGCCAGTGGCGGCAAAGGAAAAACATAACAAGGAAAAAGAGCAGGCTCAAAAGAACAGAAACCGTCAATATCAAAAGAACCCCCAGCTCCATTAGGAAGTTCATAAGGTGCTCCACCCTGCTCCCCCGTCCCCCTTTTTCCATAAGCACACCTCATAACCCACAAAACAAATATAAAAAAATTAAAAAAGGCAAAATGAGAGGCGACCAAAGAAGTGACCGATACTCATGACAGCCCCAGCTCCCCGTCCGGGGGGGCCTCTCCAATGAATGGCAGAAAAGCCACAGGTGCGCCCCCTCCCCCCCAAACAGAGCTGGGAGCCGGGCCGGGGAGACAAACAGTCGAAACACTGCATTCTTCACCAAGATGTTGAAGCAAAATCAGCACAGCTCAGCTCAGCTCAGAAACCGAAGACCAGCCTGCTCTTGAGTTAAGATAAAGTAATTTATTACATGCACACGGAGACTGAACAGCCTGGGAGATCAAGCCTGAAAAGTCTAAAGAAGTAAGTAATACATGATCTTTTATGCTATCAAACCACAAAGATGTTTGTGCATTTAATTGGTTCTTCACATTGCCGAATGATCATTTGTTTAAGATTGCAAAAGGTGTTACCGTGAAATATCTTTAACGCACCATATACAGTATAGTAACCTAAAGCACAGACAAGGAAATTATAGAACATGTCCTACGTGTCTAATATAGCGTGATACATTTTTCAACAGAAGTGAGAACAGTACGTACGCAGGATGGTACATTTCCAAAGAAAGATTGCTTCAGCTAGCATGCAATGATATTTCATGGTGGCTGTTCTAATAGCAAGCCTTGCAACATAATGCATTCTGAGAAACAGTAAAATATCAGTGAAATATCATTAACCATAGTTCATGTAGGTCATTGGTTGTACAATAGAAGCAGGCCCAGTTGTCATTGGGTATTATAGGGCCCAACAGGCCCAGAATGTATCCTGGGAAAATGCAATGCCACACTGGCAGGAAGCCACACTGGTCGGAATGCACCAGGTGAGGCAGTGTACGTACCAGCCAGGCCACCAAGACCTTCGCGAATATCTTGATGTCCGCATTGATTAGTGAGATGGGACGATAGGACGAACATTGATCCCGGAGCAGGTCGTCCTTAGGTCTAACCAAGATCATGGCGCAGTCCTGACCCGGACCGAAGGAGCCGCGGCGAACATAGTAATAGGAGGCGAAGGTGCGGCCGATTGCCAACAGGTCCTCCTGCACTGTGCCCGTCTGTTCCCTGATAAGGGGCACCACTCAGGGCGAGACATCATGGGTCGCCAGCCAAAAAAGCAGTTTCCCGGGCTTGCCGCCCAGCTTGAATCCCCCCACCCCCAGGGCCATCTGGCGAGATGTTCCAGCTCTGCCATATCAACCTCCAGTTCAATTATTCGCCGTGCCGCTGGACCTCCCGCTGCTCGACGTACCCCTTAATGATGCCTCTCAAGGTAGGTTTGTTTGCAGCCCAGAGGGTCCCTGCCAAGGCCACTGAGCCCTGGTTTCCTCTAAAGTAGTGTGTTAATTCTTGGTCAATGAATTCAACACAATTGGTGTCTTTCAAATACCTGGCGCTGAAGCGCCACATGGCTCATACATTCTGCGCCAGGGTGACCCAACTCAAGAGGACCAGCACATGGTCCGAGATACGCAGGCCACGATCAGCACTGAGGTCAATGCTAGAAGATCCGCCGCCGGGAGCCATATTAAATCTATCCGCGCCTCTGTGTGATGGGCCACCAACCGACGTCTGTGGGTGCCAAGCGCGTCATGCTTCGCACAGGCCCAAGGCGTCTGGCCAGTTCGATAGGCACGTAGAAACCATGTGACACCCCGTACATGGGACAGCAGAAGTGTCTCGGAGAGGGTCTTGGACCGCGTTGAAGTCCCCTCCCAGAACAGTAGTTCCCTACACTAGGGAAAGAAGCAGAGCGGGCAGTCCTGCCAGGGTGGGCCGAAGAAACTGCGGAGGAAGATGACATGAAACAAAGTTGACCTGTCGACCTGCCTGGCATCCCTATGCTCCTACATACCTCCCATTGGGGTCGGTGCGGACCCTGTCCACCAGTATGGGTAACATCTTATGGAGCATGAGGGCCACACTCCTGGAGCCCCTGGAGAAACCAGAGTGGTATACCCAGTTGTAGCCGAAGCAACCGAGAAACAAACAAACTTGTTCCCACCAAGTGGGTCTCCTGTAAGAGAACTCCCCGGGCAATATCTCCTAATGTAACGTGGGACCGTGGCTCTCTTGATGCAGTCTAACAGGCCATTCACATTCCAGGAGAGTACTGCAGACATATTACAAGTGAAGGTAATGGCATTGAACGCAACTCTGGTCCTTCAGGCTGCCAATCACCAGGGCTACTGTGGATGACACGGGGCAACAGGTTGTTCTGCAAATGATTCACTGTGTACGGGTATAACCTGAAAAAAATTAAGTTAGTACAAAGGCAACAACAAATTACAGTTCCCCACAACCCCCCAACACCCTCCACCCCATACTTCTACCCCTGAAGTATTTGTCGCCCCTGCCCAACACTTTTGCAACCTAGCAAAGTACAAAAAATAATTTTTGGGGGTCCTCAAGATTTAGCAGTGCCATATTCAAGGATGTGAACCTGACCATCAGTATGCAGCCAAAGTATGACCATTCCAGTCACTCAAGGTACTGCCCATCTCCGGCCCGGGAGCCAGCCGCTGCCCGGTGTTCCGAGCTAAGTCTGGGCCTTTCAGCTCTGATCACTCTGAGGGAGTCAGCGTATCCTCAGCGGACACAAACAGGGTCAGGGTGGCCATCAGGGCAGTGTCCAATGCCGCGTCCACCAGCAGCTGAGGCACAGGTGAGGCCACTGGTCCACCCCACCCTCCCCCGCCACCTCCCGCAACCTCCTGGAGCAGGAGCGTTTCCTCCATATGCGGGCCAAGAGGGGGGCTTTACACAGGGTTTCAGTTCCTTCCCCTGCCCCCTGCCCCCCACGTCCGGAGGCCTCAGGACGTGTCTGTCAGCAGCCCACTCCCAGGCCTGCCCCAGTGAGCCAAAGAAAAACATGTTGGATTGGAAAATAACTTTTAGGTAGGCGGGAAAGAGCAGCATGTAGCGCAAGGTCAACACACGTAGTTTCTGTTTGACCACCTCGAAGGATGTGCTTTTGCTGCAGAGCTCTGGAGTAGTCCGGGAAAAACAGGATTTTGGAGTTCTGGTAGCGGAGGTCTGTCTGACTCCTTGCTTTGTACAGAATTGCATGGTGGTCTCTAAAGTTCAGGATCCTCAGGATTATCAGTTGGAGTGGCATGCCTACCATTGGATGAGGCACTAGCGAGCGGTGTGCCCGTTATATGATGAAGGTGGAGGACAATTTCTCTGCAGGCATCCCGTGCGAAACCAGGCCCCAAGCGCCGCAGCCAGATCTGGAACCTGGGGGGGTGGCGCTGGCCTATGCCAGCCCATGGCTTGGCAGTCCAGCCTCCGGGGCCATGGGTATAGAGAACCTCTGACCCAGCGGTGGCCCCTTGAAGTCCGCTTCAGGAGGCCTCAACCCCGCTGACCACCATCAGACCCCCACTCCACCACGCCGCCTCCACCTCAGCAAGTCTATGTGGCCCCGTGGCACTCCGTCTGCAGAAGGGGCACTCAGGGGTCCAGGTCCCACGTGTCTCAAACCAGGGCGGGGGAGGCAGAAGGCGGGGACACTCCTCACACACAATGTATTCCTGGGCCTCCCCCTGCCATTCCTGGCCAGCCCCAAGCTCCTGCTCTGTCTGCTGGGCCCAACTTCCTCACATCCAAGGTCCTCAGTCCGTGGGGCCTGGGAGGTCTCCCGCCTCCCATGTGCTCCTATGCTTCTCCAGGAGGGCCGCCTCGAATTGCTGGATGGGGGGCTGCCACCTCCTGTGCACCCCCGTCAGCCACCCCCCACCTCACCTCCAGGTACAGCTGGCGATCTGGCCTCCCCCGGCCCTACTCGCCATGGGCGTATGCCCTGTCACCTCCAGGGTCTGCCCCAGGCCCCTCCCCATGCGCCTCGGGAATCTGCTGGGGCCCAGAATGGATCATGCGGCACCCACTATCCAAGGCCAGGTGAGCACCACATTAGTGCTGTGTTTCTGCGGCGGCCGGGTCCAGTCTCTGCCTCCGGCCCACGCCAGCTGCCCTGCCGTCCCAGGGCCAGGGGGGAGAACCAAAACACCCAGGCTCCCCGCCAGATCACTGTTTCAAGCCGCCGAGGCCCAAGCGTGCCTTACGCAGCCCCTGCAATCTTGAGGTCAGGTGGGCCCACTGCAGGTGCGTTGCGCAGGTTCTGCTTGCCTTCCCATCCGTTTCGGCAGGCTCTTCTCTGCCCTCCGATTTCCTGCGCTACGTCTGCGGCCCCCGGACTCCCGGGGGGCCACGTGGTCAGGTAGGATCAGGTCAGATGTCTGGTGGGCCGCAGAGCTCCACTAGAACGCCGCAACCATGCTGGGTGACTTAGTGCCCCCCCAATGATAACATATTTAAATAAGATTCAAGGTTTTTTTTCAACAGCTTCTTCTACATGAAAAGTAATTTGTCTATGTCGCTGAGCAACATGACCGACATCCTCATTAATATGCTGCTTTACTTTAATAGTTTTTAACTTTCCTAAACCATGAACCAATGAAGGGAATCAACTTACTATTTTGTGATGAGCATTCATGTTGTAATTCATAGAAATCAGTCCCATGTCTTCAGCGCCGTTGATACTGAGCAAATAGCCACTTGAAGATGTACTGTGAAGCACATGGATTGGTGCTTGTACCTTCAGTTTTTTATGTTTTACTGTCGCTTCAATGAATCTTCACTCTTCATGGGCATCGATGAAGCCCAAATATACACTTTGGTCTTCAACGGCGTAAGTCGCGGTAACAGGGACAGTTCATTGTTTTTTTATTCAAACATCATATTTAAAAGTACACCACTGTCAATAAAGAAACGTATTGAACATCCAGTTATTTTTCAATGTAACCTTTGGACAGTGTTTGTATGATTGTGCTGCTTTGGCACGTAGACTTTTCTTTGACTGATATTTTTCTTCACATGTGACCACTCCAACATGTACACATTTTTCTGAGGTAAACATCAACATGGCACAATCACTTCCTTAACTTTCACTTATGATTGAAGCAGAAGAACTGGATGACAATGATTTAGATGACAATCAACTGTGTTTAGTATCTACTTGCCTCAACTGATGTCACTGCTTCGCCTTTTGGGCATGTGTAAAACACTGCTTCTGAAACGTTCTGGTGGCCATTATGTCTTTGTACAGTTGCACAGTAGTGCACTTACTTTTTCATTCCCTTTATACATTGTAAGGAAATGCCTCCTTGGCATGGTTGCCCCCTGACTTTTTGCCTTTGCTGATGCTATGTTTACAATTGAAAGTGTGCTGAGGCCTGCTAACCAGGCCCCAGCACCAGTGTTCTTTCCCTAACCTGTACTTTTGTATCCACAATTGGCAGACCCTGGCATCCAGATAAGTCCCTTGTAACTGGTACTTCAAGTACCAAGGGCCCTGATGCCAAGGAAGGTCTCTAAGGGCTGCAGCATGTCTTATGCCACCCTGGAGACCTCTCACTCAGCACAGACACACTGCTTGCCAGCTTGTGTGTGCTAGTGAGGACAAAACGAGTAAGTCGACATGGCACTCCCCTCAGGGTGCCATGCCAGCCTCTCACTGCCTATGCAGTATAGGTAAGACACCCCTCTAGCAGGCCTTACAGCCCTAAGGCAGGGTGCACTATACCATAGGTGAGGGTACCAGTGCATGAGCATGATACCCCTACAGTGTCTAAATAAAACCTTAGACATTGTAAGTGCAGGGTAGCCATAAGAGTATATGGTCTGGGAGTCTGTCAAACACGAACTCCACAGCACCATAATGGCTACACTGAAAACTGGGAAGTTTGGTATCAAACTTCTCAGCACAATAAATGCACACTGATGCCAGTGTACATTTTATTGTAAAATACACCACAGAGGGCACCTTAGAGGTGCCCCCTGAAACTTAACCGACTATCTGTGTAGGCTGACTAGTTTTAGCAGCCTGCCACAAACCGAGACATGTTGCTGGCCCCATGGGGAGAGTGCCTTTGTCACTCTGAGGCCAGTAACAAAGCCTGCACTGGGTGGAGATGCTAACACCTCCCCCAGGCAGGAATTGTCACACCTGGCGGTGAGCCTCAAAGGCTCACCTCCTTTGTGCCAACCCAGCAGGACACTCCAGCTAGTGGAGTTGCCCGCCCCCTCCGGCCAGGCCCCACTTTTGGCGGCAAGGCCGGAGAAAATAATGAGAAAAACAAGGAGGAGTCACTGGCCAGTCAGGACAGCCCCTAAGGTGTCCTGAGCTGAGGTGACTCTGACTTTTAGAAATCCTCCATCTTGCAGATGGAGGATTCCCCCAATAGGGTTAGGATTGTGACCCCCTCCCCTTGGGAGGAGGCACAAAGAGGGTGTACCCACCCTCAGGGCTAGTAGCCATTGGCTACTAACCCCCCAGACCTAAACACGCCCTTAAATTTAGTATTTAAGGGCTACCCTGAACCCTAGAAAATTAGATTCCTGCAACTACAAGAAGAAGGACTGCCTAGCTGAAACCCCTGCAGCGGAAGACCAGAAGACGACAACTGCCTTGGCTCCAGAAACTCACCGGCCTGTCTCCTGCCTTCCAAAGATCCTGCTCCAGCGACGCCTTCCAAAGGGACCAGCGACCTCGACATCCTCTGAGGACTGCCCCTGCTTCGAAAAGACAAGAAACTCCCGAGGACAGCGGACCTGCTCCAAGAAAAGCTGCAACTTTGTTTCCAGCAGCTTTAAAGAACTCTGCAAGCTCCCCGCAAGAAGCGTGAGACTTGCAACACTGCACCCGGCGACCCCGACTCGGCTGGTGGCGATCCAACACCTCAGGAGGGACCCCAGGACTACTCTGATACTGTGAGTACCAAAACCTGTCCCCCCTGAGCCCCCACAGCGCCGCCTGCAGAGGGAATCCCGAGGCTTCCCCTGACCGCGACTCTTTGAATCTAAAGTCCCGACGCCTGGGAGAGACCCTGCACCCGCAGCCCCCAGGACCTGAAGGACCGGACTTTCACTGGAGAAGCGACCCCCAGGAGTCCCTCTCCCTTGCCCAAGTGGAGGTTTCCCCGAGGAACCCCCCCCTTGCCTGCCTGCAGCGCTGAAGAGATCCCGAGATCTCTCATAGACTAACATTGCGAACCCGACGCTTGTTTCTACACTGCACCCGGCCGCCCCCGCGCCGCTGAGGGTGAAATTTCTGTGTGGACTTGTGTCCCCCCCGGTGCCCTACAAAACCCCCCTGGTCTGCCCTCCGAAGACGCGGGTACTTACCTGCAAGCAGACCGGAACCGGGGCACCCCCTTCTCTCCATTCTAGCCTAGGTGTTTTGGGCACCACTTTGAACTCTGCACCTGACCGGCCCTGAGCTGCTGGTGTGGTGACTTTGGGGTTGCTCTGAACCCCCAACGGTGGGCTACCTTGGACCAAGAACTGAACCCTGTAAGTGTCTTACTTACCTGGTAAAACTAACAAATACTTACCTCCCCTAGGAACTGTGAAAATTGCACTGTGTCCACTTTTAAAACAGCTATTTGTGAATAACTTGAAAAGTATACATGCAATTTTGACGATTTGAAGTTCCTAAAGTACTTACCTGCAATACCTTTCGAATGAGCTATTACATGTAGAATTTGAACCTGTGGTTCTTAAAATAAACTAAGAAAAGATATTTTTCTATATAAAAACCTATTGGCTGGATTTGTCTCTGAGTGTGTGTACCTCATTTATTGTCTATGTGTATGTACAACAAATGCTTAACACTACTCCTTGGATAAGCCTACTGCTCGACCACACTACCACAAAATAGAGCATTAGTATTATCTATTTTTACCACTATTTTACCTCTAAGGGGAACCCTTGGACTCTGTGCATGCTATTCCTTACTTTGAAATAGCACATACAGAGCCAACTTCCTACATTGGTGGATCAGCGGTGGGGTACAAGACTTTGCATTTGCTGGACTACTCAGCCAATACCTGATCACACGACAAATTCCAAAATTGTCATTAGAAATTGATTTTTGCAATTTGAAAAGTTTTCTAAATTCTTAAAAGACCTGCTAGGGCCTTGTGTTAGATCCTGTTTAGCATTTCTTTTAGAGTTTAAAAGTTTGGTAAAAGTTTGAATTAGATTCTAGAACCAGTTTTAGTTTCTTAAAAAGTATTCCAACTTTTAGAAGCATAATGTCTAGCACAGATGTGAATGTGGTGGAACTCGACACCACACCTTACCTCCATCTACAGATGAGAGAGCTAAGGTCACTCTGTAAACTAAAGAAAATAGCAATGGGCCCCAAACCTACCAAAGTACAGCTCCAGGAGCTTTTGGCAGAGTTTGAAAAGGCCAACCCCTCTGAGGATGGCAACTCAGAGGATGAAGATAGTGACTTGGAGGGAAATTCCCCCCCTCCAGTCCTACTTAGGGAGAGCAGGGCTTCTCAAGCCCTGACTCCACAAATAATAGTCAGAGATGCTGGTTCCCTCACAGGAGGGACCAACAACTCTGAAATCACTGAGGATAACCCCAGTGAAGAGGACATCCAGTTAGCCAGGATGGCCAAAAGATTGGCTTTGGAAAGACAGATCCTAGCCATAGAGAGGGAAAGACAAGAGATGGGCCTAGGACCCATCAATGGTGGCAGCAACTTAAATAGGGTCAGAGATTCTCCTGACATGTTGAAAATCCCTAAAGGGATTGTAACTAAATATGAAGATGGTGATGACATCACCAAATGGTTCACAGCTTTTGAGAGGGCTTGTGTAACCAGAAAAGTGAACAGATCTCACTGGGGTGCTCTCCTTTGGGAAATGTTCACAGGAAAGTGTAGGGATAGACTCCTCACACTCTCTGGACAAGATGCAGAATCTTATGACCTCATGAAGGGTACCCTGATTGAGGGCTTTGGATTCTCCACTGAGGAGTACAGGATTAGGTTCAGGGGGGCTCAAAAATCCTCGAGCCAGACCTGGGTTGACTTTGTTGACTACTCAGTGAAAACACTAGATGGTTGGATTCAAGGCAGTGGTGTAAGTAATTATGATGGGCTGTACAATTTATTTGTGAAAGAACACCTGTTAAGTAATTGTTTCAATGATAAACTGCATCAGCATCTGGTAGACCTAGGACCAATTTCTCCCCAAGAATTGGGAAAGAAGGCGGACCATTGGGTCAAGACAAGGGTGTCCAAGACTTCAACAGGGGGTGACCAAAAGAAAGGGGTCACAAAGACTCCCCAGCAGAAGGGTGATGAGACAACCAAAACTAAAAATAGTAAAGAGTCTTCTACAGGCCCCCAAAAACCTGCACAGGAGGGTGGGCCCAGAGCCTCTTCACAAAACAATGGGTACAAGGGTAAAAACTTTGATCCCAAAAAGGCCTGGTGTCATAGCTGTAAACAGCATGGACACCAAACTGGAGACAAGGCCTGTCCCAAGAAAGGTTCCACTCCAAACTCCCATCCAGGTAACACTGGTATGGCTAGTCTCCAAGTGGGATCAACAGTGTGCCCAGAGCAAATCAGGGTCCACACTGAAGCTACTCTAGTTTCTGAGGGTGGGGTGGATTTAGCCACACTAGCTGTCTGGCCGCCTAACATGCAAAAATACAGACAGCAACTCTTAATTAATGGGACTAGAATAGAGGGCCTGAGGGATACAGGTGCCAGTGTCACCATGGTGACAGAGAAACTGGTTTCCCCTGGCCAATACCTGACTGGAAAAACTTACACAGTCACCAACGCTGACAATCAGAGAAAAGTACATCCCATGGCAATGGTTACTTTAGAATGGGGAGGGGTCAATGGCCTGAAACAGGTGGTGGTCTCCTCAAATATCCCAGTGGACTGTCTGCTTGGAAATGACCTGGAGTCCTCAGCATGGGCTGAGGTAGAGCTAAAAACCCATGCAGCAATGCTGGGTATCCCTGAACTGGTGTGTGTGAAAACAAGAGCACAATGCAAGGCACAGGGTGAAAAAGTAGAGCTGGAGTCTGGAAAAATGGCCCAGCCTACCAAGAGAACAGGAAAGTCAGTTGGGAAACCAACTGCAACACAGCAAAAGAAAGGGAACCTCTCTTCTCAGGAAGAAGTTCTGCCCTCTGAGGGAACTGAGCCTTTGGAGCTTGAACCTTATCAGGTTGAGCTCTTGGGCCCAGGGGGACCCTCAAGGGAAGAGCTGTGTAAGGGACAAGAAACCTGTCCCTCTCTTGAAGGCCTTAGGCAGCAAGCTGCTGAAGAGTCCAAAGGCAAGAAAAATGGAACACATAGGGTCTATTGGGAAGATGGGCTCCTGTACACTGAGGCCAGAGACCCCAAACCTGGTGCCACTAGGAGAGTGGTAGTGCCTCAGCTGTTCAGAGAGTTCATCCTAACATTGGCCCATGACATTCCCCTTGCTGGACATTTGGGACAAACCAAGACGTGGGAGAGGTTAGTCAACCACTTCTACTGGCCCAATATGTCCAACATGGTTAAGGAGTTTTGCCTCTCCTGCCCCACCTGTCAAGCCAGTGGTAAGACAGGTGGGCATCCAAAGGCCCCCCTCATTCCACTTCCAGTGGTGGGGGTGCCCTTTGAAAGAGTGGGTGTGGACATAGTTGGTCCACTGGAACCTCCCACAGCCTCAGGAAATATGTATATCCTGGTAGTAGTGGATCATGCTACCAGGTATCCTGAAGCTATTCCCCTTAGGTCGACTACTGCCCCTGCAGTAGCCAAGGCCCTCATTGGTATCTTTACCAGAGTGGGTTTCCCTAAGGAGGTGGTGTCTGACAGAGGTACCAACTTCATGTCAGCATACCTAAAGCACATGTGGAATGAGTGTGGAGTGACTTATAAATTCACTACACCTTACCATCCACAAACTAATGGCTTAGTTGAGAGATTCAACAAGACATTAAAGGGCATGATCATGGGGCTCCCAGAAAAACTCAAAAGGAGATGGGATGTCCTCCTGCCATGCCTGCTTTTCGCTTACAGGGAGGTACCACAGAAGGGAGTAGGGTTCTCACCCTTTGAACTTCTGTTTGGTCATCCTGTAAGGGGACCACTTGCCCTTGTTAAAGAAGGCTGGGAGAGACCTCTCCATGAGCCTAAACAGGACATAGTGGACTATGTACTTGGCCTTCGCTCTAGAATGGCAGAGTACATGGAAAAGGCAACCAAAAACCTTGAGGCCAGCCAACAACTCCAGAAGTTTTGGTATGACCAAAAGGCTGCACTGGTTGAGTTCCAACCAGGGCAGAAAGTCTGGGTTCTGGAGCCTGTGGCTCCCAGGGCACTCCAGGACAAATGGAGTGGCCCTTACCCAGTACTAGAGAGGAAGAGTCAGGTCACCTACTTGGTGGACCTGGGCACAAGCAGGAGCCCCAAAAGGGTGATCCATGTAAACCGCCTTAAGCTCTTCCACGACAGGGCTGATGTCAATCTGTTGATGGTAACAGATGAGGATCAGGAGGCAGAGAGTGAACCTCTCCCTGATCTTCTGTCATCAGACCCAAAAGATGGTACAGTAGATGGAGTGATCTACTCAGACACCCTCTCTGGCCAACAGCAAGCTGATTGTAGGAGAGTCCTACAACAGTTTCCTGAACTCTTCTCCTTAACCCCTGGTCAGACACACCTGTGTACCCATGATGTGGACACAGGAGACAGCATGCCTGTCAAGAACAAAATCTTTAGACAGTCTGACCATGTTAAGGAAAGCATCAAGGTGGAAGTCCACAAGATGCTGGAATTGGGAGTCATTGAGCGCTCTGACAGCCCCTGGGCTAGCCCAGTGGTCTTAGTCCCCAAACCTCACACCACAGATGGAAAGAAAGAGATGAGGTTTTGTGTGGACTACAGAGGGCTCAATTCTGTCACCAAGACAGATGCTCATCCAATTCCAAGAGCTGATGAGCTCATTGATAAATTAGGTGCTGCCAAATTCCTAAGTACCTTTGACTTGACAGCAGGGTACTGGCAAATAAAAATGGCACCTGGAGCAAAAGAAAAGACAGCATTCTCCACACCTGATGGGCATTATCAGTTTACTGTTATGCCCTTTGGTTTAAAGAATGCCCCTGCCACCTTCCAAAGGTTGGTGAATCAAGTCCTTGCTGGCTTGGAGTCCTTTAGCACAGCTTATCTTGATGATATTGCTGTCTTTAGCTCCACCTGGCAGGATCACCTGGTCCACCTGAGGAAGGTTTTGAAGGCTCTGCAATCTGCAGGCCTCTCTATCAAGGCATCCAAATGCCAGATAGGGCAGGGAACTGTGGTTTATTTGGGACACCTTGTAGGTGGAGGCCAAGTTCAGCCACTCCAACCCAAGATCCAGACTATTCTGGACTGGGTAGCTCCAAAAACCCAGACTCAAGTCAGGGCATTCCTTGGCTTGACTGGGTACTACAGGAGGTTTGTGAAGGGATATGGATCCATTGTGACAGCCCTCACTGAGCTCACCTCCAAGAAAATGCCCAAGAAAGTGAACTGGACTGTGGACTGCCAACAGGCCTTTGACACCCTGAAACAGGCAATGTGCTCAGCACCAGTTCTCAAAGCTCCAGATTATTCTAAGCAGTTCATTGTGCAGACTGATGCCTCTGAACATGGGATAGGGGCAGTTTTGTCCCAAACAAATGATGATGGCCTTGACCAGCCTGTTGCTTTCATTAGCAGGAGGTTACTCCCCAGGGAGCAGCGTTGGAGTGCCATTGAGAGGGAGGCCTTTGCTGTGGTTTGGTCCCTGAAGAAGCTGAGACCATACCTCTTTGGGACTCACTTCCTAGTTCAAACCGACCACAGACCTCTCAAATGGCTGATGCAAATGAAAGGTGAAAATCCTAAACTGTTGAGGTGGTCCATCTCCCTACAGGGAATGGACTTTATAGTGGAACACAGACCTGGGACTGCCCATGCCAATGCAGATGGCCTTTCCAGGTTCTTCCACTTAGAAAATGAAGACTCTCTTGGGAAAGGTTAGTCTCATCCTCTTTCGTTTGGGGGGGGGTTGTGTAAGGAAATGCCTCCTTGGCATGGTTGCCCCCTGACTTTTTGCCTTTGCTGATGCTATGTTTACAATTGAAAGTGTGCTGAGGCCTGCTAACCAGGCCCCAGCACCAGTGTTCTTTCCCTAACCTGTACTTTTGTATCCACAATTGGCAGACCCTGGCATCCAGATAAGTCCCTTGTAACTGGTACTTCAAGTACCAAGGGCCCTGATGCCAAGGAAGGTCTCTAAGGGCTGCAGCATGTCTTATGCCACCCTGGAGACCTCTCACTCAGCACAGACACACTGCTTGCCAGCTTGTGTGTGCTAGTGAGGACAAAACGAGTAAGTCGACATGGCACTCCCCTCAGGGTGCCATGCCAGCCTCTCACTGCCTATGCAGTATAGGTAAGACACCCCTCTAGCAGGCCTTACAGCCCTAAGGCAGGGTGCACTATACCATAGGTGAGGGTACCAGTGCATGAGCATGATACCCCTACAGTGTCTAAATAAAACCTTAGACATTGTAAGTGCAGGGTAGCCATAAGAGTATATGGTCTGGGAGTCTGTCAAACACGAACTCCACAGCACCATAATGGCTACACTGAAAACTGGGAAGTTTGGTATCAAACTTCTCAGCACAATAAATGCACACTGATGCCAGTGTACATTTTATTGTAAAATACACCACAGAGGGCACCTTAGAGGTGCCCCCTGAAACTTAACCGACTATCTGTGTAGGCTGACTAGTTTTAGCAGCCTGCCACAAACCGAGACATGTTGCTGGCCCCATGGGGAGAGTGCCTTTGTCACTCTGAGGCCAGTAACAAAGCCTGCACTGGGTGGAGATGCTAACACCTCCCCCAGGCAGGAATTGTCACACCTGGCGGTGAGCCTCAAAGGCTCACCTCCTTTGTGCCAACCCAGCAGGACACTCCAGCTAGTGGAGTTGCCCGCCCCCTCCGGCCAGGCCCCACTTTTGGCGGCAAGGCCGGAGAAAATAATGAGAAAAACAAGGAGGAGTCACTGGCCAGTCAGGACAGCCCCTAAGGTGTCCTGAGCTGAGGTGACTCTGACTTTTAGAAATCCTCCATCTTGCAGATGGAGGATTCCCCCAATAGGGTTAGGATTGTGACCCCCTCCCCTTGGGAGGAGGCACAAAGAGGGTGTACCCACCCTCAGGGCTAGTAGCCATTGGCTACTAACCCCCCAGACCTAAACACGCCCTTAAATTTAGTATTTAAGGGCTACCCTGAACCCTAGAAAATTAGATTCCTGCAACTACAAGAAGAAGGACTGCCTAGCTGAAACCCCTGCAGCGGAAGACCAGAAGACGACAACTGCCTTGGCTCCAGAAACTCACCGGCCTGTCTCCTGCCTTCCAAAGATCCTGCTCCAGCGACGCCTTCCAAAGGGACCAGCGACCTCGACATCCTCTGAGGACTGCCCCTGCTTCGAAAAGACAAGAAACTCCCGAGGACAGCGGACCTGCTCCAAGAAAAGCTGCAACTTTGTTTCCAGCAGCTTTAAAGAACTCTGCAAGCTCCCCGCAAGAAGCGTGAGACTTGCAACACTGCACCCGGCGACCCCGACTCGGCTGGTGGCGATCCAACACCTCAGGAGGGACCCCAGGACTACTCTGATACTGTGAGTACCAAAACCTGTCCCCCCTGAGCCCCCACAGCGCCGCCTGCAGAGGGAATCCCGAGGCTTCCCCTGACCGCGACTCTTTGAATCTAAAGTCCCGACGCCTGGGAGAGACCCTGCACCCGCAGCCCCCAGGACCTGAAGGACCGGACTTTCACTGGAGAAGCGACCCCCAGGAGTCCCTCTCCCTTGCCCAAGTGGAGGTTTCCCCGAGGAACCCCCCCCTTGCCTGCCTGCAGCGCTGAAGAGATCCCGAGATCTCTCATAGACTAACATTGCGAACCCGACGCTTGTTTCTACACTGCACCCGGCCGCCCCCGCGCCGCTGAGGGTGAAATTTCTGTGTGGACTTGTGTCCCCCCCGGTGCCCTACAAAACCCCCCTGGTCTGCCCTCCGAAGACGCGGGTACTTACCTGCAAGCAGACCGGAACCGGGGCACCCCCTTCTCTCCATTCTAGCCTAGGTGTTTTGGGCACCACTTTGAACTCTGCACCTGACCGGCCCTGAGCTGCTGGTGTGGTGACTTTGGGGTTGCTCTGAACCCCCAACGGTGGGCTACCTTGGACCAAGAACTGAACCCTGTAAGTGTCTTACTTACCTGGTAAAACTAACAAATACTTACCTCCCCTAGGAACTGTGAAAATTGCACTAAGTGTCCACTTTTAAAACAGCTATTTGTGAATAACTTGAAAAGTATACATGCAATTTTGACGATTTGAAGTTCCTAAAGTACTTACCTGCAATACCTTTCGAATGAGCTATTACATGTAGAATTTGAACCTGTGGTTCTTAAAATAAACTAAGAAAAGATATTTTTCTATATAAAAACCTATTGGCTGGATTTGTCTCTGAGTGTGTGTACCTCATTTATTGTCTATGTGTATGTACAACAAATGCTTAACACTACTCCTTGGATAAGCCTACTGCTCGACCACACTACCACAAAATAGAGCATTAGTATTATCTATTTTTACCACTATTTTACCTCTAAGGGGAACCCTTGGACTCTGTGCATGCTATTCCTTACTTTGAAATAGCACATACAGAGCCAACTTCCTACATACATTGTCACAAAATGGTTCTCTGTCCCATAGCCTTTGCATATCTGCCCAATTGTGAGACACTTTCCTTTTGAGTGGAAACACAATCCCCATCTGAAACACAACTTCCTTTTACATGTAGACCTCACCTTGTGTACTTCACTCTTTTGCTTTGGATTACTTTTCACACTCATGACTGACTCGCTCTGGGGACCTCCGGCCTCCAGGTCAGCAGCTTGTTTTCTCAGCACATTCCACAGCCATCAGCACTCACTCCAGAAGAGTTTCTCTCAGCATTAATCATCTGATTGAATCGGACAAGAATCCATCAATAACTCTAAGTCGCATGGTTTCTTCATCGTTAAATTGATTGCACTTACAGTGTTTGATGAGTGTGTTGAGTCTTTCAACAAATTTGTAGATTGTTTCACCAACTGCTTGACATCAACATTTGGTAAAGGATTGAACTTGAGAAACAATGTTTTCTTAATCTGAGGGTATGTGGCTTCTTTGTCAGTTCTCAGCATTTTCTTTCTGACTTCTTTCCATTACCAGCAAGATTTTTTAGATATTTGATCATCTTTCTGTTATCCTTCTCTTCAAGGGCATCAATGAAATCTTCAAATATCTCTATCCAGGCAGTCTATCTATCGCCAATATTTTGCTTTTTGGAAATATCGAAAGGTGGTGGTGGTTTCAGGAGAACTGCAGCATTGTAGGCCAATGTGGAATATTACTGACATCGGAGCTCTCCTCTTACCTGCAGATGGTTGAGTGAAGGATCTGATCACAGGCCAACTGTTGCAAAGCCCATGAACAATGAGGGATGGCTGCCCGGTGGCTGGTTGGTACATAAACGTGAACTATATGCAATTGGGCAGTATACACATATACTAAACAGTTAAAGAGCAGAAAACAAAAGCCCTCATTGTCCCAGTGTAGAGAAAACACATAGAAGTGCACGTCATAATTATACAAACAAGATCTTTCAAGTCTGTGTGTCCTGAAGCACTCATAGTAAAAATAGATAAATGGCAATTTATTTCAGCTCACACTTATTGCTGCTTGGTGGGAGGGTCTGGCCACAGGCCAGGCTCTGCAACCAAACTCTGTTGCACATGGCCAAAGGCCATGTGCAACATGAGTTGAGAGTAAAGTGCATCAGATAAAAAACCCTTGAAATTCACTGAAAAAAGAAAACCTAGATAAAAAGTGAGTTATGGTTTTGCCTCAAATGGATAAAACAACTCAATTTCACCAGCAATGGTTCGCAGCACATAAAAAGTTTGCCATAACTAATGTCACCCCCATAGTCCAAACAACCATTTGCCAATGGCCAAGCAAAAAAAAATATACTGCAAAAGTGTAAAACATAGCAGGTCACGTCAGGTATGGCGTGTACCACGAACCACTACCCAGAACATTTCTGTGGTTGTACGCATTTGACCCAGTGACTCAATTTTAACTGCTTTTTTCAGTGACTAGATAGATAGATAGATAGATAGATAGATAGATAGATAGATAGATAGATAGATAGATAGATAGATAGGAAAAAACAAAGTATAAACTGAGGGTATAGTTTGGAATTGAAATATTATGTTAATTTATATTAAGAAAAAAACCTTAGAAATTCACTGAAGGTGTAAATGTCAGTTAAAACATAACGTTTTAAACAAAACCATTGAAATTCACTGGTCATAAGTATTGCAAGTAACTTAGGGTGACCAGGCGCCCTGGATTTGCCGGGACAGTCACGGTTTTTCAACAGCTGTCCCAGCTGATTTTGAGAAATTTAGCTCATGTCCAGTTTTTTTTAGCAAATTGAGTTAGAAGCTGTTATAAGAAAAAAAAAATGAACAGGCATAATACTTGCTTTAAAAATTTAATTTTAGTTATGTTCTTAGTGTCTTTTCTGGAGTTCTAAGCTGATGAGCTCTGTCATTCTGTGTGCTCAGTTGAAGTAAAATTGTAGTCCTTCTGTTTTTGTGAAAAGTCCTGGATTTTGGAATTAAAATTCTGGTCACCCTAAAGTAACTATAACTTGTGCATTAAAGTAATTTCAACTTACACTACCACCATGAGCAGTGTTGTCCTCAAATATGTTATTTCAGATGTCTTCAATGATGTTATCAATGATGCCATAGAACATGTCCCAAGTGATGTATTTTATGTAGTCATAAGCAATGTCTGAATTATAGTTACTGCAGTTTACTAGTGAATGTCAGTTTTTTTTGTTTGAAAGGTAACATTTTAACTGACATTTTCACCTAAGTATAACATCACTTTGGGTCTGATTTAGAACTCAGCGGACGGGTTACTCCATCATAACGATGCCGGGAATCCTGTTTACCAATATCTAAATCCCAATGAATTTTAGATGTCCGCAGAGTGGATATCCGTCACCTCTGTGACGGAGTAACTCTTCCGTCAAGTTCTAAATCAGGCCCTTTATTTTTTTCAGCAATTTTTTTTTAATATGAAGTGGGATATATTTACCATACTTAACTATAATGTCACTTTAACCATTGTGTTTTTTTTTGCATAACTACATACTTAGAGACCAACACCCCGCGTTGCTCAGAGGATTTCTGAAGCACACCATGAATCTTTATCCATAAGTCTGGTAGTGCATGGAAATGCCTTCCTCTTATATGACATACTGTAGATTCAATTTCTGTACCAGGAAGCGCTTGTATTTCTCTTGACAAATTACTTGGATTTTTATGGACAGGGTTGCTTTTCATGGATCCGCTGAGCCGCAGTAATTGACTATAATCAAATAACAGATATCTGCAAGTGTACTTGGTGGAAATGGATGTTTGTCCCACTTTATAAGAAAGTACTTTGATTCAGAATGACAGAGTTTGGATTCTGTTTGACAGCCAGCCAGAAAAAACGCACTGATCAAAAATTCCCATGTAATTGACTTCACCCTTAGAGATTAACTAAATTATACTGACACGGAAACTTTTTTGAAAACATAATTTCCTGAGAGGGCTCTCAGATCCCTCAAGTGATGCTAGAGAGTTTCCTTCGGCAGACACGGCTGAATAAGAGTTTTTCTACTCTCTCTCTCTTTCTCTCTCTCTCTCTATCCCTCTCTCTCTCTGCTTCTCATTTTACCCAGTAACCCTGGTTTACTCAGTATAATTTAAAAGCTCACTAATGCTTAGTAATTATTACTTAATTTGAAAAATCAATATCTCTTTCTCAGTCGTGTCTCATGCGACGGTGAAGGGGTGGGGCAGCGCAAGGGAGGAGGGAGGCGGGAATAACGGGGGAGGGAGGAAGTGGGGAATTAAATAAAAAATTTAAAAAAGACTTCCCTGGGCCACCGCTGCCTTCCGAACCGTGTTGCTCCTCTGCGTGCAGGCACAGGCTCCCAGCTTGCCCTTCGCCAAGCGGCTGGGAACGCCCAGCCAGGGCGCTCCCAAGCAGACTGGGAGCCTGTGCAGGCTCTCACAAGCCCGGCAACTGTGTTGCCAGGCTTGGGAGAGCCTACTGTGCATGTATGGCCGTCTCGAAGCGGTCAGCCAAACATACATGCGCAGTGAGGGACAGTGCGAAGCACTCCCCCTCATTGCTCGTTACCCCCATGGCCCGCTCCTTTTCTACAAAAATAATAATTAGCAAAGTTTATTATCGTTGTGGTGGAAAGGTTTGCAGCTGTCGCTTCTGGCAGGAGGGGCGACACTCCTCCGCCCTTAGGGAGGAGCTGCCCCTGCTCTTTCAAAAAAAAAATACATTTGATAGAAAACGTATTTTTGAAAAACATGCATTCCCCAAAACACAACTTTAATTGATACATTATGACAGCAAAACAGCAATACCAGGCTCTGAGATCTCGCATTTTCCTACAAGATTGTACCACTGACTACCGACACCATATTAAGGAAATAGACAAAAGTGGTAAGTGCATTTAGGGGAGTATAGCTTTACCATTCATCGGTCCCTATCTACCTACCATGAAGACATATGTACTGTGTAGGTACATAGATGCGAAGTTAGCTATATAGAATCTAGACTTACTTACTGTCAATATGTTTTTCGATATGTTGTCCTTGATATTCTATTCCACTGATATTGTAGGTTTCATAATCAGGGGTATACTTCCAACAGTTTCACTAGTAACTGTCTAATGTGTGTTACAAATGTGTGATATGTGTACATGACTGTTATACAGGCATTTAAAGCAGCCAAATAAAAGTATACTGTTAGACCAGTTCGGGGAGAGGGACACACTGGGAAGACTTGTGCTACTGGGCCCAAAACGTGGTTCTTGAGGCTGTTTGCTACTGGTGCCTTGGGGCTCATCCTGCTATGTCTCTGCAAAATGAGTCAAGTTCCCTTTTTTCACACTTACCTCATAGAGTATAGATGGTGTGCAGTTCAAAGTTTCTCAGGGACATAGTGTGGGAGGTAGAGACTCAACTCCAACAATCACACTACATGTCACACAATATAGGCAATAATGTAATGTCCAGCATGATGCTTGCCTTTTTAAATAGAGGAGTATTTTAATCACACCAGAACTTAATATGGTACACACACAGTATGTAAACCTAAAGGAAGAACTAAATTGTCTACAGGGTTCTCTACCAAATGAGAACGTGGAAGTAATCATGATTTAAACTCAGGTGTAGTCTTACCAAGTTGCAACAGAGCCGCATCTTAGGTTTGTGAGACCTATAGATCAATCCGTAGCAATTATATATACAATTTTTGTTCCGTGTTAGCAATGTTTGACAAACTGTCCTACCAAATTAGTTGTCAAAAGTTCACAGTCAGTGTCTCTCACGTAAATGAAATTACCTCATGTGGCACACACTGGATTACCAGGTGGCTGGAGCACATGGCAAGTTGTCTCGATTACAAGGGCTCATTCACACAACGTGTCTCTATCTGTAGTCAGAAAGTTGCCACAGCAGTGGCCCCACAAAGATACCGCCAGTAGTTTGCTCCTGTAATTGCATTGGAAGGATCTTCTTCCTGTGGTCCTTTTCTGGCGTTGATGTAATTACTGAAGTGCAAAGAAGGTAAAGTCAGCACAGGATTATCTACATCTTTCTCTGCATCGGTCCCTGAATAGGGCAGTCTTTACTCTGCAGTTCACATTGGCAAAAGAAGTACAATTTCTCCTCAGTTGGACTTGTCTCGATACTTGGGCAGAGAGATTGAGGGACCTTGGGCCCATCACAAGTCTTCTCAGTGCTCTCCCATGTTTCCTCTGCTCTCTCTCGACCCTCCTCCACCATCCTCAGCAACTGGGTTCTCCTACATGGGCACACAGACTCCCATGGGACAAAGCTCCCTCGTCTCCCCTCTCAGCAGGTAGGTAGCTCCAAGGATCACTCAGTGACCCACAGATTTTTCAATCAAGGCTTTTAGAAACCGGGTGATGTTCTTTCGCCTTCTTGGTGCTGTCTGGTAGTGATATTAGTTCTGGAAGACAGCAGACCTTCTCAGGCAGTGAAGCAGCTAACTCTTCAAGAAAGTGTGGTAATATTGTACCCACATAGACAGAAATGCAGGCAATGCATGTCCACTATCTGGGAACTATGTCTGAGCAAGGGCAATGCAAAAAGGATGCTATTAGTACAACATACATACAAACTTGCAAACAATATGGAGTCTTGAGATTGTGCACAAAACATGCTAATGGACTCAGCATGCACACAGGGATATCTGTGCAGGGTTTGATCATCACAAACTTAGTTTACGAAAGTGGGCAAGTAGGCATTGTGCTCATATTCTACAGCTGGTAAAAATACCTGTGCAGCAAGCAATCACTAAAAACACTGTACACTTCCGCCACCACTCACTGTACATGTTCAGGGACATAGACGGTAATGTCATGCCCAGCCAATGGTAGGTATTTTGTGCCCTGTCGATGGCCTTCGAACCAGGCTCTCAGCCTCAATGTTTCAAGTCTGGCATGCAACACAGACAGAACACAGCGACAAGTCCTTTGTGATAGCACTCAACTGAATCAATGGCCAGTGTTCTGTAATGATTTTTGTTATTGCCTGCAAAACGTAATAATACACAACTCTCTCCATAGTTTGGCATAGAGGTTAGCAAAAATTCCCTAAAGTTAGACCATGCTTGCTTAAGAGAACGCTTGATCAATCTCAATAGGTAACTACATGTTTGATTATACTTTGCCTCTACGATTGGATGGTGCCGCTTTGAAATATGGAAACTACTTTTTTTGTGTGCTCTATTGATGTGACTGGCTGTGTGTCCTGGGACCACCTTTATATTTATTTTTAGTTTCACTATTTAGTTTCAGAGCTTCCACTAACATTTCAGAGGATAGTACATGGCCTTTGAGGATGCACATACTGGGCCTGTGAGAATTTTGGTGTCCAGTCCACTTTCTATTTCCATGGGGATCAGTGCCATTATAAGTGCCAATGGTGTGTTGTGCTCGCTTTCCTGCAGTCCACATGCAGATTTTGTTCTCATTAGTGTCATCTGCAAGACAGCCTATTGTGATCCCTGGTAAACTGGTTTTCTATGCGGTCTACACTCTGATTTTGTTCCCCTCTGCAACGTCTGGCAGAAAAGCTTATTGTGCTCCCTATTGAGCTGGGTTTCTTTAATCTAAGTATTGTTTGCCCAATGTGATAGGGTATCTTGGGTCAGTTTTGCACCACTGCAATGGTCTATGGTAGGGTATCCTCAAACTGTGAGGGGGGCCTTAAGTGATCGGGGGGGGCAGGCTCTGGTCAAAAGAAGCATTATGCTTATAATAGAGCATTGTTTTAAGCTTAAAAAATGAGCAGCAGTAAACCGCTCTGTAATGGGCCATTAATAACAAGTTTTCTCATTTATATCTACGCTGGGGATATGTGTCAAAGGGAAGGTACTACAAAAACTCTTCAAAGCTCCCATCCTACCTTCTAATAATCACACTGTGGACACTTTTACACCTTAGTAAGGCCTGCCTGACTAGAATAGTATGTTTGTCATCATGTATTTGATTGCATTTTTAAAACAGTAACAGAAATTAACTGCAATGTTTAAAGAAGTGAATGCATATTTAAACATTGTCAATTTAATAGAATAATTGTGAAAAATTCAGAGGGGGGCCCAATGATTTTTCTTTTCACTGGGGACAGGGGACACGGCAGTAAAAAGTTTGAAGACCACTAGTCTATGGAGTCTGTACCAAGATGTAACGCATATTTTCGCTTTCTTACGATTGTTTAGATTTGTACTTGGTGAATCATTTCTTGTGAGTAAATACCATAAGGAGTGCACCATATGTTGCGTTGTGGGGAATAGTGCCCAGATCGAAGAATCATTTTATCCTTGGTTTCTCCTTTCTGAACGAGGTCCTGAGTGACCCTAGGGCATGGACCTTGGGGCCAGGGCTATCCTTATAACATATTAGAATACATCTTTCAAGTAGGAGCTTCCTATACAGTGATTTGAACCTAAGTTTTTAATCAAGTGGTGGCTGTGTCTTGGTGGTGGTATTAAGTGGTTTCTATCATTTCACTTTTGGGCACAGTGTGAATTGGGTAATCTTAGCAAATTGGCTCTGATTATTGAGTAGTGACTACGGTTTTTTGATTCATCAGGAAATGTTAATTGTCTATTTTTGATTTAAGGATTGGATTCTTTTTGTTAGAGTTTACCCCCACAGTGTTTTCTGGATAGTAGTGTGCTTTGCTTTATGACCAGCAATGTAAGTACTCGGCCTGTGGCTTAATATACATTTTTTGATACTCTTGATTGTTTATGTGTTGGGACAGTGCTTCTATTATTATCTTATTCTAGTTTTCTAGACCCTTTTTTGTGCTCCAATTTTGTTTATCCTGATGATGATCCATAAACTTCATGGGTCAAAATGCCATTGTCGCCCGATTGGTAGATTGGGATAAAACATTGACTCTGTTAGGTTACACCATTTGTGGACCAACTAATGGATTCTAACACCCTCTGTTGTTGTTTCTTTGTTTACAGTGTACATTGTTTTTACATGGTTTCCGAGTGTAAAGTGGGGAGCCATTGTTGTATGTATGTACGATATTATTGAATAATTACTTTGATTTTATTACACAGTTTTTCCCCTTTCTCACATTTAGGCCCATATTTATACTGTTTTAGCGCCGCATTTGCGTCACTTTTTGATGCAAAATCGGCGCAAACTTACAAGATACAATTGTCTATTGTAAGTTTGCGCCGATTTTGCGTCAAAAAGCGATGCAAATGCGGCGCAAAAAAAAGTATAAATATGGGCCTTAGTTTTCATTGATTTATGTTATATTTGAGTATTTCCTCATCTTACTCATTCATCCTCACTCACACACTTTCCCTCACTTGCAGTCAATCTTTCTATCACTCCCACATTCTCACTCTCATACTCACTAACTGACACCCAATCACATTTACTTTCACTCATTACCTATCACTGACTCTCACTCACTTTCACTTGCTCATGCTCACACATACACGTACACATGCTCACACAAACACAGTCTCATCTGCTATGACACACACTTTTTGGTAACAAACTTGATTAGCATTTCTTGGAAATGTGATACAAATGTAGTAATAATTAATTTGTATTTTTACATTATAAACCCTATCTGGAGGATTTACAAGTCCATCCAGAGTTTCAACTTGGACACATTCTTCAGTGTGATTCACCACAAAAAGCTCTCAAAGAGTCTGGCACACCATCATCACTTCTCCTACACTGTAATTCAAGTCCTGTTTCCCAGGAGTATCCTTTGTTTTCAGGACATACGTTTAGCTAATCCGGTTACTTTTTAAAGTGAGTTCTTTGAATCCGAACCTTTCTCTTCCTTCTGGACACTTACCTCAGCTTCACAGCCTGATTCCCCTTTCAGCTTGGTATTCTCGTCTTTTCTGCAGTACTTGGTCCGTTCAGTCCTCCCTGCCCTTTTACTTGCAGAGTCTTGAAAAGATCAGGAAGCTCAGCTATCAGAATACTAATACTGATCTGGATTTTCAATGTTATCATGGTTCCTCAAATTGGAACCCCTCTTGCTGGACTCCTTTTTTGATGAAGATCAAGTCCTTTTCTTCTCATTTGCTTTCTGTTTTCTTTTACCTTTCGGCTTGGATTTTTCTTTATCAGAATCCTCAGTCTCATTTTTGTGATTTGACAGGTCGCGATCACAAGGTGTCACAGCCCCCAAATGTATACGTTTCCAAAGTTGTTTTAGCAAGCTTCCATTCAAGCTCTTAAACAGCTAGTGAGTGTCTGGTGAATGGCCAAAACTGCTGTATCTCCACAGATGTCAATCAGAATAGTTGAGGAAATTGTTTCAAAATCCCCCAGTAATTTCATCCCTAGATGTAGAGCTGGTGCAGCCTGTGCTCATTTTGTATGTGTCTTAATACATCAGATATTACTCCCAATGAGGGTGTACCATGTGTAGTAATGTAAGACACTTCCCATGTGCTGCAATACTTTACAGTGGCACCCACCAAGGGGGAAGACACATAGTTAGAATTCTATGCTTCTGCTGGGGTGATGTATGAGGACAGACCCCTTCCAACTGGCTGATCTTGCAAGCAATCCAGAAGACATTTTTCTCAAGTTTTATAGGCACTTTGCCCAGAATGGCATTTATGGTGTGTAGACTGATTGCCTGTATAGCAACTTGTTCCTGTGTTGTAGGTCCTACTGGAACTTCTCTTCCTGCAATGTTCTGCAGTAATACTGTGTGAGGATACTGTACGGTTTATAATAACAGCTGCTTCTCTTTGGTTGTAGGGATTGTGAGTTAGGAAAAGGTATGTACACAGCCAATATGGTCCAAGTGGCCCTGTGATTACTTAGGGGACCCAGTCTGTAATTGAATGTGTATGTGTGGTAAGTGACCACCAAACCAGTTTCTGGTTTTCTTATGGTGTTCTTGACCTCCAAAACAAGATATTCTTGGCATTGTACAGGAACAGCTGCAGCTTTGTACATGTGAACTTGCCCAGAATTGGCATCTATGGGGTCAAACTATACTCATGGTAAAAAACATTCAAAGGTATATGCAGCATGTGTATGTACAACAAAAATACTAATGCAACCCACCCACCCGCATGAGGGGCACATCTGTCTTTTAGACGTTGTGTAACTGCTGCCCTGTACTTTACCTCTATTGCAGTAGGAGCTGTTGTGTTTCATAAATAGATTCAATTAACAAGGGATATAAAATGTAGATACTACTGATAGGGAATACTCCTTTAAAAGCCAAGCTTGACACTTCTGTAGAAAACAGTGGCTTCTTATTTAACCTGAAGGGGGACCAATATTACAACAGACCGTATGTTTTTACTTTTTGTTTTTTTGAGTGTCACATCAAAATCTAATTAAGAATTCAGATACTTTGAGTACACAATGCTGGCTGCCAATTCTCAAGATTGGGTCCTCCCTCCCCCAACAGCCACAGGAGTCAGATTCCTAACCCCCTGATGCAAGGACTTAGTTCAATGCACCAACTCGAATTAGAAATCCAGTTTGACTGCAACCCATAAAACAACTCACTAAGCAGTACTGTACAGGTGCTGTTTTATGGTCATGATGAATCTCACTTGATGAGTTCAGGAACACATTGGAATTCCAAACCTTCTTTCGTAGATAAATAATAAACTGATAATAGCACTAAGTAATGTAAAATGAAACTTTAAAATGTTCATTTCCAATACCCGGGTCTCAGGCAGAAAATATGAACACTGTCTACAAAGAATGAGAAACGAAATATAGCAATGCATGAGATGACCAGCAAAAACAATATGAACATTCATAACATGATTAGCGAGTTCCTAAAATCCTAACACACTATTGTTACTTCCAAGGGCTAAGCTCATATTTAGTAAAGGCAGAAATTAGCACACCTTTAAATTGAGTTTCATAAAATGGGTCAGACTGCATATCTTCTGTGAGTAAAAAAACTGTATAGCTATTCACTATCACAACCCTTGCCGGGGTATGATAAACTGTGCAGGGCGGAAGGCCACTTCTTATCCACTGCTCCTGGAGCAACCCCAGACTGGGGATGGTTTGTCACAGCAAACCGATGTGACCTCTGACTTGATAGGTCCATCACTAAGTATCTCCCATTAATGGTCAGAAATTGAGTTTTTCTAGTATCCGATCACTGATTTTATCCCTTGCTTATAGGTTTAGAGATACTAAAGTCCCAACAAGACCAAAGAAGTATGGTGATAAATGCGTCAAACTTAATTTATATATACAAATAAATTGTCCGTAAAACTAAAACAATTGAAACCCGTCAGCTTTCACTGTAAGCATCCATAACGTTCTGGCAGGGTTCGTAACATGAACAACAGAAATATGTCAACCTACAAGAGGTGGACATGATGCCAACACATTGGTAAGATCACATTTTCCAATAGAAAGAGGTAAAATAGTCTGCAGGCAAGCACATAATAAAAATTTAGGGGGGTAAAACAGGCCCTGTCATAGTGTCATTTGAACGCAAAGATACAGGCTCAGGTCCTCAGAAAAGGTGCAAAGAAGAAAGATGGGGGCTTTCCTTACACTCACATGTTTTTTACCTATGATACAATTGGACATATAGGAAGATGCTGGGCAATGCCCCAAGCTTGAGTTCTTTTGTTGAATCCTCATTGAATTGGCCCTCTCTTTTACAAGTAGTGGAAGAGGAAATTAGAACCCTGTTGATGAAGATTAATTCTGGCTCTCCGTACCACCTATGTCTGGTCCCCTTTAACAAGTAAGCCTCCGTTCCCATTACCACTCAATCAAGATTGTAAATCTGGAGTTAGTGTTATCAAGCCACTTAAAAAAAAAAACCATAATTTGGATAGTTCCAATGTTGATGGTTGTAGACTGATCACGTTATCACCAGTGTTAGAAATGGGGCTTCTGGTTGGCTAGGGTATACACCTAAGCCAGGCAGAATCCATCACTCTAGTCAGGGGGAGTCAGATACACACCCTAAATTAACCTGTGCTCACCCTCTTGTAACATGGCGCAGAGCAGTCAAGTTTAACTTAAGAGGAAATGTGTAAAGTATTTGTGCAACACTTAAATTACAGTAACACAACGAAGACACCACAAAAAGACTCCACATGGGTTGTAGAAAAATAGAAAAATATGTATCTGTATCAAATAAGACAAAAACAATAAAAATCCACTCAGTAGATCAAGATATATAATTTTACATGAATGACTGTCAAAGCAGTGCTCTTTGTAGAGCCTTTACAGTAATTCTCCTAGGCAAGAACAACACAATGATGGAGTTTGAATCGGGACTCCAAGCTTTCTTAGGAGGTGGAAAAGCCACCAGGTAATTTTCCCCTTCAGCCCCCCCCCCCCCCGCCAGCTGCCACAATGTCACGGGGGTCAGCGGCAGTGACTGCACAGTCCCTGTGACCACAGTACCTCCTCCGATGACTGCAGCTTCCGATCAGTGAGTGGGGCTGCCTCCCTGCTTGTGCAGGAAGGCGGGGCTAGGGCTAAGCTGAGAGAGTTGCTGTTGGACTCACACATGGGGCCCGCGTTGTGGTGAGCTGCTCCTAGTGGATGAAGGTGGGGCGAGCCACAAGTGAGCCTTAGACATGGGGCCCGTGTCTAATGCACGGTTCCTCATTGCCATGTGGGGCTGGGTTTTGCTCTGGGCACAGAGCGCGTTCCTCTCAGGTCAAGACACCCGTGAAGCGAAGTGCAGGGTCCAAGCTCGGCTTGAGCACAGATAGTGTCAAAGGGTTATTGTGGAAAAGTGAGGTGCTGTGCTCCCTTCCTACTCATAGCCACTGGTATAAGATGTGCTACCACAGAACTGATCACTTGTCCTGCGCACTGGCCTCCGGAGTGTGAATACCAGTAGAAAGCACCTGATAATGAGGTATAGGATTCCATGAGACCTCAGAGTAGACGGGGGCAATCCAGCAAGCTTCTTACAAAGTTGTGGCTGTCCCATGTAGATGGTGCACAGGGACAGACGAGCAAGTCCTTGGAGTCACACTGGAGGGGACTTTAGATATCTGTTTGCAGGGCAGAGGTCAACACAGTAGGGTAGCAGTTCCTGGGAACAGTCAGTCACAACAGAGTGGCAATCCATCTGACACAGAAGCCTTTACTCCAGCAGAGTTTCTTCTTAGTCTGGTAGTGTACTACCTTGATGGGTCAAGAGGCCAAGTACTAATACTTGAAAGTGCTTTTGATGTGGGGAAGGACTACAAAGGATTTCTGTGAAGTGCATAGGTCCCCATTTTCAGCTAAGCCTCGGCTACAGACTATCAGTGAGGGGTTGCCAGCCCCTTTGTGTGGACTCCAGCCGCTACCGTTTGAGATGTAAGTGTGAGTCCTTGCCAGCCTCCTCTGCAGGAAGACTCATCAGTATGCAGATTAATCCAGATGCAGCTGAGTATACTGTGTTGTGGGTGTCTGAAGGGAATGCACATGTGTAACTGTCACCTAACCCCAATCAGACATGTTTTGGAGTTAGGCTGTAGGAACACAGGGCAGAGAGTGCAGAGAAATGCCCACTTTGTAAAATAAGGCAGTTCTAAAATAGTAATAATAAATCTGGCTTTACCAGTAAAGAGGATTTATTATTACCATCCCAATGGTACTAAACATGATGCAGCTACTCCTCCCAGAGCAGGAATTATAGCTTAAAGATATTATAAGGAATTCCCAATGCTGGTCATACGAGATGGGCAGGCCTCCCATTGATAAAAAAATATTTAAGGAATTTTTCAGTACTAAGACAAGAAAAAATTAAAGGTACATGTCCTGCCTTTTGCTTACATGGCACCCTCCCGTTTGGGTTACCGAAGGCCTACTTTAGGGGTGACTTATATGTAAGAAAAGGGGAACTCTGAGCTTGGCAAAAGGTTTTAGATGCCAAGTTGGGGTGGTAGTAGAACTGCACACACGGGAACTGTAGTGACAGGCCTGAGACTTGTTTACTGGGCTACCTAAGTGGGTGGCACGATCAGTGCTACAGGCCCACTAGTAGCATTTAATTTGCAGGCCCTGGGTATGTGGTATATCACTTTACAAGGGACTTACAGGTAAATCAAATATGCCAATTGTGGATACACCAGTGTTAGCATGTTTAGGGAAGAACCACATGCATGTTAGCACTGGGGAGCAGTGTTAAAGTGTCCTAAGGCCAACAAAAAGATGCAGCAACAAAGCAGAAGGTAAAGGCAACAAGTATGGGGTAGGGCCACCCTACGGATACCAGGTCTAACAACCATTGATTGGTAAAATTGTTGAAAAGGTAGTCTCTAAACAGATGGATACCTTGCTTAAAGAAGAGAACTGCCTTGATGAATGGTAGTTGGGTTTTTAGCCTGGAAGAGGAATGGAGACAAGTCTTACTCTTATATTAGATGATCTCTGCCTGATCTACAACTTTCTATACAGTGGATCATTGTATTCTGATTGAGTGCCTTATGGGCTTAGTTAGACAGGTTTCGGGGAGACATTGTTGCATGCATGGTTTACTTCCTTTTCGATTAATGCCTCACAATCAGTTGCAGTCCCTTCTTATTCTTATAACTTCTTAAGAATCCAGTTGTGGAGTGCCCCAGTGCTCATCTCTGTTGCCTACATTATTTGATATATCTGTAAAAGCTCATTTCACTCATCAAATATTAATTGTCTCTTATGTTGAAGAATCTGGATCAACATGCACCTGAATCAGTGGTAAATATGGTTTTGTGTCTCTTTTTAGTCTAGTCATTGATGTCCTTTAATTTTCTCCAGCTTAATTCTAACAAGACGGAGGTCTTGTTGATGTGTAATGGAGCTAAGACAGAGGTCTTGTTCATGTGTAATGGAGTTGCTACATAGCAGAATCCCACCTGGCCTAATTCACTGCTCTGAATGTCAAGTCTTTTGTTTTTACTTCAGTGATGCTCTTTCCATGAAGCATCTGATTAAAGCAATTTCTTGCTCTTGTTTCTTCCAATTTATGGTTGTAAAAAGGTCCGGCCTTTCATAATGAAACACCTGTATGCTCAGGTTGTCGCAACTGGGATCTTTTTCAGAACTGATTGCTGCAACATACTGTGTCTAAGGCTCCCTTGACCTCTCTGTCAGCATTGCATAGAATCCAAAATCTTTCTGCTAACATGGCATGTGGAATGGAGAAACCTGATAATGTTTCGCTAACCAGAACTAGCTTGTGGTGGCCCTGTTAAAAAGGGGGTCGTTTTTTAAAAATTGTTTTTCAAGTTTACATTTTTTTACTGCCTAGAAAAATCTCCTTTAATCACACAGTTCAGACATCATCATTTGTACTGAGATCTCCACTCCAATTGCTTTTGGTAGTACCCTGAGTAAATAAGGCCAGGACTGGGAGGCAAGGAGCGATCATACCCAGGTCCTCAGCTTTGGCATAATCTCCTGTTGGGAATTAAACAAATTATTTTGAATATGTCCTTCCAAATTCTTTAAAATGTGTTTATTCTGCAAAAAGTTTATTTAACTTTATTTCTTCTTGTGCTCTATCACTGGATTGACTTTTTATATTTTGATCCAAGTTACTCTTTGTGGTGAACGCTCATGCTCTATAAATGTTATAATATTCCATTCTATTCTTTTATTATAGAGAATAGGGATACATTGGTAAGTCTTATATCAAGCAGCAGTCACTCATGGACAAACCTCCCTCTTTAAATAGTCTAGGACAAATATTAATATGTGAGTTGTCGCTAGTAGTAGGCAGTATCACTTCTAATTCTCAGAACTGGGTGGTCTCAGCACAGTTTTAGTATTCCTCTGCTCCCTCTGCAGTAAAAGGAATAGACCCAGCCCTTGCACCAAAAAAGATTTTTTTTCCTAAGAGTCACAACTCTCTTCTCTCAATAAGACTATTGAAGCAGGAATTGACTTGTGGCTAGACAACAGACCTCCAAACCAGCATTCAGAATCACAAGGTTCCAGCATGGCGACTTCTATTCAGAAAACTACACATTAAGGCCCATATTTATACTTTTTGACGCAAACCTGCGTTAGCGCAGGTTTGCGTCAAAAAGTATAGCACCGGCTAGTGCCATTCTATGACGTCAGCTGGGTGCCATATTTAAGGAATGACGCAAACCGGCGATAAGGCCCGGTTAGCATCAAAATACAAGGCACTAACGAGGTAGGGGAGGCGTAGGGAAGACTGGCGCTAGTCAGGTTAGAGTAAACAAATGACTCTAACCTGATATCAAAATACAAGGCACTAACGAGGTAGGGGAGGCGTAGGAAAGAATGGCGCTAGTCAGGTTAGAGTAAACAAATGACTCTAACCTGATATCATTTTTATGATGCACAACCCTCATGGACATGACTCCTGTTTTAGTGAAGACAGAAGTCATGCCCCCCAGCCCAATGGCCATGCCAAGGGGACTTATATCCCCTTGGCATGGCCATTGGGCACAGTGCTATTTAGGGGGGCCCCAAGTTAGGCCCCCCTATGGCACTCTTCAATTTTATTTTTAAACTTACCTGGACTTACCTAGGATGGGTCCCCCCCATCCTTAGGTGTCGTCAAGGTGTAAGTGCGGGTGGGTAGGGGTGTCCCTGGGGGCAGGGAAGGGCACTTGTAGGCTGTTTCCATGGTCTCTGACCATAGCAAACGGCCCACAGGTCCCCTAACACCTGCCCTGACCCAGGCATTAAATAATGGTGCTAAGGAAGCTTAGCTCCATTATTTAAGGCCCTCCTCCTCCTGTGTGTGATTTTTGGACGGTAGGATAAAAAAGGCGCTAGGGCCTTTGAGTCATTTGTTGCCCAGGAACACCTACCTTGTATCTCATGGTCGCAAGGTAGTTTTCCGCAGGCAAACAATTGACTTTAACTCCAATATTTTGGTGCTAGACATGTCTAGCGCCAAAATATAAATATGGAGTTAAGTTTGTGTCAGATTTGCGTAAAACAATGATGCAAATCCGGTGCAAACAGAGTATAAATATGCCCCATAGTGGCACACTGCGATTCAGACACCGATGAAAGCATTCAAGATTCCAATGTCTCCTCCAGAAGCAAAGATAAATGTTTTAAATTAGGACAGTTTACACTTTTTGAATGCTTATTGGTGCCCTGTCAAGCCCTAACCATTTCACGCTCTGCAACCGGACAGTCTCAAAAGGAATGAAAGGCAGCCCCGGGTTACCTTTCCTAAGTGCTCTCATTGCGTCCTTGGAGATTTACAATTCACATTTTGAATCGCAAAGCAGTTTAGTGCACTGAAATATCTGACTTTGCAACTATGAACGCAGTCCTTGAGGATGAGACCTGGTAACTTTTTCTGGCACTGCAGAGATTGAAGAGGTTTGTGTATGAGCCCCATCTCCCTTGAATATCAATATAAATAAGGTATTCTAAAGCAACAGCTATTTCCCTGACAATTTTTCACCAAATGTTTCCAAAAACACAACTATAAGCATCTACGCCATTTTACTACAATGCCAGGGCTGATGGAAGCGACATCACAGTCTATTAGACATTTACTTTCTCTCACACCCATTCACACACACACACACATTGGTCCTCACATGAACACGTTCTTACCCGCAAGCACACATACATTTAAAAGCATTTTTTACTTACTTCAGCGGCCAGTGATGGTCATATTCCAGCTAATTGTACTCCATTTTTATTACACGAACAGTGAATAATATAGTATAATAATAATGTAGCATTATTTACTACTACTATAATAAAAAGATTGACAGAAAACAAGAAAAGTTGCCCCTGTGTTCTTGGAACTGATTTTATCACCTCTGAGGCCAGGGGTCACAAAAGCATTGCCAAAGTCGCAAGTGGCAAGCCAGAGGTCGCAGTTGTGGCAACCCCTAAATGACGTCCATGATTATACCATGGCTGTAGCTCTGGCATTTCGCTGTCCCATTTAGTGCACAAACTCATTATGTATACTATTTGTACTAGAGGAAAATGCCTTTATGAGAGGATGGGTATTATCATGTTCACAGGGCATTAAGAGGAATTCTTATTTGAGCAGCAAAAAAATGTGAGACCTGCCTCGGTAATTGTTCCCAGATTTCAAAACTCTCTAGCAAACAATATTAGACATCCTAGTAATGTGAACATATGTGTTAGTAACGTGAGTGAATATGTTAATATGGCAGTTTTACACCTTTTGGAAAACTAGAGAAGCCATCATTTTTAAAGAGGCAAATGGTATCTATCGTTTAAATATGAGTAGCGTTCTTTATTGTCATATGTATGTCCTGCTCCTTCAAACAAGAACAAACCTTCAAACCATGAACATGTGAAAATATAGAAATCACCATGAGTTATGGAATTGAGAAATGTGAAGCTGATGATGCCTGTGGGACTGTGCTTGTGTCTTGTATCCTGACTCGTGCTGTAGAATACCCTTCCTTCTAATGATAGGACCACTGCCTACTCTTCAAAAATGGAAAGAAAACTTTTTAGTTTTGGTTTTTCTTTTAAAGAAAACCGGCAGCTTTACAAAAAAACAGCTTTATTTAAAAAGCAGTAATAGACATGGTGGTCTGCTGTCCACAGCAGGCCACCATCCCTGTGCCCTGTTGGTGCTGGCTATTCCCAATGTGTTGCAAATTACGACCTGCCTCATGAATATTGATGAGGCTGGTCCCTTGCGACCCATTTAGGAATCACAAAAAGTGTTAACCATACTGTAGTACATCGCAGTTTTCAATTTCCTAATTTGGAATCGCGAAGCAAAGATTCACAATTAGAAAATCGCAAACTGGATTTTTGTACATCTGGCCCTATGTGCTTATCCTGGCAGGCATGTGACTGTTGAAGCAACTGCTGAAATACACACTCAGGGCCAGCTTTATTAAGGAGTTGCATTGTCTTTCCTTAATTCAGATTTGTAATGCTATGGAAGGGACAATTTGCATCATCTTGCGTGGCTTTATAAAGAAATGTAATGCAATGCAGCTGCTTGCCCTGCGTTACTTTACATTTCCAGTTGGGAGACATCACATGGGTGAAACATGGGTGTTCTCTTGCATCCATCCATGTGTTTGATGCAATCGCAGATCTACAAAAGTTTGTAACCCAGGGATTGCATCAAATCAGTATGCTTGCCAGAGGATGGCGTAAAAAAACAAAAAACACTTTTTCACCTCGTTATTTCCTCTTTCTGTGCGTGATGCATCCTGCACACATAGAAAGAGTGAAACGCTTCTTTGAATTGTTTTGGGTATCCCTTCCCACACAAAAACAATCCTGCCCAGAACAGACTATGATGCTGGGGGGGTGCCTGCATTGGCGCTAGGCAGCACACTGTACACAGTACACAGCGCAAGAAGTGAACAGAAATGCTCCATATCTTTGTAAGTATGGAGAATTTATGCTCCCTCCCTTTCACTCAACGCAGAGCAGCAAGTTCCACTGCTGCTTTTCACTGCGTGAAATAGTAGTAGATATGCCCCTAACTGCAGTCTTGCACAGACAAACTATATCCTGACATGAAGTGCTCAGTTACTTGAACGGTAAAGTACACCCTTTACTACAGCAGTGAGAAACTTTGGTGTGTTCCCTGCAGTTTTAACAGACATGTTTCTACTGCATGGTGACAAACACATAAATTAACAATGAGAACAGAAAACACGCATTGTTAATTTTATACAACATGTATTTGTACAGAGTGGTCACCCCTTTTAATCTTGCATCAAACTATAGTGCTGTTGACTATTGTCATGCAGAGAAAATTTACACAATTTAAGAAACCTTAGTTCATGTGTAAAGTGTCATTTATATTGTACGAGGTGTGCTTGATTAGCATCTCCGGTTTAAGGATAGATACCCGTGTGAAGCTTGTAATCTCCCCTCTGGTATCAGATCATATACCTGAGATAAGTGGAATTCAGGAGTCGAGATGGGCACTGGTGTGTAAAATTTTAAATACTGAGATTGGAGTAACATCGGGAATTATTCATTTGTCCTTTGCGTATCTTTAATTTTAGTTGTGGATATGTTTAAAAAACATGAAAAACAGCCTATTAGGGGTAATTTGCTTGGATGTAAGTGTTTAATTTAATATATCCTTCTTTTTCTTTAGTTTCATTGTACTTGTGAAATCCTCATGCAGAACCTCACTCCTTTCTTTCTTCTCAAGAAGGGCACCACTTACATGGAGCTAAACAAAAAATGTTTTCAATATGCATGCAAGTGTGTGTGGTGCTGGTTTGAGTACTATGATGAATACTTCACTGTGGATGTGTTGTTTCGGAGCAGAAAGTCAAGAGGTTTTGACTGCAAAGTCGTTGACCCCAGGGAGCTTCAAAAGGAGATAGACATGTGGTTTAGGACCAGAGTGTCTGAAGAGGCATTGGAGAGTGACCCTAAGGAGGGTGGTTCAGATTCTCCCCAATCGAGTCTGGGGTTACACAGTGACCCAGACGAGTCACAGTATAGGCATCCCATGACCCTTCCAAGTGTAGGTGGGGAGGTTCTCCTGAGTGGAGTCCCAGGATGCCCCATTTCCAACCTCAGTGCTTTGGTTGTTCCCAGAGGGAGGGAAAGCAAGGGAACCTGCGCTGTACCAAATGACCATCCACTGGTGGAAGCTCCACAGTGTTCGGTGGGTGGCTGCTACAGGCGCCCTACCAGTTCTGTTTTCTGGTGGTACCACTCCACAGCAGAGGATACAGAGGCCAAGTTGGAGGGGCAGAAAGAGGAAGAACTCACCTCTGATTCCTGTTTGTAGCTTCTTCCCCAGCCTAGTACTTGCTGAATAACTAGGCCACACACAGAGCTGTAAATCACATCTCTATTCCTTAGTGTGTACCTGTGGACTCCAACATTCTAAACCAAATGCTCATAGATTCTATTCTAACGATTGCATCACACAGTGACACGGAGAGTCAGAAATGTTCCAGTCTAAATCATGCAAGACACTATATAGGGGGTCATTCTGACCCTGTCGGTAAAAGGCAGTTACCGCCGGTCAGAAGACCGCCATAACACTGCAGCGGCCGCGGTAACCCGCCAGGGTCATTCTGAACCACAACTGCCAAACCGCCAAAAACCCGACCTCCACTGAAGGCCGCCACATCAGCGGTCAGCGATAAACTGGAGATGACCAAACCTCCACCATCACGCCAACAGAAATACGCCCATGCCATTACGACCCACAAATCCACGCGGCGGTCTTTCAACCGCGGTATCCCATTGGCGGTACACACCGCCGCGGTCAAAATACACACACCTTTACAAAACACAGCCACATTGGATAATTCAAAATACACACACCTGAGACACATACAAACACCACTCCCACACAATCAATACGATATAAAACACACACCCACATCACCCACAAACCCCCACAAATCGAAATTCAGAGACACGGCGCAATACACAGAGAGAGAGCACAGGGAACGCAAACCACAACACACACAGGAACCCAACATCATCCCCCACACTACATCTACACACAAAACACCACACACCACTACACTCATCACCACAAGCACCACCCCACACCTCATCCACACCACCCCCTGGCACCCCAAAGACACCCCAGGTTCTCGGACCAAGAACTCAGGGTCATGGTGGAGGAAATAATTAGGGTAGAACCCCAGCTCTTCGGCACACAGGTGCAGCCCACCACAATAGCCAGGAAGGCAGAGCTATGGCAAAGGATCGTCGACAGGGTCAACGCTGTGGGACAGCATCCCAGAAATCGGGAAGACATCCGAAAGCGCTGGAACGACCTACGGGGGAAGGTGCGGACGATGGTGTCAAGACACAACATCGCTGTGCAGAAGACTGGCGGCGGACCCCCACCCACTCCACCCGAATTCACAGCATGGGAGCAAGAGGTCTTGAACATCCTGCATCCTGAGGGCCTCGCTGGAGTAGGCGGAGGAATGGACTCTGGTAAGTCTAATCTCAACTACTTCACCCCCCCCCAACCACCAGCATGCCAACCCACACCCCCACCCTCACCCCCAACCCCCCAGCACATATCCTCCCTGCTAATGTCTCACCAGCACAACCCACCCAAACCAACACCAACCCCTGAATGCCAACACAAACCATGGACACCCATCACCTAAGCATGACCACTGCACATACCCATCCCCCCCCAAACCACCCTCACAACTCCTCCCACAAGGGAATGCCAGCACTGGGGGACAAGGGCACCCACAAATCGCACGCCATGGCACACACAGAAGCAATAACCATACTCTTTTACCCCTGCAGGGCCCGAACGCCAACACACCGGCCCGGAGGGTCCAGAAATGTCCATCCCACCCCCAGAACAGGCCCCCAGTGATGACAGCAGCTCTGTCGACCTAGAACCTGATGACCAGCCCGGACCATCGGGGACCTCTAGACAGTCGGTTCCCCTCAGGCAGCCACAGTCCCCAGCAGACCTACCCCCCTCTGGAAACCCCAGCACAGCACCCACCCAGCGGGCCCATGCCTCTGTCTCCAGGACAGGTCAAGCAGCGGTGTGTCTACCACTACAGGGCACCCAGGGCAACCCACCACCCCAACAACAACAGGGACCTGGGGGCAGTGGTAGTGGGCACACCGTCCAGGGGACAGAGGCCCAGGAACAAAGGGGAACTGGGAGGGCTGCTGTGCGACAGAGGGAGGACAGGCCTAGGGAACCCACTGTCCAAGAGGCCCTCACCACCATCATGGGAGCGTACCACCACTCCCAAGAGACGATGGCGACGGTCCTGGCCAGGTTCCAGGAGATCCAGGCCATGCAGGAGGGCCAGTACATGGGGTTCCGGGAAGAACTGCGGAGCATCAGTTCCGCAATGGGTACAATCGTGGTGGCACTCAACCAGATTGTCACCACATTGCGGGACCATGTGGCCCCCCAAAGGGCCCCTGCCACAAGCATGGAGGAAGAACAGCCCACCACCTCCGCCGGCGCTAGTGGTCAGGAGGCCCCGACACAACAGCAACGGGCCACCCGGACCCCACCCCCTGCAGAACATGAACCACCCCGCAAGAAAGGCCTGAGATCGAGGAAGAAGACAGAGTAGGATGTCAAGACCCCCGCCATGCACGGATCCCCCCGGATGTCATCCCACTGTCCCACTTGTTCACCCTGTCCAACCTTGAACTGCCCCTGCTCCACCTTCCACAGGCATATGGACAATGCACCTGTGCGAACGTGAGTCTGGACTCTGCCATGGACATGCCTCCACCATCGCCCATCACCCTTTTTGAACTATACACCAATTTTTGCACTTCAATAAACACAATTATTGCACAAAAACCATCTGGAGTCTGCTATTTATTTTTTTCAACCAAATGTATTCGATATAACCAACCAAAAATGTCCAAATACATTGTGATGACAACATACCAGTGTCACACAGCGGTAGTCCATGGGGAAATAAACCAGAGGGCACTCCGTGGGGACCAGATCACTGAAATAGGAAGGCAAATTCACAACTAAGTTACCATACATTGGGGTGAAAGGTCAGACAGTAGAGAGCCAGTACTGTTACAGATATAATAAAATGCAGGAGTAGATTCTTACCTGTGTCTTACTGGAAATACTGCAGTATCACTCTGTCCCTGTTGTCTGTGTCGTCCTCTTCGTCTTCCTCCTCTTCACTCTCCGCAGGCTCCACAGCGACCTCAACACCACCATCTGGACCATCCTCCTGCAGGAAAGGAACCTGGCGTCGCAAAGCCAGGTTGTGAAGCATGCAGCAGGCCACGATGATATGACACACCTTCTTTGGTGAGTACATTACGGATCCACCTGTCATATGCAGGCACCTAAACCTGGCCTTCAGGAGGCCGAAGGTCCGCTCGATCACCCTCCTAGTACGCCCATGGGCCTCATTGTACCGTTCCTCTGCCCTTGTCCTGGGATTCCTTACTGGGGTCAATAGCCAAGGCAGGTTGGGGTAACCAGAGTCACCAATTAGCCACACACGCTGTCTCTGTAGCTGTTCCATCACATAAGGGATTCTGCTATTTCGCATGACGTACGCGTCATGCACTGACCCTGGGAACTTGGCATTTACATGGGAGATGTACTGGTCAGCCAAACAGACCACCTGGACATTCATGGAATGATAACTTTTTCGGTTCCTGTACAACTGTTCATTGTCTTTTGGGGGGACCAAAGCCACATGGGTACCATCAATGGCACCAATGATATTGGGAATGTGTCAGGGAAAATGATGTAGCTCCGCATGTATTTCATCAGGGCAGACAACACTCTGGACAATACCCTTGAAAACATAGGCTGAGACATCCCAGATGAAATGGCCACTGTAGTTTGAAATGATCCACTAGCCAAAAAATGTAGTACTGACAGCACCTGCACTAGAGGCGGAATCCCTGTGGGTTGGCGGATGGGTGACATCAGGTCTGGCTCCAGCTGGGCACACAGTTCCTGTATAGTGGCACTGTTGAGTCTGTAGGTGAGTATGACATGTCGTTCTTCCATTGTCGACAGGTCCACCAGCGGTCTGTACACAGGAACATTCCTCCGTCTCCTCGCAAGTCCCAGCGGACTGTGCCTAGGAAGGACAACATGGAGCACAGAGTCAATCAACCCACAGGTAAGTTCCTACAGCCTGCACAGTACCCGAATCTCTCTGGATTGAATAGCTTGTATGAGTGTCGATGCAAGGCCTAGCCATGTGTGACGCAGTAGGAATTAAGCCATGTGGGCCCTTGAAATGGCGGCTGCCTGACCTGTGATGTGTGACAATGTGAAGTGAGGTCATTGCGCTGGCGTGGCACGCCGTGGCGGTAGGCGGTTGAAGACCGCGGCGCAAAGCAGCATTGGTTAACATTGTACCCTATGGGTTTCAGGAGCCAATGACGATGTGCGCCGGCGGTCGCGGTACGCACCGCCGCGGTACGCACCGCCGCGGGCGTGACCGCCATTTTCTCTCTGCTTAATCACACGAGACCTGAGCATCCACAGGAGAGGACCTATACTGCAAGTGCTGCTGTGACCTCGGTCTGGAAGTGACAATGGCTGCTGCGACTGGGGAAAGGGCCCCCGCCTTCAGTTCCGAAGAGTTGGAGAAGCTCGTGGACGGGGTCCTCCCCCAGTATGCGCTACTCTACGGTCCTCCAGACCAACAGATGAGTACATGGGGGCCAATGCATAGTGGGCAATGCCTGTGATGAGTGGGGTGGATGTACGATGGAGGGGAGGGGAGCGAATTACGAATGCATGGCACGACAGATGAGAGCATGTGCCACATGGCAAGTTTGGGGAGGGGGGGCCACTCACATCGAGCATGCAGAAAAGTGATGATGTTTCTTTTCCCCCCCTGTACATGTCACATAGGTCAGCGCCCATCAGAAGATCGATATTTGGCGTGCCATCGCCAAGGACGTCCGGGCCCTGGGAGTCCACAACAGACGGGGCACCCACTGCCACAAGAGGTGGGAGGACATCCGCCGCGGGAGCAGGAAGACCGCCAAGGCTCTGCTGGGGATGGCCTCCCAACCTAGGAGGGGTGCCAGTCGTACCTTGACCCCCCTGATGTCCCGGATCCTGGCGGTGGCCTACCCCGATTTAGATGGGCTCTTGAGGACATCACAGCAGACACAAGGGGGTGAGTACCAGCACATTCAGCTATATTTGCGCGCAGTGGAGGTGCCTGGGTGGGGGAGGAGGGCTGTGGGTATCCCTAGGCCAGGGCGATTTCTGCAGGCTAGGCCCCTCCGTGAGGTATGGTCCTGTGCCCCCACCTCTGTAGGGTGCCTAGTAACGCTATTCATGGACCTGTGTATTCTGTGTGGGCAGTTGTCGCCCATAGGCTTGCAGGGCATGTCCCAGGGAATGAGTAGTGTACCCCAAGTGCGCAGCGTAGTGCAGGGGGCTTCTGTGTCTGTCCTCTCCGCCAACGGTGTCCCCAATGCATGCACTCAACTTGTCTTTATTTCTCCACCCCCCCCCCATTTTCTTTGTTTTTCTGTGAATGTGTGCATTAGCATCATCAGGCGGAGGAGAAGTGGCATCGGCGCAAGAGGGAGCTGCATCTCACATGGCCCCGGAGGGCCATGCAACGGACTCTGACATGACCAGTGAGACGGAGGGCGAGGGGGGCTCCACCACGGGGACCCGTGCAGACGTCAGTGACACCGACACGTCCTCGGATGGGAGCTCCCTTGCGGTGGCAGCAACATCCGTGCACACCGATACTACAGGTACAGCCGCCACCCAGCGCACCAGCTCCGCCCTCCCAGCAGCCCCTCGGCCTTCGGCCCGTGCCCGCACGGCCAGGAAGGCGGCCATCTCCTTCGCCCCAGGCACCTCAGGCCCTGCCCCAGTCACCCCTGCTGCCCTCAGTGAGGAGGTCATTGACCTCCTGAGGACCATCATTGTTGGGCAGTCTACCCTTTTGAATGCCATCCAGGGTGTGGAGAGGGAGGTGCATCAAAGCAATGCATACCTGGAGGGCCTTCATTCGGGTCAGGCTGCCCAGCAGCGATCGTTCAACGCTCTGGCCTCAGCACTGACGGCAGCGATTGTCCCTGTCTCCAGCCTCCCTCTTCTAACTCCCTCCACCCAGTCCCACTCCCCTGTTCCTCTGCCTATCCCATCCACACCTACAGACCAGCCTGCACACACCTCAACACCCAAGGGAAGCTCATCCAGACATAAGCACCACAGAACACACAAGCATTCACACAAGCAACATACAGATGCAGACATGCCAACAGCCACTACCTCCTCTGTGTCCCCCACCTCCTCGTCTCCCTCCTCCCTCCCTGTGACGTCTACACTCACACCTGCATGCACACCACCATCAGCCAGTACACCCATCACCAGCACACCCTCCACACCAGTCCGCACACGTGCAGTCACCACCCCCACTGCCATGTACACGTCCCCTGTGTCCTCTCCCAGTGTGTCTGTCACCCCCACTTCCAAACCACACAAACGCAGGCAGGCACCCAACCAACAGCCATCCACCTCACGTCAGCCTCCAGCCCAAGCACCTGCACCCAAAGACACCAGACTTGACTCTCCTACAACCACATCCTCTTCCTCCACTCCCATACCCACTCCAGCTACCCTTCCCATGGCTCCTAAAAAACTAATCCTCTATAAACTGGACCTCTTTTCCTCACCTGACCCACCCCCTCCATCTCGTAAGAGTTCCAAAAACACCTCAGCCACCACCAGCCCAGCAACTCCCAAGAACGTCGTGGCTGGTTTTTGGAGTCCGCCCTTTCCTTGTGCAGGGACATCGGCCAGCAGCAAAGGCACAGCCAGCCCCCCCCCTGGGAAGAGGAGCAAAAAACTGAAGGGCAGGCGTGACAGGCCTGATACGCCTGCCCCCAAGGAGGGTAGCCTTGCACCGTCACCTGCCACATCGGGTAAGGGAGCCAAGGGCCACGGAGAGTCTGCCAAGGAGGGCAAGGGCAGCAAAGCGCAAAAGGCAGGGAGCAGCCGACCTGGCCATGAGGGCCCCACCAGCCCCATTCCGGGGGTATCGGAGGAGACCCAGGGCCCCAGGACTCCATCACAGGAGGGCCCGCAACGGAAAGGTCCGATGCTGACTGAGCAGGAAGTATTGGCCAGGTGTGGTTCACTCGAAACACAAGACAGGCACTGCTGAACAGGGCCCCGCCGTGAGGAGCACCGCTGAACAGGGCCCCGCCGTGAGAAGCACCGCTGAACAGGGCCCAGCCGTGAGAAGCACCGCTGAACAGGGCCCCGCCAAGACAGGCACCGCTGAACAGGGCCCCGCCGTGAGAAGCACCGCTGAACAGGGCCCCGCCGTGAGAAGCACCTCTGAACAGGGCCCTGCCGTCAGGAGCACCGCTGAACAGGGCCCCGCCGTCAGGAGCACCGCTGAACAGGGCCCCGCCGTGAGAAGCACCGGTGAACAGGGCCCCGCCAAGACAGGCACCGCTGAACAGGGCCCCGCCGTGAGAAGCCCCGCTGAACAGGGCCCCGCCGTGAGAAGCACCGCTGAACAGGGCCCCGCCGTCAGGAGCACCGCTGAACAGGGCCCCGCCGTGAGGAGCACCACTGAACAGGGCCCCGCCGTGAGAAGCCCCGCTGAACAGGGCCCCACCGTGAGAAGCACCGCTGAACAGGGCCCCGCCAAGACAGGCACCGCTGAACAGGGCCCCGCCGTGACGAGCACCGCTGAACAGGGCCCCGCCGTGAGAAGCACCTCTGAACAGGGCCCTGCCGTCAGGAGCACCGCTGAACAGGGCCCCGCCGTGAGAAGCACCACCGACCAGGGCTCCGCCGTGAGAAGCACCGCTGAACAGGGCCCCGCCAAGACAGGCACCGCTGAACAGGGCCCCGCCGTGAGAAGCCCCGCTGAACAGGGCCCCGCCGTGAGAAGCACCGCTGAACAGGGCCCCGCCGTCAGGAGCACCGCTGAACAGGGCCCCGCCGTGAGGAGCACCACTGAACAGGGCCCCGCCGTGAGAAGCCCCGCTGAACAGGGCCCCACCGTGAGAAGCACCGCTGAACAGGGCCCCGCCAAGACAGGCACCGCTGAACAGGGCCCCGCCGTGACGAGCACCGCTGAACAGGGCCCCGCCGTGAGAAGCACCGCTGAACAGGGCCCCGCCAAGACAGGCACCGCTGAACAGGGCACCGCCGTGAGAAGCACCACCGACCAGGGCTCTGCCGTGAGAAGCACCGCTGAACAGGGCCCCGCCAAGACAGGCACCGCTGAACAGGGCCCTCCTGTCAAGCACCGCTCCGCTGGGCCCTCCTGTCAAGCACCGCTCCGCTGGGCCCTCATCTCAAGCACCGCTCCGCTGGGCCCTCATCTCAAGCACTGCTCCGCTGGGCCCTCCTGTCAAGCACCGCTGGCCCATTGGCAGGCCCGGTTCTGTGTCGGGCAGGGCTTCACGAGGCACTCTGCCCACCATGCCTCCTCCATGACCAGTGGACTCTTTAGCATACTCATAAACAGCTCAACAAGTCCATTGGCATGTGGCCACAAGAGTGTGATCTTTTGATGCTTTATGTTTAGATGCTCCAGAAATTCTTTAAATTCTTTGCGGTTGAAGGGTGGACCATTTTCAGACTTCACAATGGCTGATAAACCCCAGGTTGCAAAGATGCCATCAAGTTTTTTGATTACGCACTCGTGCAATGGATGAGAGATCTTCAACCAAAGGAAAATGTAAATATTCATCTACAATAACCATTAAACGATGTGTATTGTCAAGGGGACCAAAGAAATTGATGGCAATTCTCTCCCAAGCATGCTTGGGAAGTTCTGGTATGTACAGATTATGTTGAGTAACTTTGGTTGACAGGCAAATGCATATGTGACAGGCTTTGAGTTCCTTTTCAACTCTTTCATCTAGGTATAGAAACCAAACTTGGTCTTAGAGAGCTCTCTTCGTAGCAACAATACCATGATGTCCTTCGTGAGCTACATCTATCACCTTTTTCTGTAAACACTCTGGAATCAGGCTTCTTGATCCTCTTAGTATAACTTCTTCCTGATTTATGGACAATTCATCTTGTACTTTTGATATTCATCATCATTACTAAGAGGTCGAACATGTTTGTCCCGCGACTGATGTGTAATTATGTCTTTTAACTTTAGCAGATCACCATCATGACTTGTAGCAGTGATAATCTGGGTCTACGATACAGCAGCTGGTGTACTTGACTTGACAATGAAATTGATGTAGGCCTCAGCTGTTTTGGATGGAGTACCATGACCTTGAATAGGCACTCTCTAAAAATAGTCAGCAGGATTTGGATCCTTTTTGGGTTGATGCACAATTGCATAATCATATTCTTACCCATTTTTCAATTTGAGGATACATCTTTACTTTTGAATTGCCGAAGATAGTCAGCAAAGCTTGATGATCAGTTAGCAGTGTAAAAGGCTTTCTGTACAGGAATACATGAAAATGTTCACAAGCCCGTACCACAGCCAAAATTTCCTTTTCAGGCTGTGAGTAAGCATGTTCTGTTTGAGACAAACTTCTGCTAGCATAGGCCACAATATGTTGTCTTGCATTTGGGCGTCCACTATGCTGTGCAAGTATAACTCCTAACCCAAATGGGGCTAGCGTCAACCACAATCTGAGTGTGTAGCTTTGGATTGAAGTACACCATTTCCATAGCATTTTGATGGTGTGTTTGGTGTCCTTGAAACTCTTTTGCAGGATCAGACATCATGCACCTTCAGAAAACATATGGGCAAATACATTTTAGTTTTGTCTTATTGAACTCACACTTGTCTGCATCATTGAGTAACTGACACACTTGTGTGAGGCTCTATTGTCCTCCTTCTATGTAGCTCAAAAGACCAGTATGTCTTCGCTATAGTTAAATGCATTGTCAACAGGTTGTATGATGATGCATCGTATGATGTCTTGGAAAATTTTGACGGCTGATGACACACCAAAACTTAGGGCCTGATTTGGAGTTTGGTGGACATATTACCCTATCACAAACATAACAGATATCCCGTCTGATGTATTACAATGTCCATAGGACATAATGAAATTGTAATAAGGCAGATGGGATATCGGTCACGTTTGTGACAGAGTAACCCCATCCGCCAAATTCCAAATCCAGCCCTACATCTCTTGCATCTAAACAAACCAACATGTGTAGCAAAGGATGTAATATATCTCTAGCGCTCTTGTAGTTCTAACTGATGACAACTTTTATTCAAATCAAGTCGAGAGAAGATATTGGCATCATTCAATTACATGATCATGTCAGCAATGTGCGGCCCTGGATGTCACTCTTGTTCAATTGCTTTGCTCCCCTGGCGCTTGTCAACACATATGTGCACAGCTCCTTCATGGTCTTTTTTAGGCACTACCACTATGGAAGAAACCCATGGCATTTTACCAGTGGAAATTTCAATAAGGTCCTGCTTGTATAATGATTCAAATTCTTGCTCAAAAGCATCTTGTAAATGGAAAGTGCTGGAGCGATGGGGCTCTGTAAAATTCCTACTCTCCAGATCCGTGCTCAACAACCACCAGTGCTCGGGGTAGGACACCAACACCAATCTCACCTATGGAGGTCAACTGAACCTTTGGACTTGGCGAAGAGTGTAGTAGTCAGAATCATTCAATCACAAATCAATGACATTACAACTCACAAAATACTAAACACCATAACAATTTAACACTAAATCAAACTCCAAACAGAATATATTTTCAAAGCTTTATTTTAATCCCAAAATCAATGTCAAGTAAATGGTGTGCAAAACTAAACCATACACATACATGAAAACCAAAGGCTGACCAAAACATCTGAAAAGATTCAACCTACTAAGCATTAATATTTTTAAACACTTCAAAGGAGTGATATAGATTAGCAACAGCACAATATGAACATTATTGCCACATTTCAAGGCAGATGATAATGACATCAGTAAATCATCAAATTACAATCCGACATTCAAATTCAGATTTCAGATTTCAACATTTGGTTTCAGGTTTCAGATTACCATCTATGGTTTAAGGATATGTACCACTGTGAAGCTGGGCCATTCCTAACATTAACCAGAATTGGGAATTGTATTTGTGGGAATGGGCTAACACATGCAGACAAAAGCAAAAAGAAAGGAAGACAAAAATAATTTGGAAAACATCCAACTAGGGCAACGAACTCTAAAATATGCTGGTGTAAGAGACTAAGCTAAAATGGAAACACGAAACCACATTTTGTTTTACCTTTCCTCATGTGACAGCATACAGTCAAGTTATGAAGCCTAAATACACATTAGTACAAATATACATTAATAAACCTATTGCACCCCTTACAATTCATATATGCGAAGCAAATTATTTAAGCACATGTAGAACTTGTAAAATTAAAATTCATTTAAGTCAATATAAGTATGATTAATTCACATCCTTTTTAATACTTCAATTAATAATCTATATTTTAATAAAACATTATTAACGTTAGCTCCATTTAATATTTTCATTTAATAAACTACAAACTCTCATCTTAAAACGTAGTGCACAATACAAATGGTAGACACAAATGTCCACCATAATTTAAACATGCACATTTTCATTTCTACGTTAAATTCTCTGTTAGGCCTTTAAAAAAACAGATTTATTAGTTGCCATATGCTACTTCTATGCCACTTGTTTCTTAATAAAACTTGATCTCTCTCAAAAGCAACTCGTCTATGTCTCTGAGCAAGAGGACGAACATCCTCATTAATATGCAGCATTTCTTTCATAGTCTTTAGCTTTCTTAACTAAGAAACAATGAAGGATATTGAGTTATTATCTTGTGATGAGCATTCACATTCTAATGTACTGAAATCAGTCCCATGTCAGGAGCCTTGTTGAAACTGTTCAAGCAGGCACATGCCTCTGTACCTTGAAGTAAATAAATTGGTGCTTGCACCTTTGTTTTCTTATGTTTCACTGTCGCTATAAACAAACTTTTACTTTTGGTGGGTGTCAATGGAGTTCCAGTGTACACTTTGGTCTTTGACAGCGTACGCCATGGTGACAGAGACAGTTTATTTGACTTTTCTTCAGGCATTATATTTATCGAAACACCATTACCAATAATAAAAGTTATTGAGCATCTATGTATTTTGAATATAATCTTCGGACAGTGTTTGCACGATTTCTTTATTTTGACAGGTCGACTTCTTTGACTGACTTTTCTCCTCACGGGCAACCAGTTCACCATGTGCACATTTTTCTGAAGTAAGCATTGGCATGGCACAATCACTTTCTTTATTTTCATTTATTATTGAGACTGAAGAACTGTTTGACGGTGATTTACATGATGATCAACTTCGTTTAGAATCTATTTGCTTCAAATGATGTTGTCACTTGGCCTTTTGGGCGTGTGACAAATGTTGCTGGAACGTTCTGGCGACCATTTTGTATTTGCGCCATGACACACTTACTTATTCCTTCACTTCGCACATCATCACAAAATGGTTCTCTTTACCACAGCTTTTGCATATTTGACTGATGGTGGGAGACTTTCCTTTATGTGGAACTGAAAATCTACACCTAAAGCACAACTTTTTGCGTGTAGACATCACTTTCTATCCTTCACTGTTATGTTTCAAATTACTTTTCACACTCATGACTGGCTCTCTCTAGGCACCTCTTGCCTCCATGTCGGCAGTTTGTCTCTCAGCACGCTACTCAGCTCTGGCAGCCATCACCACCCCCTCCAGACAAAGGGTCTGATTACGTGTATGGTGGCCCAAGGACCACCAGGCTCGTGGTGACAGTTAGACTGCCACTGCTGTGGTAGTCTGACCACCACATTACGACCCTGGTGGGCGGACCCACCAAGGGACCGCTGTACCCGCTGGGAAAATGGTTCCTGAGATGGTGATGGTGGCCTGAGTTTTACCCAGCCAGGGCGATGCTGATTTCAGCACGTCTGGCTGATTACAACCCCACTTTCCTTTCAGGCAGGGACCCTGCCATGAAAAGGCTAGCAGAAAGGCTGGGGCATAAGCAGTGCAGGGGTCCCCCTGCCCAGTGTTAGAGTGCTAGGATATTGACTAATATCCTAGCATTGCTTGCACCAGTCAGCCAGATGGGAACGCATACTACAAAGGGGATACCACTGCCATGGTGGTTGCGTCCTCCCTGCGGCTTTGGCGGTCCAGTGGTGGGACTGTCAAATAGTAATGAGGTGCTAAGAACTTCTCTCAGCATTTGTCATCTGATTGAATCGGGTAAGCATCCATCAATTACTCTAAACCTCATGGCTTCTTCATAATTAAATTAATTGAACTTACAGTGTTTGATGAGTGCGTTGAATCTTTTCACAAATTCATTGATCATTTCACAAACTCTCATTTTCTTGACTGAAAACATATCGTTCATAATCGACGTTTGATACTGGATTAAGCTTGAGATTCAACGCATTCTTAATCTGACGGTATGTGACTTCTTCATCAATTCTTGCCATTTTCTTTATGACTTCTTTCACACCATCACCAGCAAGATTTTTTGAGATATTTGATGATCTTGCTGTTATCAGTGTCTTCAAGTTTATCAATGAAATCTTCAAATATCTCTATCCATGGAGGACATCTATTACCAATATTGTGCATTTTTCCATTGTTAAATGGTAGTGGTGGTGGTTTGAGGAAGGTGGCAGCATTGTAAATCAGTGTTGAACTTAATGATTTTGAGGGTAGTGCTTTTCTTTGTCTTCTCTGCCTGGAAATCAGGACCAGTTCCATTTGTGGCCTGGCCTTGGTCAAACTCACGGCAGTATATCAGCAGAATGGCCTTCTGAAATGCTTCTGGCAGCTGGAAATATGGACCACTCCTATAGCACAACCCTGGGTACTTTTCTTGGAATATGATGACTCTATCAGGCTTTGTAAGTTATCCACTTTTCTTTTACACTTCACTTTTCTAAAACTTAGTTGATCCACCTTCAATGCTTTCTGTTTATAATGTTATTTGCTAAATGATAATTGTCCTTAACTGCGCTTTAGAACTCTGTGGTAACACTCCATATTTTGCATAACCTTATTTGGCGAGCCAGTGGGGTACCTTTTTGTATTATCTTGGTCATAATTTCTTGACCAATGGTGCATAGACTTTTGTTTGAAGCTCACTTTTTATTCACACGCTGAACATTGGCTGGTGTTGCGCTTTAACTCCACATACGCCAACCGTCAACTCGGCACTTCAAAAAAGGCCTTGAACAAGCAGTTTGCTTGGACCAAGGTAAACTCTCCAGAAGAGCACTTTCGTCTTTAAATTAATTATCCCCTATCTCTTTACAACTTGTAGCATCTTCCCCAGCCTGATACCCACTGAAAAACTAGTCAGCACACAGAGCTGAATATTACACATCTTTATTCCTCTGCATGTACCTGAGGTCTCCATCATTCAAAACCAAACGCTCATAGATTCTAGTCCAATGATTATGTCACACAGGCATATGGAGTCCTCAGCGAGTCAGAAAGGTTGTGTTCTAATTCATACAAGACACTACATTGTTCAGCCTCAGGGTACAGAACCTGGGCTGAGTGACCAGTTTAAGGCTACCATCCCATGGCTGGTGCGAGGGAGATTGGAAAAGGGTGACTAACACCTGGGTCGGTCACCCCCCCACACACACACTCTCAGATACTTCAGAGGTCAGACACTCTCAGGTGTCAGTGGCTTCTGTTGGTTCATAGCTTCTGAACAGAGTTTTCCTTGAGTTAGAGACAGAAGTCTGATCCAATAGGTGGAATGGGCGACATCACTTTGTTGGCCATGGTGGTACAGTTTGCCTATTGGGATGCCTGTGTCGCAAATTCAGATTAGGGGCTGCACAGATGGGGTCCACAGGTGATGAGAAGGGATCCCCATGGTCAGTTCAGTCACCCAGGAGAGTGTAGACAGAAGGATCCAACTGAATTTGGAGGAGCATTGAACCGGCACCGGCCTCTGCTGTAGAGGGCCAGTGTCCCTGTTCTATTGTCTAAACCGCAAAGTTCCACAAGATACTGATTAGTTTCCCGTGACTGGAGGAAAGTCGTCTTGGACCTGGCCCTCTCTTCAGGGTCACCCCCAAACCTTTTGCCTTTATCCTTCATTTTTTTGCTGAATTTAGTTTTGCTGGTCTTAGGACTCTGTGCACTTTACCACTTCTAACCAGTGTTAAGGTGCTTCTGCTCTCTCCCTAAAACATGGTTGAATTGCCACATACCCAATTGATATGTTTGATTTACTTGTAAAGTGCTATAACACATACTCAGGGCTTGTAAATAAATTAAATGCTACCAGTGGGGCTGCAGCACTTATTGTTCCGCCCGCTTAATAGCCTGCCTAAACATGTCCCAGGTCCGCATTTCAACCTGAATGGCGTGTCACATTGCCATGTTGACTTTGCATTTAAACCCCTCTACGAAGCCTTAAACTCCCTTTTTATTGCATATGAGTCATCCCTCTCTAAGGTAGGCTCTAGTTAGCTCATAGGGCGGGGTGGGGTGAAATTGAAAGGCCGGACATGTTCTTTTAAGTTTTACATGTCCTGGTAGTGAAAAACTCCCAAATTCATTTTACAGTATTGTTTGGCCTACCACTCTCATAGGTTAACATTGGGGATTCCTTATTGCCTTAAATAAGCTGTTATTCCTAATTGAGAGGCGATAGATATGTCATGCTTGGTACCTATTGAACTGTAATGATATACCCTCTTTAAAATCAGACTTATTATTACAATTGTGAAAATGCAACTTTTAGAAAGTTGGCATTTTCATGCCCTTAGCCCTTTGGGCCTGCAGCCTGTCTTGGGTCACATGACTGGGAGTAGCTGACATTGAGACTTTGTGAATCCTTCCCAGACAGTCTCACAGTTGTGGGATTAGGTGTGCCTCAATGGGCCATTAACTGGCTTGATTGGGGGGGTGGAGATAAGCACAGCTCCACTTTCCCCCAAAGAGGCTGTTCGCTGTCTCGTCAAAATAGGCAAAAACCTGTATTGTCACTGAAGGCAGCTAAGAGCCAGGGCAGGGGAGGAAGAAAATTCTAAGAACTTCAAAGAACCTTTCCAGAACCTTCTCCCACCTTCTAGAAGGGCACTACTGGACCTGCGGAAGTTCTCTCAGAGGACTGCCTGCTGCTGTGACCTACTGTGTACTCTGCCAGACTGCAGCTGTACCTGGAAGCACTGCTCTGCTGCCTGGAGTCTGCCTTGAACCCTCAGAGGCCATCCATGCTGTTGAGCCCTGCTTCTACACCTACACCGAGGCCTACCAGAAGTGAATGCATTGGCTAGCTTGCTGGCCTCCTGTTCAGAGACATAGGGATATAACAGGCTCCCACCATCTTGAACCTGTACCTGGCCCCAGCTTGAGTGAGTCCTGAAACCCCAAGGGGTCTCAATACATTCTTGGACTATTGGTTGCAGTGGTAATTTGATCAGATGTCTGTGGTTTGTGCTTTATCTTTTAGGTGCTATTTTGAATCTTAAACTTAAAAAATTCAAATTCATGACTCTGGTTCTACTGATTGGATATTTTTTGTTTTGGGGTCAAATACGTTTTTAAAATGTACTCTATTTTTCCTAAATTGGTTTGGCATTATTCTTGTGTTGCCTTTTCACTTTATTACTGTTCGTTTGCTGTGTACTTTACACATTGCCTCTAAGTTAAGCCTGACCAATGTATGTGCTAAGTTACCCAGGGTTAAGCACAGTTTAATTTAGTGACTTTTTGTGGTTCACCCTGCAAGGGTTTATGGCGGTTGCTAGATAAGGGCTCACACCCCAGTCCACTCACAACCCAATTTCTCACAATATCCTATTGTGGAGATGTCTAAGGGGGTCATTACAACCCTGGCGGACGGTATTAAAGCGGCGGTAAGACCGCCAACAGGCTGGCGGTCCTTTTTTGAGTATTATGACCATGGCGGTTACCGCCATGGTCATCCACCGCTACTCCGTTCCGCCCGCCAGGGCAGAGACGACCTCTGGGCTGGAGACCTGGGTCTCCAGCCCGGTGGCCGTCACAATACCGCCACCAGTATTTCGACCCGGCTTACCGCCGTGGATTTCCAGCGGTAGGAACCGCCATGAAATCCATGGCGGTAAGCACTATCAGTGCCAGGGAATTCTTTCCATGGCACTGATAGGGGTTTCCTCCACCCCCACCCCCACCCCGACTCCCTCCCCTACACCCTCCACCACCCCTGCCACCCCACAAAGGTGGCAGGACCCCCCTCCCCACCCCGACCCCGACATTACCTTACACATACACAGCCGACACGCACTCAGGCACCACCAACACACATACACACACACACACTGACATACATGCCTACATCCACACACACAGTCAGACACGCACACCCACATTCAGACATACACGCACACATCCATACAGACATCTACCTACAGACATACACGCACTCATTCCCGAAACACGCAACACCCCCGCAAGCATACACGCACTCACACACCCCCTCTACATACACTGACGCACACCCCCATGCACCCACACAACACACAACAACCCCCCACCCCGTACCCTAACAGACGATCGACTTACCTGTTCTGTCGATCCTCCAGGAGCGGACGGGAGCCATGGGGGCAGCTCCGCCGACACCACACCGCCAACAGAACACTGCCACGGCGAATCACAGGACGTGATTCGCTGGGTGGTGTTCTATTGGCGTGGCGGTGGAGGTGGAGCAACCTCCACTTCCCCGCCGCCCGCCAGTATGGCTGTTGGCGGCTCTCAGTCGGAAAAACGACAGAGAGCAGCCAACAGTCATAATACGCCGAGCGGCAAACCGCCACTACTGGCGGTCTTCCGCACGGCGGTCCCTCAGCGGTCTTGTTAAAAGACCGCCGAGGTTGTAATGACCCCCTAAGTGTTTCCAAAAGCCCAGGTCTTTCCTTGCAAGACTAAATTTGCATTTGTTGATACCCGGTAGTCGAATTGGGGCATAAAAGACTACCCAGTTAGTGATTTCTAAGCTCTGCTTGAAGTAGTCCTTAGTCACCTGTGGCTGGCAAGGTAAGGCACAAGACAAGAGGGCACTAGAGAGAAACAGTTCCTGCAACTGGCCATACTGGAGAAGAAATGGTGTGAGGCATGGACGTGCCAAGAAGCCATTGTAAACGGGTTACTGAATAGTAATTTTCAGCTTTGGGTACCCACAATCCACCCTGTTCTACTGAAAGATTTAGGCGGTCATTCTGACCCTGGCGGTCAAAGACCGCCAGGGCGGAGGACCGCGGGAGCACCGCCGACAGGCCGGCGGTGCTCCAATGGGGATTCCGACCGCGGCGGTAAAGCCGCGGTCGGACCGGCACCACTGGCGGGCTCCCGCCAGTGTACCGCCGCCCCATTGAATCCTCCACGGCGGCGCAGCTTGCTGCACCGCCGCGGGGATTCCGACCCCCCCTACCGCCATCCAGATCCCGGCGGTCCGACCGCCGGGATCCGGATGGCAGTAGGGGGGGTCGCGGGGCCCCTGGGGGCCCCTGCAGTGCCCATGCCACTGGCAGGGGCCCCCGTAAGAGGGCCCCTACATGTATTTCACTGTCTGCTGCGCAACTGCACCCGTCGCACAGCTTCCACTCCGCCGGCTCGATTCCGAGCCGGCTTCATCGTGGAAGCCTCTTTCCCGCTGGGCTGGCGGGCGGCCTGAAGGCGACCGCCCGCCAGCCCAGCGGGAAAGTCAGAATTACCGCCGCGGTCTTTCGACCGCGGAACGGTAAGCTGACGGCGGGACTTTGGCGGGCGGCCTCCGCCGCCCGCCAAGGTCAGAATGAGGGCCTTAGTTTGGTAAGGCTACACTCTGCACCTACCAGTGTTCCATGTTTCATATCATGTCACACGGCATCATGTCCAATTGGCTGGAGTTGCGCTTTAACTCCACATACGCCAACCGTCAACTCAGCACTTCAAAAAAGGCCTTGAACAAGCAGTTTGCTTGGACCAAGGTAAACTCTCCAGAAGAGCACTTTCGTCTTTAAATTACTTATCCCCTATCTCTTTACAACTTGTAGCATCTTCCCCAGCCTGATACCCACTGAAAAACTAGTCAGCACACAGAGCTGAATATTACACATCTTTATTCCTCTGCATGTACCTGAGGTCTCCATCATTCAAAACCAAACGCTCATAGATTCTAGTCCAATGATTATGTCACACAGGCATATGGAGTCCTCAGCGAGTAAGAAAGGTTGTGTTCTAATTCATACAAGACACTACATTGTTCAGCCTCAGGGTACAGAACCTGGGCTGAGTGACCAGTTTAAGGCTACCATCCCATGGCTGGTGCGAGGGAGACTGGAAAAGGGTGACTAACACCTGGGTCGGTCACCCCCCCACACACACACTCTCAGATACTTCAGAGGTCAGACACTCTGAGGAGGACTGGAGTCTGGGTCCTTACACCAACAGGTGTCAGTGGCTTCTGTTGGTTCATATCCTTCTGAACAGAGTTTTCCTTGAGTTAGAGACAGAAGTCTGATCCAATAGGTGGAATGGGCGACATCACTTTGTTGGCCATGGTGGTACAGTTTGCCTATTGGGATGCCTGTGTCGCAAATTCAGATTAGGGGCTGCACAGATGGGGTCCACAGGTGATGAGAAGGGATCCCCATGGTCAGTTCAGTCACCCAGGAGAGTGTAGACAGAAGGATCCAACTGAATTTGGAGGAACATTGAACCAGCACCGGCCTCTGCTGTAGAGGGCCAGTGTCCCTGTTCTATTGTCTAAACCGCAAAGTTCCACAAGATATTGATTAGTTTCCCGTGACTGGAGGAAAGTCGTCTTGGACCTGGCCCTCTCTTCAGGGTCACCCCCAAACCTTTTGCCTTTATCCTTCATTTTTTGGCTGAATTTAGTTTTGCTGGTCTTAGGACTCTGTGCACTTTACCACTTCTAACCAGTGTTAAGGTGCTTCTGCTCTCTCCCTAAAACATGGTTGAATTGCCACATACCCAATTGATATGTTTGATTTACTTCTAAAGTGCTATAACACATACTCAGGGCTTGTAAATAAATTAAATGCTACCAGTGGGGCTGCAGCACTTATTGTTCCACCCGCTTAATAGCCTTCCTAAACATGTCCCAGGTCCGCATTTCAACCTGAATGGAGTGTCACATTGCCATGTTGACTTTGCATTTAAACCCCTCTACGAAGCCTTAAACTCCCTTTTTATTGCATATGAGTCATCCCTCTCTAAGGTAGGCTCTAGTTAGCTCATAGGGCGGGGTGGGGTGTAATTGAAAGGCCGGACATGTTCTTTTAAGTTTTACATGTCCTGGTAGTGAAAAACTCCCAAATTCATTTTACAGTACTGTTTGGCCTACCACTCTCATAGGTTAACATTGGGGATTCCTTATTGCCTTAAATAAGCTGTTATTCCTAATTGAGAGGCGATAGATATATCATGCTTGGTACCTATTGAACTGTAATGAAATACCCTCTTTAAAATCAGACTTATTATTACAATTGTGAAAATGCAACTTTTAGAAAGTTGGCATTTTCATGCCCTTAGCCCTTTGGGCCTGCAGCCTGTCTTGGGTCACATGACTGGGAGTAGCTGACATTGAGACTTTGTGAATCCTTCCCAGACAGTCACACAGTAGTGGGATTAGGTGTGCCTCAATGGGCCATTAACTGGCTTGATTGGGGGGGGGGGGGTGGAGATAAGCACAGCTCCACTTTCCCCCAAAGAGGCTGTTCGCTGTCTCGTCAAAATAGGCAAAATCCTTTATTGTCACTGCAGGCAGCTAAGAGCCAGGGCAGGGGAGGAAGAAAATTCTAAGAACTTCAAAGAACCTTTCCAGAACCTTCTCCCACCTTCTAGAAGAAGGGCACTATTGGACCTGTGGAAGTTCTCTCAGAGGACTGCCTGCTGCTGTGACCTACTGTGTACTCTGCCAGACTGCAGCTGTACCTGGAAGCACTGCTCTGCTGCCTGGAGTCTGCCTTGAACCCTCAGAGGCCATCCATGCTGTTGAGCCCTGCTTCTACACCTAGACCTAGGACTACCAGAAGTGACTGCACTGGCTAGCTTGCTGGCCTCCTGTTCAGAGACATAGGGATATAACAGGCTCCCACCATCTTGAACCTGTACCTGGCCCCAGCTTGAGTGAGTCCTGAAACCCCAAGGGGTCTCAATACATTCTTGGACCATTGGTTGCAGTGGTAATTTGATCAGATGTCTGTGGTTTGTGCTTTATCTTTTAGGTGCTATTTTGAATCTTAAACTTAAAAAATTCAAATTCATGACTCTGGTTCTACTGATTGGATATTTTTTGTTTTGGGGTCAAATACGTTTTTAAAATGTACTCTATTTTTCCTAAATTGGTTTGGCATTATTCTTGTGTTGCCTTTTCACTTTATTACTGTTTGTTTGCTGTGTACTTTACACATTGCCTCTAAGTTAAGCCTGACCAATGTATGTGCTAAGTTACCCAGGGTTAAGCACAGTTTAATTTAGTGACTTTTTGTGGTTCACCCTGCAAGGGTTTATGGCGGTTGCTAGATAAGGGCTCACACCCCAGTCCACTCACAACCCAATTTCTCACAATATCCTATTGTGGAGATGTCTAAGGGGGTCATGACAACCCTGGCGGACGGTATTAAAGCAGCGGTAAGACCGCCAACAGGCTGGCGGTCCTTTTTTGAGTATTATGACCATGGCGGTTACCGCCATGGTCATCCACCGCTACTCCGTTCCGCCCGCCAGGGCAGAGACGACCTCTGGGCTGGAGACCTGGGTCTCCAGCCCGGCGGCCGTCACAATACTGCCACCAGTATTTCGACCCGGCTTACCGCCGTGGATTTCCAGCGGTAGGAACCGCCATGAAATCCATGGTGGTAAGCACTATCAGTGCCAGGGAATTCTTTCCCTGGCACTGATAAGGGTTTCCTCCGCCCCCCACCCCCACCCCGACTCCCTCCCCTACACCCCCCACCACCCCTGCCACCCCACAAAGGTGGCAGGACCCCTCTCCCCACCCCGACCCCGACATTACCTTACACATACACAGCCGACACGCACTCAGGCACCACCAACACACATACACACACATACACCGATATACATGCCTACAGCCACACACACAGTCAGAAGCGCACACCCACATTCAGACATACACGCACACATCCATACAGACATCTACCTACAGACATACACGCACTCATTCCCGAAACACGCAACACCCCCGCAAGCATCCACGCACTCACACACCCCCTCTACATACACTGACGCACACCCCAATGCACCCACACAACACACAACATCCCCCCACCCCGTCCCCTAACGGACGATCGACTTACCTGTTCCGTCGATCCTCCGGGAGGGGACGGGAGCCATGGGGGCAGCTCCGCCGACACCACGCAGCCAACAGAACACCGCCACGGCGAATCACAGGACGTGATTCGCTGGGTGGTGTTCTATTGGCGTGGCGGTGGAGGTGGAGCAACCTCCACTTCCCCTCCGCCCGCCAGTATGGCTGTTGGCGGCTCTCAGTCGGAAAAACGACAGAGAGCAGCCAACAGTCATAATACACCGAGCGGCAAACCGCCACTACTGGCGGTCTTCCGCACGGCGGTCCCTCAGCGGTCTTGTTAAAAGACCGCTGAGGTTGTAATGACCCCCTAAGTCTTTCCAAAAGCCCAGGTCTTTCCTTGCAAGACTAAATTTGCATTTGTTGATACCCGGTAGTCGAATTGGGGCATAAAAGACTACCCAGTTAGTGATTTCTAAGCTCTGCTTGAAGTAGTCTTTAGTCCCCTGTGGCAGGCAAGGTAAGGCACAAGACAAGAGGGCACTAGAGAGAAACAGTTCCTGCAACTGGCCATACTGGAGAAGAAATGGTGTGAGGCATGGACGTGCCAAGAAGCCATTGTAACCGGGTTACTGAATAGTAATTTTCAGCTTTGGGTACCCACAATCCACCCTGTTCTACTGAAAGATTTAGTTTGGTAAGGCTACACTCTGCACCTACCAGTGTTCCATGTTTCATATCATGTCACACAGCATCATGTCCAATTGGCTGGAGTTGCGCTTTAACTCCACATACGCCAACCGTCAACTCGGCACTTCAAAAAAGGCCTTGAACAAGCAGTTTGCTTGGACCAAGGTAAACTCTCCAGAAGAGCACTTTCGTCTTTAAATTACTTATCCCCTATCTCTTTACAACTTGTAGCATCTTCCCCAGCCTGATACCCACTGAAAAACTAGTCAGCACACAGAGCTGAATATTACACATCTTTATTCCTCTGCATGTACCTGAGCTCTCCATCATTCAAAACCAAACGCTCATAGATTCTAGTCCAATGATTATGTCACACAGGCATATGGAGTCCTCAGCGACTCAGAAAGGTTGTGTTCTAATTCATACAAGACACTACATTGTTCAGCCTCAGGGTACAGAACCTGGGCTGAGTGACAAGTTTAAGGCTACCATCCCATGGTTGGTGCGAGGGAGACTGGAAAAGCGTGACTAACACCTGGGTCGGTCACCCCCCCACACACACACACTCTCAGATACTTCAGAGGTCAGACACTCTGAGGAGGACTGGAGTCTGGGTCCTTACACCAACAGGTGTCAGTGGCTTCTGTTGGTTCATATCCTTCTGAACAGAGTTTTCCTTGAGTTAGAGACAGAAGTCTGATCCAATAGGTGGAATGGGCGACATCACTTTGTTGGCCATGGTGGTACAGTTTGTCTATTGGGATGCCTGTGTCGCAAATTCAGATTAGGGGCTGCACAGATGGGGTCCACAGGTGATGAGAAGGGATCCCCATGGTCAGTTCAGTCACCCAGGAGAGTGTAGACAGAAGGATCCAACTGAATTTGGAGGAGCATTGAACCAGCACCGGCCTCTGCTGTAGAGGGCCGGTGTCCCTGTTCTATTGTCTAAACCGCAAAGTTCCACAAGATATTGATTAGTTTCCCGTGACTGGAGGAAAATCGTCTTGGACCTGGCCCTCTCTTCAGGGTCACCCCCAAACCTTTTGCCTTTATCCTTCATTTTTTTGCTGAATTTAGTTTTGCTGGTCTTAGGACTCTGTGCACTTTACCACTTCTAACCAGTGTTAAGGTGCTTCTGCTCTCTCCCTAAAACATGGTTGAATTGCCACGTACCCAATTGATATAGTTGATTTACTTGTAAAGTGCTATAACACATACTCAGGGCTTGTAAATAAATTAAATGCTACCAGTGGGGCTGCAGCACTTATTGTTCCACCCGCTTAATAGCCTTCCTAAACATGTCCCAGGTCCACATTTCAACCTGAATGGAGTGTCACATTGCCATGTTGACTTTGCATGTAAACCCCTCTACGAAGCCTTAAACTCCCTTTTTATTGCATATGAGGTATCCCTCTCTAAGGTAGGCTCTAGTTAGCTCATAGGGCGGGGTAGGGTGTAATTGAAAGGCCGGACATGTTCTTTTAAGTTTTACATGTCCTGGTAGTGAAAAACTCCCAAATTCATTTTACAGTACTGTTTGGCCTACCACTCTCATAGGTTAACATTGGGGATTCCTTATTGCCTTAAATAAGCTGTTATTCCTAATTGAGAGGCGATAGATGTATCATGCTTGGTACCTATTGAACTGTAATGATATACCCTCTTTTAAATCAGACTTATTATTACAATTGTGAAAATGCAACTTTTAGAAAGTTGGCATTTTCATGCCCTTAGCCCTTTGGGCCTGCAGCCTGTCTTTGGTCACATGACTGGGAGTAGCTGACATTGAGACTTTGTGAATCCTTCCCAGACAGTCACACAGTAGTGGGATTAGGTGTGCCTCAATGGGCCATTAACTGGCTTGATTGGGGGGGGGGTGGAGATAAGCACAGCTCCACTTTCCCCCAAAGAGGCTGTTCGCTGTCTCGTCAAAATAGGCAAAATCCTGTATTGTCACTGCAGGCAGCTAAGAGCCAGTGCAGGGGAGGAAGAAAATTCTAAGAACTTCAAAGAACCTTTCCAGAACCTTCTCCCACCTTCTAGAAGAAGGGCACTACTGGACCTGCGGAAGTTCTCTCAGAGGACTGCCTGCTGCTGTGACCTACTGTGTACTCTGCCAGACTGCAGCTGTACCTGGAAGCACTGCTCTGCTGCCTGGAGTCTGCCTTGAACCCTCGGAGGACATCCATGCTGTTGAGCCCTGCTTCTACACCTACACCTAGGACTACCAGAAGTGACTGCACTGGCTAGCTTGCTGGCCTCCTGTTCAGAGACATAGGGATATAACAGGCTCCCACCATTTTGAACCTGTACCTGGCCCCAGCTTGAGTGAGTCCTGAAACCCCAAGGGGTCTCAATACATTCTTGGACCATTGGTTGCAGTGGTAATTTGATCAGATGTCTGTGGTTTGTGCTTTATCTTTTAGGTGCTATTTTGAATCTTAAACTTAAAAAATTCAAATTCATGACTCTGGTTCTACTGATTGGATATTTTTTGTTTTGGGGTGAAATACGTTTTTAAAATGTACTCTATTTTTCCTAAATTGGTTTGGCATTATTCTTGTGTTGCCTTTTCACTTTATTACTGTTCGTTTGCTGTGTACTTTACACATTGCCTCTAAGTTAAGCCTGACCAATGTATGTGCTAAGTTACCCAGGGTTAAGCACAGTTTAATTTAGTGACTTTTTGTGGTTCACCCTGCAAGGGTTTATGGCGGTTGCTAGATAAGGGCTCACACCCCAGTCCACTCACAACCCAATTTCTCACAATATCCTATTGTGGAGATGTCTAAGGGGGTCATTACAACCCTGGCGAACGGTATTAAAGCGGCGGTAAGACCGCCAACAGGCTGGCGGTCTTTTTTTGAGTATTATGACCATGGCGGTTACCGCCATGGTCATCCACCGCTACTCCGTTCCGCCCGCTAGGGCGGAGACGACCTCTGGGCTGGAGACCTGGGTCTCCAGCCCGGCGGCCGTCACAATACCGCCACCAGTATTTCGACCCGGCTTACCGCCGTGGATTTCCAGCGGTAGGAACCGCCATGAAATCCATGGCGGTAAGCACTATCAGTGCCAGGGAATTCTTTCCCTGGCACTGATAGGGGTTTCCTCCACCCCCCACCCCCACCCACCCTCCCTTCCCTACACCCCCCACCACCCCTGCCACCCCACAATACCGCCACCAGTATTTCGACCCGGCTTACCGCCGTGGATTTCCAGCGGTAGGAACCGCCATGAAATCCATGGCGGTAAGCACTATCAGTGCCAGGGAATTCTTTCCCTGGCACTGATAGGGGTTTCCTCCACCCCCCACCCCCACCCACCCTCCCTTCCCTACACCCCCCACCACCCCTGCCACCCCACAAAGGTGGCAGGACCCCCCTCCCCACCCCGACCCCGACATTACCTTACACATACACAGCCGACACGCACTCAGGCACCACCAACACACATACACACACCGACATACATGCCTACATCCACACACACAGTCAGACACGCACACCCACATTCAGACATACATGCACACATCCATACAGACATCTACCTACAGACATACACGCACTCATTCCCGAAACACGCAACACCCCCGCAAGCATACACGCACTCACACACCCCCTCTACATACACTGACGCACACCCCCATGCACCCACACAAAACACAACATCCCCCCACCCCGTCCCCTAACGGACGATCGACTTACCTGTTCCGTCGATCCTCCGGGAGGGGACGGGAGCCATGGGGGCAGCTCCGTCGACACCACGCAGCCAACAGAACACCGCCACGGCGAATCACAGGACGTGATTCGCTGGGCGGTGTTCTATTGGCGTGGCGGTGGAGGTGGAGCAACCTCCACTTCCCCTCCGCCCGCCAGTATGGCTGTTGGCGGCTCTCAGTCGGAAAAACGACAGAGAGCAGCCAACAGTCATAATACACCGAGCGGCAAACCGCCACTACTGGCGGTCTTCCGCACGGCGGTCCCTCGGCGGTCTTGTTAAAAGACCGCCGAGGTTGTAATGACCCCCTAAGTCTTTCCAAAAGCCCAGGTCTTTCCTTGCAAGACTAAATTTGCATTTGTTGATACCCGGTAGTCGAATTGGGGCATAAAAGACTACCCAGTTAGTGATTTCTAAGCTCTGCTTGAAGTAGTCCTTAGTCCCCTGTGGCAGGCAAGGTAAGGCACAAGACAAGAGGGCACTAGAGAGAAACAGTTCCTGCAACTGGCCATACTGGAGAAGAAATGGTGTGAGGCATGGACGTGCCAAGAAGCCATTGTAACCGGGTTACTGAATAGTAATTTTCAGCTTTGGGTACCCACAATCCACCCTGTTCTACTGAAAGATTTAGTTTGGCAAGGCTACACTCTGCACCTACCAGTGTTCCATGTTTCATATTATGTCACACGGCATCATGTCCAATTGGCTGGAGTTGCACTTTAACTCCACATACGCCAACCATCAACTCGGCACTTCAAAAAAGGCCTTGAACAAGCAGTTTGCTTGGACCAAGGTAAACTCTCCAGAAGAGCACTTTCGTCTTTAAATTACTTATCCCCTATCTCTTTACAACTTGTAGCATCTTCCCCAGCCTGATACCCACTGAAAAACTAGTCAGCACACAGAGCTGAATATTACACATCTTTATTCCTCTGCATGTACCTGAGGTCTCCATTGTTGAAAACCAAACACTCATAGATTCTAGTCCAATGATTATGTCACACAGGCATATGGAGTCCTCAGCTAGTCAGAAAGGTTGTGTTCTAATTCATACAAGACACTACATTGTTCAGCCTCAGGGTACAGAACCTGGGCTGAGTGACCAGTTTAAGGCTACCATCCCATGGCTGGTGCGAGGGAGACTGGAAAAGGGTGACTAACACCTGGGTCGGTCACCCCCCCACACACACACTCTCAGATACTTCAGAGGTCAGACACTCTGAGGAGGACTGGAGTCTGGGTCCTTACACCAACAGGTGTCAGTGGCTTCTGTTGGTTCATATCCTTCTGAACAGAGTTTTCCTTGAGTTAGAGACAGAAGTCTGATCCAATAGGTGGAATGGGCGACATCACTTTGTTGGCCATGGTGGTACAGTTTGCCTATTGGGATGCCTGTGTCGCAAATTCAGATTAGGGGCTGCACAGATGGGGTCCACAGGTGATGAGAAGGGATCCCCATGGTCAGTTCAGTCACCCAGGAGAGTGTAGACAGAAGGATCCAACTGAATTTGGAGGAACATTGAACCGGCACCGGCCTCTGCTGTAGAGGGCCAGTGTCCCTGTTCTATTGTCTAAACCGCAAAGTTCCACAAGATATTGATTAGTTTCCCGTGACTGGAGGAAAGTCGTCTTGGACCTGGCCCTCTCTCCAGGGTCACCCCCAAATCTTTTGCCTTTATCCTTCATTTTTTTGCTGAATTTAGTTTTGCTGGTCTTAGGACTCTGTGCACTTTACCACTTCTAACCAGTGTTAAGGTGCTTCTGCTCTCTCCCTAAAACATGGTTGAATTGCCACATACCCAATTGATATGTTTGATTTACTTGTAAAGTGCTATAACACATACTCAGGGCTTGTAAATAAATTAAATGCTACCAGTGGGGCTGCAGCACTTATTGTTCCACCCGCTTAATAGCCTTCCTAAACATGTCCCAGGTCCGCATTTCAACCTGAATGGAGTGTCACATTGCCATGTTGACTTTGCATTTAAACCCGTCTACGAAGCCTTAAACTCCCTTTTTATTGCATATGAGTCATCCCTCTCTAAGGTAGGCTCTAGTTAGCTCATAGGGCGGGGTGGGGTGTAATTGAAAGGCCGGACATGTTCTTTTAAGTTTTACATGTCCTGGTAGTGAAAAACTCCCAAATTCATTTTACAGTACTGTTTGGCCTACCACTCTCATAGGTTAACATTGGGAATTCCTTATTGCCTTAAATAAGCTGTTATTCCTAATTGAGAGGCGATAGATATATCATGCTTGGTACCTATTGAACTGTAATGATATACCCTCTTTAAAATCAGACTTATTATTACAATTGTGAAAATGCAACTTTTAGAAAGTTGGCATTTTCATGCCCTTAGCCCTTTGGGCCTGCAGCCTGTCTTGGGTCACATGACTGGGAGTAGCTGACATTGAGACTTTGTGAATCCTTCCCAGACAGTCACACAGTAGTGGGATTAGGTGTGCCTCAATGGGCCATTAACTGGCTTGATTGGGGGGGGGGGTGGAGATAAGCACAGCTCCACTTTCCCCCAAAGAGGCTGTTCGCTGTCTCGTCAAAATAGGCAAAATCCTTTATTGTCACTGCAGGCAGCTAAGAGCCAGGGCAGGGGAGGAAGAAAATTCTAAGAACTTCAAAGAACCTTTCCAGAACCTTCTCCCACCTTCTAGAAGAAGGGCACTACTGGACCTGCGGAAGTTCTCTCAGAGGACTGCCTGCTGCTGTGACCTACTGTGTACTCTGCCAGACTGCAGCTGTACCTGGAAGCACTGCTCTGCTGCCTGGAGTCTGCCTTGAACCCTCAGAGGCCATCCATGCTGTTGAGCCCTGCTTCTACACCTACACCTAGGACTACCAGAAGTGACTGCACTGGCTAGCTTGCTGGCCTCCTGTTCAGAGACATAGGGATATAACAGGCTCCCACCATCTTGAACCTGTACCTGGCCCCAGCTTGAGTGAGTCCTGAAACCCCAAGGGGTCTCAATACATTCTTGGACCATTGGTTGCAGTGGTAATTTGATCAGATGTCTGTGGTTTGTGCTTTATCTTTTAGGTGCTATTTTGAATCTTAAACTTAAAAAAATCAAATTCATGACTCTGGTTCTACTGATTGGATATTTTTTGTTTTGGGGTCAAATACGTTTTTAAAATGTACTCTATTTTTCCTAAATTGGTTTGGCATTATTCTTGTGTTGCCTTTTCACTTTATTACTGTTTGTTTGCTGTGTACTTTACACATTGCCTCTAAGTTAAGCCTGACCAATGTATGTGCTAAGTTACCCAGGGTTAAGCACAGTTTAATTTAGTGACTTTTTGTGGTTCACCCTGCAAGGGTTTATGGCGGTTGCTAGATAAGGGCTCACACCCCAGTCCACTCACAACCCAATTTCTCACAATATCCTATTGTGGAGATGTCTAAGGGGGTCATTACAACCCTGGCGGACGGTATTAAAGCAGCGGTAAGACCGCCAACAGGCTGGCGGTCTTTTTTTGAGTATTATGACCATGGCGGTTACCGCCATGGTCATCCACCGCTACTCCGTTCCGCCCGCCAGGGCAGAGGGGACCTCTGGGCTGGAGACCTGGGTCTCCAGCCCGGCGGCCGTCACAATACCGCCACCAGTATTTCGACCCGGCTTACCGCCGTGGATTTCCAGCGGTAGGAACCGCCATGAAATCCATGGTGGTAAGTACTATCAGTGCCAGGGAATTCTTTCCCTGGCACTGATAGGGGTTTCCTCCACCCCCACCCCCACCCCGACTCCCTCCCCTACACCCCCCACCACCCCTGCCACCCCACAAAGGTGGCAGGACCCCTCTCCCCACCCCGACCCCGACATTACCTTACACATACACAGCCGACACGCACTCAGGCACCACCAACACACATACACACACATACACCGATATGCATGCCTACAGCCACACACACAGTCAGACACGCACACCCACATTCAGACATACACGCACACATCCATACAGACATCTACCTACAGACATACACACACTCTATCCCGAAACACGCAACACCCCCGCAAGCATCCACGCACTCACACACCCCCTCTACATACACTGACGCACACCCCAATGCACCCACACAACACACAACATCCCCCCACCCCGTCCCCTAACGGACGATCGACTTACCTGTTCCGTCGATCCTCCGGGAGGGGACGGGAGCCATGGGGGCAGCTCCGCCGACACCACGCAGCCAACAGAACACCGCCACGGCGAATCACAGGACGTGATTCGCTGGGCGGTGTTCTATTGGTGTGGCGGTGGAGGTGGAGCAACCTCCACTTCCCCTCCGCCCGCCAGTATGGCTGTTGGCGGCTCTCAGTCGGAAAAACGACAGAGAGCAGCCAACAGTCATAATACACCGAGCGGCAAACCGCCACTACTGGCGGTCTTCCGCACAGCGGTCCCTCGGCGGTCTTGTTAAAAGACCGCTGAGGTTGTAATGACCCCCTAAGTCTTTCCAAAAGCCCAGGTCTTTCCTTGCAAGACTAAATTTGCATTTGTTGATACCCGGTAGTCGAATTGGGGCATAAAAGACTACCCAGTTAGTGATTTCTAAGCTCTGCTTGAAGTAGTCCTTAGTCCCCTGTGGCAGGCAAGGTAAGGCACAAGACAAGAGGGCACTAGAGAGAAACAGTTCCTGCAACTGGCCATACTGGAGAAGAAATGGTGTGAGGCATGGACGTGCCAAGAAGCCATTGTAACTGGGTTACTGAATAGTAATTTTCAGCTTTGGGTACCCACAATCCACCCTGTTCTACTGAAAGATTTAGTTTGGTAAGGCTACACTCTGCACCTACCAGTGTTCCATGTTTCATATCATGTCACACAGCATCATGTCCAATTGGCTGGAGTTGCGCTTTAACTCCACATACGCCAACCGTCAACTCGGCACTTCAAAAAAGGCCTTGAACAAGCAGTTTGCTTGGACCAAGGTAAACTCTCCAGAAGAGCACTTTCGTCTTTAAATTACTTATCCCCTATCTCTTTACAACTTGTAGCATCTTCCCCAGCCTGATACCCACTGAAAAACTAGTCAGGACACAGAGCTGAATATTACACATCTTTATTCCTCTGCATGTACCTGAGGTCTCCATCATTCAAAACCAAACGCTCATAGATTCTAGTCCAATGATTATGTCACACAGGCATATGGAGTCCTCAGCGAGTCAGAAAGGTTGTGTTCTAATTCATACAAGACACTACATTGTTCAGCCTCAGGGTACAGAACCTGGGCTGAGTGACCAGTTTAAGGCTACCATCCCATGGTTGGTGCGAGGGAGACTGGAAAAGCGTGACTAACACCTGGGTCGGTCACCCCCCCACACACACACTCTCAGATACTTCAGAGGTCAGACACTCTGAGGAGGACTGGAGTCTGGGTCCTTACACCAACAGGTGTCAGTGGCTTCTGTTGGTTCATATCCTTCTGAACACAGTTTTCCTTGAGTTAGAGACAGAAGTCTGATCCAATAGGTGGAATGGGCGACATCACTTTGTTGGCCATGGTGGTACAGTTTGCCTATTGGGAGGCCTGTGTCGCAAATTCAGATTAGGGGCTGCACAGATGGGGTCCACAGGTGATGAGAAGGGATCCCCATGGTCAGTTCAGTCACCCAGGAGAGTGTAGACAGAAGGATCCAACTGAATTTGGAGGAGCATTGAACCGGCACCGGCCTCTGCTGTAGAGGGCCAGTGTCCCTGTTCTATTGTCTAAACCGCAAAGTTCCACAAGATATTGATTAGTTTCCCGTGACTGGAGGAAAGTCGTCTTGGACCTGGCCCTCTCTTCAGGGTCACCCCCAAACCTTTTGCCTTTATCCTTCATTTTTTTGCTGAATTTAGTTTTGCTGGTCTTAGGACTCTGTGCACTTTACCACTTCTAACCAGTGTTAAGGTGCTTCTGCTCTCTCCCTAAAACATGGTTGAATTGCCACGTACCGAATTGATATGTTTGATTTACTTGTAAAGTGCTATAACACATACTCAGGGCTTGTAAATAAATTAAATGCTACCAGTGGGGCTGCAGCACTTATTGTTCCACCCGCTTAATAGCCTTCCTAAACATGTCCCAGGTCCACATTTCAACCTGAATGGAGTGTCACATTGCCATGTTGACTTTGCATGTAAACCCCTCTACGAAGCCTTAAACTCCCTTTTTATTGCATATGAGGTATCCCTCTCTAAGGTAGGCTCTAGTTAGCTCATAGGGCGGGGTGGGGTGTAATTGAAAGGCCGGACATGTTCTTTTAAGTTTTACATGTCCTGGTAGTGAAAAACTCCCAAATTCATTTTACAGTACTGTTTGGCCTACCACTCTCATAGGTTAACATTGGGGATTCCTTATTGCCTTAAATAAGCTGTTATTCCTAATTGAGAGGCGATAGATATATCATGCTTGGTACCTATTGAACTGTAATGATATACCCTCTTTAAAATCAGACTTATTATTACAATTGTGAAAATGCAACTTTTAGAAAGTTGGCATTTTCATGCCCTTAGCCCTTTGGGCCTGCAGCCTGTCTTGGGTCACATGACTGGGAGTAGCTGACATTGAGACTTTGTGAATCCTTCCCAGACAGTCACACAGTAGTGGGATTAGGTGTGCCTCAATGGGCCATTAACTGGCTTGATTGGGGGGGGGGGGGGGAGATAAGCACAGCTCCACTTTCCCCCAAAGAGGCTGTTCGCTGTCTCGTCAAAATAGGCAAAAATCCTGTATTGTCACTGCAGGCAGCTAAGAGCCAGGGCAGGGGAGGAAGAAAATTCTAAGAACTTCAAAGAACCTTTCCAGAACCTTCTCCCACCTTCTAGAAGAAGGGCACTACTGGACCTGCGGAAGTTCTCTCAGAGGACTGCCTGCTGCTGTGACCTACTGTGTACTCTGCCAGACTGCAGCTGTACCTGGAAGCACTGCTCTGCTGCCTGGAGTCTGCCTTGAACCCTCAGAGGCCATCCATGCTGTTGAGCCCTGCTTCTACACCTACACCTAGGACTACCAGAAGTGACTGCACTGGCTAGCTTGCTGGCCTCCTGTTCAGAGACATAGGGATATAACAGGCTCCCACCATCTTGAACCTGTACCTGGCCCCAGCTTGAGTGAGTCCTGAAACCCCAAGGGGTCTCAATACATTCTTGGACCATTGGTTGCAGTGGTAATTTGATCAGATGTCTGTGGTTTGTGCTTTATCTTTTAGGTGCTATTTTGAATCTTAAACTTAAAAAATTCAAATTCATGACTCTGGTTCTACTGATTGGATATTTTTTGTTTTGGGGTCAAATACGTTTTTAAAATGTACTCTATTTTTCCTAAATTGGTTTGGCATTATTCTTGTGTTGCCTTTTCACTTTATTACTGTTTGTTTGCTGTGTACTTTACACATTGCCTCTAAGTTAAGCCTGACCAATGTATGTGCTAAGTTACCCAGGGTAAAGCACAGTTTAATTTAGTGACTTTTTGTGGTTCACCATGCAAGGGTTTATGGCGGTTGCTAGATAAGGGCTCACACCCCAGTCCACTCACAACCCAATTTCTCACAATATCCTATTGTGGAGATGTCTTAGGGGGTCATTACAACCTTGGCGGACGGTATTAAAGCAGCGGTAAGACCGCCAACAGGCTGGCGGTCTTTTTTTGAGTATTATGACCATGGCGGTTACCGCCATGGTCATCCACCGCTACTCCGTTCCGCCCGCCAGGGCAGAGATGATCTCTGGGCTGGAGACCTGGGTCTCCAGCCCGGCGGCCGTCACAATACCGCCACCAGTATTTCGACCCGGCTTACCGCCGTGGATTTCCAGCGGTAGGAACCGCCATGAAATCCATGGCAGTAAGCACTATCAGTGCCAGGGAATTCTTTCCCTGGCACTGATAGGGGTTTCCTCCACCCCACACCCCCACCCCGATTCCCTCCCCTCCACAAAGGTGGCAGGATCCCCCTCCCCACCCCGACCCCGACATTACCTTACACATACACAGACGACACACACTCAGGCACCACCAACACACATACACACACACACACCGACATACATGCCTACATCCACACACACAGTCAGACACGCACACCCACATTCAGACATACACGCACACATCCATACAGACATCTACCTACAGACATACACGCACTCATTCCCGAAACACGCAACACCCCCGCAAGCATACACGCACTCACACACCCCATCTACATACACTGACGCACACCCCCATGCACCCACACAACACACAACATCCCCCCACCCCGTCCCCTAACGGACGATCGACTTACCTGTTCCGTCGATCCTCCGGGAGGGGACGGGAGCCATGGGGGCAGCTCCGCCGACACCACGCAGCCAACAGAACACCGCCACGGCGAATCACAGGACGTGATTCGCTGGGCGGTGTTCTATTGGCGTGGCGGTGGAGGTGGAGCAACCTCCACTTCCCCTCCGCCCGCCAGTATGGCTGTTGGCGGCTCTCAGTCGGAAAAACGACAGAGAGCAGCCAACAGTCATAATACACCGAGCGGCAAACCGCCACTACTGGCGGTCTTCCGTACGGCGGTCCCTTGGCGGTCTTGTTAAAAGACCGCCGAGGTTGTAATGACCCCCTAAGTCTTTCCAAAAGCCCAGGTCTTTCCTTGCAAGACTAAATTTGCATTTGTTGATACCCGGTAGTCGAATTGGGGCATAAAAGACTACCCAGTTAGTGATTTCTAAGCTCTGCTTGAAGTAGTCCTTAGTCCCCTGTGGCAGGCAAGGTAAGGCACAAGACAAGAGGGCACTAGAGAGAAACAGTTCCTGCAACTGGCCATACTGGAGAAGAAATGGTGTGAGGCATGGATGTGCCAAGAAGCCATTGTAACCGGGTTACTGAATAGTAATTTTCAGCTTTGGGTACCCACAATCCACCCTGTTCTACTGAAAGATTTAGTTTGGTAAGGCTACACTCTGCACCTACCAGTGTTCCATGTTTCATATCATGTCACACGGCATCATGTCCAATTGGCTGGAGTTGCGCTTTAACTCCACATACGCCAACCGTCAACTCAGCACTTCAAAAAAGGCCTTGAACAAGCAGTTTGCTTGGACCAAGGTAAACTCTCCAGAAGAGCACTTTCGTCTTTAAATTACTTATCCCCTATCTCTTTACAACTTGTAGCATCTTCCCCAGACTGATACCCACTGAAAAACTAGTCAGCACACAGAGCTGAATATTACACATCTTTATTCCTCTGCATGTACCTGAGGTCTCCATCATTCAAAACCAAACGCTCATAGATTCTAGTCCAATGATTATGTCACACAGGCATATGGAGTCCTCAGCGAGTCAGAAAGGTTGTGTTCTAATTCATACAAGACACTACATTGTTCAGCCTCAGGGTACAGAACCTGGGATGAGTGACCAGTTTAAGGCTACCATCCCATGGTTGGTGCGAGGGAGACTGGAAAAGCGTGGCTAACCCCTGGGTCGGTCACCCCCCCACACACACACTCTCAGATACTTCAGAGGTCAGACACTCTGAGGAGGACTGGAGTCTGGGTCCTTACACCAACAGGTGTCAGTGGCTTCTGTTGGTTCATATCCTTCTGAACAGAGTTTTCCTTGAGTTAGAGACAGAAGTCTGATCCAATAGGTGGAATGGGCGACATCACTTTGTTGGCCATGGTGGTACAGTTTGCCTATTGGGATGCCTGTGTCGCAAATTCAGATTAGGGGCTGCACAGATGGGGTCCACAGGTGATGAGAAGGGATCCCCATGGTCAGTTCAGTCACCCAGGAGAGTGTAGACAGAAGGATCCAACTGAATTTGGAGGAGCATTGAACAGGCACCGGCCTCTGCTGTAGAGGGCCAGAGTCCCTGTTCTATTGTCTAAACCGCAAAGTTCCACAAGATATTGATTAGTTTCCCGTGACTGGAGGAAAATCGTCTTGGACCTGGCCCTCTCTTCAGGGTCACCCCCAAACCTTTTGCCTTTATCCTTCATTTTTTGGCTGAATTTAGTTTTGCTGGTCTTAGGACTCTGTGCACTTTACCACTTCTAACCAGTGTTAAGGTGCTTCTGCTCTCTCCCTAAAACATGGTTGAATTGCCCCGTACCCAATTGATATGTTTGATTTACTTGTAAAGTGCTATAACACATACTCAGGGCTTGTAAATAAATTAAATGCTACCAGTGGGGCTGCAGCACTTATTGTTCCACCCGCTTAATAGCCTTCCTAAACATGTCCCAGGTCCGCATTTCAACCTGAATGGAGTGTCACATTGCCATGTTGACTTTGCATTTAAACCCCTCTACGAAGCCTTAAACTCCATTTTTATTGCATATGAGTCATCCCTCTCTAAGGTAGGCTCTAGTTAGCTCATAGGGCGGGGTGGGGTGTAATTGGAAGGCCGGACATGTTCTTTTAAGTTTTACATGTCCTGGTAGTGAAAAACTCCCAAATTCATTTTACAGTACTGTTTGGCCTACCACTCTCATAGGTTAACATTGGGGATTCCTTATTGCCTTAAATAAGCTGTTATTCCTAATTGAGAGGCGATAGATATGTCATGCTTGGTACCTATTGAACTGTAATGATATACCCTCTTTAAAATCAGACTTATTATTACAATTGTGAAAATGCAACTTTTAGAAAGTTGGCATTTTCATGCCCTTAGTCCTTTGGGCCTGCAGCCTGTCTTGGGTCACATGACTGGGAGTAGCTGACATTGAGACTTTGTGAATCCTTCCCAGACAGTCACACAGTAGTGGGATTAGGTGTGCCTCAATGGGCCATTAACTGGCTTGATTGGGGGGGGGAGGGGTGGAGATAAGCACAGCTCCACTTTCCCCCAAAGAGGCTGTTCGCTGTCTCGTCAAAATAGGCAAAAACCTGTATTGTCACTGCAGGCAGCTAAGAGCCAGGGCAGGGGAGGAAGAAAATTCTAAGAACCTTTCCAGAACCTTCTCCCACCTTCTAGAAGAAGGACACTACTGGACCTGCGGAAGTTCTCTCAGAGGACTGCCTGCTGCTGTGACCTACTGTGTACTCTGCCAGACTGCAGCTGTACCTGGAAGCACTGCTCTGCTGCCTGGAGTCTGCCTTGAACCCTCAGAGGCCATCCATGCTGTTGAGCCCTGCTTCTACACCTACACCTAGGACTACCAGACGTGACTGCATTGCCTAGCTTGCTGGCCTCCTGTTCAGAGACATAGGGATATAACAGGCTCCCACCATCTTGAACCTGTACCTGGCCCCAGCTTGAGTGAGTCCTGAAACCCCAAGGGGTCTCAATACATTCTTGGACCATTGGTTGCAGTGGTAATTTGATCAGATGTCTGTGGTTTGTGCTTTATCTTTTAGGTGCTATTTTGAATCTTAAACTTAAAAAATTCAAATTCATGACTCTGGTTCTACTGATTGAATATTTTTTGTTTTGGGGTCAAATACGTTTTTAAAATGTACTCTATTTTTCCTAAATTGGTTTGGCATTATTCTTGTGTTGCCTTTTCCCTTTATTACTGTTTGTTTGCTGTGTACTTTACACATTGCCTCTAAGTTAAGCCTGACCAATGTATGTGCTAAGTTACCCAGGGTTAAGCACAGTTTAATTTAGTGACTTTTTGTGGTTCACACTGCAAGGGTTTATGGCGGTTGCTAGATAAGGGCTCACACCCCAGTCCACTCACAACCCAATTTCTCACAATATCCTATTGTGGAGATGTCTAAGGGGGTCATTACAACCCTGGCGGACGGTATGAAAGCGGCAGTAAGACCGCCAACAGGCTGGCGGTCTTTTTCTGAGTATTATGACCATGGCGGTTACCGCCATGGTCATCCACCGCTACTCCGTTCCGCCCGCCAGGGCGGAGACGACCTCTGGGCTGGAGACCTGGGTCTCCAGCCCGGCGGCTGTCACAATACCGCCACCAGTATTTCGACCCGGCTTACCGCCGTGGATTTCCAGCGGTAGGAACCGCCATGAAATCCATGGCGGTAAGCACTATCAGTGCCAGGGAATTCTTTCCCTGGCACTGATAGGGGTTTCCTACACCCCCCACCCCCACCCACCCTCCCTTCCCTACACCCCCCACCACCCCTGCCACCCCACAAAGGTGGCAGGACCCCCCTCCCCACCCCGACCCCCGACAGCCGACACGCACTCAGGCACCACCAACACACATACACACACCGACATACATGCCTACATCCACACACACAGTCAGACATGCACACCCACATTCAGACATACACGCACACATCCATATAGACATCTACCTACAGACATACACGCACTCATTCCCGAAACACGCAACACCCCCGCAAGCATACAGGCAATCACACACCCCCTCTACATACACTGACGCACACCCCCATGCACCCACACAACACACAACATCCCCCCACCCCGTCCCCTAATGGACGATCAACTTACCTGTTCCGTCGATCCTCCGGGAGGGGACGGGAGCCATGGGGGCAGCTCCGCCGACACCACACCGCCAACAGAACACCGCCACGGCGAATCACAGGACGTGATTCGCTGGGCGGTGTTCTATTGGCGTGGCGGTGGAGGTGGAGCAACCTCCACTTCCCCGCCGCCCGCCAGTATGGCTGTTGGCGGCTCTCAGTCGGAAAAATGACAGAGAGCAGCCAACAGTCATAATACGCCGAGCGGCAAACCGCCACTACTGGCGGTCTTCCGCACGGCGGTAAAAGACTACCCAGTTAGTGATTTCTAAGCTCTGCTTGAAGTAGTCCTTAGTCACCTGTGGCAGGCAAGGTAAGGCACAAGACAAGAGGGCACTAGAGAGAAACAGTTCCTGCAACTGGCCATACTGGAGAAGAAATGGTGTGAGGCATGGACGTGCCAAGAAGCCATTGTAACCGGGTTACTGAATAGTAATTTTCAGCTTTGGGTACCCACAATCCACCCTGTTCTACTGAAAGATTTAGTTTGGTAAGGCTACACTCTGCACCTACCAGTGATCCATGTTTCATATCATGTCACACGGCATCATGTCCAATTCACAAAAAATGTTTTTAGGGAAAAGTAGAGGGAAGTTTTATAAATAATGAAGCATGCTGGGGAGCAAAAGAATGAGTCTTTCTATCGTTGACACTGGTATTTGGGACCTTAAGGCACCCACTGCTTTGATAAAATTACCGTCCAACAAGTCACAGTCACAATAAAACATGTGTACCCTGAAATACCAGAATGTCTTACTTCCATGTAATTGTTCTCCTTTCCAATCAACTCTGCGTAGCTACAGGAGTTGATAGGGAATACACATGATTTGGATTAGTTCAATCCCAATCCACTTCCCTGAACAGTGACCACTCAAGGTGCCCAAGCAATCTGGGTTGTGACAGTACAGCATCTAGAAAAAGCAAGGAAGATAGTGGCAATCCACAGCAAAATAGTGGTCTCTCCTTGACATATCACGGGCATTCCTGACAGCCATTCTTAACACATTACGGCCATCACTCATGACATGCCAGTTATCGTTCACAAAATAGTGCCTATTGCCACTTTTGAGAACATCCTGACTATCCATGGTATAATAGTGTGCATCCTTCACTTATTATGGGCTTGCTATCTGTGTCATAAATGTTGCCCATCCTTGCCATATTATGGCAGTTTCTGACAACATTCTATTTCTAGAGTAATGGTGCCCAGACTTGACATACTGCAAATGTTCTAGATATAATCGCAGCTATCCATTGCATAACAGTGGCCTGACACCATGGTGCCCATCCTAGACCTATGATAGTCATTCTTTTTTAAAATGTATTTTTATTTGCTTTTTATTACATAATAAAGCCAAAAGAAACTAGCAGAGCAGGTGGAAAACATGATTCCACCATGAGCACATCCAAGACATTACCGCCAAGGTGATCAGAAGGGTTTCAGGAGGGGCGCCAACGGGGATAAGGGGGGGACGGGGGCAAGAAAGGCCCAATGTCAACGCCCATTATCAGATTCTGAGTATTGTAGCCATTCTTGATATAGTTCTTCCTATACCTGGTATAATGATGATGACATTCCCTGCAATTTGATTGGCATCTCTCCTATTTTAAGGTGATGATAAATGGCATGAAAATAAAATCTGTCCATGTGTTGTATCATAACGTATGTGTTTTGAAGAAAATGAATAGGTTTTTGTTTTAAGACCAACCTTGTATGTACTAATAAAAACAATCTGGTATGTGAGACAGCATGTTACTGTTCATAAAAATAATGTTACACATTTCAGATATGTAATTATTTATGGCAAATGAAAAATCTGTATCTCCCGTTCAGAAACGTCCAAGCTAATGTTTCAGGCACAATGACTACCTACATGAAATATAGGCACTCGTTTTGCCTGAAACATTAGCTTGGAACTTATACAAAATATACTTAAAGAAGGTATTTCAGGTACAATTCATAGTGACTGCTGGAGGCTTATTAGTGATCTGGGTCACTTGGTAACAGAGGGCACTGACTGTTTTTGCTGTTATTTCATGACTTGTATGGCGGCAATAACCGAAAAAAGCTTTATTATTGATCTATTAAGGAGTTTCCCAAAGCACTGTCTCTCCTTTGGTTCGGTAAGTGTGCTTTGGACATTGTCACACTACTGTACAAATGGTGTAACCTGCTTCATCCTGTATAGCTATATAATTGAGCAGTCACATTGCAAAAAGAGCCTACAAGATGTATCTATCGCTGGTGTCTTTCGTCTGTGATTGTGAGGTCTGTATTTTGATTTTTACAGCCTGCTCCTTCCAAGTAGAAACCCAGTAATAACGTATGACTGAGAATCTATAGTGAGAAGCGAGGATGAAAAAGTGAAGAAATATGCTATGTGCATCTTGAAAAGTAATGGACGTGACATTGTATAACCACATTTTCAAGTCCCTGACAGGGGCATAGCAGCACCGCTTCGGGCCAGATCCCTGAGGGGCTCACTAATTCCTGACAATTGCTGTTTTTTACCACCCCAACAACAATCAAAAAGTGGTCATTTTCCGTCCGTGCGCCAGGGCCCATGGGATCCTTGCTACCTACTGCTCCCTGTGAAACATCTAGCTATGAGCCAGTTACTCGAAGCACAATCTGAAAACTATAACTATGCCTCCATTGTTCAAAGTTTTTGTTGATAGTCAGCCCTACTGCCCTGGGCACAAGGTAAAAGTACTGGAATAAATTTTGCAGAAACTCTGTCTTTTTAGCCAATTTCTGTAGAAATTGTGCTATGATACGCACCGTTTAGCTATAATTTATCAAAATATTCTTAGATGGTAAAGCCTTCTCTAGAGGGAGTTGGGCTTCCCTAATTTTATTTGAAGTAGGAATCTATAACCACCATTTTTAGAGCTGGCAGCCACCCCTGATTGTAGCACTTCAATGGTCGAACTGAAGCCATATTTTGGCCTCCAAATTGTAGCCCCTTTTCTAGGTCTGCAGCTTGTCGCACTTAAAAATCTAGTAACCAAAAACACACGCAAGCAGTATTTGTGCATGAGCTATTCACCTTGAAAATGATTGCTGTACTATTTATCGAATCTTAATCTAGCACACAGAGCAAAATACGAGTGGCACAACCTACAAAAACAACACATTCTTGTATCACACAGTGTTTCTTCAAGATTTAACAGCATTTACAAACGTGCCCTAGCTATGTCATTTGCTCGTACATGCTATTACAGCTGCCTTCATAATGTTTCCTCAAGAGTCTAAAAAGCACTTACAGCAATAGAAAGCTTTTTACAATATGAATTAATTAGTGTTCTTTGAGGAATGGGATGACGGAAAAGGGCACTGAAAAAGCGATTCAGTGGCCTTGTCGGTTTATTCATTTTTCATTTTCATTCTGCATTACTAAGCCTGTGCCACTGGGACAGGTATTTTAAAAATACTATGTCTTAGTTGTGCAGTGCTTTATATGCTCCTTCTACTTAAAGTGATCTCTAACCTAAGAGTTTCTGTTAGCCAGTAATGACATTATTCATAATTAACCAACTATTTAGTGAAAGGGTCTCGCAGACTGCAGAATACACCAGTAGGTGCTAAGCGTTTCTACTGCTCCAGATAACAGTAACATTGTGTTAGGAACGTTTTGTTTTCAAAGTTTATTGAGAAGAACCAACAAAATAACAAACAATGGGATCTGGCTAAAATGTTCCTTCGGGACAGCTCGAACACATTCATGCAATAACAGCAATCATGTTTTTCTTAGGGGCAGTGGCGTAACAAAGGGGGGGCGAGCTCCATGGCGCCCCATCAGGTCAGTACCCTGGCCAGAGAGAGCCTGAATGAGCCCAGAGGGGGCCCAGCCATGTACTTTGCAAGGGGGTGCTTTGAGTTTCCTTATGCCACCTCTTAAGGGGGATGCCCCAGTCGGATTTGCACTTATTTTGTTCTCCCACTGGTTGCTTTAGGCTGTTTTGTGGAAGGCTCACAGGGAGAGAAGCACATGGTCTGGTTGATGAAAGAGTGGGTGTTAGAAAGGGGGTCTTTGGTTGGCAGTCAGGTTAACGGTTGTCCAAGCAAGGACCCTCACTCTAGTCAGGGTAAAAGAGAATCACCCTCAGCTAACACCCGCTCACCCCCTTGGTAGCTTGGCACAAGCAGCAGGCTTCACTTCAGAGTGCTAGGTGTAAAGTATTTGTAGCAACACACACAGTAACTCAATGAAAACACTACAAAATGACACAACACAGGTTTGGAAAAATAGAAAATATTTATCTAAACAACACAAGACCAAAACAACAAAAATCCACAATACACAAGTCATCAATTAAAAACCAAAAAGAGTCCTCGTGTAATTTTAAACACAGCGCTAATGCAGTTAGCGTGAAAATGTACCTGGGTGCATCAAAAATAACCCTGCAATGGTGAGTGTGCATCAGAAAGGGCTTGGGTTGCATTGATATCACTCACTCACGAGACCTTGTGTAGTTTCTCCTTCAGTCGAGTTGGCGTGTGTTGTTTCTTCTCTCCGCAGGATAGCGATGTGTCGATTTGAACTGCACACTCTGGTCCGGGCAGGCCTTGCGTAATTTTTGCAGGCCCAGCGACGTTTGTGTTGGAAATCCTGCCGCACGATGATCCGAAAACCACACCGCGCAGGTTGCGATCTCACCAGGTTCGGTCAGCGATGCTGCGTGTCATTTCTCCGGCCACGGGCGTTGATCTTCTGGTCGCGTTGCAGACGAGCAGTGATTTTCAGCTGCAAAGCCGGCAGCACAACGATTTTTCAGCCGCAGATCGGAGTTGTGTTGATCTTTTCCCCGCACGGCAGTTGGTGCGTGGATTTCTCACTCTTGGGCTGCCAGCTTCTCCTTTCAAGGTCCCAGGAACTGGACAGGCACCACTTGGCAAAGTAGGAGTCTCAGCAGAGGCTCCAGGTGCTGGACTTCAAACAACGACAGGCAAGCTCTAAATCAAGCCCTTGGAGAGTTCTTCACAAGATGGAAGGCAACACAAAGTCCAGTCTTTGTCCTCAAGCAGCAACTACAGGATAGATCTACAAAGCACAGTCACAGACAGGGCAGCTCTTCTTCCTCAGCTCTTCAGCTCTTCTCCAGGTAGAGGTTCCTCTTGGTTTCCAGAAGTGTTCTAAAGTCTGTGGTTTTGGGCGCCCTTCTTATACATTTTGCCCTTTGAAGTAGGCTTACGTCAAAGAAAAGTCTCTCTTGTTTGTGAAATCCTGCCGTGCCCAAGCCAGGCCCTAGACACACACCAAGGGGTTTGAGACTGCATTGTGTGAAGGCAGGCATAGCCATTTTAGGTGTGAGTGACCACCCCTCCCCTCCCTCCTAGCACAGATGGTGCATAAGGAAATGCAGACTACAGCTCCCTTTGTGTCACTGTCTAGAGAGAGGTACACACAGCCCAACTGTCAAACTGACCCAGACAGGGAATCCACAAACAGGCAGAGTCATAGAATTGATTTAAGCAAGAAAATGCTCACTTTCTAAAAGTGGCATTTTCACACGTACAATCTTAAAATCATCTTTAATAAAAGATGTATTTTTAAATTGTGAGCTCAGAGACCCCAAACTCCACATGTCTATCCGCTCCCAAAGGGAATCTAAACTTTAATAATTTTTAAAGGTAGCCCCCATGTTAACCTATGAGAGGGATAGGCCTTGCAACAGTGAAAAACAAATTTAGCAGTACTTCACTGTTAGGACATATAAAACACATTAGCATATGCCCTACCTTAAAAATGCACTGCACCCTGTCAATGGGGCTACCTAGGGCCCTACCTTAGGGGCGTCTTACATGTAAGAAAAGGGAAGGTTTAGGCCTGGCAATTAGGTACACTTGCCAAGCCGAATTTACAGTTTAAAACTGCAAACACAGACACTGCAGTGGCAGCTCTGAGACATGATTAAAGGACTAATAATGTGGGTGACACAACCACTACTGCAGGCCGACTTGTAGCATTTGATTTACAGGCCCTGGGCACCTCTAGTGCACTTTACTAAGGACTTACTAGTAAATCAAATATGCCAATCATGGAGAAACCAATCAACAATACAAGTTACACAGAGAGCATATGCACTTCAGCACTGGTTAGCAGTGGTAAAGTGCTCAGAGTTCTAAAGCCAACAAAAACAGATCAGAAAAAATAGGAGGAAGGAGGCAAAAATATTGTGGATGACCCTGCAAAAAGGGCAAATTCTAACAGTGGGATAGAACAGAGACGTTTTAGGCATGGGTAAAGTGGCCAAGTGCCTAGGACCCTCATCTTCCAAGGGGCCCCCTGAGCAAATAAGCTTTGTTTCACTGTGGCTCACCTCTGTTTCTATAACTCAGCCTCTCTCCTTCCCTCTGCCAACCTCTACATTTGACCACATCTCTCTTTACTCAGTGTAATTATCATGTTTTTTGGGGGCCCTGGAAAAACGTATTTCAACTTTTTGTGAGTGAAACCCACCTCTGAAAGTTTGCTTGTGTTCATGCTGGCGTCGGTTAGCAGATAAATGGTGATACAATTCTAAGTTGTTGTCAACAGGGGGCCCCAAAATATGTCTTGCTCAGGACCCCAGAATTCCTTAAGAAGATACTGGGATAGAAGGGTTTGGTGGGGTTCAAAGCAGAGGTGTTCCTCTTTCTTGCCTTCCCTGTGCTTCCAGTCAGTTCTGGTGCATCAGGTTTTAAAACAGGCTAGAAAGTAATAGGGCCAGGAGGATTAGAGAGCTAGGGCGGCAGGGTATGATGAGATGGTACAGTGCCTATTAGGCTGCTGCAGGAGAAGGGGGGGCAACCCGTTAGTACCCAGTATAATATTGAGGGGTGACATGTTAGCCCCATGAGGAGAGCTAGCACAAGCATAGCAGGAGTTGTAAGGGCTTGCTTGTGCTTGTATGCCAGGAGCTCAGGAGGCTACAAAAATCAGTTAATGGGTGGAGGCACAACTGGAAAGAAGGCTGTGGATGTAGTGGAGCTCATTTGCTGGAGGTCAGCGTGGCTGAGACCTTTTGGGATTTGCTGGGAGTGCGGACGACCCTGGCAAAGCAGAAAGGGAGGGCATGACAAGCACTTTGATGGAGCGCAAGGTACCCAGGCCACAAGAGGAGAGTGCAGTCGGAGGGAGCATGCATCAGTAGAAGGATGGGCTAGGAGAGGTAGGGTAGCAGATAGGGAGGGGAGAACAAAGAACAGTATTGGTGCTGAGGCAGTGGTGGCCCACCTAGCGGAACTGCAGTGCAGCCGAGAACTGCTTAAGAGAGCAGACGGCAAGGGCCAAATGGGTATATCTGGAAGGAAGGGGTAAGGAAGTGGCAAGTGGAAAGGAAGAGTAGAAGGTCAGTAGTGGAAGATGAAAAGGAAATCAGTGAGCAGGGATGTGGACAGAGGTGGAGGAGGAAGGGAAAAGGGAGTCAGGTGAGATGGGGTAGGGAGCACACAAGATGAGGGCTCCGAAGTAGGTGAGGTGGAAGGATGGGGTTAACAGAAGTCACTCGTGTCATTCACAATGTTCTCATTTTCTTGCATTGCATTTATGCTGTGAATACACAAGGTGGTATAATAGCATGAATTCTGCCTAACAAGCATATGCCCAGTGTTAGACCTGTCAGCCTTAGGATGGTCTTTCCCCAAACTGTTTGCCTGCTTGCCTCCAATTTTTCTGAATTCGTTTTTATTGGCCTTAAAACTCTGTGCCCTTTACCACTGCTAACCAGGGCTAAAATACTTGCGCTCTCTAAAACATGGTTTGATTGGTACATACCTAATTGACATATTTAATTTACTTATGTAAAGTGCACTACATGCGCCCAGGGCCTGTAAATTAAATGCTACTCCATCCACCATCCTTTTGTGCTGCTAAAGTTGCCCTAAGTGGGAAGGGTATGCCCATATGTGGTCCCATGCTCTGTGAGCCACTGGATTCTTGCTAACCTGGCTGATGAAGAGTGATACCCTGAAACCAGTCCCAGGATGCTTGTTTCCAGTCCAGGGAGGACCTGTCCTGGCAATTCGGGCTGGACTATTTCCATGGGAATAAGGTCAGGACTGTTTTGCATATGGCTGGGTCCAAACTGGTGTGGCATGATGAGCAAAAGAACAATGGATTAAACCCAGATCTGTGACTGGGGGTGAGTGTTTGAAAAGTTTCAGCACTCTGTCCATCATTCTTTTTGTGCTACTAGTGGACCTGCAGCACTGCTGATGCAATCCCCTTAGGTAGCACTTTAAAACATGTCTCAGACCTGCCAGTGCAGACTGAATGCAGTATCACACTTCTATGTCGACTTGGCATTTAAATCCCTTGTCATGCCTTAAAATCTTCTTTTATGACGTAGAAGGCACCCCTAAGGTAGGACGTAGGTAGGCCATAGGGTACTGTGTAATTAAAAGGTAGGACATATTCTTTAGGTTTTATATGCCCTGGTAGTGAAAAACTCCCACATTTATTTTTTTACTACTGTGAGGCATACCCTCCCATAGGATAACATTGAAGATTCCTTATTTCATTTAATAAGCTGTAAATCTGAAGGAAGTAGATCTGTCATGTTTAGTACCTATGAAATTGTAATGTAAATCCTCCTTGATGATAAAGTCGGATTTAATGTTGCAATTTTGAAAATGCCACTTTCAGAATGTTGACATTTTCCTGCTTTTATCCCTGTGTGCCTGCAGCCTGTCTCTGATCACTTGTCTGGCTTGGGTGATAGCTGTACTTTGTGTATTCCCTCTAGACAGCGTGTGTAGGAAGTTGGCTCTGTATGTGCTATTTCAAAGTAAGGAATAGCATGCACAGAGTCCAAGGGTTCCCCTTAGAGGTAAAATAGTGGTAAAAATAGATAATACTAATGCTCTATTTTGTGGTAGTGTGGTCGAGCAGTAGGCTTATCCAAGGAGTAGTGTTAAGCATTTGTTGTACATACACAAGACAATAAATGAGGTACACACACTCAGAGACAAATCCAGCCAATAGGTTTTTATATAGAAAAATATCTTTTCTTAGTTTATTTTAAGAACCACAGGTTCAAATTCTACATGTAATATCTCATTCGAAAGGTATTGCAGGTAAGTACTTTAGGAACTTCAAATCATAAAAATTGCATGTATACTTTACAAGTTATTGACAAATAGCTGTTTTAAAAGTGGACACTTAGTGCAATTTTCACAGTTCCTGGGGGAGGTAAGTTTTTGTTAGTTTTACCAGGTAAGTAAGACACTTACAGGGTTCAGTTCTTGGTCCAAGGTAGCCCACCGTTGGGGGTTCAGAGTAACCCCAAAGTCACCACACCAGCAGCTCAGGGCCGGTCAGGTGCAGAGTTCAAAGTGGTGCCCAAAAACACATAGGCTAGAATGGAGAGAAGGGGGTGCCCCGGTTCCGGTCTGCTTGCAGGTAAGTACCCGCGTCTTCGGAGGGCAGACCAGAGGGGTTTTGTAGGGCACCGGGGGGGACACAAGCCCACACAGAAATTTCACCCTCAGCAGCGCGGGGGCGGCCGGGTGCAGTGTGGAAACAGGCGTCGGGTTTTCAATGTTAGTCTATGAGAGATCTCGGGATCTCTTCAGCGCTGCAGGCAGGCAAGGGGGGGATTCCTCGGGGAAACCTCCACTTGGGCAGGGGAGAGGGACTCCTGGGGGTCACTTCTCCAGTGAAAGTCCGGTCCTTCAGGTCCTGGGGGCTGCGGGTGCAGGGTCTCTCCCAGGCGTCGGGACTTTAGGTTCAAAGAGTCGCGGTCAGGGGAAGCCTCGGGATTCCCTCTGCAGGCGGCGCTGTGGGGGCTCAGGGGGGACAGGTTTTGGTACTCACAGTATCAGAGTAGTCCTGGGGTCCCTCCTGAGGTGTTGGATCGCCACCAGCCGAGTCGGGGTCGCCGGGTGCAGTGTTGCAAGTCTCACGCTTCTTGCGGGGAGCTTGCAGGGTTCTTTAAAGCTGCTGGAAACGAAGTTGCAGCTTTTCTTGGAGCAGGTCCGCTGTCCTCGGGAGTTTCTTGTCTTTTCGAAGCAGGGGCAGTCCTCAGAGGATGTCGAGGTCGCTGGTCCCTTTGGAAGGCGTCGCTGGAGCAGGATCTTTGGAAGGCAGGAGACAGGCCGGTGAGTTTCTGGAGCCAAGGCAGTTGTCGTCTTCTGGTCTTCCGCTGCAGGGGTTTTCAGCTAGGCAGTCCTTCTTCTTGTAGTTGCAGGAATCTAATTTTCTAGGGTTCAGGGTAGCCCTTAAATACTAAATTTAAGGGCGTGTTTAGGTCTGGGGGGTTAGTAGCCAATGGCTACTAGCCCTGAGGGTGGGTACACCCTCTTTGTGCCTCCTCCCAAGGGGAGGGGGTCACAATCCTAACCCTATTGGGGGAATCCTCCATCTGCAAGATGGAGGATTTCTAAAAGTTAGAGTCACTTCAGCTCAGGACACCTTAGGGGCTGTCCTGACTGGCCAGTGACTCCTCCTTGTTTTTCTCATTATTTTCTCCGGCCTTGCCGCCAAAAGTGGGGCCTGGCCGGAGGGGGCGGGCAACTCCACTAGCTGGAGTGTCCTGCTGGGTTGGCACAAAGGAGGTGAGCCTTTGAGGCTCACCGCCAGGTGTGACAATTCCTGCCTGGGAGAGGTGTTAGCATCTCCACCCAGTGCAGGCTTTGTTACTGGCCTCAGAGTGACAAAGGCACTCTCCCCATGGGGCCAGCAACATGTCTCGGTTTGTGGCAGGCTGTTAGAACTAGTCAGCCTACACAGATAGTCGGTTAAGTTTCAGGGGGCACCTCTAAGGTGCCCTCTGTGGTGTATTTTACAATAAAATGTACACTGGCATCAGTGTGCATTTATTGTGCTGAGAAGTTTGATACCAAACTTCCCAGTTTTCAGTGTAGCCATTATGGTGCTGTGGAGTTCGTGTTTGACAGACTCCCAGACCATATACTCTTATGGCTACCCTGCACTTACAATGTCTAAGGTTTTGTTTAGACACTGTAGGGGTACCATGCTCATGCACTGGTACCCTCACCTATGGTATAGTGCACCCTGCCTTAGGGCTGTAAGGCCTGCTAGAGGGGTGTCTTACCTATACTGCATAGGCAGTGAGAGGCTGGCATGGCACCCTGAGGGGAGTGCCATGTCGACTTACTCGTTTTGTCCTCACTAGCACACACAAGCTGGTAAGCAGTGTGTCTGTGCTGAGTGAGAGGTCTCCAGGGTGGCATAAGACATGCTGCAGCCCTTAGAGACCTTCCTTGGCATCAGGGCCCTTGGTACTAGAGGTACCAGTTACAAGGGACTTATCTGGATGCCAGGGTCTGCCAATTGTGGATACAAAAGTACAGGTTAGGGAAAGAACACTGGTGCTGGGGCCTGGTTAGCAGGCCTCAGCACACTTTCAATTGTAAACATAGCATCAGCAAAGGCAAAAAGTCAGGGGGCAACCATGCCAAGGAGGCATTTCCTTACAGCGTGGCTAATACTACAGCATTTCTGCTAAGTACTTGATTGCTGGCAGGGACAGTGGGAGGGAAATAGGTGACAGGAGGATGGTGGACAAGGGAGTCATGACAACGCTGGAAGTACAGGTGTTGTGGAGGCCAGCAAAGAAGGCGGCCGAGACTAGGGAAAAGAAAGTGGAGAGTTAAAAGGAAGAAGAAGGCAAAGCATGTGAGGAGGGTCAGGCAGGCGCCAAGTAGTTACTGCAAGGAGGACATTTTGTAGGAGAATTGAACTGTCAATTTCTGGTAGGGGTAGTTCCTGCATCACAGAGTGAGGATGAAAGCTGCAATCACATCTGATTTGTGGTTGTGGCATGCAATTCGTGGTGTTTTAGTAGAGTTTCAATTTGGAGCCTTGTTGATGAATTGGAATGTGCAGTAAAGTAAGTAAAGCAGTTGGAGGTTTTGGTCTGCACTAGTGAGAGTGCATGGAGCTCTGAAAGAGTGGATTAAGGAGGGATGCAGCATAGCATTGCTGGAATTGTTACCATTATTGGTGGCTTTGGTGTTGAGGGGTTCATTATGGGCTGATTACATGAACAAGTATTTTCCCAGTGGCAGTTGCTGGAAAGTTAACAAAGATTCTGTTTTATGGGAAGTTTTTCTGTGGCTATAAGCTGTCTGACTAAGAAATAGGGCGCAGGAAACTGGCAAGTAAGTAAGAGAAAAAAGGGGGGACAGAACAGATTCATTTATTGAGCATTGTGCCTCTCAAGTCTAAAGTAGGCGTGCGAAGAAAGCATGATACAAGCTTGATTCTATATCCTGAAACATAAAAGACGGGATTGGTGATATTTTAAGTTAATGTGTGAACATATGAACACATTCTACTAACATGACAGCACCGCTCATCGGTTTAACGATCAGGATTGGATTGTAAGCATTTCCGGTGGGACATGCTGCATTAGGTCGAACCTCAGATGCTCATGATTTGTAATATTCACATACTTCTTGCAGTTACTATCCCATCCGGAAAATATGCATACCTGGTTCTGACAAATACTACCAAACTGTCTTCCCTGGGTAAAAAACGGAGAGACAGCACATCACTTTTAATGAAGCTACATGGGAAGTGGTTGTTCCGCAGTGAAATATATTTCCAACATTAAACCGTTTTACATACTACTGTTATATTATATTTTTGTAAATCAATAGTTTAACTATCAGTAGCACGTCTTGGCACTATGCAATTGAGCAAAATGCTACATTCGTATTAACTAGAGTTTTTGACCACAATTATGCCTGTTAAATAATTTAAGCTGATGCATATTTGCAATTCAAGCATGCACAAAACATTCCACCGGGTGGACATGCTGCATTCTATGACAGGTCTAGGGGCCACATGTACGAAGCTTTTTGCACATCGCAAACAGCGAATCTGGCTGTTTCCGACGTGCAAAAAGCACTTCCCCATGTACAAACCCAGTTTTGCGATTCGGTAAACTTTTTACTGAATCGCAAAACGGGATTGCGACTCACAATTAGGAAGGGGTGCCCCCTTCCTAATTGCGACTCGCAGTCCGATGTATGATTGTTTTGTGACCGCGAATGCGGTCGCACAACAATCACAGCACCAGTGTCACTCTGGTGCTAACACATTGGCAATCGGGTAGGGGTCCCCATGGGACCCCTTCCCCTTTGTGAATGTCACTGAAAACATTTTTTCAGAGCAGGCAGTGGTCCTAGGGACCACTGCTCTGAAAAAATTAAACAAAAACGTTTCCTTTAAGGAAAACGGGCTGCATTAAAAAAAAAAAAAAAAAACAGCTTTATTTGAAAGCAGTTACAGACATGGTAGTCTGCTGTCTCCAGCAGGCCACTATCCCTGTGAGGGCCACCATTCCCAAGGGGGTGGCAAATTGCAACCTACCTGATGAATAATCATGAGGTGGGCATTTGCGACCCCCTTGCAAGTCGCAAATAGTGTCAAGGACACTATTCTACATACTGTTTTGCGAGTCGCAAAAAGAAAGCTTGATACATGAGTCCTAGATTTCTGAAACCACTCCTGGGATTGTCAATCTCTAATAAATTACTTTGGAAGACATTTCTGATGTTTTAATTTGATCATTTGTAAAACTTGCCCTTGGTACATAGCTGTGCTTTCTGATGTGGTTTCACTTTATCCTTAATGCAAAGCAAATAAATGTGTCATGCCTTGCCCAGTGACAGTTGGCTATGGCAGAAATGTTCTAGTTTCAGCCAGGGCTTTGAGAAGTAGGATGGGTTCTATACTAAATTTCATACCATAAAGCGATTGTAGCTGTAGGCAAAAGCAGAAAGGCTGGATTAGAGGGAGTCGTAAGACAAAAATTTCATACGTTATACTCTTCTAGTGGTAGTGATATATAGGCCCATATTTAAACTTTTGGCACACAACTGCGCTAACACAGTTGTGCACCAAAAAGTTTAGTGCCGGCTTGCACCATTCCTGAGGGCCAGCCGGGTTCAATGTTAATGGAATGGCGCAAGCCGGTCCTAAGCTTTGGCTAGCGTTGACTGAAATGATGCTAGCCGGGTAGGGGTGGCGTTAGTGGAGATGGAGGTTGAGCGTCAAAAAATGACATTATGCTGGTTAGAGGCAAGAAAATGCCTCAAACCAGCCTAGCGTCATTTCCTGACGTACAGCCATCCATAAAACATGACTCCTGTCTTAAAAAAGACAGGAGTCATGCCCACCACCCCAATGGCCAGCACAGGGGACCAGTGTCCCCTGTGTATGGCCATTGCTCCCAGTGCCGTGCAGGGGCTCCTTGTGAGGGCCCCCAATTGCACTTTAAAAAAAAATACTTACCTATACTCTCCCTACTTACCTGGGATGGTGTCCCCCATCCTCTGGTGTCCCTCTGGTGTGGGTGTGGGTGTTCCTGGGGCTTGGGGTGGGTACCTGTGGACCCATTCCATGGTGTTTATCCATGGAAATGGGTCCACAGGTCCCTTAATGCCTGGTCTGACTCAGGTGTTAAGTAATGGTGCAAAGCAAACTTTGCACCAGTATTTAGCCCCTCCTCCCACTCGTGCGCCATTTTAGCACAGGGGGATAAATATGAGGCTATGGGGATAGCACCATTTTTTAGATGGGGGACACCTACCTTGCATCTCATTAATGCAAGGTAAGTTTACGCATCCAAAAAATGGTGCAAACTCCAATTTTTTGACACTAGACGTGTCTAGCGTCCAAATATAAATATGGAGTTAAGTTTGTCCCTTTTTTTCCGTCAAAAATGTTAGTAAATTCGGTGCAAACAAAGTACAAATATGCTCCGTAGTGTTTAAAAACATGTGGTACCCAGCGCAATCAAACATGCTGCGTTAATAATGATTTTTCATTGTGTCCTGGCTATGCATCAATTCATAGGGTAGGATCTAGTGAATGAAAAATGGTCATGAAGGAAAGCTATGCACTTGTAAGATGTGCCCATGAGTCTAAACATACAAATAGTGTTTCTTTTTAGAGCTCTAAATTGGTTGTTAGCCATAATATCATCTGATTCCTAGGGTGTTTGCAAAATATTTTCTTTCTTGTACACTGGCTTTGATTGAAATGTAAAAATTAAGAGAAATAAAAAAATAATATATTTTTTCTACTATTCTGTAATTCAATACCTCTTCCAATAAAAATGGTATCCCCATGAGTAAGTTGGCCTAATACATAGGACAGAAAATAGCCAAAACACACCATGACCACATCAATACGGTTCTGTGATCCTTAATTAAACAACAATACTTCTGTAGCTTAGTGTTAAATTATCTGACAAAACAAGTTGTTTACCCAATTCCCATTTGTTTTTCAACTTCGGTCTTGCTGTGGTCCAAACATCAGACTTTCAATTCTGAAACTGTTTACACCATTAATGTTTTAGCATATATGCAATCCCTGTTTTCTTCCATAAGTAGGTCCATATTGATAGAAATTAGGGCCTCATTTACAAGGGTATTGCGCCACCGAAGCGTCACTTTTTCCAACGTTCCGGTGGCGCAATGCCCTGCTCCATATTTACAAAGTGACATTAAGTCACCTTTTATGGCTTAACGCTGCCTTGTAAATATGCCCCCTTTACACGCATCACTTTGCATGGAAGGGGTGTGCAATGGGTGTTTCTATGGGTGTTCCACCACAACATCTATTGCATTTTGACAATACCCCAGATTTAAGAGACATCGTAAACCTGAGGCAGCGCCGAAAACTAATGCCCCCCCATGGGTGGCGTTAAAGTGACGCAACGAGGAGTAACACTTTTATTTCTGAACCGTTTTTGCTTTTTTTATGTGTGCTGCATTCCTCAGCACATATAAAAAGAGAAAAATGCCACTAATGATTGTTTATGTGCAGGAAGTTGTCCCTTTCTGCACATAAACATTTGTTAAATAATGATGATTTGTTACTTCTATGTGTGCTGCAATATGCAACACACATAGAAGTAACACATTGCCCTCATTGACTGTTTATGTGCAGGAAGGAACACCTTCCTGCACATAAAAAATCATTCCCTGCAACACAGGCACCCTTGCACAATAGTGCAAGGGTGCCTGCGTTTGTGCTAGGAAGCTAATTTTAACGCCAGCGCAAGGGAAAACAGAGGGGTGTGCCGTATTGTAGTAAATATTTCAGTTTCCTGCAGTTTCTGCAGTGTTGAAAGTTATTAATAAGTATATTGTGCTTTTTTAAAACAAAATGTTACTTACTCCCAAATAATTTAGATATGTAAAATACTTATTAAACACTGTTTTTATACCATGCCTTGTCACTGAGTGGATTCTTATACCACTTGTAGGAACCCATATGTGCTTAGCACTTGGAACATTTTAAGGAAATGTTTGCCATCCTTTACCTATAAGGATTTTTTTTTAATTTGAATGAAATCCAATAGGAACTGTGCATGTCAAACTAGAAACTGCAAAGTGCAGATACTGCACATCACTATCTGTCAGTCATAATTTTCTCTATAAGTTACCGACATTTCTAAATAGTTCAAATGAGATAATTTGTTAAACAAATCTACACATACTGTTCTAAAATAACACTAAAACATAATTTAGATGTTGCTCAAAAAAATTCAAGACCTGCAACATGACAACATACATCCTCAACATTTATATTTCTAAAAGAATCCTATAGCTACTGGCTGAAAACATTGCTATATACTAATTGGAGGTTTCCAAAAAACAATTCAAGAGCTAAACAGGTTGTCACTTGATCTGGGCGATATTTTAATTACGTCACAGTTGTTGGCATAATGTTGGTCATTTCAAGTAACAAAATCTATGCGAAATTACCAATTTTAGACCATTACGCCACATCGCGTAATTTTGGGGAGAAATTTTGAAGCGAGATGTACCATTTGGGTCATTTTTGAATAAGAGCATTATTTCAGGTAGATTTTTTACCTGATTGAGCGACAGTGTTTTAAACATGAGAGGCAGTTTCACCCATGTGGGTGGTTAATAAACATTTCAAGTAAAGTCTTTTACCCAAGTAAACAGTTCTGGTAACTTTTAAATTCAAAACTACAAATCTGGATCGAAGTGGCAGTATTTTGAATGTGAGCATCTGGAAATCACCTTGAAATTACGATTTGGAGTTACAGTTTTACCTGGATAGACTGTTCGGATGATTTTTTCAGTGCAAGATGCAATTCATGGAATTATGCTACCATAAAACGTGTGAGTTATGCCCACCCCTAGATGTCACCCCTACTAGGTCACATGACAACATAGATCTATAACATTTCCAATATGCTGTAATGGGGCGTCCTGTATTTTCTAAAACTTTTGGTCTAGCAGATATGAATTTATTATATTCTACAGTAACCTCTATTTAAATGTAAGATGAGCATCACTATATTCATCCATTCATATCCATTCTTCAAATAGACCATGTTGTGGCCTGACCTAATTCTGTGTGCCTAATGGAAAATGATGCACTCAGTAATGTATGTTTTCCTACATATTAACATCTAAGCTGCTTTAAAGTTGGAGATATCAATATTTACTTTAATACCATCTGCTCTACACCTTTGTAGCATTAGGATGACATATGTACTGCTCTCCTTAACAGCTAAAGTTGAATATATTTCTCATCTTTAGTCTGGACATGAGTTGTTTTGCCCAGCATTATTGAATACTATATCAAATTACACTAATTTGTAAGCTGATACCATTAGGTAAACAAATTGTTCCAAGTCAATGTCACTTCTAGATTAATTGTGACAATTCACACATTCATGATTTCAGGAACAGCTAGCTACAAACAATTTATTGATTGGAATATGTTCATTTTCAAGAATGCATAGCAATCCACAACAAATTCCGACACATCCTGTTGGGAGCGTACAGTAAATTGTGCCACGACAGCACAGATGGTGACACTGTCATGTATACCCCTCACAGAATGAGACACATGTTTCTCGGCTCGCACTGTGCTGTGTAGAGTTGACAGTGCTCTGAATAGTGCCCTATGTGTATTTTCTCAGTAAGAGGAGGAAAAACCACAACTACAACTACATTACAGTAACAGTTTACTCCAGGTGTGTTTGATAATTACTGCCAGGTCCATTATCTCTCCTACTTTTACCTTTTTATTCTTCTCTTGCTTCACCTTGCTAACGTTTGTACCTTTGTTGTAGTCAGAGGTTTTATCAAACTTTAGTTTGTCATAGATTTCAGGTGTTTCATTGATTGGGTATTGACCCAGCGGATAAACTCACAAACGTCTCAAGTAGTTACACTATCTAATTTACTTTGCTTTCATCAAACTCTAGACGGTATAACCCTGAAAGTGACCTAACTCACAATTGTGCATGATAAGATATGTTATCTTCAAAAAACCTTTGGCCTATATTTATCATTGATGTATACAGACTTAATCCTTGTGATTTATGAATGATAACAGTATTGGTCAGACACAGAGAAAACTGTTCTCGCCATATGTAGAAATCTTTAACCAGTAGGAAATGGGCACTGCACTTACCTATATGTTTCAGTTGTTCTAATGGTCAAACCTGACCAAACCTGATTCAGACTCACTTTTGTTTGGATACGTTATGAAGTTAACCACATTTCCCATGGCACCGTTAACCAGGCCCTCCTCGAAGTTAAAATTATGTCACAAAATAATTCTGCAATTCATAGAGAGGCTTAGAATTTTCTACACCAACTTTATTTATCAGTTTTTGACATAGTGCTAAGTTTAAGCCTCTATGTTCTATCATGTCAACAGATGTAAGCTCAACATTCTTCTTTTCTATCCGTGCCATTTCTTCAGTATAATGTACACACTCATCTAACATTGGAATGAGGAACAAGATTGTAGGAGCTCCTAAACTACATTTGGATCTCTTGTTTTGTGTCAGAATAGAGCAGCTAATGTATGACTCTCAAGAGCAACCTCAACTTCTTTAGTGACTATACCTGTACTGATATCTTTCAGCATGCTGCCATACATAACGTCTGCAGCCTGTCTCCTATACCAAGTTAATTCTGCATATGAGAAATGTAACAATATGTTGACATTTCCAATACCGCTTAAAGAGTTCCTCATTTGTTTATGGAGCAGTTTGTTAAAAACTGGCTAACCTTTCACAGTGGTCAGCTTAAGAAGGTCACCAACAATATGACATGTTTTCTGTCAAAAAGCTTGAAAGCACATTTTGAGAAGCTATCATATCCTCAGATGATTGAAGGCTTACATTAGGTAGGAAACAATGCTAAGCTCATCAATAATCAGGATCTTCAATGTGTTTAATATCTTGACAGTTCATGGCAAGCATGACCTGATAACTTGGGGTACTCCAACGTGTTGCCATTCTCCACTGGCAACATGAGAAGATGATACAAAGTATAAACTTTTACATTGTGTGCACCCAAGTCATTGGGTTTTGTCAAAGCTCATGAAAGGTTACAATCCGTCTTTTTTTGTATGTATGAGCTAAGAACGATTATGAGAAAACATTTCCCAGTGTATGCTTGACAACTACTGTAGAAAACTATAGGACTGAATGTGGTGCACACACTTTCAGATTTGTCATGTAGAATTTCAAGTTCTACAAATACTGAAAAATCTGTAGGTGCTCTTCATTAGTAGGCACAAATTTGCTGAAAAATCTGTAGGTGCTCTTCAATAGTAAACACTCCTCACTTGTTCCGTAGCATTTTGAACTTCCTTCATTGCTATAGATACCTCATTTTTTACAAAAGGCTGCCTAAGCTGGTTTTGAATACCATGCTTGAACTCTGGCAACTTCATTTTCTACCCTTCCCTCCTGTTATATTTCATTGTTCAGCATTTTCATATAGGTAGGAAAAAATGGACATTGAATTTGGCCTTTTACTGCATTGAAATCATCTTCATAGCAATCACAAATTACTTTCTTCCTCAGTACACCAAGGTTTAAAGAGTTGCAGAAGAGTTATGTAGAAGAATTATTTTTCATCTGCACTTTGGCAACTGAGCTTGCTATGGTTTATGCTTTGGTGTGCCTCACTATAATCTGTTTGCCAAAAACAGCAAAGCTGCCAGCTTCAATGCTTTGCTCCACGTTGTTTCTGTATGTGTACAACTCCACTACTTCATATAGACACAGGTTTTCTAAATAAACACTCCGATTGAGATATTAAGTGTCCATCATGTTAACTTTCACAGTCTCATTGGTATCTGGATCGAAGTGAGCAATATATTGAATCTTTGGAAATGACTTCAGCACTCTTTTCCATGTAGAAGTAGACCTTAAACTAATCCAAGGGATGGATTTGCTTTTCCATTATAAACTGTAAGAGCTCAATCTGTCACACATTTCATAAGTACCTGTCTCCTTCTGCAAAAGCATTTTCAAACTGAAGCTGTACAGCTTTTTAGTTAAAGATTTCTCTGCAGCGATTCAGTTCCAGGCCTCTTTCATTTCAGTGTTTCAGACTTTATGTATGAAATTACGTTTTGAGCAACAACAATGAAATGTCTGCCACAAAGTGAATATCCATATTTGTATTCTACATAGACAAAATGACAGAACTGTAGTCATTAACAATTTAGAAGCCTCAGTTCTCCTAATGTTGCATGTATTCTTAGGATATTTACCAGTGACAGTATCTCTGACTGCAGACATGAAATTGTGTGATCTTCTTTTAGAGAACAGGGCTAGGGCTGACACTTTGTATAGTGTTTCTCCTTAGATCAGTATCGGCAACACATTAGTGGGACTAGAACCAAAACTCTTACTGCCTATGCATTCTATTGTGAGACTCATTTAGAATATCACATGTACAATACTGCTCAATAAATGACAATATTGACTCATCCGTATCCTGTCTGAATGTGGGCGCACTTTTTATCCAAGGTAACATGATTATGTGGAGAACCTCTAGTTTGATACTCTTTCCTCCACAAGTAGCCAATGATCTCAACTAGAGGAAGTTATTTTTTGTGTGCAAAACATGGGTTGAACTTTATGATTAAAGTACCTGCACCCATTTGCCTAATCTATGGAATACAATTCTCCAAGTGTTTTAAATTTGAAGCAAGCAATATTTGAGTTAGTTTTCCTGAGAAAGTCAAGGTTATTGTTAGACATGCCCCTCTGTTGTATGCATTCACCAGATCCTTTGTCTTCACTACACAAAGTTTTGCTAAACCCATTTATTGTTGGCTTAGGACTCTTCATACCTTTCTCTTGCTAAAGTGCTTGATCTCTTTCCCGAAAACATGGTAATATTTGCCTATACCTGTTTGATACATTTAATGTATTTATAAGTCCCTAGTACAGTGTACTAAATGTACCCAGGTCCTGATTATTAAAAGCTACAAGTGGGCTGCACAACTCATTGTGTCACCCATTAAATAAAACTGAAAAATATGTTGAAGGCCTGCCACTGCAGTGCAGTTTAAAAACTTCCATTTCGATCTGGCAAAATAAACTTTTTGCTCAGCCTAAACCTTCCATTTAAATATTTATCAGACACCCCTAAAGTAGACCCTAAAGGACAGGATGCATGCTTTTTAAAAAGCATTACATTTTTATTTAACGTTTTAATTGTCCTGGTAGTGAAAAATCGCCAGAGTCGTTTTTCACTGTTGGAAGACTAGCCTCCCTTAGACTAACAATGGGTTACCTTACATTTAATAAGTGATGAATTCACTTTGGAAACAGCTAGAGAAATACTTCCTCCAATCATCTGAATCATATTTTAAATCCTCTTTAATGAGGAAGTCGGAAGGTTGGCATTTTTCTGCCTAAACCAAATGTGCATTTCTGTTAGTATCTAGGGTCACTTGACTGCTTCCACACAGTAGTCGAGGCCCTTGTGTGTGGGGAGGGTGTTCCTCTCCTAAGCAGGTTAGCCTGGGGGTTGTGCCTAAACTGTTACTGACTTCAGAAGATGCCTGCCTGTCACTGCCAGATGCAGCAGCTCAGGCTTGGGCCTTCCTGCCCTGTGTTTCACTAGCCAGGCTGGAGCAAGAGAAGGGAAAAACTGACCAGAATGAGGTTAGAGTTAGACAAATGGAGTGCCCCCCACCCACAGGTTGGCACTGGGCATAAAAGTACCAATCCCAGAATCTCTCATCAGAACACTCCTGGACCTGTGGAGACTCAGAAGAAGGACTGATCTATTGTCTGAAGTCTGAAGGAAGACTGTGCTTGCCTTGAATCCAAGACCCAGAAGTGACTACAAGGGTCAGTTTGCTGACCTCCTGTTTGAGCTATAGGGACACATCAAGCTTCCAGAGTCCTACCCTGCCCTCCTTTCTGGGTGTGCTTGCCTTGAACCCAGTATCCTAGTAGTGACTCCAAACGTCAGTTTGCTGACCTCTTGTTTGAGCTACAGGGACACACCACATTTACAGAGGCCTTCCTTGCAACCTATCAGTTGCCCATCACCAACTAGACCTGCCTGGATTCTGCTACTGACCTATGCTGAAGAGAGTCCTAACCCTCAAGAGATCCTCCCCAGGTTATGGAACCTTGGCTGGTATGAGAGTGCACTCCCCCAACCGTAAAACTGCAAGAATTAGAGCTCTATGAACCAAAAAGAACCAGTCTGGTCTCCTGCCAACTATTTTCACTGAGGTCATCAGTGAAGTGCAACCAACAAGACCTTCTTGGACAAAGACCAAAGACTTTGTCCAGATGGATCGCTTCATGTCAAGAATGACCACCCGCGTTTCCTGCCAATTTCAAAGTTCTGATCGCCAATCAGTTCTTCACATCGACAATAGGAACCTTCCCACGGTCCCCCACCAACACAAAATTCCAACTGAAGCATGGGACTTTAGCAAGCAACCCATCGTCGATGAGCCCCTCTCTGGATCAATCCTGCAACCTGATCTCCGATGACCTTGTGGACGACAGCTTCTGATGTTAAGCAGAACTAAGTTAGAACTTTTCACTGAGACAAACCTGGTCCCTGTATCTGACCTGCACTCCATTGCAATTGACATTACCTTTTGACTCTGACCTGGTCCAGTGCGGCCAAATAACTATAATTGGCAATTTGTGCTTTTTGGTGCTTTTTTACTGAAAAGTTTTAAAAAGCATATCTCTGGTTGTGCTTATTACATTTTTGTCATTTTATTACAATTTTATTTATTAAAATGTATTCAGTTTTTCTAAATTGGTTTGGGATTTTTCTTGTGATTTGTTTTCACTTTATTACTATGTGAGTGCTCCATAAACACTTTACACATGGCTTCTAATTTAAGCTTGACTGTTTTTGTGCCAACCTATCAGAGAGTTAAGCATATGTTTAATTAGTGACTTTTGTGGTTCCTCCTGATAAGGACTTTGAGTGTTTTTGAAGTGAGTTCACACCTCCTTCAAACAACAATTCAATTTGTTACAGAGATCATTCCAAGCATACTCTGCAGAGCTGAAAGTTACAAACCTGATAGGTGTACTTACATTATGCAGCATGCACATTAGCTCTTCATGCTGAAGGAACCAGTGCTCATTTGTACCATATTGACAAGCCATGAGATTCATTAGGTTGCACTCAAGGATTTCATCTTTGCCATAAACCTTTTCAAGAACTTCCCTGGTAATCATATTAATGAACTGTGCTTTTGTTTTGACAGTATGTGCTACAGCACAGCACACCACGTCCAGTTCACTCTGAAATAGATGATAAAGATATGGACTTAACAAAATGACAGCAATAATGGTTATACCCCACCACATCAGTACTCAGTACGTATTGAATCTAGTTTGGGTGCTCAGTCCCAGAAGTTCAACTCCCAAATAACCCCTCAATATTTCACAATCATAAATAACTAGCAAAGGGAAACACTCCACAAGATTATATTGTCCATAATACTATTATCACACAAACTGTACTAGGGTCCCAAATGCCCGTGGTGTTTTCGTAACATCATAACTATGTAATATCCATGAATAAATTCAACGTCAGTTGATTTTAAAAAACAGGAAATCAGTATTTTGTCTTGAAATTTGCTCCAAATAGTATACATCATCTCAGCCAAGACACGTTTCATTCCTACTCAGGACTTTGCCAGGTCTGTATTTACAAGAATATACTGTTACAAACCCTCACAGAAACAAGATCTCTGTCATCAGTTTCTTTACAGATAACTACCTTTTTTGTTTGTGCCTTGCAGTTTGCAGGATAGCGTCAAATACTTTGGCCCTCAATATGACATTGGCAGTAAGTCCCGCTTACCGCCATGCCGACTGCCTCTAACATACCGCCGCAGCGGCGGTTTACTGCTACCCATATTATGACCCACACATTGCAATCCATCACAATACAGACACACACAATCAATCAATCTATCAGTGTATTTGTAGAGCGCACTACCACCTGTGAGGGTCTCAAGACACTGAGGGGGGAGGGTGCTGCTACTGCTGAAATAGCCAGGTTTTGGGCCTCTTCCTGAAAGTCAGCAGGACTTCGGTCTGTCGTAGGGGCAGGGGAAGGGTGTTCCAGGTCTTGGCGGCGAGGTGGGAGAAGGATCTGCCTCCGGTAGTCGCTCTTCGGATGCGGGGGACGGTGGCGAGGGTGAGGTCGGCTGAGCGTAGTTGGCGGGAAGGGGTGTAGAAGGTGAGTCGTCTGTTGAGGTAGGCTGGACCGGTGTTGTGGAGCGCCTTGTGTGTGTGGGTGAGGAGCTTGAAGGTTATCCTTTTGTTGACGGGGAGCCAGTGTGGGTCTTTCAGAAGGGGAGTGATGTGGCTGTGGCAGTGGGCATCGAGGATCTGGCGTGCGGAGGCGTTTTGTATGCGTTGCAGTCGTTTGAGGAGTTTGGCCGGGGTTCCTGCGTAGAGGGTGTTTCCGTAGTCAAGTGCACAGCTGACGAGGGCTTGGGTGACTGTTCTTCTTTTGTCTGTGGGGATCCATCTGTTGATCTTGCGGAGCATGCAGAGGGTGTTGAAGCAGGATGACGAGACAGCGCTGACTTGCTTGGTCATGGAGAGTGTTGAGTCGAGGATGATGCCCAGGTTGCATGCCTGGTTGGTGGGTGTTGGGGCTGCTCCTAGAGCAGTCGGCCACCAGGAGTCATCCCAGGCTGAGGGGTTGGCGCCGAAGATGTGGACCTCCATCTTATCTGAGTTCAACTTCAGCTTGCTGTTCCTCATCCATTCGGCGACAGCCTTCATTCCTTCGTGGAGGATGAGTTTGGCGGTGAGGGGGTCCTTGGTGAGGGAGAGGATCAGTTGGGTGTCGTCAGCGTAAGAGATGATGTTGAGGTTGTGCAGCGGGCGACACGGGCGAGCGGGGCCATGTAGACATTGAAAAGTGTAGGGCTGATGGACAAACCTTGGAGAACGCCGCAGATGATCTTGGAGGCTTCGGAGAGGAAAGGGGGGAGGCGGACGCTCTGGGTTCTGCCAGAGAGGAAGGAGGAGGTCCACTCCAGAGCTTTGTCCCAGATCCCTGCATTGTGGAGGCATGTGTGTAGGATGCAGTGGCAGATGGTGTTGAAGGCGGCCGAGAGGTCCAGAAGGATGAGGGCCGTGGTTTCGCTGTTGTCAAGCAGGGCCCTGATGTCGTCGGTGGCGGCAATGAGGGCGGTTTCAGTACTGTGGTTGCTGCGGAACCCTGACTGGGATGGGTCCAGGATGTTGTTTTCTTCGAGGTAGTGGGTCTGTTGATGATCTTCTCGATGACCTTGTCCGGGAATGGGAGCAGGGAAATGGGGCAGAAGTTCTTGAGGTCTCTCAGGTCCGCCATGGGTTCTTGAGTAGGGGCTTGATCTCAGCATGCTTCCAGCTCTCGGCGTAGGTCGTGGTCTTGAAGGAGATGTTGATGACTTTGCGGAGATGGGATGCGATGGTGGTGCTTGCTTTGTTAAAGATGTGGTGCAGGTATGGGTCTAAATGAGATCCAGAGTGGATGGTGCCCATGGCTTTGATTGTGTCGTCTTTGTTCACGTTGGCCCAGACGAGCAGGGGGTCATAGTTAAAGGTGGGTGGAGAGTCTGAGGAGTCAGTGATTGGCAGGGTGGTCTGGTTGTTGAAGCTGTCATGGATGTCTATGATCTTGTGGTGGAAGAAGGCAGCGAGGGAGTTGCACAGGTCTTGTGAAGGTGGGATGTTGTTTGTGCTGGAGCTGGGGTTGGAGAGTTCATTCACGATGTTGAAGAGCTCCCTGCTGTAGTGTGCGTTGTTGTCCAGGCGGTCTTTGAAGGAGGTTTTCTTGGCAGATCTGATGAGGTGATGGTGATTGGGGATGGCATTCTTGAAGGTGGCATGGTTGTCAAGTGTCTGTTCGAGGAGCCACTTTCTCTCCAGTTTCCGACAGGTTTGCTTGGAGGCTTGAAGGTCCGAGGAGAACCTGCTGGCTCTCTTGTTGGCACCTCTGTTGGAAGGTTTATTGAGCGGGGCAAGAGTGTTGGCACAGTCGTCGATCCAGCGCCAGAGGTTGCAGGCTGCGAGGTCGGGATTGGTGGGTTTGGTGGGTGGTTTTCGGGCGAGGCTGGTGTTCAGCTGGACTTGGCTGATTTTGCTCCAGTTGCGGCGGAGGATCTGTTGGGTGCGGTGGTGCATGGTGGGTTTCTGGAAGGTGAAGTGGATGCAGCGGTGGTCGGTCCATGGAGTTCGGTGGTGTGGCTGAAGGTGATGTGGGGGCTAGTGGAGAAGACAGGGTGCAGAGTGTGGCCAGTGGAGTGTGTTGGGGTAGTGACGAGTTGTCAGAGTCCGAGGGTGGTGAGGTTGTCGATTAGGATGGTGGTGTTGGGGTCGTTGTTATTCTCCAGGTGAAAGTTCTGGTCGCCGAGGAGGACGTAGTCGGCGGAGGCTAGGGCGTGCCTGCTGACAAGGTCGGCGATTGAGTCACAGAACTGAGGCCGTGGTCCGGGGGGTCTGTAGATGAGGGTTCCTCTGAGGGTGGTGTTGGGGCTGGACATACAAGTCCGCCAGCACAAAGGTCAGTGATAAACTGGCGGTATCCAAACCCACACCATTACGCCAACAGTACTATGCCCACAGCATTATGACCCACAAACCACTGCAGTGGACATTCAACCGTGGTAAACCATTGGCTGTACATACCGCCGCACTCAAAATACACACAACCTAACAAAACAACGCTACATTGGACAATTCAAACTACACACTCCTGACACACATACACACACCACACCAACACACCCACACCACTATCAAATACACACACACACCTTACCCACAACCGTTTATGACTTAAAAAATTGACAACTGAGAGACAGACACACCAACAGCACCCACAGAACCAGAGCCACAGAACACCATCACCCGTACACCATCCACGCACCTCACAGCACACACCCCAACACATCATCCCACACACCCGCACATACACCTATGGCACCACAAAGACACCCCAGGTTCTCAGAGGAGGAGCTAAGGGCCATGGTGGAGGAAATCATCCGGGTAGAGCCACAGCTATTCGGATCACAGGTGCAGCAGACATCCATTGCTAGGAAGATGGAGCTATGACGGAGAATCGTGGACAGGGTCAATGCCGTGGGACAGCACCCCAGAACAAGGGATGCCATCAGGAAGAGGTGGAACGACCTATGGGCGAAGGTGTGTTCCATGGTTGCAAGACACCAGATAGCTGTACAGAGGACTGGCGGTGGACCCCAACCTCATCCTGCACAACTAACAACATGGGGGGAGCAAGTCTTGGCAATACTGCATCCTTAGAGCCTGGAAGGAGTAGCAGGAGGACTGGGTTTTGGTAAGTCAACTCTTTACTACTTTCACCCCCCTACCTTCATGTCATCACATACCCTCACCCCTAACCTCACCCCTATCACTCCACCACCTCACATACACCTATCCCAATATCAAGCCCTGCATGCACCACCAATGCATGGACTCCCATCACAGACCTGCATGGACACCTATCACTAAAGCATGCACATTAGAGAGAATCACCTAGCCCACAAAATCACTACTCACACAAGACAAAGCTGACAGGGCAATCACAACCATACAGGCCAACACACTCATGCACAAGATGTCACACGCAGAAACAATGACACTGCGTGTACATCCCCACAGGTCCCCCACCCAACATCACCAGACAGGAGGTGCCAGCAACATTCAGTTCCCCCACAGAAGAGGCCCACAATGATTACAGCACCTCTGGTCGCCTGGATCTGGATGACCAACCTGGCCCATCAGGGATCTTGGGAGTGTCGGTTACCCAGGCACAGTCCCATACCACCACAGAGCCTCCCCACTCAGGAAACACCAGCACAGCACCCACCTAGCGGGCCCATACCTCTTTCCCCAGGACACATCAATCAGCAGTGTGTCCACCACTACAGGGACCACAGGTAACCCCTCAAACACAGGATGATCAGGGACCTGGGGTCAGTGGCAGTGGGCACACAGTTCAGGAGACACAGGCACAGGACAACAGGGAAGCTGGGAGGACTGCTGTGTGACAGGGGGAGGACAGGCCCATGGAACCGACTCTCCACGAGTCACTCACCAACATCCTGGGAGCATACCACCATTCCCAGGAGATGATGGGCCAGATACGGGACCCAGCGACTGCAGGAGGGACAGTACCTGGGGATCAGGGAGGACCTGAAGGACATCCACACACCCCTGGTCACTATTGCAGGGGTGTTGGCAGACATGGCCAACACCATGAGGGAGGCAGTGGCACACCACCGGGCCCCTGACACTAGCCACACCACCAATGAACATCACCTCCACTGCTGCTAGTGGACAGGAGGCTTTGCCACAGGAACAAGAGGCCACCAGCACCCCTCCTCCTGAAGAAGGAGAACCACCCCGCAAACAGTTCCTGCGAGCCAGGCAGAAGCCAGAGAACATTGCCAAGACCCCCGCCAGGAAATAAGACTTTCCTGATTGTCACCCTTGTGTCCCACTCTGTCTCCCTTTCCACCTTGAACTGCCATTGCTCCCCTTCCTATGCCCCCTTAGACAATGTACCTGTGATACAAATAGACTGGACTTCATCCTGGACTTTCCTCCACCATCAACCAAGCCCATTCCACTACCCCCTCTATTTTATAGCACAAATAAACACCATTCAAAAAATACAAGTATGGAGTATGTCAAATGATTTAACTATTTATTTGTTTAACAAGTTTTAAACACTGCAATACAACTGTACAATAATGTATACATAGGAATGACCTGTAGTTGGCTGCAATCAACACGCCAGGTGCCAGAGTGGGGGCACAGATATCTGAAAATAGAGATGCTAAAGGGTACAGTAAGTGGCAGAAGAATTAGGAGAATCTGCCTGCCATGTATAATGTCAAATACAAAACTGTCAATGCAAAGTTAAGTTACAGTGTCTTACCTGTGTGTCACTGGAAGTACTGTCGTATAATAGCTGTTCTGTTGTCCTCATCCTCATCCTCTTCCTCCTCATCTTCACTGTCCACAGGGTCCACTACTGCCACACGCCCATCTCCAGCATCATCTTCCTGCAGAAAAGGCACCTGGCGTCTCAAGGCAAGGTTGTGCAACATGCAGCATGCCACGATTATCTGGCAGACCTTCTTGGGTGAGTACCACAGGGATCCACCTGTTAGAAGGAGGCACCGAAACCTCGCCTTCAGGAGGCTGAATGTTCCTCTCTATTATTCTCCTTGTTTGCCCATGTGCCTCATTGTAAAGTTCCTCTGCCCTTGTCCTGGTATTCCTCACAGGGGTCAGTAGCCATGAGAGGTTGGGGTAACCAGAGTCACCTGCAAATATCGAGGGACAACTGTTAGACACACACTAACCCTTAGGGCCCACACCATGCCCATACATCAACATCCACTGGGTGGGAACCAGGGCTCACCTATTAGCCACACCCGGTGCCTCTGGAGTTGAGCCATCGCATATGGGATGCTGCTATTCCTCAGGATATAGGCATCATGAACAGACCCAGGATACTTAGCATTGGCATGGGAGATGTACTGGTCTGCAGGCACACTATCTTCACATTCATCGACTGAAAGCTTTTTCGATTTCTGAACACCTGTTCATTTCCCGGGGGGGGAGGGGAACAAATTCAATATGTGTACCATCAATAGCTCCAATAATGTTCGGGATATGTCCTATTGCATAGAAGTCAGCTTTCACTGTGGCCAAATCCTCCACCTGGGGGAAAACAATGTAGCTATGCATGTGTTTAATCAGGGCAGACAACACTCTGGTCAGCGCTATTGAGAACATTGGCTGAGACATTCCTGCTGCCAAGCCCACTGTCACTTGGAAGGAGCCAGTTGCCAAGAAATGGAGCACTGATTGCACTTGCACAAGTGAGGGGATTCCGGTGGGCTCACGGATAACAGATATCAGGTCAGGTCCCAATTGGGCACACAGCTCTGTGATTGTGGCCCTGTCCAGTCTATAGGGCCAAGGGGAAGGGCAAGGAGGCACCACCAGCTGCGAAAGGGAAGGGCGAAGGTCCTGCACCTGCAGGCAGGAAGGACAGGAGGACTGGTGCTGGGACTGATTCTGAGCCCCCACCACAAACCATGGCGGTTCAGCCGTCCGAGGCTGCAGGGGAAGGGCTGGAGCCTCCCCCCACCACTGGCAGTACCGCCAACAGCACCACTGCCAGCAGCAGCAGCCCCAGTGGGCAGCCGTGTGAGGCTGCAGGGGAAGGGCTAAAGCCTTCCCCCACCACTGGCAGCCCCGACACCAGCACCGCCATTGCCACCACTGAGCATCCGTCACCGCCGGCAGTAAGTGTGTAGTCCTGCCTCCATGGGCTGTAGTGCGTCCTGGACCCTGCAAATCCTGTAGGTGTGACACCCAGGTGAGAGACTGTGACCTTGCACTCCCCAAGTGCTGCATCACAGGGCACAAGATCCCCTCCAGAACCAGTGGAACAAGCAATCCATTCACCTCCTCCTTGCCAGGATGAAGCAGACTGGGGACAAGACCCCGTCCAGAACCAGTTGAGAAGCCATCCACTCACCCCCTCCTTGCCAGGATGAAGCACACTGGGCACAAGGCCCCCTCCAGAACCAGTGGAAGAAGCCATCCACTCACCCCCTCCTTGCCAGAATGAAGCACACTGAACACAAGACCCCCTCCAGAACCAGTAGAAGAAGCCATCCACTCACCCCTTCCTTGCCAGGATGAAACACACTGGGCACAAGGTCCCCTCTAGAACCAGTAAGCAAGCTACCTACTAGAGAGACTGTGGATTTGCACTCCCCAGGACCAAGCAGTGGGAAAACCACCAACTTGAGAGACTGTGGCTTTGCACTCCCCAGCACCAAGCAGTGGGCAAACCACCCACTTGAGAGACTCTGACTTTGCACTCCCCAGGACCAAGCAGTGGGCAAACCACCCACTTGAGGGAATCTGGCTTTGCACTCCCCAGGACCAAGCAGTAGGCAAACCACCCATTGGGAGACTGTGGATTTGCACTCCCCAGGATCAAGCAGTGGGCAAACCACCCAATTGAGAGACTGTGGCTTTGCACTCCCCAGGACCAAGCAGTGGGCAAACCACCCACTATAGAGGCTGTGGCTTTGCACTCCCCGGGACATCGCACAGGGCATGTAGCCCCCTCCAGGACCAGTGGTGTTGTACCATCTTCCGGCTGAGATGCCCCCCGTTTCCTGTCTCCCTGAGGTGCCTGTGTATTTTCAACCTGATGCTCCTGCAGTGTTCTCTCAGTGCTGTTGCAGGAGTCAAGTGGGGCCTTGGACTATGTGATGTGGCCCTGTGGCCCACGGACATTGAGGACTGGGCAATGTCCCACCATTTGTATATATGTATATACTGATTTGATTTTGAAGCACAATTTTCTCATATTTTATCTTATTACACTCACTTTAATCACTTCCTTTTGTCCTTGCATTATTCCTGAGGGGTACGGGTGTATATGTAATGTTAGTGCATCTGTTTCCTCCCCCCTCCCTTGTGTTCTAGGCGGCACTACTCACTGTGGTCGTCTTCGCCGGCGTTGCTGTTCGTAGTGAATGAGGAGGTATACAATCATAGGGAAGATGTGCAACTCGGGCTCCATGGCTTTGTGGTTCTTCTTTGAGTCTCCAGAGGTGAGTCCTTTGACTTCTGTGCAGTGTTTCCACCGTAATTTTGATGTCGTTGGTACCGCCCCGGAAAAGGTGGTGGATAGGCCTGTTGTAATGCTTTGGGCAGTACATTGTCTTCCTCCTGGCTGTTGGCGGTTACCGCCCCGTTGCTTGTTGCTATCAACATGGCGGGCGGTGTGTTAAAGTGGCTGTCTGTGTAGGCGGTTTCCGCCGTGGTCATAATTCCTTTTTTTTACCGCTGGCCTGTTGGCAGTATTACCGCCGCCTTATCACCGACCACCAGGGTTGTAATGAGGGCCTTTGTGTGGAATTTATGTAGATGTTACAATAAATTAAATAATTTCCTTTCTGAAAAAATCTAACATGTTCTCTCAAATCATCCCTTCATGGATAACCACCACTAACACTTCATTTTCTACAGTATCTCTTTCAAAACCTAAGTATGTTATCTGAATATCATCTGTAATACTTGTCACATCAGAGTAAGTCCCATGTAACAAAGCATTATTCATGGGTTCTAAAGGAAGAGCTACATTTTGACAAAGTACATTCTTTTCACTAGATTTCATATTTTGGCATGTTGGAAAGACAGCATCCAAACATGGTGGAAGGTAATATCACATGTCTGTTTTGATAAGCAAGCACACAGAAGAATGCCTTTGTAGTTTTTGGGGATTAAGATTTTACAAAAGTTTCAGTTTCTGCTTTCCAGTTCATCTGCTGGAATTATTCAAGAAAAACTTTAGTTTGTCAATTGACTCTTGTCTTATGAGGCAAATATTGCTGCACTGACACTTGTACACAGTGGCTGGATGATATCTTCTAAACATTTAGGGCTACATGTATCAAGGTTTCTGTTTGCAAAAATGTTCTCAGTGACATTCCCAAAGGGGAAGGGGTCCAATGGGGACCCCTTCCCATTTGCGAATGTGTTAGCACCAGTGTGACACTGGTGCTAACTGTGATTGTTTTGCAAATGCATTCACGGTCACAAAACAATCATACATGGGACTGCGAGTCGCAATTAGGAAGGGAACACCCCTTCCTAATTGTGAGATGCAATCCCGTTTTGCGATTCGGTAAAAAGTTTACTGAATCGCAAAACTGGGTTTGTACATGGGGAAGTGCTCTTTGCATGTTGCAAACAGCCAGATTCATTCTTTGCGTCGTGCAAAAAGCATTGTACATGTGGGCCTTGATTCCTAATTGCCTCCTCTGCATTTCTGGGTAGTAACTTTTCTTTTCTTTGGTGTACCTTCTTTCCTTTCATATGAATGTGCCCCTTTGTCAACTTCATACACTAAGGGCCAGATGTATCAGACTGCGATTTCCTAATAGCAAATTTTTTCAATTCCTTATTAGGAAATTGCAAACTGTGATGTACAGTGTATTTAAAACTGTTAGTGATTCACAGTGGGTCGCAAATGGACCTGCCTCGATTGTATGATAGAACAACGACCACGTTGTTAACACGAATGCCTTTACCACGCATGCCTTTACCATGATTTTTCGTTGTAAAAGCATGCCTAGTACAGCTATGTGTGGGAATGGCATGCGTGGTTCTAGCATGCCACTGCCCCACCTGCCCTAAAAACATTACTACCCGACCCCCCACCAACCCTAAAAACAGTACTACCCTGACCCTCAACCCCTGCCTCTAAAAACAGAAGTACCCCAACACCCTCCACCCACCCTGAGCCCTAAGACCTTCCCCGACCCTCACCCACCCTAAAAACAACCACGCCTACCCACCCTAAAATCAAAACAACCCCATCCCACCCCTAAAAAAAAGGTACCCCAACCCCCACCCCTAAAAACAAAACTAGCCGACTCCCCCTCCCCAACTCCTAAAAACAAAACTAAACCAACCCCCTACCCCGCCCCTAACAACAAATCTACCTGAACCCACCAACTCCACGCTAAAAAGAAAACTACCCCAATACCCCCACCCACCCTGCACCCTAAAACCTACCCTAACCCCCACCGCCTCTAAAAACAAAACTACCCCACCCTGCTCCTACAAAAAAAATTGCCCCAACCCCCACCTCTAAAAACCAAACTACTGAGACCCCTCACCTCTAAGAACAAAAAACTACCGACCCCCTACCCCACCCCTAAAAACAACTACCCCGATACCCCCACTCACCCTGAGCCCTAAAACTTCCCCTAAAAATAAAATTACCCCAACCACACCCCTAAAAATCAAACAACCCTGCCCCCTCCCCACCCTAAAAAGAAAATTACCCTGACCTTCCACCCCTACACCTAAGAACCAAACTATTCCCACTACCCACCCTGCCCTAAAAACTAAACTTCCCCGACCCCACCCTTAAAAACCTAACTACCCTGCCCCTAAAGACACAACTACCCGACACCCCAAACCCCTAAAAACCAAACTACCTTGATCCCTAAAAACAAAACTACCCAGACCCCCACCCCGCCCCTAAAAACAACTACCTAATACCCCGCACCCAACTTGAGCCCTAAAACCTTCCCCAATCCCCACCCACCCTAAAAACAATCGACCCCGCTCCAAAAATAAAACTACCCTGCCACCCACCCAACCCCTAAAAACAAAATTACCCCATTCCCGGCCCCCCACCCCTAAAAACCAAACAAAACCCTAAAAACAAAATTACCCCTACCCCTGCCCCCCCAAAAAAAAACAACCTCTCCCAACTCTAAAAACTACCCCCAACCCTGCCCCACTTACCTGACCGCATCCTCTCCCAGTGCACTCTCTTTTTCTCTGCCTTAATCATGCATATCCGTTGTTAAGCACATGCGAGAGAATAAGGGAGTCGTTATTCATGCAAGCATGGTTACCCTTGCGTTGTCAACATAATCGTTGTTCTGGAGTCGTTGTTTCGGATGTTTCCCACTACCTCATCAACATTCATGAGTCAGATCGCAATTTGCGACCCATTGTGAATGGCTACAATCACATCAATGATGGCTTGCTGGGGTCAGCAGACCACCAAGTCTGTGATTGCTTTTTAAATAAAGCAATAATTTTTTTTTGTAATGCAGCTCGTTTTCGTTAAAGAAAAACAGGATACATTACAAGAAGAAAACGGAAAAGTTTTCTTTCAATTTTTTAAAATTCGGCAATGGTCTCTGCCATTTTTCCAGAACTTGAAGACTTGCAGAACAAGGATAACACAATTGTAAAGAAATCATTTATAAAACCGGTATAGCATCACAATTGTAAGCTGTTCAGAACTAAAGAATATTCATATCTGGTTTATAGCATTAAATTACTACAGGCAACCTTTATGGTAAGAGCTACTTAGCAATAATAAAACCACGTGTAACAATGTTGTTCCAACCATTATGTACTCACATTTAGCTTTCAATTTTGTAATCATTTTACCTTCATTCTACAGGCTGTGTGTATTTGGGGTTGGTCACCTAATGGGCCTTCGATGTGTGAAAGGACACAGTTCTCAGTGAAAGGTTGTGCTCAAGGAGAAAGCTGTGCATAGTAAGTGGTTGGTCACATAATGGGGCTTCGGTGTCAGGAGGGAGTGGGGGCTCCTTGAAGAGCTGTGAACATGGCGAAGGCTGTGCATTGTAGGAGCTTGGCCACCTGATGGGGCTTGAGTGTTGCAAGAGGCTTGCCTCACTGTGAAAAGACCATGCACACAATGTGCACAGCGCAAAGTCTATGCTTAGTCAGTACTTAACTATCTGATGGAACCTAGGTGTCAGGAGGAATTGGCCTCTCTATGAATAGCTGTGCACAGGATGAAGACTACACATAGAAGGGCCTTGGCCACCTTATGGGATTTCAGTGTCTGATGGGACTGGCCTCTCCATGAAGAGGTCTACACAAGAAGGAGGCTGTATGTTGTTGGTGTTTGACTATCTAAAGCAAAGGTATTTGGATGGGTGACCCTGCTTGAATGGCACATGAGTTTGGCAGGACCTCAAGTTAAAAAAGATAGACAGCTCTGATTGAATGTGAGGGCTTTGTTTTCTCATTGGCAAGCTCAGTACCATAGGATCTGATTGGTTGGCGAACCATTGAGAGAGATGTTGTGGCTGCCATTAAAAGACACAGGGACTCAGCCCCAGTGTCCTGAATCGTAATAAAAAAAGCTGTACTCAAACAGAGTATGAGCACCCTGACTTCCTTGCAGGTATTGGAGATAGGCGTCCTAGAGGGGGAAAAGCCTGTGTGCCCTATGTGGTCCTGTGGACCTCCTCTGAGAGCTGAGGAGGGGTTTTGCCATGGCTCCCGCAGAGTAGTACGGACTGGTAAAAACAACACACAAGCCCCGAGTAAGTACACCTTCCATTTTGTAGACAAGTCAACAGAGAGAGCCCACTCTCTCCAGAGACCCAAGCCTCATTAGGCAGCCAAGCACCTTCTACACACACCCTTCACCTTTTACTGCAGTCTTTACAGAGAACCCACTCTTTCCAGACACCAAAGCCCCATTAGATGGCCAAGCCTCTACTACACACTCCCTTGGCCTTGTGCAGAAGTAGGCAGTTAATCAGACTTGAGTGGGAAGCCCCTACTGTTCTTGATCTTTGCTCTGTATATAACTCCTTACGGAAAGGCCAGTCTCTTTAGACACTGAAGCTTACAGAAACTTACTCACTATGCATTGTGGTGATTGTTTCTCACTTGTGCTTTTGAGGGGAAGGTAAGGGGCAATACCTTTTTTCATGCTAAATTGGAAATGCGCCACTTCTGTGGTACAGTTTAAATATCCATAAAATTGGGTTATTTACACCATACTAAAAAAGTATTAAGCAGAAAGTTTTTTTTTTTTAAACTTCTTTGGAAAAACTTGTTTAATCACTGCCACTCCTGAATTTGATATGTGTTAGAACAGAGAAAGGCTAAGTGAAGAAAGGGGGTCATCATCTATGCCACGTTTTGCTTTGTTTGAATTTCAAGAGCTACCCCTGTCGCTGTGCTCAAATCGTACCACCATAGTGAACAATATTCAGATTAGGATGCTCACAATTCAAGATTGATTCCACCATGCGTAGGAGTTGATACTGTTTCATAACTCTATGGCCAATCCAAGTAATATCCACTTGGGGATATTGGACATTTTCGTCAATGTCTCAATATTTGCCATGCTCTCTAGCCCAGAAGTTAAATGAGTGGCCCAGAATCCACACTTGAACAATGATGTTGCTATTTTGGAGCAGGACACAGGAAGAGTCAGCATCATGATGTGTACTATTTTGTGAGTGCGTGCAGTTTGAGGAGGAACGTTGCTTTTTCAATCTTAGCTTTCTCAGCTTTCTAATTTATAACTGATATTTGAACCATGATTTTTGATTGGATTAAAGGGAGTCCTAGGTGTAGTGCTAGCTGCTATGGGGTTACAGTCTGTAACTTAACAAGTGGACGGCCAATGGAAATGTTTGAACGTTTTCTAGAGCAAACTTTGCTTTGTGAACTTTTGAACCAGTGCCATGCTTGTAATCTGCTCTTACTTGGTTACCTAGGCAATTGCTCTACAATTCCAGCAGAAAGATAAAGATTTAATGGCTATTAAAAGTGAAGTCTTTGTGCTGGTTAGCATGTGCCTTTTATTCAATATGAATAACAGAGTTACAGTTTGGAATATCTCATGAACAGACAATTCTTTGTGTGCAATGAAACACTCATGTGAGGTTAAGTCTTTGCTGCACAGATTATTAAGTATGTGCACAAACTTTCTTGGTGAAATCAGTCATTTCTGACACTGCATCCGACTTAGGTTGCCAAACATGTGCTTTGCATGTCTTTGGTCCTGTGTTAAATACTTCATAGACAGCCAGACCGTTTTTGGTGAAAGAATTTGATGAATTTGGGTGGGGATGCATGTATTGCATGCAGTCTGTGTTCAGTATGCCATGGATGGCACAATCCTTCAAGACACCAAAACTCTAAAAATCACCTCTGTAACCAAGCCCCCAAATATGTCCAACGTTGCCATAAACCTCATTGTTTCACAGACTGGGCCGTACGCTTCAAGCTGTGAAGCTTGTGGTTCAGTCCTGCAGGGCTCCCACAGGAGTACACGGGTGTCTGTGTTGAGTCCAGCAGACGTGTGGGAGGGCTATAGTCTCCCTCGTCCCATTATAATTTAAAGAAGGTCAGAGTATTGTTGCACTGCCCACTTGACATCCTGTGAACATTAGTTGTAACGTCAGGCATCACACTATGCCTTGGCACCACACTATACTTTGGTATCATCCATGGTGTAAGAATTTGTTTTTTTTGTTGAGTGGGGTGAAAACCCTACTCAAGCAACAACCACAGTCCTTGTCAGGGTGGACCACAAAAGTCACTAAATTAACCTGTGCTTACCTCTCTGGTAGCAAGGCCCAAAAACAGTCAGACTTACCTTAGGGGAACAGTGTTGAATATTAATGCAACACTCACAAAGTAATATGAAATCACAACACAAGAAAATAGAGAACAAGTTAATAATTAACATGAGACAAAAAGTAATCAAACCTAATCAGCAGAACCAGTGTTATGAATTGTAAAATATTTTAGTGAAAAATAGAGCCTAAATATCAAAGCACCAATCAGGGGTATCTGGCAGCCTGGGGAGAAATACCACAATTACAGGAGCCCCTTGTAGAGAACCAGTCCAAACTAGAGGATGGAGACGGCGGAGTAGGAAGAGTAGGTTTAACATAAATGATAAGTGCACCTGAATATGAGCTAACAACTATATTCACAATGCTCTCTGTTGACAGCAGGGTTGTACGACGGAATGCCGACTGACAAAACAACGGGTGCCTAAACAACGAGGTCAGAACACCAACCTCGTTGTTACTACTAATGCCTTTACCACGAATGCCTTAACAACAATATTTCGTTGTAAAGGCATTCCTGGTAAAGTCATTAGTAACAGGCACCCATTGATCCTGCATGCCTCACCCCACCCCAAAACCTAAAACCCCCGACCCCCCACCCCCTCCCCAAAACCAAAAACGCCCCAACCCCACCCCAAAACCTAAAACCCCCACCCCCCACCCCCTCCCCAAAACTAAAAACACCCCACCCCGCCAACCCAACCCCAAAACCTAAAACCCCGACCCCCCACCCCCTCCCCAAAACCTAAAACGCCCCACCCCCCCAACCCCACCCCAAAACCTAAAACCCCCGACCCTCCACCCCCTCCCCAAAACCAAAAACGCCCCAACCCCAGCCCAAAACCTAAAACCCCCGACCCCCCACCCCCTCCCCAAAACCTAAAACCCCCCACTTACCTGAGTCGTCGCCTCATCTGCGTCGTCCTCCTCAGCCGACTCCCTTGTTTGTACCTTTACCATGCATGTTCGTTGTTCAGGACATGCGTGGTTAAGGCACAAAATAACGAAGTCGTGGTTAAAGAAAGCGTTGTTCCGCTTTCGTTAACCAGGACTTCGTTATAAAAAAGTCGGCATAAAGGATGTTTCCCGACAGCACAACTGTAAACAGTACAAAAAAAACAACCCTTGATGAGCAATAAGCTGAATGCATGGAAGCCGAGAAGGGAGGTTTGGGGGTAGGAAGGGTGTTTTATACACTGTTAAGTAAAACTGTGTTTGTATTAATTATACTTTGTAATATCTGTATGTTTCTTTTTTGGGGGCTATTCATGGCATTCTCAAGCCGATATGTTGCAGATATCATCGACCATCATTTTGCCTTCTGTAGTTATCTGTTATATGTTAATCTGCACTATTGGTATACCTGTGTATTATACTGATATATATCTACATTTGTTGTTCAGAGATCCATCAATAATTATTCTGAACTGTACTGTGTAATGTGCTTTAAAATGTCAATAAATAAATATGTATATATAAAAAAAATGTGGGTATCTGGTCACACAAGAGCGGGGCAAAGTCAAGAATTAAGGCCAAAGGCGATGGAGCATGGTTCAGATACCTGGGGTGGATTGGGTCTGGTCTTGGCTTACCTTCGGACTTAGACATTTTTTGAAGAAAAGTCCAGGAGAAGGTAGAGTCCAAGCGGACAAGGCAGCAGGCTGCTTCACCATCGTCAGCCTGTGCACAGCTTTTCATTGAGTGGCCAGTCACTCTTGATACCCGAAACCCATTAAGCAGCGAAGTCCCTATTACACACAGTGTTTGCCCTGTGCATAGCTCCTCATGGTAAGGCCAGCTCAAGCAGCATCAACCATCCAAGTATCTCTATTTTTTTCAACTTACTTTCTGAGAAATGGATGAATAGATTACACCAAATCCTAAAAAGCACACATTCGGAGGACAAATCTAGCTGTATGCCAGATTTTAAGTAATTCTGTTTCACAGTTTTTCCTGTACTGCTGGCTACGATTTCCAATGGAAGATTTAATTGGGAAAACATATTGCAGGGCACCCCTCCCTTTTTTAACTTCTTCTCAATTAAGGAATTGAATGCCCCCAGTATTCCTGCCCCTGCAAACTTTTATAAATGGCAAAAGTATGTAAATGCATTTGAAGATCAGCTCGATGAATGAGTCCAGAATGGAACATTTAACACATCACTTTCACGTCCTGGTGGGTGGTTATTGTGGCCAGTAGACACCAATGGGTGCCATACACGTTTTGTAAACTCCACAGGGGTTTTAGAACAAGTAGGCCAGACCCTCGCTATGTGTTCTCAGAACACTGTGGTATAGTAACAACATATAGGGGGTCATTCCGACCCTGGCGGTCATAGACCGCCAGGTCCGGGGACCGCGGATGCACCGCCAACAGGCTGGCGGTGCATCCATGGGCATTCTGACCGCGGCGGTACAGCTGCGGTCATAAACGGGAAACCGGCGGTGTCCCGCCGGTTTCCCGCTGCCCTAGGGAATCCTCCACGGCGGCGCTGCTTGCAGCACCGCCATGGGGATTCCGACCCCCTTCCCGCCATCCTGTTTCTGGCAGTTTTCACTGCCAGGAACAGGATGGCGTTAACGGGTGTCGTGGGGCCCCTGGGGGCCCCTGCAGTGCCCATGCCAATGGCATGGGCACTGCAGGGGCCCCCTAACAGGGCCCCACAGAGATTTTCAGTGTCTGCATAGCAGACACTGAAAATCGCGTCGGGTGCAACTGCACCCGTCGCACCCTTTCCACTCCGCCGGCTCCATTCGGAGCCAGCATCCTCGTGGAAGGGGGTTTCCCGCTGGGCGGGCGTGCGGCCTTCTGGCGGTCGCCCGCCCGCCCAGTGGGAAACTCAGAATCACTGCGGCGGTCTTTTGACTGCGCAGCGGTGTTCTGGCGGGGGTACTTTGGCGGGCGGCCTCCGCCGCCCGCCAAAGTCAGAATGCGCCCGCCAAAGTCAGAATGACCCCCATAGTCTAGGGAAATTATGCCAGCAATGGTTAAAAAGTTCCTCGCTAGGTGCTGTTAAAGAACACCTCAGTCTCCTGTCTAACGATACAGATCTGCAAGATTTCCTGTAAGACAATGTACAAAACGCTTCTTATATGCAGTATACAACGAAATTTGGAAAATTTCCCAACAAGAAGAGGCTGCCCGGTTAAGGCAAATTGATCAGGAAAATGTACAGAAAGCATTAGCCATTGTAGATAATGGTATTAATACATTGCATCCTCTGCAATAGACTTAGTACAGAGTGACATGTCATCTTTACAACATGGACAGTCTGCTAAGGTCCATTATGCAGTTAGATTGGACACTACAAACACTGAAAGCAGGTCACGTTCCCTGACAACACTTTAGCGCGACGGACATATTTTCAACATTTTGTTTAAAGCAACAACAACAGATAATGGCTAAGAAGGAAGCGACTTATGTCATGCTAAACATAGAGAAATTGGAAAAGTTGCCTTTTACTGTGGCTGAAATACCATCTGCTGGATGGCTAATACACGGGGTTATAAATCTGCCTATTGCAACACTTCAATTCACATCCTGCTTGAAACACATTCCTATAGGTAGATATAAAACGCTGGGAGATAATACATACATGAGGTGTGGGAGCTTCCCTTTTCATACAAATGTTTCAGTGGCATGAAAGAGGTCTTTCTTAGCTCTAGTGAATGTGAGACTTCTGTGAGCCATTCAATGGTTTGTAAACAGCTGTCCTTGCATGGGGCATTTAATGGCTCAGCAGCAAACTTGGCTTGTTATCTGAAGGGAGTTCCAGTCCCGTTGATTAGACCTGCATTCCAGGTGGTCTCAAATGGCAGCTATGTGCTCCTTAACAGTGAGAGCTCTTGTGGAATGTGAGTCGGAATAGCTTATGTAGTTTCGGTCTCCCAAATTGTCACCTGTTGTGGGAACGTCCTCTTCCCCCTACACAACAAAGGAAGGTAGCAGAGATTTGGCCTCATATTGCTACTTCAGGTGTGAATTTTGACCAATTGAGCAGACTCAAGGCTTTACTGTTTCAAAAACTTGCATATCTGCGCGAGACCTATGCGCTTCAAGCTGCAAGGTCATCTGCAGAAATTCAGTCCCTTTTAAGCACAAACTTTCCCAGACACTTTGGTGAACCTCTGGGACTAATATTTAATGTGTCCAATACTACTGGAATCACAAATTTCTTTAAGACGGTTGGTTCTGGTTTTGTTCACACCTTTTCCTCTATATTTGGCTTAGTACCTTCAGCCATACACTCAATATTTTTGATTGTTTTCTGGGGATTTCTGATTACTTTGGCTATAATAGGTGGCATCTTGCTGTTGCTACTTTTTCTGCCCAATGGTTGTCCCTTCACAACAAGGAGGACTGAAAGCGCTTCCACCAGCGCAACTGTGTCGTGAACGCATGATGCAGTATTTCAGAGCACCACTCCTGGAACAACTGGAGTGCGACTGGTCTCTGTCATTCCGACCGGTTTTGGATTGTGTGCAGCCCGTGTTTCGATGCCTTAGGTGCCTTTTCAAATGTGCACTGAAAGTCTGTCTTTCTACGTGGCTCTTACTTTCATTGGATGCTGATATGTTGATGTTCTCGATGAGGGCTCATTACCAGACATGTACGTTGAGGGTGTGTTTGCTACAGTAAGCCATCTATGAGTTGCTCTTTGTCTACAATGCAACACTTAACTCAATATTGGGTACAATACGGAATGCTGCTGCCTCAGCTGGAGCTCAGGCTTTGGAACATGAGTGCTCTATGGTTTTCCTTGGCAATGATTTGGATATTTTACCACCTGCCAAAGTGGAACATTTGCTGGCTTCAATTGTCCTGGGTATAATTGGGGATTTTACAAATTACACTGACTTTTGAATCTGGTTTTATTGGCGTCACTGTTGCAGTTTAAATTGTCCTTTTTCCTCCATGCTCCAGTGTCTTTTGATTTGTCATTATTAACATTTATATTTCCACCCTTATAGATTTTATTAGGCTTTTTAGGCTTTGAACCGGCAATGGGAGGGTGTTGTATAGCTATTTTAGCCTTATTTTAGACACGTTATTTTAGCAAACTAGGCTTTCCGTTGTGCACTTTAGCCCAAATACATTTTATTTAGCATCACTTTATTTTTCTAGCATTAGCCACATTTGCAGTGTTATTTTATTTTCTATATCTCTTTGTTCCTTCGCCCAGGAAAGGGGCCGGCAAAAGTGGTACGCTGTGTCTCCGACATTCACGGAAACATACATATCCTATGTGGGGACATTTTCCTAGAATATCAAATGTTTTATTATAAAAACACTCCTTTATCCCATACAGATTTGAGGGAGATCCCAGCCAGATCACCACGACTGCATGCTGATTGCCTTCGCTAATGCTGCTTTCTCAGACTACCGAATCCCTGGCCTATATGAGGACGGTGTCTCTTTAGACAACAGGCTTCCTTGCTCAGGTATGAGGGATGATGTCGTCCTACACGAAGGCATAGCAATACTAGCACCAAATGTTTAAAGATAAGGTACTCCATTGTTTAAGAATGTCATTATTTTCTATCAATTGTTATTCCAAGATCAGAATTTGTATGCAAATGCGTGATAGTGTTCACAGCCATAGAAGGGCAAAAGAGCGGCATAATGACTGGCGTTCTGTTTTTAGACCCAGAGATCCATCTATTTTCTATGCGCAATACTCCTACTTAGGCTTAGTAAAATTCCACTGACTATAATATGTGATGCACAAGCTTGGGTCATTAGCTTATTATCCTTACTGTAATTGTTACATATATACTAACTGTTGTTGGACGACCTACGAGATTGTGAAATGTACGACCGTTGTAATTATCTACTGCACCAATATTATAATGGCATTAAACTGCATTGATGTAATTGAAATGACAATAAAAAGATCCCTGAAAAAATGAGGGATGATGTCTTCCCATGGGGGAAACCTGAAGGGCGGATTAGGCCTTATCACACTGTGTTCTAACAGAACTCAGGTAGGAAACATATATATGACGCCTAGTGACACCCCTGTTTTTGTGTTTCACACTGCTTGTCACCTGTTTGCTTTTGGTGTGTTTTATCATCCTAGTTATGGTAATTGTTAGAAATGGGGTCTTTAGTAGGCAGCCAGGTTACCCCCTGTCCAAGCAAGGACCCTCACTCTAGTCAGGGTAAAAGAGAATCACCTTCAGCTAACCCCTGCTTACCCCCTTGGTAGCTTGGCATGAGCAGTAGACTTAACTTCAGAGTGCTAGGTGTAAAGTATTTCTACCAACACACACAGTAATTTAATGAAAACACTACAAAAGGACACAACACAGGTTTAGATAAATAGAGAATATTTATCTAAACAAAACAGACCAAAACGACAAAAATCAACAATACACAAGTTAAGTTATCACTAAAAATGCAAAAAGAGTATTCATGTAATTTTAAACACAACACTAACGCTGTTAGCGTGAAAATGTACCTTGGGTGCGTCAAAAAGGGCTTACGATGCGTCACTTTCACTCACGAGCGAGACCTTGCGTCGTTTCTCCTTCAGTTGGGTCAGCGTGCGTTGTTTGTTCTCTCCACATGAGAGCGATGCGTCAATCCGGTCAACACTCTCGGGTCCGGGCAGGCCTTGTGTTGTTTTTACACGCCCAGCAGTGTTTGTGCCAGAAATCCATCCGCACGATTATCTGAAAACCACGCAGCGCAGGTTGCGATCTCACCAGCCTCCTTAAGTGATACTGCGTGTCGTTTCCCCAGCTCCGGACATCGATCTTCCAGACACATTGCAGACGAGCGTCGATTTTCAGCCACGAAGCTGGCGGCGCATCGATTTTTCAGCCGCAGATTGGAGTTGGTTGATCTTTTCCCTAGACGGCGGTCGGTGAGTGGATTTCCCCCTCTTAGGCTGCCAGCTTCTCCTTTCTGAGTCCCAGGAACTGGATGGGTATCACTTGGCAGGGTAGGAGTCCCTCCAGAGACTCCAGGTGCTGGCAGAGAGAAGTCTTTGGTGTCCCTGAGACTTCAAACAACAGGAGGCAAGCTCTAAATCAAGTCCAGTCTTTGTCCTCTAGAACAGGCAGAAGCAGCAACTGCAGGATAGCTCCACAAAGCACAGTCACAGGCAGGGCAGCTCTTCTCCCTCAGCTCTTCTCCAGGCAGAGGTTCCTCTTGGTTTCCAGAAGTGTTCTAAAGTCTGTGGTTTTGGGTGCCCTTCTTATACCCATTTTGCCCTTTGAAGTAAGCCTGCTTCAAAGTAAAGTCTCTCTTGATTGTGAAATCCTGCCTTGCCCAGGCCAGGCCCCAGACACTCACCAGGTGGTTGAAGACTGCATTGTGTGAGGGCAGGCAAAGCCCTTTGAGGTGTGAGTGACCACTCCTCCCCTCCCTCATAGAACAGATAGCTCACCCGGAAATGAAGACTACACCCTAGCTCTCTTTGTGTCACTTTCTAGTGTGAGATGCAACCACCCCAACTGTCAAACTGCCCCAGACAGGGAATCCACAAACAGACAGTCACAGAAATGGTTTAAGCAAGAAAATACTCACTTTCTAGAAGTGGCATTTTCAAACACACAATCTTAAAATCAACTTTACTAAAAGATTTATTTTTAAATTGTAAGCTCAGAGACCCCAAACTCCACATGCCTACCCGCTGTCAAAGGGAATCTACAGTTTAATCATATTTAAAGGTAGCCCCCATGTTAACCTATGAGAAGGTCTTTCTTGTCATGCACCCGGTTGCCACAATCATCCCTGTTCTTGGGCAGAGATGAGGCACTGCTAGATAGCCGGAAAACCCGGATTAGGCCAACAGACGTCACTGGAACTGTACTTAGTACCACACAATCTATGTGATTCTGCCACCTAAATCCAGTAGCCTCATTAGGATATGAGAACCTACGTGACACTGGTGCTGATGCTGAAGATAGATATTGAAGTAGGGTCATCACAGTCACAAGATAACATTTCCATTATACATTACACAGAAGTCTCATAACATCCTGTTCACTAACATCCTCAGGAAGTAGCAGAATAGTGCCAATATCGTGTTACAACAAAATATAATGTATGTCCCTCAAAATCTGCATTGTTATACACCAGCAAATATACCTAACAGACACCTACAATACCATGATTTAAGTTAACCAATCACACTTACCATACCATGACAAGGTGACTTGATACAGGTTCTCTATCCAGAACAACATAGTCAAGCACCAATCAGGCAATAGTTCAGAAATGTGAAATAGCTTTCCATAAATCCAAAACACATATTTAACACACAAATACTTTATCCTGATGTTATGCACCAGGCAATGACACATGTTGTAAAGTAAAGGCAAGCAAGCCTTGTGCAAACAAGCCATACCTTCTTCATGTCACATAGTTACTACCATACACTGTGGACACATTCCAACATGTATCACCTCAAATTGTCACCCATGTCAAATTTAGGTCAAGGAGTAAGAACACATGTCACACCAATTGTGATGTACCAAGGAGTGAAAATACAATGTGGACCAAGGCATCTAGGACATTGGTCTCCAGAAAATGAACATTATCAGGCATGTAAGGACCAAGTAAGCTCAGACCAATGTCCCACACACAATCTCAAGTTATCAATAAAGTGTATGTAACAAATGGAGTACTGTACTGTGCAGGAAGGTGAGAACCAATCCTAGGTAACTAAGCAATTAGTTCATCAATAGGTCACTGATTGAGTGCCACCATCACTACCCAAACATCAGACAATGCAAGCCTGACATCTATCTGTGGAAACCTAGAGCCAAAGCATATGTGATGCTCACATGACTGCTACACCAACCATGATGCAAGCCAACAGCCTGGAAAATTCTTACCAACCTACTCACAGGTGTATATGAACTACCACAACTGCAGCAAATAGGTGTCATGGCAAACATTAGTTTCCAAAACAGCCTGGCCTCATTTGATATACCCTTCAAAGTAACAGCAGGTACACATCAAAAATACCAATGTTGAACCATGACTGAACCTTTCCATTGACACATGATGTTGATAAATAACTATCCGGGCCATAATGTGAATAGAATACTATTGCCTACAGTATGCCTATGGACATAACTGTGTGGCCACTTTCTACTATCAGAACAACATCATGGTAGTTACATTCCTACCTCTAATACCAATATATGTGTGCCTATAGAAATGTTGCAACAACTCAATGGTATCCAACATGCATATTTTCTACTGTGATGAGACATCAATCATTTCTAAAGCACGCTACTTACCCACAGGGTCTCAAGGCGCTAGGGAGGGTCCTCAGAGATCAGTTGAAGAGCAAGGTCTTGAGGTCCTTCTTGAACCGAGGCAGGATGGTGACTGTCTGAGGTGCAGTGGTAAGGTGTTCCAACCTTTAGCTGCCAGGTCTGAGAGTGATTTTCCTCCAGCCAAGGACTTCTTTATGCGGGGTATGTTGGCGAGTTACTGTTGGGATGAGCAGAGATTTCTGGAAGGGGAGTACCAGGTAATGCGCTGGTTGAGATAGATGGGTCCGCTGTTGTGGAGGGCTCTGCAGGTGTGTACGAGGAGTTTGAAGTTGATCCTCTTCTCAACGGAGAGCCAGTAGAGGTTCTTCAGGTGTTCTGTGATGTGTTCTTAGTGAGGGCATGTCTAGGATGAGTCTGGTGGCGGTGTTCTGAATTTGTTGCAGCTTGTTTATGTTCTTCTTGGAAACACCAGCATAGATTGCATTGCCGTAGACGAGTCTGATTGTGATTGGGGCATGTGTCACAGTTTTCCAGCAGTTCCATCTGAAAATCTTTTGGAGGAGTTAGAGGGTGTGGTAGCAGGTGGAGGCGACGGAGTTGACATGCCTGGTCATGATGAGCGTTGAGTCGAGGATGCCGCTGAGGTTTCTAGCATGGTCTGTAGGGGTGGGGGGACTGCTGAGTGTAGAGCACCAGCAGCAGTTGTCCCAAGCTGAAGGGGATGGTCCCAAGATGAGGATCTTGGTTTTGTCAGAGTTCAGCTTTAGGCAGCTCTACCTCATCCAGGCGGCGACTGCTTCTATCCCGTCTCTGAAATTCTTCATGGCTGTTGAGGGATTCTCGGTCAGGAAGAGGATGACCTTGGTGTCATCAGCATAGGAGACGATGATCATGCTGCTGTTCCTGATGATGGAGGCGAGTGGGATCATGTAGACATTGAACAGCATGGGGCTCAGCGGTGATCCTTGGGGTACTCCACAGCTGATGTCAGTGGGCTCTGAAAGGTGTGACAGGAGCCTGACTTTCTGTGTCCTGCCTGTTAAGTAGGAGTATATCTATCGAAAGGCCTTGCCGCATATGCCTGCCGCATGGAGTTTGGCGCATAGTGTACGGTGGGACACTGTATCAAAGGTGGCTGAGAGGTCCAGTAGGATAAGGGCTGTTGTTTGTCCATGCTCCAAGAGGGAGCGGATGTTATCTGTGGCTGTGAGGAGGGTGGTTTTGGTACTGTGGTTGTTTCTGAGGTCCATCTGATCGGCTGTTGTTTTTTTCAGAAGTGGGTAAATCTCAGCATGCTTGCAGTCTTCGGGGTAGGTTGCTGACTATAGGGAGCAGTTGATGCTCTTGCAGAGTTCAGGTGCGATCAAGGAGCTGGCCTTGTTGAAGATGTAGTGTGGGCAGGGGTCGATCGGGGCTCCTAAGTGGATGCTGCTCATGATGGAGTGGGTATCATTTATCGTGAGGGGGGTCCAGGCGTGCAGGAGTTGTGTGGGTTCAGCTGGTCCTGGCAGGGATGTTGTTGGTGGACTCGGAGAGTCTTGGGGTCCGAAACTGTTGTAGACATCTTGGATCGTCCAGTGGAAGAAGGTGGCCAGTCTGTTGCAGAAATCCTGCGATGGACGGATGTCTCTGGTCTCGGCTTGTGGTTTGGCAAATTTTTTGATAACGTAGAGTTCTTTGGTGTTGTAGGTGGTGGGGTTGATGCGGTCCTGTAGGGTGGATTTATTTTCTGGAGGACCTAATGATGCTGTGGTGGAATCTTGTGGTAGTTTCGAAGGTGGCCTGGTCTTGCAGGGATTTGCTGTTTCTCCACCTCTTCTCCAGCCTCCTATATGAATGCTTTGATTCATGGAGTGCAGGGGTGAACCAACTGGCTTTCTTGAAGGAATGTTTTCCTGAAGTCATCTGGAGAGGGGTTAAGGTGTTGGCGCAGTTGGTGATCCATTCGTGGAAGTTGCTGGCTGAGGTGTTGGCGTCTATTGTGTTGGGGTGGGGAGTTGCTGAGGGTGGTGGTGAGTTTCTCCTCTGAGACCTGGTTCTATTTTCTGTAGGTGGAGCGTGAAGAGTGGGTTTGTGCTGTGGGCGTTGAGATGGAAAAATGAATGCAGTGGTGGTCAGTCCAGTGTAGAGAGGTCACGTTGTTGATGATGATGTTGCTGTTGGCAGAGAAAATGGGGTCGAGAGTGTGTTCAACGGTGTGCGTCGGTGAGGTGACCAGTTGCTTGAGCCTGATTGTATCCTGGTACTCGAGTAGTGTTGAGGTGTTGTGGTCGCTGAGATTGTTGAAGTCGAAGTTGAAGTCACCAAGGAGAATGTAGTTGCTGGAGGCAAGTGCGTGGGGGGCTATGAGGTCGACGATGGTGTCGCTGAACCTTGGGCGTGGTCCAGGTGCTGCATAGATGAGGGTGCCACGGGTGGTGGTCTTAGGGGTGGTGTGAACTTGAAAGTGAAGGTGCTCATGGGTGAATTCCTGTGTGCTTAATAAATTACTATTTACATCCCTCACTTACATCACTCACTTACCAAGAGGGATTACCTTGCAACAAGTGTGAAGATGTCAACCTTGTATGTCATGTCAGATGAACATCACAGCCTCACATGATGCTGTCACTTCTCAGAAACCCTCCGGCTGTGGGCCCCTAGGATTTGCACTTTCTTGTCAATGGCATGCCAAATCCTGGACGTCGACCTGCATGGATGACATAGACAAAAATGAATGTCATGTCCACATGTTATGTACAAACACAGACTGTCTTGTACCTCGCCTCCACTGATAGAAGACCATATACAGTGAGGATATATGCAAGATCGGAACAGGCAGACAACATGCATCTACAACCAGCAGCCATGTTCTCATATATGACACCAAACACATATGAAGATGGGATTTTTCAGGTAGACTACGGCATAAACTTTCCAGTAACAATGTGCAACAGTCACAAACTGGGTCAGGGAATATACATGACACACTCTCCACAATGGCTCAGGACTCTAACTCTCTCACCAAACATAAGTACATGCCCAGGAAGTAACCCATTCTACTACAATTTTAGCACCCAAAAGACTTTAAGGACACAATATGGAGCATTGCCCATCAGACTTTGCTTAGCATATCATAGAATAGTTGAGTTAATGAGACATATGTGCACATGGTGCACTTACCTGTGCACCATAGAGCTGTCCATACAGGGGTAGAACCTCCTCCACCAGCTCCTCGGGTGAGAAGGCAGGGGCCCTATGACCTATAGGATATGGCATGATTGCTCCCTGAGGCAGTACAGAGCAGCTTAGTTTGTGGAGGACTTGTTGGAAGCAGTGTCAGGAGTCAAGTGAGAGATGAAGTATAGGATGGCGGTCACATCCGCCAAGTAAGAGACTGCTACTGCCGGTGGACATCACCTTTGGCCCTAGACCGTCAAAGGCAGCAATGTTTTCCAATGCCAATGTCCACCACAGTAGTATCCGCCTACTGCCATGACAACTTCCTTCATCAGTCGAAGGTTGTTTCCTATTTTCCAGTGCAGTTGGTCAGGCAGTCGCCATTTTAAGTCCCTTACATGGTCAGAAAAGTTAATTTAATGATGCGTCACAAGCAGAAAAACATATCTGCTGTATAGTCTTTAGTGCTGCCATTGACCAACCATGTATGAATTGTCAGAATGAGGAGACATGTTGTTGTCATGTTGATAAAAAAAAAACAAGGTATCTTTAGTGACACAATCAGCACCCTTTTGGCAATTGGATAGATAGTTTTTGTGGCTTTTTAATGAAAAGCATAGTCAGATGTCATTATCACAGAGACTCGCTGAGGCATGTGTTTAGTTTTCCATGTTAAAATTGAGAGAAGGGGATGAACTTTCACAAACATGCCATTATTTCCATAGGTATGTGCTGAGTACCATGTTTCTACTGTATCATAAGGCATGTCCGATCATTATGTGAGGTATATGTATTTTGACACTTACAAGGGACACAATGACTGATAGACATACCTTTTGATTTCCTCTCACATAGTTACCCTGGAATGAGAATGGTCAGACAACCTACAGTGTACCATCCACTAGCAGACCTGCGGACCACAGAGGATCGACATGTGATTCAGATCTACCACCTGGATATGCAGACAATCATGGATCTCTGTTGTCAGTTGGAGCCAGATCTGATGAATGCAATTTGTCATCCAAATAGCATACCACCCATTGAACAGGTCATGTCAGTGCTGCACTTCCTGGAAACAGGCTCTTTCTAAAATACAGTGGCCCTATTTGCAGGGATGTCCCAGCCTATGTTAAGTCTGGTCTTGAACACTGTACTGTCTGCATTGTTGAAACACCTGGACAGCTACATCAGATTTCCAACATGTGAGGATTTGGACCCATCTGAAGGCCGATTTTTATGGTTTGGCACACATCCCACGTGTAGTGGGAGCCATAGATGGCACCCATGTTGACTTGGTTCCCCCACATGGCAATAAACAGATGTATCAAACAGGAAGACCTTCCACTCCATAAATTTCCATATAGTCTGTTTGGCGGACCGCACATTTCCCGAGTTTGTGCACGGTACTCCGGTTAAGTCCATGATGACTTTATCATGTGGAAGAGCACTATCCCACAGCTGAGGACACAACAGTACACAGACAGGGCCTGGCTGGTTGGTGAGTCATATATGTAATGTGTACCAGTATCCTATGTCTGCTGATAAGATTTATTTTTACACACATGTAACGATTCCTATAGAGGATTCTGGCTACCCTGACTTTTTGGCTCCTGAAGGCAAGATCCCATAACAATGATAAGTCTGGTGAAGCCTCCCCCACAACTCACCCGCCAAAATGTGCCAAATCATTGTGGCCTGCTGCATGTCCCACAACCTCGCCTTGAGACGTCAGATCCATACATCCCAGATGAGGGGGAGCTGGCAGTTCCACCGGGTGAGAATACAGATATGCCAAGTGAGGATGACTGTAATGAGGATGAAGGTGGAGATATCCGGGCAGATCTCATCAATCAGTATTTCAACTGTCTGCAGGTATGTGTTGTTCTGTAAAATGATTGACTCAGTGGTGTATTGGGGGGGTTGGGGATGTTTGAGAAGGGTCTTTGTATGACCATCAGACAAGGTATTGGTTGCTTAGCAGTACATAGCTCAGGTTGTGACAAAGGTTGTGATCTCCTTTGTTAATGTTTGTCACAATGCACTATCAGAGTTACCATTGTATTTGAGACATGTATTTCTAGGTCATGTTTACCATTATTTGCCTAAACTTTTTATTCTACATTTTTACTTTCCAGATTTCTTCACAATGTAATCCTCACGTGGTCATTTCTGAATTGTGTCACTGGCAGGTGGGTTAAGCATGTCTGACATGTGAAGTGGACATGGATTGATCTTAGTACTGTATGACATGGGAGTGTTCTGTCCCACACAATAGACCTATTTGTCATAGTATGTGGGCCCAATGGTGTCATGTGTGTAGTCTTGTGTGTATGACATGTCTTCCTATGCAATCCATTCTCTCAACCTTCTCATTGGTTTGATAATGATGATAACTTACTTGTATGCAGCTGTCACTGTGTTTCCTCGTTGCAGGCCACTGTGCATGTGTGTCAAGAATGACATAGGTGAGTAGCATGCCTACAGATACCTGACCATGGTAAGTGGAAGGCACCCTGACTGGGGACAGTTGTACTAACCTCTGTCTGTATTATGGGGTATGTTCATTTGGTAGGTATGGTATTGGTATGTGATAAGGGTTTAGCTGATGACCCATTGCATCAATCTGTGTTTTCAGATAGACAAAGTCTGGCATGTCCCTTAATTCAGTGGTCTGTGGGATGTTAGTTAACAACACCTATGATGTAGCACAAACTTGTGAAGATGTACTTCACTGTGTGATCATTGGCATGTGGTCAGCACTGTTCTATAAATGGGGATTGATGACTATCTACTTATATCATTGTGTATGCTTTAAACCCATAATCAACAGTACATGTGACATGTCCCTTCTCACATTTGCTACATTTGTGTACATCATGTGTAAGCAGGAACTTTCACAGTTATCCTTTCAAAATAGATTAAATATGGCTCTCAAACATATGTAGTGGTTTAGTTGTGTTTCTTTTTAAGTGCACAGTATAATGTTATGAATAGGATCAAAGCGATAAAGTGAAAACAGGTTCAGTCACGGTGGATGTAAGCATCAGGGTAGCTGCACAACATTTGGAGTCTCAAGTCCAGTGCCCTACTATCCTTGAAAAATGGACTGTAGTCATAGAAGAGTCGACAGGGTGTATCAGTGGCACACAAGGGGAACTAATCAGTAGAGGATCAGTTCCTGGCAGTGGTTGTAGTGTTGGCACCTGCTCTTCCTGGTTGTTTGGCTGGATGTCCACGTTTGCAGGGGGGGTTCTTCAGTTACAGAGGCAGGTGTGTCTGAGGCATGTCCTTCTCCTGGCAGAACCTCCATTCCACTGGCTGCCACAGATGTAGAAGGGGCTGATGTTACATGGCCAATGGAAGGGGTCTGGTGTTGGAGACATACCCTGCTCAGGGTGGTGTTAATGTCTCTCAGCACCCCAGTTAGGGGGGTCAAGTTAGCATTACGGTTCTCCCACTGTTGCATGACTTCCTGGTGGTTGTCCCTTTGCAGCTGCTTGATGTTCTCCATCATGGCAAGTGCCTGGCCTATCACACCTTGGGACTGTTGGTAGGCTCCCAAGACTTGGGAGATGGTGTCCTGGCCAGTTGTATCCATAGGAGCCTCAAGCCGCTGGGCCCCACTATACCTCCTAAGCACCTTTCCCCCACATGCCTGCGTCCTCAGCACAGTTTTCCCACTGCCACTGGTGTCAGGTCCTTCATTGTCAGGGTTTTCTAGTTGTGACTCCAGTATCTGTACTGGGGGCACATTATGGTTGTTACTGTCCTTGTGATACACAATTGGGGGTGAATGGTTGATTGGGATGTAGATGCAACAGGGCTGCGAGGTGCTGATGTAGGCAGGGTGAGGCTAACAGTTGTAGAGTGACCAGGTATCCCAGATGGGCCAGAGTTGTCCTCATTGTCCACTAATCCGGGAGTGGTCTCCTTTCTGAGGGCTTCGTCCAGGGGGGAAATGTCTGTCTTAGGTGTCCTCTCCATGGTCCCAATGGCAAGTAGACCTGTTGAAGTAGTGGAACAGACAGTTACAGATTGTAATGCAACATGTGGTTACAAACATTGACAGGTAGATAATGCGTTGAGCCATGTACAGAAATGCTTTGCCTGATCCCCCGATATCACAGTGACACCTGCTTACAATTCTGGGGAACAGCTATATAGGATACAGGGAATTCCTATCTCATACACCTCCTTGCTACAGGATGTTAGAGTATCTTGGCAGTTGGATGTCTGTTCATAGACTCAAATATTGTCTGCTGCGTAGCTGTCTATTTTTCATGTTACCTCCCAGTTAGCAATAATTCAGTATTGAGTCACCAGACAGCTGCACAATGTAAAGTGGATACTGACCTGTCCATCTATTTAGGAGTAACCATTCCACCTGCCCATATGTGTGAGGTTACATCAAGTACAGCGCACTGCATATATGTGTGTTCCCCCAGGTGAGTGTACTTCAATAGGTGATGGGAAGTGTTAGGGCCAGTTTAGCTGAGATGTAGCTGTATGTTGGTGGTATTGTACTACCAGATGCCCATAGAATTGCTATCATTGCCATAAACTGTATAATTGTGGAGCATTCCAGTGGGTTTAGTCGACTGTTTAGTTGACATGCAAGGCAATTGTCATTGTGGTACACTGTTCTGGCTTTCTTAAATGTGGTGCAGTGACTGCTGGGAGATCTAGTGCTGTCAGTCCCTGTACTGCCCACACAATACACAGACACTGTGGCCCCAGGTGAGTTTAATTGACATGTGGGATGTCAGACAGGGGTAGTCAGACAGTTGGACACAGGGGTGGTGAGTGGGTTGGCTGTTAAGATATCAAAAGGTGAGCAGTGAGCATGCAAGACAAAGCTTTTGTGTGCCATTTCTGTTGTTGTGACTTACCCGACTCCACTCCCCCAGGTATTCCTGTCAAGCCCTCAGGATGCAGGATGTCCAAGACCTTCTCCTCTCATTATGAGAACATTGGGTTAGGAGGTGGGGGCCCACTGCCAGTCTTACATACCGCCAGTTGGTGCCTGGCGACCATGGAATGGTCCTTCCCCCTGAGATCATTCCATCTCTCCCTGATGACCTCCCTCGTGCATGGATAGCTGCCTACAGAATTCACCATGTCACTATTCTTTGCACATCTTCATTTTCCTGAAGATAGAAGTTTGCTGGACTTGGGCTCCAAATAGGTGTGGCTCTGCTGTGATGATTTCGTCCACCATGACCCTCAACTCATCGTCAGTGAAATATGGATATTTTTGTGGGGACAAGGTAAAACAAATGGGTGATGAGGTGTGGGTGCTGTGTTGTAAGTGGGTGAAGGTTAGTGTCTGATGTGTAGGGTTCTAATTTGTGTGTTGTGTATGTTGTACAGGTGTGAGATGAGTGGTATTTGAAGTGTGGAGGGGTGCCTAATCTATGGTTCTTAATTTATATTTGCGACCTCTATCCTGCTGTATGTGGCATTCTGGCTGCAAAGGATTGTGGTGCATGAAGGTGTGTGTTTTATAGTGTAGTTTGTAGGTGTCAGGTGTGTGGATGTGTGTTAGGTGTGTGGAATTCAAACTATTCAATGTGGTTTTGTGTATTACTGTGGTGACCGCATACCGTCACGTTCCCCACCACCATTGGTTTTCTGCCATGGAAGAACCTCTATTGTGATTTGTTGGTCGTAATAGGTTCAATTGATTTTTGACGGGCTGGCGATGTTGGTGGTAGTACAGCCTCTTTCCCGCCATCCAGAATCCTGGCACTGTCAGAATTTTGGCTGGCTTTTGCCAGTCCTGGCTGTGTAACTCGTAATATGGAGATTTGTATGTCAGCCAGCATGGCTGTCAGACCGCTAAAGTCGTAATGAGGCCCTAAATTTGACAGAAAGCTGGATCTTGGTGTGCTGATTGTGCTCTTTGTTATTTGGTGTAAATCCATTTGGTAGTTTTGGAGTTAATAAAGGTTAAAAAATAAAGATATATAGGGATGCAGCGGCTATGTGGATCCCGAAGGTCTGTGCTGAGATCTGATTGGCTGCCAACATTGGCCTCAGCCGATTCCCACAAAAATGTTTTTAAAAAGGGGCAGGCTAGGAATATCCTGCCCCCCCCCAGAATTGGTGCAGGTGTTCCCCCAGTACACTGCCAGGGCAAAAAAGCATTTTTTTTTTTTAAATGTTGCCAAAAATCAGTGAGGCTCCACGAATTCAGCAAAAATTAAATTAAAAAACAAAAAAAACAAGCGTGGTCTCCTGTGCTTGTTTGCAATATAGCCTCTGGGTAGGCCAGGTCCCTGCTGCACTAGTCATAAAAAAAGGAGGGGGGTGCACAGGGCCCCCCTCCTTACGCTCTCTAGAACCCCTCAGCCGATTCCCACAAAAATGTTTTTAAAAAGGGCCAGGCTAGGAATACCCTGCCCCCCTAGCATTTGTGCTGGTGTTGCCCCGGTACACCGCCAGGGCAAAAAAGCATTTAAAAAAAAAAAATTGCCATAAAATCAGTGAGCCTCCACGAATCCAGTAAAAATTTAATAAAAAATAATTAAAAAAGAGTGGTTGCCTGTACTTGTTTGCAATATAGCCTCTGGGTAGGCCAGGTCCTGATTGCATTAGTCATGAAAAAGGAGGGGGGCGCACAGGGTCCCCCTCCTTACGCTCTCTTAAACCCCGGGAAACAGCACCTCCCCGGGGCTTCTGGCTTATTTGGGCAATAATAACAACAGAGAGCTGCAAATGCAGACACAATGCTGGCAGCATAGCTCTTGAGAGACACACTCCTAGAAGAAGCAAAGTTGTGCTTCCATTATTTTATATGAAAGTCCAGAAGGTGTGTAAGTGGATGCGTGTGCGGTTGTTTGTGGCAGTGGACACTGCGGTCTTGCTTCCAGTGCCTTGGGTCGGCTTCAGCCTGTTAACCCTTGTCCCCTGTGCTTTCAGCTGGCTCTGAGTATGAACCCTTGTCTGACTCCACGGACCCCGAATCTCTGCTGGCCTGAGTGGACCTGCAGGGCGCGGAGCTCTGAAAGTGCTTCCACGAGATCGGCACCGAGATGATCATCACCAAGGGTGGCAAGTGAGTGAGAGGCTGTGGTGGCAGGAGCCACAGCCAGGCGCAAACATCACTAGACACACAAATAGCACAACTGCAAATACACGCACGTGGGCTTCCAGTCTCAGGGCACTCACAGCATGCACTATTTACTATCACATGCCTCTGGAATCGCTGAATCTAGGGCATAGCACAAGCTATCACAGTGTTTAAAGATGGCAACAACAGTCCAAGTACGAAACACCACACTTATACACCACTGGAGAAATATGACTTATAATGGAAAAGTGAGCTAGGACGGCCTTTCTTGTTACTGCGACAGGCTCTGCGGTTGAAGTTTGTGCTAACGCTAAATCGCATGGCGTTACTGAATAAAGGTGCAGAAAATATGCAACTGGGAATGATAGCATATTCAGAAAGTGTGCAATGGAATTGAGCAGTAAAATCGGTGCGAACCCCTTTGTCCTAGAGCGGCATTTGCACCGAGGGGTCCCACAAAATCAAGCCAAAAGTTGTTGTTTAGAACTTAATAACCAGAGACTTCGATGAGGACACGGGGGCCGTGACCTCAAAGAGTTCATAGTAGGCAATTTGTTAACTCTCAACGAAGAGGAACATCAAGGTATGCTTCTAAACCAAGACTACTGTGTTGAACCCCAACAACCACAGAATGCTTAAAAGTCCCAGGACATTTTGTCGAAGTTCTATTATTTCTCTGAAAAAGCAGAGGTTGAAAGATGTAGGGAATCAAGGAGCAGTGCCAAAATTACTCACGTGCAGTGTTCTAAGATGTATCACAAACCATGCTACAGAAAACATCGAACTTCAGGCACTTAATGGAGAATCCCACCACTATAGAAGGCTTTAAACATTTAGCATTATCTTTGAATTTAAGGGCAAACGATTTCTGACTGACAGAGCAAAACCTGTGAAATGTCTGGCTCAGAGGGAGCACACAAGCTAAGGAGTTAGTCCATCTCGATTGGACAGCAGTGTGCAGAGATGATATTCGCTGCAACCTCATATTGCTGCAAATATATTTTAAAGGGTACTGGCTCCAAGTAACAAACCCATACTTAATTCTATATGATGCACTTGCTCTGCTCCCATAAATCAATCTGAGGGTACCAATTTCAAGTTTACATTTTGCTTCTTTAGTTATATACAATTTAATGATCTATTCATATCATTTAATTTTCCAGGCAGCCGTGGTCCCCCTGAGTAGGCATGGGGGACCCCCAGAGCTCCCTGGACAACAGGGTAAGAACTGCTGATGTAGATAACAGGAGTTGGGGAAGGGGGAGGGACACACATAATCAACAAAATGCTATAGGCGAGGGTATGGAGCCAGCTTTGACCTGGGGTTATATGCTGTTATGCTAATGTATCATCCTAGTAATTAACCATCGTTAAAACATGTTATCTCATAATACCACAGCTTTAAACAATGCAGTTAAAAGAGGGGCAATCTGGAAGTCTCTACGTAACTCCCTATTAGACATAGGCCCATATTTATACTTTTTTAGCGCTTCATTTGCATAATTTTTTTACGCAAATGCAGCACAAACTTGCAAAATACAATCGTATTTCGTAAGTTTGTTCCGTTTTGCATCAAAAAGCGGCGCAATCGTGATGCTAAAAAAATATAAAAATGGGCCATAATTTGTCTCCAGGAGATCTAGGGCTTGATTATGACTTTGGCGGTCCCACCACTGGACCGGTAAAGCTTCACTCGAAGAGGGATTCCTTCTTCCTTCTCATGCAGACTGAAGACTTGCCACCCTCAGAGGACTCACAGCTGTGGAAATGTTGCAAAGCTGGAAGGAGCTGTGGAAACAATGTTGCAAGCAGAGTCTTTGTCGTGGATGTAGATTGTCAGTTCCTGGAGGGTCCAGTCACAGTTCCAGTGGCCAGAAGTCGAAGTAGAGGATGCACAGGAGTCCTGCTGGAATCTTGCAAGCCGAATCTGAGGACCCACCCAAGAAGGAGACCATAAATAGCCCTGAAAGGGGGATTGGTAACCTATCCAGGTGACCTCCTATCGGGAGAGGGTTTTCAAATCAAATCAAATCATTAACATTTATAAAGCGCGCTACTCACCCGTGCGGGTCTCAAGGCGCTAGGGGAAAGAGGGGGTTACCGCTGCTCGAAAAGCCAGGTTTTTAGGAGTCACCGGAAAGCGGAGTGGTCCTGGGTGGTCCTGAGGCTGGTGGGGAGGGAGTTCCAGGTCTTGGCCGCCAGGAAGGAGAAAGATCTCCCACCCGCTGTGGAGCGGCGGATGCGAGGGACGGAAGCGAGTGCAAGTCCAGAGGAACGGAGGAGGCGGGTGGGGACGTAGAAGCTGAGGCGTCGGTTGAGGTATTCCGGTCCCTTGTCGTGGAGGGCTTTGTGTGCGTGGGTGAGAAGTCGAAAGGTGATCCTTTTGCTGACTGGGAGCCAATGCAGGTGTCTCAGGTGTGCGGAGATGTGGCTGTTGCGGGGTACGTCGAGGATGAGGCGGGCTGAGGCGTTTTGAATGCGTTGCAGGCGATTTTGGAGTTTGGCGGTGGTCCCAGCGTAGAGGGTGTTGCCGTAGTCCAGGCGGCTCGTGACGAGGGCGTGGGTCACGGTTTTTCTAGTGTCGGCGGGGATCCAGCGGAAGATCTTCCGGAGCATGCAGAGGGTGAGGAAGCAGGCGGAGGACACGGAGTGACATTACCTGCCCGACCTGGCCACTCAGATGCTCCCAGAGGCCTCTCCCCACCTTGGATTCAAGATGGCAGAATCAAGGGACCCTCAGGAGAGCTCTGGGCTCCGCCCTTGGGGTGGTGACGGACAAGGGAGCAGTCACTATCCTTTCCATTGTCCAATTTCGTGCCACAGCAAGGACTGCAACTGAACTGTTGCAGACTGGTTTATGCAAAGAGGGAACTAAATGGGCCCTTCAAAGCATACCAGTGGCTTGGGGAGGCTACCCCCCATGCCATGCAACATCTATTTCCAAAGGGAGAGGGTGTTATCCCCCTCTCCCAGAGGAAATCCTTTGTCCTGCCTTTCCTTGGCTTGTGCTGATCAAGCAGCAGGAGGGCAGAAACCTGTCTGAGAGTTGGCAGCAGCGTGGGTTGCCCAGAAAACCCCAGAAGTCTGGTAGGAGCAATGCTGGGGGTCCTCTAAGGAACCCCCAGAGTGCCTGGAATCATACTTCCAATACTGGCAAGAGTATTGGGGTATGATTTTGACATGTTTGGTACCAAACATGCCTAGGTTCGGAGTTACTTTTATGTACTTGGACATAGATTGTGACCTGTGTCCAGTACACGCATAAAAAGGCGTCCCGCACTCATGAAGTCCATGAGAATGGAGCCGGAGTTCATGCTCATGCAGAGGTGCCCTCACATACACGTACTTGCTAGTAGGGCTTACTATAGGGGTGACTCACAGTGACCTGTTGCAGTGACCTGTAGTGAAAAGGGGGCAAGCACCCTTTCAGTCAGGCTGCAATGGCAGGCCTGCAGAAACACTTTGCATGGGCCACCCATGCGTGGCATAATACATGCAGCCTGAAGCCCATGGGGGCCCCCTGGTGCCCCAATGCCCTGGGTACCAGGGTATCATATACTAGGGATTTACAAGGGGGCACCAGTATGCCAAATGTGGAGTGTGTGTGGTCCAAGCAAACAAATTTAAAGGGAGAGAGCACAGTCACTGGCATCCTGGTTAGCAGGATCCCAGTGAACATATTCAAACACTCTGACAATAGTCAAAAAGTGGGGTTAACCATGCCAGAAAGAGGGTACTTTCCTACAAGGGTCCATGGGAGTGGTGCTGTGGGCCAGCAGAGTGAGGCCACTAGGGCCACTAACGACCAGGAGACCATCAGCCAAGTCTTGGGGGTCTATCAGGCTTCTCACGGCGTGATGGGCCAGATATTGACTTAACTCTGAGAAATTAAGCAGCTGCAGAGGGACATGCATAGGAACATGTGCGAAAAATGCAGGCCCACAATTCCAACATGGCCTCCCTAACAGGGGTGCTGAGGGACACCCATACAACCCTGAGGAGGGCTTTTCCAACCCAGTCTTCCACTTCCTTTCAGGCAACTACATCAGGCACAAGTACATTTGTGCCAGCCACAGGAATGGAGGCCCTTCCAGAGGCACAACCACCCACAGACACACCTGCCTCTGTAGCAGCTGACCCACCCCTCTCAAGCAGGGACGTCCATGCAAGAGCCCAGAAGGTGCAGATGGCAAGACACGCACCACTGCCAGCAATAAACCTCTCCTTTAATCTACTCCTTTGTGTGTCATACGTACACTCTTTAGACTGATCCTGAACCACATTCCATTTCCAGTGGGAGGAGTACTCTGGACTTTGGACTTCCAATGGTGTGGCATCTACTCCAATGATTTAATTCACCATGACTGACCCCTTGACTTTACATTTGTTTTGTCTGTCACAATTTTTTGAATGTAGTAGCATTGCAATGAATTCACCCACCACAAACTCATTGTCTGCTGTCTTAAATTCCACATTTAGCCATGTAGGTATGTCAGACCATGCAAACTATACAAAAAAGATCCAAGGTACTTGCGTAAGCAGGGATATGTTGCATGTACACAGTGTCCAGCTCAGGATTACAAACATTTCACACAAACACCTACATACAAGTATTTGTCAAATAAGAAGCATCGGAAGACAGCGCATTGACTGTCAATATGTCTGAAACATCACAAATCACCCTTAATTGATTCATACTGGGTAAATGATCAAAGTTACTGGTACAGACCTCCAGGCCATGGAAGGAATGGATTTATCAGACATTGGCCCTCATTCTGACCTTGGCGGTCTTTTCGCAAGACCGCCGAGTTACCGCCGCGGTAAAGACCGCCGACCGCGGCGGTATGCCGCTGCGCGTATTCCGACCGCTGGGAGCGTTCCGCCGGAATACCGCCAGCAGCCACACTGGCGGTCGGCGGGAAAGTGGAGACTGGTCAACCTCCACCGCCACGCCAGCAGAACACCGCCCCCAGAATTACGACCCACATTTCTGTGTGGCGGTCTTCTGTTGGCGGTCTTCTGTTGGCGGTCACGTCCCTATGGCTCCCGTCGCCTCCCGGAGGACCAACGCACAAGGTAAGTTGATCGTCCGTGAGGGGAGGGGGTGGGGGGGGTGTTGTGTGATGTGTGCGTGCATGTGGGTGTGCGTGTGAGTGTGTAGAGGGGGTGTGTGAGTGCGTGCATGCGGGCGGGGAGTGCTGCTGTGCCTATGGGCAATGTGTGTAGTTCGGCGGGTGCGCATGTCGGCATGTATGTGTGCGGGTATGTGTCCCCGTTGTGTATGTGTGTATGTAGGGGGTGTGTATATGTGCATGTTGGGGGTGTGTGCATGTCGGGGTGCGTGTATGTGCATGTCGGGGTGGGGGTGGGGAGGGGGTTTGTACCACCTCTGGGGGGTGGCAGGGGGGTGGAGGGTGTGGGGGGAGGACTCGGGGGGGCAGTGGGGGGTGGGGGAGACCCCTATCAGTGCCAGGGAAGGAATTCCCTGGCCCCGATAGTGCCTACCGCCATGGTTCGCATGGCGGTTCCCGAACGCCAGAAACCGCGGCGGTAAGCAGGGTCATGATACCGTTGGCGGTCTTGGGTCGACCGCCGGACCGGAGTACGCAGACTCCAGCCCGTCGGTCATGACCGCCGTGGCTGTCGGAGTGGGGAAGTGGCGGTCGGTCGCGGCGGTGACCGCCGCGGTCACAATGCCATTTTTAATACCGCCGGTCTGTTCGCGGTCCGACCGCCGCCTCTCCGCCGACCGCCAAGGTCAGAATGAGGGCCATTGTCCTGTAGAACAGCAAACGTTAAAGTGGTTGGTGTCATCAGCTGGAGCCATATTGCTTACCACACAAAAGTAATCCAACATCATATAATGCAAGACTCAGACAGATGGCAGTACAACAGTTTCTGATCACAGAGTCATTACAGTCCATTGCTTCTGCATCCAGTGGTATGACACAAACAAATGTCAATGATGTGTCACAGGTACTTTGGGCTACAGTGATAAAACACATCAACAGCTTCATATAATTCATACAAAAAGAGTTTTAGCCAATGTGAAGGTAAACTAACATGAATTTGGCCTAGGACTACATATGTTCTGACCATATGATGACACACGCGATACATCAGGGCCACCACACAACAAGGAACAAGATCAATGGAGTCTTCCCAATTTCCATCCCATTTCTGTGCAAGCTGTCTTGGCACAGGTCCTGTACACCCAATGTCTGTGACCTACATTCCCAGGAACAATCCTTGTCCACTTCATATGTCCGAACAGCATCATATGTCTACCAATGTCACAACTTTTAAATGCCCACATGAAGATGTCATGGTGAAAGAACCTGAACAAAGCAAGAAGTATAGTTATGAAACCATACATATCACAAAAGTCACATAGCAAGCATCTGGAGAACATAGTACATTATACAAAATCTGACACAAACAAAGCAAAATCACCAAACTGTGGATGTGTCAAAAGCTCCCTCATCAAACACTCGTTGGCCTGAGTATCAGCACCATAACTATTTCCAATGATAACACATACATTATCACAACTACAGTTGTTCATTGTACAGTCAAAGTCATGACATGTTATGACATACTTACACTCATGAGAAGAAGCTGTCGATGAGATCTTGTCACAAGTCAGCTCCTTCCTCTTCACCACTATCATCTTCATTTGGCTTTTCAGGATTCTCACGTGGTGGCATCAAAGGCACTTCTTCCTTTGAGATGTGAGGGAAATTCCTCTGCAGGGCAATGCTATGGAGCATGCAGCATGCCACTGTGGTCTGAGACACTTTCCTGGGTGAGTAGAGAAGGGCTCCCCCAGTCCTGTCCAGACAGTGAAATCTAGCCTTCAGGACCACAAAAGTCCGCTCCACCACCCGCCTTGTTCTTCCATGGGCCTCACTGAAGTGGACTTTTCCTGGCATAGTTGGATTCCTCAGTGACGCCAATAACCAAGGACAGTTTGGATATGCTGAGTTTCCTGTTTACAAGTGAGACATAAGTGCCACAATGAGTCATTCACTTAATGATTGTAGCACTTGATATTACACATACAAAATCAGGACAGATGTGACTTACTAACCAGCCAGGCCCTCTCTGGTTGCAATTGTGACATCAGCTGGGGTATGGTGTTGTTCTGCATTACAAAGGAAACATGGGCTGAACATGGAAACTGTGCACAGACGTTTGAGATCTAGAGATCTGACAAGCAGACAACTTGCATCACTGAAGTGCTTCCTGTTGTGATAGACTTGTTCCATGGCACCAAGGCAACATGTGTGCCATCAATGGTTTCCACAACATGTGGGAGGTGAGCAAAAACATAGAAATCAGCCTTCACATTGGCTAAATCCTCACATCTGGGGAACCTGATATGTTTGTCAAAGTGTTTCATCATTGCTGATAGGACGTCTCTTAACACACCACTGAACATAGGTTGGGACATACCATCACATATAGCCACTGTATATTTGAAGGACCCTCTGGCCAGGCAGTGTAATACTGCCATGAGTTGAACAATGGGTGGTATGGAGTTTGTATTAGTATTTTCAGGCATCAGACCTGGCTCCAACTGATGACATCAATCCACAATTATTTGCCTATTCAGGCAGTACAGTTTGATGATGTGATGTTCTTCCATGGTATGAAGGTCTGGCAATGGACAGTATACTGGAGGTTGTCACCTCCTTCCTTTCCCAGGGTACATATTTGGGAATTTACATGAGTTGGAGCATTAGTCACTGTGTCCACACCAACAGACATGATGTATAGCAACAAAATCATGTGACAAAGCATATCTGACTGAAAATACATTACATCCATTACACATCACAGCTGTCAACTACACAGGATCAAATGTGACCCCCATGAATGTCTACACGTGTCCACAACATGGATTTGGCCAACGCCCAGCTATCTGCTCCTCAAGTGCACCTAGAAATTTAACAGTATGTTCCGACTTCCAGATTTACCATCAACGTTGGTGGACAAGTGTACCGCCGTAATGTGCCATCTGTGCCCAGCAACACACTACACTGGTGATTGTGTAGTAGAACGTACACAACAAGGCTGCTGTAAAAGGTGTGTGATGATCCAACACATATATTGGTGTTATGACGCATTTATCAGGGCCCAATACTGTATTTTCAACCGCCAAAATGGCGGACTCCTTACCTACTTCATTGGACATTAGGGACCACCCACGGCCACCGGAGGAAGTTGACCATGCATTGTTGGGCAGTTTTAACCATGGTGGACACATCCATAACATAACTTTGTTGCTTGTGACAGTCAAGGGCCAATGGTTGTGTCCATCAGTCGTGATGACCGCATATGTGGCGTACTTGTACGGCGCATTTTGCAAATTCACTCACTTGACTCCTGACACTTCTGCCATCAACACCTCCACCAATTCAGCTTCTGTGTGCCGCCTCTGGGAGTAATCATGCCAGGCCAAGCAAGTGAAAGGGTCCTTGCCTTCTCTCCTGAGGAGCTGGAGAGGCTTGTTGAGGAGGTCCTTCCCCTGTATGGTGGGCTCTATGGCTCACCAGAGGAGCCGGTAAGAACCTCGTAGGCATAGTTGACTCTGTTCAACACCATCCTTTCCTTCCTCATAGGCTACAATGTGCCTCTGTGTGCCAGTTAGTTTTTTGGGTGCCTGTTGTCACATTTTGTGTGCCATGCATGGGATGTATACGGTACAGGTACTATAGAAAAGTACTCTATGTATTTCACATTAACATTATGTTGTGTGATAAGGCATAGATTCTCTTTGTGTTGCAGTCATATATCTAGGCAAGGAGACTTTACAGCTATTCAATAATATATCTTTAGATATGATGTTGCATATGTCAAACAACATATATGTGCATAAGCTGTGTATATATACTGTTTCAGTCATTTCAGTAGCTTGTAAGCAATATGTATAGTGCCACAGGTCACTCAGCCCACATCTGGCCTTGCCAAACTGTTGTATGAGAACCATATACAACTCGCTGTGACCTTCAGAGTGCCACACAAGTCACAACCCACATATAGGACGGGCACATGATATACTCTCATACGTGGAAGTGATGGAAATGTGAGTGTAGTGTAAGTTCTGTAAACTCAGCCTGCAGAGATCAGGGCCTGTCAAATGTACCTCCCAGTATGGGACATAGGCAGGCTGGGAGAGAGTTACTGTGTTTTAGACCTGGCACTTTTTGGTATGCTCCCCAGTCTTTTTGACTTCTGACCTCCTGTTTTTATAGTGTACTGTTTTTGCTGGTTTATTGTCTCTGTGCACTTTACCACTGCTAATCATTGCTAAAGTGCAAGTGCTCCCTATAGAAATTGTACTGTTGATTGGTTTATCCATGATTGGCCGATTTTATTTACTAGTAAGTCCCTAATTAAGTGCACTAGAGGTGCCCTGGGCCTGTAAATCAAATGCTACTAGTGGGCCTGCAGCACTGGTTAGCCACCCACATTAGTAGCGCTGTAAACATGGCTCGGACCTGCCACTGCATTGTCTGTGTGTGCAGTTTTAAACTGTCAATTCGACTTGGCAAGTGTACCCACTTGCCAGGCCTAAACCATCCCTTTTACTACAGGTAAGGCACCCCTAAGATAGGCCCAAGGTAGCCCCATAGGCAGGGTGCAGTGTATGGTTAAGGTGGGACATGTACTTATGGGTGTTACATGTCCTAACAGTGAAATACTGCTAAATTCGGTTTTCACTGTGCATAGCCTATCCCTCTCATAGGTTAACATGGGGGCAGCCTTTAAATATTATTAAAGTCCAGATTCCCTTTGAGAGCGGATAGAAATATGGAGTTTAGGGTCTCTGAACTCCTCATTTAAAAATACATATTTTAGTGAAGTTGATTTTTAAATTGTGTGTTTGAAAATGCCACTTTTAGAAAGTAGGCATTTTCTTGCTTGAACCATTCTGTGACTCTGCCTGTTGGTGGATTTCCTGTCTGGGTCAGTTTGACAGTTGAGCTGTTTGCACCTCTCTCTAGACAGTGACACAAAGGGGGCTGGGGTGTAGCCTGCATATCCTGATGAGCCATCTGAGCTAGAGGAGAGGGAGGAGTGGTCACTTACACCTGAAAGGACTGTGCCTGCCCTCACAAAATGCAGTCTCCAACCCCCTGGTGTGTGTCTGGTGCCTGGCCTGGACAAGGAAGGGTCTTGCAAACACTTGAGACTTTGCTTTGAAGTTTGCCAACTTCAAAGGCAGAAAGGGGTATAAGCATTGGACCCAAAACCCCAGACTTTTAGAATCTTTCTTGATCAAGAGGAACATCTGCCAAGGAAAAGAGCTGAAGAGCTGGAGATGGGGGACTGTCCCTTTGCTGTGTTGCATTGCTGGATTGGCCTACAGTTGCTGTTTCTGCCTTACAAGAGTGCAAAGGGTGGACTTTGCTGTGTATCCTGCTTGAGAAAGTTCTCCAAGGGCTTGGAGTAGAGCCTGCCTCCTGTTGGAAGTCCCAAGGACACCAAAGATTTCAGTTTCCTCGGCCTGCAGCACTGGGAACTGTGTGTTTTGTGCTGTTCAAGAGGAAAAACCACTGTGGCGTTGCTGGCCTGCACTGCAATTTGTCGACGCCGCACGGAGCTGCACTGCCCCGCTTCACAACCCTGGCCTCATCGACACCATCATCAGGTGACTTCATTAAGCCGCTGCTCTTACCGCGACCTATGGGCCATGCACTCCGGCATCACCTGCTCACACCGCAGCCTGGGCATCCCTGACGATGCCACTTCTGCTGACACTGATGCCGCTGCCTACAACGTGGCCTGTGGACACCGCTCATAAGGAGCACGAAGCACCATCCCGCACCGCAGCCCCAGTCCACCAACGCCAGCACCATCGACTCCAGTGTCTTCAATAGACGTCACTGTCTGTACCGCGACCCATAGACACTGCACGGAGCCGTCCTGCACCGCACATCTGACTTGGGCCTACCGACGACAGCTCTTCAGCAGCTACGATACTGCTGCACCGCACGTCGCACCGCCCCGCTTCACACACCAGGCCTGGTATCACCAACGCCGCTGGATGCCAGCACTGAGCCGCTGCCTGCACCGTGTCCTGTGGGCACCGCATTTCGCATCGCCCCGCTTCGCACCGCAGCCCCGACGCCATCCACACCAGCGCTCCTGACTTCATCAGCCCGGAGTTTGATCCACAACACGTGTGACCTCAAGGGCCCGACGACTCCCGCAACGACTCTGGAACCGACACCACAACGCCAGCGACACTGCTTTTCTGGAGCTCACTGCGAGGATCACGATGCCCTGCAAATCCAAGGTACTGTTTAAGGGTCTTCCCGGTACCGTATCTGGCCGGCGTCACCACGGCGGGCCGCACTGTTGGTTTTGTTGATAACGACGCTGTGATATCTCCATGTGGAGCTATCGACTTCAAAGAACTGTATTTTTAAGTTAAATCTTACAAAATTCATATCTTTAGCACTGTATGTTGGATTTTTCTAATTTTGGTCATGTTTTACACAGATAAATATTGGCTATTTTTCAAAAACTGGTGTGGTGTCCTTTTGTAGTGTTTTCACTGTATTACTGTATGTTATATGCAAATGCTTTACACATTGCTTCACACAGAACACATACACATAGCCTGACTGCTCGTGCCAAGTTACCAAGGGGTGAGCAGGAGTTATCAGACTGGGTATCTCCCTCATCCTGACTAGAGTGAGAGTCTCTACTTGGACAGGGTTCAAACCAACTGCCAACTAGAGACTCCATTTATAACACTGTGGCTATGCAACTGTGGCACCGGCCCCACTCCCTGTAGACCTGCGGATCCTGGCATGTGGCCAAATTGAGTCTCCAGTGGCAAGACTTGGCCTGAAGGTCTTTGTCCATTGACTTCATTATGTAACTCCCTGACATAGTACATATCAACATTTTGCCTCACTGTCAATGTGTGTCATTGGCTTATGACAGCTCCGTTACTCCCACAGCTCTGTTGTCACCTTTTCATTAGCTATATTTCTCCAGTACAGGTGCATTGCACAAGTGACAAACGAACAGTGCAATAGTTGGTTAATTCAGAGGAGGGCATGCCATGTGACTCATTCGCTTGATTACATGCTAACAATCAGACCAAACATGCCTTAGTATGTTGGATGCCATCTCTGTAGGATTGCCGCATATCATAAAAGGTGTGTTCTGAGAGGGGCTTGTCCAAGATGGCGACGTGAGCGGACGTGCGTCCTGGGGCTCCGCTGCCCGGGCCTCTCCGGCACCGTTATGGTCCCGGGTCCTGCTGGCTGAGGCGTCCCCCGAGTCATGGGGGGGCACCGAGAAGAACCGTGGGACACTCCGAGCGGCCGGACGGGGGCTGATCGGGCTGACAGAGGCTGCCGGACAGAGCGTCGGAGGGGCCCGACAGGCGCTCGCACTTGGTGGGCGCGGCGGCCTGGGTGGAGCGGCCTGGGGAGCGTAGATAGAGCTCCTGGCCCGGCACCACTGAGGAGAGGAGCGTCGGCTCCGGTTGGTGTGGCGGCGGCTGTCGGGCCGTGGAGGCGCAGAACCGGAAAGGGGGCTGCGGCGGAGGCCAGTGACGCGCGGTCGAGTCCTCCCAGGCCGGAGGAGGGCCCGGCTGCCTTCAGGGAAGCCTGACTGAGGCAGTGCAGGCTTGGAAGGGAAGAGATGGAGAAACCCCGACCCCCCCTGGAGATGGCAGAGCAGAAGGCCTGAGGTGAGCGGGGAGAGCACAGGTGCTGGGTTCGGCGGGACATTTCGGCCTGCGGCGTGCCGCGTAGAAGGCGGCTGTGGTGGGACATTAAGCACGGGATTGGGGCCCCAGAGGGCCCCGCAGTGGAGCAGTAGCAGGATGGGCTGGCCCTAAGTGAGCAGCAGTGGTGAGGCTGGCCGCTCACCCTTGGGCAGGTCCCAGGGCCCTGAGCAAGAGCTAGGGGCCCAAGTGGAGGGCATAAGCCTGGCGGCGTGAGGCAGACTGCTATGAGGCGCCGAGGTGGGAGACAGGTGTTGTTCCCACTTTGGTAGCGGCTGATACTTGGGGCACAGATGGTGTCCTCCAAGCCGAAAAGGGACCAATCAGTGAGGGAGATGCTGACAAGATCTCACCCTTCACAGAGCAAGCCTGCCAATGGGGCCCCGCAGGCAAGGAGGCCTGACGATCGGGGTGAAGAGGAAGAGGACGAGGGGCTCCAGTGATGAAGGGCAAAAGGCACGCAATCTTCCCCAGGTCCAGTTCAGAGGGCATACACTACAGTTGTTCCAGGACCTTGCACTGCAGACACTGATGAGGCGTAGGGAACTTAAGCCTATCACGGAGCACCTCCGTTCTAATTCTACGCCTTATACCTGGGGTCACCCATTTCGTCTCATGTTTCGATGGGGGGCATGTGAAGTCACTGCCAGAGGCATGTCGGATCCTGAATTTGGAGGAGGAGGCGCCGGGTTCCGGGCCTCCGGAGGAGGGCCTTGCTGAGAAACGACAGAGATGGTGAAAGAGAGATAAGAAGCTGAGCGCTGGAGAGACAGTCTGTGTTGAGCAGTCTGGCTGCGGGGACCAGTCGCTAGATGTAAATGGTCCCTGGAAAAGTTGTGGATGTGCGTGCCGTTTTCAGAGCAAGCAGTGAAGACGCCGGGGGAGCCCTGGTGGCGGGGTCTCGGGACGTCGTGAGACAGCCTTGGTAAGCGTTGTCGACCCCTGTCTAGAACTTACCGCTTGTTGGACTTCTGATGGAGGACTTGTCTGTGTTTGATGTGCACCTGTTGTGCTTTTTGGTTTTGTTCTTTTGTGCTCCCCCTAGTGGCCTTACTTGTTGTGGTCTTGGCCCTTCTTCCCTGGAGAGCACTCTTCTTCGGGGGGCGTCCCGGCTGCTGCCCCGCTGGGAGGGATACCGCCCAGGCCTCTACTTACATAACTACCCATGTCATTAAAATGTCTAAGTCTTAGCGTCAGAGGCCTTAACAGCCCAACAAAGAGGTTGGTGATTCTCTCTGCTCTAGAGAGATCTCAGAGCCACATTTGTCTGCTGCAGGAGATGCATTTGGTGTCTGCAGACACATATCGTATCCGTTCCAGATGGTTTTCCCGGCAGTTTTGGTCCTCCGCCCCAACGAAGCATGCGGGGGCGGCGATATTGCTATTGAGAGCTTTCTCTGGGGAGGTGGTCGCCAAGATCCACAAGGTTAAGGGGAGGTTTCTGGCCCTTAGACTGCACGTAGAATCATTCCACTTTACAGTTGCTACGTTATATGCTCCCAATGTGCAGCAAGAAACATTCATGAGGCAGGCTATAACCCCGATGCTTACTACTCAGGAAAGAGCTATCCTTGTGAGCGGGGACTTCAATTTGATAATGAGCTAGACCGATCGGGACACCGCTATGGGCAGGCTGGGGCGCTGACATCTGCGGGCGACAGTGGTTGACTGACTGTGACCTTGATGAAGTTTGGCGGAGGGCGCATCCGACCCTTCATGACTATACGTTTTACTCAGCGGTGGCCAAGACTTATACGCGCATAGACCTCTTTTTGACCTCCTCGGAGTTTGGTCCCCGAGTTAGGGAGACTTCGAATGAGCCTAGGGCTATGACAGATCATGCCCCCATAACCTTGGTGGCCTGTCTTGAAGCGGAGCAGGCCAGGGTCCCGGGATGGCGCTTCTGGGACACAATGCTGCAGTCCCAGTCAGTGGAAGATGCATTGCGGCAAGTGATCCTGGATTACCTCAGACACAATGATAATGGGGAGACTAGCCTAGCGACACTTTGGGAGGCGCTGAAAGCAGTTGTACGTGGGGAGGTGATCTCACTCTCAGCCAAAGGAAATAAAACTAGAAGAGAGCTGCGGGCGGCGTTAGAGCAGAAAGTGTCAGCATTAGAATGCTCCCACAAATGCACGGGTGCCCCTAGAATATGGAGGAAGCTGGATAAGGTGCGTCATCAGTTGAAGAGACTGGATTGGGACCGAGGGGAGTATGCAGTAGCCCGGCTTAAACACAAATTCTACATGGGGGGTAACCGATGTGGGAAACTTTTGGCTCACAAGCTGAGGGCTCAACGCTCTGCTAGTGCTGTCAAAATGGTGCGCTCACCTGATCTGGGTGAAGCGCGGACTGATCTGCAAGTCGCTGCGGTTTTTGCAGATTTTTATAGAGAGCTATATGCTGCGGATTTGGTATCCAGCGCAGACCCTTCCTCATATCTCGAGGACTGTCGGGTTGTGCCGCTACGCAAACAAGATGCAGAGAGTCTTGACCAACCCATACGGGTAGAAGAGGTGATCTCAGCGATCTCCCGTCTTAAGGTCGGGAAGTCTCCTGGCCCAGATGGCTTCACTGCACTTTTTTATAAGACCTACTGTCCAGAATTGGCCCCGGTCCTTTTGCGGCTCTTTAACTCATTCCTCACGACGAAGGCCCTCACTCCCAGCATGTTGGAGGCCACTATCACGGTCATCCATAAACTTGAGAAGAACCCGGAGGATTGTGGCTCATAGAGACCAATCTCACTCCTGAATATAGATGCCAAGTTATTCACCGGCATCCTGAGCAGTATCTTAACCCTTTTATGCCTGGACTTATTGACCCGGACCAGGCGGGCTTCATACCCCATAGACAGTGTGGAGACAACATGAAGAGGCTCTTACACATAATAGATAAAACAAACAGGTCCCGTAGGGAGGCGCTCCTTCTCTCCATAGATGCGGAGAAGTCATTTGACAGGGTGCACTGGCCCTATCTCTTCCCGGTGTTGGAGCGCTTTGGAGTGGGACCGGCGCTCCTGAGCTGGATTAAATGTATTTATCAGGAGTCTAAGGGAGCGGTCCGTGTCAATGGGACTATGTCGTCGCCGTTTCCGATACAACGGGGAACGCGGTAGGGGTGTCCGCTCTCCCCGCTTTTGTTCGCTCTGTACATGGAGCCTCTAGCACATCGCCTCCGGGATGACCCCAGTGTTACCGGGGTTAAATTTGGGCGGGATCATCATCTCATTAGTCTATATGCGGATGATGTGATCCTCACTTTGGCGGAACCTATGGTTTTGTTGCCGGTGCTTATGGACGCCCTGAATACCTTTGGCAGGGTCTCAGGGTTTAAAGTGAACACACAGAAGTCACAGATCCTAAATTTGTCAGTCCTTCCGGAGCATGAGAAGGCCCTTCGGTCTAGATATCCCTTCATATGGACGCGACACATATCCCGTACTTAGGTATAGAGTTGGCCACGTCAGCGACTAAGACGGTTAGCGTGAATTACGCCTCCCTCGCTAGGGAGATTCTGAAGGACCTAGGGCATTGGGGTAAACAAAAGCTGTCCTGGTTTGGCAGGGTTTCTGCGGTTAAGATGACGGTTTTTCCGCACATATTCTATGTGTTCCAGACGCTTCCTCTGATGCCACTCCCTCATACTATTGCAATGCTTCAAACAGTGATTCTTAAGTTTATATGGGATGGAAGGCCAGCGCGGATCCTGCGCCGTACATTGTGTCGTTCTAAGGACGAAGGGGGATTGGCAGTCCCGTGTCTACTGAGGTATTACCAGGCAGCTCAGTTGCGCTTTCTGCTGGAGTGGAACCGGCCGCTTACAGAAAAGCATTGGTGCTTTATGGACCAGGCGGTGGCTGGGTCTCACATATGGATGAAGCCCTGGCTCCGACGTAGGCACAGAGCGCAGGGGCAATATTCATCCCCAATCACGGGTGTGACCCTCAGAGTACGGGATGCAGTGGCGGTCAGGCAAGAGCTGACGACCTTCCCCTCTCCCTTGTCGCCGATTTGTGAGAACCCGGATTTCGCGCCGGGCCTGAAGCCCGAGGGCTTCCATCATTGGTATGAGGGGGGTTGCAGAAGAGTGGGGAGCTTATTTGATGTGGAGGGAATAATCCCTTTTGATCGGATGAGGGAGGATTATGGACTCACGGAGGCGGACAGGCTGACATATTATCAGGTTCGAAATTGGGCCCTCCAGCCGGAGGTCAGGCCCTTGGTAGATAGAGAGCTAATGTCTTTTGAGAAATGGCTCCAGATGAAGAAAGATGATAAACGGGTGATATTGGAACTGTATAGACTCTTGCAGGGAATTGCACTTCCGCCGAAAACTTCGGGACAGAAGAGATGGGAGGAGGAGTTGGGACAAGGGCTGACAGAGGAGGAATGGGAGAGTATCCACTATAGAGCACACCACACAGCTCACAACACGTCGGGGGCAGAGACAGCCTATAAGCTGGCAACACATTGGTACTACACTCCGGCCAGGGTGCATGCCTGGGACCCTTCTAGATAGCGGCTCTGCTGGAGGGGATGCGGCCACACGGGCACACTTATACATCTGCTGTGGCACTGTCCCAAGTTAAATAGATTTTGGAAGGGCATACTTGACAATATGGACAAAGTATTTCATACAGAGATACCTAGGCTTCTGGCATATGTTATATTGGGTTTACCCAACCCCTGCACCTACCCTCTGCGATCGTTGAGAGGCCGACAGATGGCCCTTGCCCTTAATGCAGCGCATCAGGCGATCTTGGCTCTGTGGGGTTCGGACAGGGTCCCTACTTACACCTCCTGGCTTCATAGGCTGTGGTTCATCCTTGCGATGGAAAAACTAACATTGGCTTCTCAGCAGAGAGCAGAGGAGGCCTCCGAGCTTTTGGGACCCTTCATTCAGATTCTTTCCATGGAATTTAACGAATTGACTTGCCCTGCCTATCCAAGGGTACTGGAGGTGTCTGAGGGAGGGGGGTCGATAGGCTGCTTGGGAGGGTGATGGGGCTGGAGGGCCTCCTGGGAGAGCGTGGGAAGGGGGGCGTCGGGGTGGAGAGGCATTGCTGAAGGTTGAATGGGGGAGCAGTGTTTTGTTATTATTTGTTTTTGTCTGTTTCTGTGCTTTCCAGTTTAGTACAAACTGGTTTTATGGACACGGGCAACGTGGGCGCCAGCGCCAATGGATGGGGTTGAGGGGACAGCAACTTCTGCATGCCTTGTCATTCGGCTCCTGCCCAGTTCATCTTTTGCTATCCATGACGGCGGTACTGGTCTGTATTCATTGCTGCTGTCCGTTACGGTTGTAGCACAGTGTTTTGTGTCTGATTGCTATGCCTTTTATATACCAATAAACAGATTTGATCCATAAAAGGTGTGTTCTGTGCTACAAGTACATACCACACAAACCCACCCTGAAGTGATATGAGTTTACATTGGGTAGGCAACATGTCCACACATGCACAGGGAAGAGACTTTCCATGCCAACCATGGCAGCCCTTTCATTGTCACCTAAGTCTTAGGGTGAAGCTGTACTGTGAAAGTTGCCTGTAGGGGTTGTATGCATTGAGTTAATGTGGCTGGATGTACATGTGTCTGTCCAGTCAGGCCCAAGGACTTTACCCTTTAGAAGGCCACAATGGTATGTTGTGTTTCATTGTGATTCGAATCACAGTACATGTTGCTTGAGCCTGGGCTAACTAATGTCAGTAGGCTTGCTTAGTCAGAGTAGGCCATGAGCAGGGTAGTTGATTAGTGTGCAGATGACTCCAAATGTGTGTAGTCCCTTTCCTTATCAGCAAGTGTGCTTTACACTTGTGATGTGTTGACAGTTACAAAATGTTTGTGCTTGGTGTTTCTGAAATGTGTGTGACACAAACATTTTGCCAAAATAAGGGATTTGTAACCTTTTGATTTGTTTCTTGCATCCATACATGTCAACGCCCATCAGAAGTAAGGGATTTGGAGAGCCATCGCTCAAAAGTGCAGACCCTGGGGGTCCATAGCCAGAAGAGCGCCCAATGTTGGAAGAGATGGGAGAACCTGAGATGCTGGGCCAAGAAGTTCGCAAAGGTCCAGCTGGGGCTCTACACCCAATGTGGGTGAGGTGCATGTCAGAGCCTGCCCCCCCCCCCCAAATGGCCCGCATTCTGGCAGTGGCATATCCCAAGCTTGATGGGCATTTGAGGGGAGCACAGCAGCTACAAGGGAGTGAGTCCTGTGCATATTCCTGCCTGTTACATTGACAAGTTGATGTGTTACAGTCAGTCATGTCCCCCTGAAGATGGAGATGGGCCATGTGTGACACACAAGATGAGTAATTGTTTGTGCACTGTAAGGAAATGCCTCCTTGGCATGGTTACCCCCTGACTTTTTGCCTTTGCTGATGCTAAGTTATGATTTGAAAGTGTGCTGGGACCCTGCTAACCAGGCCCCAGCACCAGTGTTCTTTCCCTAAACTGTACCTTTGTCTCCACAATTGGCACAACCCTGGCACTCGGGTAAGTCCCTTGTAACTGGTACCCCTGGTACCAAGGGCCCTGATGCCAGGGAAGGTCTCTAAGGGGTGGTGGGAGAAAATGACTAAGTCAACATGGTACTCCCCTCAACTACATGTTAGTATGTGTACCTTACACTTTTGTCATTTCATTTTCAATGATGTTTCATGCATGGTCTACCTGTCTTCATGGGATGATGTCTGATTTCCTCACATATGTGTGTATGCCAGCATGTGTTTTGAATTGGCCATATGTGATGGGGGTACAGTTCATGTGGTGCCACAGACAGGAGTGTGTCACCATTGATTGTTGGCTCACACATATCCGCACCCATCATTCCATGTTCTTTGACATGTAACATTGCAGAAGCAATGAAGGACATGACAAGTAGGACTACAGTGTTCACTCTCAATGTGCGTTTCCATGCCATTGATGTAGAATAATTTAGCAAAGTGCTTAGCGCATGTTAAATGAAGCAGGTTCATTGCCTAAATGTTGACATGCATCAGGGAGAGACTTGCAGTAATGTAGGAATCTTGTGGCTGTGTATAACCATTCACCAAGTGACTCTGTGTTTGCGTAACAAAAAGTGATAGTGATGTGTCTTGCCATGGAGCAACATGTTAAAGGCCTTCTACGGTACTTGAGTATCCCTGGGCCTTTACAACATTCAAAGGACTATTGGCTTTTAGTCATGCAATCTGAGCAGGGTATTCTCAAGAGTACTAAGCAACAGAGGTGATTTCCCTGGGGATAGATAATTCATTGTGGTAAGGCTATCTGTAGACAAATCTCCCAGATATTTTTTCCAATTTGTCTCCAGTGTAAATTTCTGTGCAAGATGTGTAATCTATCTGAGCAACATTAGTACAAACTCCATGAATCTATTTAGACAATGTACATATAGTTAAGTGACTACTGGGGATTTTTTCCAATGTAACATCAGTGTTTCCATGTCACATTCTTCCGACTAATGTTCTTCTTTCAGCAACATTACAGGATTATTTGGCCATCATTTAATCATGATGTGGTATTGGGTATATGAAGATTAGCTGAATGCATGACGTTGGGTGGCATCTGTGAGACTGAACTTGGGATTGCCATACTATTTTGTGACAAAAGGTTACTCAGGGATCCTAGATAAGGCAAACCACTCAAGGTGATAAGATCTCCTACTTGTTCCATGGATATTGTGATTGCACAACTTCATCCATGCAATTGGAATTGTCTGTGATTCAGATTTTCCTGTGAGCAACTGTTGACAGTTCATGCAGCATGCATGCATATGGTATTCAAATGTTGGCGCCACTTTGCTGGCGCTTGTAGCTAGGGAATATGGCGCCTAATGTTTGCTATTCAGAGCTGTTGTTCTAGTGTGATCAGGCACATGTAGTGACCCTATTTGTCTTTGCAATTTCAGCATCAGCATAGGCAAGCGTAGATATAGGGCTAAACCAAGTGGGGAAGCAGCTGGCCACGGTACCTCCAGTCATGAGACATCTGACACAGAGGGACCCAGTGGTCCGGAGGGTGAGGGGAGTTCCACGGAGGGCACATGATTCACATCATTATTTTCAGATTCTACCTCTAGTGGCCACTCCCTATTGGTGGTGGACCCATCAGGACCTCTTCTGTTCCATCCTTGTCTGCCAACCCCAGTTCCATTTCCCCCCTCCATGTTGCTCCCCACCCAGTTGGCTGTGCCACTCACTCAAGAGGGTGGGTGTCTCCTTCTCCCCACGCACATTATCCCTGTCCCCATTACCCCTGCTGCCCCGAGTGAAGAGGTTATTGACCTCCTGAGGACTATCTTTGTGGGTCAGACTGCCATTCTGAATGCCATCTAGGTGCAGGGCAGCCAGCTCCAGTAGATGATTGTGTACCTGGAAGGCATTCATAGTGCCATATCTGGCCTACAAAGATCTTCTGAGGCTCTAGGAATCCTCACAGATGGCAGCCATCCACCCCCCACAATCCTCCCCAACAGCTACTTCTTCCCCATCCAAATTCCTTATCCTCCTCCCAGTCCCAAGCACACAGACAAATCTGCACACACCCACCTCAACACACACAGGCAGCACACATAAACACAAGCACCACAAGACACACCAGCATGCACGCACTCAACCGTCACTCATCCACCCCACAATACCCACCATTTCCACAGACACCACCCCCACTGACCCACACACCATACCCACAGACACCACACCAACACCCACAGACCCACACCCCACATCCACTATACCCCCAGACACCACCCCAACACCCACAGACACGTCCATCATATCCACCATACCCTGGACACCACCCCAACACCCACAGACCCACACACCACAGATACCATACCCCAGACACCACCCCAACATCCTCAGACCACACACCACAGACACCATACCACCAGACAACACACCATCACCGACAGACACAGCCATAAACCAAACCACCACTCCACCACCTAAAAACACAGCCTCTACACCCACATTACCCAGCACCTCCACCTCATAGCCCCCAAGAAACATGAACACCCACACTCACACATGCAACAGACACCACCCAAACTCAAGCATGCCTCAGACATACATACACCAGCAGCATCAACACCCACAGCTGACACAACCAGTTCCTCAACCTCCCAACCACAAATACCTTCTGAAGTCCCTATTTGTTTTCCCAAAGAAAGTTTAATTTTTTACCTTGCCCTTACCCCTATGATCCCCACCCACCCTCCCAAAACCAAAAGGACCCCACCCACATCCGACCCGTCCCTTCCACATCCAAGTCCACCCCTGTCGCACCTGCCCCACTGAAAGCAGCCATATCCCTCCCACTCTGAAGAAGCTCATCCCTTCAAAAGTTAAGCCCACCCATCCCAAAGTTGTCAACCCCTCCCAAAGTGAAGCCCACCTCTCCCAAGCCCACCCATCCAAAATCAGACCCCACCCAAGGATGATCCCTGAGGTGCTAGTATGCCCACTTGATGCCCCTTCTTGTGGAGGTTATTTGGCAGTGATCAGTCAAGCTGGTGCACAGCACTGTGCAGAGACTTTCTCATGGACTGGCCAATGGCCTTTCATTCTCATTATTCTGGAGTTAATAAACCCAAGGTGTTTTTTTGGGTACACATTTTCCCTCCCATTACATTTCTACCTTTTTTGCTGTTCTTGAGTAATTTGTGATGTATGCCTACAGTTGTGTATGATTCTCCCTGACTGTTAATGTGCTTTGGTTGTGAAGAACTGACTCTGGGGGCACCGCTGGTATCAAAAAGGATGTTGGTAGATGTTCACTGGATGGATATGTGTGTGGCAATCCAATTGGGATGTCATTGCATTGTGTTTTGTTTGATATGCTACGTATTTCATCTTGGCTTGGTGTTGGAAAATGGGTTATTGGTAAGGGCAGGTAGGTATCTACACTTAGCAATAGGCCACTAACCTCCACTTAGGTCCGGTTAGGTCTCAGTAAATTAAACCCAGCTCAACCCTTGGTAGCTTGGCAACGAGCGACAAGACTTAACTTAGGAGACAGAGTGTAAAGCATTCAAATATCACAAAACAGTAATTAATAAAGCACAGGAAACAGTTTAAAAATCAAAAACCAATTTATTAAAATAGATTATATTTTTATCTTTAAAACGACACAAAAACTAATAAAATCGGATAAGGGGAACCGGAGATATGAATTTTTAAATAATTATTGTTTTTTTAGCGCCTAGAAACAAAAAGTGCCAATTGGGTCATCTGGTTGCACCTCGACCGGGGCAAAGTCAAAGTTTAAGGCTGACTGCAATGGAGCCCTGCTCGGCTACAGCTCGCGGGAGGCCTCGGTCAAAAGTTTACCTTCTGACTTAGTCTCTTTTCTGAAGATTTTCTTCACCGGGACGAATCTGCCAGTCCAATCCGACCTCCTGGAACTCTTCTCCGGATACGCATCGCGGGAGCCTTCGTGGAGATTTTTACCTTCGGGCATAATCATTTTTTCGAGGTGAAAATCATTCGACCGGGGTAAACCTGGATCTTGATCCGACGTCCTTGGAGCCCTCCTCGGATACGCTGGCAGGGAGGTCCCGGTCAACTTTTTACCTTCGGACTTAGGCCCATACTTATACATTTTTAGCGCCGTGTATGCGTCATTTTTTGACGCAAAAATGGCGCAAACGTGCAAAATACAATTGTATTTTGTAAGTTTGCGCCATTTTTTCCTCAAAAAGCGGCGCAAATGCAGCGCTAAAAAAGCATAAATAAGGGCCTTAGTCTCTTTTTCGGAGATTTTCTTTATCAGGACGAACCTGCAAATCAGGCCGGGTCGGGGTTGAGGCAAGCCGGCTAGAGTTGCTGCGGCGGTTCGGTCCCTCTATGGAGCTTTTTTTCAAAAGTACTCCAAACTTCTGGGGCTTCTCCCAGATGTTCTTTTAAGGTTCTTTTGGGGTCCACATCTCACCCCAAGGGTCCAGAAGCTCTGAGATGATCCTTGGGGGTGCGGACTACAACTCCCAGAATGCAGCAAGCGCAAACTCCTTTTTGGCCACTGGACAGTGGTCAGCTGGTCGGTTTCTTCAGGAGTTGGTGCAGGGGACTCTGGTTAGCAATTTTTCACCTGTAGCAAACAGGGAGTCCCTCCTTGAACCAGTTGAAGCCAGGCAAAGTCCTTCTTGTGGTGAAGCCCAAGTGTGCAGCTGGTGCAATCCTTCTGAGTGCAGGTTCCAGGTGCAGGCCAGGGGTCCAGCAGGGCAGTCCTTCTTCTTCTGTGGTTCTTCCTGGTAGGGATGTGGTAGGGAACTGAGGTGTGGGTGCAGGTATGCCAGTTTTATCCTTGCTCCTGAGTGAAAAACATGGGGGTCCTGATTCTCCAATCAGGTGCAGGGTCCTTCCCCCTGTGATGACCACTTCCTGGGAAGTGTGGCAAAAATCAATCCCAGGAGGCAACATTCTTCAAAAATCCATCATGACTGAATCTGATTTTCGGAGGTTACATCTGGCTGAGCCCACCCACTGGTGTGGCTAAAAATCATAAACACACCCCTCTCCTGCCCTCTCCTAATCTAATCAATGGGGCACCTAGTTGTCTGGGGTTGCAGGATGTGGGGGTGTTGCTGGGGTGATCCAAATGTCCTTGTCTGCCTTTGAAGACCAGTTTGGCAGCCCTCCCCCTTCCTGCCTCACCATCTGCTGAGGGGAAATTCCCTCCCACAGGCACATCTCTTTGTGTGAAGCCAGGCAACTTCACACCTCATCAAGGCAGCCTGGCCAGGCTGCCAGAGGCTGGCCAATCAGAGCACAGCAGTAAAAACAATGCAGGGCTGAAATTGGCAACTTTTCAGGTTAAGTTAAAAACTCCTTACCTGCAAAAGTTATATTAAATCCCACAACTGGAAATTGTGGGATTTATTATAAAACTTAATTTGATACCAAACTCTTGGTATCCATTACTTAAGGGGACTTTAAAATTAAAATAAAGTCTCCCCATTCTAGCCTATGAAGGCCATTCACTACAATGAGGGAAAAACGAATTTGGCTGTTTTTACCTCACCAGAGCTTATAAAACTATTTGTATAAGGTCCCTGCTTATAGTTACATGGCACCCAGCCCTAGGGGCACATAGGGCACACCTTAGGGGTGACTTATATGTAAAAATAAGGTAGTTTAAGACTTTGGAACTACCTTTAATTCCAAAGTTGAGTAACTTTAACTTAAAAGCAGCCAGCAAGGCAGGCCTGCCTTTAAAATGACACTGGGCACCTCGGCAGTGCACCTATGGGTGCACTACCTATGATGTGGTCCCTAAACCTACATGCCCTACCATATACTAGGGACTTATAGGTAGGTTGACTTAGCCAATTATAATTAGCCTAATTTGGGACTGGTTAGCAGTACCCAGGGCACAATCAGAGTCAGGAAAACACCAGCAAAAAGTGGAAAATGAGGCAAAATGTTAGGAGGCCTCTGCAATCAGCCCCGTTTTCTCACACTTGGCCAATGTCAGTCAACATGTATTGTGTTAGATTTGTCTCCTTGATATAGACTAGATATATGTATCATGTGTGCAAGCTAGTGTAGTTTGTCCATACATGGGGGGGTAAATGTGTGCTACCTTCCTATACATTTGACTGACCATGTGTCCATTTTCATGTGTGTAGCTTCAAGCTACTTCATCTAAATGTGTGACCCATGTGGTTGCTGTTCTATTTGATTTCTTGACTTGAAGTTATACATTTGGCACATAGGCATGGCACTTGGTTCTACAATTGGTTGTCCCTTTGAAACATGAAGGCCCAGTTCCTGTGCAAATGGTGTTTTATGGGCATGTGAAAAGTGATAGGTGTCCCAGGACTGCATCCTTTCTGGGGTCCCCCTGATGCTGCCATCCTTTTCTGAAGGTACTGTTTACATTGTGAGCTTTGGATAATTTTCTCCCACAATATTGTTCATCCCATTTACCTTACATCCTCTTGCAATGTGGGTGATATTTGTGCATCCATCACAGGGATTTTAGATGGAAGGGGTGATTAGGTTAATTGACACATCCATACATGTCTTCAACATGTCGGCAATCCTTGGAATGTGTGCAATGCGAAGGTGGCAGTTCAAATAGTAGGATATGATTTTGCTGTTGTGTGACACAATGTAATGTACACTTCACTGTCCCTGAATCTAGGATGGCAACACTTGTGGTTTTGTGGAGTATGGCGGTGCAGTGTCAGTGACCTGCCCAAAGGGGACATCATGATGCTGTGATTGGGTTATACATTGTGTAAAACTCTGACTCAGGACACTCACAATCATGCTAGGTTAATGGAGCACAGCCCCATACCAGGATGATGGTGATGCATCGATTTTCTGTTGGGTTTGTGAACATGTGTAGGTGTCTTGTCCTACTGTCGGTTGCGTCCATAGCAGTGTTAATTTTGGGTTCCATCTCTGACCAGCAGTACGTGAAGGATCGGTTCCATGGCAGCACAGGATGTGTGTCGCTGCCTACAGACGAGTTCTTACCTTTTATGCCTCCGTTTCTGCCAGTTGGGATTTGGTGGTTGGACCGCCACAGTCACGTCAGCAGAAGGCAAGATCATAATCTGTCCGAAGGAAACAGTGGCTCCGTCAGCCTCATTGACTTCTCTCGCAGTGGTCTGTGCTGCCTGGCGGTGCCGGTGGGGCTGTGGCGGTCTTTGGGCCATGGAACTGCATGCATTGTAATACAGTGGTCCAACCACTAATGCGAAGGCAGTCGGACCGCTGCCACTGCTATGGCAGTCGACAGACTCATAATCAGGCCCTTTTTTTAAAGAGACCTCTCCTCCTTCAAGTCCAGAGCATCCAACATCTCCCCAGAGTAGAAGTTTGGGAAGTTATCCACACCAACATCATTTTGTCTAGAGAGGACTCTAGAAAATGTCTGTTAATTAATATTGCCCACTCCAAGATGTAAAGAATTACTGTTAGATTAAATGTTACATTTATTAAATTGTAAGTACTAGCAGTGAAACCAGAAGAGATGACATGTATTATCTGCCTCAATCATTCTTTTAATTAAATTCTACAATAATACCAACTACTTTAGTCACTCAACCTTTTGATATCCCAAGAGGTTTGATATGCATTTATAGTTGCGATGCTATTGTAAAGTGCAACTTTAGTATGAATCTTGCATATACTGAACGATGAATCTGTGTTGAATGCGCTCGAGGGATTTTAAGAACTCACTGTTGGCCTCATCTAGGTGATTTAATATGAGCATCTCTTCTTTCTCTTGATATTTGCACCTTTAATGGTAAGATTTCCCTCCATACACCTCCAAATGTTGCTCTCATATACTGATCTTTAGACAGGCAGTTCTACACTTTCTTTACAAAATATTCAATCAATGTTTGGAAATATTTACAAATATACGCAGCTATCTCACTCTCCCCACCCCGAGGGTGATCATACTTGAGTCCACAATAGAGATTCCGAACCACAATTCAATGAGGGCAGCTGTCAGAGTTGGTGGTTCCTGAAACGAGTAACCTGGGATGACACACTGTAAGAAGTTCACATCAGTAGTGTACGCAGCCTGAATCTGTCTCATTGGCAGCTACACCTACGATGTGGTGTGAAGGACCAATTTGATCAGAGAATTCCTAAGCATGTAAGAAAACAAGCAATTGTATGAAACAGAACCCCTACCTTAAAAGTCTGTGGTTTGAGGAGGCTTTCAGACATTCCTGCATTTCAGCAGTCAATCTAAGGGGGGTAGAGGCAGGCTCTAGCCTTCTTGTGAGCTGATCTGTGGTACGATGCCAGCTTGAAGTATGTTGGCTTGAAGCACGTCATTTCACTAAGAGATCCAGGGCCATATTTATACTCTGTTTGCGCCGGATTTGCGTCGTTTTTTTTTACGCAAAACGAACTCCATATTTATACTCTGGCGTTAGACGCATCTAGCGTCAAAGTTCATGGAGTTTGCGTCATTTTTTAGCGTGGACACCTTCCTTGCGTTAATGATATGCAAGGTAGGCGTTCCCTACTAAAAAATGACTCCGAGGCATGTGCGTCATATTTATACTCCCAGGCAAAAATGACGCCCGGGAGTGGGCGGGTCAAAAAAAATGACGTACGGCCGCTTTTGCGCCGTTTTTTAACGCCTGCTCAGGGCAGGCGTTAAGGGACCTGTGGGCTCGGAAGGAGCCCAGAGGTGCCCTCCCATGCCCCCAGGGACACCCCCTGCCACCCTTGCCCACCCCAGGAGGACGCCCACGGATGGAAGGACCCATCCCAGGGAACTTAAGGTAAGTTCAGGTAAGTATTATTTTTTTTTTTTTTTGTGGCATAGGGGGGCCTGATTTGTGCCCCCCTACATGCCACTATGCCCAATGACCATGCCCAGGGGACATAAGTCCCCTGGGCATGGCCATTGGGCAAGGGGGCATGACTCCTGTCTTTGCTAAGACAGGAGTCATTTCAATGGGGGTTGGGAGTAAAAAAAAACGGCGCAAATCGGGTTGAGTCGAAAATTTTGCCTCAGCCTGACTTGCCCCATTTTTTGACGCCCAACCTCCATATTCCCCTACGCCGGCGCTGCCTGGTGTAAGTCATTTTTTTTGACGCACACCACTCCGCAGCGCCGGCTAACGTCGGCTAACGTCATTGAATAAATACGGCGCCCGCATGGCGCTTCAGAATGGCGTTAGCCGGCGTTAAATTTTTTGACGCACAACTGCGTTGGCGCAGTTGTGCGTCGAAAAGTATAAATATGGCCCCAAGTGGGTGTATTTCAGGATGAACAGCGAGAGCTCAGTCACATTGAGTCATCATATTCTGCTAACCCATATTACCCATACATATGTCCCATGAATAAATCCTTAAGATTGTGCTCTTTCTTATATCAGCAGTCTACTCAGGGCCTGAGAAACACAGGGTTGCACCAATGTTTTCTGTTCATATTTCCAGCCACCATATGCATATCCATACAGTATATTCGGATACAAACGTCCTCCCTTGGTCAAAACACGAACAGCTTTCAATTTGTAGTTCAATTGCATTCTCTTCAATTGATTTGTGTAGCATTCCAAGGAATTCCGTAACATAAATATAGCAGCAGTCCAGGATTCATGTGATTTAGGTGCACCCGACTGGCGAGAACTCAAGAGGAACCTCAGCGCGATCATCGTGCAGCCCTGTGGCCAATCAAACTGCAAAACATGCACTCAGGAAGAAAGGCGACTCCACACTGCATGGAATATTGCTCAGGTTCGAACACATAACTGTTCTCATGGTAAACGAAGACATGCCAAGGCACCTCACAAGTAGTCGGTTGACAGAAGTAAGGCAACACGTTCTTAGGGCTATGCTACCACCTACCGGTGGAATGTATCCACTGTCGGTTACGATATTCTGAGATACCAGTGGGCTTTTATGTAATTGAAAACATCTATCCGCACTGTATTCACATAACAAGGCAACGATCTTCGGATTCAATATGTTGGCACATGAGCACGAATCCTAACTGCGATGGCGGTTTATGGTGGTCATAATCGTAATGTGCAAAAACAGGAACTGAAGTGCAGAGTGAATTTATCGAAAATGTAAGAAACGTGAGTGACTCCAGATATTTTATTAATTTAATGCAATTCTGATGTGGATCAGTGACACTTTTTTACCATATGCAGTTTGGCTGTTTACATCACTTTTATAAAATCGTCAAAGGCTCGTTACTTATGATGCATAGCAGTGTATTTATCATCTTGAACAAGATAAAAGTTATCTCTTTCACTCATTTCTGCTTCCCCCCTGCACACATCCTTTCCCCACAGGCTCTATTGTGACTTCAGTGGTGCGTATGTAAAATTGTTAAATTAAACTAGTTTTAGTTGCTTCACTGGATCTATTAATTCAAAGAAAGTCTTATTGTCAGTGTTTCATATGTGTTCGAATATCTCTGGGCGACTTTAGAATAGAGGGTGTTAAATAAGTATTCAAGAAAATGGTAATGACAATTATTTTCCCATGCTCTGATTTGCTGAAGAAATAATACTTTTGCTCACACCATGATACAAAAGTGCTGATTTTCTATTTAAGAACTGTGCATAACAACTCCTTGATATAGGGGGGCTGACCCTGATTTTCTAGGAACTTTTCATGCTGCTGCTAGGGATGTTCTCCATTTTTCTGATGACTTTATTGCTCATTGGGACCTAAAATATTTTCTGATTTTGTAAACTCTGTATAGCTTTGCATCTGATAGTCGCAATGCCATTCATTCTGGTCCACTTATTTTTAAACTTTTCAATAAAATCCCTTAATTTTTCATTGGTCCAGAACTTAGTTCTTGATTGGTTCATTCAATTCCATCATTTTAATTAACTGTATTTTGAAGAATTTTGATGTTTTTTGGAGGTGCCTTAGCAGTAGGATTTATTCCTCATGAAGTTGAGCTTAACACTGTCTCTGATTCAGTACATTGTGGGAGTATTGATTAAGATGGCATTTGGGATGTGTACATTTTGGAATATCTTTACACTCCCCCATCAGTCAGGTGACATGGGCACTTGACCAGGTATAGTTTAATGTTTTTGAGGGAGGTTGTGAGCCAGAGATGTCCCCAAAAAAATGTTGTACCAAAGTAAACAAGAGGACGTTTCAAGTGAGTAGGTGGGTCGAGGGTAAAGGAATCTAAGGAGAGTTAAGCATTACTACAGAGGGTGAGCTTGTCATTCTTTACAACAATATTCAAGTACAATATTTTGAAGCCCAATTCTTTACAATATTCAAGTACAATATTTTGAAGCCCTCCAAATCTATTCAAGCACTGGGGCCTTTGTGATGTGTACAAAGAGCCTGAGAAAAGTTGTCAGATTGGCAATCTGAGCACCTCCTAAAGAAACTGTATAACCTGGCTGTCACAGGCTCCATTCACAGTGGAATAGTTCAGGAACTTAAGCGGCCGTGACCGTGTTTAACCTGATGTGTATTGTCTGCAGATCACTGAGCCTGACAGATAGTTGGTGGCTATTGCTCTTTCAGCACAACCGTGTTAGCATATCCTCAAGGTTATGCGTATTTTATATTACATGCTTAACATGGCATTACCCAAATTCCAGTAGGCAGCAGGGTGCTTTACGGGGAATATTTTATGCAATCAAGAATAGCTGAAACGAATGGTGCCGCACAAAGAACATTGTCGTGTCTGTGGCTCTACTTAAATAAAATAATGAAAAACAAACTATGATGGGATGACAGATAGCAACATAGTACTACTAGAGCACACCATGTACAGTCATTTTTCCAATTCACATTTTTATATTAAACATGTGAAGTAAGGCGGTCAAAGCAGCATTTGATTTAAAATGAATTTAATCAAGAAGATGTAGAGCATAAAACAGACGTGTATCCATCATAAGGGGCACAAAGCTCTCTGTCGCTCCAACTGTCACCATAGAACATGGAACACCATGACATCATGGCAATGATGTCAAGATGTCCCATGCTTATACAGATCACCACATTATTTCCCCTTTTTTTTTTTTTTTTTAAAGACTGAAATAATGAAGATTATAATAAAACAACATCATAACCAAAGGAAAAAAAAACATTACTTCCACATTACTGTAACTTGCTGTAATATATATATGTTGAAATACATAAAACAAGCATATAAATATCATGCTAATATTGCTAATACACAACAAAGTCTTGAAATTTCTTAGGTTTGTGGCAAATTCTGGTACTCATTCTATTTTTATAGTACCCACCACTTGGACTACTTATTTTTCTAAAATGAGTATTCTCAAGCCGTTTCGTATTCTCAACCTGTGTCCGAACAACCGGATCTGATGCGATACGTGAAGTACTCCACCAATTCCCATCAGATAGCTTTACCGCATTCTTACGTATTTCACAGATTTGTTGTGAGTCTTTATATTTGGATAAACCCTTTTTAACTAATACAGGATTCTTTACTCTCACCCAATCTCCCACTTGCAACTCCTTAATCTTAAATCTGTTATTCTCATCTAATCTCTGTAAACTACTCAAATTGGCATGATGTTCTGCAGCTTTCCAGGCCTCTTTCATGTTACTCCCTTCATGGAATAACTTTATCATCCAAAAAGGACATATTTCTGTAGAAGCTAATCTTCCTCTCATCAGCTCAAAAGGGGATTTCCCTGTGGCAACATGAGGTGTGGTTCGATAAGACCAAACTAGCTCCTTTATAGCCTGACCTACTGATGAGTGATTCCTGTAAGAAGCTTGAATACAGTCTACTAAGACACGATTAAATCGCTCCACCATGCCATTACTTTGTGGATGATAAAGTGGAGTTCTTATGTGCTTAATACCACATTTACTTAAAAATTGGAACATCTCTGATGACACAAATTGAACTCCATTGTCGGTTAGAATTTGCTCCGGGAAACCTTCACGACTGAAAATTTTCTTAAGACAGTTAATCACCACTTGAGTAGTAGGAAACCTAACTGGTTCAACTTCTACCCATCTGGATAGATGGTCAATAATAACCACAAAATATCTCATATCGGGAGGCAGAATGTGATAAGGGCCAAGAAAATCTAGACCAAGCTTTTGCCAAGCTCTTGTGGGAGATGGAACAAATGCACTAGTCACACCTTCAGTAGTTAACACCTTATCACTGGTGTAACATCTCGTACAGTTTCTCACAAAATCATCAATTTCTCTGTCCATCCCTGGCCACCAAAAATCAGATCTTAACCTTCTTTTAGTAATCGTGGCCCCTAGATGACCAGCATGAGATGCAGTAATCAAATTCCTCCTCAAACATAAAGGTGGAACTAGTTTCTTCCCTCTAACTAATTTGTCACCTTCGATGGACAACTCGTCAGAGATCTTCCAAAAAGGTTGCAGCTCTGAAGGTAGACATTTTTCCTTAGGCCATCCTACTCTGACCATGCGCATTACCTCACACAACATCTTGTCATTCAACACTGCCTTTGTCCATTCCTTTTCGTCTAAAGGCATATCACTTTCAGTTACACAGGCAACAAAGCATTCCTCTATCTCTGTTTCCCATTCCTGTTCCTCACTATCCTCTACAGGTAATCTAGATAAACAGTCTGCCCTCCTATTTTTCCCACCAGGTATATATTCAACTCTGAAGGTAAACTCCAGTAACTTGGCAGACAATCTAGCAATTCTCGCCGTTGAACGCTTCCTTTTCCTGCCAGATAGTATTTCCACCAGAGGCCTGTGATCCGTTTTCAGCGTGAAGGGTCTACCCCACAGATACTGCTTAAATTTCTCAATGCTCCACACACAAGCTAGAAGTTCTTTTTCTATAACAGAATACTTGCGTTCAACTTGTCTTAGTGTCCTTGATGCAAAACCCACTGTACTTTCTCTCCCATCATCAGATAATTGAGAAAGAACAGCTCCAAGACCATATTCACATGCATCAACAGTTACAACAGTACTTCTTTTTTCCGAAAACGGTTGTAAAACAGGAACATGAACAATTTCACGTTTGATCTGTTCAAACATTCTGTTACATTCATCAGACCACGTGAATACAGAACTCTTCAAAGCCACTCTAAAACATTCTGTATTTTTGGCGAAATTTTTAAGAAATTTAGCATAAAATTCACATAACCCAAGAAAAGATAACAGTTGGTCTCTAGATTTTGGAGCAGGTGCTTCTAAAATGCATCTGACCAAACTTGGTTTAGGTTTAACACCACCCTCTGAAAAAACATGGCCAAGATATTCAATTTCCCTGGCTTTAAACACACATTTGTCTCCTCTTAATGTCACGCCTCTATTTTCTAAAGTACATAGAACTTCTTCTAGAATCTTATCATGTGTCAATTCATCACATGAAAACACCAAAATGTCATCTTGAAAAATTACCACATTAGAATTATTAGGAAACATGTCCGACATTAATCTTTGAAACACTGCGGCCGCCGAAGCTAAGCCAAAGGGTAATCTGCAGAATTGAAAAGTTCCATCAGGAGTGATGAATGCTGTTAGATGTCTAGAATCCGGATCTAAATCTACTTGATGGTAGGCCGACTTTAAATCCAGTTTGGTGAACCACCTTGCCGAACCGATCTTAGTGATTAAATCATCAATTCTGGGCAAAGGATAACTGTCCACCCATATTGCCTCATTTACACTCCTCAAGTCCACACACATTCTTAAATCACCAGTCTTTTTCTTGGCTAAAACTATAGGAGATAACCATAATGTTGCTTCCACTTTTTCGATCACCCCTTGTTGACACATTTCTTTTAATAGATTAGACAATTCAGATCTGACGCTTAGAGGGACATTTCTTAATTTATGTTTAACAGGAACAGAATCATGCTTGAGTTTTATCTTATGTGTATAATTGGTGATTTTACCTAGCCGTTCACAAAATAGTTTTTTAAATTTCTGTTGCCAATCAAGTACATGACCAGAAGCAACTTTGATAGAACTCAAATTTCCCTTTTCTATTACAACAGGCTTATCTTGACCCGGCTTGATGGTAAGGTTGAATTCTGCTTGATGAAGCAGCCCTAAAACATTGATACCTTTCTTGGCTACATAAATCTTACCTTGCAAAGTCTTGTTTAAAATAGTCAAAGAAGCCCAAAAGTAACCTAATAAGTCAATTTTACTGCCCTCAAATGCAATAGTGACCACATCTGGAGGATAAAGAATCTTGGAAGCCCAACTTTCCTTGTACCTGTCTTGTGCTATTATAGTTAAACGAGCTCCTGTATCTACTAATAATTTAATTTTAGTCCCTTCAATAATGACATCAACATCCGGATCAAAAACAACCTTGTTGACCCCACTAACATCTTTGACAACTAACACATACTCGTTCATTTGTTCTTCCACAACACATTCAGCTTCATCACTCAACACACAGCTAATATTGTTCTTTCTAGCACTCCTGCATACTCTCGCAAAATGCCCAATTTTGTTGCAATTTCTGCATTGTTGATGAATTGCTGGACAATTTTTAAAAGATGACACATGCATAGAAGAACCACATCTATAACAAATTGGTCTCTGATTAAACTTATTCTTGACTGAAGAATTGTCTGTTTTCTTAACAAAATGATCTTGTTTCTTGTTGTTGCTGTTCTGTGCATAAATAGTTGTTGCAGAAATAGTTGTATTGGACATAGAAGCTTCCAATTGTTTGGCGTCTTCCATCGAACACTCAATGCTCTTAGCAATGTCAATGGCTTTGTCTAATGAAGGATCCTTGCATGTTAATAATTTCTCTTGAATCCTTTTCGAATGACACCTGGCAATTAACTGATCTCTGATGAGTTGTGATGTGAAGTTCTCGAATTCACACTTAGCTGCTAACACCTTCAACGCAGTAATGAAAGAGTCAATGCTTTCACTGGAGCTCTGTGATCTTGTAAAAAACTTGTAACGATGTACTACAATGTTCTTTGTTTTAATAAAATATTTATCTAATTGTGCAATAGCCATTTCAAACTCATCCAGCTCTTCCTCTTCAGCCAATTCATAAGCCGGTAGATGATCAAAAATGTTCTGACCTTCAACCCCCAAATGATAATATAATAAACTTTTTTTTCTTTCTGGTCTAAATTTATGGCCATCTATGGCACCAATATACGCCTTAAACGAGCGTTGCCACAATTTCCATTCAAGAGGTGGATCACCAGGATCCTGTAGAAAAGGTGCCGGTGGTAAAACGTTTTGCATGTTTTTCTTTATTTCAATAAATTTGTATTGCTTCTTATATTACTTTTTCTTTTATATTTGTTTCTTCTAAATGTACAGGCAAAATTACCAACTAAAAGATGGCTGAAAAATGAATGAACAACCTATAAAAGTCCTTCATCTATTACAATGCCAGGGTTAACACTGAACCCCTTTTCTATGTTTATCACTCTTTTTTTTTTTTTTTTTTATGAAGTTTGAGCGATCGCCGATCTCAGGATTCAATGGACTATTCAAGGTGAACAATCGCCGGTGTCGGGTAAGAGTTTTTGCTTCCTTCTATTATAATTTTTTTTTTTTTTTAACTAACACGCGCTCGTATCGAGACGCGTACACAATATAAAAAATGAAGGTTGCACGCGCTCAAGCAGACGCGCGATTACAAACATTCGATCTCCACTTGAAACCGATTGTACTCGTGCCGTACTGCGCCACCGTGTGAAGCTGGTCGCGTTAGTACAGTGACACGAGCAAATATGCTCTACGTACCAGCAAAGTTAAAGTCTTTTGTTCAATCGGTATAACATGCCGCCCTGAAGCTGGTTGTACTCGTGCCGCACTGCACCACCGCATGAAACTGATCACATTAGTACAATGACACGAGCAAATATGCTCAACGTGTCAGTAAAATTAAAGTCTTTTGTTCAATCAGTATAGCCCACCGCTCACACGCTCTGTGCCCCTTGAAAGTTGAAAATGTACTAAAAATAGCTTACATAAACACCGATGATATTTTGGTGGAGACCGAAATATAAGTAGAAAGCTTCAAACGAACAGTTTCCAGAGTTTTCAATCCATTTTGATCCTCGTCGCCATTGAAGTAAGGCGGTCAAAGCAGCATTTGATTTAAAATGAATTTAATCAAGAAGATGTAGAGCATAAAACAGACGTGTATCCATCATAAGGGGCACAAAGCTCTCTGTCGCTCCAACTGTCACCATAGAACATGGAACACCATGACATCATGGCAATGATGTCAAGATGTCCCATGCTTATACAGATCACCAAACATGTTTAGAGTTTGAAGGGCAGAGAGATAGAGAAAAGTGTCCATAATCGCATGAATTTTGTCACAAGACGATACTGTGATCAGAACGCTAGCCTGTAAATTCCAAAGTACAGATGAGGACTTTTGAATAGGGTGCTTTGGGTGGCGGGGTGCTGGGTCCTGTAGGCAATTAAAATACTACCTGTTCTACTCACCATTCTCCAGCCATAGGAACAAGTTTAAAATATCTACGCAGTTGCCAAATTTAGGGCCTGGTTTAGAGTTTGGCAGATGGGTTACCCTTCAAAGACATGACGGATATCCTGTTTGCTGAATTACAAGTGACATATAACGTACCTGTAATGTGGCAGACGGGATGTCCCCCATATTTGCGTCTGTGTACCCCACCCATCAAACTGTAAATCAGGATCACAGTTGTGAAGGCCAGGAGTGCCCCGCTGAAGAGGTGCAGCTGGGAAGTACGGACACATTCATTGTGATCTCCAAGTACATTCCATACCTCGCCTATAAAAACGTAATGACCAATAGGAATGTTGTGTATCATTGTCCTGGTGTCTACTCACCTCTTCCCCCCAACAAACAGAAGACCTGGTTTACAACAAGGCATTATCAGTATTTCATCTCCTCTTTCCTATGACTACAAATATATGTGTATTGTGTGTGTGTGTGTGTGTGCGTCCCTGTAAATAACAGATCAAACATAAACAGGTTAAAACACAATATTTCTGTACCGAAAGTGGGAGAAGTAGCTTTTTAAAATCTGAAAGGGTTCTAGGACACACCATGTGTTACCGTTATTTAACCCCTTTATGTCCCTCGCCTCGTAGTGTCTGTGTAGAAAGATGGGTCCGGGGGTTGAGTTCCGGGGTGGGGGAGGAGTAGGTAGGGTTAAAGGAAAACTTCAAAGGGTTAGAGGGACGCAAGTCTAGTCTATGCTAAGAGTGCCGCTGATACCAGCTGAATCCTAGAACTGGTGTGCTCAACACGAGTCCACTCACCTGACCTCCTACTGAAGATTCATGTATTGCAAGAAAGGAACAACCCGGTGAAGACAGACTCCTGTCAGGGATCAGTGCCAGTTCCAGCGTCTGCTCTTCTCCCAAACGAAGACACTTTTTACATTGATGGCAAACACGCTTGCTGTCCCAAATTTGACTTTGTCAGTACCACGGCCATCAAAGTCGCAATACCATGTATATCAGGCAGGCCTTCTAATATCTTGCACCTAAACTCAGGAACCAAATCTCTGAAGACGTAGGATAATCCCAAACTTCGTTCTGCAAAAGGCTCAAAACTTACCTTCCCTAGCTGCCAGCCCAAGTTACAGAAGAGGAGAGAAATAAGCTGTGTTTATAACTGTTGTTTGATGTTATAGTGTATCTATCATGTTTTGTGGAAGTGCCCCACTGCATCTGCGGCTAGGGAGGTGCTCTAAAAACGATAGTAATAAATAAAATAATAAATATAGAAAGTCCTTACAAAATATGGGTTACCCCAAATACTGGTGATTGAAAGTAATACTATGTTCCAGCAATTTATGTTTTCTGGAACAGAGATGGACTGCGCACCAAGACATCAATTTGTGCTTTACGCAGGTCAAGAAAGAGAAAGCATGCTTCATCCAAACATCATGAACCAACATCTCCATGTAGGAGAAACATCACCTTAAACTGGTTTAAATTAATACCAGTTCCTCCAAGAAGACCAGCAAACACTCATTACACCGCCCCATGGATCATCTAGCCCTCCCTCCTGAAGTCTGCTTCCTCGTTGGGGCCCCTTAGCCCTACTATGGATAGCAGAGGATCACAGACAGAGAGGGATCCACCCTAGTAGCCTGTGGAGAGCTGTTAACCCATTGGGCATGGAATTGGTTAAAAACTGCCACTCTCGCTGAAAAATCCAAGGGTCTTTCAAAACCAGCCCGTTCACAGAGGAAGTTAAGTCTTGCCATTGCATGTCATTGTGACTACTGCATATTCTGAAATGTGCTGTGGTTCTAGAAATAGATGAGGCACCCCTCGAAAAAGGCACTTCAGAACTCAGCTAAGAGTCCGTAGATTTCAGCAATGGGGAGATTGTCCTGAGTTAGATAACCAATCAAAAGCCCTTACTTGGAAGGTGAGAGCTTGTCGTTATGGACACTGGTGAATCCACTGCGTCCCAAACCCCACAAAAGTGGTGACAGAGACGGTCCTGTTGACAACCGAAGGGAGGGCTGTGAACCAAGAGTAGGCAGTCTCCTTGTCAGCTGACAACCAATCCACTTCTTCCATTCACTTGAGAAACTTGGTGGTCTTTAGAATTGGATCCAAGTTTGGGGTCTGCGACAATTTCTCTTTACCCTATTAAATATTCTGCTCATTGTTGTGGCATCCTGTTTATGAAAGGATGATATATGCTAGACGGCTGTACCATCACGAGCCACTTAGTTTACTATCTACGCTTTACTGCCCTTCAGTCATGCCCCCACCATTGATGCCAAGTGTGGAAACCAAGGCATAGTGAAGTGACGTCCCCACGATGGACGAGGAGTCCAGAATATACAAGAGCCTGGTTTGTGTTTGTGCCGGTTCCCTCCATCATCAACGGGCCCACCTGTACCCATTAGTTCAAGCTCGTTAACCCCCATCAGTAAATTCTTCTGGATTTATTTAGTTTAATTGCCTGAAGTCCGGGGGAGGATAAATGTAGCTGTAAAGATGCTGCTGAGCATGTCAGCCGAGAAACCCTGTCTGTTGGACAAGAGGTTCCTCCAGCATGTCACTGCTGAGCAACGACTCTATGATGACGTCACCGGTTCCAAGGACACAACGGCCTTGGCAATCAGTATGGCCACATGACAGGACACTCCATACCCGAGATATCAAGAAATTATGTAGAACATAATATCCCCAACAGCACCTCACACCCACTGGATGTTTTATGTCCATTTGGTCGACAATTCTTCACTATTACTTTACTTTTCAGCTAGATTCGGCCTATATGAATATGACTAAATTCCCAAATTTGACTTTGTCAGTGTCAACGTCGCCATATCATGTATATCAGGCAGGCCTTCTCATACCTTGCACCCAAACTCTAGAACCAAATCTCTGAAGACATATGGACATTCCCAAACTTTGTTCTGCAAAAGGCTCAAAACTCAGTTGTTCAAAACTTACCTTCCCTAGCTGCCAGTCCATGTTACAGAAGAGAAGAGAAATAAGCTGTGTTTATAACTGTTGTTTGATGTTATAGTGTATCTATCATGTTTTATGGAAGTGTCCCATTGCACCTGCGGCTAGGTAGGGGCTCTTAAAACGATAGTAATAAATAAAATTGATAAATAAAATAACAACATATGGCTTACCCCCAATACTGTTTATTGAAAGTGGTACTATGTTCCAGCGATTGATGTTTTATGGAACAGATATGGACTGCGCACCAAGACTTCACTTTGCGCTTTCCGCAGGTCAACAAAGAGAAAAGGATGCTTCATGCAAACATCTTGAACCAACATTCCCATGCAGGAGAAGCATCACCTTAAACTGGTTTAATTTAATACCAGTTCATCCAAGAAGCCCAGCAAATATTCATCACACCACCCCATGGATCATCTAGCCCTCCCTTCTGAAACCTGCTCCCTCGTTGGGGCCCTTTAGCCCCACTATGGGCAGCAGAGGATCACAGACAGAGAGGGATACACCATGGTAGTCTGTGGAGAGGAGTTAACCCATCGGGCATAGAAGTAGGTTAAAAACTACTATTCTCGCAGAAACATCCAAAGGCCTTTCAAAACTAGCCCACTCACTGAGGAAGTTAAGTCTTGAATTTGCATGTCATTGTGACAACTGCATCTTCTGAAATGTGCTGTGGTTCTAGAATTTGATGAGGCACTCCCCAACAAAGGCACATCAGAACTCAGCTAAGAGTCCTTAGAATTCGGCAATGGGGAGATGGTCCTGAGTTAGATAATCAATCAAAAGCCCTTCATTGGAAGGTGAGAACTTATCATTATCGACACCGGGGAATCCACTCCTTCCCCAACCCCACAAAAGAGGTGACAGGCAAGGGAGGAAGGGAGGGAAGACAGGGAGGTCCTGGTGACAACCGAAGGGAGGGCTCTGAACCAAGAGCAGGCTGTCTCCTTAACATTTGAGAACCCATCCACTTCAACCATTCACTTGAGAAACTAAGGGGCATATTTATACTTTTTGGTGCAAAACTGCACTAACACAGTTTTGCATCAAAACGTTTTGCGCCGGCTTACACCATTCTTGAGTGCCAGCTGGGCACCATATTTATGGAATAGTGCAAGCCGGTGCAAAGGGTAGGTTAGTGTAAAAAAAATGACAGCCAGGTGGTGGTGGCGGTATGGGAGAAGGGGGTAATGCACCAAAAAATGACATTAGGCAGGTTAGAGTAAAAAAAAAATTACTCTAACCAGCCTATCGTCATTTTCTGATGCAAAACCATCCATACCACATGAGTCCTGTCTTAGAAAAGACAGGAGTCATGCCCACCACCCCAGTGGCCAGCACAGGGGACCAGGGTCCCCTGGGCATGGCCATTGCACCCAGTGCCATGTAGGGGGGCCCTTTTCAGGCCCCCAAATGGCACTTACATGTACTTACCTATACTTACCTGGGGTGGGATCCCCCATCCTCCGCTGTCCCTCTGGTGTGGGTGGGGGTGTCCCTGGGGTCTGGGGAGGGCACCTGTGGGCTTATTCCATGGTGTTCCACCACGGAAATAGGCCCACAGGTCCCCTAACACCTGCCCTGACCCAGGTGTTAAATAATGGTGCAAAGCAAGCTTTGCACCATTATTTGACCCTTCCTCCTCCCCGTGTGTGATTTTAGCACGGGGGGATAAATATGGCACTAAGGCCATAGAGCCATTTTTTGCATGGGAACGCCTACCTTGCATCTCGTTGACGCAAAGTAGGTTTCTACGTCCAGAAAAATGACTTTAACTCCATATCTTTGGCACTAGGCGGGTCTAGCGCCAAAGTATAAATATGGAATTAGTTTTGCATCCAATTTACGTTAAAACAATTATGCAAATTTGGCGCAAAACAAGTATAAATATGCCCCTGAGTGGTCTTTAGAACTAGATCCACGTTTGGGGTCTCTATACCATATTAAATATTCTGGCCATTGATGTGGCATCCTGTTTATGAAAGGATGATATATGCTAGACGGCTGTGCCATCACAAGCCACTTAGGCCCATATTTATACTTTTTTAGTGCCACATTTGCGTAATTATTCGACGCAAAAGTGGTGCAAACTTACAAAATACAATTGTATTTTGTAAGTTTGTGCCACTTTTGCATCAAAAAGTGGCGCAAATACGGCACTAAAAAAGTATAAATATGTGTAACAAAGAGACGTTCCGGTAAGTATATTTCTATGTATTTTTCTGTATACTTTAGACCCTGACACAGTGAAGCCGTCAGTACACCAGCAATGACACCAACCGTCCGCCTGTAGAATCCCTACCCCAGGTGCTATGCTCGAACTTAGTGACGAACAATAGGCTGAAAGCCTATGTCACCAAGCACGAGCATCGCAACACATCTTCCCCTTAACAAAACAAAGAAAATAAAACAAATGCACATTGACATTTTTAACCAACTCAAATGCCCAGAAAAAAAAAAAACTTAAGAAACAACAAAATAACTAATCATGCATTACAACCCTAATCTTGAAATCTGTTTGGTTTCCTGACCAAACGACCACATCTGCTAGTTTTCTCAGCAAAGCACTCCATTTGACCATTTGTGACAGACTGTTCATTAATCGAATGTCCAGAGTTACAAAGACTTGTCTTCTTCCAGTCCAAAAACCAGTCAAATTTGCATTCCTTGTGTTCCGGACTGATTTCTTCTCATCTGAAACGGAACCAACAGACAAAGATGACATATGCCAAACTTTCCCATCGCTCAACAAAGCTGAATTACAGTAAATCTTTTCAACCCTCAAAGGGTCTAAAAATCGATTACAACCTTTCCCAATAAAACCAGGTTTCTTAACTTTTACCAAATCACCAATTTTTATGTTCTGTTCTTTACATGTGTGTTTTGCATCAAAGTATTGATTACTTCGTTCTTGAGAACACTTAGGGCCATATTTATACTTTTTGACGCACAACTGCGCCAACGCAGTTGGCCGTCAAAAATTTTAACGCCAGCTAACGCCATTCCAAAGTGCCATGCGGGCGCCTTATTTATTGAATGACGTTAGCCGGCGCAGCTGACTGGTGTGCGTAAAAAAAAATGACTCACACCAGGCAGCGCCAGCGTATGGGAAAATGGAGCATGGGCGTCAAAAAATGGGGCAAGTCAGGTCTGAGGCAAAATTTTGGCCTCAACCCGATTTGCACCATTTTTTTTTACGCCCAACCCCCATTGAAATGACTCCTGTCTTAGCACAGACAGGAGTCATGCCCCCTTGTCCAATGGCCATGCCCAGGGGACTTATGTCCCCTTGGCATGGTCATTGGGCATAGTGGCATGTAGGGGGGCACAAATCAGGCCCCCCTATGCCACAAAAAAATAAATAAATAAATACTTACCTGAACTTACCTTAAGTTCCCTGGGATGGGTCCCTCCATCCTTGGGCGTCCTCCTGGGGTGGGCAAGGGTGGCAGGGGGTGTCCCTGGGGGCATGGGAGGGCACCTCTGGGCTCCTTCCGAGCCCACAGGTCCCTTAACGCCTGCCCTGACCAGGCGTCAAAAAATGACGCAAAAGCGGCTGGATGTCATTTTTTAAGGCCCGCCCACTCCCGTGCCTCATTTTTGCACGGGAGTTTAAATAAGGCGCACATGCCTTAGAGTCATTTTTTAGAAGGGAACGCCTACCTTGCATATCATTAACGCAAGGTAGGTGTCCACGCTAAAAAATGACGCAAACTCCAAGATCTTTGGCGCTAGACGGGTCTAACGCCAAAGTATAAATATGGAGTTAGCTTTGCGTCGGATTTGCGTAAAAAAAAAACGACGCAAATCCGGCGCAAACAGAGTATAAATATGCCCCTTAATATTCTGTGTAACTTGTTTAAGAGTCCAATCCACTTTCTTATCCCCAGTCAACCAACCTATGTTATCCTTCCCTACTGGAATCCTACCTCTCATTAATACAAATGGAGAAAACCCAGTGGAGTCACACAGCGTAGTTCTGTAGATCCACAAATTCCTCAAAAAATCACTTTTCCAATCCCAATTACTGGTGTTGGCCAACTGAATGACACCCTTAATCACTCAATTAAATCTCTCCTCTGTGCCATTACCCGCTGGATGATATAAAGAAGTGGTGTTATGCAGAACACCTTTCCTTTCCAAATACTCCTTAAATGTATGTGAAACAAATTATGGACCATTGTCACTCACAATGCATTCAGGTAAGCCTTCTCTCAAAAACACATTGTCCAAAAAATAAATAATTGAGTCAACATCTGCCTTGTTAACAATCTCCACTTCAGGCCATTTAGTAAAATGATCAACTAACACCAGTAAAACCTTTTGTTTGTCTTCATGCATTATCGGTCCAGCAATATAATTTCCAATCCATTCCCATGGCCCATTAGGACACATCAAAGGATGTAAAGGTGGTTTTAACGTTACCTGGGATTTATCAGAACTATAACAAGCCTGACAGTCCCTAACTTTCTTTTCAATATCTGAATCCAACCCAGGCCACTAATAAGCACATTTTACCTTGTTTTTAGTCTTTCAAATACCTAAATGTCCTTCATGACATAAATCAACAATTCTTTGTCTTAAAGAAGTTGAGGTAATAACCCTCCCATTCCTCAACACTAAACCACCCTCTAAAGAAAGTTCATGTCTCAACTCCCAAAAAACACATATCCTCTGATGTAATATGTGTTTTTAGGCCATCCTTTCCTTATATACTCACTAACAACAATCAGCAAGTCATCCTGAATAAGTGTTTGTTCCCACTCCTCCTTAGAAATGCCAGGTAAATCAGCCACAATATTAGCGACTGTAAACGAGTCAAAATCAACATCCACACCACCCTGCGCAGGTAATGGCATTCTGCTTAAAAAATCTGCCACCATATTTTTGACCCCAGGAACATTGTATACTGTAATTAAAATCCAAAAGTCTAACAGACATGCGAGCTATGCGAGGCGAAGCTGTAACTAAACCCTTAGTGATCAAAACCTTTGTAAGAGGCTTATGATCACACCTCAACAGTACGTGGTACCCCCAAATATAGTGTCTGCAGTGCTCCAATACCCATACACAAGCTAATGTTTCACGCTCAATCACGAAATATCTCTCCTCTGTGGGAGTAACTGAATGCAAGGCAAAAGCTATGATTCTCTCAACACCCCCACTGTCAATTTGAGATAGAGTCGCACCAATGCCCTTAGAACTGGCGTCTGCGGTAGCAATACTTTGCAACATGGGATAAAAACCATACAATAGTGGAGCGCTAGCAATCTCATTTTTGATTTCTTCAAACGCATTATCACACTGTTCATCCCACACAAATTTGTTGCTAGTTTTAAGAAGTTGATGCAAAGCAAACTTTTTTTTCAAACATTGCGTACAAATTTGACATAAAATTTGGCAAGACCTAAAAAGGCTCACACATCATCCTTAGACTGAGGTCTTGGTGCTTTCCTCACTGCTTCAGTCAATGCTGATTTGGGTTTGATACCTACTTCTGAGATCTCGTGACCTAAATAGTTTATTTTATTTTCAGCAAACTTGCACTTACTAAGTTCAGCTATTAGGCCATGTAGACTTAATCTTTGCAACACTTCATTAAGAGCCTGGTTATGTTCCTCCTTATCTTTTCCCATTATCAAAATGTCATCCTGGAAAATCAGCATGTTTCTCATGCCTGACAACATCTTATGTATCAATTGTTGAAACATGGCTGCTGCAGAAGCAAACCCAAAAAGTACTTTTTTGAACCTAAAACATCCAAATGGTGTGATGAAAGTTCTCAAACTCCTACTCTCAGCATGTACTGGGATTTGGTGATAAGCAGCTTTAAGATCTATGATAGAGAACCACTTAATATCCTTGGTTCTAGCTAACATTTCATTAATCCTGGGTAAAGGAAACTGATCCACCACAATATTCTTGTTGAGATCCCTAAGGTCAACACATAATCTCAGTTTTCCATTTTTTTAACAACCACCAAGGGTGTAACCCATTCAGAAGACTCCACAGGCTCAATAATACCATCCTTGTGTAACTTGTGTAACTCCTCCTCTACCTGTTCCCATACAGAAACTGGAATACATCTGACTTTGTGTATACATGGGGTGGCATTTGCTTTCAACTGAATCTTGTGTTGGAAACCATTAAGTTTCCCTATGTTACCCCAAAAAACTTTAGGGAATTTTTCTGCAATTCTTTCTATAAATTCTGCATCTTGCTTGACCACAGATACCGGGGTTGCACTACTTGGATCCAAAACTATACCAAATTCTCCTTGATCCCTCCACCCAAGCACACATGGCCCAGTGTCAGCCACATACACCTTGCACATAGCTTGCTTATGTTTGAATTTAACTAACAGTTTTTTATAACCCACTATATTAATGAACTCACCAGTGAATGTTTTTGGAGCAATGTCGGCAAATTCAAAACAATTCCCTAAAACTGGTTCAAAATATTGCCACCACACTTCTTTGTTGACAATAGTGTAAGGAGAACCCGAATCAGCAACCACAGAAATGTCAATACCCTCAATCGGAATTTGACATAAAGGTCTACTGCTGTTACTTTTTACATTTTGCCCATTTTCAATCACATTCAAAATGCATAAGTTAGAATCAGAATCTTCTGAAGAACTATTTTCATTCAAATCACACTCATTCACACACTTCACATACATGTCACAGACACCCAGCTTCCTTTTACCACACACTCTAGCAAAATGCCTCAAAACCCCACAACTTGAGCATTTCTGATTGTGAGCAGGACATTTCTTGTCATTAACCAAATGAAACTTGCTGCCACATCTAAAACAAGATCTCTTGTCCATCAAGTTCACATCTTCTCTATCTCTGCGTAAGGATCCACTTAATTTATTATGGACTTTGTTGCTTTTCGTCACCAAATTTACGGTAGCGTTATCATCCAGTTTAGACACAGGATTATCCTCATTGCGCAAAAAAAGCTTTGGCACATCCTCCTGTTAATTCAGCAGTCTTAACCATTTCAATAACCTCCTGTAACGAAGCTTCTCCTCTTGCCCACAATTTCTCTTGTATATGAGGGTTCAGTGTGTGCATAATCACTTGGTCTCTAATCAAATCATCATGTAAATTTCCAAACTTGCAAGAAAGTGCCAAATTTTCAAGTGCTGCCACAAAATCCTCTAGAGATTCTTCCTGTTGTTGCTTTCGATGGAAAAATGTGTAGAGATCCACAGCTACACACACCGTAGGTTTAAAATACTCAGTAACGTCTTCCAGAGAGTGACTATAAACATCACCTTGAGCTGGTGCTCTCACTTTTTTATGTATACTTTTATAAATTTTTAAACCCTCTGCGCCCAAACAATGTAACAAAATGTTATTTTTCTTCTCCAGTGTGAGTTCCTCTTCATCCTCAAATGTAGAAATATCATTCTCAAAATATTCACTCCACTCTTCCCATTTCAATGTAGGTTCTCCATTTTTAGGCATAAAAGGTTCAGGTGCTGAAATATTCCAAATGTTACCAGAAGCCATTGTTTATTATTTTAATAAATGTGTAGTTTGAACAAAACCCATAAAATAAAAATAAAAAAAATAATAAAAAAATATTGAAACAACCTGTTGTGCTGCCTCCTTTTTTTAAAATAAGTGTTTAAAAAAATGTATAATTAATTATCCAATGTCCCAACCAGTACCATGCAGTTACAAAAGAGACTACTGTGTAAATTTAGAGGCCAGCACAAACAATACAACACAGTGTAGAATTTCTCTTTAAAATTGAACTCCAATACGTGTCAAACTGAACGCGGATTGACAGCAACAGGGTTTGCTGCTTGATTCACTTCTTCACACGCACACGGAAAAGCGCCTGCTGAAATCTGTTGCTCCAAGGAAAGTGCGCAAAGGAGAATGCGCGTGCCACGTAGAGGCTAAATGCCTACAGCCCAACGTTACGCTGTCCAGGGCCAAGGGGGTTAATGTACTCCAAAAAAAAAAACAAGGTATCCTACTTCGCCTCTTCCTCCAATGGGCACTCAGCGTCGACGCACGCCTTCAAGTTGAAACCCGGAAGACGGCTTATGGCTGGAACTGAATCCACACACAGGGGACGTGCAGGTCCTATGTTGGGGTCACTCTTCGCCAAACTTGTAATGAAGAGACATTCCGGTAAGTATATTTATATGTTTATTTCTGTATACTTTAGACCCTGACACAGCGAAGCCATCAGTACACCAGCCATGCCTGTAGAATCCCTGCCCCAGTTGCTATGCTCGAACTTAGTGATGAACAATAGGCTGAAAGCCTATGTCACCAAGGGCGAGCATTGCAACAATATGAGTGTAGGAAGTTGGCTCTGTATATACTATCTCAAAGTAAGAGATAGTGTGCACAGAGTCCAAGGGTTCCCCTTAGAGGTAAGATAGTGGCAAAATTAGATAATTCCAATGCTCTATTTTGTGGTAGTGTGGTTGAGCAGTAGGCTTATCAGAGGGTAGTGTTAAGCATTTGTTGTACACACACGGGCAATACATGAGGAACACACTCTCAAAGACTTAAATCCAGGCCAATAGTTTTTATATAGAAAAATATATTTTCTTAATTTAATTTTAGAACCACAAGTTCAAGATTTGAAGTAAATATATAAAATACAAGGTACTCCACACAGGTAAGGTAGGAACTTTGAATTAGAGCAGTAACATACACAGTTTTAGTTAAAATGGCAATATGCTATTTTAAAAGTGGACACAGTGCAAAAATCAACAGCTCCTGGGGGAGGTAAGTAATGGTTAGTTTTTCAGGTAAGTAAGGCACTTACAAGTTCAAGTTCCTGGGCATAGGCAGCCCACAGTTGGGGGTTCAAGGCAACCCCAAAGTTAACTCACCAGCAACCCAGGGCCGGTCAGGTGCAGAGGTCAAAGGAGGGCCCAAAACACATGGGCGCCTATGAAGAACAGTGGTGCTCCGGTTCCAGTCTGCCTACAGGTAAGTACCTGTGTCTTCGGAGGGCAGACCAGGGGGATTTTGTAGAGCTCTGGGGGGGGGACAAGTAGCCACACAAAACACACCCTCAGCGGCACAGGGGCGGCCGGTTGCAGTGTGCAAAACAGGCTTCAGGTTTGTAATAGAAATCAATGGAGGGAACCGGGGGTCTCTGGGCTAGGCAGAGGGTTGCCTGATGGTCAGTCCTGCCCTGAAGTTTGGTTCCTTCTGATCCTGGGGGCTGCGGGTGCAGTGCTTGGTCCAGGCATCGGGTTCCTTGTTACAGGCAGTCGCGGTCAGGGGGAGCCTCTGGATTCTCTCTGCATGCGTTGCTGTGGGGGTCCAGGGGGGTCGTCTCGGGTTACCCACGAGGTCGCAGTCACCTGGGAGTCCTCCCTGTAGTGTTGGTTCCCTGGAGCTTGAGCCGGGGGCATCGAGTGTAGAGGGTGAAGTCTCACGCTTCCAGTGGGAAAAGTGAGTTCTTTAAAAGTTGCTTCTTTGTTGCAAAGATGTTGCTGTGGGTGAACAGTGCCGCTGTTCTCTGGAGTTTCTTGGTCCTTTGGGTTTCAGGGCAGTCCTCTGAGGCTTCAGAGGTCGCAGGTCCCTGTCGGATGCGTCGCTGTGTAGTTTTCTTTGAGTCAGGAGACAGGCCGGTAGGGCTGGAGCCAAAGCAGTTGTCATCTCCATTGTCTCTGCAGGGCTTTCACGTCAGCAGTCCTTCTTGTTTCAGGTTGCAGGAATCTGATTTCCTGGGTTCTGGGGTGCCCCTAAATACTGAATTTAGGGGTGTGTTTAGGCCAGAAGGGAAGAAGCCAATGGCTACTGTCCTGGAGGGTGCCTACACCCTCTTTGTGCCTCCTCCCTGAGGGGAGGGGTGCACAACCCTAATCCTATTGGGGGAATCCTCCAAACTTAAGATGGAGGATTTCTGAAGGCAGGGCTCACCTCAGCTCAGGACACCTTAGGGGCTGTCCTGACTGGTGGGTGATTCCTCCTTGTTTTTCTCATTATCTCCTCCAGCCTTCCTGCCAAAAGTGGGGGCAGTGGCCGGAGGGGCAGGCATCTCCACTAGCTGGGATGCCCTGGGGTGCTGTAACAAAAAGCATGAGCCTTTGAGGCTCACCGCCGGGTGTTACAGTTCCTGCAGGGGGAGGTGAGAAGCACCTCCACACAGTACAGGCTTTGTTCCTGACCACAGAGTGACAAAGGCACTCTCCCCATGTGGACAGCAGCTCGTCTGGTTGTGGCAGGCTGGCAGAAACTGGTCGGCCTAGCACTAGGAGTCGGACTGGTATTCAGGGGGCATCGCTAAGATGCCCTCTGGGTGCATTTTACAATATATCACACACTGGCATCAGGGTGCATTTATTGTGCTGAAAAGTTGGATACCAAATTCCCAGATTTTGGTGTAGCCATTATGGAACTGTGGAGTTCGTGTTTGACAAACTCCCAGACCATATACTCCTTATGGCTACCCTGCACTTACAATGTCCAAGGTTTTGCCTAGACACTGTAGGGGCATAGTGCTCATGCACATATGCCCTCACCTGTGGTATAGTGCACCCTGCCTTAGGGTTGTAAGGCCTGCTAGAGGGGTGACTTACCTATGCCACAGGCAGTGTGAGTTTGGCATGGCACTCTGAGGGGAGTGCCATGTCGACGTAGTCATTTTCTCCCCACCAGCACACACAAGCTGTGAGGCAGTGTGCATGTGCCGAGTGACAGGTTCACAGGGTGGCATAATACATGCTGCAGCCCTTAGAGACCTTCTTTGGCATCAGGGCCCTTGGTACCAGGGGTACCATTTACAAGGGACTTATCTGAGTGCCAGGGCTGTGCCAACTGTGGGAAAAAAAGGTACAGCTTAGGTAAAGAACACTGGTGCTGGGGCCTGGTTAGCAGGGTCCCAGCACACTTTCAATCATAACTGGCATCAACAAAAGGCAAAACGTCAGGGTGTAACCATGCAAATGAGGCATTTCCTTAAATTGCGCCTTAGTTTACTATCTACGCTTTACTGCCCTTCAGTCATGCCCCCATCATTGATGCCAAGTGTGGAAACCAAGGCATAGTGAAGTGATGTCCCTACGATGGACGAGGAGTCTAGAATATACAGGAGCCTGGTTTGTGTTTGTGCCGGTCCCTCCGCCATCAACGGGCCCACCTGTACCCACTAGTTCAAGCTCACTAACCCCCATCAGTAAATTCTTCTGGACTTATTTATTTTAATTGCCTGACGTCCTGGACAGGGTAAATGTAGCTGTAAAGAGCTGCTGAGCAAGTCCGCCCAGCAGCCCTGTCTGCTGAACAGGAGGTTCCTCCGGCACGTCACTGCTGAGCGTCGACTCTCCGATGACGTCACCGGTTCCAAGGACAACGACCTTGGCAATTAGTATGGCCGCACGACAGGACACTCCATACCAGAGATATCAGGAGGTAATGAAGAAAATAATATCCCCAAAAGCACCTCACGCCCATTAGTTATTCTATGTCCATTTGGACTATTACGTTACTTTTCAGCTAGATTTGTCCTATATGTATATAACTAAAATACAAACATATATACTTACCCTTGCTGCCTCACATGTAGACAATGACTCAAACTTTAACAACTATAATTTAAGCACATGTCGAAAGATATTCGCCAAATTCCTTCTGGATACGGAGAATGACCGGAAGGCCCTGTGTGTGTCCTAATAGCTGTATGCCAGCCTCTGCCCCTCCCCGCCTCACTCCCGGGTCTGATCGCCTGGCTGCCGACCCAGTGAGCAGATGGCACATTAGCAGCAGCAATCATCCCTCTCAAGGGGAACCACAATGTTGATTCTGAAAATTGCGATTATATCAGATTGTAAAATCGGATGGATTCTATCTCCGGCAGAAAGCAAATTAAAGCGCTTACTTTTCATCTTCTGACGAAAAGAGACATCAAGTTGACAGCACTCGAGTCGACCTAAAAGAGTGGAAAAACATCAGTAAAAACACACTGTCGGCTCATGATGAGACCTGACAGGCTGCTCAGGCGTTCGCCTCAATTTGCTTCAGTTTGATGTCTGCGCTTGGAGTACTTTGACATTACGCTAATGCAGTATAATTAAGGGAACTTATTCTTCAGGTGTCAAGCTAGCTCGTCGGCTGCTCACATCACATGTGGTATCGGTTAACACCTGGAAGCCACGAGTTTCTAACCAACAACACGCAAACTGCATGTCAGACCCACATCATCCAAAAGTGTGCGCACTGTGAAGCGGAAGTTACGGAAAGGGGTTAAAATGTCATTACGACAACGGGCGGAAAGTCAGTTACATCTACGATCCCGTCCCTGTGGCGTTAATCCCAACTTCAGACAAGAAACTTCCATAAAATATGCTGTAAATAGAAGACTTTTGCACTCTATGGCCCATATTTATACTTTTTTTAGCGCCTGGTTTGCGCCGCTTTTTGACGCAAATGCGGCGCAAACACAAAATACAATTGTATTTTGTAAGTTTGTGCCGCATTTGCGTCAAATAATGACGCAATTGCGGCGCTAAAAAAGCATAAATATTATGTTTTTCCTTCAAAAGTTTCCCATGTCGCACCTTTAGTATTTCACAAGGGCACTCTGGATTAATGTGGATAGACCCTGTTCCCTTCATCAGTCTGTGACCCCTGGGTAGCAGATCAGTGCTTGAAAAGCAACTTCTTGAACCATAGCTCTGTCCTATTCTATTTGGCACTTCCACAATGGCTGAGGTTCAGGGAAGGGTCGTGAAATGGCTTGCTGCCTGCTGGGCAGACGTTCAAGATCGCTCTTTATCTGAGATCAGCAGGGTTGCAGCCTGGACTCATCTCATACTTTTGTTCACTGCCATAGACCCCAGGATGTTAAAAGCGATGGAAGGAACTTTGATGTGGACGTGCTTATTTCTGTTCTGTTATGAAGAATATCGGCAAGTAGTTAGGACAATATTGGCCATACAGCAGTGCTTAATTTGTGCTTGTTGTTTCCGGTGCTGAGCACCGGCACTTATTTTGGAGAGCCGGCGATTATTCTTCTGCCCCAAGCATTAACTGCACATATGGGCAAGATGGAGGAAGAGAAAAACGAAAAAGCGTCACAATGGGAGAAAGCAGAAAGCAGCAAAAGTGAGCTGAAGGGGCAGGGAGTGGCTTTAAATGGATTCAAGAGGTCCGAGATGGCTTCAGGATTACACTGCCTCAGTGTATACCCTCATTTAATTGCAGCAGCCGTGTGTTTAAGAGGAGGGCTTTGAGCACCAGCACTTTTTATTTACAAATTAAGCACTGCCATACAGCTTTATGAAGGTTTACTTGAGCATCCACACAGTGACCACAGAAGGCCACTTAAAAAAGCGCAGAATCAGCTGCCATATTTAACACCAAGAAAAGGTAATGGCTAATTAGTGTGGTGGTTGAAATTCGACAAGGAGGTGTTATGTGCAGCTACTGCAAAAGGTGAATGGCAGTTGGTACCACCTGAAGGAAAGAAGTGCTGACCTTAGATTAAACGTCTTTTAAAAAAAAGTTTGCAGTGGCTCTCAGAGCCAATGTACTGGAATATTAAGGCATCTTTACATATGTGAAGCATGGACGGCCATGCTGGATATGGCATAGAAGGGCAATGACAAGAATACATGAATGAAAGACTGCACCTATGCAGTTTGCAGCCTCTATATGCAAAGACATAATGGTGAGTAAAGTCAAGTGGATACAATGGTGGGCCTTTCCTACATGGTCGCAAAAAAGTGTGCTGCATCGAGTCACAAAGTGCCCTTATCACACAGGAACATGTGCCAGAGTGGGTTAGCCTAACATGTGGCAAAATACCCAAAACATGACTAGTGGAAAAAACGCGCACTATTGTTTAGAGCAGATCTCGTGTGAAGGTTCAAATATTCGAGTTACAGTGGCATAGCCAGTTGACTTCTCAGGAAGGTGAGTTGGTTATTGGGCGCCTACATCAATATTTTGTATTTCTAGCTGCAGGAGTAAGACACTTATCGAGATACTTTTCCAGTTTGAATGTTGTACACGTTTTCCTTCGGGCCCGAAGAGTGAACAAACCACAAACTCGTTGTTAAGGGGTAAAAGGCCGCTTTAATAGAACAGGTCTGGCAATATATAAACACCTTGGCATAAAGCCTTACAAAACTACATAACCTCACTAATACATAACTTCCTCCTATCCCCTCCCCCTCCCTCTAAAGAACCCATTCAACCTACCCCTTATGCCTACCACCTTGACCTGACCTACCCCTTACCCATCCCTTCTAAAATTCCCCTTGCCTTGTGTAAATTCCCTGTCCACTGATTTTTATATCGATCCCTTTCCCCACCCGAAATGCTTCTTGACCATAAACCCCCCGCAGCCAGACCTGACTACCAGCAGCAAAAATAATAAAACCCACCCCAACTCCCCCTTTAACATACAAACACATCTAATGAACCATTAACCAAAAACAAACCCAGACCTGTCCTGTCAAAGCTAAAACTTATTAATGCCCAACCTACAACACCTCACTAAATGCAAATCACCTCCAGCCACAAAACAGCAAACAAAAAAGGGGTACGAAAACAAAGAATCAATGCAAGGGAGGGCGGGCGGGCACGAAGACAAACACGCCTACTGGGTGTGACGACGGCCAAAGAGGCCGCCCACACCCTGACCCTGTCTTTTATCCTCACACCAACAACCCGCCCCTTCCTGCACAGACTACCAATCCCCAACTCATCAGTGGCCTGTACCACTCCGGCCCGAAAAGCCCGGGGGGAGACCGGGCAAGCCCTCTGCTCCCCCCGAGCCCCCATCGGGCCCGAAGAGTGAACAAACCACAAACTCGTTGTTAAGGGGTAAAAGGCCGCTTTAATAGAACAGGTCTGGCAATATATAAACACCTTGGCATAAAGCCTTACAAAACTACATAACCTCACTAATACATAACTTCCTCCTATCCCCTCCCCCTCCCTCTAAAGAACCCATTCAACCTACCCCTTATGCCTACCACCTTGACCTGACCTACCCCTTACCCATCCCTTCTAAAATTCCCCTTGCCTTGTGTAAATTCCCTGTCCACTGATTTTTATATCGATCCCTTTCCCCACCCGAAATGCTTCTTGACCATAAACCCCCCGCCACACAGGAAAACCCGGTAGGCGTTTTCCTGCCCCACCCGACCCCTTCTATCTATCCCATAGCTTAACCCCCAACAGGTCCGCAATCATCATTCGTAACTCAAACAAATAAATCTCATTACCCAAAAAGGATAAATGAACCCCATCCTGACGGAAAAAACCTACATCTGAACCGCTAATATTGTCATGCCTCAACACAGAAAAACCTTGAACTCGACAAAAAGACCTCATTTCCCTATTCACCTTCTTTCGCTGTTTCTCTATGCCTTGAAAAGAATGAGCCCCCCTCCAGACCCTCCGAGGTACCAGTCCAGTCCAGACAATGTGTGTCCCTGACCACTTCTCCTTAATGCGTAGCAAATCTAACTTCATTGCCTTCAGTAAACCTATACCCGAAAGGGAAACCAAATCATTTTCGCCCAGATGAATAACCAATAAATCAGGGCAAACACCTTGCCGAATCCTTTGTGAAAGAACATATAAAAGCTCTCCCCACCTCATCCCACTCTTACCCACCCAACTAACTTTAACCCTCACACCATCCAAACCCAATTGTCGACCAAAATGCCTTGTCGCAGCCTGCTTCTCCGCCCAGCGAATGAATGAGTGCCCGACGATCCACACTGTACATACTCCGTCTGGACCCCCAACACAACCTATGAAGCAAAAAAGATGTTAAAAGTATGTCTCACCCCCTCACTGTAAGCCCGCCCCAAAGGAAAGGACCCCGAAACGGACAGCTAGAACAGAAGGAAAAAAGCAGACAGTTGAAGGAGCAAAAGCGCAAATTTGAAAAGAACCCCTTCACCATGAAAAATCACCCTATGATCATTTATCTGCTCTAATATAACGTTTAAAACACTGCGACCTCCACCTACCCAAGTTTTGGATTACTTGATCACTCCTCCCCAGTCTCCTGGCTTCTGTTGCCGCGCCAATCCTAAACGAATGAGTCCCGTATAATCCTGGATCCAAACCCAACCGCCTCAAGCACATTTTTAAAACCGCCAAAACCTGAGATGCCGATAAAGAAGAACCATCCTGATGTAAAAATACAAACCTTGCAGACTCCGGTAACTTACCTGCAAATATGAACCACGACCTAACCGGACAATCCTGAGAGCCTGTACGCCGTAAAACAACCTCCTGACCCCTGCCCAACTGATCCCCTTTGGTTTTACCCAACCAAACAACAACATCCCCTCCACTTACCTGTACATTGGAAATTAATAAACCTTCCCTCCCTTTTAAACCTAACAACTCTGAAATACGAAACGCTCCATGAAAAAGCCAAGCAATGCATAAGGATAACAAACCCACCTCCCATTCTGAAAAACAAACCACTTCCAGTGCCCGTAAAATGGCCCGCAATAATTGGGACGTGATTGGCCTCCTTCTATCCCACCTTGCACCTCCCGACCTGGCCCACCCCGCTAAAATCCGCCTGCAAATCTCCCCTTCCACTGGGTCATAACCCCAAAAATACTTACCGTAAAATGATATTCCCGCCAACTTACCTGCAATTGTAACAGCAGACAAACCTTTATCAATCAGATGCATAATGAAGCGAACCGCCATATCCCGTCTCCTAATGACGACGTCATCCCCCCCAACCACTTCCACCGCTCCTGCTTCCAAGAATTCCAACCAGGCCTGACCATAACTCTTCCTTGTAGATGGGGCTATAGACCGCTGTACCAGCTCCAACATTCTTAATCTCCCAAAGCCCACAACTCCCCCGGTACCAGCGTCTTCTCCGTATCCGCTCCCGGTGCTAGACCACGGAACCTCTGCCACTGAAAACGAGATAGGGCATCAGCAATGTCATTATTGATTCCAGGGATGTACTTAGCCTTGAACAGAACATTGAATTTTAAGCAATGCAACAAGAAAATACGCAGCAATTTCAACACTTTAACATCCTTCGCCTTTTGCGAATTCACCAAGGCTACCACTGTCTGATTGTCCACATTAAACACCACATTCCGATTAGCCAAATGGGATCCCCAGACTACCAACGCCACTACTAAAGGAAAAAATTCCAAAAAGGCAATGCTATGCCTTGCTTCTTTCCATTTCGCTGGCCAAGCCTCAGCCATCCAATGACCATCCCAAAACAGCCCGAAACCGTGGGCACCAGATGCATCAGAAAACAACTCCACCTGCCAAAACCAATCCGAATCATCCACCAACATAGACACTCCATTAAACTCCTGCAAAAAACAAATCCACATTTTCAGATCCTCCTTCACCTGAGCCTTGATCCTAATGTGATGATGCGGTAACGTCGCACCTCTCATTGCAAAACCAAGTCTCCTACAAAAGGCTGTGCCCACTCTGACCACCTTACAAGCGAAATTCAAATGACCCAGTAATTCCTGAGCTCGCCGCAACTCCAACTTATGTCTTTTGACCGTGTCTTCCAAAAGCAAAATCAACTGCCTCACTTTGTCCTGAGGTAACCTCACCTCCATCCTCAACGAATCCAGCTCAATGCCAAGAAAGCTAATACATGACACAGGGCCCTCCGTCTTCTCCTTTGCCAGTGGAACCCCAAATTCAGCCATCAAGTCCTCAAACTCCAACAAAGCCCTGCCACATGAACCTGTTCCTGCCGCCCCCACAAAGAAAAAATCATCTAAGTAATGTGTCGTCAACCTGTCCCCTCTCTTGTACTGGAAACACCACTGCAAAAACGTGCTGAACATTTCGAACAGGGAACAAGAAACCGAACAACCCATTGGGAGCATGCGATCCACATAAATCGCACCCCTGAACTGAATCCCCAACAAAGAAAAATCTTCCGGATGAACAGGCAATAACCGAAAAGCTGATTTAATGTCCGCTTTTGCCATCTCTGCCCCTTGCCCACACTTCCTCACCAAAGCAACAGCTTCATCTACTGATGCATAGTGCACAACAGTGTCCTCAACAGCAATAAAATCATTGACTGAACTCCCCGCTGGCCAGGACAAATGATGAATCAGCCTGAATTCACCTGTCTGTTTTTTCGGAACCACTCCTAGGGGCGAAATAGTCAAATTGGCCAAAGGCCACTCCGAAAAGGGGCCTACAATTCTTCCCAATTACAATTCCTTGTCCAATTTTGCCTGAACCACCTCCGGATAAGTCCTTGCCGATTTCAAATTATTGGCCCACCTTCGCACTCTAGGACCTTGATAGCATAAACGAAAACCTTCAACAAAACCACTCCACAACACCTTCGCTTCATCCCTTCGGGGATACCAACGTAGCCAATAAGAAATAACTTCACATTTAATAGGCGTAGGGCCCTTTTCCAATAACCTGCTGAATCTGGCCTCTGCCCCTGTCACCACCTCTATTTTGCTGTCCCTGCCATCCCCAGTGCATGCCTCCAAAACACTGAAAAGCTGGGTGCCTGCCTCCACAATGGGAGCAATCATGCCGAAATCTACAGGACTGCCCATTGCAGAAGCTGCTGTTAAATGCCCAGCAAGACCCATTTCCTTGCAACTGCCCACGCTGTCCAAAACCCACCCCAAATTGGGTGGGACGCCCTTGAAAGGGCTTATATTGTACCGGAAGACCACTTGCAGTGTGCGTAGTAGGAGCATACCTGGCCGTCCTTAACCACTGCATCCACAACTCATTATCTATCTCCCCCCAAGCTTTGGATGGGTCCATCGCCTTCCTTGCACGAAATTCCTCGTCATACCGAAACCACCCAAATCCCCCATAATCCATTTGGGCCCGCCGCACCACATCCATATATTTAAACAAAGCAATACACGAATCCTTGTGCCTTTCACAATAGACGCTTGCATAAATCAGAAAGGCTGATGTCCAATTTTCAATATTTGTAGGAACTTTAGGTCTCCTGGCCAATTCCCACTCCTCCTCCTTTGACCCTTCCTTCGCTTGCACCTCTCTATGCAATAGTTTAAACACATCCACAAATTCCCCTTTCCAAATCTTATCTTTCAAATTCTGAGTGAGATGCGCCCCCAAAGGCATCGCCACTCCCATGTACGGCAATTTTTTACCTTTTACCGAAACCTCCGCACCTACTACACCCCCTGCCTGTACTGACTCCTGCAAAACCTTTGACCCATCCTCTTCACGAACATCCCCAGTAACCTCTGACTTACCTGCCCCATCCTCTTTAATGTCATCCACCTGTACAGAAGCATCAACCCCACCGAAACCACATACTTCCCTCCCATAATTACCACCAACAATTCGACCCATCCCCATCCCCAGCTCACCTCTAGGTAAATTCCCCACCGAGGCCCTGCGACGAATCCCAGAATGATCGCCCTGGACCACCTCCGGAACCGTTGACTGCAACACCGGTGCTGCTACCCTTGTATCCTGGTCGTCCTCGTCGTCGTCATAATCGAGCATAGTTTCTTCAAGCCTTTCAAGCCTTTCGAAACTTGCACCAGCGCCCCAGCTGGTGGAGGGCTGCTCATTTTCCAAAACTGAGCCCGCACCGTGACCCAGTGAACCTCGTACAACCGTTTCCCTCGTCGTCAGGTAAACCGCTCCGGAATTTACCCTCCCTTCTTTCCGGTGTATCAAAGGCGCCCTGGCCTTAACCGGGAAACTCTGCCCACCAGCATGCCGCCCAGCATCCTGATGCACCGTCAATCCACCCGGCCTGCCCGGAAACCGAGGAGCGTCACACCCAGCGCTAACCTCTTGCAAAGCTGGCTTCCTCCTATCCAGCAAAACCTTACCCTTATCCCTATTCACAAAACTACCTACCTGACCATAAACCAAACCTGTTACCAACACACCTTCCTGATCCACCAGATCCACCTGTTCACCCACCTGCAAAACATTCTGTGCGCTAACATTTCCTTCAAAACTCCTTACGCTTGAACACCTCACCAAACTGGACTCCTTCAAACCATCTGCCCCAGCTCCTCTACTCAAAAAATTCACATCCTGCTCAGCCATAAAGCTTTCAACCAAACCAAAACTCTCCTGTCCCTCTTGCTCCTCGTCAGATATAACAATGACGTCCTCTTCCCGGTCCCTGCCCTCCTCCGCCTTCTGTCTTTCTGCCAAAAGCCTTTTCTCCGATAAAATTACACCCGAATTGCCCTTTCCCATGGGCGCCGCCATTTTGACTGTGCCCCCCAAGGTCCTTTCATCTAAAATGGCCGCCTCGCGTTCAAACGCGTTGTTACGCTGCAATTGGGCTTGTTTTAACGCCCGCCCACGACGCAGAGTGCCTGAAGCGCGCGCGCTGCCAAGCCGCGCCCCCTGCCTCTCACTTATAGCCACCGCACTCACTCGGCCCACCCCCCTCCCTCCAGCCGCCACTCTCCGCGCGAGAGAAACCCCGGATCTTCTCAAAAGATGTCCCGTTCCTCTCCTACGAGGAACCACAGCCCCCGCCACTTTTGGAAACGGCTCCACATCCTCCTGCACACTAACAGGTGAGCGTGATACTTTCCGACCATCTGCGCTTTTATTTTTAAACTTCTTAAGCTTTCCCGACGGCGGGGAGCAAGCTGCCACTGCCGCACTAACACCTTGCGCAGACAACCTCCTCGGCCTTTTCAAGCCCACCCATGCTTCCTCCAAGACCCCATCCTTAATTAAATCTTCCCTACCCTCATCCCTCAATATTTTAAGGGCCTGCACCACTTTGCTCAATTCCATATCTTCAAGCCACCAATTTCGATCCTAAACACAACCACAGCCAAATAACTCCACTACGCTAGAACAAATCAATATTAATTATACGCTCCACCCCAAAAACGCCTCCAAAACCAGTATAAAACGCCTACCACAAGCCTACAAAAAACTCCAGCACGAAGACAAACACGCCTACTGGGTGTGACGACGGCCAAAGAGGCCGCCCACACCCTGCCCCTGTCTTTTATCCTCACACCAACAACCCGCCCCTTCCTGCACAGACTACCAATCCCCAACTCATCAGTGGCCTGTACCACTCCGGCCCGAAAAGCCCGGGGGGAGACCGGGCAAGCCCTCTGCTCCCCCCAGCCCCCATACCGGGATGTGTTTGACACAATAATGTACGTGAGTAACAGGATGAAGTGCCAGTGCAACCTGGCGGTGTGGGCAATGTATGAGTTAGTCAGGAGTACGTTATCAACTTTATTTATGACTGGAAAGAATGTGGAGTCACAAAAAACATTATTTCGTTTCAGTTCATATGGACACCACGTGATTAAATAGTCTTATAAACTGTCAAGATTGCATTATTTGCTCAAATAAAAAAAAATGCTGTCTTGGACCTCAACAATAGCTCTAGCTACAAAAAACAAGCATTGGCAATGCCAATCGGTCTATCTTATGAATGCACTGTCAAGCCAGACCTAAAAATCAATGTAGGTTAATGACTTTCCTACTCCCATCTCTGTTGCTGCCAAATAAAAACAGCACTTTTTATTCTAAGACACATTAATGGCATTACAATGTAATGTATGTGCCCTGAAAGTTCAACCTTAGGCAGCTGAATTAATAAACAAAAAAAAGTGATCACACCTACGTGGAAGCCATACACCTATTTGTGTGGAAGCACACAACTTCTGCCCAATCAAAAGATGTAGTTCATACTCCCAACGTGTGGACAGAGCCAAATCCCCTCTCCTGCAGGTTCTCACATCATTGTTTGATGATCATAAGCCAGACCATAAAAATGTTGTAGTGCCTGAAAGACACAATTGCTGTTTAATACCAGCAGGAGGTGCAGCAAATGTCTCTACATAGATAACAGGCAGGTAGTCATAAAAAAGGAAAATTAAAATCCTACTGGCATTATTGAAATTCGGGGACATATTTATTAGACCCTTGCGCTACTGGAGCGTTATGTTTGTGATGCTTCTGAGGCGCTTCTGAGGCGCAGTCTACAAACTCATATCTATGAGGCCATTCAAAGCCACTTTGAAGGGCTTTGAATGGCCCCAAAAATATGGAGTGAGGCAAGGAAGTGGAAATCGTTGTGGTGCCTTACAGTGTGCTTTGGAGGTGTCCCATGGGAGTTGAAGTGGGGTTCCCACGCAACACCCATGGTTTTTTAGGCTTCCCCAGATTTACAATACCACATAATCCTGGGGATGCGCCAAAACCTTATGCCTCCAGAGGTGAGGCGTAACTGAGAAATATTTTAATTTCTCCGTCTTCTGTCCTCTCCATGTGACGCATTCTGCAGCACACATAGAAAGAGGAAAACGCCACCCTGGATTGTTTTTGTGAAGGGAGGTGCGCCTTCCTGCACAAAAACAATCTTGCGTTCAACACAGGCACCCTTGCCCCATGGTGCAAGGGTGTCAGCATTGGCGCTAGATTGCCGCACCAGCTCAGGGGGCATTCACAGGAATGCACAGTATTGCATAAATATGGTACATTCCTGCCCTTTCACTTTGGTGTAGGGCAGCACAGCAAAGTGACTTGCTGCGATGCCCTATGCCAAAACCCCGTAAATGAAGACCTTAGTTTCTAAATACCCGAAACACTTGCAAAAATTGACGAGTTAATTAATAAGTATCTTAATGGATTTTGTAGCTCACTGTTGTAGCAATTCTGATCCTTCAGAGTTAGTAGGAATTTAACATTACTAAACATATTCACATAGGCAATCATATTAACGTCACAATGCGCCTGCATTTGGTTTTTATGATTGGTGGTCAGAGGGTGACAGTACACATCTAATTTATGAATCTGTGGTTATTATAAATAGAAAAGAAAAACGAGCCAGGTAAAAATGCAGAATGACAACTTTATGCAAAAGTCAATTGCCAAAACTTGTTTTTCATGATTTTCGTTAAAGAAAATACTTCGGACTGGTAGCTAATACCAGTTCAGGTAAACTACAACATTCCTTGCCATTCTAAAAGAGCCTTAAAGGAAGCATAAAACAACTTATTTAACGAAATCACTAGAAGTCGGGCAAGTTATTTTAAAGCAAAGTTTATTGTTTTTTAATTTACTTAAAAAATAACCAATAAATTGGCATAACTCAGGTCACAGCTGTACTTTTCCTTGCATTATTCAAGCTACTTTTGTACATATCAATGCACACAGAATGGATTATTCTGTCTAAATAGCTGATAGGACTATCACTGCAAGTACCTTTCTCTTCCTTGAAGTCATCATAATGTTGTGAGTCTGCCATGTGATGCTTATTCACCCCACACTTTTTCAGATTTCTTTGAGCACCCCCTCTCTGTGTATATTGCCCTCTTCTTCACCATGCACCACCCCGTACCACTTCTCCAACCTTGTTTCTTAAGTATTTTATTTTTTGTAATGTTGTTCTTCGTCATTATTAAGACCAGGTTACCAAACAGTTTAGGTATCTATGTAAGTCTTGCACGTTCCATATTCCTAGTAAAAAAGTAGGTTCCTCTAGTATTAGGTATACTCCCATGTGCCTGCCCAATTTGCACAGGATTTCATTCCAGTGTTTTGCAATGAGCAGGCAGCTCCATTTTGTGACTAAGAAGGTCCACTGCTGACCGCAGTCTCAGAGGCATCCTCGCGTGTCTCCCTGGCAAATTATACCATTTGAATTCTCACATAATAAAGTGCATGATATTTTTGTATCAGCCTTAAATTTGATCTTACAGACACCTCCAAGAGCTGCATTAGGGCTTCTTTCCAATCTTCATATGTACAGAAATTACATAAAATTCTGCCAGACAGAGTGCGTTAGACCGGTGGCAATACTACCATCCCTAACTATAATTGCAAAATTTGCCATTTTCTGCTGAAGTATCTTTATAAATTAGTACTCTTGGGGTTGTGAAAGGATAGCCGACATTGTACCCTGAGTTTTGGGTCATCTCAATATCTCCGGTCCCATTTTATCATCTGTCAGCTGCCACACTCTTACCCGGATTCCCTACACAGAGTAATACATTAAAACACAAATATCAAGGACCATCCTAGGAGTTGGCCTTCCGGGGTCCAGCTCATACGGTGATAGAAACCGGCCTGATTATCTGTTTCCTTCCTCCCTCAGCTCATATGTTGGCTGAACGGGGACTTGGAGATGCTGCATCCTGTGTGGGAACTGGTTTCAAACAAAACAGCTTAACCATTGCACCCTTTCACTGACAGCTGACAGTTTGGATCTTCAAGGCCTATATTCACATGGCAACGATTCATCCGGAAAACCACAAATGTTTTACCTGGCAAGTCTCTAATTGTATCATAACTGGAAAGTGCTCAGCATTTGTGAGCCTAAGTTGCCCTATGAGGAAATACTCCTTTATCTAATAGCCCGAACATGTCTACTTTTCACCTTTTTTAACGGAAAAAGTAATTTACTACTTTTTCTACCCCATGGCAACCTTAAGTAACAGAGCGTGCACCTTCTTATTAAAATGGCTGTAGCTGTGCTAACAATGCTGTTTATCTGTAACTGAAGGAGGATATTGTGCTGTTTAGATCTTTACAATTTTAGACACCGCAATGAGGATTCTTACACTTTAATATTGTCAGTTATTAGCTAATGTTATCTCTTGTGATGCATCATATTTTGTTTACAATCAACTATTGTATCAACGTATTTGACTTTAAATTCATGGGTGAGAACGTCTTCAAAACTGAGTTATTTTACAATTGATGTTGTTCAAATATTAAGTACTACATTCATATTATAAATTGTATAATATTTATGATATATTATTTAATTTGCATATATTTCTAAAATTTGTAGATTGGAAAAAATCTTATAAGAATCAATTTGAACCTTCATTTATGTCATTAAAGAGCCAGCAAATCTGAAGTAGCACTAGGATATTGTAATTTGAAGTACCGTCTCATTTTGGAGATTTTGAGGATTCAGCAGACCAGAGGTCTGCAACAGTTCGTCAGTTTCATTGTCCCATCAAACTTATGCTCCCTCACCGACTTTCAGATGACAGGTCCTAAAGTCTCTCCACTGTCAAAAAATCTTGATTCAGCTAACGGACCACCAGGTTACAAAGACTGTAATAATCCTTGTTAGAAATGGGGTCCTTGGTTGGCAGTCAGGTTACCGCCTGTCCAAGTAAGGACCCTCATTCTAGTCAGGGTAAAAGAGAACCACCTTCAGTTAACCCACGCTCACCCCCTTGGTAGCTTGACACAAACATGCAGGATTAATTTCAGAAGCAAGGTGTAAAGTATTTGTACCAACAAACACAGTAACTCAGTGAAAACACTGCAAAATGACCCAACACAGGTTTAGAAAAATAGATAATATTTATCAAAACAAGACCAAAACGACAAAAATCCAACATGCACAAGTCAAGTTATGAATTTGAAAAGCAAGAGAGTCTTAAATGCTTTAGAAAACAGTGAGAATGTTGTTAGCATACAAATGTACCTGGGTAGCGTCAAAATAAAGCCACACGGGCGAGTGTGCGTCGAAAAAGATCCATGATGCGTGGATCTCTCACCTGCAGGTGACATCATGTGTAGTTCTTCCTCCGGTCAGGCCAGCGTGCATCGTTTCTTCTCTCCCGCAAGAGAGCGATGCGTTGACCCAGATGGGCACCTCAGGTCCGTGCAGGCTTTGCATTGATTTTCCACGCCCAGAGATGTTGCATCGAAATCCGGTCGCAGGGTGTCAAGAACCCACACTGGGTGGGGGCTTGCGTCATTAACAGCAGCCGCTGCGGGTGTTCCGCATTGTTTCTCCAGCCACGTTGTGTTGATTTCCCAGCTGCGATGCCGGTGGAGCATCGATTTTAGCTGCAAGGCCGGTGGCGCATCATTTTTCAGCCACAAAGCGGGTGGTGCATCAAAAGTTTCCCTGCACAGTAGACTTTGCGAGGATTTCTGTCCTTTTTTGGAGTTTCTTCACCAGTGGGAAGTCACAGCCCTTTCAGGTGTAAGTGACCACTCCTCCCCTCAGCCCAGATGGCCCATCAGGATACGCAAACTACCCCCCAGCTCCCTTTGTGTCACTGTCTAGAGGAGAGGTGCAAACAGCCCAACTGTCAAACTGACCCAGACAGGGAATCCACAAACAAGCAAAGTTACAGAATGGTTTAAGCAAGAAAATGCCTACTTTCTAAAAGTGGCATTTTCAAACACACAATCTAAAAAACAACTTGACTAAAAGATGTATTTTTAAATTGTGAGTTCAGATATCCCAAACTCCACATGTCTATCTGCTCCCAAAGAGAATCTGCATTTTAATAATATTTAAAGGCAGCCCCCTTGTTAATCTATGAGAGAGACAGGCTTTGCAACAGTGAAAACCACATTTGGCAGTATTTCACTGTCAGGACATGTAAAACACATAAGTACATGTCCCACCGTTTAACATACACTGCACCCTAGCCACAGGGCTACCTAGGGCCTACCTTAAGGGTGCCTTACATGTAGTGGCAGGTCTGAACAATGTTTACAGGGCCACTAATGTGGGTGGCACAACCAGTGCTGACGGCCCACTAGTAGCATTTGCTTTACAGGTCCTAAGCACCTCTAGTGCACTTTACTAGGGACTTACCAGTAAATCAAATATGCCATGGATAAGCCAATGTACACATATAAATTATACAGGGAACACTTACTACACTTTAGCACTGGTCAGCAGTGGTAAAGTGTCCAGAGCGAACAAAACAGCAAAAAGAGAGTCCAGCACACAAAAACAACCTGGGATGTAGAGGCAAAAAGTTAGGGGAGACCATGCCAATGATGCCAGTGCTAACACGTGTCCCCCCAGCTGAAAGTGGGGAGCAACTACCCAACCTCATGGGAGTTCTCATCACTAAGGAGGAAGAATTTGGGCAGACCATATGCATTGGCGTGGTCGGTGCCAGGGTTGTGTTCCACTGAAAAGTCCATTCCCTGTAGGGAGATGGACCACCTCAACAATTTGGGATTCTCACCCCTCATCTGCATTAACCATCTGAGGGGCCTGTGGTCTGTCTGAACCCGGAGCTTCTTCAGTGCCCAGACCATAGCAAAAGCTTCATGCTCAATTGCACTCCAACTACATTCCCTGGGAAGATACCTCCTGCTAATGAAGGCTACAGGTTGATCTAGGCCCTCTTCATTACGCTGTGAGAGTACTGCTCCAATACCATGCTCTGAGGCGTCTGTTTGCACAACACATTCCTTGGAATAGCCAGGTTCCTTCAGCACAGGTGCTGTGCACCTGGCAGCCTTCAGGACATCAAAAGCTGTCTGGCAAGACTCAGTCCAGATCACATTTCTGGGCTGATTTTTGCAAGTTAACTCAGTCAAGGCAGCAACCATTGTGCCATACCCCTTGACAAACCTCCTATAGTATCATGTGAGACTTAAAAAGGCTCTCAACTCAGTCTGGGTTTCGGTGGGGCTCCCAAGCCAGAATGGTTTTAATTTTTGGCTGTAGGGGTGCCGCCTGGCCACTCCCCGGGTGGTGTCCCAAGTACACCACAGAACCCTGCCCTATGTGGCACTTACTTGCCTTAATAGTGTGGACTACCTTCTGCAAGGCCTCCAACACTTCACACAGGTGTTGCAAGTGTTCCTCCCATATGGATCTAAAGACAGCAATGTCATCCAGGTAGGCAGCACTGAAATCATCCAGTCCAGCCAACACCTGGTTGACCAACCTCTGAAAGGTGGCAGGGGCATTCTTCATTCCTAAGGGCATCACCCTAAGCTAGTAGTGCCCATCTGGTGTGGAGAATGCCGACCTCTCCTTAGTCCCCTCAGTCAGGGTGATCTGCCAGTACCAAAAGGTAAGATCAAACGTACTTAGGTACTTGGCAGCTCCCAACCTGTCAATGAGCTCATCAGCTCGGGGGATGGGGTGCGCGTCAGTCTTAGTGACCTCATTGAGTCTCCGGTAATCCACGCAGAACTGGAGTTCTGGAGTAGCACCAGGAGCAGCAGGCTTTGGGACCAACACCACTGGACTGGCCTAAGGGCTGCTGGAAAACTCAATAACCCCCAATGCTAACATTTTAGAGAATTCCTCTTTAATGCTAGCCCTTACCCTGTCAGTCACTCTGTAAAATCTGTGTTTAACAGGAGGACTGTCCCCAGTGTCCACATCGTGTGTACACAAGTGTGTGACCCCTGGGATCAGGGACAACAGTGAGGTGAACTGACCCAATACCTGGCGATAGTCCCTCTGCTGCTCTGGGGTCAGGGAGGGGGAGAGGATCACTCCCTCCACAGACCCATCTTTTTCTCCAGCAGACAGGAGGTCAGGAAGAGGCTCACTCTCTTCCTCCACCCCATTATCTGTTGCTAGGAGCATGGACAATTCAGTCTGCTCAAAGTGTGGCTTGAGCCGGTTCACATGCAGGACCCTTAAAAGGTTCCTGGAAGTCCGCAAGTCCACCCGGTAGGTGACTTCACTCTTGCGCTCCACCACCTCAAATGGACCAGTCCACTTGTCCTGGAGCACCCTAGACTCCACTAGCAACATCACCCACACTTTCAGATGAGGTTGAAACTCGACCAGAGTGGCATTCTGGTCATACCAGCGTTTCATGTCTTCCTGGCTTGCTTCAAGGTTTTCCTGTGCGAGACTCCTGAAGCGGGAAGTCTGGTTTCTCAGAGCCATCATGTAACTGAATATATCCTGGGGGGGTTACTAGGGGCTTTCTCCAGAGCCTCCTTGACGAAACTCAAAGGTCCCCTCACAGGGTGGCCATATAACAGCTCAAAAGAACAAAAGCCAAGCCCTTTTTGAGGTACCTCCCTGTAAGGGAACAGCAGGGAGGGCAAGAGGAAGTCCCACTTCCACCTCAAGGGCTGTGACAGGCCCATTTTCAGGCCCTTCAAGGCGAGGTTGAATCTCTCAACCAGAACATTGCTTTGGGGGTGGTAAGGTGTGGTGAACTTGTATGTTACCCCACACACCTTCCACAGAGACTTCATATATGTTGATATGAAGTTGGTACCCCTATCTGACACCACCTCCTTGGGGAACCCTATGCGGGTAAAAACCCCCATCAATGCACAGCCCACCCCAGGGGCAGTGATTGACCTCAAAGGAATGGCGTCCGGGTACCGGGTGGCATGGTCCACCAAGACCAGGATAAACATGTTGCCCATGGCTGTCTTGGGATCCAGAGGCCCCACAATGTCAATACCAACCCTCTCAAAGGGGGTACTAACCACAGGAGAAGGTTGGAGGGGAGCTTTACATTTCCCCCCACTCTTGCCACTTGCCTGACAAGTTGGGCAAGACCTACAATGAGCATCAGAGTGCCTGCACATTTGAGGCCAACGGAAGTGGGTGACAAGCCGCTCAAAGGTCTTGTCCTGCCCCAAATTACCAGCTAAAGGCACGTGATGAGCCAGACCCAGTAGGAAGGCTCTGAAGCACTGGGGTATCACCAGCACAGGGCTGACCCAGGCTCAGGAACCCTAGGCTCAATATATAGAAGGCCATCCTCCCAGTAAATCAAATGTGATCCAGGCTCCTTGCCATATGCCTGGTCTGCAGCCTGCTGCTGCAAACCCTCCAGAGTAGGGCAGGACTTCTGTGCCTCACAGAATGCTTCCCTCATGGGCCCCTCTTCCTGCAGCCACTGTGACAATTCAGGGGCCTCACCCAGATCAGCCACCCGTTCCACCTGTAGGCTTCATGGCCTCCCCCTCAGGTTCAGCCTCCTCCTGGACTGTGGGAACGTTTGGGGCCAGTTTCCCACACCCTTTGCCCTTCTTCCTTATGGCAGACTCCTGGGCCAGTCTTTGAGGCTCCAGGGTATCCTGATCACCCCGACGGGCTGCCAAAGACCAGGTTGACTCACAGGCCCACCCAGGCAGACCCAACATTTCCAAGTGTGACCTGCATTCCACCTTCTGCCAAGGGGAATCCTCCAGGTCATTGCCAAGCAAACAATCTGCAGGCATGGTTGGACTCACAGTTACCTTCAAGGAACCTAAGACCCCCCCGTTCAAAGGGAACCTGCGCTACTCTGCACAGGCGCTCTGAGTTGTCCACTGCAACTACTTGGTGAAGTACACGGGGATCTATGTGCTTTTCAGACACTAGTTGACTCCTCACTGTAGTCACACTGGCTCCTGTGTCTCTCAGAGCCTCCACCCTCTGTCCATTGATGGTCACCCACTGCCTGTACTTCTTAGTGTTATCAGGCACGAGGGTCCTCTGGACCATCTCACTGTCCCCTAGTGAGACAAGGGTCATGTCAGCTGGCGCCCACCGACCTGGAACAAACTCCCCCCCAAGCGCTACACTGGCCAAACCCTGTGACTGAGCACCAGTGGGTGCCGCTGTCCACTTGGGACATTTGGGGTCCCCCCTCATGTGACCCTCCGGATCACATGCAAAGCACTTGCGGGACCCCTTCTCTGCAGGCTTCCCTGTAGAGACCCATGGTTTCTTTTCTACTGGGGGTTGGGATTCTTTACTGTGGGAACTAGGTTGGGGCACTTTTGAGAACTCCCCCTGTTTACTGTTACCCCCCACTTCTTCTCATGTGGACCCTGCCCACCCTTGGCATGGTCTCCCCCATACCTCTTTTGGACCATGGTGCTCTCCCAACGGTCCGATTCCTGCACAAATTTCCTGGGGTCAGTCAGCTTGCTGTCAATTAAGTGCTGGCACAGCTCTGGAAAACATAAACTGTACAAGTGCTCCCAAGCAATCAAGTTGTAAAGCCCCTCAAACGTTGTTACCTTACTGACCTTCACCCAACCATCCAGTGACCTGCAAAAGGAATCAACACATTCCAACCATATTTGGGATTTCTTCTTTTTATAAGACCTAAACTTGTCCTTATACTGATATGGGGTAGGACCATACCTAGTGATCAGGGCGTCCTTCATGATAAGGTAAGTGAGCCCCTGGGTATCCCTTCCCTCTACCTTGAAGTGCTTCCACAGACCCGCCCCCCAATGAGCTTCAGGGACCAGATTCATATGGAGAGCAAACTCACACCCCTTAAACCACAAAAGTATGTCATCCTCCCTTTTGTAATCCTTTCCAAGGTCCTTAGGAATGTGCACCCTCCTCTCAGGCTGCACTATGTTATTGCTGACACCATCCCTACTAGACTGGCTCCTCTGATCCAGCTCCCTCAAGCTGAGCTCCTGAGCCAACAATAACCTTTTCTCTTCTATGGCCATCCTCATTTTCTCCAACTCTAATGGGTGAGCCCTCTCTGCCTGTCTGTCCTGTAACTCTTCAGACCCTTCTATAACACACTACTACCTGCCTTGGAGACCATCTCCCTGGACATAACAGGCCTACCCACTGTACCATTTGAATACTCTGTGTTGGACCTGGCTTTTTGACAGGTTCATCCCCAAACTTTTTGCCTCCTTCCTCCTATTTTTTCTGACCTGTTGTTGTTGGCTTTTGACCTCTGGGCACTTTACCACTGCTAACCAGTGCTAAAGTGCATATGCTCTCTGTGTAAATGGTACTATTGATTGGTTTATCCATGATTGGCTATTTAATTTACTTATAAGTCCCTAGTAGAGTGCACTATATGTGCCTAGGGCCTGTAGATTAAATGCTGCTAGTGGACCTGCAGCACTGGTTGTGCCACCCACTTCAGTAGCCCCTTAACCCTGTCTCAGGCCTGCCATTGCAAGGCCTGTGTGTGCAGTTTCACTGCCACTTCGACTTGGCATTTAAAAGTACTTGCCAAGCCTAGAACTCCCCTTTTTCTACATATAAGTCATCCCTAATGTGTGCCCTAGGTAACCCCTAGAGCAGGGTGCTGTGTAGGTAAAAGGCAGGACATGTACCTGTGTAGTTATATGTCCTGGTATTGTAAAACTCCTAAATTCGTTTTTACACTACTGTGAGGCCTGTGAGGCCTGCTCCCTTCATAGGCTAACATTGGGGCTGCCCTAATACACTGTTGAAGTGACAGCTGCTGATCTGAAAGGAGCAGGAAGGTCATATTTAGTATGGCCAGAATGGTAATATAAGGTCCTGCTGACTGGTGAAGTCGGATTTAATATTACTATTCTAGAAATGCCACTTTTAGAAAGTGAGCATTTCTTTGCACTAAAATCTTGTTGTGCCCTTCAATCCACGTCTGGCTAGGTTTAGTTGACAGCTCCTTGTGCATTCACTCAGACACACCCCAAACACAGGGTACTCAGCCTCACTTGCATACATCTGCATTTTGAATGGGTCTTCCTGGGCTGGGTGGGTGGAGGGCCTGCCCTCACACAAAGGACTGCCACACCCCCTACTGGGACTCTAGCAGACAGGATTGAACTGAAAGGGGGCTTGGTGCATTTCTTAGACACTCTTTGAAGTCACCCCCACTTCAAAGGCACAACTTAGTATAAAACAGGGCCTCTGCCCTACCTCATCAGACACTTGCTGGAGAAGAAACCTGAACCAGAAACTACATCCTGCCAAGAAGAACTGCCTGGCTGCTCAAAGGACTCACCTGTCTGCTTTTCTACAAAGGACTGCTGCCTTGCTGTTGGCCTGCTGCCTTGCTGAACTCTTGTCTGGCTGTAAAAGTGCTCTCCAAGGGCTTGGATAGAGCTTGCCTCCTGTTCTGCGGCAAGAAAAACGCTGCACACCGACGCTGATCGATGCGACGCCTTCGGGACGACCGAAACTTTGACGCACGGCCTCGCAAGGACAACGCCGCCCGACTTCCCCGGAGAAATCGACGCGACGCCTGCCGTGGGATCAAAACTTTGACGCACGGCCTCGCAAGGACAACGCCGCCCAACTTCCAAGGAGAAATCGGCGCGACACCTGCCGTGAGATCAAAACTTTGACGCACGGCCTTGCAAGGACAATGCCGCCCGACTCCCCAGGAGAAATCGACGCGACACCTGCCGTGAGATCGAAACTTCGACGCGCAGCCCCGCAGAACGACGCGCAGCCGGAAAACAAGCAGGAAAATCCACGCACAGACCTGAGGAAATTCCATTTTTAATACGATCGTATCGACCCGCCATTTTGTGGCCCGCCGCCATTTTATGTTGCCTTCACTCAGGCAGCACAGCGAACGAAGTCCATTCTGCCTTTTCTGCTTATTCTGCAACATGGTGTTCAAAACAGCCTTCTGCCTCTATCTTTACAAGGCTGGTATTAAGGTCTGACCGAGTACACTAATCCCTGTCTGGTTTTCTAATCCTTGTTTCAACTATCTGTAGGCTCACACTATTCTCCGCCAATCTTATCTTATCGTCTGGCCTTCGCTGTCCTTTGCTAGTATTCTCTCATTTCACAACTGTCCTCCAAACGCACACAAACTTATCACACCACATGCAACTTCGTTGTGGATCGGTTAATGAATTAGTTCAAGGGAGGGGTGACAAACACAGCTGGAGGGGAGGCAACCTTAAGTCACTTGATACTTTGTTTTCCTATTCCTTCTATTGGTGCTGTCTTGTTTTCCGACATTTCTATTGGCTCTGTTCTATCTTTACATTATTCTTACTGGCTCCTTTCTATGTGTTCTGGGAGTGTATGTAGTTAATAAATGGTTTTTATACGGTATATAAGATTGTGCGCCACAAAGTAAAGTGGCAGTCTCCTGAGAACATACCTTGTGTACTTCTTGGACAACTGTACTAGCTGCAGCTAATAAAATCTGATCTTTTACGCCTGACAGAGTGTCCCGTGTCTCTGTTAGTTGAGGCAGGTGAATCCAAGGAGATTTCAGGCGTACCCTGCGCCGCCAGGCCCATAAGGTTCTGGTTCTTCAGACCCAGGACATCTGGTACTCCCCGCGATCCACAGAAAGAGACTGTTCGCGCGCCGGAAAACGATGCACGACTCCCCGCGTGGAAAATAACAACGCAAGTCCGTGTGTGCTGAGGAGAAATTGACGCACACCCCAGTTTTCCACTTATCTCTTCTCCTGTGGCCCTCTGAGGAGATTTTTCACCAGAAACCAGGTACTTTGTGTTTGAAAGAGACTTTGTTTGCTTTCTAAAGACTTAAGACACTTCATATCACTTTTCAGTGATATCTTTACAAATTCATATTGCAACTTTGATCGTTTTGACCTGAAAATACCCAGATAAATATTATATATTTTTCTAAACACTGTGTGGTGTATTTTGGTGGTGTTATACTATGGTGTTGTATGATTTATTGCACAAATGCTTTACACATTGCCTTCTAAGTTAAGCCTGACTGCTCGTGCCAAGCTACCAGAGGGTGGGCACAGGCTGATTTTGGATTGTGTGTGACTTACCCTGACTAGAGTGAGGGTTCTTGCTTGGACAGAGGGCAACCTGACTGCCAACCAAAAACCCCATTTCTAACATTGGTGATCAGTGGTGAGGATAGGACTTGTGTTTGTGCAGTGACATACAGTAGCTAAGTATTTCACTACCTACCCACAGTGGAAGGTCAACTTGATTTTTCATCTTTTTTGCCTTTGGTTCTCTGATGTCCTCCTGGATATACTATTGATATTTTGGACTTTGGATTTTGGTTTTTGCCAGTAAGACTTTATCAACAATGAGATTGCTTACCTACTCACTCTTTGTGCCTACTGACCACCTCACTAAGGCTGACCTAAGAAGGCTTTGCAGAAAATGGGGTCTTCCTGTATCAAGGAGATCTACTAAGATGGAAATGCTACATGCCTACATAGTCTGGGGGGAAGAAAGATGGGCAGAGAGAGAGGCAGAAAAAAAACAAATGACCAAGTGACTCAGATGAGGAGGGGGACTGCTCAAATGAGAAGGAAGACTACTCAGATGAGGAAAGAGAACCAGTGAGAGATGAATGGCTCCTAGCTCTAGAGCGGTGTATGGAAGAGCTAGATGAGCAGCTTGAAAGGGCTGAGGCAGCAAGTCTCTTAGCCCTGGAAGAAGAAAAGATTGCAGCTCAAGAGCTGAGCTGTAAAGAGCTGAAACTGGAAGCCGGAAGGGCTGAGTCCAGTTCAGATGGTGGCAGCAAAAATCTTGCATCTAGTACTGCTGAAGAAGGGCACAAGCCCAGAGATGTGGTGCCCAACTTGAAGAAGGGAGTTGACACACCCCAGGCGGTGCAAGGGTATGAGGTAGTTCCCGTTATGCACAGGGTCCCTGAGAAGGATTGGGGAACTGGCACAGGGAGTCATATTCCTACTGGGGGGAGGGACACTTTACTGGCTCTAGCAGAGAGTGACAGAGAAAAGGGTCCCCCCCTGGTGGACATCCTGGATATAGAGTGTAGAGACATCCCAGAAGAGTATGGGTTGAGTGTCAGGGACAGTCAGATACTGTCTCACCAGTCTCAGAAGGGTGATGTAGAGTGCTTTTTCAAGGTTGAGTCACTGGATGGTTGGGTGAAGGGTACTGTGGTTAATACATGTGAAGGGCAGAGTGATGTAATTGCTGGAGAGCATATGTCTGGTCCTTATTTTCCAGAGCTACGCCAACACCAGGTGGAGTGTGAGTTCTCTGACCCCAGGGAGCTTACAATGGAGGCAGACTTCTGGGTGAGTACCAGGGAGTCTGAAGAGGCATTTGGGGGTGCTCCTGAAGGGAGTGGTCTAGGTGGTTCCCAACCAAGTGAGGTGGGAGAGGATTGTAGTGTCCCAGGTAGGTCCCAGGTCCTAGAGGGTTCCATGAGGGAACACCAGGAGGGAAGCCTAGCCAGTACCGTAGGGCCACCTTTTGAGGGAAGCCCCGCAGTGTCAGAAGAACTTGGGGGGGTGACTGTAGCCAGCATCCCAACAGTTCTGGTATCTGGCAGTACCCCTCCTAGTGAGGGGGTGCAGAAGTCCAGACATAGGGTTGAGAGGGGGTTCCAGACCCCAGTGGAGGACCTTGAGAGTCAGGGGTCAGCTCTGAGAGCAGAGCCCCCCAGGAATGACCCAGGTGAAACTGTTTCTGGTTTGGGGGAAACCCAGACTCTGCCGGATGGGCAGAGGTCGGGAGACCTGCGCCAACCAGACTCTTGTGTGGCCCTTGGGGACGGTGTGTCCCTTGTGGGGGGTGAGAGTGCCCCCCAGGAAGTCCTGGCATGACAGGCAAAGATTCAACCTCAGGGTGGTGACTCTGGGTTGGATACCCAGGTTCAGAGGTTAAACTCTGACCTGGTGGGAGGTAAGTGTGCCTTCCAAGAAGTCCTGCTGTGCCAGGCAATTGTCCAACCTCAGGGTATTGACTCTGGGTTGGATGGCCAGGTTCAGAGGTTAAACTCTGACCTGGTGGGGGGTAGGTGTGCCCCCCAGAAAGTCCTGGCGTGCCAGGCAGTTGTCCAACCTCAGGGTGTGGACTCTGGGTTGGATGGCCAGGTTCAGAGGTTAAACTCTGACCTGGTGGGAGGTAGGTGTGCCTCCCAGAAAGTCCTGGCGTGCCAGGCAATTGCCCAACCTCAGGGTGGTGACCCTGGGTTGGAGAGCCAGGCTCAGAGGTTAAACTCTGACCTGGTGGGAGGTAGGTGTGCCTCCCTGGAAGTCCTGGCCTGCCAGGCAATGGTTCAACCTCAGGGTGGTGACTCTGGGTTGGCTAACCAGGTTCAGAGGATAAACTCTGACCTGTTGGGGGGTAGGTGTGCCCCCCAGAAAGTCCTGGTATGCCAGGCAATGGTTCAACCTCAGGGTGGTGACTCTGGGTTGGATACCCAGGTTCAGAGGTTAACCTCTGACCTGGTGGGAGGTAGGTGTGTCTCCCAGGAAGTCCTGCTATGCCAGGCAATTGTCCAACCTCAGGGTGTTGACTCTGGGTTGGATGTCCAGGTTCGATGGTTAAACTCTGACCTGGTGGGGGGTAGGTGTGCCCCCCAGAAAGTCCTGGCATGCCAGGCAATTGTTCAACCTCAGGGTGGTGACCCTGGGTTGGAGAACCAGGTTCAGAGGTTAAACTCTGACCTGGTGGAGGGTCAGTGTGCCCTCCAGGAAGTCCTGGCGTGCCAGGCAATTTTTCAACTTCAGGGTGGTGACTCTGAGTTGGATGGCCAATATCAGAGATTAAACTCTGACCTCGTGGAGGGTCAGTGTGCCCTCCAGGAAGTCCTGGCGTGCCAGGCAATTGTTCAACTTCAGGGTGGTGACTCTGAGTTGAATGGTCAGGTGCAGAGGTTAAACTCTGACCTGGTGGGGGGTAGGTGTGCCTCCCAGAAAGTCCTGGTTTGCCAGGCAGTGATCCAGTCTGAGGGTACAGACCCTGGGCTGGAAGACCAGGTTCAGGGTGTCCCCCCGGACCTGGAGGGAGGGGCTACTGATAACAGTGCCCCTACCATGTTGTCTTCTGAGGAGGCCACTCCTAGTTGGAGGGTGCTGGACCCCAGAAGGGAGGGCAGGGGGAGGGAAGCCTCACCCCGGGCCCTAGTCCAACCTGAAGGTACAGACCCCAGGTTGGAGGGCCAGTTGCAGGTTAACAGCCCTGCACTGGTGGAGGAATGGTACAGGGCGACTTCTATAAGCACCCTGACCATGTTGGACTCTGGGGGTACCGCTCCAGGAGGGAGGGTACAGAGCCCCAGAGGGGAGGACCAGGTTCAGGCTGTCATCCCTGACCTGGTGGAAGGGAGAGTGGTTAAAGGGTGCCCAGCACCTGGGGCTACCGCCTCCCACTCCCCACAGTGGTGGGAGAGCTTTGAGAGGCCTGGGGCCTGGCTCTCATCCCTGGCAGCTGTCAGTAACCACTGTGGCTTGCTGTCCGGGTGGACAGAGTTATCCCTGGGGGGGGACAAGTGTCACACCCCGGGGGTAGAGTGGGCAACACCACTGTGTTGGTCATGGTGGTACTATCCTGCTCCTGGGATACATCTGTGAGCAAAGTAAGGTTAGGTGCTGCACAGATGGGATCCGCAGGTAAGGAGAAAGGTTCCCCATGGGTTGGCTTAGTGGGCCCTGAGAGTATGGACAGAGGGATCCAATTGGAGTCAGGAAGGAGAAGAACTGGAGCATGCCCCTGCTGTTGTGGGCCTGGGTCCTTGTTCTGTCGCCATTGCAAGGCCTGTGTGTGCAGTTTCACTGCCACTTCGACTTGGCATTTAAAAGTACTTGCCAAGCCTAGAACTCCCCTTTTTCTACATATAAGTCATCCCTAATGTGTGCCCTAGGTAACCCCTAGAGCAGGGTGCTGTGTAGGTAAAAGGCAGGACATGTACCTGTGTAGTTATATGTCCTGGTAGTGTAAAACTCCTAAATTCATTTTTACACTACTGTGAGGCCTGCTCCCTTCATAGGCTAACATTGGGGCTGCCCTCATACACTGTTGAAGTGGCAGCTGCTGATCTGAAAGGAGCAGGAAGGTCATATTTAGTATGGCCAGAATGGTAATATAAGGTCCTGCTGACTGGTCGGATTTAATATTACTATTCTAGAAATGCCACTTTTAAAAAGTGAGCATTTCTTTGCACTAAAATCTTGTTGTGCCCTTCAATCCACGTCTGGCTAGGTTTAGTTGACAGCTCCTTGTGCATTCACTCAGACACACCCCAAACACAGGGTACTCAGCCTCACTTGCATACATCTGCATTTTGAATGGGTCTTCCTGGGCTGGGGGGGGTGGAGGGCCTGCCCTCACACAAAGGACTGCCACACCCCCTACTGGGACTCTGGCAGACAGGATTGAACTGAAAGGGGGCTTGGTGCATTTCTTAGACACTCTTTGAAGTCACCCCCACTTCAAAGGCACAACTTAGTATAAAACAGGGCCTCTGCCCTACCTGCCCTACCTCATCAGACACTTGCTGGAGAAGAAACCTGAACCAGAAACTACATCCTGCCAAGAAGAACTGCCTGGCTGCTCAAAGGACTCACCTGTCTGCTTTTCTACAAAGGACTGCTGCCTTGCTGTTGGCCTGCTGCCTTGCTGAACTCTTGTCTGGCTGTAAAAGTGCTCTCCAAGGGCTTGGATAGAGCTTGCCTCCTGTTCCCTGAAGTCTCAGGACCAAAAAGACTTCTCTCTTCCACTTGGACACTCCGTGCGCCGAAATTTTCGACGCACAGCTTGTTCCGCGGCAAGAAAAACGCCGCACACTGACGCTGATCGACGCAACGCCTTCGGGATGACCGAAACTTTGACGCACGGCCTCGCAAGGACAACGCCACCCGACTTCCAAGGAGAAATCGACGCGACGCCTGCCGTGAGATCAAAACTTTGAAGCACGGCCTCTCAAGGACAACGCCGCCCGACTCCCCATGAGAAATCGACGCGACGCCTGCCGTGAGATCGAAACTTCGACGCGCAGCCCCGCAGAACGACGCGCAGCCGGAAAACAAGCAGGAAAATCCACGGACAGACCCGGGACATCTGGTACTCCCTGTGATCCACAGAAAGAGACTGTCCGCGCGCCGGAAAACGACGCACGACTCCCCGCGTGGAAAATAATGACGCAAGTCCGTGTGTGCTGAGGAGAAATCGACGCACACCCCAGTTTTCCACGTATCTCTTCTCCTGTGGCCCTCTGAGGAGATTTTTCACCAGAAACCAGGTACTTTGTGTTTGAAAGAGACTTTGTTTGCTTTCTAAAGACTTAAGACACTTTATATCACTTTTCAGTGATATCTTTACAAATTCATATTGCAACTTTGATCGTTTTGACCTGAAAATACCCAGATAAATATTATATATTTTTCTAAACACTGTGTGGTGTATTTTGGTGGTGTTATACTATGGTGTTGTATGATTTATTGCACAAATGCTTTACACATTGCCTTCTAAGTTAAGCCTGACTGCTCGTGCCAAGCTACCAGAGGGTGGTCACAGGCTGATTTTGGATTGTGTGTGACTTACCCTGACCAGAGTGAGGGTTCTTGCTTGGACAGAGGGCAACCTGACTGCCAACCAAAAACCCCATTTCTAACACTCTGCATCTCCTCCTCCGTACCCTTATCCTCATCTTCTGTGTGCCCCTCAGTTTCCTTGGCTGTCACCCATGCCCTGAGTGCCTTTTGCTCCTCCTTCCTGGCAGTGCTCTTATTGGGACAGACAAGATCCTTGCAGAACTGTTTCAGTTGGGCAACTGTGCAACTCTCCAGTTTGCCTAAATCAAAAGCACCTCCAGCTGATGCATCTCCAGATTGAGACATGATGAAGAGTTAAAAGTGCAAAGTTCCAAAGGCAGAAAAACAAGTTCACAAAAGGAGTTCAAAAGTCAATCAAGGATTGCCACAAAAATGGAAGTAGGGAAACATCCAAAAAAAGAAAAAATCTAAAATCACAAAGACAAATAGTATGTGGTCACTTAATGGTCTGCACTGAAAACAGTAGTGTACACTTAATCTCTGTATGTCAAGTACAAATACAAGTCCAATCCCAACCACTGATCACCAATGTTAGAAATGGGGTCCTTGGTTGGCAGTCAGGTTACCCCTGTCCAAGCAAGGACCCTCACTCCAGACAGGGTAAAGGAGAATCACCAGAGACCGATACGATTCTGAATGGGAAATATCCTGTGTGCATGCGAAACCCGGTCCTTAGACGTGGGCAGGTTTAAAGGGGAATTGAGCCAATCCGCTGTCATTTTGTTGTGAAGTGTAACAAACAGACCGATCGGTCCCCTATGTGTACGCAGTGGCCATTTTGTAGTGGCAAGAAGTAATACCTGGCAATAGGAACAGATATATTTTTAGGACGCGAAAGTCCTAGGCATTTCAAATATATTTCCCCACAAGGTTAGATGCTCAAAGGCTCTTGCATGCAGTATAAATAGAAAGAGTCTAACCAGAACTGTAGATTAACCTTGCAAAGGTGGAATGCAAAAATAACCATTCATGTTGGGAGAGGTCTAGTTCTCAAAAATAGTATATTCATGACCCAAAACACTAATTAATTGGTCCCCGCAATATTTTCTACAATCTATTTACAATTGGAGCAACAGTAAGCGTTATGGAATTGTTTAATCAGACCTCTACAGAATCTATAAGTAATATTGGTAAACAGTGCAAACTACCAGAAAACCTATTAATTCTGCAAAAGTTCGCAACGTACCAGGAGTTCGGACAGTATTAAGAATGTAGCTCATATTATAAGACTAAACTTAATCTTGCAATATGCCAAAAAAGATTCCCATTAAATGAACAGATCAGGCTAAGAAAAAAGTGTAATTTGAAAATTCATATGTCATTAAGCCTGAACAAATCAGTACATCCTCCATTGGCATTTAGATCCCACTACACCCGAGTGAATTAATTAGAAAATTTGAAGTGAGAATCATAGCAATGTATACACAAAGTTCATGCAGTTGTGTTGGAGAGTACCATTGAGTTATTAGTTATATAGCACTTGGACACATCTGATGTATTTTAACCTATCAAATCATATTTTCTAATAATATACATTACAGAAGGTATATATATGTGTCAGGTAATTAAACATTTTAAATAACTACAGTTTTAATCCTCATATTTTTAAAATGGTTATAATCACATAAGCTATTGGTTTCATAAGAAATTATGCATTTCATCATCTATTTTGATACCATTTTAATAGATTTCAATTTTATGATCCATCAGGCCTCATTCCTCCTAAGGTCCAACATTCTGTCTCATTCAGAATCGTATCGGTCTCCGTTCACACATGGGGTCTTCATTACAAAGCACTTGACTTATTTTATTGAGAGGTGAGATTTTCCTATGAATTTTATTTATGTACTGTATGGAACATATGTTTAGTCTTGTGTCTAAACAAATACTATATTTCTGCGTTTTGAGCTACTTGACTTTATGCAGGTTTATTTACACAACATGTTTTCATTGGTCTGTGGCACTAAGTATAATCATATTGATAGACATTTGTTCTGATACTTAGCTATATACTATTGTTTTGAAGAGATTAGTGGGCTTTAAACTTTACTGAGCTTTTGAGTATCACTTTAGAGAGTGGCTTTCTGAGGAATTGGATTTTGTAGTAGAGTAATGAATGAGCAACAAAGGTATATTCAACATCCTCCCTGGTATGTTTTCTCTGTGAGAACTTGTTTGGATGATTTTTAATTGCTATTAATAAATAACATGCAGAACTTTATAATGAACTGCTAATAGGCTGCTCTGTAGTCATTCACTTTATTGGTGGATATATGGGTGTTGTTTTACATCGAAGGGTCTTTCCTTGTTCACGGTGTAATGGTTTCACATTCTTGGGATTCATTACCTTTTAATAAGACTGTATGGTACACTGGACCACAAGGTATTTTTAAGGCCTATTATTTGGTACAGACTACTTGTGATTGTTACATATGAGTAACACTAATAGATCTTATGATACAGATCATAATGAGATTTCTGTTTTCTCTAAGTCAATGTATTGCCAGCCTTGATAAAGTCTCGGCTTGGGACGAAACACATGTCGGCTATAAGCACCTTATGGGCTGAAATTTACCACCATCTACGGATAAATCTATAATTGATTGGACTATTGGATTTACATCATATGAACTGGTAGCCACTTCCATTAGCGGATGTCTCACAGACAGTGGACTTTCTGGTATTTTGTTGCCAAATGGAACTTCATGTGAATGGACATTAGTTGTATTGTGCTTTTGGTGCGAGTGAATAACTCTTTTTTGATTTTCTATATCATTGTATCTATTCTGAATTCTACAATTAATCCGTAGTTTTTTTCTGTGTATATAGTAGTGCAACAATATTAAAATTAACAATGATCACACTGAATTTGGACACCCATATGTTTTAACACATTTGATTGTATTTCTTCTTATATACTGTTTTTGAAACACATTTCCTCATATGTTCCTATCAGGTACTGTATTATTCACCCTATATATATTCAATTGCTTCACTAGTATTTAATAATTTAGTTTAACTGGTATTTCCAGCTTACACATGGTGGCAACGGATGTGTTAATAGTGTTTTGAGCACTTCAATCTGTTATTTTGCCATGTAATTGTTTATTGGATGTGTGGCTAGCTTATAGTCACTGTTGCCATGTTTTTCTTTCTAAAAGAGAATCACCCTCAGTTAACCCCCGCTCACCACTTTGGTAGCTTGGCACAAGGAGGCAGGCTTAACTTCAGAAGAAAGGTGTAAAGTATTTCTACCAACACACACAGTAACTCAGTGAAAACCCTACAAAACAACACAACACAGGTTTAGAAAAAGAGATAATATTTATTAAAACAAAGCAAGACCAAAACGAGAAAAATCCAACATACAGAAGTCAAGTTATGAATTTGAAAAGCAAGAAAGTCTTAAATCCTTTAGAAAACAGTGAGAATGTTGTTAGCGTACAAACACTGCCCAGGTCACCAGCATTCCATTCTGCAGTAGCGTCAAATAAAGCCACACTGGCAAGTGTGTGTTGAAAAATGCCAGCGAGGCATTGATTTCTCACCCGCAGGTGAGAGCATGTGTCGCTCATCATCCGGTCGGGTCAGCGTGCGTCGTTTCTTCTCTCCCGCAAGAGAGCGATGCGTCGATCTGGACGGGCACCCCAGGTCCGGGCAGGCTTTGTGTTGATTTTCCGCGCCCAGCGAGGTTGTGTCGAAATCCGGTCGCACGGTCTCAAGAATCCGCGCTGCATAGGGGCTTGCGTCGTTAGCAGCCGCTGGGGGTGTTGCGCATTGTTTCTCCAGCCACGTTGTGTCGATCTCCCAGCCGCGATCCAGGTGGAGCGTCGATTTTAGCCGCAAGGCCTGCGGCACGTCATTTTCCAGCCACAGAGCGGTTGGAGCATCAAAAGTTTCCCTGCACAGTGGACTTTGCGTGGATTCCTGTCCTTTTCCACCAGCTGCACCTTTCAAGGGCCCAGAGACAGGTTAGGGCACCACTTGGCAGGCAGGATTCTCGGCAGAAAGCCCAGGTTCTGGCAGAGAGAAGTCATCGTTGTCCCTGAGACCTCAACAACAGGAGGAAAACTCAATTCAAGCACTTAGACATTCTTCACCAGTGGGAAGTCACACAAAAGTCAGTCTTTGTCCTCTCTCAGGCAGAAGCAGCTACTGCAGGCCAACCCAGAAAAGCACAGTCACAGGCAAAGGGGCAGTACTCCTCCTCCAGCTTCTCCAGCTCCTCTCCTTGGCAGAGGCTCCCCTTGAATCCAGAAGTACTCTTATTTTCAGGGGTTTTGGGTGCTCCTCTTATACCCCTTTATGCCTTTGAAATAGGCCTACTTCAAAGAGAAGTCTTGGTTGTTTTCAAGATCCTGCATTGCCCAGGCCAGGCCCCAGACACACACCAGGGGATGGAGATTGCATTGTGTGAGGGCAGGCCCAGCCGTTTTAGGTGTAAGTGACCACTCCTCTCCTCCCCTCAGCCCAGATGGCTCATCAGGATATGCAGGCTACACCCCAGCTCCCTTTGTGTCACTGTCTAGAGGAGAGGTGCAAACAGCCCAACTGTCAAACTGACCCAGACAGGGAATACACAAACAAGCAGAGTCACAGAATGGTTTAAGCAAGAACATGCCTACTTTCTGAAAGTGGCATTTTCAAACACACAATCTAAAAAACAACTTCACTAAAAGATGTATTTTTAAATTGTGAGTTCAGAGATCCCAAACTCCACATGTCAATCTGCTCCCAAAGGGAATCTGCGTTTTAATAATATTTAAAGGCAGCCCCATGTTAATCTATGAGAGAGATAGGCCTTGCAACAGTGAAAACCGAATTTGGCAGTATTTCACTGTCAGGACATGTAAAACACATAAGTACATGTCCCACCTTTAACATCCACTGCACCCTGCCCGTGGGGCTACCTAGGGCCTACCTTAGGGGTGCCTTACATGTATAGAAAGGGAAGGTTTAGGCCTGGCAAGTGGGTACACTTGCCAAGTTGAATTGGCAGTTTAAAACTGCACTCACAGACACTGCACTGGAAGGTCTGAACCATGTTTACAGGGCCGCTAATGTGGGTGGCACAGCCAGTGTTGCAGGCCCACAAGTAGCATTTGATTTACAGGCCTTGGGCACCTCTAGTGCACATTACTAGGGACTTACCAGAAAATCGAATATGCCAATCATGGATAAGCCAAAGTACAGATATAATTTATACAGGGAACACTTACACTTTAGCACTGGTCAGCAGTGGTAAAGTGTCCAGAGCAAACAAAACAGCAAAAACAGAGTCCAGCACACAGAAACAACCTGGGAAGTAGAGGCGAAAGGTTAGGGGACACCAGTCTAACACGTGTCCCCCTAGCTGAAAGTGGGGAGCAACTATTCAACCTCATGGGAGTTCTCATCACTAAGGAGGGAGAATTTGGACAGACTACCAGCATTGGCCTGGTCGGTGCCAGGGCAGTGTTCCACTGAAAAGTCCATTCCCTGTAGGGAGATGGACCACCTCATGTCAGCACCAGAGCAGTACGCGCTCTATTGGCGTCAAAAATGCAAAAACCCAGCACTCTCAAAACAACGTAATTTATGCATTGTGCTGATATGTTGTGGTTTAACCTTTTGCATTGCAGAGTTCAATCCTGAAAACTTATTTTTAATATGCTTACAAATACTGTTCCTTTGCAATGTATTGCTGCAGGTTTTCAGAGTGTGTTAGGGTGTGGTCCCTTTCCAGGGCCTTCCAGAGACTTTCCCTGCAACATGCCTGGGCGTGGTTCTGGGCTGGGCCAAGACTCTATAAAAGAGAGCCAGCCCAACTCCCAGTGCTCACTATTCAGAGGTCCCGGTGCAGAGCAGTAGCTTCTTCCTGAGCTCCTGTCCCGGCGGCCTATTTGGATCTTCCAGTCTTCTGCCCTTCATTCTTCTTTGGTGATCATTGTTCCAGGCGGTAAGACGTGGTTGGACTATCCCGACACCGTTATTTAAAATTTTCATATTCTTGGTTTAATTCTTAAATGAGTAACAGATTACTTGCGGGCTACCATTTCTTTACATTTCTATGGTAGTTTACAAATAGGCAAGACGCGCGATTTGTTTCATAAAGGTCTGACTTTGTTATTCATTGCGTGCTACCATTTCTTGACATTGGCATGGTGGCTTAAGAATCGGCAAGACACGCAATTCGTTTTATGGTGTTTAAACATTGTTGTCCATTGCGTGCTACTATTTCTTGACATTTACATGATGTTTTACGAATTGGCAAGACGCGCAACTCGTTTCATGAGGATTTAACTTTGTTGTTTATTGCGCGCTACCATTTCTTGACATTTACATGGTGGCTTAAGAATCGGCAAAAGAAGCGCAACTCGTTTCATTGTACTTTGATCTTGTTATTTATTGTGAGCTGTTATTTCTTGACATTTACATCGTGTTTTACGAATCGGCAAGACGCGCAATTCGATTAATGATGATTTGACTTTGATATTCATTGCGTGCTACCATTTCTTGGTATTTTACATGGTGACACTCGAATCGGCAAGACGCACGATTCTCTCCTCGAGTTTAATTCATGTTGTTTATTGTATGCCACTATTCTAAGATATTTATTATATAATATTCGAGTTGACAAGTTATGTGATTTGTTTCCTGAATCCATATTGTGTTATTCATGGTGCACAATCCTTTTATGGTGTTTACTATATATATATATATATATATATATATATATATATATATATATATATATCTGCAATATGCGCAATTTGTGTTGAAACATTTTAAGAGTACACAGAAGGCCAGAGTTTCTAGATGCAATATTGTATGGTCCTAGTATACATTCTCAAAACAGGATTTATATGACTGGTTTAAAATTTAGTCAGAATGTTTTTCTGATTCTCATGTAAAGGAAAGTACTTGAATAAGAAAGTTTTCATTTAATTCATCTTGATTCCCCTACAGGTATCCGTCCATCTTGAAACTTAGTCATTTTAAACTTAACTCTTAGATTGTTCATGTTTTCAGAGTGACCAGGCTTAGAATCATAGTCTAGTATTGATTTCAGGAGATATAGGCCCATATTTATACTTTTTGACGCTAAACTGCGCTAACGCAGTTTAGCGTCAAAAAATTTAGCGCCGTCTAACGCCATTCCGAAGCGCCATGCGGGCGCCGTATTTATGGAATGGCGTTAGCCGGCGCAAGCAGACCGGTGCTGCCTGGTGTGCGTGGAAAAAAACCACGTAGACCAGGCAGCGCCGGCGTAGGGGGAAAATGGCGCTAGGGCGTCTTAAAATGGCACAAGTCGGGTTGACGCTAAAAAATCGTCTTAACCCGATTTGCGCCATTTTTTCGACGCCCAGACGCCATTTAAATGACTCCTGTCTTAGTAAAGACAGGAGTCATGCCCCCTTGCCCAATGGCCATGCCCAGGGGACTTATGTCCCCTGGGCATGGTCATTGGGCATAGTGGCATGTAGGGGGGCACAAATAAGGCCCCCCTATGCCACCCAAAAAAAATTGAAAAATATAAAAAATTATACTTACGTGAACTTACCTGAATGTCCCTGGGGTGGGTCCCTCCATCCTTGGGTGTCCTCCTGGGGTGGGCAGGGGTGGCAGGGGGGGTCCCTGGGGGCAGGGGAGGGCACCTGTGGGCTCATTTTGAGCCCACAGGCCCCTTAACGCCTACCCTGACCCAGGCGTTAAAAAGTGGCGCAAATGCGGGGTTTTTTGACCCGCCACCTCCCGGGCGTGATTTTTGCCCGGGAGTATAAATACGACGCATTTGCGTCGCCGTCATTTTTTTAGACGGGAACGCCTTCCTTGCATCTCATTAACGCAAGGAAGGCGTTCACGCTAAAAAATGACGCTCTTTGCCCATACTTTGGCGCTAGATGCGTCTAACGCCAAAGTATAAATATGGCGTTAGTTTTGCGCCGAATTTGCGTCGAAAAAAACGACGCTAATTCGGCGCAAACGGAGTATAAATACGGGCCATAATTTTCTTATTGTGTGTTCTAACCTTTTTCTTACTACAGGTCTCCTTCCCAGCTGTTCCCTTCCTAATCCCCTGTAACCCTCTTGAACTCTCTCAGTCTCTGTGATTTATCTATCAGAGTCTTGGAGCTGTTCAGTGGTGGACGTGTTGGGAACGTGCACAGACCCCGAGGATCTGGTGACTCTGACACCTCAACAATTTGGGATTCTTACCCCTCATCTGCATTAACCATCTGAGGGGCCTGTGGTCTGTCTGAACCTAGTCGTGAGTCCCAAACAAGTAGGGTCTTTGCTTCTTCAGTGCCTAGACCATAGCTAAAGCTTCACGCTCAATTTGCACTGCAACTACGTTCCCTGAGAAGTAACCTCCTGCTAATGAAGGCTACAGGTTGATCTAGGCCCTCTTCTTTACGCTGTGAGAGTACTGCTCCAATACCATGCTCTGAGGAGTTTGTTTGCACAACACATTCCTTAGAATAGTCAGGTGCCTTCAGCACAGGTGCTGTGCACCTGGCAGCCTTCAGGGCATCAAAAGCTGTCTGGCAAGACTCAGTCCAGATCACATTTCTGGGCTGCTTTTTGGAAGTTAACTCAGTCAAGGGAGCAACAATTGTGCCATACCCCTTGACAGACCTCCTATAGTATCCTGTGAGACCTGAAAAGGCTCTCACCTCTGGGTTTTGGGTGGCTCCCAAGCCAGAATGGTTTACATTTTTGGCTGTAGGGGTAGCATCTGGGCACTCCCCACCTGGTGTCCCAAGTACACCACAGAACCCTGCCCTATTTGGCACTTGCTTGCTTTAATAGTTAGGCCTGCCTTCTGCAGGGCCTCCAACACTTTACAGAGGTGTTGCAAGTGTTCCTCCCATATGAAACTAAAGACAGCAATGTCATCCAGGTAGGCAGCACTGAAAACATCCAGTCCAGCCAAAACCTGGTTGACGAACCTCTGAAAGGTGGCGGGGGCATTCTTAATTGTAAAGAGCATCTCCCTAAACTGGTAGTGCCCATCTTGTGTGGAGAATGTAGACCTCTTCTTAACCCCCTCAGTCAGGGTGATCTGCCAGTACCCAGAGGTAAGATCAAATGTACTTAGGTACTTGGCAGCTCCCAGCCGGTCAATGAGCTCCTCAGCTCGGGGGATGGGGTGACCGTCAGTCTTAGTGATGGCACTGAGTCCCTGGTAATCCACACAGAACTGGAGTTCTGTAGTGGCACCAGGAGCAGCATGCTTTTGGGCCAAAACCACTGGACTGGGCTAAGGGCTGCTTGAAAACTCAATAACCCCCAATGCTAACATGTTAGAGACTCCCTCTTTAATGCTAGCCCTTACCCTGTCAGCCATTCTGTCAACTTTTTGTTTAACAGGAGGACTGTTCCCAGTGTCTACATCGTGTGTACACAAGTGTGTGACCCCTGGGATCAGGGAGAACAGTGAGGCGAACCGACCCAAAACCTGGCGATAGTCCCTCTGCTGCTCGGGGGTCAGGGAGGAGGAAAGAATCACTCCCTCCACAGACCCATCTTTTTCTCCAGCAGAGAGGAGGTCAGGAAAAGGCTCACTCTCTTCCTCCACCCCATCATCTGTTGCTAGGAGCATGGACAATTCAGTCTGCTCAAAGTGTGGCTTGAGCCGGTTCACATGCAGGACCCTTAAAAGGTTCCTGGGAGTCCCCAAGTCGTAGGTGAGTGGTGACTTCACTTTTGTGCTCCACCACCTCAATTGGACCAGTACACTTGTCCTGGAGCACTCTAGGCTCCTCTAGCACCATTACCCACACCTTCTGAGGAGGTTGAAACTTGACTAAAGTGGCTTTCTGGTCATACCAGTGTTTCATGTCTTCCTGGATTGCTTCTAAGTTCTCTTGTGAGAGACTCCTGAAGCAGGCAGTCTGGTTTCTCAGAGCCAGCATGTAACTGAATATGTCCTGGTGGGGGGGGAGGTTTTGGGTGCTCCTCTTATACCCCTTTCTGCCATTGAAGTAGGCCTACTTCAAAGAGAAGTCTCTGTTGTTTTCAAGATCCTGCTTTGCCCAGGCCAGGCCCCAGACACACATCAGGGGTTGGAGATTGCATGGTGTGAGGGCAGGCACAGCCCTTTCAGGTGTAAGTGGCCACTCCTCCCCTCCCCTCAGCCCTGATGGCCCATCAGGCTACACCTCAGCTCCCTTTGTGTTACTGCCTAGAGGAGAGGTGCAAACAACCCAACTATCAAACTATCCTGACAGGGAATCCACAAACAAGCAGAGTGACAGAATGATTTAAGCAAGAATATGCCTACCTTCTAAAATTGGCATTTTCAAACACACAATCTGAAATCCAACTTCACTAAAAAATGTATTTTTAAATTGTAAGTTCAGAGACCCCAAACTCCACATGTCTATCTGCTCCAAAGGGGAATCTGTTTTTAATAATATGTAAAGGCAGCCCCCATGTTAACCTATGAGTGAGATAGGCCTTGCAACAGTGAAAACCGAATTTGGCAGTATTTCACTGCGGGACATGTAAAACACATAAGTACATGTCCTACCTTTAACATCCACTACACCCTGCCCATGGAGCTACCTAGGGCCTACCTTAGGGGTGCCTTACATGTATAAAAAGGGACGATTTAGGCCTGATAAGTGGGTACACTTGCCAAGTCGAATTGGCAGTTTAAAACTGCACTCACAGACACTGAGCCATGTTTACAGGGCTGCTAATGTGGGTGGCACAACCAGTGCTGCAAGCCGACTAGTAGCATTTGATTTACAGGTCCTGGGCACCTCTAGTGCACTTTACTAGGGACTTACCAGTAAATCAAATATGCCAATCATGGATAAGCCAATGTACACATATAATTTATACAAGGAACACTTACACTTTAGCACTGGTCAGCAGTGGTAAAGGGTCCAGAGCAAACAAAACAGCAAAAACAGAGTCCAGCACACAGAAACAACCTGGGAAGTAGAGGCAAAAAGTTAGGGGAGACTATGCCAATGATGCCAAGTCTAACAATCCTTATTTGGAGCAGGGCTACCACCACTATTTGTTTTTTTTGCACAGATCACCCACGTAAGGTATGGTGGTCCCACGCAGGGAAAACAAAGTAGGCCATGGACACACTGGGAGAAAAGTCACCGATTTTTTTTTTTTCTCTAACAAAGTACAGCGAATGCACTGTAAGCACAGAAATTTCTGTTAGGTAGACAGCATTAAAAATAAACACAACACGTCAGGATGCCTAAAGTCCAACTAGCACTTAATGCAAAATAGCAAACAGCACAGCAAAAGATCAAAGACAATTGTAATTTTAAATGTCCAGGGCTCTTACTAATGGTCAGTTGGACAAAATAGCTTAGTTATCAAAATTCCAGTTTTTCTAGGATTTCCTCAATAGGAGTCAATAGCATTTCATCATGTGACAGAAACGTATTACCCTCAGCAAAAACATATCTAATGATCAGGTGGCAGGATCTTCTCCCGAGGAAGTTCTGGAAGTCCTTGAAGAGAAGATATTCATACGTTCATTACCAGCTTCATTATTCACCTGAAATCTCACTCCACTTGCCAAGTTTGAAAGCAAGGTTGAGCTGCTAGGAAATGTGTAAAGGTACAACCCTTAACCGTGTGGGTTCTAGGCATACCAGAGCCATGAAAAAGAGCAAATATATTCAACGCCAAAGGAAGCTTTAAATAACAACATTTATATTTGATTAAAATTGATTACACATTCTTGGTTATGTTTGTGATTACTAACACTATATTACATGAGTATATTAACGTAATTCAGGCAAACCTAAATCAGGTCATTTGACTGGAAATACTATTTAGTGTGAATTTCAGCTCCATATTACACGGTACCATGTCCTACTTCCAAATAAAGGAATTAAATTTACATTTTGTCTTCAAAAGCACTGAAGAAGTGATTAACTCATCGCTAAAGGTGCGCTGACTGTGTATATGGAATAATTCAAATATGATTTCAACACTGATTATAAAGGATTATTGACTATAAAAAAATGAATGGACTTTATCAATAGAAACACAGTTGTTCATTAAAAAGAAATATATATTGGTAAATGCAATATCAGCGCAAGCTAGAACCATAAATGCTGCTTTCCTTGATTTATAAAGTGTTGTGTTATTGTTTCCTTCAAATTCATTCAAATTAATGTCAACATATTTGAAGAATTGCAAGAAGGAAACACCAGGAGCAAGCATTCTCCATCTGCGCACCCAGGATAAGAACAACAACCACATCAACAACAGAATGACTGCTACAATCGCTGCAATTCAGAAAGCAATACAAATCCAATATCTTCAAAGAGGAATGCCTTCCCACACAATCGGAACAAATACACAAGCTGCCTCTTGGAAGCAATGGTCAGTGTTCAGCACTCCATTGTTCTCCAGCTAGGTTTGCACTACACAATTACCATACACGTTTGGAATATAAGTATGCTCATAATTCTATGTTAAAACAAGTTATGGTTATATGAGTACTTTTTCTTGTCTCTCTCAACTTAATAACAGCTTCCTTCGTGAAGATTTGTGTTAAATATGTACTTAATACTGTATTTAATAATTACATGTATTTATATAGCACAGACCTACCTGCACGAGCAAGAGAGAGCTTCACAAGAAACATTTAGCAATTAAATTAACAACAACCATAAACAGTGATCAGGATCAATAATGATATTTACATTGTAGTGGTATCTAGATTCCTAGGTGTACTTTGAAGAGGTGAAGTGCGATTTGAACAGGTGTGTTTTAGGTCATTTAAAAAAATAGCAGACGAGGGATTAGTCTTATGTTCTCTAAAAGTTGATTCCAAGTTCTTGGAGTTTGACAAGAGAATATCTGTTTCAATGTATTTATCTTTTTGGTTTTTGGGATCTTCATTTGGTGACTTTATTCCTCTCCTCCTGAGAAGCATACTTTACTTCTCAAGGAGCTTCCAAGGGAATGATGTAGTAGATTGTGCATGAAGCAAGCCATACTAAAGTCAATTCTGGCTTTCAGGTGTTGCCAGTGCAGTTTTTTTGAGGTTGTGAATAATGTGGTCTAATCTTTTTGCTCTCTTGACAAGGTGGATTGTGATATGGATAATGGATACGAGGCACGAGAGTGGATTTCTGAAGACCTGAAAGTAGGGCAGTACCCCAGTACCCCGTTAAAGGGAGGTAGGACTACATTCTGTCCTGCTGGCCTTTAGTTTAGATTAAGGGATGTGTGGTTTTAGCTTTTTAAGGAGGGATAGGTAAAATGAAGCAATTTGCACAAGGTTTGCCATGAGAGTGTTAGACCTGACATTCTTAGTATGGTTTCCCCAAATATTTTGCTTTCAATTGTCCTATTTTCCTGCATGTGAGTTTGTTGGTGTTAAGTCTCTCTCTGCACTTTACCACTGCTAACCATTGCTAAAGTGCTTGAGCTGTCCTGTTCAAACATAGGTGAATTTGCATACACCTAATTATCACATTTAATTCACTTGGACGTCCCTAGTAAATGGTACTACATGTACCCAGGGCCTATGTGTTAAATGGTACTAGTGGGCCTGCAGCACTCATTGTGCCATCCATTAAAGTTGCCCTTCAAACATGTCCAAGGCCTGCCACTGCAGCTTGTAGTGCAGTTTTAAACTGGCATTTCAACCTGGCAAAATAAACCTTTTCAGTATTTTCTCCATCTTTTCCAGTAGAGAGTCTGCAGATACCCATAAAGATACCACAAGCACTTGAAGAGATACACAGATTATCTAGGAGTTTTAAACGGGTGTCCAGTTTTAGGATGTTGTTCATTGCACATTCTTTAAAAGTCAAAAAAGCCCATGACCATGGAGTTGATCTCTATCAGCTGAAACTTTTCTATCTGTATGCTTTTTGTCGTTGCTTCCAAGCCCTGCACCAGATTTATCACTCTCTCAAATAGTCCTTCTAGCATGCACTGGACTAACTCTACTTCCTCCTCGATCTTTCTTGTTTCCCTTTCTAAGTCTGCAAGAAGCGCACTGATTAGCTTCAACAGGGCACTTTTGTCTGGCTCTAGATCTATATTTTTAGAAAAGTCTGATGGTGCCATTTCTCCCTAGGTCTTGCTCTAAGGAGTGAAAAAATCTACCCTGCTTTTTACTGTACCATCCTTACTGCCTCAACTGATTTGCCTTATGAAGTGTTGCACTTCTGCCATCGAGTTTTCAGGTGCAGAAACAGGGGTCCACCATGCCATTGACTTTAAGACCCAAGCATTCAGGGACAACGCATGCATGGTCAATCCATTAAATGGTCTGTTGTGTAATATTCACAGGTGTTAATACCAGTGAGTCTTTCGGCCCTATAGTGGGGCTTAGTCTTTCTTTCTTTGCTCCTTCCTCCAGCCACCCATTCCCCACGTATGCCCTCAATGTTCCACCATGGCCCAGTTGAGCTGCTTCTCCTCTGTGGTCCCTCGAGACTTTCAAACAGTGCTTCATTTGTGAAAAAAGTAAGTGCCAGGGCCCTTGTCAGGAGGCCACTGGAGCCTGTACTACACATTGCCCCTGCCAGCACTGCCAATGGCAGTAGCAACACAACTACTATCCATCACACTCCTACAAGTGTGACAGTTGAGACTGTTCTAGGCCCCCAAAGCTATGAGTGGCTTGGGTGGCATGTATTGGTCATTTTGAATGTACATTGAATTGATAAACAACTGTTGTTGTGCTCATCTCTAAATTAGAGAAACAGCGCCACCATGTGACAGACTGTCAGAAGTGCCACTGTTGACAGTTAAGTGCTGGTGCCCAGCACAGAAAACCACAACTCAAATTAAGTACTTTTCCTGATGATGTGGCACCCCTCCTGCCCTCACTTCTATGATGTGGAGCAAAGCTGGGCTGCATTCTCGACTCCATTGTGATACACACACTCCCTCATATCTCCATAATCTGGCCCTGGTAAACAATAGGTTAAGGCGACCTATGCTCCACTAACTGATGTTGCCACAAGCGATGCCATGTTTGTTAAAGTCCAACATCTTCCCCACCTGGCTCCAGCATCAGCAAGCTCCAAAACACCTGGGATGGCAGGGACAGGCCAAAGAAAGGGTGCACAACACAATGCTCCAATATTATGTGGCCATCTTGGGATCTGGCTAGCCCCACTCCCCATTAAAAATATATTTTAGAAGATGTTATAAATGACATTATTTTGTACGCAAAGATACAATTCAAATTTTCAACCTGCAGCAAACCCATTGACATGTCTTGGACTTTATTTTTCATCAATATCAACAATCGTTCTCGAGTATAGTGCTTCAGTGTTCTATAGATGTTTCAAATGGGCTTCTAAGGGTCTGATTACAACTGGGTAATTATTTACCACCCCCTTTGTAAGCCCCTGTTTGAACAGGGACCAGAATTACGAGTTGAGTGTTGTTTAACATCTGAATATGATCGGGTGCATTTAATAGTCAACTTTTGTCACATTTCAGCAGGTCAATCCTTTCGAAATTTAAAGGAAAAAAATATAGGGTATTTATTGTGCCATGCAGATTTTTTTATGTTAAACACAAAAATCCACATGTTATTACCCAGAAACTCATAATAGGTGAAATTTATCACACCTGATAAACAACAAACCCCGTGGTATTGTTAGTTATCAGGTGCAATAAATAGCACCTATACCTGTAATTAGGCTCTAAATGTTGGCAGAATATAAACTTCTTGCTGTCTATCCAGGTAAGCAGACTTCCATTAGAATCTAAGGATGCCATACACCTGGATGCAGTTGACAAAATGGTTGGTGCAAAGATTTGGCCTAGAGGCTAGAGCTGTTGACTTTGGAACTGGGGAACCATATTTAAGTTCTTGCATTCGCTCAACATCATGTGAATATGGCCAAATAATGTAACCTCCCCAGTGCCTAAAAGACAAGCATTGGCAAAGCAAATAGGTACAGCTTTGGTTGCGAGCTATTGGCTTTTCCAGTGTTGTACTTTTTATTTTTTTTAAAAACTATTCAATGCAAACAACAAAAACAAAATGCTCACCTATGACCAAGCATAGGCGGCGATCCTGGAATCGTTTAGAATGGCAGATGCCAGCCGCCAGCAGTGCCTGTAGAGAATGTGGTACACTGCAAGCAGCAGCGAAGATCCAGTGGCAGTGTCTGTGAAACTCACGGACCATTGCAAAGGAAAGCAAATAATAAGGTATTAGAAATGGAAAATTATTTTAAAGGGGCACATTCAAACCTGCTGGAGCGCGAATGGAAGCGGAAAGTTATCTTCATCTGATGGACTTTGGAGCTGACTGGGAGGTGACAGATCTACAATTTAGAATTTCGTGAATCCCTTTTGGCACACATTGAGAACCAGGAATCGCTATGGAAAGTTTAGTAGGCTTATTACAAATTAGTAATCAGTCCAATATGAGTGCACATCAGAATCAAATTATAAAGGTACAAAATCAGAACCAGCAAGCTGTAATGCCGTACTAAAATCAGTCTCAATAACACAAGGCATACGAACATTACAGGCACAGCAATACAGAAACTAAGGCACACAAATTGAAATCCCTTAAAGGAACTCAGATTGCTCCTCCTAAAATGAACAAACCTAGGGTTATCTAATTAAGGATCTAAACTAAATAAGGGACACACACAATAAAGTCTCAAAGTCCTCAGGAATCAAGCAAAGTAGGTGTCAGCTTCATTAAGACTCCAGGAGAAGTCTCCCAAAAAGGGAATCAGAGTTAGCATGAAGCTATGTACTCAAAGGGCAAAGGAAAGTGCAGAGGTCTGTACCTCTCAAAGTCCAAAAGAACCTGTCTTAATTTTAACAGAATGAATGCTAACTTAAAGTGGAAAGTTCCAGGAGCATTTATATCTTTAATCACATCATCAAAAGTCACATCATCAAAAGACTCCAAATATTTATCTTTCCAACCAGACGCATCTGCAACATGCGTTGATTTTCCCATCCCACGAAGCTCGAATGAACAAGTTAGCCTTGAGCACCTTCCCACCAGATATGCAAAGAATATGAGGCTTCTTCTGCTCATAAAATTATTCTGTTCATGCCAAGGTTTCTCTTCTCAGGCCCCTCTATCTCTAATATACAACATTCCTTTCTACAACTAAGAAATCACAAATGTGTACCTTGAAAGAAGAAACATGCAGAGCATGTAAAACACACACCTCATGTTAAAATAAAAGCATAGTTGAGCTAAATGAAATAAACCATTGTTAATGTGCACTTCTAATACATAATTATAGGTGCAAGCTGTTGCAAAGTCATCTTTTTGCCCAGTTCACCCCCATTTATTTTGTTGCTTACTGGTGCTGATGGTAACTGACTCTGACTGTGCCCTGGGCTCTGTTAGCCAGACCCAGGGCAGTGATATGTTAAAACACACACATGTAGTAGAGTACACTAGGTATTAGGGTACCCTTTCAATTGGCCCGACAGACCCTTTTAGGTCCCCGGTATATAGTAGGACAAGGGGTACAATCTGCATTTAAGCCCCTAGTATATTATAGGGCATGGAGATTGGATGCCCAGTAGAATTTCTGCACTTGCATGTGTACACTGCTGTGTGCTTTCTGTCCTTACCACCATGCCGACTGCCACCAACATAACGCCGCCGCCGCGGATAACCGCCAACCATATTGTGACACATGCATACCAATCCGTCACCATATAGCCACACACACAATTCCACCAGCCCAGTCAGTGATAAACTGGCGGTAGCAAAACCCACATCGTTACACCAACAGAACTATGCCCACAACATTATGACCCACGAATCACCGCGGCAGACATTCAATGGCAGTAAACCATTGGCGGTACATACCGCCGCGCTCAGAATGGACACCCACATACAAAACAACACCACATTGGACAATTCAAACTACACACACCTGACACCCATACACACACAACATCCACACACCCACACCACTATAAATCACACACCCACATTACCCACAACCCTTTATGAAGACAAACCATTGCCGACAGAGAGAGAAACCGCAGGACCACACACAAAACCAGAGCCACATACCACCATCACCTATATAGCACACACACACCTCACAACACACACCCCAACATATCACCCTAAACACCCTCACCCATACCACCCACACCACACTCATGGCACCACAACGACACACCAGATTCTCTGAGGAGGAGCTAAGGGTCATGGTTGAGGAAATCATCCAGATGGAGCCACAGCTATTTGGATCACAGGTGCAGCAGATATTCATTGCTAGGAAGATGGAGCTATGGTGGAGAATTGTGGACAGGGTCAACGCTGTGGGACAGCACCCAAGAACAAGGGATGACATCAGGAAGAGGTGGAACGACCTATGGGGGAAGGTACGTTCCATTGCAGCAAGACGCCAGCTCCTCCCCCACAACTTACAACATGGGAGGAGCAAGTCTTGGCAATCATGCATCCTGAGGGCCTGGCCAGAGTAGGAGGAGGACTGGGATCTGGTAAGTCAAATCTCTATTACTATCACCCCCGACCTGCATGCCATCACATACCCACCACCTCCCACATACCCCACCATCACAACCCACGTATCCCAAAACCAGGCCCTGCATGCAACACCAATGGATGGACATCCCTCACAGACCTGCATGGACACCTATCACCACAGCATGCACACTAGAGACAATCACCTAGCCCACCAAATAACAACTTACACAAGACAAAGCTGCCAGGGCAATAACAACCATAGAGGGCAACACACCCATGCACAATATGTCACACGCAGAAATAGTAACACACCATTTACATCACCACAGGTAACCCAGCCAATGTCACAGGCGAAGAGGTGCCAGCAACATCCAGCCCCCCCGAGAGAGGCCCACAGTGATGAAAGCAGCTCTGGTCACCTGGATCTGGATGACCAACCTGGCCCATCGGGGATCTCCAGACAGTCGGTTACCCAGGCACAGTCTCACACCACCACACACCCTCCCCCTTCAGGAAACACCACCACAGCACCCACCCAGTGGGCCCATACCTCTGCCCCCAGGACACGTCAATCAGCAGTGTGTCCACCACTACAGGGACCCCGGGACACCCCACAAACCCAAGACAATCAGGGGCCTGGGGTCAGTGGCAGTGGGCACACGGTTCCGGGAACAGAGGCACAGGACAACAGGGAAGCTGGGAGTACTTCTGTGCGACAGGGGGAGGGCAGGCCCAGGGAACCGACTCCCCAGGAGGCACTCACCGCAATCCTGGGAGCATACCAACATTCCCAGGATAGGCTGACCCAGATACTGGACAAGTTGCAGGAGAACATGCGGCTGCAGGAGGGACAGTACCTGGGGATCAGGAAGGACTTGAAGGCCATCAACACCACCCTAGTCTCCATTGCAGGGGTGCTGGCAGACATGGGCAACTGTATGAGGGAGGTAGTGGCACACCACCAGGCCCCTGAAACTATCCAAACCACCGAAGAGCCCCCCACCTCCGCTGCAGCTAGTGGACAGGAGGCGCGCCACAGGAACAGCAGGTCACCAGCACCCCTCCCCCTGCAGAAGGAGAACCACTCCGCAAACATTCCCTGCGACCCAGGCAGAAGCCAGCAACTATTGCCAAGACCCCCGCCAGGAAATGAGACTCTCCTGATTGTCACCCTTGTGTCCCACCCTGTCACCCTCTCCACCTTGAACTGCCATTGTTCCACTTCCTATGCTCCCTTGGACAATGCACCTGTGATACAAATAGATTGGACTCTACCATGGACTTTCCTCCATCATCACCCCAGCCCACTGCACTACCCGCACTTCTTCAGAGCACTGCAATAAACACACTTTGATAAAATACAAGTATGGCGTATGTCAGATGTTTTCAAAAGGTATTCGTTTAACAAAGGATCAAACATTTCAATTCAACTGTACAGTAATGTTTACATTGGAAAGACCTGTAGTTGGCTAAACTGAACACACCAGGAGCAATAGTGGCGCACCAACATCTGCAAAAATAGATGCCAAAGGTACAGTGAGTGGGCATAGAAGTAGGAATACACAGCCTGCCAGTGACAATGTCACACATCATACTGTCAATTATATGTGAATCAACACTGTCTTCCCTGTGTCTCACTGGAAGTATTGACGAATAATTGCACTTCTGTTGTCGTTATCCTCCTCCTCCTCCTCCTCCTCCTCATCTTCACTGTCCACAGGGTCCAGTGCTGCCACACTGCCATCTCCAGCCTCCTCCTCCTGCAGAAAAGGCACCTGGCGACGCAAGGCAAGGTTGTGCAACATATAGCAAGCCACGATGATCTGGCAGACATTCTTGGGTAAGTAAACAGGGCTCCACCTGTTAGATGGAGGCAATGAAACCTGGCCTTTAGGAGGCCAAAGGTCCTCTCTATAATCCTTCTTGCTCGCCCATGTGCCTCATTGTAACGTTTCTCTGCCTTTGTCCTGGCAATCCTCACAGGGGTCAGTAGTCATGAGAGGTTGGGGTAACCAGAGTCACCTGCACATATTGAGGAACAACTGTTAGGCACACACTAACCCTATAGCCCAAAACATACCCATACACCAACATCCACTGGGTGGGAACCAGGGCTCACCTATTAGCCACACCCTGTGCCTCTGTAGTTGGCCCATCACATTTGGGATGCAGCTATTCCTCAGGATAAAGGCATCATGCACAGACCCAGGATACTTTGCATTGACGTGGGAGATGTACTGGTCCGCCAGGCACACCATCTGTACATCCATGGAGTGAAAACTTTTGATTTCTGAACACCTGTTCATTTCACCGGGGGGTACAAATGCAATATGTGTTCTAGCAATAGCCCCAATAACGTTGGGGATATGTCCTATTGCATAGAAGTCAGCTTTCACGGTGGACAAATCCTCCACCTGGGGGAAAACGATGTAGCTGCACATGTGTTTAATCAGGGCAGACAACACTCAGGTCAGCACTATTGGGAACATTGGCAATGACATTCCTGCTGCCAAGCCCACTGTCACTTGGCAAGAGCCAGTTGCCAGGAAATGGAGCACTGATAGCACTTGCACAAGAGGGGAGATCCTGGTGGGGTTACGGATAGCAGATATTACGTCAGGCTCCAATTGGGCACAAAGCTCCGTGATTGTGGCCCTGTCCAGTCTATAGGAGAGGATAATGTGCCTGTCCTCCATTGTTGCCAAGTCCACCAGGGGTCTGTACACAGGGGGATGTCTCCATATCCTATTCATCCGCAGCGGTTGCAATCTATAGGCAAAAAGAGTAAGCAGCTGGTCCTTATCTCTACTTTCCAAACACTACAGTTCAATGCATGTTGTGATTGTAACTGTATTTTGTTGTAGACGTCCAAATAGTGCGTTTGCGTACTGGGATGCAATTAGGAGCCATGGCCTGCACCCTCCCGAAATTGCATCCTCCTGTCCTATATGGAGGGACAGGTGGAAATGAGGTACCTGCACCCAAACACAGCAGACTGACACCTCCTACCACCACTCCCTCTTCCTCCACTCCCAAACCATATCCCTCTCCTGCACCAATTTCCCTAAGAAGCTTTTCCTCGCCAACACTGACCTCTCCCCTAGCCCCCCATCCCTCACGTCAGGCCAGGGTGGTCAAAACCAAGCAAAGCACCTCAGCCACCCAGTCCACTGGCACAGTAGTGTCCCCAACTACTCCAGGTGGGAAAGGATCCCGGCCACCAGCCAGCCAGATGGACAGGGTGCCAGCCCCAAGTGCTTCAAGGAAGGACAAGGAGGCAGCCCCAGCTGCAGGAAGGAAGGGTAAGGAGGCAGCCCCAGCTGGAGGAAGGGAGTGCAAGGAGCCACCCCCAGCTGCTGCAAGGAAGGGAAAGGTGCTACCCCCAGCTGCTGAACGGAAGGGAAAGATGCCACCCCCAGCTGCTGGCAGGAAGGGGAAGGGGCCTGCACCGGCAGGCAGAAAGGACAAGAGGCCTGGTGCTGGGACTCAGTCGGAGCCCACACCACCAACCATGGTGGTGCAGCCATCAGAGACTGCAGGGGATGGGCTGGAGCCTCCTCCCACCACTGCCAGCACCACCACCAGCACCACCACCAGCAGCAGCAGCCTTGTGGGTAGCCATCCGGAGCTGCAGAGGATGGGCTGGAGCCTCCCCCCATGACTGCCAGCATCGCCACCAGCACCGCCACCGCCACCAGCAGCAGCAGCCCCAGTGGACAGCCATATGAGACTGCAGGGGATGGGCTGGAGCCCCCCCCCCCACTGCCAGCACCGCCATTAGCTGCACCACTGACACCACTGAGCAGCCATCACCGCCGGCAGACAGTATGTAGTCCTGCGTCCATGGGCTGTTGTTTGGCCTGGCCCCTGCAAATCCTGTGGGTCTGACACCCAGGTGAGAGACTGTGACCTTGCACTCCCCAAGATCTGCATCACTGGGCACAATGCCCCCTCCAGAACCAGTGGAAAAGCCATCCACTCATCCCATCCTCCCCAGGATGAAGCTCACTGGGCACAATGCCCTCTCCAGAACCAGTGGAGAAGCCATCCACTTACCCCATCCTCCTCAGGATGAAGCTCACAGGCACAATGCCCCCTCCAGAACCAGGGGAGAAGCCATCCACTCACCCCATCCTCCCCCGGATGAAGCTCACTGGGCACAGTGCCCCCTCCAGAATCAGTGGAGAAGCCATCCACTCACCCCATCCTCCACAGGATGAAGCCCACTGGGCACAATACCCCCTCAAGAACCAGTGGAGAAGCCATCCACTTGAGAGACTGTGCATTATCACTCCCCAGGACCAAGCACAGGACACGTTGCCCCCTCCAGAATCAGTGGTCAAGTCACCCACTCCAGAGACTGTGGGCTATCTCTCCCCAGAAGCAAGCACAGGGCATGTTCCCCCCTCCAGAAGCAGTGGGCAAGTCACCCACTTGAGAGACTGTGGCCTTGCACTCCCCAGGACAGAGCACAGGGTATGTAGCCCCCTCCTGGAACAGTGGCATTGTACCATCTTCCGGCTGAGGTGCCCCCCGTTCCCCGTCCTCCTGAGGTGCCTGGCTATTTTCAACCTGATGCCCCTGCAGTGTTCTCTCTGTCTTGTTGCAGGAGTGAGGTGGGGCTTTGGACTTTGTGATGTGACCCTGTGGCCCACGGACATTGAGGACTGGGCAGTGACCTTACATTTGTAAATATGTATATACTTGTTGATTTGGATGCACATATTTATACTATTTTATCTTATTACACTCACTTTAATCAGGTCCTTTTGTCCTTGCATTATTCCTTAGGGGTACAGGGTGAATATGTGATGTTACTGCATCTGCTTGTGTGTATCGTGTTGGGGGTGGGGGCGTTGCGTGTTGTGTGTGTGTATCACTCTCTCCCCCCACCGTGTGCTAGGCGGCAGTAGTCATTGTGGTCGTCTTCGCTGGTGTTGGTGTTCATAGTGGAGCAGAACGTAGAAGAGCATGGGGAACACATGCAACTCGGGCTCCATGGCGGCATGGCTCTTCCTTGAGTCTCCAGAGGTGAGTCTTTTCCCTTCTGTGCAGTGTCTGCCAAGCTTTTGATGTCGTTTGTACCGCCCCAGAAAAGGTGGCGGATTGGACTATCATAATATGGTGGGTGGAACATTGTCTTCCGTCTGGCTGTAGGCGGTTACCACTGTGGTGCCTGTTGATTTCGCTCTAGGAGTCGGTGTGTTAAAGTGGCTGTCTGTCTGAGTAGTTTCCGCCATGGTCATATTTTCATAGTTATTACCACCGGCCTGCTGGCGGTATTACCGCCACTATATCATCAACCGCCAGGGTTCCATAGTAAGGAAAAGCGTTGAAAAGTCATTCAAGGACATAAGAGATGTGTTTTGATAAATCCAGCAATTTGACATTGGTGAATTTATCACAACTTGTACAAAAATTAAGTTATAAGGCTTTTCTTTCTGTAAGCGAAAATCCAGCCTTCTGAATGTCCCCTCTGATTGATCAGTGCTAACAGGGTTAGGAGAGCTGCTTGATTAAGTGATAAGTGCCTGTCCAGGGGAGAGCCTATCTGGTGATGGGCAGCTCTTGGGCTACACAGGAATGCCAGAGCAGGGCAAGGGGTAATAAAACAAACATCCTCAAAGGAAAGCAGGACAGGAGGGAATGCCAGATCACCTAACCCCCACCTTCTGGACACCTCAGCCTGATACCAGGCTTAAGGAAGAAATTTGCAGATGTAAGAAGGAGAAGAGCTATGGAAATGAGCCACACTGGGGGTTGGTTTAGTCAGCTCTTACTGCTCTGCTGAAATTTCAGCCATCATGGATTTTGGAAGAATGGTGCTTTTTTGGGACAGGAATATGCTACACTTTGAAGGAAGTGGTCATGCAGCTGGGTGCCCCCCTTCCTGATAACGAGGAGCTGGAAATAAATATGTGAGAGGTGCATAGCCTCTCAGATCTGCTGCCTGAAACTACAATAGGAAGGACTGCCCTACTAAAATCTGTATCTGCACCCTTGACCTGCACTTCTGAGTGAACTGTGCTTGCTGCACAATCCGGTACTACAGCCCTGGGGACAGTGCCTTGCTAAAAGTATGCTCTCAGGAGTGGACTTCATGCAGCTACAGGCTACCAGAGCTTTACCTGCATCATCTCCAGCAACAGTCCCAGCCTCAAGTGCATGGACTTTTAAGGATTTGGTGAGGTGCATTGTGGGAAATGTGGACCAACTTTCCAAGGACCATCTAGGAAATTCCAGAACCTTAGATTTGTGTTTTGGGCCCTTTGTACCTGCAAATAGGCCTTCAGGAAACACCTCCTGAAGTTTGGAGAATTTGGGTAAAGTTGGCGTGTTTCATTTCTAAGCACTAGGAAGTGTTTATTCTTTACAAATGTATTTCTCTGGTTCCCTACTTTGGATATTTGTCATTTTGGTGTCTATTTACTCATAGAAATATAACCTATTTTTTATAAATTGGTGTGGCATTTTTATTGTGTGTTGTGTCTCACTTGTTTACTGTATTGGTGTTTTTGAACACTTAAAACTCTTGCCTCTTAAGTTAGGCCTGCCTGCTCGGTAACAGCTACCAAGGGTTGAGCAAGAGGCTAATTTACTGAGACCCATACTGAACCTAAATTTGGTTAGTGGCCTTATTGCTAGTGGTAGGTTCATACTTACCACTACTAATAACCCACCTTCCAACACGAGCATAATGTCAGAATATATGCAAAAACTTGAATAAATAAATTCATAATTACAGATGCAATGTGCTTTTCAATAAATGCAATATATCAAAATATAAGTGTAAATTCTTAATGAGAGCTACAAATCTTCATGTTAAAGTTTAACGTTAGAACACACACATATGAAACTCTAGTTTCTACAGTGAATACACTTTCCAAAAATGTTTTGGTGCATCACTCTAATAAAGTTAAGGCCCACAAATTATATGACGTTGGTTACACATTTATATTGTTTCTGTGACACTCAGGGGTAAAGCTAAAATTATGCTGCTCCAAACCCCACTCCCTGCTCTGAAGAGGACTACGTTTTGCAGATGTGCATATTGTACGAAGGAAAAATATTGTCATGACAGAGAGGGGAACCAATTGCTGAAGTGATCTGAGCAATTGCCCTATGCTGTATGTTGTGGTGGGTGGCAGTAAAGTGTGACTAACACTACAACCAGCCAGTGGCTGAAGAGTCCGACAGAACTCCTACCTCTGTATATAATTGTATTATATTTTTATAAGGATTTGTGTTATCAGCCTTTATAAAACAGGGAAAAACTGAGGCATACGTTTGACTGTTAACCTGTAGCAATGACTCATCACGTCAGAAAGCTACAAATAGGAATATGCCCTTTAATTAAAATGTCAAGGGACTAGGAGGTGTTGAGTGCCGTGGCATTAAGAGTGCCATGAAGCAGACAATATAAACTTGAAAAAACTGTATGAAATATGTATAGTCTGTGGATTGGTCATGTTGCTCCAACATTTTAGTAGAATATGTGTGACGTCAAGAGTCAAAAGAAATGACAAACACAGCATTACATCCAGCTAAAGGCAAATCATCCTTTCCTCGAACAACGCCTGCAAAGGGAGGAAGGAAGTAAGCGGAAAAAAAAGACTCGCACACAGCCAAGTCCTCCCCGCCGCATTAATAGAAACATGCTCGGTGACGAGGTTTTACAGAAAAAATTCCCTGAAAGTCAGCTGATGGGCCATATTGTTTGCAAGCTAGCTTCAAAAGTGACCTCAGAGCTGCGTCTTGCAGGTCCCCAGTTATGGAACTGCATGCCAATATCCCAAGAAAGAGGCATTTTAGCACTGAGGATGCTTGGCACTCGGATCCAGTAGGTCAAATTCTTAGGATACTGCGTGATCATTAAACTTGGTCACGGCTAGAATGTATTTTTTTGTATTTTTGCATTTTTATTAGTTTGATTTCAGGCCAATTAGGCCACACAAACCGCACAACTCATAAAATAGCAATAAACAATAAAATAATCTTAAAATGCATTGAAATATAATGAAAACAGTTATTAATCATAATCGACTCCTTTCCTCACAACCATGGCCACAACTGCATAGATACCATATTGTGCAAAGAAAGCGAAAATGTACAAATCTATTTGCAAATTCACCTTACAACTTTAGGAGATAATCACCTAGCACAGTATTCCTGACCACAATCGTCAGTTGTTGTGCAAATAGCAAATAACATTATGTAATAAAATAGTGCAGTAAGCACAAAATGCATTCAAAATAATAATTTCTATACCTTCCTCCGTCATGGACTATGCCACATGTATAAACTCATCCCCTCTAGAGACCCCAGGTTCATAGTCATGCTTTTTAGTGATAAATATATAACTTATGAACATTAAACTTATTGAAACAGGGTATGAAAGGAGCTCGGCAGTGGAAGACAGCCACCTAATCCAATGCATACATTCACATGATCAACAATAATGTGCAAAAATGGCAATCCCTTATAAATCAATAACAGCTAACCTTTCAGATACCACTGATACAAATTTAGCTATGGCCCAGCATACCAACATATTGTTACACTGCATTATTAACCACTCCAAAACTCTAACTCGGCGTTCCTGCAATGTTCTAACAACTGGTAATAACATACTGCATCTTGAATTACTAAAGAAGTGACAGAAGACAAAAATATGCACCAACTAGAGTGTATCCAGCTTACAGAAAGGACAGGATCAATCAATCAATCATTTAAACAAATTTCTTAAGCGCACTACTCACCCGGTAGGGTCTTAAGGCCCTGAGGGTGGGGTGGCTTTACTGCTCGAAAAGCCATGTTTTGAGGTGCTTTCTGAAGGTTAGGAGGTCCTGGGTCTTGCGTAGGTTGGTAGGGAGGGAGTTCCAGGTTTTGGCGGCGAGGTGGGAGAAGGATCTGCCGCCAAAGGTTGTGCGTTGGATGCGGGGGACTGTAGCGAGGGCGAGTTCGGCAGAGCGGAGCTGTCGAACTGGTTTGTGGAAGTTGATTTGTTCGTTGAGGTAGGCCAGTCCAGTGTCGTGGAGGGCTTGTGAGCGTGGACAAGGATTTTGAAAATGATCCTTTTGTTGATGGGTAGCCAGTGTAGGGATCTGAGGTGGGCAGAGATGTCTTCGTTGCGAGGGAGGTTGAGGATGAGACGTGCGGCTGCGTTCTGGATGCTCTGGAGTTTTTTCTGATGCTTGGCTGTGGTCCCAGCGTAGAGGGCGTTGCCGTAGTCCAGTCTGCTGCTTATGAGGGTGTGGGTGACCCTTCTTCTTGTTTCTAAAGGAATCCATTTGAAAGTCTTGTGTAGCATGCAGAGGGTGTTGAAGCAGGAGGATGATATGGCATTGATTTGCTGAGTCATGGAGAGAGATGAGTCCAGTATGATGCCGAGATTGCGTGCGTGGGTGGTGGGTGTTGGGGGTGGTCCAAGGGTGGTGGGCCACCAAGAGTCGTTTCATGCTGTCTTGTTGGGATCGAAGAGGATGATCTCATTTTTTTTGGAGTTCAATTTGAGGTGGCTTGCTTTCACCCAGTTAGCGATGGCGAGGAGTCCGGCGTGTAGGTTAGTCTTGGCGATAGATGGGTTCCTCGTGAGGGAGATGATGAGCTGGGTGTCGTCAGCCTATGAAATGATGGTGAGGCCGTGGGGGCGGATGATGTTGGCGAGTGGAGCTATGTAGATATTGAGAAGGGTGGGGCTGAGGGAGGATCCTTGGGGGACCCCACAGATGGTCTTGGTGGCTGAAGACCGGAAAGGAGGGAGGCAAACTGTTTGGGTTCTTTCGGAGAGGAAGGACGTGAGCCAGTCCAGGGCTTTGTGGTGAATTCCGGCTTCGAAGAGGCGTGTGCGAAGGGTTTGGTGACATACGGTGTCGAAGGCTGCGGAGAGGTCTAGGAGGATGAGGGCAACGATTTCGTCCTTGTCCAATCTGGTCCTGATGTCATCTGTACAGGTGATGAGGGCGGTCTTGGTTTTTGTGGAATCCAGACTGGGAGACGTTGATTATGTTGTTGCCTTCTAGGAAGCAAGACAGTTGTATGTTGTAAAGAAATGGCTCCCTGTTGCAGTTACCCCCCACTTTTTGCCTGATACTGATGCTGACTTGACTGAGAAGTGTGCTGGGACCCTGCTAACCAGGCCCCAGCACCAGTGTTCTTTCACCTAAAATGTACCATTGTCTCCACAATTGGCACAACCCTGGCACCCAGGTAAGTCCCTTGTAACTGGCACCCCTGGTACCAAGGGCCCTGATGCCAGGGAAGGTCTCTAAGGGCTGCAGCATGTCTTATGCCACCCTAGGGATCCCTCACTCAGCACAGACACACTGCTTGCCAGCTTGTGTGTGCTGGTGGGGAGAAAATGACTAAGTCGACATGGCACTCCCCTCAGGGTGCCATGCCAACCTCCCACTGCCTGTGGCTTAGCTAAGTCACCCCTCTAGTAGGCCTTACAGCCCTAAGGCAGGGTGCACTATACCACAGGTGAGGGCATATGTGCATGAGCACTATGCCCCTACAGTGTCTAAGCAAAACCTTAGACATTGTAAGTGCAGGATAGCCATAAGAGTATATGGGCTGGGAGTCTGTCAAAAACGAACTCCACAGCTCCATAATGGCTACACTGAATACTGGGAAGTTTAGTATCAAACTTCTCAGAATAATAAACCCACACTAATGCCAGTGTTGGATTTATTAAAAAATGCACACAGAGGGCATCTTAGAGATACCCCCTGTATTTTACCCAATTGTTCAGTGCAGGACTGACTGGTCTCTGCCAGCCTGCTGCTGAGAGACGAGTTTCTGACCTCATGCGGTGAGAGCCTTTGTGCTCTCTGAGGACAGAAACAAAGCCTGCTCTGGGTGGAGATGCTTCACACCTCCCCCCTGCAGGAACTGTAACACCTAGCAGTGAGCTTCAAAGGCTCAAGCTTCGTGTTACAATGCCCCAGGGCACTCCAGCTAGTGGAGATGCCCGCCTCCTGGACCCAGCCCCCACTTTTGGCGGCAAGTCCAAGAGAGATAATGAGAAAAACAAGGAGGAGTCACTGGCCAGTCAGGACAGCCCCTAAGGTGTCCTGAGCTGAGGTGACTCTGACTTTTAGAAATCCTCCATCTTGTAGAAGGAGGATTCCCCCAATAGGGATAGGAATGTGACCCCCTCCCCTTGGGAGGAGGCACAAAGAGGGTGTACCCACCCTCAGGGCTGGTAGCCATTGGCTACTAACCCCCCAGACCTAAACACGCCCTTAAATTTAGTATTTAAGGGCTCCCCTGAACCTAAGAATTTAGATTCCTGAAACTACAAGAAGAAGAGGACTGCTGAGCTGAAAAACCCCTGCAGAGGAAGAACAGAAGACACCAACTGCTTTGGCCCCAGTCTTACCGGCCTGTCTCCTGCCTTCCAAAGAAACCTGCTCCAGCGACGCTTTCCAAAGGACCAGCGACCTCTGAATCCTCAGAGGACTGCCCTGCTTCAAGAAAGACAAGAAACTCCCGAGGACAGCGGCACTGCTCCAAAAGAACTGCAACTTTGTTTCAAAGGAGCAGATTTAAAGACCCCTGCAACTCCCCGCAAGAAGCGTGAGACTTGCAACACTGCACCCGGCGACCCCGACTCGACTGGTGGAGAACCAACACCTCAGGGAGGACCCTCCGGCGACTCCGAGTCCGTGAGTAACCAAAGTTGTCCCCCCTGAGCCCCCACAGCGACGCCTGCAGAGGGAATCCCGAGGCTCCCCCTGACCGCGACTGCCTGAACCTAAAGTCCAGACGTCTGGAAAAGACCCTGCACCCGCAGCCCCCAGCACCTGAAGGAACGGAACTTCTGTGCAGGAGTGACCCCCAGGAGGCCCTCTCCCTTGCCCAGGTGGTGGATACCCCGAGGAGCCCCCCCCTTGCCTGCCTGCTCCGCTGAAGAGACCTCTTGGTCTCCCATTGAAATCTACAGAAAACCCGACGCTTTTTTGCACACTGCACCCGGCCGCCCCCGCGCTGCTGAGGGTGTACTTTCTGTGTGGACTTGTGTCCCCCCCGGTGCCCTACAAAACCCCCCTGGTCTGCCCTCCGAAGACGCGGGTACTTACCTGCTGGCAGACTGGAACCGGGGCACCCCCTTCTCTCCATTGAAGCATATGTGTTTTGGGCACCTCTTTGACCTCTGCAACTGACCGGCCCTGAGCTGCTGGTGTGGTAACTTTGGGGTTGCTCTGAACCCCCAACAGTGGGCTACCATGGACCCAAACCTGAGACTTGTAAGTGATTTACTTACCTGCTAAAATTAACAATACTTTACCTCCCCCAGGAACTGTGAAAAGTGCACTGTGTCCACTTTTAAAACAGCTTATTGTGTTTTATGTAAAAAGTATATATGCTACTGTGATTATTCAAAGTTCCTAAAGTACTTACCTGCAATACCTTTCAAATGAGATATTACATGTAGAATTTGAACCTGTGGTTCTTAAAATAAACTAAGAAAAGATATTTTTCTATAACAAAACCTATTGGCTGGATTTGTCTCTGAGTGTGTGTTCCTCATATATTGCCTGTGTGTATGTACAACAAATGCTTAACACTACTCCTTTGATAAGCCTACTGCTCGACCACACTACCACAAAATAGAGCATTAGTATTATCTCTTTTTGCCAATATCTTACCTCTAAGGGGAACCATTGGGCTCTGTGCATGCTATTCCTTACTTTGAAATAGCACATACAGAGCCAACTTCCTACATTGGTGGATCAGCGGTGGGGTACAAGACTTTGCATTTGCTGGACTACTCAGCCAATACCTGATCACACGACAAATTCCAAAAAATTTCATTAGAACTTGATTTTTTTGCAATTTGAATTTTTTTAAAATTCTTTAATGTCCTGCTAGGGCCTTGTGTTAGTCCCTGTTAGCATTTCTTTTAGAGTTTAAAAGTTTGGTAAAAGTTTGAATTAGATTCTAGAACTAGTTTTAGATTCTTAAAAAGTATTCCAACTTTTAGAAGCATAATGTCTAGTACAGATGTGAATGTGGTGGAACTCGACACCACCCCTTACCTCCATCTTAAGATGAGGGAGCTAAGGTCACTCTGTAAATTAAAGAAAATAGTAATGGGCCCCAGGCCTTCCAAACTACAGCTCCAGGAGCTGTTGGCAGAGTTTGAAAAGGCCAACCCCTCTGAGGATGGCAACTCAGAGGATGATGATAGTGACCTGGAGGGTGATGCCCCCCTACCAGTCCTATCTAGGGAAGACAGGGCCTCTCAAGCCCTGACTCCAAGCATAATAGTCAGAGATGCTGGCTCCCTCACAGGAGGGACCAACCTCTCTGAAATCACTGAGGATAACTCCAGTGAAGAGGACATCCAGTTAGCGAGGATGGCCAAAAGATTGGCTTTGGAAAGACAGATCCTAGCCATAGAAAGGGAAAGACAAGAGATGGGCCTAGGACCCATCAATGGTGACAGCAACATAAATAGGGTCAGAGATTCTCCTGACATGTTGAAAATCCCTAAAGGGATTGTAACTAAATATGAAGATGGTGATGACATCACCAAATGGTTCACAGCTTTTGAGATGGCTTGTGTAACCAGAAAAGTAAGCAAATCTCACTGGGGTGCTCTCCTTTGGGAAATGTTCACTGGAAAGTGTAGGGATAGACTCCTCACACTCTCTGGAAAAGATGCAGAATCTTATGACCTCATGAAGGGAACCCTGATTGAGGGCTTTGGATTCTCCACTGAGGAGTATAGAATTAGATTCAGGGGGGCTCAAAAATCCTCGAGCCAGACCTGGGTTGATTTTGTAGACTACTCAGTGAAAACACTGGATGGTTGGGTAACTGGAAATGAAGTGCATGACTATGTTGGGCTTTATAATTTGTTTATGAAAGAACACATTTTAAGTAACTGCTTCAATGAAAAGTTGCATCAGTATCTGGTAGACCTAGGACCAATTTCTCCCCAAGAATTGGGAAAGAAGGCGGACCATTGGGTCAAGACTAGGGTAACCAAAACTTCCACTGGGGGGGACCAAAAGAAAGGGGTTACAAAACCTCCTCAGGAGAAAGTGGGTGACACTAGAAACAAAGAAAAAGAGTCCTCTGTAGGCCCCCAAACACCAGACCAGGTGGGTGGGCCCCGAGACACAACCCAAAACAAAGGTGGGTACCAGGGTAAGAACTGGGATGCCACTAAGGCGTGGTGCCATAACTGTAGACAGACAGGGCACCACACCAAGGACACTTCTTGTCCCAAAAACAAACCCCCTAGCAAAATCCCAGGGGTGACCAGTGTAGCCATTGGAGATGACTCCTCAGATGAGGAGGTCTTCATAGCCTTCAACTGGAAAAAGGGCCCAGCAGGTGAGTTGGAGATTCCAGAGGGAAGTAGACACTTCCACCACCTACTGGTGAATGGAATCCCAGCCACTGCCCTGAGAGACACTTGTGCCAGTCACACTATTGTGCATGACAGGCTGGTGTTCTCAAACCAGTACATCCCAGGTGAGATGGCCAGAGTAAGAGTTAGCCCAGACAGGGTCACTGATAGGCCTGTGGCTTTTGTGCCCATAGAAGTGGGTGGGACTTTTAGCTGGAGAAGGGTGGTAGTCAGTACAGACCTCCCCCTTGATTGTCTCCTTGGAAATGACTACCCAGAGGTTAGTCAGAGCACAAGAGAGGAACTGGTCCAGTGCCAGTCCTCTCCCAAGGATTCTGGAGGTCCTGCCCCTGCAGTAACTGCAAGAAGGCCCCAGAAGAAAAAGAAAACAAAACAGTGTAGGAAGGGTGGACAACCTTTAGCCAAGGTTCCAGCAAGCCAAGGAGATTCTGCTCCAGTAGGGGAGAACTCCAAACGTGGCACTGGTAAAGTCCAGCCTGACCCACAAGAAGTCCTGGCTAGTCAGGCAACTGTTAAGCCTGAGTGGGTGGCTCCTCAGCTAACAGAAGAAAGAGTGGAAGAAGGGAGTTTACTACAAGATGTGGTAACCCCCCACTCTAATACAGCAGACAGGCACCCTGAACCCAAAGAAGCCTGTAACTTAGCCCCTTCCCTTGTAGGTGAAGAGCTAAAGGTGTGGTTCTGGGCACTGACAGCTGTCAGTGGCCTCTGCTGGGTGTTAGCCTTTATGGCTGCACTATCCTTGGCATGGTGGTCAGACCCCATGTCAAATAGCAAGTTAGGCCCCCTGATCCTGTTGGTCATGGTGGGGTTACTCCAGCTCTGGGTAACCTCTTTGGGAAAGCTAGGGGTGACCCTGGCTAAGATAAGATTAGCAGAGGTGGATACCTCTAACCTCAAAATAGAGAGAATGGGTGAAGACATTAAAAGCACAGACAAGAGGCAATTCAGACTAGGTCCTATCACTGTGGAAGTGGGTCAGTTCCCCAGAGGGAATGACCTGAACAGGAGGATGTAAGGCAGAGTAGGCCCTGCAACAAACCAGCCTATTTCCTCTACTCTTCCTCGCCTGACAGACTAGGAAGACTCTCCCAGCTTTGGCTGAGTCTCCTGGCCTGTGGGCTGGGGGGGCTTGTGTAAAGAAATGGCTCCCTGTTGCAGTTACCCCCCACTTTTTGCCTGATACTGATGCTGACTTGACTGAGAAGTGTGCTGGGACCCTGCTAACCAGGCCCCAGCACCAGTGTTCTTTCACCTAAAATGTACCATTGTCTCCACAATTGGCACAACCCTGGCACCCAGGTAAGTCCCTTGTAACTGGTACCCCTGGTACCAAGGGCCCGGATGCCAGGGAAGGTCTCTAAGGGCTGCAGCATGTCTTATGCCACCCTAGGGACCCCTCACTCAGCACAGACACACTGCTTGCCAGCTTGTGTGTGCTGGTGGGGAGAAAATGACTAAGTCGACATGGCACTCCCCTCAGGGTGCCATGCCAACCTCCCACTGCCTGTGGCATAGCTAAGTCACCCCTCTAGTAGGTCTTACAGCCCTAAGGCAGGGTGCACTATACCACAGGTGAGGGCATATGTGCATGAGCACTATGCCCCTACAGTGTCTAAGCAAAACCTTAGACATTGTAAGTGCAGGGTAGCCATAAGAGTATATGGGCTGGGAGTCTGTCAAAAACGAACTCCACAGCTCCATAATGGCTACACTGAATACTGGGAAGTTTAGTATCAAACTTCTCAGAATAATAAACCCACACTAATGCCAGTGTTGGATTTATTAAAAAATGCACACAGAGGGCATCTTAGAGATACCCCCTGTATTTTACCCAATTGTTCAGTGCAGGACTGACTGGTCTCTGCCAGCCTGCTGCTGAGAGACGAGTTTCTGACCTCATGCGGTGAGAGCCTTTGTGCTCTCTGAGGACAGAAACAAAGCCTGCTCTGGGTGGAGGTGCTTCACACCTCCCCCCTGCAGGAACTGTAACACCTAGCAGTGAGCTTCAAAGACTCAAGCTTCGTCTTACAATGCCCCAGGGCACTCCAGCTAGTGGAGGTGCCCGCCTCCTGGACCCAGCCCCCACTTTTGGCGGCAAGTCCAAGAGAGATAATGAGAAAAACAAGGAGGAGTCACTGGCCAGTCAGGACAGCCCCTAAGGTGTCCTGAGCTGAGGTGACTCTGACTTTTAGAAATCCTCCATCTTGTAGTAGGAGGATTCCCCCAATAGGGATAGGAATGTGACCCCCTCCCCTTGGGAGGAGGCACAAAGAGGGTGTACCCAACCTCAGGGCTGGTAGCCATTGGCTACTAACCCCCCAGACCTAAACACGCCCTTAAATTTAGTATTTAAGGGCTCCCCTGAACCTAAGAATTTAGATTCCTGAAACTACAAGAAGAAGAGGACTGCTGAGCTGAAAAACCCCTGCAGAGGAAGAACAGAAGACACCAACTGCTTTGGCCCCCGTCTTACCGGCCTGTCTCCTGCCTTCCAAAGAAACCTGCTCCAGTGACGCTTTCCAAAGGACCAGCGACCTCTGAATCCTCAGAGGACTGCTCTGCTTCAAGAAAGACAAGAAATTCCAGAGGACAGCGGCACTGCTCCAAAAGAACTGCAACTTTGTTTCAAAGGAGCAGATTTAAAGACCCCTGCAACTCCCCGCAAGAAGCGTGAGACTTGCAACACTGCACCCGGCGACCCCGACTCGACTGGTGGAGAACCAACACCTCAGGGAGGACCCTCCGGCGACTCCGAGTCCGTGAGTAACCAAAGTTGTCCCCCCTGAGCCCCCACAGCGACGCCTGCAGAGGGAATCCCGAGGCTCCCCCTGACCGCGACTGCCTGAACCTAAAGTCCCGACGGCTGGAAAAGACCCTGCACCCGCAGCCCCCAGCACCTGAAGGAACGGAACTTCTGTGCAGGAGTGACCCCCAGGAGGCCCTCTCCCTTGCCCAGGTGGTGGCTACCCCGAGGAGCCCCCCCCTTGCCTAACTGCTCCGCTGAAGAGATCCCTTGGTCTCCCATTGAAATCTACAGAGAACCCGACGCTTGTTTGCACACTGCACCCGGCCGCCCCCGCGCTACTGGGGGTGTACTTTCTGTGTGGACTTGTGTCCCCCCGGTGCCCTACAAAACCCCCCTGGTCTGCCCTCCGAAGACGCGGGTACTTACCTGCTGGCAGACTGGAACCGGGGCACCCCCTTCTCTCCATTGAAGCCTATGTGTTTTGGGCACCTCTTTGACCTCTGCACCTGACCGGCCGTGGGCTGCTGGTGTGGTAACTTTGGGGTTGCTCTGAACCCCCAACGGTGGGCTACCTTGGACCCAAACCTGAGACTTGTAAGTGATTTACTTACCTGCTAAAGCTAACAATACTTTATCTCCCCCAGGAACTGTGAAAATTGCACAGTGTCCACTTTTAAAACAGCTTATTGTGTTTTATGTAAAAAGTATATATGCTACTGTGATTATTCAAAGTTCCTAAAGTACTTACCTGCAATACCTTTCAAATTAGATATTACATGTAGAATTTGAACCTGTGGTTCTTAAAATAAACTAAGAAAATATATTTTTCTATAACAAAACCTATTGGCTGGATTTGTCTCTGAGTGTGTGTTCCTCATTTATTGCCTGTGTGTATGTACAACAAATGCTTAACACTACTCCTTTGATAAGCCTACTGCTCCACCACACTACCACAAAATAGAGCATTAGTATTATCTCTTTTTGCCACTATCTTACCTCTAAGGGGAACCCTTGGACTCTGTGCATACTATTCCTTACTTTGAAATAGCACATACAGAGCCATCTTCCTACAGTGGTGGATCAGCGGTGGGGTACAAGACTTTGCATTTGCTGGACTACTCAGCCAATACCTGATCACACGACAAATTCCAAAAATTGTCATTAGAACTTGATTTTTTTGCAATTTGAAATTTTTCTAAATTCTTTAATGTCCTGCTAGGGCCTTGTGTTAGTCCCTGTTAGCATTTCTTTTAGAGTTTAAAAGTTTGGTAAAAGTTTGAATTAGATTCTAGAACTAGTTTTAGATTCTTAAAAAGTATTCCAACTTTTAAAAGCATAATGTCTAGTACAGATGTGAATGTGGTGGAACTCGACACCACCCCTTACCTCCATCTTAAGATGAGGGAGCTAAGGTCACTCTGTAAATTAAAGAAAATAGTAATGGGCCCCAGACCTTCCAAACTACAGCTCCAGGAGCTGTTGGCAGAGTTTGAAAAGGCCAACCCCTCTGAGGATGGCAACTCAGAGGATGATGATAGTGACCTGGAGGGTGATGCCCCCCTACCAGTCCTATCTAGGGAAGACAGGGCCTCTCAAGCCCTGACTCCAAGCATAATAGTCAGAGATGCTGGCTCCCTCACAGGAGGGACCAACCTCTCTGAAATCACTGAGGATAACTCCAGTGAAGAGGACATCCAGTTAGCGAGGATGGCCAAAAGATTGGCTTTGGAAAGACAGATCCTAGCCATAGAAAGGGAAAGACAAGAGATGGGCCTAGGACCCATCAATGGTGACAGCAACATAAATAGGGTCAGAGATTCTCCTGACATGTTGAAAATCCCTAAAGGGATTGTAACTAAATATGAAGATGGTGATGACATCACTAAATGGTTCACAGCTTTTGAGATGGCTTGTGTAACCAGAAAAGTAAGCAAATCTCACTGGGGTGCTCTCCTTTGGGAAATGTTCACTGGAAAGTGTAGGGATAGACTCCTCACACTCTCTGGAAAAGATGCAGAATCTTATGACCTCATGAAGGGAACCCTGATTGAGGGCTTTGGATTCTCCACTGAGGAGTATAGAATTAGATTCAGGGGGGGCTCAAAAATCCTCGAGCCAGACCTGGGTTGATTTTGTAGACTACTCAGTGAAAACACTGGATGGTTGGGTAACTGGAAATGAAGTGCATGACTATGTTGGGCTTTATAATTTGTTTATGAAAGAACACATTTTAAGTAACTGCTTCAATGAAAAGTTGCATCAGTATCTGGTAGACCTAGGACCAATTTCTCCCCAAGAATTGGGAAAGAAGGCGGACCATTGGGTCAAGACTAGGGTAACCAAAACTTCCACTGGGGGTGACCAAAAGAAAGGGGTTACAAAACCTCCTCAGGAGAAAGTGGGTGACACTAGAAACAAAGAAAAAGAGTCCTCTGTAGGCCCCCAAACACCAGACCAGGTGGGTGGGCCCCGAGACACAACCCAAAACAAAGGTGGGTACCAGGGTAAGAACTGGGATGCCACTAAGGCGTGGTGCCATAACTGTAGACAGACAGGGCACCACACCAAGGACACTTCTTGTCCCAAAAACAAACCCCCTAGCAAAATCCCAGGGGTGACCAGTGTAGCCATTGGAGATGACTCCTCAGATGAGGAGGTCTTCATAGCCTTCAACTGGAAAAAGGGCCCAGCAGGTGAGTTGGAGATTCCAGAGGGAAGTAGACACTTCCACCACCTACTGGTGAATGGAATCCCAGCCACTGCCCTGAGAGACACTTGTGCCAGTCACACTATTGTGCATGACAGGCTGGTGTTCTCAAACCAGTACATCCCAGGTGAGATGGCCAGAGTAAGAGTTAGCCCAGACAGGGTCACTGATAGGCCTGTGGCTTTTGTGCCCATAGAAGTGGGTGGGACTTTTAGCTGGAGAAGGGTGGTAGTCAGTACAGACCTCCCCCTTGATTGTCTCCTTGGAAATGACTACCCAGAGGTTAGTCAGAGCACAAGAGAGGAACTGGTCCAGGGCCAGTCCTCTCCCAAGGATTCTGGAGGTCCTGCCCCTGCAGTAACTGCAAGCAGGCCCCAGAAGAAAAAGAAAACAAAACAGTGTAGGAAGGGTGGACAACCTTTAGCCAAGGTTCCAGCAAGCCAAGGAGATTCTGCTCCAGTAGGGGAGAACTCCAAAAGTGGCACTGGTAAAGTCCAGCCTGACCCACAAGAAGTCCTGGCTAGTCAGGCAACTGTTAAGCCTGAGTGGGTGGCTCCTCAGCTAACAGAAGAAAGAGTGGAAGAAGGGAGTTTACTACAAGATGTGGTAACCCCCCACTCTAATACAGCAGACAGGCACCCTGAACCCAAAGAAGCCTGTAACTTAGCCCCTTCCCTTGTAGGTGAAGAGCTAAAGGTGTGGTTCTGGGCACTGACAGCTGTCAGTGGCCTCTGCTGGGTGTTAGCCTTTATGGCTGCACTATCCTTGGCATGGTGGTCAGACCCCATGCCAAATAGCAAGTTAGGCCCCCTGACCCTGTTGGTCATGGTGGGGTTACTCCAGCTCTGGGTAACCTCTTTGGGAAAGCTAGGGGTGACCCTGGCTAAGATAAGATTAGCAGAGGTGGATACCTCTAACCTCAAAATAGAGAGAATGGGTGAAGACATTAAAAGCACAGACAAGAGGCAATTCAGACTAGGTCCTATCACTGTGGAAGTGGGTCAGTTCCCCAGAGGGAATGACCTGAACAGGAGGATGTAAGGGAGAGTAGGCCCTGCAACAAACCAGCCTATTTCCTCTACTCTTCCTCGCCTGACAGACTAGGAAGACACTCCCAGCTTTGGCTGAGTCTCCTGGCCTGTGGGCTGGGGGGGCTTGTGTAAAGAAATGGCTCCCTGTTGCAGTTACCCCCCACTTTTTGCCTGATACTGATGCTGACTTGACTGAGAAGTGTGCTGGGACCCTGCTAACCAGGCCCCAGCACCAGTGTTCTTTCACCTAAAATGTACCATTGTCTCCACAATTGGCACAACCCTGGCACCCAGGTAAGTCCCTTGTAACTGGTACCCCTGGTACCAAGGGCCCTGATGCCAGGGAAGGTCTCTAAGGGCTGCAGCATGTCTTATGCCACCCTAGGGACCCCTCACTCAGCACAGACACACTGCTTGCCAGCTTGTGTGTGCTGGTGGGGAGAAAATGACTAAGTCGACATGGCACTACCCTCAGGGTGCCATGCCAACCTCCCACTGCCTGTGGCATAGCTAAGTCACCCCTCTAGTAGGTCTTACAGCCCTAAGGCAGGGTGCACTATACCACAGGTGAGGGCATATGTGCATGAGCACTATGCCCCTACAGTGTCTAAGCAAAACCTTAGACATTGTAAGTGCAGGGTAGCCATAAGAGTATATGGGCTGGGAGTCTGTCAAAAACGAACTCCACAGCTCCATAATGGCTACACTGAATACTGGGAAGTTTAGTATCAAACTTCTCAGAATAATAAACCCACACTAATGCCAGTGTTGGATTTATTAAAAAATGCACACAGAGGGCATCTTAGAGATACCCCCTGTATTTTACCCAATTGTTCAGTGCAGGACTGACTGGTCTCTGCCAGCCTGCTGCTGAGAGACGAGTTTCTGACCTCATGCGGTGAGAGCCTTTGTGCTCTCTGAGGACAGAAACAAAGCCTGCTCTGGGTGGAGGTGCTTCACATCTCCCCCCTGCAGGAACTGTAACACCTAGCAGTGAGCTTCAAAGACTCAAGCTTCGTGTTACAATGCCCCAGGGCACTCCAGCTAGTGGAGATGCCCGCCTCCTGGACCCAGCCCCCACTTTTGGCGGCAAGTCCAAGAGAGATAATGAGAAAAACAAGGAGGAGTCACTGGCCAGTCAGGACAGCCCCTAAGGTGTCCTGAGCTGAGGTGACTCTGACTTTTAGAAATCCTCCATCTTGTAGAAGGAGGATTCCCCCAATAGGGATAGGAATGTGACCCCCTCCCCTTGGGAGGAGGCACAAAGAGGGTGTACCCAACCTCAGGGCTGGTAGCCATTGGCTACTAACCCCCCAGACCTAAACACGCCCTTAAATTTAGTATTTAAGGGCTCCCCTGAACCTAAGAATTTAGATTCCTGAAACTACAAGAAGAAGAGGACTGCTGGGCTGAAAAACCCCTGCAGAGGAAGAACAAAAGACACCAACTGCTTTGGCCCCAGTCTTACCGGCCTGTCTCCTGCCTTCCAAAGAAACCTGCTCCAGCGACGCTTTCCAAAGGACCAGCGACCTCTGAATCCTCAGAGGACTGCCCTGCTTCAAGAAAGACAAGAAATTCCAGAGGACAGCGGCACTGCTCCATGCTCCAAAAGAACTGCAACTTTGTTTCAAAGGAGCAGATTTAAAGACCCCTGCAACTCCCCGCAAGAAGCGTGAGACTTGCAACACTGCACCCGGCGAACCCGACTCGACTGGTGGAGAACCAACACCTCAGGGAGGACCCTCCGGCGACTCAGAGTCCGTGAGTAACCAAAGTTGTCCCCCCTGAGCCCCCACAGCGACGCCTTCAGAGGGAATCCCGAGGCTCCCCCTGACCGCGACTGCCTGAACCTAAAGTCCCGACGGCTGGAAAAGACCCTGCACCCGCAGCCCCCAGCACCTGAAGGAACGGAACTTCTGTGCAGGAGTGACCCCCAGGAGGCCCTCTCCCTTGCCCAGGTGGTGGCTACCCCGAGGAGCCCCCCCCTTGCCTAACTGCTCCGCTGAAGAGACCCCTTGGTCTCCCATTGAAATCTACAGAGAACCCGACGCTTGTTTGCACACTGCACCCGGCCGCCCCCGCGCTACTGGGGGTGTACTTTCTGTGTGGACTTGTGTCCCCCCGGTGCCCTACAAAACCCCCCTGGTCTGCCCTCCGAAGACGCGGGTACTTACCTGCTGGCAGACTGGAACCGGGGCACCCCCTTCTCTCCATTGAAGCCTATGTGTTTTGGGCACCTCTTTGACCTCTGCACCTGACCGACCGTGGGCTGCTGGTGTGGTAACTTTGCAGTTGCTCTGAACCCCCAACGGTGGGCTACCTTGGACCCAAACCTGAGACTTGTAAGTGATTTACTTACCTGCTAAAACTAACAATACTTTACCTCCCCCAGGAACTGTGAAAATTGCACAGTGTCTACTTTTAAAACAGCTTATTGTGTTTTATGTAAAAAGTATATATGCTACTGTGATTATTCAAAGTTCCTAAAGTACTTACCTGCAATACCTTTCAAATTAGATATTACATGTAGAATTTGAACCTGTGGTTCTTAAAATAAACTAAGAAAATATATTTTTCTATAACAAAACCTATTGGCTGGATTTGTCTCTGAGTGTGTGTTCCTCATTTATTGCCTGTGTGTATGTACAACAAATGCTTAACACTACTCCTTTGATAAGCCTACTGCTCGACCACACTACCACAAAATAGAGCATTAGTATTATCTCTTTTTGCCACTATCTTACCTCTAAGGGGAACCCTTGGACTCTGTGCATACTATTCCTTACTTTGAAATAGCACATACAGAGCCATCTTCCTACAGTGGTGGATCAGCGGTGGGGTACAAGACTTTGCATTTGCTGGACTACTCAGCCAATACCTGATCACACGACAAATTCCAAAAATTGTCATTAGAACTTGATTTTTTTGCAATTTGAAATTTTTCTAAATTCTTTAAAGTCCTGCTAGGGCCTTGTGTTAGTCCCTGTTAGCATTTCTTTTAGAGTTTAAAAGTTTGGTAAAAGTTTGAATTAGATTCTAGAACTAGTTTTAGATTCTTAAAAAGTATTCCAACTTTTAGAAGCATAATGTCTAGTACAGATGTGAATGTGGTGGAACTCGACACCACCCCTTACCTCCATCTTAAGATGAGGGAGCTAAGGTCACTCTGTAAATTAAAGAAAATAGTAATGGGCCCCAGACCTTCCAAACTACAGCTCCAGGAGCTGTTGGCAGAGTTTGAAAAGGCCAACCCCTCTGAGGATGGCAACTCAGAGCATGATGATAGTGACCTGGAGGGTGATGCCCCCCTATCAGTCCTATCTAGGGAAGACAGGGCCTCTCAAGCCCTGACTCCAAGCATAATAGTCAGAGATGCTGGCTCCCTCACAGGAGGGACCAACCTCTCTGAAATCACTGAGGATAACTCCAGTGAAGAGGACATCCAGTTAGCGAGGATGGCCAAAAGATTGGCTTTGGAAAGACAGATCCTAGCCATAGAAAGGGAAAGACAAGAGATGGGCCTAGGACCCATCAATGGTGGCAGCAACATAAATAGGGTCAGAGATTCTCCTGACATGTTGAAAATCCCTAAAGGGATTGTAACTAAATATGAAGATGGTGATGACATCACCAAATGGTTCACAGCTTTTGAGAGGGCTTGTGTAACCAGAAAAGTAAGCAAATCTCACTGGGGTGCTCTCCTTTGGGAAATGTTCACTGGAAAGTGTAGGGATAGACTCCTCACACTCTCTGGAAAAGATGCAGAATCTTATGACCTCATGAAGGGAACCCTGATTGAGGGCTTTGGATTCTCCACTGAGGAGTATAGAATTAGATTCAGGGGGGCTCAAAAAGCCTCGAGCCAGACCTGGGTTGATTTTGTAGACTACTCAGTGAAAACACTGGATGGTTGGGTAACTGGAAATGAAGTGCATGACTATGTTGGGCTTTATAATTTGTTTATGAAAGAACACATTTTAAGTAACTGCTTCAATGAAAAGTTGCATCAGTATCTGGTAGACCTAGGACCAATTTCTCCCCAAGAATTGGGAAAGAAGGCGGACCATTGGGTCAAGACTAGGGTAACCAAAACTTCCACTGGGGGTGACCAAAAGAAAGGGGTTACAAAACCTCCTCAGGAGAAAGTGGGTGACACTAGAAACAAAGAAAAAGAGTCCTCTGTAGGCCCCCAAAAACCAGACCAGGTGGGTGGGCCCCGAGACACAACCCAAAACAAAGGTGGGTACCAGGGTAAGAACTGGGATGCCACTAAGGCGTGGTGCCATAACTGTAGACAGACAGGGCACCACACCAAGGACACTTCTTGTCCCAAAAACAAACCCCCTAGCAAAATCCCAGGGGTGACCAGTGTAGCCATTGGAGATGACTCCTCAGATGAGAAGGTCTTCATAGCCTTCAACTGGAAAAAGGGCCCAACAGGTGAGTTGAAGATTCCAGAGGGAAGTAGACACTTCCACCACCTACTGGTGAATGGAATCCCAGCCACTGCCCTGAGAGACACTTGTGCCAGTCACACTATTGTGCATGACAGGCTGGTGTTCTCAAACCAGTACATTCCAGGTGAGATGGCCAGAGTAAGAGTTAGCCCAGACAGGGTCACTGATAGGCCTGTGGCTTTTGTGCCCATAGAAGTGGGTGGTACTTTTAGCTGGAGAAGGGTGGTAGTCAGTACAGACCTCCCCCTTGATTGTCTCCTTGGAAATGACTACCCAGAGGTTAGTCAGAGCACAAGAGAGGAACTGGTCCAGGGCCAGTCCTCTCCCAAGGATTCTGGAGGTCCTGCCCCTGCAGTAACTGCAAGCAGGCCCCAGAAGAAAAAGAAAACAAAACAGTGTAGGAAGGGTGGACAACCTTTAGCCAAGGTTCCAGCAAGCCAAGGAGATTCTGCTCCAGTAGGGGAGAACTCCAAAAGTGGCACTGGTAAAGTCCAGCCTGACCCACAAGAAGTCCTGGCTAGTCAGGCAACTGTTAAGCCTGAGTGGGTGGCTCCTCAGCTAACAGAAGAAAGAGTGGAAGAAGGGAGTTTACTACAAGATGTGGTAACCCCCCACTCTAATACAGCAGACAGGCACCCTGAACCCAAAGAAGCCTGTAACTTAGCCCCTTCCCTTGTAGGTGAAGAGCTAAAGTTGTGGTTCTGGGCACTGACAGCTGTCAGTGGCCTCTGCTGGGTGTTAGCCTTTATGGCTGCACTATCCTTGGCATGGTGGTCAGACCCCATGCCAAATAGCAAGTTAGGCCCCCTGACCCTGTTGGTCATGGTGGGGTTACTCCAGCTCTGGGTAACCTCTTTGGGAAAGCTAGGGGTGACCCTGGCTAAGATAAGATTAGCAGAGGTGGATACCTCTAACCCCAAAATAGAGGGAATGGGTGAAGACATTAAAAGCACAGACAAGAGGCAATTCAGACTAGGTCCTATCACTGTGGAAGTGGGTCAGTTCCCCAGAGGGAATGACCTGAACAGGAGGATGTAAGGCAGAGTAGGCCCTGCAACAAACCAGCCTATTTCCTCTACTCTTCCTCGCCTGACAGACTAGGAAGACTCTCCCAGCTTTGGCTGAGTCTCCTGGCCTGTGGGCTGGGGGGGCTTGTGTAAAGAAATGGCTCCCTGTTGCAGTTACCCCCCACTTTTTGCCTGATACTGATGCTGACTTGACTGAGAAGTGTGCTGGGACCCTGCTAACCAGGCCCCAGCACCAGTGTTCTTTCACCTAAAATGTACCATTGTCTCCACAATTGGCACAACCCTGGCACCCAGGTAAGTCCCTTGTAACTGGTACCCATGGGTTGCCAATGGCCCTGATACCAGGGAAGGTCTCTAAGGGCTGCAGCATGTCTTATGCCACCCTAGGGACCCCTCACTCAGCACAGACACACTGCTTGCTAGCTTGTGTGTGCTGGTGGGGAGAAAATGACTAAGTCGACATGGCACTCCCCTCAGGGTGCCATACCAACATCCCACTGCCTGTGGCATAGCTAAGTCACCCCTCTAGTAGGCCTTACAGCCCTAAGGCAGGGTGCACTATACCACAGGTGAGGGCATATGTGCATGAACACTATGCCCCTACAGTGTCTAAGCAAAACCTTAGACATTGTAAGTGCAGGGTAGCCATAAGAGTATATGGGCTAGGAGTCTGTCAAAAACGAACTCCACAGCTCCATAATGGCTACACTGAATACTGGGAAGTTTAGTATCAAACTTCTCAGAATAATAAACCCACATTAATGCCAGTGTTGGATTTATTAAAAAATGCACACAGAGGGCATCTTAGAGATACCCCCTGTATTTTACCCAATTGTTCAGTGCAGGACTGACTGGTCTCTGCCAGCCTGCTGCTGAGAGACGAGTTTCTGACCTCATGCTGTGAGAGCCTTTGTGCTCTCTGAGGACAGAAACAAAGCCTGCTCTGGGTGGAGGTGCTTCACACCTCCCCCCTGCAGGAACTGTAACACCTAGCACTGAGCTTCAAAGGCTCAAGCTTCGTGTTACAATGCCCCAGGGCACTCCAGCTAGTGGAGATGCCCGCCTCCTGGAACCAGCCCCCACTTTTGGCGGCAAGTCCAAGAGAGATAATGAGAAAAACAAGGAGGAGTCACTGGCCAGTCAGGACAGCCCCTAAGGTGTCCTGAGCTGAGGTGACTCTGACTTTTAGAAATCCTCCATCTTGTAGAAGGAGGATTCCCCCAATAGGGATAGGAATGTGACCCCCTCCCCTTGGGAGGAGGCACAAAGAGGGTGTACGCACCCTCAGGGCTGGTAGCCATTGGCTACTAACCCCCCAGACCTAAACACGCCCTTAAATTTAGTATTTAATGGCTCCCCTGAACCTAAGAATTTAGATTCCTGAAACTACAAGAAGAAGAGGACTGCTGAGCTGAAAAACCCCTGCAGAGGAAGAACAGAAGACACCAACTGCTTTGGCCCCAGTCTTACCGGCCTGTCTCCTGCCTTCCAAAGAAACCTGCTCCAGCAACGCTTTCCAAAGGACCAGCGACCTCTGAATCCTCAGAGGACTGCCCTGCTTCAAGAAAGACAAGAAACTCCCGAGGACAGCGGCACTGCTCCAAAAGAACTGCAACTTTGTTTCAAAGGAGCAGATTTAAAGACCCCTGCAACTCCCCGCAAGAAGCGTGAGACTTGCAACACTGCACCCGGCGACCCCGACTCGAATGGTGGAGAACCAACACCTCAGGGAGGACCCTCCGGCGACTCCGAGTCCGTGAGTAACCAAAGTTGTCCCCCCTGAGCCCCCACAGCGACGCCTGCAGAGGGAATCCCGAGGCTCCCCCTGACCGCGGCTGCCTGAACCTAAAGTCCCGACGGCTGGAAAAGACCCTGCACCCGCAGCCCCCAGCACCTGAAGGAACGGAACTTCTGTGCAGGAGTGACCCCCAGGAGGCCCTCTCCCTTGCCCAGGTGGTGGCTACCCTGAGGAGCTCCCCCCTTGCCTGCCTGCTCCGCTGAACAGACCCCTTGGTCTCCCATTGAAATCTACAGAGAACCCGACGCTTGTTTGCACACTGCACCCGGCCGCCCCCGCGCTGCTGAGGGTGTACTTTCTGTGTGGACTTGTGTCCCCCCCGGTGCCCTACAAAACCCCCCTGGTCTGCCCTCCGAAGACGCGGGTACTTACCTGCTGGCAGACTGGAACCGGGGCACCCCCTTCTCTCCATTGAAGCCTATGTGTTTTGGGCACCTCTTTGACCTCTGCACCTGACCGGCCCTGAGCTGCTGGTGTGGTAACTTTGGGGTTGCTCTGAACCCCCAACGGTGGGCTACCTTGGACCCAAACCTGAGACTTGTAAGTGATTTACTTACCTGCTAAAACTAACAATACTTTACCTCCCCCAGGAACTGTGAAAATTGCAGTGTCCACTTTTAAAACAGCTTATTGTGTTTTATGTAAAAAGTATATATGCTACTGTGATTATTCAAAGTTCCTAAAGTACTTACTTGCAATACCTTTCAAATGAGATATTACATGTAGAATTTGAACCTGTGGTTCTTAAAATAAACTAAGAAAAGATATTTTTCTATAACAAAACCTATTGGCTGGATTTGTCTCTGAGTGTGTGTTCCTCATTTATTGCCTGTGTGTATGTACAACAAATGCTTAACACTACTCCTTTGATAAGCCTACTGCTCGACCACACTACCACAAAATAGAGCATTAGTATTATCTCTTTTTGCCACTATCTTACCTCTAAGGGGAACCCTTGGACTCTGTGCATGCTATTCCTTACTTTGAAATAGCACATACAGAGCCATCTTCCTACATTGGTGGATCAGCGGTGGGGTACAAGACTTTGCATTTGCTGGACTACTCATCCAATACCTGATCACACGACAAATTCCAAAAGTTGTCATTAGAACTTGATTTTTTTGCAATTTGAAATTTTTCTAAATTCTTTAAAGTCCTGCTAGGGCCTTGTGTTAGTCCCTGTTAGCATTTCTTTTAGAGTTTAAAAGTTTGGTAAAAGTTTGAATTAGATTCTAGAACTAGTTTTAGATTCTTAAAAAGTATTCCAACTTTTAGAAGCATAGGCCCTGATTCTAACCCCGGCGGTCTCAGACCGCCGGGGCCAGGGTCGGCGGGAGCACCGCCGACAGACCGGCGGTGCCCCGCAGGGCATTCTGACCGCGGCGGTTTGGCCGCGGTCAGAAAGGGTAAACCGGCGGTCTCCCGCCGGTTTACCGCTGCCCTTAGAATCCCCCGCGCCGCCATGGGGGATTCTGACACCCCCTACCGCCATCCTGTTCCTGGCGGTTCGCCCGCCAGGAACAGGATGGCGGTAGGGGGTGCCGCGGGGCCCCCGTAAGAGGGCCCCACAAAGTATTTCAGTGTCTGCGTAGCAGACACTGAAATACGCGACGGGTGCAACAGCACCCGTCGCACCTTCCCACTCCGCCGGCTCGATTACGAGCCGGCATCCTCGTGGGAAGGGAGTTTTTCCATGGGCTGGCGGGCGGTCTTTTGGAGACCGCCCGCCAGCCCAGGGAAAAACTCATAATACCCTCTGCGGTCTTTTGACCGCGGAGCGGTATTATGGAGGGCTGAATTCTGGCGGGCGGCCTCCGCCGCCCGCCAGAATCAGAATCAGGGCCATAATGTCTAGTACAGATGTGAATGTGGTGGAACTCGACACCACCCCTTACCTCCATCTTAAGATGAGGGAGCTAAGGTCACTCTGTAAATTAAAGAAAATAGTAATGGGCCCCAGACCTTCCAAACTACAGCTCCAGGAGCTGTTGGCAGAGTTTGAAAAGGCCAACCCCTCTGAGGATGGCAACTCAGAGGATGATGATAGTGACCTGGAGGGTGATGCCCCCCTACCAGTCCTATCTAGGGAAGACAGGGCCTCTCAAGCCCTGACTCCAAGCATAATAGTCAGAGATGCTGGCTCCCTCACAGGAGGGACCAACCTCTCTGAAATCACTGAGGATAACTCCAGTGAAGAGGACATCCAGTTAGCGAGGATGGCCAAAAGATTGGCTTTGGAAAGACAGATCCTAGCCATAGAAAGGGAAAGACAAGAGATGGGCCTAGGACCCATCAATGGTGGCAGCAACATAAATAGGGTCAGAGATTCTCCTGACATGTTGAAAATCCCTAAAGGGATTGTAACTAAATATGAAGATGGTGATGACATCACCAAATGGTTCACAGCTTTTGAGAGGGCTTGTGTAACCAGAAAAGTAAGCAAATCTCACTGGGGTGCTCTCCTTTGGGAAATGTTCACTGGAAAGTGTAGGGATAGACTCCTCACACTCTCTGGAAAAGATGCAGAATCTTATGACCTCATGAAGGGAACCCTGATTAAGGGCTTTGGATTCTCCACTGAGGAGTATAGAATTAGATTCAGGGGGGCTCAAAAATCCTCGAGCCAGACCTGGGTTGATTTTGTAGACTACTCAGTGAAAACACTGGATGGTTGGGTAACTGGAAATGAAGTGCATGACTATGTTGGGCTTTATAATTTGTTTATGAAAGAACACATTTTAAGTAACTGCTTCAATGAAAAGTTGCATCAGTATCTGGTAGACCTAGGACCAATTTCTCCCCAAGAATTGGGAAAGAAGGCGGACCATTGGGTCAAGACTAGGGTAACCAAAACTTCCACTGGGGGTGACCAAAAGAAAGGGTTTACAAAACCTCCTCAGGAGAAAGTGGGTGACACTAGAAACAAAGAAAAAGAGTCCTCTGTAGGCCCCCAAAAACCAGACCAGGTGGGTGGGCCCCGAGACACAACCCAAAACAAAGGTGGGTACCAGGGTAAGAACTGGGATGCCACTAAGGCGTGGTGCCATAACTGTAGACAGACAGGGCACCACACCAAGGACACTTCTTGTCCCAAAAACAAACCCCCTAGCAAAATCCCAGGGGTGACCAGTGTAGCCATTGGAGATGACTCCTCAGATGAGGAGGTCTTCATAGCCTTCAACTGGAAAAAGGGCCCAACAGGTGAGTTGGAGATTCCAGAGGGAAGTAGACACTTCCACCACCTACTGGTGAATGGAATCCCAGCCACTGCCCTGAGAGACACTTGTGCCAGTCACACTATTGTGCATGACAGGCTGGTGTTCTCAAACCAGTACATCCCAGGTGAGATGGCCAGAGTAAGAGTTAGCCCAGACAGGGTCACTGATAGGCCTGTGGCTTTTGTGCCCATAGAAGTGGGTGGGACTTTTAGCTGGAGAAGGGTGGTAGTCAGTACAGACCTCCCCCTTGATTGTCTCCTTGGAAATGACTACCCAGAGGTTAGTCAGAGCACAAGAGAGGAACTGGTCCAGGGCCAGTCCTCTCCCAAGGATTCTGGAGGTCCTGCCGCTGCAGTAACTGCAAGCAGGCCCCAGAAGAAAAAGAAAACAAAACAGTGTAGGAAGGGTGGACAACCTTTAGCCAAGGTTCCAGCAAGCCAAGGAGATTCTGCTCCAGTAGGGGAGAACTCCAAAAGTGGCACTGGTAAAGTCCAGCCTGACCCACAAGAAGTCCTGGCTAGTCAGGAAACTGTTAAGCCTGAGTGGGTGGCTCCTCAGCTAACAGAAGAAAGAGTGGAAGAAGGGAGTTTACTACAAGATGTGGTAACCCGCACTCGAATACAGCAGACAGGCACCCTGAACCCAAAGAAGCCTGTAACTTAGCCCCTTCCCTTGTAGGTGAAGAGCTAAAGGTGTGGTTCTGGGCACTGACAGCTGTCAGTGGCCTCTGCTGGGTGTTAGCCTTTATGGCTGCACTATCCTTGGCATGGTGGTCAGACCCCATGCCAAATAGCAAGTTAGGCCCCCTGACCCTGTTGGTCATGGTGGGGTTACTCCAGCTCTGGGTAACCTCTTTGGGAAAGCTAGGGGTGACCCTGGCTAAGATAAGATTAGCAGAGGTGGATACCTCTAACCCCAAAATAGAGAGAATGGGTGAAGACATTAAAAGCACAGACAAGAGGCAATTCAGACTAGGTCCTATCACTGTGGAAGTGGGTCAGTTCCCCAGAGGGAATGACCTGAACAGGAGGATGTAAGGCAGAGAAGGCCCTGCAACAAACCAGCCTATTTCCTCTACTCTTCCTCGCCTGACAGACTAGGAAGACTCTCCCAGCTTTGGCTGAGTCTCCTGGCCTGTGGGCTGGGGGGGCTTGTGTAAAGAAATGGCTCCCTGTTGCAGTTACCCCCCACTTTTTGCCTGATACTGATGCTGACTTGACTGAGAAGTGTGCTGGGACCCTGCTAACCAGGCCCCAGCACCAGTGTTCTTTCACCTAAAATGTACCATTGTCTCCACAATTGGCACAACCCTGGCACCCAGGTAAGTCCCTTGTAACTGGTACCCCTGGTACCAATGGCCCTGATGCCAGGGAAGGTCTCTAAGGGCTGCAGCATGTCTTATGCCACCCTAGGGATCCCTCACTCAGCACAGACACACTGCTTGCTAGTTTGTGTGTGCTGGTGGGGAGAAAATGACTAAGTCAACATGGCACTCCCCTCAGGGTGCCATACCAACCTCCCACTGCCTGTGGCATAGCTAAGTCACCCCTCTAGTAGGCCTTACAGCCCTAAGGCAGGGTGCACTATACCACAGGTGAGGGCATATGTGCATGAGCACTATGCCCCTACAGTGTCTAAGCAAAACCTTAGACATTGTAAGTGCAGGGTAGCCATAAGAGTATATGGGCTGGGAGTCTGTCAAAAACGAACTCCACAGCTCCATAATGGCTACACTGAATACTGGGAAGTTTAGTATCAAACTTCTCAGAATAATAAACCCACACTAATGCCAGTGTTGGATTTATTAAAAAATGCACACAGAGGGCATCTTAGAGATACCCCCTGTATTTTACCCAATTGTTCAGTGCAGGACTGACTGGTCTCTGCCAGCCTGCTGCTGAGAGACGAGTTTCTGACCTCATGCGGTGAGAGCCTTTGTGCTCTCTGAGGACAGAAACAAAGCCTGCTCTGGGTGGAGGTGCTTCACACCTCCCCCCTGCAGGAACTGTAACTCCTAGCAGTGAGCTTCAAAGACTCAAGCTTCGTGTTACAATGCCCCAGGGCCCTCCAGCTAGTGGAGATGCCCGCCTCCTGGACCCAGCCCCCACTTGTGGCGGCAAGTCCAAGAGAGATCATGAGAAAAACAAGGAGGAGTCACTGGCCAGTCAGGACAGCCCCTAAGGTGTCCTGAGCTGAGGTGACTCTGACTTTTAGAAATCCTCCATCTTGTAGAAGGAGGATTCCCCCAATAGGGATAGGAATGTGACCCCCTCCCCTTGGGAGGCGACACAAAGAGGGTGTACCCACCCTCAGGGCTGGTAGCCATTGGCTACTAACCCCCCAGACCTAAACACGCCCTTAAATTTAGTATTTAAGGGCTCCCCTGAACCTAAGAATTTAGATTCCTGAAACTACAAGAAGAAGAGGACTGCTGAGCTGAAAAACCCCTGCAGAGGAAGAACAGAAGACACCAACTGCTTTGGCCCCAGTCTTACCGGCCTGTCTCCTGCCTTCCAAAGAAACCTGCTCCAGCGACGCTTTCCAAAGGACCAGCGACCTCTGAATCCTCAGAGGACTGCCCTGCTTCAAGAAAGACAAGAAACTCCCGAGGACAGCTGCACTGCTCCAAAAGAACTGCAACTTTGTTTCAAAGGAGCAGATTTAAAGACCCCTGGAACTCCCCGCAAGAAGCGTGAGACTTGCTACACTGCACCCGGCGACCCCGACTCGACTGGTGGAGAACCAACACCTCAGGGAGGACCCTCCGGCGACTCCGAGTCCGTGAGTAACCAAAGTTGTCCCCCCTGAGCCCCCACAGCGACGCCTGCAGAGGGAATCCCGAGGCTCCCCCTGACCGCGACTGCCTGAACCTAAAGTCCCGACGGCTGGAAAAGACCCTGCACCCGCAGCCCCCAGCACCTGAAGGAACGGAACTTCTGTGCAGGAGTGACCCCCAGGAGGCCCTCTCCCTTGCCCAGGTGGTGGCTAACCCGAGGAGCCCCCCCCTTGCCTGCCTGCTCCGCTGAAGAGACCCCTTGGTCTCCCATTGAAATCTACAGAGAACCCAACGCTTGTTTGCACACTGCACCCGGCCGCCCCCGCGCTGCTGAGGGTGTACTTTCTGTATGGACTTGTGTCCCCCCAGTGGCCTACAAAACCCCCCTGGTCTGCCCTCCGAAGACGCGGGTACTTACCTGCTGGCAGACTGGAACCGGGGCACCCCCTTCTCTCCATTGAAGCCTATGTGTTTTGGGCACCTCTTTGACCTCTGCACCTGACCGGCCCTGAGCTGCTGGTGTGGTAACTTTGGGGTTGCTCTGAACCCCCAACGGTGGGCTACCTTGGACCCAAACCTGAGACTTGTAAGTGATTTACTTACCTGCTAAAACTAACAATACTTTACCTCCCCCAGGAACTGTGAAAATTGCACTGTGTCCACTTTTAAAACAGCTTATTGTGTTTTATGTAAAAAGTATATATGTGGACTACATGATTATAGTATATATGTGGACAGCTACTGTGATTATTCAAAGTTCCTAGAGTACTTACCTGCAATACCTTTCAAATGAGATATTACATGTAGAATTTGAACCTGTGGTTCTTAAAATAAACTAAGAAAATATATTTTTCTATAACAAAACCTATTGGCTGGATTTGTCTCTAAGTGTGTGTTCCTCATTTATTGCCTGTGTGTATGTACAACAAATGCTTAACACTACTCCTTTGATAAGCCTACTGCTCGACCACACTACCACAAAATAGAGCATTAGTATTATCTCTTTTTGCCACTATCTTACCTCTAAGGGGAACCCTTGGACTCTGTGCATGCTATTCCTTACTTTGAAATAGCACATACAGAGCCATCTTCCTACATTGGTGGATCAGCGGTGGGGTACAAGACTTTGCATTTGCTGGACTACTCAGCCAATACCTGATCACACGACAAATTCCAAAAATTGTCATTAGAACTTGATTTTTTTGCAATTTGAAATTTTTCTAAATTCTTTAAAGTCCTGCTAGGGCCTTGTGTTAGTCCCTGTTAGCATTTCTTTTAGAGTTTAAAAGTTTGGTAAAAGTTTGAATTAGATTCTAGAACTAGTTTTAGATTCTTAAAAAGTATTCCAACTTTTAGAAGCATAATGTCTAGTACAGATGTGAATGTGGTGGAACTCGACACCACCCCTTACCTCCATCTTAAGATGAGGGAGCTAAGGTCACTCTGTAAATTAAAGAAAATAGTAATGGGCCCCAGACCTTCCAAACTACAGCTCCAGGAGCTGTTGGCAGAGTTTGAAAAGGCCAACCCCTCTGAGGATGGCAACTCAGAAGATGATGATAGTGACCTGGAGGGTGATGCCCCCCTACCAGTCCTATCTAGGGAAGACAGGGCCTCTCAAGCCCTGACTCCAAGCATAATAGTCAGAGATGCTGGCTCCCTCACAGGAGGGACCAACCTCTCTGAAATCACTGAGGATAACTCCAGTGAAGAGGACATCCAGTTAGCGAGGATGGCCAAAAGATTGGCTTTGGAAAGACAGATCCTAGCCATAGAAAGGGAAAGACAAGAGATGGGCCTAGGACCCATCAATGGTGGCAGCAACATAAATAGGGTCAGAGATTCTCCTGACATGTTGAAAATCCCTAAAGGGATTGTAACTAAATATGAAGATGGTGATGACATCACCAAATGGTTCACAGCTTTTGAGAGGGCTTGTGTAACCAGAAAAGTAAGCAAATCTCACTGGGGTGCTCTCCTTTGGGAAATGTTCACTGGAAAGTGTAGGGATAGACTCCTCACACTCTCTGGAAAAGATGCAGAATCTTATGACCTCATGAAGGGAACCCTGATTGAGGGCTTTGGATTCTCCACTGAGGAGTATAGAATTAGATTCAGGGGGCTCAAAAATCCTCGAGCCAGACCTGGGTTGATTTTGTAGACTACTCAGTGAAAACACTGGATGGTTGGGTAACTGGAAATGAAGTGCATGACTATGTTGGGCTTTATAATTTGTTTATGAAAGAACACATTTTAAGTAACTGCTTCAATGAAAAGTTGCATCAGTATCTGGTAGACCTAGGACCAATTTCTCCCCAAGAATTGGGAAAGAAGGCGGACCATTGGGTCAAGACTAGGGTAACCAAAACTTCCACTGGGGGTGACCAAAAGAAAGGGGTTACAAAACCTCCTCAGGAGAAAGTGGGTGACACTAGAAACAAAGAAAAAGAGTCCTCTGTAGGCCCCCAAAAACCAGACCAGGTGGGTGGGCCCCGAGACACAACCCAAAACAAAGGTGGGTACCAGGGTAAGAACTGGGATGCCACTAAGGCGTGGTGCCATAACTGTAGACAGACAGGGCACCACACCAAGGACACTTCTTGTCCCAAAAACAAACCCCCTAGCAAAATCCCAGGGGTGACCAGTGTAGCCATTGGAGATGACTCCTCAGATGAGGAGGTCTTCATAGCCTTCAACTGGAAAAAGGGCCCAACAGGTGAGTTGGAGATTCCAGAGGGAAGTAGATACTTCCACCACCTACTGGTGAATGGAATCCCAGCCACTGCCCTGAGAGACACTTGTGCCAGTCACACTATTGTGCATGACAGGCTGGTGTTCTCAAACCAGTACATCCCAGGTGAGATGGCCAGAGTAAGAGTTAGCCCAGACAGGGTCACTGATAGGCCTGTGGCTTTTGTGCCCATAGAAGTGGGTGGGACTTTTAGCTGGAGAAGGGTGGTAGTCAGTACAGACCTCCCCCTTGATTGTCTCCTTGGAAATGACTACCCAGAGGTTAGTCAGAGCACAAGAGAGGAACTGGTCCAGGGCCAGTCCTCTCCCAAGGATTCTGGAGGTCCTGCCCCTGCAGTAACTGCAAGAAGGCCCCAGAAGAAAAAGAAAACAAAACAGTGTAGGAAGGGTGGACAACCTTTAGCCAAGGTTCCAGCAAGCCAAGGAGATTCTGCTCCAGTAGGGGAGAACTCCAAAAGTGGCACTGGTAAAGTCCAGCCTGACCCACAAGAAGTCCTGGCTAGTCAGGCAACTGTTAAGCCTGAGTGGGTGGCTCCTCAGCTAACAGAAGAAAGAGTGGAAGAAGGGAGTTTACTACAAGATGTGGTAACCCCCCACTCTAATACAGCAGACAGGCACCCTGAACCCAAAGAAGCCTGTAACTTAGCCCCTTCCCTTGTAGGTGAAGAGCTAAAGGTGTGGTTCTGGGCACTGACAGCTGTCAGTGGCCTCTGCTGGGTGTTAGCCTTTATGGCTGCACTATCCTTGGCATGGTGGTCAGACCCCATGCCAAATAGCAAGTTAGGCCCCCTGACCCTGTTGGTCATGGTGGGGTTACTCCAGCTCTGGGTAACCTCTTTGGGAAAGCTAGGGGTGACCCTGGCTAAGATAAGATTAGCAGAGGTGGATACCTCTAACCCCAAAATAGAGAGAATAGGTGAAGACATTAAAAGCACAGACAAGAGGCAATTCAGACTAGGTCCATTCACTGTGGAAGTGGGTCAGTTCCCCAGAGGGAATGACCTGAACAGGAGGATGTAAGGCAGAGTAGGCCCTGCAACAAACCAGCCTATTTCCTCTACTCTTCCTCGCCTGACAGACTAGGAAGACTCTCCCAGCTTTGGCTGAGTCTCCTGGCCTGTGGGCTGGGGGGGCTTGTGTAAAGAAATGGCTCCCTGTTGCAGTTACCCCCCACTTTTTGCCTGATACTGATGCTGACTTGACTGAGAAGTGTGCTGGGACCCTGCTAACCAGGCCCCAGCACCAGTGTTCTTTCACCTAAAATGTACCATTGTCTCCACAATTGGCACAACCCTGGCACCCAGGTAAGTCCCTTGTAACTGGTACCCCTGGTACCAATGGCCCTGATGCCAGGGAAGGTCTCTAAGGGCTGCAGCATGTCTTATGCCACCCTAGGGACCCCTCACTCAGCACAGATACACTGCTTGCTAGCTTGTGTGTGCTGGTGGGGAGAAAATGACTAAGTCAACATGGCACTCCCCTCAGGGTGCCATACCAACCTCCCACTGCCTGTGGCATAGCTAAGTCACCCCTCTAGTAGGCCTTACAGCCCTAAGGCAGGGTGCACTATACCACAGGTGAGGGCATATGTGCATGAGCACTATGCCCCTACAGTGTCTAAGCAAAACCTTAGACATTGTAAGTGCAGGGTAGCCATAAGAGTATATGGGCTGGGAGTCTGTCAAAAACGAACTTCACAGCTCCATAATGGCTACACTGAATACTGGGAAGTTTAGTATCAAACTTCTCAGAATAATAAACCCACACTAATGCCAGTGTTGGATTTATTAAAAAATGCACACAGAGGGCATCTTAGAGATACCCCCTGTATTTTACCCAATTGTTCAGTGCAGGACTGACTGGTCTCTGCCAGCCTGCTGCTGAGAGACGAGTTTCTGACCTCATGCGGTGAGAGCCTTTGTGCTCTCTGAGGACAGAAACAAAGCCTGCTCTGGGTGGAGGTGCTTCACACCTCCCCCCTGCAGGAACTGTAACACCTAGCAGTGAGCTTCAAAGGCTCAAGCTTCGTGTTACAATGCCCCAGGGCACTCCAGCTAGTGGAGATGCCCGCCTCCTGGACCCGGCCCCCACTTTTGGCGGCAAGTCCAAGAGAGATAATGAGAAAAACAAGGAGGAGTCACTGGCCAGTCAGGACAGCCCCTAAGGTGTCCTGAGCTGAGGTGACTCTGACTTTTAGAAATCCTCCATCTTGTAGAAGGAGGATTCCCCCAATAGGGATAGGAATGTGATCCCCTCCCCTTGGGATGAGGCACAAAGAGGGTGTACCCACCCTCAGGGCTGGTAGCCATTGGCTACTAACCCCCCAGACCTAAACACGCCCTTAAATTTAGTATTTAAGGGCTCCCCTGAACCTAAGAATTTAGATTCCTGAAACTACATGAAGAAGAGGACTGCTGAGCTGAAAAACCCCTGCAGAGGAAGAACAGAAGACACCAACTGCTTTGGCCCCAGTCTTACCGGCCTGTCTCCTGCCTTCCAAAGAAACCTGCTCCAGCGACGCTTTCCAAAGGACCAGCGACCTCTGAATCCTCAGAGGACTGCCCTGCTTCAAGAAAGACAAGAAACTCCCGAGGACAGCGGCACTGCTCCAAAAGAACTGCAACTTTGTTTCAAAGGAGCAGATTTAAAGACCCCTGCAACTCCCCGCAAGAAGCGTGAGACTTGCAACACTGCACCCGGCGACCCCGATTCAACTGGTGGAGAACCAACACCTCAGGGAGGACCCTCCGGCGACTCCGAGTCCGTGAGTAACCAAAGTTGTCCCCCCTGAGCCTCCCACAGCGACGCCTGCAGAGGGAATCCCGAGGCTCCCCCTGACCGCGACTGCCTGAACCTAAAGTCCCGACGGCTGGAAAAGACCCTGCACCCGCAGCCCCCAGCACCTGAAGGAACGGAACTTCTGTGCAGGAGTGACCCCCAGGAGGCCCTCTCCCTTGCCCAGGTGGTGGCTACCCCGAGGAGCCCCCCCTTGCCTGCCTGCTCCGCTGAAGAGACCCCTTGGTCTCCCATTGAAATCTACAGAGAACCCGACGCTTGTTTGCACACTGCACCCGGCCGCCCCCGCGCTGCTGAGGGTGTACTTTCTGTGTGGACTTGTGTCCCCCCCAGTGCCCTACAAAACCCCCCTGGTCTGCCCTCCGAAGACGCGGGTACTTACCTGCTGGCAGACTGGAACCGGGGCACCCCCTTCTCTCCATTGAAGCCTATGTGTTTTGGGCACCTCTTTGACCTCTGCACCTGACCGGCCCTGAGCTGCTGGTGTGGTAACTTTGGGGTTGCTCTGAACCCCCAACGGTGGGCTACCTTGGACCCAAACCTGAGACTTGTAAGTGATTTACTTACCTGCTAAAACTAACAATACTTTACCTCCCCCAGGAACTGTGAAAATTGCAGTGTCCACTTTTAAAACAGCTTATTGTTTTTTATGTAAAAAGTATATATGCTACTGTGATTATTCAAAGTTCCTAAAGTACTTACCTGCAATACCTTTCAAATGAGATATTACATGTAGAATTTGAACCTGTGGTTCTTAAAATAAACTAAGAAAATATATTTTTCTATAACAAAACCTATTGGCTGGATTTGTCTCTGAGTGTGTGTTCCTCATTTATTGCCTGTGTGTATGTACAACAAATGCTTAACACTACTCCTTTGATAAGCCTATTGCTTGACCACACTACCACAAAATAGAGCATTAGTATTATCTCTTTTTGCCACTATCTTACCTCTAAGGGGAACCCTTGGACTCTGTGCATGCTATTCCTTACTTTGAAATAGCACATACAGAGCCAACTTCCTACATATGTTTACTGTCTTCTCTATGACCTTTGCCGGGAAGGGGAGTAGAGAATAGGTGGGTAGTTTGTGAGGTCTTCAGGGTCTGCTTTGGTTTTTTTGAGAAGAGAGTTGACTTCGGCGTGTTTCCAAATATCTAGGAAGGTTGCGGTCTCAAAAGAGCTGTTGATGACGGCCCGGAGCTGGGGAATGGTGATTTGGCTGGCCTTGTTGAAGATGTGGTGGGGGCAAGGGTCTGTTGGGGAGCCTGAGTGGATGGAGCTCATTGTTTGGCCGGTTTCTTCGTCGTTGGTGGAGGTCCAGGTGTTCAGTACGTTGGTGCGGCAGGGTGCTGTGGTGTTGGCTGTGTCGGTGGTGGTGTTGGTGGGTGATGACGATGTGAAGCTGTCATGTATGTCTGCGATCTGGCAGTGGAAGTAGTTGGAAAGGGAGTTGCAGAGGTCTTGGGAGTGTGGAGGGTCTATGGTGCAGGATTTGGGTTTGGTGAGTTCTTTGATGATGGTAAAAAGTTCCTTGCTGTTGTGTGCGTGCGTTGACAGGATCCCAAACCAACCCCTCCTGGCTAATTCCCCTTCACCTACTAAAGGAGGGGATTTGGCCCAGCCTGACCTTCAAGGCCCACTGCCAAACAGACTTGCTCTTAATATCCTTCAGGCAGGCCTGTTAACGGCCCTGTATTCTGCCTTCCATACGTGCTCCAAGTTAATTCTCTTGTGGACATCTGCAACATCCCTATTACGCGAACACTCTTTTATTAATCTTTTACGTACTTGTTTTTGGTGAAACAACAACATATTCAAGGGAGTATACTGTACCAGCAAATTAAGAAATGACTCAATGGCCTGTATATTATTTACCCATTCACCAAGGTGTTTCTCTTCTAGTTGCAGTTTTATCAAAAACCTCGGCGAACCTTCTTCGGCTTTTAAGAGCCCTGACCAGTAGTTAAGCACCCCCTGTCTACATTTGGACAATATTTCAGTAAGGCACTGGCTTCTTGCAATGACACATGAGCTCCGAAGTCCAGATTGTATCTGAACAGCAGGCCTAAATATATGTATTCCTTGATCACATCCACATGCGTACCCTCCAGCCACCACTTAAACCCCAGGGACTACTTCTTGCCTTTTGAGAAAACCATAATCTTGGTCTTGGCCATGTTTATCCTTAGCTCATTTCTCTTGCAATACAACGAAAAGGCCTCTAATACCCTCTGTAATCCAACTGGTGTTAGGTCTAATAACACCATGCCATCTTCATAAAATAACATTGCTATAGGCCCCATCCATAACTTAGGGGGAATACACCTCAACTGGTTTGTGGCCTGCCCAGGATCTGCAATATAAATTGAAAACAGCAGCAAAGCAAAGATACACCCTTGCCTCAACCCGTTTGGTGGTACTGATCTGTTTTGATAAAGCCCCATTGCCCCTTAACTCAGCTCTAGTCCATGAACCCTCATGTAACTGGACTATCAGTTTCAGAAGACGTCATAAACATTTCCATTTATCCTTTTTCTCCATACAATGGGTCTATTCATGGTGTTGAACGCCTTGTTAAATCTATATAAAATACATAAAGTGGCTGCTTTCTTTTGAGGGCATAATCTACAGCCAACAATTACAATATCACACAACCATCAATAGTAGTATACCCTTTCCTGAAGCCCATGTAGGTCGAAGGAAGATTTCTATCTGAGCACACCCAATATTCCAATAAACCAAGCAAATGTCTTGCGTAAATTTTACTTGTGATATCCAACAATGTAATCATGATAGTTAGAGGGCAGGGACCTATCTCCCTTTTTAAACAAAGGTATCCTAATGCTGCACTTCCAGGTGGTAGGAACTTCATGCCCATCTATTATTTCCTCAAACACAGGTACCAGGGAGTGAAACTACAGCTGAGGATTAAGTTTAATAATGTCTGAAAAAAATACCATCTGGCCCTTGCGCCCTGGAATTTTTCAGACCATTGATCACTGCTACAATCTCATTGACTGTAGGGGGTGGTATACTCTCCTCCTCCCCCTTGCTAGACATGCTCCTCAGCCATGTATCCACAGACCTTCTCCTATTGTCTCAGGCTTTGTACAAGTCTGAAATGTAGCTGACCCAGGTGGGTTCTGAAATTAGGCGTGCTGTAGTTTGTTTAACTAGTCCAAGAGTATTATTTAAGACCCTCCAAAAGCTCTTAAGGTTGCCGCTGCGCAAAGAAGAGTTTGCCCTTGTTCAAAGGTTCTCTCTTTCCCTCCACTTAACGTGCCACACCTGTTTCCTAAAATCTTTCCTATGCTGTTTGATCTGACTCTCCCTAAGTAGGTCCCCAACCCTAAATGCCTCTTGAATATTCTTGTTAAGCATTGCCTTGGCCCGTGATATCTCAGGGTTCTGCATGGCCTTGCTAGTCCATCTTTTATTCAACCTCAAATCCTCCATAAGCCTTAGGGGGAAATTAATTTTTCAAAATCCTGGACTCCATGATGAGTGGATGAACTGGCTTGCTACTCTAATGACACCCTCAAAATATTTATGATATGCCATTTTAATTTGGCAGACCACGCTATCCTGTGGTTATTCTTACAGCGCAAATGCAAACTATTGGGCCTCTTTAGCCAGTGAGATGATAATAGGCTTATGGTCAATACCTTCCAGAGCCCCTACGGATAGATCCATCACCATCCCAAAACGTTCTGAGCAGATAATTGCATAATCAATCAAAGATTTTTCCCTTCCATTGTCAAGCGTTGATTGCGTCAGCTGATCTCCTGAACACCTACCATTAATAATTGTCAAGTTAAAGCTGTCTGGCAGGATCCCTAGATGTCTACCTGTTGCTTCCCCTCTTTGGCTCCCCAGACCTTGCTGGGGATATTCAGTGCCCTTTCTTTAGTCCTTTGAGTGCCCTCCCTCATCTGCTTCGAGGAGATTTTTACATTTAAATCGTCCACCAAAAGAATAGGCACCAGTGGGAAGCCCTTTGGAATCATTTCTAAAAAGAGAGCCAACTCTGTGAATAGGATCTGTTTGTCAAAATTTGGGGGAAGGTACGTATTAATAAGTACCAGGTCAGGACCCCCTGAATGACCTCCCCTCGGTAGCGAAGGCAAGGATAAACCTGATAATAATAGAACCAAAACAATTACACAATTCCAAGTGATAACAGACACTCGTATATTATACTCTGCTGCTACCAAGACTGCAAGGCCTCCCACCAGTCTTTCAAAGTGCCCCTTCACAGCCCCTGAACTGAAAACAACAAGTTCTGGCAACACTCAGTCCTCCGTTACCCACAACCTTATGGTCGCAACCACATCCTTATTGACCTTGATAACTTATTGAAGCATCGCAAAGTTCCTTCTCAGCCCCACTGTGTTCCAGTACAAAATAGTAACCTCCCGGGTGTCAGGAATTATAGAATAGGGGCTTCCTTTTTGAGTTAATTGCTGTGTCAATCCAATTCCAACTTGTTTTAATTTTCTCAACCAGCTCCACAGAGTTGGAAAAAATGTGTCTGCACTGAGCCGTCTTCAACACAATTAGCTGCTCCCTCCCAAAGCCATAACAGCTTCCCTCAACCACAGGCGAAGGCACTGGGGCCAGTAGAGAAGAAGCAGAATAATTCAGCCTGACTCGACCACTTCAGGGTGACAATGGATGTTTGATGGGAGATCCTGCTGGTGTATCAGCATAGCATATACATTAAAGCCTGACTGCCTCCATCCAGTGATTTCAGGATCTCTTCAGCCCCTGCCCTAGAATGGGAATAAGCCCAAACATGAGGCCAGTCTGCAGAGAGCTCCCTGGTTTGCGGCTGGATGACCAGAGCAATATCCTTTGAAGAGATTATCCCCAGCCATGGGATGCAGTGAAGGAGATATAGTAACTGAGATCTATTTAGAATCCCATCTGCATCCCTGTCGGCGAAAGTGTCCACTAACTGAAGGGCCAAAACCATGTTATAGTAGGGATTTAACTTAGAGTTCATCTCCCACCATACATCCGCCTCAAGACCCACCTGCGACATCCATCCCTCAAAGGGTGGGACCCTCCTCTACACAGGGAGCAGCACCGCCCATCTTCCCAGCCTTACCAGAATCAGGTACCACCCTTGAGGAGGCCTCTACTGGCTCAGATGGAATTACATCCCCGCCAGAAGAAACCAATGTGGCGCAAGCTGCCATAACCGAAGCCAGGGCACTCACTGGGCAGAGGCGAATTCAGACTTGACGGTCTCATCACTGTCCTGAACTAAAGGAATCACAGGTGAAATAGCATCAGCCAGGAAGTTGACCTTTCTAGGCCTTCTCTTACTTATTCTTCTCACTTTTCTTTCTGCCTTATATGTGGATTTTGCTGATTTATCTGGGGAGAACTGTTTTTTGAGGTTTCTCCTTTTCTGGGTGCTGGGGTCTCTATATTCCAAGGAGCCATATAAGACGTTGGGTAATAACTGCCAGTGTTTTTTTTTTCTGCTAACTTTATTAAAAATAGGAAAAACTTCCCCTGCTTCCCGTGGTTCCTGGAGAAAACCTGAGGACCCTGGGCTATTGCATACTGCCTCTGAGGCTGGCAAACTGGCCTCAGAAAGGAGGACTTCAAGATCACTTAGACCCAAGGATTGAATATATTCATTCTTCAAACACAAGGAGACCCTAGGGTCCCCTGCCTGGGTGCACTTATCTTCTGTGCAAGTAACGGAACACATTACAATGGACTTAGGCATTTCCCTGATAGAAGAAACCAGCAGTTTCTTCAATAGTATGTCTAACATGTGGTTGAAGCTGTTAGTATTCTTTTCTAGTATGGACAATATTGATCCCAAGATGCATTCAAGACTCAGCAGGGACCTAGAAAAAAAGACATAGGTGGTCATTCCAACCTCGGCGGTAAAAGGCGCTTACCGCCAGACAGAAGACCGCCGTAACACCGCCGCGGTCGCGGTAAACCGCCACGGTCATTCTGACCCACACTAGGCAAACCGCCAAAATACCGCCATCCACAAAAGTCCGCCACACCAAAGGTCAGCGATAAACTGGCGATGACCAAACCTCCACCGTCACGCCAACAGAAATACGCCCATGCCATTACGACCCACGAATCCACGTGGCGGTCTTTCAACCGCGGTATTCTATTGGCGGTACGCACCACCGCGGTCGAAATACACATACTCCTACAAAACACTACCACATTGGACAATTCGAAATACACACACCTGATACACATACACACACCACTCCCACACACCCAATACAATATAAAACACACACCCACATCACCCACAAACCCCTACGGCAAAAAATTCCGAACGAAGACCAGAGAGAGACACCACAGTCAACTACCAAGCATCCACAGGCACACAATACCAATACCCACAGAACTTCCACGCACCTCACACAACACACCACTAAATAGCACCCCACCTATCACTACACACTCCACCCCACACATCATCCACACCACCCCATGGCACCTCAAAGACACCCCAGGTTCTCAGATGATGAACTCAGGGTCATGGTGGAGGAAATCGTACGAGTAGAGCCCCAGCTGTTCAGGACACAGGTGTAGCACACCACCATTGCCAGGAAGATGGAGCTATGGAGCAGAATAGTGGACAGGGTCAACGCTGTGGGACAGCACCCAAGAAATCGGGATGACATCAGGAAGAGGTGGAACGACCTACGGGGGAAGGTGCGTTCCATGGTATCAAGGCACAACATCGCGGTACAGCGGACTGGCGACGGACCCCCACCTCCTCCCCCCGAATTTACAGCATGGGAGGAGCAAGTCTTGAGTATCTGGAGGAATGGACTCTGGTAAGTCTCATCTTCACTACTTCATCCCCCCCACCCCACCTGCATGCCAACTCATACCCCCACCCTCACCCCCTTCACAACTACCCCTTGCAAATGTCTCACCATCACAACCCACCCATCCCAAAACTTAGCCCTGCATGCGGCCCCAAAGCATGGACACCCATCACCAAAGCATTCCCAATGCACATACCCATCACCCCCCCCAAAACACCGTCACAACAGCCCCCACAAAGGAATGCCAGCACTGGGGTACACGGGCACCCACCCATTGCACGCCATTGGCACACACAGAAGCAATAACCATACTTTTATACCCCTGCAGGACCCGAACGTCAGGTCACCGCGCAGGAGGGTCCACAAATGTCCACTCCACCCCCAGAAGAGGCCCACAGTGATGACAGCAGCTCTGTCTCCCTGGATCTTGATGACCAGCCCGGTCCATCGGGGACCTCGGGACAGTCGGTTTCCCTCAGACAGTCACAGGCCACAGCAGACCTTCCCTCCTCTGGGAACACCAGCACAGCACCCACCCAGCGGGCCCATACCTCTGCCCCCAGGACACGTCAATCAGCGGTGTGTCCACCACTACAGGGCACCCAGGTTAACTCACCACCCCAACAACAACAGGGACCTGGGGGCAGTGGTAGTGGGCACACAGTCCAGGGGACGGAGGCCCAGGGAATCAGGGGAACTGGGAGGGCTGCTGTGCGACGGGGAGACAGGCCAAGGGAACCCACTCTCCACGAGGCCCTCTCCTCCATCATGGGAGCATACCACCACTCCCAGGAGAGGATGGCGACGGTCCTGTCCAAGTTTCAGGAAATCCAGCTTCTGCAGGAGCAACAGTATATGGGGTTCCGCAATGGGTACCATCATAGTGGCCCTGAATGAGTTAATCACCACATTGCGGAACACTGTGGCACCTCAAAGGGCCCCTGTCACTAGCATGGACCAAGAACTGGCTACCACCTCCGCCGGCGCTAGTGGACAGGAGGCCCCGACAGAAGACCAACAGGCCACCAGAACCCCACCCCCTGCAGAAGGAGAACCACCCTGCAAGCGGGCCCTGAGATCCAGGAAGAAGACAGAGTAACATGTCAAGACCCCCGCCAGCAAAGGATACCGCCCTGATTGTCATCCCACTGTCCCACATTGTCACCCTGTCCAACCTTAAACTGCCCCTGCTCCCCTTCCCACAGGCATTTGGACAATGCACCTGTGAACCTGATAGTCTGGACTCTGCCATGGACAATCCTCCACCATCACCCCTCACCGATTTGCAACAACCCTTCCAAATTAGAGCACTTGAATAAACACACTTATTGCACATAAACAATCTGGAGTCTGTCTGTGAGTTTAACAAATGTATTAGACATGACAGTGGCAAAATCTTTCTTCACATTGTGATGCCAACAAACCGCTGTCACACAGCTGTAGTCCATGAGGAAACTAAGCAGATGTCACGCAGTGGGGCCCACAGCTCTGAAAACGGAAGGGAAAGTCACAACACAGTTACCATACACTGGGGGGAAAAGTCAGACAGTAGAGAGGTAGGAGTCTTTAAGTAAATGTAATATGCCGGTGTCTACTCTTACCTGTGTGTCACTGAAAGTATTGCTCTATTACTGTGTTCCTGTTGTCTATGTCGTCCTCTTCCTCTTCTTCACTCTCCACAGGCTCCACAGCTGCTACAACACCACCATCTGGACCATCCTCCTGCAGAAAAGGCACCTGGCGGAATAAAGCCAGGTTGTGAAGCATACAGCAGGCCACGATGATCTGGCACACCTTCTTTGGTGAGTACATTAGGGATCCACCTGTCATATGGAGGCACCTGAACCTGGCCTTCAGGAGGCCAAAGGTGCGTTCGATCTCCCTCCTAGTCCGCCCATGGGCCTCATTGTAGCGTTCCTCTGCCCTGGTCCTGGGATTCCTCACTGGGGTCAATAGCCATGACAGGTTGGGGTAACCAGAGTCCCCTAATAGCCACACCCGGTGCCTCTGGAGTTGACCCATCACATACGGGATGCTGCTATTGCGCAGGATGTAGGCGTCATGCACAGAGCCAGGGAACTTGGCATTAACATGTGAGATGTACTGGTCTGCCAAACAGACCATCTGTACATTCATCGAATGATAACTTTTCCTGTTCCTGTACACCTGTTCACTTTCTCTGGGGGGTACCAAAGCCACATGGGTCCCATCAATGGCACCTATGATGTTGGGGATATGTCCAAGGGCATAGAAGTCACCCTTCACTATAGGCAAATCCCCCACCTCAGGAAAAACTATGTAGCTCCGCATGTGTTTGAGCAGGGCAGACAACACTCTGGACAACACCTTGGAAAACATAGGTTGAGACATCCCTGATGATATGGCCACTGTTGTTTGAAATGACCCACTTGCTAAGAAATGGAGTACTGACAGCACCTGCACTAGAGGGGGGATCCCTTTGGGTTGGCGGATGGGTGACATCAGGTCTGCCTCCAGCTGGGCACACAGTTCATGTATAGTGGCTCGGTCAAGCCTGTATGTCAGAATGACATGTCGTTCCTCCATTGTCGACAGGTCCACGGGAAGATTCCTCCATCTCCTCGCATTGCCCAGCGGACGGTGCCTAGGAAGGACAACAGCGAGCACAGAGTCAATCAACCCACAGGTACGTTCCCACAGCTTGCACACATCACGATTCACTATGCATTGAATGGTGTGTATGAGTGTTGAGGAAAGGCCTAGGTATGTGTGACGCAGTAGAAATTAAGCCATGTGGGCCCTTGAAATGGCGGCTGCCTGACCTGTGAAGTGTGACAATGGGATGTGAGGTCAATGTTCTGGCGTGGCACACCGTGGCGGTAGGCGGTCAAAGACCGCGGCGCAAAGCCGCATTGGTTTACATTGAAACCTATGGGTTTCAGGAGCCAATGACGATGTGCGCCGGAGGTCGCGGTACGCACCGCCGCGGTACGCACCGCCACGGGCGTGACCGCCATTTTCTATCAGCTTAATCACTCGATACCTGATCTTCCACAGGAGAGGACCTACACTGCAAGTGCTGCTGTGACCTCGGTCTGGAAGAGACAATGGCTGCTGCGACTGGGGAAAGGGCCCCTGCCTTCACTTCTGAAGAATTGGAGAAACTCGTGGATGGGGTCCTCCCCCAGTATGCGCTACTCTACGGTCCTCCAGACCAACAGGTAAGTACACTGGGAGCATGCTTTGTGGGCAATGCCTGGGTTGAGTCGGGTGGATGAAAGATGGTGGGGAGGGGAGCGATTGAGGCATGCATCAGACGACAGATGAGAGCATGTGCCACATGGCAAGGGTGGGGATGGGGGGCCACTCACATCGAGCATGCAGAAGGTGATGACAATTTTTCTCTCCCTGTACATGTCACATAGGTCAGCGCCCGCCAGAAAATCGCGATTTGGCGTGCCATCGCCAAGGACGTCCGGACCCTGGGGGTCCACAACAGACGGGGAACCCACTGCCGGAAGAGGTGGGAGGACATCCGCCGCGGGAGCAGGAAGACGGCGGAGGCTCTGCTGGGGATGGCCTCCCAACGTAGGAGGGGTGCCAGTCCTCAATTGACCCCCCTGATGTCCCGGATCCTGGCGGTGGCCTACCCCGATTTGGATGGGCGCGTGAGGACATCACAGCAGACACAAGGGGGTGAGTACACTCTCATTCTGGTGACTTTGCGCGCAGTGGAGGTGTCTGGGTGGGGGAGGAGGGCTGTGGGTCTCCCTAGGCCAGGGCGATTTCTGTAGGCTAGGCCCCTCCGTAAGGCATGGCCCTGTGCCCCCGCCCCCCATCTCTGTAGGGTGCCAAGTTCAGGTATCCATGGCCCTGTGTCATCTATGTGTGCAGTTGTCGTCGATAGGCTTGTAGGCCATGTCCCATGGATTGCGTAGTGGACCCCAAGTGCGCGGCGTAGTGCAGGGGGCTTCTGTGTCTGTCTTGTCCGCCAACGGTAGCGGTAATCCATGCACTCAACATGTCTTTATTTCCCCCCCCCCCTTTTTTGTGGTCTTCCTGTTCATGTGTGCATCAGCATCATCAGGCGGAGGAGAAGTGGCATCGGAGCACGAGGGAGCTGCGTCTCACATGGCCATGGCGGGCCATGCAACTGACTTGGATTTCACCAGTGAGACGGAGGGCGAGGGGAGCTCCACAGCGGGGAATCGTGCTGATGTCAGTGGCAGCGACTCGTCCTCTGAAGGGAGCTCCCTTGTGGTGGCGGCAACATCCGTGCCCCCCGCAACAACAGGTACAGCCGCCACCCAGCGCACCAGCACCGCCCTCCCAGCAGCCCCTCAGCCTTCGCCCGTGCCCGCTCACCCAGGAAGGTGGGCATCTCCTTCGCCCCAGTCACCTCAGGCCCTGCCCCAGTCACCCCTGCTGCCCTCAGTGAGGAGGTCATTGACCTCCTGAGGACCATCATTGTTGGGCAGTCTACCCTTTTGAATGCCATCCAGGGTGTAGAAAGGGAGGTGCACCGGAGTAATGCATACCTGGAGGGCATTCATTCGGGTCAGGCTGCCCATCAGCGATCGTTCAACGCTCTGGCCTCAGCACTGACGGCAGCAATTGTCCCTGTCTCTAGCCTCCACCCTCCAACTTCCTCCACCCAGACCCAATCCCCAGTACCTCTGCCTATCCCAGACACACCATCAGACCAGCCTGCACACACCTCAACCCCCAAGGGAAGCTCATCTAGACATAAGCACCACACATCACACAAGCATTCACACAAGCAACATCCACATGCAGACATACCAACAGCCACTGCCTCCACTGTGTCCCCCTCCTCCTCGTCTCCCTCCTCCCTCCCTGTGACGTCTCCACTCACACTTGCATGCACAACATCTTCAGCCACTACGTCCATCACCAGCACACCCACCAGAACACTCCGCACACGTGCAGTCACCACCCCCACTACCATTTACACGTCCCCTGTGTCCTCTCCCAGTGTGTCTGTCACCCCCTCTTCCAAACCACACAAACGCAAGCAGCCACCCACCCAACAGCCATCCACCTCACGACAGCCTCCAGCCCAAGCACCTGCACCCAAAGACACCAGACTTCACGCTCCTACAACCACATCCTCTTCCTCCACTCCCATACCCACTACACCTACCCGTCCCTCTCTTTCCAAATTGCTTTTTTTTTCCAAACTTGACCTCTTTCCTACAACTACCCCACCCCGTCCATCTCATAAGACTGCAATCAGCACCTCAGCCACCACCAAACCAGGACCTATCAGGACTGTTGTCCAAGGACTGTGGAGTCCCCCACCCTCAAGGGCAACTACTCCAGCTAGGAGCCAAGGCACGGCCAGCCCACCCCCGGAAAAGCACCCAAAAATTAGCAGTGCCCGGCGCGAGAGGCCACGGACACCAGGGACCAAAATCCCTACTCTTGCTCCGTCTGGAAGTGGGGTGCCACCTGGCACACCGCCAAAGGTGTCAAAGGGCCACAGATGACCAGGGAAGGGTGGGAAGGGCAGCACGCCTGAAAAGTCCGGCAGCAGGCCAGCTGCCCAGGAGTGCCCCACCAGCCCCGTCCCAGGTGTGCAGGAGGACACCCAGAGGCCCGGTACGGCAGCCCAGGAGGGCCCCGCAAGCCAACGGACAGATGGGCAGGAAGGCCCCGCCAGCGACATGTCAGGTGGCGAGTGACACCCATGCCTGGGCCGGAACCGCTGAACTGGGCCCTTTCAAACAAGCACCGCTGAACAGGGCACCGCCGTCTCAAGCACCGCTGAACAGGGCACCACCGTCTCAAGCACCGCTGAACTGGGTCCTTTCAAACAAGCACCGCTGAACTGGGCACCGCCGTCTCAAGCACCGCTGAACTGGGCCCTTCATCTCAAGCACCGCTGAACTGGGCACTGCCGTCTCAAGCACCGCTGAACTGGGCCCTTCATGTCAAGTACAGCTGAACTGGGCACCGCCGTCTCAAGCACCGCTGAACTGGGCACCGCCGTCTCAAACACCGCTGAACTGGGCCCTTCATCTCAAGTACCGCTGAACTGGGCACCGCCGTCTCAAGCACCGCTGAACTGGGCACCGCCGTCTCAAGCACTGCTGAACTGGGCACCGCCGTCTCAAGCACCGCTGAACAGGGCACCGCGGTCTCAAGCACCGCTGAACAGGGCACCGCCGTCTCAAGCACCGCTGAACTGGGCACCACCGTCTCAAGCACCGCTGAACAGGGCACCGCCGTCTCAAGCACCACTGAACAGGGCACCGCCGTCTCAAGCACCGCTGAACAGGGCACCGCCATCTCGAGCACCGCTGAACTGGGCCCTTTCAATCAAGCACCGCTGAACTGGGCACCGCCGTCTCAAGCACCGCTGAACAGGGCACCGCCGTCTCAAGCACCGCTGAACTGGGCACCGCCATCTCAAGCACCGCTGAACAGGGCACCACCGTCTCAAGCACCGCTGAACAGGGCCCTTTCAAACAAGCACAGCTGAACTGGGCCCTTTCAAACAAGCACCGCTGAACAGGGCACCGCCGTCTCAAGCACCGCTGAACTGGGCCCTTTCAAACAAGCACCGCTGAACAGGGCACCGCCGTCTCAAGCACCGCTGAACAGGGCACCGCCGTCTCAAGCACCGCTGAACTGGGCACCGCCATCTCAAGCACCGCTGAACAGGGCACCGCCGTCTTAAGCACCGCTGAACAGGGCACTGCCGTCTCAAGCACCGCTGAACTGGGCACCGCTGTCTCAAGCACCGCTGAACAGGGCCCTTTCAAACAAGCACCGCTGAACTGGGCCCTTTCAAACAAGCACCGCTGAACTGGGCACCGCCGTCTCAAGCACCGCTGAACAGGGCACCGCCGTCTCAAGCACCGCTGAACAGGGCACCGCCGTCTCAAGCACCGTTGAACTGGGCACCGCCATCTCAAGCACCGCTGAACAGGGCACCGCCGTCTCAAGCACCGCTGAACAGGGCACTGCCGTCTCAAGCACCGCTGAACTGGGCCCTTTCAATCAAGCACCGCTGAACTGGGCACCGCCGTCTCAAGCACCGCTGAACAGGGCACCGCCGTCTCAAGCACCGCTGAACTGGGCACCGCCGTCTCAAGCACCGCTGAACAGGGCACCGCCGCCTCAAGCACCGCTGAACAGGGTACCGCCGTCTCAAGCACCGCTGAACTGGGCCTTTCAATCAAGCACCGTTGAACTGGGCACCGCCGTCTCAAGCACCGCTGAACAGGGCACCGCCGTCTCAAGCACCGCTGAACTGGGCACCGCCATCTCAAGCACCGCTGAACAGGGCACCGCCATCTCAAGCACCGCTGAACAGGGCACCGCCGCCTCAAGCACCGCTGAACTGGGCCCTTTCAATCAAGCACCGCTGAACTGGGCACCGCCGTCTCAAGCACCGCTGAACAGGGCACCGCCATCTCAAACACCGCTGAACAGGGCACCGCCGTCTCAAGCACCGCTGAACTGGGCCCTTTCAATCAAGCACTGCTGAACTGGGCACCGCCGTCTCAAGCACCGCTGAACAGGGCCCTTTCAAACAAGCACAGCTGAACTGGGCCCTTTCAAACAAGCACCGCTGAACAGGGCACCGCCGTCTCAAGCACCGCTGAACTGGGCCCTTTCAAACAAGCACCGCTGAACAGGGCACCGCCGTCTCAAGCACCGCTGAACAGGGCCCTTTCAAACAAGCACCGCTGAACTGGGCCCTTTCAAACAAGCACCGCTGAACAGGGCACCGCGGTCTCAAGCACCGCTGAACAGGGCACCACCGTCTCAAGCACCGCTGAACTGGGCCCTTTCAATCAAGCACCGCTGAACTGGGCACCGCCGTCTCAAGCACCGCTGAACAGGGCCCTTTCAAACAAGCACAGCTGAACTGGGCCCTTTCAAACAAGCACCGCTGAACAGGGCACCGCCGTCTCAAGCACCGCTGAACTGGGCCCTTTCAAACAAGCACCGCTGAACAGGGCACCGCCGTCTCAAGCACCGCTGAACAGGGCACTGCCGTCTCAAGCACCGCTGAACTGGGCACCGCCGTCTCAAGCACCGCTGAACAGGGCACCGCCGTCTTAAGCACCGCTGAACAGGGCACTGCCGTCTCAAGCACCGCTGAACTGGGCACCGCTGTCTCAAGCACCGCTGAACAGGGCCCTTTCAAACAAGCACCGCTGAACTGGGCCCTTTCAAACAAGCACCGCTGAACTGGGCACCGCCGTCTCAAGCACCGCTGAACAGGGCACCGCCGTCTCAAGCACCGCTGAACAGGGCACCGCCGTCTCAAGCACCGCTGAACTGGGCACCGCCGTCTCAAGCACCGCTGAACAGGGCACCGCGGTCTCAAGCACCGCTGAACAGGGCACCGCCGTCTCAAGCACCGCTGAACTGGGCCCTTTCAATCAAGCACCGCTGAACTGGGCACCACCGTCTCAAGCACCGCTGAACAGGGCACCGCCGTCTCAAGCACCGCTGAACTGGGCACCGCCGTCTCAAGCACTGCTGAACAGGGCACCGCCGTCTCAAGCACCGCTGAACAGGGCACCGCCGTCTCAAGCACCGCTGAACTGGGCCCTTTCAATCAAGCACCGTTGAACTGGGCACCGCCGTCTCAAGCACCGCTGAACAGGGCACCGCCGTCTCAAGCACCGCTGAACTGGGCACCGCCGTCTCAAGCACCGCTGAACAGGGCACCGCCGTCTCAAGCACCGCTGAACAGGGCACCGCCGTCTCAAGCACCGCTGAACTGGGCCCTTTCAATCAAGCACCGCTGAACTGGGCACCGCCGTCTCAAGCACCGCTGAACAGGGCACCGCCATCTCAAACACCGCTGAACAGGGCACCGCCGTCTCAAGCACCGCTGAACTGGGCCCTTTCAATCAAGCACCGCTAGCCCATTGGCGGAAGTGGCAGTGCCGCATCTGTGTCGGGCAGGGCTGCACGAAGCACTCTGGGCACCAGTCCCCCTCCAGAACCAGTGGACACTGTCATCCACTTGAGAGACTGTGGCTTTGCACTCCCCAGGATGTAACAGTGGGCAACCCACCCACTGTAGAGACTTGAGAGACTGTGGCTTTGCACTCTCCAGGATGTAACAGTGGGCAACCCACCCACTGAAGAGACTTGAGAGACTGTGGCTTTGCACTCCCCAGGATGGAACAGGGGGCAACCCACCCACTGTAGAGACTTGAGAGACTGTGGCTTTGCACTCCCCAGGATGTAACAGTGGGCAACCCACCCACTGTAGAGACTTGAGAGACTGTGGCTTTGCACTCCCCAGGATGTAACAGTGGGCAACCCACCCACTGTAGAGACTTGAGAGACTGTGGCTTTGCACTCCCCAGGATGGAACAGTGGGCAACCCACCCACTGTAGAGACTTGAGAGACTGTGGCTTTGCACTCCCCAGGATGGAACAGTGGGCAACCCACCCACTGTCTGGACTTGAGAGACTGTGGCTTTGCACTCCCCAGGATGGGACAGTGGCCATGGAGGCCCCTCGTGGATCTGGCGTTGTGTACTCATGTGGCTGAGGTGCCCCCCTTCCCTTCCCTCTGAGGTGCCTGTAGTTTTTCTATCTGATGCCCCTGCAGTGTTCTCTCCGTTGGTGTCAGGTATCTTGTGTGGGCCTTGCCCATGTGATTTGGGCCCAGTGGTCCACGGACAATGACAGATAGAATTATATGACTTTTAATATTTATGTATATATTAGTTTTAAATGTGTGATATTTTTATAAGGCAATAATACAATATTTTCAACTGATTATGATCATTTCCTTTTGTCTTTGCATTCTTTCAGGGGGGTTTGGGGGTTGTAACAGTGATGTATTGCTATGCATTAATGTGTGTGTTGTAGTGGGTGGGGGTTGGGGTGGGTGTGTCGCGTATGTGTGTCCCCGTAATATTTTCTCCTCCCCCCTCCCCTGTGTCGTAGGTGCAGTACTCACTGTTGTCTTCTGCGCCGGCGTTCGTGCTCCTGGTAGAGGAGCAGGAATACAATAGCTGGTAGGATGTGTAATTCGGGTTCCATGCTGTCCAGATTCCTCATGGGGTGTATGGAGGTGAGCGTTTTCCGTTTGAAATGTCTGTTTCAGCCGTGTTTTTATCGGCGGGGCTACCGCCCCGGAAAAGGTGGCGGATTGGTGGGTTGTGATAGGGTCGGCGGTACATTGTCGCCCGCCTGTCTGTTGGCGGTGACCGCCGCGCTGTTTGTTTGTCCCGCCGTGGCGGTCGGAGTGTTAAAGTGGCGGTCTCTGTTGGCAGTTTCCGCCAGGGTCAGAATTCCATTTTTTTAACCGCCAGCCTGTTGGTGGGTTAGCCGCCGCTTTAACACCGACCGCCAGGGTTGGAATGACCCCCATAGTCTTCGGAAATATTCATAGGCGGGTTCAGCATTAGGTCTGAAGAGGCCAAAAGGTTCCCCTGATCTGAAATGGAAAAACTCAGTGTTCTTCAAAACATGACCATGGCCTGTTCCTGTTGCTTTAATGCTTCCAACAGTGACTCATCACTCCTGTTCGGAGCCGGAGACTCCAGTCTGAATGGCCAGATCTCAGGTAAAGTATAATCCAGACTCCCTGCCACTGAACATGTTGCGGTCCGCTCTCCAGATAAATGCTGGCCTGATACACCCAAAGGAGATGCTTGAGTCTGCATGATCAGCAAAGTTGGTGAGTTGGAGATGGTCATTGAGATAACCACTGGACCCCCCACTCCTTCCTGGGCCAACCAATCTGCGGTAGAAACTGCTTCCAACGTAGACTACCCCAGCAGAACTGACTGGACAGCTTCTGCCATGTCTTCTAATGTAGTAGCTTTGCCCTCAGACACTTTTTAAAAGAAGGCTAGAATTTTGCCCCTCCTTTTAGAATACCTAAATATTGGGCACGGCTGACACGGCAGGTCCTTCGAGCTCCTGGGGATCAGGCTTCACTGGCCCCACTGATATGGCCCAACTGCCCAAACCCTTGTCTGTCACTCTCATGTATAAATGATACAATGATGTAATGTTATCTATCTGTGATGTATGAAGATTCAGCTGCTCCCAATTCTTCCAATCCTGAGCTTATTGACTGTTCTGTTTTTTTCACCCATTGGCGGCACAGGCTGCTTTCATCGACTTGAATGCAGCAATAATTTGGCCAGGTTATAGATATCCTATATCCTATATCCCAGAGTCCAGTTATTGAGTAGAAACTGAGGCCGAATAGGGCACCCCAGAACCACACAAGCCGCACCCAGACCTAACTGGACCGATTCTGCAAGGACTGGGGAACACACTCAGCAGTGGCTAGCTACAGCCACCACACTCACCACTATGTTACTGAGTTTTTCCCTACTGTCCTCTACTGGATCTGCATATTTCAGCTCCATTACAATTGCCCAAGCGGTGGTTGAGGCTTGATGCGGGCGTAATGCAAGCTTGGAACAGGTTTACTGCCTCTTCAGAATACTGGCTAAAGCATAGTGCGTACCAATGCGTAAAAAGCTTGAAAGTAACTTAGGCCCTTTAGTATGCCATAGATGTATTTTGCACCCAACTCGTATGGTCCAGTGCGAGAAGAGAGAGGCAGGGGTGCCAGGCAGGAGCAGAACGACAGGAGCAGAGGCAGAGGCAGAGGCGCCACTCCTCCGCCTCCCCTACTTCGAATGCCCCTCCGTACTCTCTGCACACCTCTCCCCAATCATGTTGCAGGCCCCCAATGATCCACCTAATGCACTGTGGGCCTTGGGAGACTGAGGTACCTAAGGAGTCAGCCTGCCGGTAAGCATGCCACTGTCTCCACGCAGGCCCGGTTCCAGGAATTTATATCTGGATGGGCCAAGGGTGCATTTGGGTGGGCCAATGTGTGCCCAATTTTTGACAATTCTGGAGGAAGCCTACAACCTGGGCTCTGGTGCCACTGCACCTGCTACATTATTGGCAGGTAGACCCTGGTCTCCTCTTCCCCAACACACACCTCCCCACTGCAGCTTGCCTCAGACATGAGATAAGCTCCCCACCGGGCTGTATTCTTTTTATGGGCATGCCCAGAGTTTTGTTTCAGACAGTAGAAAAATAGAGAAAATCATCATTTTTTTTTACTTTTCTCCCTAACAGTACACAAGTAAACCAGCTAATATTAAAACAACGCACTATAAAATGTATTCAACTGATTTCTCGTTGACCCCTGACTGATAATGAAAGTAAACAAAAGAGAAAAAAAACTTAACATTTGCTGACATGGAGGAAGCACTTAACAGGTGCTTTCTCTGTGGCCTCTTTTGCTGTTACTGGGAGGGCCAAAGGTCAAGTTTGGGTGGGCTTGGCCCACCTGGCCCACCCGCTAGAACCGGGGCTGTCTCCACGAACACTCCATGTGTGCTAACCTCCTCTGACACTTCCCCAGCTCCGTCTCTGTGAGGCAGGAAGGGAGGGGAGGCTTTCTGGGAGGGCTGGGGCGAGGCAAAGGTAAAAGCTGCCTCCCACGCAAACGTTGCTAGCACAGGTGTTTTAAAAAAAATTATTAACGAGTGTTCATGTATTCTGAATAAGTGATTTGTGTAGAAAATATAATAATGTAGAAAAATAATGCGCACATTTGAAAATGTGATTACGAAGAGTGGCCGTCAATGTTCACAAAGTGTACTTACTACAGAATTAATATTGTGAAATGTTGAATATATGTTTGATTAATGTAGTAATATGTCAAATTAAGGGTTATGCAGTATGCATTAGCGTTATTAATTGTAGGCCTTAACTTAGCGAGTGTCTTGACCTAGTTGCCAGGTCTCATGTCAAAGCTGTATTTCTTAACGTTTAATAAATGGCTGTCCTAGAGAGTTCTCTGTGATTTTCCACTGTATTGTTAAATGTGCTCAAAGCTGAAGTCCTCTCTCATGAGAACCGACTGCTAGAAGATGCTGTTCTTGTTAATGTAACATTTTGTGAGTAATGTGTGTGAGACTGTCTTTCTCAGGAGAAGAACAATGGAGATACTGGCTGGAGTAGAAACTGCAAAAATATTGTTACCTGACAAGCCGGATAATGAGGATGTTGCAAGACAAACCAATCAGCGACATGTGAACGGTGTAAAAGTATAATTCATAGATTTGGAATTTTAGTTTTATTGGACAGAGTATGAACATGCGATTAACTGACCAATAGGGATCTGGGAAGTAGTTTTACTGGTTGTGATTTAACGAGACAGCACTGAGAAAAGACATCTTCATTGCCTATTTCCTTGCTAGCCGAAAGGTCAATGTTTCCTTATGCGACCTTGACGAGAGACGTGCTTAACTTTAATGCTTAAAGACTTTGCATTTTCAGAACTTTGATGCTGAATCCTGATACCTTGCTGATCGACTGATGTCTTGAGGATCAAGACTGACTCTGCTTGCTGATCCACACTGAGGAAAGGTATTATGAATTAGACTGGTGATTATTATGCATATTTGCTTTTCTTTTCTAGGTACCAACTGCACTGTTTTGTTAGCGCCATAGTTAGATGTTTTTCCAAATGTAAGTTACTAAATAGTTCTGCATGAAGCCCATAACCTTAGAATGTGTTGTAGTTCAAGCTTTGATTAGATTACATTTCTTCCGCCACTTTGGACAGCCAGTATTGTTTCTGTATTTGTTTCATTTGATTTTGAGATTATTGTACATGACCTTAGCGTTGTTAATATAGGGAAAAACATATTGTAACTTTTACTGAAAGGTGTGGTTATTCATGACTGAAAGGTCATGGTGTGTGACAATTACTTAGGGGGTCATTCTGACCCTGGCGGTCATGGACCACCAGGGCCAACGACCGCGGGAGCACCGCCAACAGGCTGGCGGTGCTCCCATGGGCATTCTGACCGCGGCGGTACAGCCGCGGTCATATACGGGAAACCGGCGGTGTCCCGCCGGTTTCCCGCTGCCCAAGGGAATCCTCCATGGCGGTGCTGCAAGCAGCGCCGCCATGGGGATTCCGACCCCCTTACCGCCAGCCTGGTTCTGGCGGTTTTGACCGCCAGAACCTGGCTGGCGGTAACGGGTGTTGTGGGGCCCCTGGGGGCCCCTGCAGTGCCCATGCCAATGGCATGGGCACTGCAGGGGCCCCCTAACAGGGCCCCACCAAGATTTTCAGTGTCTGCCAAGCAGACACTGAAAATCGCGACGGGTGCAACTGCACCCGTCGCACCCCTTCCACTCCGCCGGTTCCATTCGGAGCCGGCATCCTCATGGAAGGGGGTTTCCCGCTGGGCTGGCGGGCGGCCTTCTGGCGGTCGCCCGCCAGCCCAGTGGGAAACTCAGAATTACCGCGGCGGTCTTTTGACCGCGCAGCGGTATTCTGCCGGCGGGACTTTGGCAGGCGGCCTCCGCCGCCCGTCAAAGTCAGAATGACCCCCTTACTCTGTTGATCATTACTGTTATTGATTGTTGATCGTGATTGTGATCAACTGTTATTGATCAGCTGTTATTGGTTGTGATCATTGATATTGTGTATTGGTTATTGATTATGTACTGGAGCTATGTAAGAACATCTTAATTGTGAGTCAAAAGGTTCATCGACATATTTGCGGCCCCTTTTAAGTTTACTTATTAAGGTCAGGCGCCCTACCAGAGATGGTAGCAGACTGATGGTTCGTCTCCTTAAGAGCTTATCATAGATGTCTGGTACAGAGTAACAGGTGTTAACAGTGTTGGTAAGGAGAGGTGAAGGTTTGACTCCTTAAGAGCCCATGATTTATGTCCAGAGATAGTAACAGAGGTAAGGTTCATTATTATTTGAGATTTGGATTTTGTTTTTCAATGGTGTTAATTGGAGAGAAAATGATGTTCCCTTAAGTCCAGAAGTGACTTTCCCAGAATCCTGGATCCTGCTAATGGTTGTTTGAGGGTGTTCTCTGTGTTCTAGTGACAGTGTGAATGAAGTAGGTTGTGCTTGCACAGCTTATGCAAATCCCAGGTGAATTGTGAGGTTTGTGAGGGTTTAGGAAGTTTGCATACTCCAAATGAAGCTGTAGAAGGAGTGTGCGTACTCCGCAGTGTGAGAGTAGGGATGTCATCGAACTTCATATGTGTGTGGCGCTCTGCGCTCAAAAATTGTCCACGTGTTTCTTGATGTACTGACCCTGCGTGGTCTAAGACTCTGGAGTATATTGAAAAGTGTATGAGACACTTGGTTTTATGTTGTAATCTGTCTGGTTTAGTAGGTTGGTCGGGCGTGGTCAACAAGTTAGATTGTGAGTCAAAGTGAGTGAAAGACAATTTCGACTGAGATTTGGCAAGTCCTATGTACACCAGGACAGACCCATTTATCAGTTGAGAGTAAAATTTGCGGGTTGAATTTGGTTGCGAATCTGGGAGACTCAGAATGAAGGAGTAGCTGTTAGAGCGAGAGCCGTCTGTGAAAAATCTGTAAGGTTTCTGAAGCGATTGTCTTACCTTTCCTGTAGTAACCCAGCAGATTGTTTTTGGGGTTTTTGGGTTTTGATTATTGCTCGCAATTTTTGCATTAGTTTGTGTGAATCGAAGTTTGAGAGGACAAGCCGCAAGACTTTGTCAGCCGCAGTACGTGTGAGTGTGATGTCATTGGAGCCGCGCTGGGATAGGTTGGTTAGTGAAAAGGGTCGCACACGGATTAGCAGCCGTCCGTGAGAGGCAATTGGCTGAGACAGTAGGTGAAAGGAATCTTGGGATTAAAAGTCACTTCCTGATTTGATTTTGAAAAGCAAAAAGGTCAAAAAGATGAAACTTTTCAAAGCTCTAAAGAGTGCCTTAAGGGGAGATACGTATATTACAACGAGTGTAGGTGAGGCTACACCACAAGAAGGTACACCAGCTTACATTGTAATGGAAGCGAAGGGTGTTGCGCCATGTCTTTGGCTAAAGCAATGGTGGATAAGGATGGGAACTTAGCATTTCCTACAAATGGGACGTTCAATTTGAGGGTTTTGGAGCATTTAAGGATGGTGTTATGTGAATCGAAGCCCCTTCCGAGACCAGCACAGATTGAGGCATTAGTGATTTGGGAGCTAGTAGCCAGACAGCAACAGCAACAGAAATTCAAGAGGAGGATGAGAAAGGCCGAAAAGACTTTAACAGAGGCTAGGTGGGACAGTGCTCAGAGAGTTTGGAGAATGGAGACTTTGCATGGAATTAAATTGTTTCCCGCAGGACAATGAGAAGGAAGGAAGGAAAACTACTAGAAAAACTAACAGAAGTCCGTCTGAAAGTAGGGAGGCTAGAAAGTCTTCAACAGTGGAGGAGGAATCAGATGATGATGAGTTTATTAAACAGTTATTGAGAAATCGCCCACCACCATATACAGCACATGAGAGTGGTTCAAGCACCAGTGCTGATCCGACAGCCCGACACAGGCTAATGGGATGATTAGTCCGATGCAGGTTAATGCTAGCTTGAAACAAAATGTGATGCAGAGTGGTCATAATGTGCCTACTACTCCTGTAGTACGAAATCCGATGCAACTGCCACAGGTTCAGAGAATTTATCCTGATGTGCCCATTATGGAAACGACTTCGAACTTAATGGTGCCTATGGAACAGGTTTACCAGGGAACCGATGTTGGTTCAGACTGAACCAACTCCATCTTACTGCCCCAAGTGCAGCCACAGGTAATGCCAAGGTTTATTCCAGTAGCAGGGACACAGTCAGATATAAGTCCGATGATGAATCAGAATATGGGAGTTACTCTCCTGCAGAGCGTAAGTTCCAGAACAGCCCCAGATGCTATTTACTGTTGGTCCAGCTGTACCCTTATTTGCACAGAAGAAACCTACTGTAGGTGAACAGGGAGCAAGGTCCCAGAGTATGATGAGTGGAAGACATAATGAAAATGTTCAGGTAGTCTCTCCAGTGGGACAGACCTTTGACGAATCAAGTTCATTGCTAGACCTCAGTCCATTTGCAGCACTTCCAGATACTATGGCAGGGTCAAACATTAGCCAGGGTTTGAAATTCTTGACACCGCAGACCCGGAATGCAGTTGTACAGCAGGTGCCACTAGTCCAAGCAAGTAACATTTTGCTGCAAGGATTGACAGCTCAGCAGTTGACTGAATGGGTAGAGAAGCGGAATACCCCGCAGAGTGTTCCTAAAGGAGAAGAGTATTTCAATTATGATAGGCTAAGCATGGAAGTGGGTGAACTCATTGAGGGAACGATGGGAGTGAATAAGTTAGAATCCTACACAGAGGCAGATTTGAGATATTTGTGCCTGAAGATCACGAGGGAAGTGAGCAATGTGCATCAGAAACTAGCAGACCTGGCAGAGAATAAGGCATAGAAATAGAGAAAATGAAGCATTTGAAAAGGAGCTACAGATTAGATTTTGAGGCTAAAGATTTTGAACACATGAGATCTGCCGGAATGAAAGCACACCTTAAGGAATTGCTCCAAAGTGCCCTGACCTGGAGAGCATTAGACAAATGGGAAGGCAGATGGGTAAAGAAGAGAGACAAAAGAAAAAGAGATTCTTTGGAGCTGACTTCAAATGTGCAGCAGGGTAAAGATCCAATGAAAGTTTTACCAATGAGAGAGATTCCAGGGGGGAATTGTGTTCATGTCCCTTGGAGCAGAAGTGACATGCTGTCATTTACAAATGATTATCCAAAATTGAGAGAGAAGCCAATATAGTGGTATCAGCAGACAGATAGGTTTGTGAAACTTTCGCAGTGTCTGTGGGAGGACTTGAACACATTACTAGAGAGAGTGGTTCTAGCTGATCTGTGGATCGAGTGTAAGGGGAGTGTAGAATGACCAACAAGCAAACCAGAGAGAGAAAAGAATACAGGTGCACAATCTTCTGAGGTAATTAAATACTACTATAAGGTGATTGAATTCTTAAAAATGAGAATTTCGCCCAAGAATATTGATTGGCAGAGGATCGACAGGACAGCTCAGGAACCAAACGAGTCGATACATACGTATTATGAGAGATTGTTGCAGGCATTCAAGCATTACAGTGGTACAGAGACAATTGAGGTGAAAGACATGTTCCATTTTGTGTTCAGATTTGTGGAAGGATTGAGACCTGAAATTGGCCAGATGTTTAAGAGTCATTTGATTTGCTGGCAAGCAAAACCGATTGATGAGGTGTTGCAGTATGCGAAATACTGTGGTGATGAGATTGAGTTGAAGCAGAAAAAGTTGAAAGAGAATGCGATGGTGATGCAGATTAAAGCAACCCAAACAGGGGTGCAAGAAAATTTTCCACAGCAGTTACCACAGCAGCAGCAGGGAAGCATGATGTTTCAGCCCCAGATGAGAGGTAGAGGTTGTGGAGGAAATATGACTCGTGGTCCAGACTTAGGTACTGTAGGGGTTCAGAATGATGTGCAGGGAATGAAGAAGTTATTGCCATGTCATGTTTGCAGAGCCATTGGACATTGGAAATGGGAGTGTCCTATGATGGTGCAGGAGGGTGTCGTTCAGGAGAGTAATCACATCAACTCATTCCAGAACGGGAGAGGACCGAGAGTGAGAGGTCCTCATCCAAATTTTCCAGAATAATGTGAATCAAATGCAGAATTTGCAACCCATGCAGCAAATGCCATGTGTACAAATGACACCGTTGCAGCCAATGCAACAACAGGTTCCCATGATACCTAGACAGCAAATTCAATTACCTCAAGCCCCAATGGAAAAGCAACAAATGATGCTTTCTCAATAGGTCACAGGTCAGGGGCTTAACCAAAGTAGTAACACAGTGCACCAATTTCCGTTACACAGTGAGAATGGAATAAATGATGATTGGACGAGTGACAGTTCACATGAGTAGCTGTGTGTGCTTCAACTTCCTTAGAAGTAGATCAAAGAGGACCCTATGTGAAAGGAAAGGTTGTGGGTTACAGAGTTTCATTCTTGGTTGACACAGGAGCTACACGCTCTATGGTGAGAATTGCAGAAGTTCCAAATTTGCCCCTTTCAGGTAGAACAGTTCAGGTTGTGGGAATTGCGAACCAGTATTTGACAAACCCGAATACAGATCCAGTTCAAGTTGAGATTGGCAACTTTCAGGGATTGCACAAATTTGTTGTCTGTGATTCAAGTCCGGTATCCCTACTAGGAAGAGACTGGCTGTGTAAAACAAAGTGTTCAATAACTTGTTCAAATGAGGGAATTGAGATCCGGATGAATAGTGATGATGAACATGACCAAGCCCCAGAGACAGAGTGTGAAACTACAAATGAGGAGTGCCCTCTGATTTAATGTTTCCCGATGTTCACAGTGAAAGAGCTTCATCCTGATTTGCAGGGAGTGGTTAAGGAGAAAGTGTGGGATCTGACCGGAAAAAAAGTAGGTCTGATAAAGGGAGTTGAGCCAGCTAAAGTTACTGTGAAGCCAAATGAAGTTTTTCCTCAACTTCTGCAGTACCATATGCTTCAGAATGTCCTTATGAAGGTTGCCCAGATAATTGCAGACTTTGTAAAGCAAGGGGTTTTGAAGGAAGTATTGAGCAGTCTATGTAATTCACCGATCATGGGTTTACAAAAGCCCTGGGGGAAAGTTCGAATTGTCCAGGATTTGAGAAAAATAAATGAGATTGTGGTCAAATGTTGTCCCCTGGTGCCAAATCCAGCTGTGATAATGTTTCAGATTCCATGTGATGCTGAGTGGTTCACTGTCATTGATTTGTCGCAATCCTTCTTTTCCTTGCCTCTTCATGAGGATAGTCAATTTATCTTTTGTTTCAATTTTCTGGATCAAGTTTATTGCTGGTTCAGCATTCCTGAAGGGTTTTCAGTGTCACCTTCCATATTCAATCAGATCTTGAAAAAGAATTTGGAGTTGTTGGAATTGCCTTTCCAATCGACCTTGGTGCAGTACATTGATGACTTGTTGATTGCGTCTAAAACAAGGGATGAGTGCAAGTATGATACAATTGCCTTGTTGAACCATTTGGGAAGAATGGTCACAAAGTCTCTCCGTTTAAATTGCAATATTGTCAAAAAGTAGTGAAATATTTGGGTCACCAGATTGAGAAGGGATCAGGAAAGATATCCAGAGAAAGGATTACAACCATATTGCAGATAAATCCCCCGACCACACAGAGAGATGTCAGGATGTTTTGAAGGATGGTAGGCTATTGTCGCCAATGGATTACAAATTTTTCAGTCATTTTGAGACCATTGCAGAAGCTGACTCATAAGGAAGTCACTGATCCCATAGATTTAGACCACGCTGGAATGAAAGCGTTCACTGAATTGAGAGAGAGTCTGTGCAAGGCTCCAACGTTGGGTATGCTTGATTACACTAAATCTTTCACATTGTTTTGCCATGAGTGTGATGCATGTTCTTTGTCTGTCTTGACACAGGTCCATGGAGGTGTAAACCGCCCAGTAGCATATTTTTCAGCTATTTTGGACCCAGTTGCAGCAGCCTCACCAGGTTGTTTGCACGCAGTTGCAGCAGTTGGTCAAAGCCTTACACAGTGTGAGGGCATTGTGATGGGACATTCCCTGACTGTAATGGTCCCTCACTCTATTGAGATTCTACTTACAAGGACGAAATCCCAATATTTGACTGGAGCAAGGTTGACCAGATCTGAAACTGATATTCTAGGATCACCAAATGTGTAATTGAAAAGATGTACAGTGCTGAACCCAGCAACCTTACTTTTAAATGAAAATGTTGAAATTAAAAAGATGGAAGATGTTGAGCATGATTGTCTTGAAGTAACTGACTTGTGCACAAAACCGAGACCTGAAATTAGAGACACCCGATTGGAAGAAAATTACCAAATTATCTTTGTTGATGGTTCTTGTCTGAGAGACAATGCAGGTACACTTAGAGCAGGACATGCTGAGTGCACAATTATTGGTATTTTGAAAGCTTCTTGGCTTCGAGGAGTGTATTCTGCCCAAGTAGCGGAACTGGTAGCCCTTACTAGAGCGTGCCATGTTTCTGCTCAGCTGAAAGTTACGATATATATGGATAGTCAGTATGGATTTGGAATAGTCCATGATTTTGGCCACGTGTGGTTACAGAGAGGTTTCATGACTTCTTCTGGTTCACCAGTGAGAAATGGTGAGAGAATAAAAGAATTGTTACATGCTATTCAAATGCCAGAAAAGATTACCGAAGTGAAATGCAGTGCACATCTGAAGTCACAGGACTATGGCCCTCATTACAACTTCGCCGGTCTTACAAAAAGACCGCCGAAGCAGCGGGCACCAGTGTACCGCCAGTGCTGGCGGTATTCGTGGCTCCCTATTATGACTTTTCCACTGGGCCAGCGGATGGAAACAGCGTTTCCATCCTCTGGCCCAGCGAAAAAGTCACATCAACATTGCAATCGGCTCATAATAGAGCCGGCGGCAATGTTGATGGGCAGCGAGTCAGCAGCACCCGTTGCACATTTCGCAGTGAAATGCGCGATGGAGCTGTGCCTGAGGGTCCCTGCACTGCTCATGGCAAGTGCATGGGCAGTGCAGGGGCACCCGAGTCCCCCTTCCTGCCAGCCTTTCCATGGACAGGCTGGCGGTTGGGGACTCATAATCCCCAGGGCAGCACTGCTTGCACCGCTGCCCTGGGGATTTTGGCTGCCTAGCGGAAGCCTGCTGATCAAGTGGAGGGGCCAGCAGTATGGCCGTGGCTAATGCACCATGGTCATAATACACTGCCGGTACACCGCCAGCCTGTTGACGGTGTTACCGCCAGTGTACCGCTGGCCGCCAGGGCCGTAATAAGGCCCTATGTGTCATTGGGAAATGTATATGCAGAATAAGTTGCAAGGTTTTGCGCACTGGACTGTATATTATTCAAGGACAAGTGGGAACTGTTATCTGAAGAAGATGAAGCCTGTACAAGTCATGCATTGAAAGTAATTGACACTTTGGAGGAATTGAAAATGTTACAAAATAATGCTGACAGGGAGGAAAAGCGTTCATGGAGCAAAATGAAATGCGTACAAAGACAAGATGAATTGTGGGTTCCAGAAGAGGGTCAATTGGTCTTGCCTAATAGTTTGTTGTCTCAAATGGCGAGGTACCATCATGGTCAAGCACATATTGGGAGGGATGCAATGATTTGATTGTTCAAACATGATTGGTTTAACCCAAGTTTTAGACAGGTTGCTGAAGCAGTTTGCCATCGTTGTGTCATTTGCCAACAACTAAACGCGGGAAAAGGGACAGTGGTTAATTTGAGCCACATTGGAAGAGGGAGAGGTCCATTCAGCAGAATGCAGATGGATTTTATTGCTATGCCTGTGTGTGGAGGTTTGAGATATGTGTTGGTGATTGTTTGCATTTTTAGTCACTGGATTGAGGCTTACCCTACACGAAGAAATGATAGTCTCACAGTAGCGAAACTACTGCTTAGGGAACTGATACAGCGTTTCGGGTTTCCAGTCTCTTTAGAATCAGATAGGGAAAGTCACTTCAACAATGAAGTAATTAAATTACTGTGTGCAGCATTGAACATTGAGCAGAAGTTGCATTGTAGTTACCGCCCTGAAGCATCAGGACTAGTGGAACAGATAAATGGTACCTTGAAGTCAAGAGTTGCAAAAATGTGTGCATCTACGAATTTAAAATAGTCTGATGCATTGCCTTCAGTGTTAATGTCAATGAGAAACACACCAGACAGGAAGACAGGATTGTCACCGCATGAAATCCTTATGAGCTGAGCCATGAGGTTGCCAGCGGTGCCTGCAAATGCACTTGTCAACATTACAGATGATATAGTGTTGGACTACTTCAAAGGTCTGACTGATGTGGTTCGCTCTTTTTCTCAGCAGGTGGAAGCCACCACACTGCCACCAATCCATGCCACAATCTGAGAGCTGGAGACTGGGTTGCGGTCTGGAAACACGTGGGGAAAACGTCTTTGGAGCTTCGTTGGAAGGGACAGTACAAGGTAGTTCTGACAACTACCACAGCTGTGAAGTGTGCTGGAATTCCAAACTGGATTTATGCGAGTCATACGAAGAAAGTGGAATGTCCACTGGATCATGAGAAAGAAGAGTTGTTGAGAGTACCAACAACAGCGAAACAAGTCTCAGGGCTGGAAAGAGAACAAAGGGGAACTGAGACCGGATCTGAGCCTGTTGAGTACTGTTCAGTCACTCATGTGAGAGACGAAGGAGAAGGCCTCCGGGAGGGTGTTGGAGAGCCAATCTCAATTGAGGCAGCAGGAGAGCCTAGTCAGAGGAGGGCTTTCTCAGAAGCAGACAATCTTGAGAGACAAACAGAGCAATTCCCACACCCAGAGGGGAAAGGAGTTGAGGTGGATCAAAGTTACTGTGATCTGACTCCTCCTGAACCGATTGCAGGTCCATCAAGAGAAAACACTGCAGAACAAGGAGAAGGTTCAAGTTCGACTCTAAAGAGAACACTGACAAAAGGCCCAATGAAAGGAGACAAGTGGCCGGACTCGCAAGTGGAAAGAGGAAAAGAAGTGGTTATTGTGACAACAAATGAGGAATAAATAGATACAACAAGGAGGGAAGATCTGAGTGAAGGAGAACTGAATGGTGATCAAAAGTTGAAAAGAAAGAAAATAGCAAGTCGGAGATACGCAGGTCCTGAATGGGCATATGCAACTACAAGTGAACGGCAGCAAGAATTTTTGTCTTTTTGTTTTGAGAGAGACATTTCGGGTCAGTATTTTAACACTTGAAGGAAGCTGATGAACCAAACTGTTAAAACAATCTGAGAGAAAGTTTTTGAAATATAGACTGTTAAAAGTAACCAGAAGAGACATTGATAACCTGATCTGACTTTTGAAACCTGATTTGGACAAGCTGCTTACAGATTTTAACAAGGGATCCTGGAAGCGAGACTGAGAGCTGTAAATAACTGCTGAAAGAAGAGTTGTCTATTTTTTTATTTTTGCTGGAGTTTCTAAATTTTCTTCTGTTTTCTGATTCTTTACAGATCATAAGTAACATTAGTCAACGGGGTAGGAATATTAGGCGCTGTAAATATATGAGTATTGGTTTGGTGGTTATGTGTGAAATATTATTTGTGGTGTTAATTGTGGGTATGTCTGTTCTTGATACGAGTGAAGCCAACCATACTTCTGCTTTTGAGATAACTACTGCACTAACAGCAATAGAGAGGTTTAGGTTAGATGAGAAATATTTGCATGAGGATACTAATGTGCAAGGAGAACTTTCTTCTAATGTCTTCTATTGCTTGTTGAGTGAGTATGTTGAGATGATGGATGTGAGGAATTGCTATGTGTGCACGCAGATTCCTCCATCAGTTGAGGAAGTAGTTACTTACCATAGCTTGCCATTAACATATGGAATAAGTTGTAGTCTGCTAACAAGATTTTATAACCAGGAGTACATTCAGTACTTTTACTCAAACTATGATGTTGTGTTTTCCTTTGTTCCTATAATTAGGTATTGGAGTAGAGTAGCTAAGGATAGTGACATAGTAAAAGTTAGAGGTTTCTTTGAGCCTACATTAACATTTGGCACAGCTTATGCACACAGGAATAATATGACATGCTTGCTTACACCTTTAGAGGAAAGCTTTTTAGATCACACAGAAGAAAGGCATTGAAAGAGAAGTTAGAAAAAGGCTTTGAGAAAAGAACTTACAGGAATGATTATGCTTATAGTGCAATTAAAACGCAAGGGAAATTAGCTCTAGATGTGCAACACGTAGGGAAACTTTGCAGATACGGACCTAAATCAAGTCCTGATACCTTGTTTGTGGGAACGAGTGAATGTAAGCATGTGTTTTTGTTTCAGAGTAAATGGACGTTTATGTTGAATGGGCAGGAGCCTTCGTTTCCCAGAATTTATTATATCTGTGGTCTTAATGCTTACTACAGTTTTCCAAGAAGATGGTATGGGATATGTTATTTGGGGATAGTTTTCCCAAAGATTTATCAAAAGGATGATTTGAAGAAGTTTCCGAAAGTGACTGAATTACATCATATGAGACAGAGGAGGGAGTCCTCTTCTGGTATAGTGGGAGATGTATTTGGAGCAGTGATTCCTTCAGTGGGAGTCATTCTGAATTCGATAAAGATTCAAAAGTTGTCTACTATTGTGAATAACATACTGACAAATCTTTCAAGGGCCATACTCCTGATAGATACTGAGTTAGCTGCTGATAGAGTTATGACTCTTCAAAAATCGTCTTGCTTTAGACATTCTTTTAGCGAAGGATGGTGGAGTCTGTAGAATGATTAATTCTAGGCATTGTTGTTTGTATATTCCTGATAATAGTAAGGAAATTAGAGGCTTAATTACTAATCTGACTAATGAAAGTGCTGATTTGAAAAAATTGAAAGAACCAGCGGTTTCGGAAAAGGTTGGCAAATGTTTTGCTTCAGTGGGAAACAGGCTCAGCAATATTTGGAATGAGATACTATTGAAAATATTGCAGGGAACATTAATTATTGTGGTTTGTCTAATTGGAATATGGGGATTGTGTAAATTATGCAAAAGAATTAAATTGAAAAGGTCAAAGAATAATCAGAGGAGGGAAGAAAAGAAAAGGGAAAAATTGTATGGGGAAGAAAATTCAAAAGGGAAACAAAAGTATGATGGGATTGAATTGATAGAATTTTAGCTGATGCACAAATTTGTGGGTGGTAGTTGGTGTGATGACACATTTAGTCATCAGAGGAGGGATTGCTAGTGCAGGTGTTTTAATAAGAATTATTAACGAGTGTTCATGTACTCTGAATAAGTGATTTGTGTAGTAAATATAAAAATAAAGAAAAATAATGCACGCATTTCAAAATGTGATTACGAAGAGTGGCCGCCAATGTTCACAAAGTATACTTACTAGAGAATTAATATTGTGAAATGTTAAATATGTGTTTGACTAATGTAGTAATATGTCATATTAAGGGTTATGCAGTATGCTTTAGCTTTATTAATTGCAGGCCTTAACTTAGCGAGTGTCTTGGCCTAGTTGCCAGGCCTCATGTCAAAGCTGTATTTCTTAACGTCTAATAAATGGATGTCCTAGAGAGCTAGCTGTGATTTTCCATTGTATTGTTAAATGTGCTCATAGCTGAAGTCCTTTCTCATGAGAACCGACTGCTAGAAGATGCTGATCTTGTTAATGTAACATTTTGTGAGTAATGTGTGTGAGACTGACTTTCTCAGGAGAAGAACAATGGAGATACTGGCTAGAGTAGAAACTGCAACAGTATTGTTACCTGGCAAGCCGGATGATGAGGACATTGGAAGACAAACCAATCAGTGACATGTGAACGGAGTAATAGTATAATTCATAAATTTGGATTTTTAGTTTTATTGGACAAAGTGTGAACATGCGATTAACTGACCAATAGGGATTTGGGAAGTAGTTTTACTGGTTTTGATTTAACAAGGCTGCACTGAGAGAAGACATTGTCATTGCCCATTTTCTTGCTGTCCGAAGAGTCAATGTTTCCTTATGCGTCCTGACAAGAGACATGCTTAACTTTAATGCTTAAAGACTTTGCATTTTCTGAACTTTGATGCTGAATCCTGATGCCTTGCTGATGACTAATGTCCTGAGGATGAAGACTGACTGCTTGCTGATTCACACTGAGGATAGGTTTTATGAATTAGACCGGTGATTATTATGCATATCCGCTTTTCTTTTCTAGGTACCAACTGCACTGTTTTGTTTGAGCCATAGTTAGATGTTTTTCCAAATGTATGTTACTAAATTGTTTTGCATGAAGCTCAACATGCTGATGCTAATCCGATGTTAGTTAAGGATCCTCACTAATGAAATTATGCTAGTAGGGAATAATGCTTGATAAATTTCTCTGCTAAACTTGAATATATATAATCAATTTGACGCAGTTGACTTTGTTATTAATTTACACCATAACCTTAGAATGTGTTGTAGTTCAAGCTTTGATTAGATTACGTTTCTTCCGCCGCTTTGGACAGCCAGTATTGCTTCTGTATGTGTTTCTTTTGATTTTGAGATTAATCTACATGACCTCAGCACTGTTAATATAGGGAAATCAATATTCAAATTTTTACTAAAAGGTGTGGTTATTCATGACTGAAAGGTCATGGTGCCTGACAATTACTGACTCTATTGATTATTACTGTTATTGATTGTTGGTGATTATTGATATTGTGTATTGGTTATTGATTATGTACTGGAGCTATGGTAAGAACATCTTAATTACGAGTCAAAGGGTTCATCGACCTATTCGCGTCCCCTTGTAAGTTTACTTATTAAGGTAAGACACACTACCAGAGCTGTGAGGGGGTTACCACGTGGCAGTGAGGGCAGAAAGGGCACCCACTTTGCCCTACTATGTAAAGCCGTCCAAGGGCTCCGACCGCAGCGACCAGAGAGAGTTCTCCAAGGGCTACGATCACAACACCGCAGTGCTGCGGCTTCACCGATGGCTCCCCCAACTGGCGTCACACAATCTTTTACCAAGCTGGTATGTGAAACAGAAGGTTGATTCCATCAGGCAGAGTGATTAGAATAGTTCTTGATGATACAGAATTTTAATCACCTCGGCTTCCAGTCCCTGACCCTCAATGCACGGGTCAGAATGTAGACTACAAGTGACAAACACGGATAGAACACGACACACAACATAGGCCCAACCTCTTGAGACAGTCTTCAGGAGACTTTTTAAATAGTGGGGTGAGGTTGAAACCAGTGCTTTAAATGGAAAAATAGAAGTGCAGGTACTCTGTGATAGAGTACCTGCTTGTTTCTGAGAAGTGCCGGTACTCTCCAATTAAAAGTATTACGTTTATCTTGAGATGTGCCGGTACTCTCCCTCTCAAAATAAAAAAGTGCCGGTACTCAGTACCGGAGAGTACCGGCCCATTTAAAGCACTGGTTGAAACACGTTGACAGATAAAGAAGCTTCTTTGTCCATGTACAAGCTAAGAGTTTAGCATTTTGAGCAACGGAGGACGAACGAGCAAATCTGACCAAGGAAGAAGGGTCACACGCTCAAAGACATTGATATAAGGCTCTTATCTGAGCTTCTGCTTCAGTTTAAAAACGGGGGCCAGATTAGAAATAATGAGACTCAAGGACTAGTGAAATCTGGAGTATTAGCATATAAAAATCGTTTAAATTGATCAGAAAGTGCGTTACATTTAAAATGTATGATCTATATGGCGTACAAGTTGATAAGGAAATATGTGGCATGTAATGTATGAACCTGATCCTATATAGTAAAAATATGCAAAATCGATTATTGATGAGGAGTTATAGATTTTTTCTAAAGAAAATAATTGAAATTAAATTTCACGGAATTTAGAATATAATAGAGGGTATCGAAAGAATATATTCTTTCCCCTTGGATACCTAAAAAATAAATGAATCCATTTATTTCGGGAGCAACTGCTATAGATTGTGACTTCCTTCTCATCTCGGGGGTTGCTGGGAAAACCCCACACCTTACTACAGATGCTGCGTTTTGTTATAGATCCATAATCCAACTCTTCTTCTCATAGTTTTTTTTTTTATCAGCACACTCTTCAATCATGCAAAGAAATTCCACTAGAGGGTGCTAGTTACTTAGTGAATTTATGTACAAACCATACTGTGTTAAATTCAACAGCCGCGAACACGGAAGAAAACCGAGGAGTGGATTGTTTTATGCTTTTTAAACTAACAAAAAATAAACGTGTGGATAGAGCAAATAAATATTGTTTTCTGACAAAAAATAACGCATCGACCAACTAGCCCTTTCACTGAAGGAAAACTTCCTTAACGCGAATGTGCACAAACAAACTGCCGTCACTCACTCTGAAAACAAACAATGGATGAAGTAGGCTGGCTCACTGCCCCACGCTGTGAATCAGCGGCATAAAGCATCTAATTTGAACCGGAAGTTGAAACTCAAATGGGGTCCAAAAGGTTCTGGTGCTCAAAACTCCCCTTTTGTGCCAAACCTGTTTTTGCTGACAGCTAGATGAAATGAAGACAAATGTTTTTCATGAGGTGAAAAAAAGTCATGGATCAAACTCAGAGTGCATGTCATTTCAGTTTTTGCTTTTAAACAGACAATACTGCAATATTCTTTGTGTTCTTTGGTCATTGTAAGGGGTCACTCTAAGTGCGACTCCCACTGAACAGGTGTGGCGGGGCAGGAAGGGGTGCGACGGGACGACGGGGTGGTGTTAATTTTTTTTTTTTTTTAAACACCTTCTAAGGGATACGCGTTAGTCTCCCTTCCATCTTCTTCCTGTTCCCAGGTGCACTCAGGCTCCCAGCCAATCGCAACACTGCTGTCACCAGCATGAAAGCAGCGTTGTGATTGATCTCAGCGGCCTGCTTCACCGCTCAGACTGGGAGTGGGAGTCTGTGCATGTTTTCCACTCGGCTGTTCAATACAGCCAGGCAGAGAACATGCCAAGTGTGCATGTTTGTTTGGCCGGATCAACACCGGCCAAACAGATATGCTCACTTTATAGTGCACATACCCCTTCCCTGGCCCCCTCCCTCCAGCCCAGCCCTGCCCGCACCTTACTTCAAGGAAAAATAAAATGATAATAACGTTTTTTGAAAACCTTTTGGGACGATGCTCCTCCGCCTTAGGAGGAGCCACACCTGGTCACGTTTCTCCCTGCCTTCAGTAGTGTTAGTTACTGAAATGCCAACCTTTTTTTCTACCAGTTTACAATCAGATTCATTTGTTGTTCCACTTCTGACCTGTGCTCCTTTGCTTGCTGCCTCTGTAGCCGATGATGCCATTTTAAGATTAAGACAACGTACAGCAATTGCACAGATTATAAAGCCGTGTCTTTGGCATCCACTAGGACTCGTGAGCTCCTGCATCCCGTGCTGTCTATCCTGAGCTAAGGACTGGGGTATTTGAAACATTCCTTGATAGTGTATTGCAGTCATGGCGTGCCACTTACTCAAACTAAGAGCTTTAACTCAGAGCTGATATGAATTTACTGCCTTGTGCAGTGCCCTTCTGCGGCCTAAACAAATGTCTCCCACAGGGGTGGCTTGTACCCTTTGAAAGTGGTGGGTCGAGTGAAGTGCCCCACCACTTTCCCAAAAAAAAAAACACCCCTCCCTCCAAAACGCCAGAGTAAACCATCCCTCCCTCTGAAAGCCCAAATAAAACCATAACACCAAGTACAAAATAAACACAACCACTACACTTACATGCATTACACACTTACATGCTTCACACACACACACCCATTTCTCAGTTAAAACTAAAAAATGCCACTTACCCATGGGCTGGACGTCCTCCTCAATGCTCTTCTCCAAAGTTGGAAGAGCTGCCCTAACAAATCCAGATGCTGCTTTCATGCTGGACACTTCTTCAGGCCCTTGAGGCCTGTGCTTGGTCTCCACCGAGCTGTCTTAAGACAGCTGAGTGGAGAGCTTCAAAGTGCATGTCTCACTTTGGCCGGTGCAAAACAGCCGCCCAAAGTGGCAGGCGCACTTTGGAGCGTCCAGTCAAGCCAATCGGCAGCAGAGGTTATGTCCAGCGTGTCTCTGGGCGGGTGCGTGCTGCACCAGTAAAAATAAAAAGGCAATTCAATCTTTTCTTTGCTATTTTATATTTGCCTGCATGGCTCGCAGTGGGGGGGGGGGGGGGGGGGAGCAATGCTTCCGTGCCCTCGAGCAGAAACCGCCACTGGTATCCTGTGCTGCTCATTCTTTGCAGAGGCCTTCACCCTTAGGAGGCTCAAGAGGCCGGTGCCAAGGCCTGGCAACGACTTGTCCCGAGGCACAATGGAGGGGCGGAAGTAACACCCTCACCCACCGTTTGGTGACGGTGAGGGGAAAGAGCAAGGGCACCAAAAGACTGTAAAGTGGCACAAACAACCGGCCAATGGGAGTCCAAGCATGTTTTGAATCATTCCCCTATGAAGTAGGGCTAATGCAGGGCCCAGCTACTGCTTCAGGCTGGGTCGGTGCCACTGGATTGCGAGACTGCATGCTGACTGCACAAGACTACACACTGCAACTTACTGCAAATTACTTGCTGTTGGAGAGAAGGAAGAATCGCCAACCACAGAGCTCACAAAGTGTAGCCACGGCCCTATGAGAAGCATAGGTGTCTCCCGCATCATGAAGCGAACTGGCAGCAGAGGACCACTATTTCGGTGGAGAAGCAACTCTGCCAGCGAGAAGCGGGGAGCATGCCCCAGAGGAAGAGGCCACCAGCAGAGGACCACAGCACTGTGGCGAAGCAACTCTGTGTGGAGCGTTGTCCAGTAGGTGAGCAACACCAAGACCGCCTCCAGAGGACTACAGTTACTGGCCATGCGGTTCTGGACGGGCTGCGGGAAGTTTGTGAGGAGCGCTCCTGTAAAGTTTGGCAACATCCACCAGGTATCCTTGAAGGGGAAGCATCGCCGAAGGTAGGTGAAGAATTCAAAGTAAGCAGTAGGCAGCAGGGACCTTGCACAGATACCAATGGGTGAGTCTGGACCGCAGCGGGAAAGCCATCAAGTCAAAACACTTCATGGCAGCCATATAACAGGCAAGCTGTGTGCTCAGCCCTCACTTTTAAAAATAAATGGGCGCTTTATATACAACCAGCTAGCAAGCACTGTTTGCACTTTTTTGAGGGACACCACTGTGTTGGTTACCTTTACAACGTACCACGGATGGAGCGCATGTGCAAAGCCGGGGCCATTTCGGAGCGCTGAAATAATTGACTGGGCAGAATTGCAGCGGGGAACGGCCCTGGGCAGAGGCTGTTGGCAACACAGTTTAGAACATTAATAGTGGCTGGAATAGTGCAGTAGGGAAGTGCGTCAGGCAGAAGAATAAGGTGACCCTGATTCAAACCCAGGTTTTGTTTGGAGCCAGTGAACATCATTTCAGTGCATGGCGATACTGGGGACAAACTAACCCTTCAAAAAAGAAAAAAAAGGAGAGTTTGGCCACAACAATAGCCAAAATAAGGTGCACTGACAGGCAAATATCCTAGGAGTGAGTGGCTTGTGGTCATACCGCAGTTAGCAAGCATAGCCTATCTCCTGAACTTTCACACTGATTTCGTCTGCAGCAATTATCCACCTCACTGCACTCATTACAGAGGGGCAGCCCAATACCAATTGAGCAACAGTGAGGTAACATACCTACCTTTCAAAAACATTTGAGATGTAGTTTTTGCACCTCCAAACGACTAGTAGCAGCCCAGAGCGCAGTTGGTCTGCGAGGAGTCCAGTCTTCGGCGTGGAACAGCCCTCAAAGGGGGTGGCGTGACCCAGGCCGTGCTGTGGAACAAGGAAGGTGGATTCGGCTGGGGACAGGCCTGATTGGGTGATGCGACCTAGGCATGGATAGCAAGCACAAATATCCAGCATACAGAAGGAACAGAAACCAGTGGGTGACGTGACCTGTCTGTGCAGATGGCGGAACCAAGCAACGGGCTTCAACTGGAGGACATCGAAGAAATAATGACAGCAAAAGAGGCAGCTACTACGCATAATAAAGAGTGGCTGCTAGCCCAGATAAGAGGGGGGTAGAATGGTCGAAGCAGCCCGAAAGAGTCCAGCAACAGCAAAAGAGTGAGTGAGAAAGCGAGAATCTGGGGGAGCCCACAAAGCATTGTTGCATCACCGGCAAGGAGGGCAAAAGGGTGGCAAAAAGGAAAGGAGTCAGTGACGCCACACAGGCTGCGGGCAGAGCGAACATTAGCAAGGAAGTCCCATCCGCAAGCACCGCACCTCACAGACAATACCCACTTAAGCATGGGTTAGCAGATCGAGGGCTCAGGCGCATTTGGCAGCGATAGCCCATTTCTCAAAGCTGGCCACCAGAACAGACCCAACATCATCACATTCCCTAAAGTCAGCAATGAAAGGCTGGAAGCGCCTGGAGGAGGCAAAGGAGGATAAGAGGAAGCCCATTGAATGCAAAACCCTGGCCCACATACTGGTGGTCCTGCCCGAAGTATGTAAAAACACTTCAGATGTATAGTTGTTCAAGGCAGCATTCACCCTGTCATTCTTTGAAGCCTTCAAAGTGACTGAATTGGTAGTATCAGTGAAACATGAAATTGGGGATTGTGATAAAATGTAATAAAGCTGCAGCTGGTAACTTTCAAAATACCAAGCGTAAATTGTGCAATTATGAGTGGGAGTGGCCGCGTGTGGAGTTTATTCTGTCAAAAATCAGTCTAAGTGAAGTCCACCTGGCGCTACTTGTGGTTACTCTATGGTGGTGTAGTCTCCTGCTTCCATAAGCTGAGGGTAAAGTGAGCAGGCCCACTCAACTTGGCATTGAATTGCTCGTTTTCTCATGATATTAAGAATTGGGCTCACCAGTAATGTAGCATTGGGTTTTTGCACTGGGGTTGACAGTAGGGGCTATATGTACGAACACTTTTTCCCATAGACACAGAATGGGTAAAAACCTTTGCTACATCTGGCCCTAGATTGTTTTATTTTAGTTGTGAGTGTAATAATTGCATTCAGTCATAGCAACCCAGTAAAAAGAATCTGTGTATGTGCTGTTAATGTCTGAGTGCAACATGCAGGCCATGGGCTCTAATCTCTAGAAGATCTGAGTTTTTCAACCTTCTGAGGTCTCAATAAATATTAAGAATGATATAAAAACATTTTATTATAACATCAACTAAGAAAAAGCCACCAATGATAAATCCACGCATTTGTATTGATTTATCATCACTTTTGGAGGTGGCATGTTCTGGTTGGCTGAGGCAACGCCATAGCCAGGCAGAACTTACCACTACTGTCAGGGGTGGGTGATTACGCCCACTGTATAACCTGCGCTTATCCTTGGGTAGCTTGGCACTGAGCAGTCAGGCTTATCACAGGGGCAATATGTAAAGCATTGGCACAGCATACTTACACAAATAAGACACTGCGCATCACAAAAGAGACTTCACACGTTACGTATGTAAAGATTTGTATTCAACACACACATTAACTAACACAACATGTAAATCATGTACTTCTGTGCATAAATCACATTCAGAATTATTTCTAGCACTACGAGGCCCAACGGTGTTAAAACAACATCAGTAATATGTACTCATGGGAAAAGTCCTACTTTTCCTCCCAACACGCTCATGCGGTGCACAACGTTGTCAGCAAGAGACCCACCCTAGCAACTATTCCAGTTCTATACCACACAGTTATAGGGTGCACCCCGGTTCACAACGATAGCAGCAATGAGTACACACCAATAATTACAGCACTTTTAAGTAGTCTTATGGGCCTAGGCTGCTCGGGTAAAAACCAATGTCAACCATGATAATCTTTTGGCAAGGAAACAATGTGTACGGCAATACCAGTGTGTGGTACAGTTGATCACAGACAGTCACTCCCACACACTCAATCCACACACAGTGCCACCAATATCAGGCAGGCTTGTCTAGCATGCACTCACACACACACAATCACTGCCAACACCCTAATGTGGTGCACTGATATCTGGCAGGTGAGTTGTAAATGCATTCGCAGACCTTGTGGGCCCAAACTCTCCTCCACCCTTCAGCCAACCCCTACTGGACTGGGCTGGAAATGAAAGAAACCTTTCCCTGGGTACTAGGTCAATCGCGGCCAGAGTCACACTTATTCAGGGTCCCAGCGTAAAGGTGGGAAAAAAGACTAGATAACAGGCTGATCAGGCAGCAGTCAACAAATGGAGGTTTGGGCCCACCTCAGAAAGTTCACTCAAAAGTCTCCATACTTGGCCTTCTGTCACAGGCCCTGCTCTGCCAAGCACAGGGAGAAGGTCACTATACACACACTGTTCACAGTAGCACCCAGCCAGGCTGGGCACTCCAGTGCACTAATCCGCTCCTCTGCGTTCCCCTGAAAATGGGGCACAACATCTGGTGCATGATGACTTGAGTCATAACAGAGAGTTCCAATCACACACAAGGAGTTGCCAGTTCCGTGCCTCCCTGGAATGAGGCACAACATCCGGTGTGTGATGCCTTGAGATGCACCAGACAATTCCAGTCGCACACAAAGAGTTATCAATTCTGTACCTCTTTGGAATGAGGCACAACATCTAGGGAGGCACAATGTCTGACGTGCAATCACTTGAGTCACACCAGACAATTCCGTCACAAAACAAGAGTACCATTTCTGTATCTCTTTGGAATGAGGCACAACATCTAGGGTGTGATGACTTGAGTCACACCAGACGATTCCAGTCACACACACAGACACAAGTACAGCGGTGCCACAAGAGGTAGAATGCAGCAGTGCTATGGGTCCATGGGTCACAATCTGGGAATCAGACACGGAATGCAGTGAGCATGCAGCCGGCATGTTGCATGAGAGAAATGTGGCACAATCCACAAAGTGGGCCATGTGGGGTCCCGCAACCAGTGAATCCGCCCGCCACCAACAAGAAGCTTATGTTTGTTGAGGCCCCATGATTAAGGGCCACACTCCTTGAATGTGGGAAGTACTTTGAGGGCTCCACACCAGGCAATCCGGTCTTCAGGCACAATACTTCATTCCAAGTTCACACCGCTCCAACCAGGTGGACTCCAGCAGACAATGTGGGCACTTAGGAGGACACCGCTCTCCATATGTCACAGTTAGAAGGTGTAGGTCCCTCGCGGGAGGTCTTTTGTGTCCCTGAGGCTGAGACCTCCACCAGAAAACAGGGGGCAAGCCAACAAGCCCTTGGAGAGCACACTTTGGGGTGCCACACAGAAGCAGGAAATCGGCCCATGCCAGCCACGATTCAGGAAGGGTGTGGTCCCCTTCCAAGGGCAAAATTACTCCTTGTGCACAACGGATTCCTCTGGCAGTGTGCACCATGCAGTCCAGTATCTCCGGTCCTGCATCCCCACAATTGTAACTCTAGTCTGCTGCTGTGTGACACCCGTAGTTATACTGTAGTGTGCCTTTGAAGTCAGGGAAGGTTTCCATTTGAACCACAGATGTCCCCCCCAAATTTCCTTCCTGTCTGCCATGGGACAGTGGAATGCAGATCTTAATCCTTAGTTGGGCCATGATCTGGCCCGAGGCCAAGTGTAAAAACCTCTCCCTCGGTTGGAACGGAAGTGAGGATTTTTGAGAAAGCAGTTCTGATGAAGATACAACAGGTACTCTAGTTTATACCGAAGCCCCAGTACAATCTTTCAAAAGAGGAATATCATGTTTTAAAAAACTTGCAGAAAGACCAGCAGGTCACAGTTAAGTCCTATAACAAGGGTTAAGGAATTGCCCTAATGGAAACTCGTGTATAAAGAAAAGATGCAAACCACGCTTAACATCCAGGGACATTACTCCATCTTGAAAAGGGATCGGGAGAGATTGATTCAGCGGAGAATTGAGAATATTAGTCAGCAGGCATTGGAAAGGGACATTATGTGCAACCAAGAGTATGAGTTTCTGAACCCTAGCAATATAAGGCTGCCAGTCATATACTGGGTACCGAAAACACACAAGCAGGTTGCAGACCCCCTCTATGCCCGATTGTGTCCACAATTGGATCTATTACAGAACCTTCATCCAAATATGTGGAGGTGTTCTTGAAGCCAGTGGTTATGGTTCTGCCAACATACATAAAAGAGATAGGCCATATGAAATTGAAATGAGAAGGCAAGCAATTCAACCCCCTAAGGCATGTCCTTGTCACTATGGACATAGAGGCATTATATTCCAAAATACCACAAAGACAAGTGTTAGAGGCAGTCAAAGAAATCTGAGAAAGAAGCGATCTGCATACGTTTGTCTTACAGTGCTTTGAGACTGTATTGGAAGAGAATTTCTGTAAGTGTGATGGGGCCATATACCAACAAAGAAAAGATGTAAGTATGGGCACAGCCTGTGCACTGAGTGTGGCAAATCTCTACTTGGGCTGGTTCTAGACAAACATATTAAAAAATGAAATAGCCCACTTTTCTGAAAATATCCACTTATGGTCCAGGTATATTGATGATATTTTCTTTATCTGAACAGGGGATGAAGAATCATTGATAGAATTTGGAGGCAGGATTCATGCCTGTGATCCCAATTTGAGATTTACTATCAACATGAGCAGAGAGGTGGTGGAATTTTTGGAAATTTGGAAACAACATAGCGGGCAGATTTTTGAGGTATCCCAATATACGAAACCCAGGGATAGGAATACCATACACCACTATGACAACTTTCATCCAAGATGCCAGAGGCAGGACATCCTGTTTAGCCAGTTCTTTTCCCTTTAGGGAAGAATTGTAGCAATCTACATGAATTTGTCAAAAATGCAGAATACAACACCAGATATTACTGGCTTGGGGATACTCGAGGAGTCTGATAAGGGACTCATGCAAACGAGCAAACTGTTACAATGGAGAAAGTATGTTTGAGGACCGGAGGAGGGATGAGGTGGCATGCAAACGCGCAAACTGTTACAACAGAGAAAGTATGTTTGAGGACCGGAGGAGGGATGAGGTGGAAAAAATATTGTGTGTGCTACAATACTCTAATTTGAATCATAAGACCAGGCAAATAGTGAATGTGAATTGGCATATTCAATCAATCATCAATCAATCAAAGAAATTTGTAGAGCGCGCTACTCACCCGTGAGGGTCTCAAGGTGCTGGGGGGGGGGGACTGGGAGGGGGGGGGGCAGGGAGGGTCACTGATCGAACAGCCAAGTCTTGAGGTTCTTTCTGAAGACCAGTAGGTCTTTGGTTTTGCGGAGGTCGGTTGGGAGGGAGTTCCAGGTTTTGGGGGTGAGGTAGGAGAAAGACCTGCCTCCTGTGGTGGTGTGCTGGATGCGGGGGACTGTGGCTAGGGCGAGGTCGGCTGATCGGAGGTTGCGTGTGGGAGTGTGGAAGTTTACCCTTTCATTGAGGTAGGTTGGTCCGGTGTCGTGGAGGGATTTGTGTGCGTGGATGAGGATCTTGAATGTGATTCTCTTGTCTATGGGGAGCCAGTGAAGGGATTTGAGGTGTGGTGAGATTCGTTCGTGGTGGGGGAGGCCAAGGACGAGGCACGAGGCTGTGTTCTGGATTCTTTGGAGTTTGCGTTTGAGTTTGAGTGTGGTGCAGGCGTAGATGGCGCTGCTGTAGTCCAGTCTGCTGCTGATGAGTGCGTGGGTGACTGTCTTTCTGGTTTCTGGGGGGATCCATTTGAAGGATTTTTTTAGAGTGCGGAGTGTGTGGAAGCAGGAGGAGGTTAGAGCATTGATTTGCTGTGTGATGGAGAGGGAGGGGTCGAGGATATTCTTAATATGGACAATGATTCACCACAGTTACAAACACCCATGTTTGCCTTCAAGCGGATCCGTAACCTATGGAGCCTTCTACTGAAGCCTGTTACACCAAGGAGCACTGACTTCCCTAACAGACCCATCACTGGACAGAATCCAGTACATGGCAACCACAAATATGGGTCATGTCAGGATTGTTTTGGAGCTGACGTGTTGCAGTGGGGGAAAGGGAGTTTTGTGCTAACAGATATGACTAATTGTAGGACAACAAATGTAGTGTACCTGATTTGTTGACTGTGTGGTTAAGGGTACATAGAAGAGACCGGCCATGAATTCAGATTACGAAGGGACAGGATGTAACTAAAATTAGAAAGAAAAGAGAAGTATTCTGGATGTTTACTTTTTATACAGGCAGACTTGGGCTCAACAAGGTTATCCCTGGGGAAAATGCAGTATTTGAACTTGGACATGGGCTGGATCCTGGGGATGTTTGCAGGTCTGTGTTGTTTTTCCTTTTTTTCTTTCATTACCTCATATTGAGTATTCTGTGTACATTAGCTTTTGTTTAACTTTCTCTTCTGTGTGCCAATCCCTCCTAAGAGGTGTCCGACTAGGTTTGTTGAAGAGGAGTAATTTTGGAGTACTAGTCTTGTGATCTCCTTGCAAGAGTAGAGACCTAGGGTGACATGTAGCAAACTTTTGCGAGTGGCAAATGGCCCGATTCGCAATTTGCGACCCCGCAAAATCGGAAATGGGATGCACAAATCCCATTTCTGACTCGCAAAAATGCGACGCGAGCCATTACCGACTCGCAAAATTTGCGACCCCATTTTGCGACCCGCAAATAGGAAGTCGCAATTTGCGAGTCGCAAACCATATGCAATAGCAACTCGCAAATTGGGACTAGTCGCAAAAAGCCCATTTTGCACTTCCAATTTACCACTAACTCAGAGCAGGTGGTAACCATTACCAAAGTATAAAAGGAGACCCAGAAAGCATCTGGGTTACTCAAGATGGCGGAGATATATGTGATAGCAGTGAGGAGGAGAGCCCACGCCGCCCAGCAGAGGAGGAGGAGGAGCCAGAGACAGGAGAAGATATACAGAACAAGGCAGACACTTTTCCAACAAACTGAGGAGGAGATTTATGATAAATATAGACTCAGCAGCGCAGCTATACTAGAATTAATAGAATTACTCAAACCACAGCTACAACGCCAGACTGTGCGCGGCTGCGCCATCCCTACGCATGTGCAAGTGCTATGCTCACTGCACCTCTTGGCCTCGGGTAGCTATCAGGGGGTCATTGCTGTGGCAGGTGGGGTATCCCAAAGTGCACTCTCACGGTTCTTTAGGGCACTCTTAGACGCCTTACTTACACACATGTCCAGATACATTTACCTACCCAGGAATGAGGCAGAAATCAACAGTACCAAGTTGGAATTCTACAGGATTGCCAACTTCCCACATGTCATAGGGTGTGTAGACAGGACACATATACAAATATGCCCTCCTGCAAACCTGGAATATCTGTTCCGCAATCGTAAGTGTACCCACTCACTCAACATCCAGGTGGTATGTGACGCCCATTATGTCATCACTGACATGGTTGCCAAATTTCCAGGAAGTACTCATGACTCCTACATTTTTAGGCACAGTGGGATACACCAACGCCTAGAACGTGGGGAGTTTGGAGACGGATACCTCCTAGGTATAGCTGAATACACCTTGCAGACATACACACAGGTCAATTTGGAAACCATCCATGCCCAGCTAACATTGTAAATTTTTTTGCCAAACAGGTGACAGTGCATATGCACTCCGACCATGGATACTTACCCCGTACTTAACACCCAGCAATGGGACAGAGAGGCGATACAACAGTGCACATAAGAGGACCAGGAATATAATTGAACGGGCCTTTGGACTGCTGAAAGCATGATTCAGATGCCTCCACAGAAGTGGAGGTGCCCTCCAGTATACCCCAATAACAGCTTTCAAGATCGTTGTCGCATGCGCTATACTGCACAACATTGCCACCAGACGTGGGCTAACTCTCACCCCTGCAGACCCTGATTCTGAGGATGAAGAGCAAGAGCTACCACATTGCCATCATGGGGATAGAAGCATAGCAAATCAAGGCAGACTGAGACGGGAACACATTGCAATCCAATACTTTGGAAGGTACGTGCTAACTTTTTCCATACTCACCAATGTCACACATAAGGAGTCCAGGTGTAAAGTGGAAATAACAAGTGATTTAATAAGTGCTAACAAAAAAACTATATACATTTGGAACAGGTCAGGGGCTTGAAAAGTCCACCTGGCATGGGACACATTGACGTCATGTGCCCCAACCCCAGGACTGTGTGGAGCTCAAACCCTACGGCGGGCTCGGCCAGCATGGCTGGTACTAGGGGGGTCAGCAGTGCCCTGCCTTGTGCTTCCACTGCGAAGCACCCTGGTGTCACCGGCAGAGACACTGCTGACAGTGGAGCCCTCCTCACTATCTTGTGGCGTGTCGCCTGTACCCCTGGCCACCTGCCGTGCCTCCATTAAGTCTACAGCGTGGCTGAGATGGCCCAGTCCACGTGCCACGTCACTGGCAAAGTGGCCCATGTCCACTTGGAGGCTGACTGTGCGCCTAGAAAGACCTGTAGTGTCCACGGCCAGCCTTACAATTGATGATGACATCCTGTCTAGGCGGTTCAGCAGCTGCCTGTCCCGACGCCGTGCACTCTCTGTCTGCGTCAGCAGTGCTGCCATGAGTTGACGCATGGAAAGTGCAAGGTCACCCATGTGTGAGCTTATCTGTTGCAACTCAGAATGTACAAGCTGCATGCTGTTTCATTGATTGCGCTCCATGCGCCGCAATGCCCCGGTAATCCTCCTGATTTCTTGTGTCTGCAGGCGCTGACCCCGTAGGAGTGCGGCCTCAGTATGTGAAATGGAGGCATCCCCTGACTCTGCCTGCCGCTGTGAGGATGGAGTTCCACGTCACCTGCGACGCGGTGGAGGCCCTGTGACGTCTCCCTTGGCACTTTGGCTGGGACCTGGTTCAGGCTCACACACCAAGATTGCAACTGGTGTCTCGTGAGGGGACATGGTGTCGGTGGTGCAGGTCGCAGTGGTGGCTGGTCCTGTTCCCTCATGTGTCTGCTGGCTGACCAGTGGCCCCTGGCTGCTGTGGCTGGTGGGGGTGTCTTGTGGGAGACCTGTGGGTAATAGGGAACACACTGTCAGTATCTACTATCTGTTGTAAACTTCCTAATAAACTGTTGCCTATCAACTGCCTACTTGACTACATTGCCCATAATGCACCATTCTGGTGTTTGCTACTCTGAAATGGAACTATTTTGGTTTTGCATACTCCTAAGTACAAGGTGGGTGGGGGTATGGCATTAATGAGGTTACATGCATGTCTCATGGTACTCACCGGTTGATGGTCCTGGCTCAGATGTGTCCAGCTCTCCCATCCCGCATACTGCCTCAGGCTCAAGGGTCTCTTCTACCCTTTCCTCCAGGGGTGTGGGTGGTGGTACTGTTGATGGTCCCCCTCCTGTGCCCCTGATCTCCCGGAGCCGCTCTGCCACCCTCTCCTTGGTCCGGGAGCGCAGGTCGTACCACCTTTTCTTGAGTTCCTCAACACTGCGGTTGCTGACACCCAGGGAGTTTACTTTTTCCTGGATCTCCATCCATATGCTCCTTTTCTCAGACTCTGGCACGGTGAGGGCTGCCCTGCCAAACAGCTGGTCATGGTGCTGACAACACTCCTCTGTCAGCACCTCCAACTCTTTTTCTGCAAACTTCAGTTTCCTCTTCCTTGGGGTGTCTGCCATGGTAGCTGGAGCTCTGTGTGTTTGCAGTTCTGCAGTTGAAATGGGTGCGGTCCTCCCTCCTCCCAGGTGTATTTGAAAACTTCCTGGCTGTGATGTCGTCATCATGTGCCAGGAAGTGTTTTCCAGAGTGTTCTGCAGCACCTGCATTCAATTTGCGGCACAGTCGCAATTTGCGACACCCACTCGCAAATTGCATGTCCGTTTTTTGCGCGGTCGCAAAAAGCGACCTCGCAAACAGCGGACTCGCTATCTGCGGTGCGACTGCATTTGTGAGTAGCAAATTGTCCTCGCGTTTTCTTCCTGCATTGCAGTTAGCGAGTCGGAAATTGCGAGTCGCAAAGACTTGCAATTTGCGAATCGCTAATTTTTACCTACCAACATCTGGCCCCTAGTGTTGAGGATCCAATTTGATCTTATGCTACTCTGCTGTGGTTTAGTATGTATTTTTGGATGGTGCCTATGGTCCAGCAATTGTTTTTCTGTTTTCCAGATATTCGTGTTACATGTGCTGCCGATTTGGATTTGAAGTTTAATTTCCATCCTAAGATGGCACCTCCAGTAGGACATACAAGTGTTTCAGTAGCTCCCATAGTCATCCAATGCAATTTAACAGGTATTTATTGTCGGGTTTCCACAGGTTTTTCATCGATCCTGTTTGGAAAGTTCTTTGAGAAGGAAGAAGCGGTCTGGGCCCTATTATCATCAGTCTAGGTAAAGATTTGGGGGTGTTTGGTATTGTTGCTCTCCCCTTCTTTTCTCCCCCAAACCCCCTCCATTCCCATCCCCTTTCCCTCTTTACCATGTTTTATTTATGCCCGGTTGATAGGCACATCATCTTTCCCCTATTGTACGAGGGTGCCATAAGGTAATAGTCATGTCGTATAGTATAAACGTGTGCAGGGGTAGAGACTACGGTGCCGGTTGTGATCAGTACCAGTACTACCACAACCTTGGTCAGTCCCACGGCAGACAACATCCCATATGTGTATATATCAGTTTGGTCTTATCTTTGTATATGGGTTCTTATATTTTGTGTCCTTTTTCTTCTTCCTTTTTTTGCTTTTGTTTATCGGTTGATATATATTAGGATCTTCTCAGCATACACAGAATCTATTGAGGAGACCTAGTTGTTTTTTCCCCTCCTCCTCGGACGTCACTGGGATACCGGTCATGAATCGGAAGGGATATTGTGTTTATGATGGTCATGTTCACCTCAAAGGTGTGTTATAGGATGCATCCTTGAAGCAGGTGTGTTTTCCAATCCTTTTTGAGAGTACTTCTTTATTCTCCTTCAAATCTATTACCAGAGACAAGAGTTAATGGGCACCCTTCCAATGGATGTTCATACGTGTCTAGGAAAGTCCATCTTTCCCTAGGGTCAGGGAGATAGATTATCACTCCAAAGGTTTTTGATTTTATAGCCTCTTATGTTTTTACATTCGATCCTATTTCTACACAGGTTTTGTGATCACTGAACCGAGTTGGTTAGCATTTGGCAAATTGTGCAACAGGTCTGGAACTCGCCTCATGATTTATCCAGTCAGTGGAAGATATTGCCAATATAGTCATCGTAAACATTGGGTTTATTGTATTGAGAGGGAGATGGGTGAGTAGACGTATGCAGATGGAATTTGGTGGTGGCTGGAGTTTGGCACTCTAGTTACTTTCACTCTTTCCACATGTTTATTTTCCCCACCCAGTTCGCCTGAATCTTAAATGAGAGGGAGGCTGGCTTGGCTTATAGTGGGTACCTAGTGGTGCTTACACCTTATGCCAGGTCCAGTTATCTCTTATTAGTAGATTAATAGTGTTCTAGCAGCTTAGGCTGATAGAGGTAGCTATAGCAGAGCAGCTTAGGCTGAACTAGGAGACATGCAAAGCTATTACTATTCCACTTATATCATATAGTACTATATCATAAGAAACACAATACTCAGAGTTACTGAAAATAAAGGTACTTTATTTTAGTGACAATGTGCCAAAAATATCTCAGAGGATATACTCCCTTAGGAGATAAATAAAATACACAAAATATACACACAAACCAAAATCAGGTAAGTAAACAGTTAGAAAAGTAGTGCAAACACTGTAGAATATAATGGGATGCAATAGGCCTAGGGGCAACACAAACCACATCCTCCAAAAGTGGAATGCGATCCATGAATGGACCCCAGACCTAGTGTAGTGTGTAGAGGGTCGCTGGGAGTGTAAGAAAACAGTAAGGGTGTCCAAGATACCCCACCCCAAGACCCTGAAAAGTAGGAGTAAAGTTACCCTACTACCCCAGAAACACAGTAAAGTCGTGATAGGGGATTCTGCAAAGGCAGCAACTGACTGCAAAACACTGAAGACTGATTCATGGACCTGAGGACCTGTAAAGGAAGGTGACCAAGTCCAAGAGTCACGCAAGTGTCTAGGGGGGGGCAGGAGCCCACTAAACCCCAGATGAAGGTGCAAAAGGGCTGCCTCTGGGTAGAAGGAGCTGAAGATTCTGCAACAACAGAAGGTGCCAGGAACTTCTCCTTTGCACAGAAGATGTCCCACAGCATGCTGGAGGATGCAGAGTTGTTTCCTTGCAGAAAGACCGCAAACAAGCCTTGCTAGCTGCAAGAGTTGTAGTTGAAGAAAATGGGTGCTGCCTGGGCCCAGGAAGGGCCAGGAGGTCGCCCCTTGGAGGAGTAGACAGAGGAGGTACTCAGAAGTACAGAGAGCCCACACAGAAGCAGGCAGCACCCACAGAAGTATTTGAACAGGCATTCAAGAAATCTGAGCATGGCGGTTGTCTCAACACTACAAAAGAGGGTCCCACGAAGCCGGTGGTCAACTCAGCAAGTTAAGCAATGCAGGACAGAGTGCTAGGGACCTGGGCTATGCTGTGCATGAAGGATTCCTTGCAAAAGTGCACAGAAGCCCTAGAAGCTGCAGTTCACGCAGTTCACAGGATTACTGTCTGGTTTGGGGAGGCAAGGACTTACCTCCATCAAATTTGGACAGAGGGACCTCTGGACTGTCGGGGTCACTTGGATCCAGCTCCTGTGTTCCAGGGACCACGCTTGTCAAGATGAGAGGGGACCCAGAGGACCAGTGATGTAGAAGTTTAGTGCCTGCGTTAGCAGGTGGAAGATTCTGTCGACCCACTGGAGATTTCTTCTTGGCTTCCAGTGCTGGGTGAAGGTAGACAGCCCCCAGAGCATGCACCACCAGGAAACAGTGGAGAAAGCCGTCAGGATTAGGCGCTACAATGTTGCTAGTAGTCGTCTTGCTACTTTGTTGCGGTTTTGCAGGTGTCCTGGAGCAATCAGCGGTCGATCGTTGGCAGAAGTTGAAGAGAGAGATGCAGAGGAACTCTGGTGAGCTCTTGCATTCGTTATCTGAAGAGAAACCCACAGAAGAAACCCTAAGTAGCCCTCAGAGGAGGATTGGCCACCTAACCAGGTAAGAACCTATCAGGAGGGGTCTCTGACATCACCTGCTGGCACTGGCCATTTAGAGGCCTCCCTTGTGCCCTCACCCTCTGCATTCAAGATAGCAGAGGTCTGGGACACACTGGAGAAGCTCTGGGCACCACCCCTGGGGTGGTGATGGACAGGGGAGTGGTTACTCCCCTTTCCTTTGTCCAGTTTCAAACCAGAGCAGAGGCTGGGGGATCCCTGAACCAGTGTAGACTGGTTTATGCAAGGAGGGCACCATCTGTGTCCTTCAAAGCATTCCCAGAGGCCAGGAAGTCTACTCCTCTCAGGCCCTTAACACCTATTTCCAAACGGAGAGGGTGTAACACCCTCTCTCAGAGGAAATCCTTTGTTCTGCCTTCCTGGGACTGGGCTGCCCAGACCCCAGGAGGGCAGAAACCTGTTTGAGGGTTGGCAGCAGCGTTAGCTGCATTGACAACCCCAGAGAGCTAGTTTGGCAGTACCCGGGGTCCATGCTGGAGCCCACATTTGGCATGGGGGGACAATTCCATGATCCTAGACATGTTGCATGGCCATGTGGAGTTACCATTGTGAAGCTACATACAGGGATTGACCTATATGTAGTGCACGCATGTAATGGTGTCCCTGCACTCACAAAGTCCCGGGAAATTGCCCTGAACTATGTGGGGGCACCTTGGCTAGTTCCAGGGTGCCCTCACACTTAGTAACTTTGCACCTAACCTTCACCAAGTGAGGGTTAGACATATAGGTGACTTATAAGTTACTTAAGTGCAGTGTAAAATGGCTGTGAAATAACGTGGATGTTATTTCACTCAGGCTGCAGTGGCAGTCCTGTGTAAGAATTGTCTGAGCTCCCTATGGGTGGCAAAAGAAATGCTGCAGCCCATTGGGATCTCCTGGAACCCCAATACCCTGGGCACCTAGGTACCATATACTAGGGAGTTATAAGGGTGTTCCAGTGTGCCAATTAGAATTGGTGAAAATGGTCACTAGCCTGCAGTGACAATTTAAAGCACAGAGAGAGCATAAGCACTTAGGTTCTGGATAGCAGAGCCTCAGCGACACAGTTAGGCACCACACAGGGAACACATATAGGGGGTCATTCTGACCTTGGCGGTCCATGACCGCCATGGCGGAGTGCGGCGGAAGCCCCGCCAACAGGCTGGCGGTGCTTCCTGGGCAATTCTGACCGCGGCGGTAAAGCCGCGGTCGGAAAAGGGGAGCCGGCGGTTTCCCGCCGGTTTCCCGCTGGCCCAGGGAACCCGCCATGGCGGCGCTGCTTGCAGCACCGCCATGGGGATTCTGACCCCCTTACCGCCAGCCTGTTTCTGGCGGTGGCCACCGCCGGAACCAGGATGGCGGGAACGGGTGCCGTGGGGCCCCTGGGGGCCCCTGCACTGCCCATGCCACTGGCATGGGCAGTGCAGGGGCCCCCTAACAGGGCCCCACAAAGATTTTCACTGTCTGCTTAGCAGACAGTGAAAATCGCGACGGGTGCCACTGCACCCGTCGCACCCCTTCAACTACGCCGGCTCCATTCCGAGCCGGCTTCATCGTTGAAGGGGCTGTCCCGCTGGGCCGGCCGGCGGTCTTCTGGCGTTCGCCCGCCGGCCCAACGGGAAAGCCGGAATGACCGCCGCGGTCTTTTGAACGCGGTGCGGTCTTTCGGCGGGAACCGCTTGGCGGGCGCCGACCGCCGCGGTCAGAATGACCGCCATAGTCCACAAACTATGAGCACTGGGCCCTGGCTAGCAGGATCCCAGTGACACACGCAAAAACAAACTGACACACAAGTAAAAATGGGGGTAACATGCCAGGCAAGATGGTACTTTCCTACAATATGGTGTGATCACTTTGGTGGTAAATAGAGATGAGTTTTTGGTGATTTTGGGCATTATTTGTCCTCGTAGTCTTCTTTTTTTATTGTTTCAATATTTGCACTTTTTTCGTTGGTTGCATGCTCACACAGTTTTTTGGTGATGGTGATTGTCGGAATAATTTACTTGTGTAATTCATGTTTCTTATTTACTTGTTTTTAATCGAGCCCTGTTTCTATATTGGTTGCAGTACTATAGTTGTCTTATATTCATCTGGTACTTAAGAAGAAAACTTCCCCCATAGCCTGTTTTGCAGTGTTCCTTCTTGGAAGCGCCTTGATGAAGGTGGTTTTCATATAGTAGAGACACCGAAACGTGCATCGGGGCTACTTCTCAAACGAAAGCGAAAAATCCATGGCACTATTGTCATGTAAAAACGGAAAATGCATGTTAAAAAAGAATGTTATGTGAATTTTGAGAGACAGTTAATATTTGCTCTGTTTCAACTACTTAACTTAACAACTAATATCTTAATATCTAGGCTGCCAGAATAATGAAGGTATTTCACAAGATTCCATAGATAGGAATGCTGTATGTTCAGACAGGGACAACATATTATTAATTGATTTTTGTAGTAAATGGAATTGATTGTGACAAAAGTTTGGGGTTGAATGAGTATGAATGACATTTGAGTGATTTATAGGAGGTGAGTGAATATTGAGGGTTATAGGTGGGTTTCAGCATGATTTTGTCTAAATGTATTTGTCTTTTGTAATGGTCAGATATCATGTGTTATAATGAACAAAGACATTTTGAGTAATCTTTTGTAATCATTAGATGGATATACATGAATTTTATTAAAGAAATGTAATACATTTTATCTTTGGGCTCATTAAGTATATTGTGGTATCACCGTTTGGAAGTATAATCATTGGTGGGGCGACCCTGTTGTGTTTTGGTTTTGTTGTTTCCCCTGATAGGGTTGTCCTAATGTTTTTCAGAGGCCCTCTTTTGTATCTCAAGTCAAATATTGTGGGGCTGCCTTGGTCACCAGTCAGGAGGAGAAGGATCACATTGCCAGCTAAGGTGCTAAGGTTCCTCCCATGCCAGTTTGCAACTGTGCCTGAGGGTTGTACTCTGAGAAAGACCCATATCCAATGTAGTCCTTGCCAGGAACCTCATGAACAAAGAAATAGGACATGCTAGCACCAGTGATTGGGTCCTGATAAATGGTTTTCTCCTGATGTCACCAAAAGCCTCTGGAACTCAGAACTGTGAGGCAGTGCGCTCTTTGAGGCTGATTCAGACACCATTAGACTGAAACGTATGCCTTCTTCAGATACTGGCTGTCACGAGTGCTAGGTTCTTTGTCGAGTAAGCCCTTCAGTCAGGATATCTGGTGCTTTGCAATGGTTCTATAAAGAAGAGGAAGTTGTGTTCCTGTGCTGAACCATTGCTTGTTTATCTTGTGTGACCAGTCCAGAGACATGAAAAAGGGCCAGGGAGGTAGAGCTCCCTAGTACTGTGGTGATAGACTGCTCCCCCTTCAGCTGTAAAAAAAGGAGTCCACCACCCTTTCCTGTCATCAGATACCGGAGTGCCAGCTGTCTACAGGTACACCTGCATTGTGCTACAGATCATTTAGAGACTGTAAGAATACTGCAATTGCCTTCAGTTTCAACGGGAAGGGTGCAGGCAGTAATACAACTCATTTTAACCACCGAGAAGACAGACCACTCACCTTTGGATGGATCATCAAACCTTAGAGACTCAAATTGAAGTTACTTAGAGCATTATGTGGTGGTCATCACTCTACTGCATTTGCCTTTGCACTTACACTATACAATCCTTAGATTTCCTGCTCCTGATACAAGTGAGTGATATCTAAACTGTATTTGACACAGAGTTGACACACACTCACCAGCAACCACTGTACAGCTGACTTTCATCTAACTCATTTGTATAGTGTGGCCTCAAGACTTACAAACTTGTTGAACCTCTCAGGTCACAAACCCTTTCCTCGAGGATCCCATGTATGCACTACCAGCTCTAAACTATTGGGTTGGAGTGCATAGGGAGGTCTGCAATTATTGCCCCCTTAGTGACAGATCATACGGTGGTTGCTTGTTTGTTTATGCTAAGCATACTTTCTTTCAGTGACTAGAGCATAAATTGTACTGCTCTAGTGGCACAGAACTATAATGATAATCTTTTGTATACTTCCAGAAAAATGCCATCTCTCTCACTGTTAGTGGCTTGTAGTGTGAATATGCCACCATCTTGTTCCATGGAGGTTCTTAGCACCAATGTGAAGCACGCTTGGCCCACACACACCCAAGACTAGATAAAGAACTGCCCAAGAGACACTCACCATCACACCTAATCCTTCACCCATTGAGTCAGGTTGCTTAATCCATAATGGGCTGGTAACTCCAGAGAAGATTGTCAGTGGGACTTCCTGTCAGCTGTCTGTCTCACGTTTAAGCCCCAAAATCAGCCTATCAGTATTTATTTATTTATTTATTTATTTATTTAGAATATCCTTGGGCCAGCTCCCCCTCACCATACTGGTTGCTCCCCGCTGGTCTCCATAGACCAGCTCTGCTCTTCAGCACTCTGCTGAGAGAGCTTTCACCGACCGCCTTCCACCACCCTTGCCTCTGCCCTAGTAACTGCCTTTTGTTCTTTTGCCCTGGTCCCTGCCTTATTGTATCTGTGCCCTGGTCAATGCCTTGTCTTTTTACTACTGTTGCAGTTTTCCCTTTTAGTCTTGTTGCCTTCTGTCTTACTACTGTAGCCATGTTTCCATTTTGTCCTGTGGTCTTCTGTCTTTTTTTACTATTGTTGCCATTTTTCCTGTTTGTCTTGTTGCCACCTTCTTAGCCGTTTCGCTGTTGTATTCCTGTTTGTAGTCTTTTTGTTTGTTGTTGGGCACAACCGCTCTCCCCCACCATGTCACTCCCATACCTTCCCACTCTTTCTTTCCCACCTGCTGCTAGCCTGTCTGACTCCACCCAGCACCCCTCCCATCCCTGGACCTACTTAGTGGAGGTCGCAGCACAGCCCCATTGAGAAGGTCCTTGAGCCAGCTCACCCTCGCTGTTCTGGTTGCTCCTGCCGGCCTCCAAAGCCCAGCTATGCTCTGCTCTGCAGCACCCCGGTTAGAGTGCTTCCACCAATGACCTCCCACCGCCCTGGTCTCTGACCTTCTGTCTTCTTCCCTGGTCACTGCCTTTTTGTTCTTTTGCCCTGGTCACTGCTTTTTTATCTATGTGCCCGGGTAACTGCCTTCTGTAATTTTACTACTGTTGCCATTTTTCCTTTTTCTCCTGTTGCCTTCAGGCTTTTTTTTACTATTGTTGACATTTTTCCTTTTTGTCTTGTTGCCATTGCCATCTTCTTTGCCGGCTTGCTGTTGCATCCCTGTTTGTGGTTGTGTGCGGCTGCTCTCCCCCTGCATCACTCCCGCTACGCTCTTTCTTTCCTGCTCACTGCCAGCCCACCCACCACCAACCAGTATCCCTCCCAACCAGGACCAACTTAATGGAGGCCGCGGCGTGGGGGCACCACCGGTGTGCCAAGGGCAAGTCTCTCTGCTCCTATCCACGCCCGGATTGCACCCTGTGCTAGGAACCCGGATTTTCCCACCATCCACAGATAGCCTTCAAACTGCGGGACCAACTGCTGCAGCGAGGCTCCCTGGACCACGGTAGGACCTTTCACCTGTGACCGATACTGTTTCACCTGCAACACCAAAACCACACTGCCAACCATCCATCGCCAAAAGCAACTTCACTGTCTTCTCCTCAACGTAAGATCCCTCTGCAAACATGCAATGGAAGTCTGGGACACCATAACCACGCTCCAACTCGACCTGATGACCTGACTCACCCCTGCATCAGCACCAGATATCACCTGCACAACCCCTCAAGGCTACAAACTTATACGACCTTCCACCAACCCACCAGAGATCTCTGGTCAGCCTCCCTCTCCCTTTCGCTCATGTCCCACAAGTCCATCTTAGCCGCAGTAGAAGCAGCTCCTTCTCTTACCTTGCCACCAAGACCTGGAACAACCTTCACCTGCGAACCACCCATTCCCTTCCCGATTTCAGGAAGAAGCTCAAGACATGGTTTTCCAACAACGAGAGACCGCCAGCACCAAACAGCACACCCAGCCCCTGGATATTCGTTGTGGTGATGAGCTGCGCTTTACAAATATCAATTGATTGATTGACTTTGGAGACTTATATACTGCAACAATGCCTCCATAAAGTCACTAAAGAGCGCTCGAGAAGAAAATACATCAACATGTTGCAGAGAGAAAAAGATAGCCAAATGGTATCCGAAAGAGTTTGTTTTTCAACATGTTTCTGAACTCAATGTGATTTGGTTCTGCTCTAAAACCGGGATTTAAAGAGTGTGTTACCATGAACACCCAGTAATCTGCCTTGATGTTTCAGCTGTCTGAAGGCTAGGTGCAAGTTGGTGCTCATCTTGAATCTTACCTTTCACTCCCCTGGTACTAAGTGGTGCCCTTTTAAGACAGGTTTGACATGGTCACAATTAAAAAAAAAATGTATTTTCTTGCATTTTATTGTGCATTATAGACTGCATGCATGTCAAGTATAACAATATGGTGAGGTTCGAGTATACAAGGTATTAGGTGGTAAGTACATTTTGTAAACACTTCCATACCATTTAATGTTGAACATACCACAAGCAATACACTATTCCCAGAACATCATTGTAACTCTCAACCCCCATCCCATAACCCTGAACTGTCATATCTAATATTTTTCTTTACAAACTGTTATATTTGAGTAGGAATGTCTCATGTGTAGGGATGTCCAAAGAAGGCAGTGCTATGTTGTGTAGTTATGTCCTTTGAGGACAGGAGTCCACTGAGTTTAAATATCGTTGTCACCCAAGGGGCATGGGGTCGAATATCCCGGAATGTGCCCCCAACCTATAGTCTGGAGAAGGCAGGATAGCTATTTCACAAGAAGGGGTGAGACCTGTGCTGTATTGTGCAAGCAGTGTTTGTAGCTCATTCTTGGGATTTAAAGGTTTCCAGTAAATCACCCCGGATCATGGCATAAGGTTGTTTACGCAAACCATGGTATTCTTCTCTTCGTAAAGCATAGCTCCTAGCCATAGCCCCAGCTTATGACCCCATCACACCAGCTCTAGATGACGTGCACCTTTAGGGACTTCCAGAGTCTGGTTATGTGTCACTTTGCCAGAAGGAGCACCAAATCCCCAAACCTTGCTATAACGTTAAAGCTCTTGGATATGTGATATAGACTCAGTATGTATACCAGTGGAGTATGAAGTTCCTAAAAGAATCACAAAAGGAAACCGATCAGGGAGTAGGTCGGGATGGGTCTGAGCAAGCAGGTTGGGGAGATCTGATTGCACCAAAACAAGAGCCCTCACAAACCCAAATGGGAGTCATGTTCTACCATTCGGCAGCTCCTCGTTTGGCTGGTGATGCAATGCCCAATGGGCCCCTTGAGGGGAATGTTTGCAGGAGGTCTTTTAAAATAAAACACCATGATGAAGTATAAGTGGAGGTGCTGCGTGCGTAGATTGGCGTAAGTGTGGTATAATAAATAACTAAGAGAAAGACCCTGAAAGTTTTAATACATGGGACCTCTTGTCTAAATAAAAAACAAAGGAAGACTGTGCCGGACACAATGATCCGTTAGAGCTGACACGAAAGTGAGAACGTCAGACATGTTTGGTGCCATGTAAAGTCCCTGAGGATCTGGGCACTTCATCAGGACCATGTAACCTAGCCTACCAATGATTGGGGTTATAGTGTTGCTGATTAGTAACAATACCCAATCTAAAAAAAAACACGCTCAAAGTGTATGACATCTAGGGCTGTTGGGGGAGGCAGGGGGAAAGATTGTGTGAAGTTTTAGTGGTGTTAGGTATGCTCTGTGTAGAAGTGAGAATTGTAAAAATGTAAATTGTGAATCGGTCAGGTATTTTAGGAGAAAGGCCCATTACTTATCATGTAGGGCTCAAGCTAGATCATCTTCCCATTAAGTCTGCAGGGATTCCAAAGATGTATTTAAATGGGTACTCACTCCTTGACATATCCATTTAACCAGGTAATGAACATGATCCATGTTATAGACTGTTTGTATTAGGATATGTGTAGAAGGGTCAGTTCCCAGTGGGGTCCAGTGTGTGCGAACATACCAAAGAATGTTGGTGTGTGTCAAGAAAAGGGAATCGTGTAAACCATGGAGCTGTGTGATTTCCTGGTGGGTCATTAGTGTGCCCTCTGTGAACAATTCTCCCACCGTAGTGATCTCCATACTCTCCCAGGGTGATAATCTGGCATGGTCATATTTATGTACATTTATGTATTCTTTGGCTGTTGGGTTCAGTAATCCACTACGATAAACACTGTGATCTGAATATTAGGAACTCGATAAGCATGTATTAAAAGGCACTTTTTCTGCAGCATGCCTGCTGGAAAATGCCCTCCCTGCCTGTAGGGCCAACCCTAAATGTATTGTCTTTTCCCATTCACTGTTTGCTGGATTCATTTTTGTTGGCCTTAGGACTCTGTCCACTATACCAATGCTGACCAGTGATAAGGTGCTCTCTCCCTAAAACATGGTTCAATTGGCATATACCGAATTTGTATATTTAATCTACTTATAAGTCCCCAGTAAATTGCACTACATGTGCCCAGGACCTGTAAATTAAATGCTACCAGTAGGCTTGCAGCATTGATTGTGCTACCCACTCAAGTAGCCCTTTAAACATGCCTCAGGCCTGCCATTGCAGAGCCGGTGTGTGCAGTTTAAAATGCCATGTCGACTTGGCATTTAAACCCCTTGCCATGCCTTAAACTCCCCTTTTATTACATATAAGTCACCCCTAAGTTATGGCCTAGGTAGCCCATTGGACAGGGTGCTGTGTGATTAAAAGGAAGGACATGTATGTTTAAGTTATACATGCCATGGTAGTGAAAAACTCCCAAAGTTGTCATAGGATAACATAGGAGATTCTGTATTACATTTAATAAGCTGTAATTTCCAATTGGGAAGGGATGTATATGTCATGTGTAGTACCTATGGAATTTTAATAATAAATCCTCTTTCATGGTAAAGTTGGATTTATTGTTACAATTTAGAAAATTCCACTTTTAGATATTTGGCATGTTCCTGCTCTTAGCCCTGTGTGCCTGCAGCCTGTCTCAAATACACACCTGGGTTGGGGTGACCGCTGGGCTTTGTGCATTCCCTCTAGACAGCCATACACAATGGGAGATGGGAGATTGATGGGCCATTGTTTGACTTGATGGGGGACGGAGCTAAGCAGAATCCACTTGCACTTGAATAGGCTGTGCCCTGTCTCCTCACAATAGGCCTAAGGACCCTGTATTGTCACTTCAGACAGCTGGGAGCCAGGGCAGGGGATGAAGGGGGTTTTCTGCACTTCAAAGCCACTGCCTAGAAGCTTCTCCCACCTTCCAGAACCAGTAGAACAAAGTATAAATACTAGACCTCAGACACCCCTTCTTCACTACACTTCTGGACTTGTGGATACTCCGCCAGGAAGAAAGACTGCTGTGCTTCTGAAAGAGCTCTCAATCTGCTGGACTCTGCTGGACTCCTTCCTTGCTATGCTGACCTCTTGACCTCTTTGCCTGGGAGCATGAAGGACTTGTCCATCAATACTTGAACCCAGAACCGGAATGATTTCAAGGGCTTGCTGGTTTGCCTCCTGTTCTTCTGAAGTCTCAGGGACACAAAAGACTTGCACCATATCACCTACAGCACCTAGACTTTGGTTACTGTAGGTCTTGCCCTGCCAAGTGGTGTCAATCCAGACCTGGGCCCTTACCAGTGGGTATAAACTGTTGCTCCAGTCCAAAATCCATGCATCGATATTGTTGCACCACCCGAAACTGCCACATCTCCATTGACACCAACGCTTCACTGCTGTTGCGAGGATTGAGGACACTGCATTGCCGTCGACACCTGCGCAAAGATGCTGCTGCAAGGATCTGGAACAACACTTTGCTAACGGCATGGCACATCGTCTGCATTCCTGATGCATCTCTGACTTTGCGCAGCTCAGAGCCAACGTGTCACCAATATCTGCGAGATTGACACCAACACATCGCCTCCTTTACTCCTTGCATCGTGTTGTCTATGTTGACGCAACTCTGAACCAAGGTACTGAGGTACTGTTTTCAGTGGGCCAAGCCTTGTCCCTGTATCTGACCCACGCTCCTTCTCGGTCAGCCTGATTTTTCAATTTTGACCCAGTCTAGTGCGACCAGATAGCCCCGGTTGACACTTTATGCTTTTAAGCACTACTTTTCAGTTTCTTTTTTAAACATTCATGTCTCAAGTTCTACTAGTTGGATTTCTGTCATTTTGGTTTTGTTTTGTTACTTAAACTAAGCTCTATATTTCTAACCAGGTGTGGTATATTCTTTTGTGGTGTTTTCACAGTTTTACTGTTTGAAGTGTTGTACAAATACTTAAAACATTGTCTCTTAAGTTAAGCCTGACTGCTCAGTGCCAAGCTACCAGGAGGTGAGCACAGGTTAATTAAGGTGTGTGTTGGTGACTTCCCTGGACTAGGATTGTGGTTGCTGCTTAGACAGGGTGAATTCCTCTGCCTACCAGAAGTCCAATTTCTAACCATGCCGATCCCACCACAAGCCAAATTACCAAATTAACCTATGCAAGTGTAATGTATTGTCCATTCTAAAATGGCCACATCAGAAGCATCTGGATTGTTGACATGAGTTAAATCCAGCAGCCAATAAAAGTATATTATCTGAATGAAACAACAACATGCATGCACGTGTGAATACACGTTGTCACAGATTGGGACCATTGTGAGGGTGATAGCTGCCCTCCTCAAGTTATGACCACAACCCTTCTCATGATGGCTCTCTAAAGTCCTTAAATTAACCTGAGTTCAACCAGTTGTAGCTATGGCTCAGAGCAGACAGGCTTAACTTAGAGGCAAGGTGTATAGTATTTTTGCAGCACTAAAACAGTAATAAAGACAAAACACAACACTAGAAAAATCCCAAACTAACTTAGAAAATTAAAGTAAATTTAACAAATAAAATAAATGTCACGGGTCTGTGCTAGATACTCGGGGGATCATGGAATTGTCTCCCCAATGCGAGAATGGCATTGGGGTGACAATTCCATGATCTTAGACATGTTACATGGGCATGTTCGGAGTTACCATTGTGACGATGTACATAGGTAGTGACCTATGTACAGTGCACGCGTGTAATGGTGTCCCCGCACTCACAAAGTCCGGGGAATTTGCCCTGAACAATGTGGGGGCACCTTGGCTAGTGCCAGGGTGCCCTCACACTAAGTAACTTAGCACCCAACCTTTACCAGGTAAAGGTTAGACATATAGGTGACTTATAAGTTACTTAAGTGCAGTGGTAAATGGCTGTGAAATAACGTGGACGTTATTTCACTCAGGCTGCAGTGGCAGGCCTGTGTAAGAATTGTCAGATCTCCCTATGGGTGGCAAAAGAAATTCTGCAGCCCATAGGGATCTCCTGGAACCCCAATACCCTGGGTACCTCAGTACCATATACTAGGGAATTATAAGGGTGTTCCAGTATGCCAATGTGAATTGGTGAAATTGGTCACTAGCCTGTTAGTGACAATTTGGAAAGCAAAGAGAGAGCATAACCACTGAGGTTCTGGTTAGCAGAGCCTCACTGAGACAGTTAGTCATCACACAGGGAACACAAACAGGGCACACTTATGAGCACTGGGGCCCTGGCTGGCAGGGTCCCAGTGACACATACAACTAAAACAACATATATACAGTGAAATATGGGGGTAACATGCCAGGCAAGATGGTACTTTCCTACACTCTGCCACAGAGGTTGCTAGTGTCAGCTAACATTTGCCTCTTTGAAGTTAATCAGGCTCATAAGCACAGCCCACTAGCCATCCAGTCAAGGGAACAACAAAACCTTCACACCCACAAGGCATTTGTCCTTCTCTGAGAGCCATTTTCATATCCCATGAAAAGGGCTATTCAGCTGCCAAGTGATGGTTGGAGTGCATGGAAATGGGCCCACAGAAGCTGTAAGCACAGAAAAGGTGAGTTTCTAAAAGTACCCTTTCTTTAATAGGTAACCCAGTGTTTTCCAATGGAACAGCCAGACTTGCTACAGTGAAAATAGCTTTTGGTTTTTTTTCACAGTAAGGACATGTTCAACATTAAACTTTTACATGTCCTGCTTTTAAATCCCATGAATTCTGTCTTATGGGTAATAAGACCTCCTTAGGGGAATTTTATAAATATTTAGAAGGAAGGTTTTGACCTTTTAAATTTGGCTATTTTGACAGGTTGAATTTACAGTTTAAAACCACAACAGTCAGGCTACAAATGGTAAGTCTACAGTCATGGTTACATTGTCACTGTAGTAGGTCACACAACGGGTGCTGCACTCTACTAATGACATTTAACTTATAGGTCCTGGTACACTTTGCACCATATACTATGGATTTATAGGTAAGTTAAATATGTCAGTTTGGGATGTACCAATTTCATCATGTTGGAAGACGGAGCACAGGCACGCTAGCCCTCGTTAGCAGGGATAAAGTGCACAGCTAGCAAAAAAGAGTCAAGGCAAGAATTTTGAGGCACACCACTCAGACTCAAAAGATGGTCATTTCCTGTACATGTGCATGAGAAACATACATAAATAATAGACATGTTATTATCTTCATCAAGGATGGTGCTGAAAAGAGACTGGCGGTGCCTTTAAATGGCCCATAATAGCGCAAGAACATGAACCACTGATGTGCAAAAAAAGGTCTATAAAGTCCCTCTTTTATTTAGTTTAACTTTTAATATAAGCCTCATTTGCAAGAAGGTGTGTATTCTAAATATGACAGTTGTTGAAAAGGCAGTCAAATGTATGTTAAATAGCTGTAGAAAGGTTCCAGCTTTTCACATACACTGACGTCAGTGTAAATATTAATGTCTCTGAGAGAGAATACACAAATAAACAGATTTTGGAGGAGAATAATGCAGAAAGCAAATGTGCATTATAATTAAACCCAAAAAGGTGAAACCGAGTGCATTCTTTATTGGTCATTTTATACCACATAGATCAATTCGTGTTCTGGTGATCTGATCTGTCAAGTATTGCTTAAAGGGATTTTACCTACGAAATTCTATGTACTCGCTCTTTTTGTTCTACATTCCCCTCTCGTCTTCACTTGCATCCCTTCGTATGTATTTTCAATATTCCTTTTATTCTCATTTATTGTCAGTTTTTCCTCCATGTTTAACTCCTCTTTATTCCCTACAGGTGCTGCTCCTTTTCCAAGAATGATCCTCCACCGGACTCCACTCCCAGGTAAATCTACTGCATCTCGGCTACATAGTGGTATAGATTCACACTTAGTCATATAATAGCCATAAAAATACGTTACAATTCAATAAACGAACAACACTCATTTGCAAAACTTATTAACTGATCAAAAAAGTTCATATACATTATCGGTTGCACAAAAAGCCTCCAACATGAAAGAAGACAGACAAGAAGAGTACCCATCAGTTTTAATATAGCATTCAACGTGAACTTACTACTCTACCATGCTTAGTTTTGTGTGTGATTACTCAAGCAGACCAAATATAGGATGCCACTGCTGACTAGGTCCATACTGAATGAGTCATTTAGCCGAATGTCATGATGTCTTTAACACTGTAAAGTGAACCTTCAAGACTAGAACACAAGATGGAGTCATCACTTGGAATTTCATGTTTTCGGCAGCAATCTTCCTTCGTTTCGAGGAAGACCTTGTGCTGACAAAGCCTGGGCAGTGCCGGATTACCAAATAGGCAAAGTAGGCACTGACCTATGAGCCGAACTCCTTTTTAGGGGCCCTACGACAATGGATCGAAATGATATTGTTTTGATCTTCAAAAACGTTTTTCAAGTTTTCTTGAATTGTTTCCAAAAGATAGAAAAAATTAATCAACTCAAAGATTCGAAAACTTTACATTAATGACCCTATAGAGAAAATACTGTATTAATGTAATGTACCCATTAACAACTTAAAGTACATAAATCATAGACATCAAATTCACATACGTTTGTCTCTCAAAAGCTCATCTTCTGTCAGCTGTCAGTTTGTAAAACAATTTGGTGCAAACTATGTACGTGTAACATTTAGTTTTGTGTAATATAATTGGTTTATTAAAATTGTTGGTTGATAAAATTAAAAACGTATTAGGAGATAATTTGTGAGGGAGCCCCGAAATTTCGACTGCTTAGGGGCCTCCAGAGGGTTTACTCCGGCACTGAGCCTGGGCAGCAATGCAGGAGGCCCAGGCACCTCTAACTGTGAAGACAATGATACCACTTTATATATGGTAAAGGCACATCCTTCATTACCTTCTTGCCAGTCTTCCTCAACACTGTCCGTACCAAATGAGCTAACACTCTCAACTAGGAGACATTGGGGCATATTTATACTCTGTTTGCGCCGATTGTGCGCCAAAAAATTTGACGCACAATCAGCGCAAACGTTGCCCCGTATTTAAACTCTGACGCCCGAGGACGATAAAATTCCGCTGTGTGCGTCATTTCTTGGATGCGGCAACCCACCCTACGTTAATGATTTGCAGGGTAGGCGTTCCCGTCCAAAAAATGACGCAAACGGCCGCGCGTCGTATTTATGCTTCCGGGCAAAAATTACGCACGGCCGGGAGGCGGAGCCAGAAAATGACGCACAGCCCGATTTGCGTCAAAATTTAACGCCTGGGTCAGGACAGGCGTCAAAATACACACCTGTATTTAATCAGAACACACAGAACAAACAGCAGAGCAGCAGAGCAGCAGAGCAGCAAAAGGCAGACATGGAGGTGATTCTTCTCCAGCGTGCACGCAGACGCAGAGCCCAGCAGCAACAACAGCAGCTACAACAACACCAGCAGGGACCCCAAACGAAGCGCAGAAGGCAGGAGAGGATATTCCGCCCAAGAACAACCCTTCAGGGCCTCAGGGAACACAACATCATACAGAATTACCGGTTGAACTGGCAGGCCATTCAGCAGCTGCTGCGAAACATTCAACAGCAGTTGGCCCCCACTTTGGTGACACCCCACACCATACCAACAGAAACAAAGCTGCTTGCCGTACTTCACATGCTGGCAAGTGGCTCATTTCAAACAACTGGTGCCCTGGTTGCCGGAATATCACAACCATCATTCTCCGCATTTCTGCCCAAAGTACTGGATGCCATCATTCGCCTGACACCCCACCACATCTGCTTCCCTAACACACTGCAGAAGCAGCAGGAAACTAAACAGGGGTTCTGCGCCATCAGTGGCTTCCCACACGTCCTTGGTGCAATCGACTGCACACATGTACGCCTTCTGCCACCTGCTGCAACTGAACACCTCTACCGCAACAGGAAGTACACACATTCAATCAACGTGCAGGCCATTGTTGATCACCAGGGATTGATCATCAACATCGTGGCTAAATATCCTGGGAGTGTCCATGACTCATTCATCTTCTGTCACTGCACCATCAACCAACACTTCCAGGATGGACGGTATGGCAATGGACTACTTGTTGGTAAGTACAAAAACCTACTTATTTACACACTGCACAGCAACCCTTTAGGATACACAATACATACACCACAACAGCAACATCTAGACAGGAACACACTGAGGTCCTGACATCACTAGCCATGTTTCTTAAGTCACCATTGAACCTGTCACACATCGGAATTTACTGTACAGCCTAATGTGAAGACATTAATGAGTGTGGTAGCCGAAATGTCACCTTGCAAATTGTAAGTGTCACAATGACCTTTACATTAATACACTGCCTAAGTCTAAAGGTATGGGATGTCCAGGGTACTTTCATATGAACGTGCTAACAACACTTATAAATTAAACTCTACATTGAACTATCTACTCACCCCAAGTGAAGACACAAGGACACCTGTATCACAAGTCACAATGTTAGGGAGGGCACACTGCACTGAAAATCACAAAACATACTGATGACAAACTGTTAGCAGACAAACACGTGCTCAGCCAAGGTAAAAACACAATGCAGATGGTATAGCCTACAAGTATAGGATGTCACATTAGTACACTAAATAGTCACAGACAACACAAGACAACTACTGCTATAGAAGGTCTTTTCAATAGTGCAAGCTACATCAACATGATCCCATTCTTTTTTTCTTTCAGCTGATCAGGGGTATGGCATCCAGCCATGGCTAATGACACCATTTGGAAACCCGAGTACTGCTGCAGAGCGGGCATACAACGACGCTCATAAGAGGACACGCAGCATTGTCGAGCGGACCTTCGGCATCCTCAAGTCAAGGTTCCGCTGCCTCGACATCACTGGTGGTAGCCTACTATATTCCCCCGAGATGGTCTGTAGGATCATACTAACATGTGCAATATTGCACATCATTTGTGTCAAAAGGAACATTCCCCTCCTCGAACCAGACCCATACATGCCTGAAGACGAGGAAGATGAGGATGCTGCCCTGCAACATGAGGGGGAACAACCAAACACGGCTGCTGGAGTGCGTAGGCGCCAACACATTGTGAACAATTTCTTTTCATAATTATCACCATCACCACTCAATGAACTATTGTAAATAAACACTGATAACAAACACCACATCATGGTCTGGCCTATTCATTTCTGCACACCTTTAGCTTTAAATATCAGAAGAAGAATGTCGTCTCATGGAGCAATAATGATATAACAATCAGGACACAGAAAAACACACAACAAATGTAATGCCTATCATACAACGGTCACATACACACACTATGTAAATGACTGACATCCTGTACAGTTCACCTTTGAAGGGCAATAGCTGAGGACCACACATATTACACACATACATGTAGGAAACATGGTTCATCGCAGCAGATGGCACACAACTAAAACACCATCACTCAACTAGGGGAAAACAGGCCTCATACATCAGGCAGTTGACATGCTTATGCATCGGGAACAGGAATGTATTACCAGACTCTTGGCAGCAGTAATTCCAACTACTTACAATCTTTGCAATGACTATCTGTCACTAGAGTTACACATAAGCAGAACATACACAGCACAAGTGCCACACATATGACAAGCATCCAGCACATCACATCCCATCTACATGTCAGCCCTTTTCTAAAAACCTTACACACCCATGCGGCTGGTCACACCACACCTGTCTGAAGAGGTCCCTGGAATGCTGATATGTGTACCCTGAGATTCCCTCATCTACATACACACACTCACAAGAGTCATCCAGTGTGCCACACCCTTTCCTATGCCTACCATTGTCATAGTACCATCTCACTGCATGGAACTCAGCTCATATAATACACTGGCTTGGAGTTTTTAAGGCCTGGTTTCACCTGTAGATAGATTTTCGTGTGAAAGGTACTGTAGGCCATTTTAAGCTAATCTCATCCGACAGGACTTGTGAGACACTGATGGAGGCCACACCAGTGATCCCCTCCATGCACCCCACCCAAATTTACATGCCCCGTCCCTGCTGATGCCTCCTACAGCATAGATGTTGACATTTGGGCAATCACACCATTACGCATTGCTACTAATGTTGCTGTGTAACACTTTATCAGGGTTCATGTGTCACCTTCAAGACAACACCGGACATACACAGTGTGACATGTCAACAGTCTACTCCTCCCTCTGACCAGTCCTAGTGAGACCACTGATCATGTAATTTGTGAAAGAGCTGGCTCCTGATTGACCCAGCATCCTGTCAGCCTGACTGGCACCTGTCCGTGGGTCACCCTAAAGATACCCGGTGTCCACCTATGGACCACACTTGCTGTCCAAAACCTCTTGTACCTCAGAGGCTAAATTGTCAATTGCCTCATCAATGTATACTCAAATACATTGTATTGCATCATCTGACTGTTATTTGTATCATATTTTTGACAGTGCCCTTGAATAGCTAAATCATGGCCCTTCCGTTGTCTGGGCCTCATTAATGCCTAAACTACAAAGTGTGAAAGTGGACCTGGCCCATAGCGTCTAATGGTGTACGTGGCCTCCAGCAGAACCAGCAACCTCAGATAATGTCCATGAAAAGTCAACACATATGAGGACCCTGACAGGTCACACGCTGAGTAACATTGTTCAAATAATAGAGATGAGTCGTGTGTGCTGAATACCAGCCATTTACTTCTGCACAGAGGCTATGATGTTTCCTGATGCATTTCCATCCACAGAGGCCAACTTCAGTACAAATGTTGCAATGACACATGCCGGATCCAGACACCTGAGACATTCTCTCACTCAGCACACCACGGATGCCCAGTTGAAAGTCTCATTACACGTCTTCAGTGACAGGGTGGGACCATCCACGTGTAGTTTACCATGTCCTCAATGACTTTACTCACATTTAGCTACAAACGATACTCATTAGATACACGATTAGCTGCCAATAACTCATGATGAGATGTGGATGTTACAGTGACAACATACACCTTAAGACTTGATACTGGATCAACATTGGACCACACACATGTACAAGTACCATCCAATCAACAAAATGGTTGCAAGCAGCCTATCACAGTGGTGTCCCAGTTGTAACCTAGCAGGAAGAATGAAACATGCCACTAAACCAGGTAATGCATAAAGGGCCACATACATCAAAAAACTATTTGCTAACATGACATAAGGAACGTTGAGATTTTGCTATTAAACCATTGCTAAATGGTTTGTCAGAATTCTCAAAAGAATCAATAGGGCAAACGTCAAATGGGCAAATGGGATTACAGATTAGCAAACTGAGAATCATACTCAATTTGCTTCCATGGGCCTGCTGCCAATGGTTTAGCATTATAGAATTTGGGAAAAGCCTGGATAAAGTTGCAAGTCAGGAACAGCAAAGCCCAGGGTGCTGGGGGCCTAAGTCCCCCTCTGCTGCACCACAAATATAAATTTATTATGCACATGTGAAGCACACACATGCATAAGGCACATGTGTGCCCTACATGTCAATAGTGAAACACATTTTAGATACATCAACTCATAATTAGGACATGGTTACCCCCAAAAAAGGTTTAGGCGACAATTGCATTACCTAATTGGCCTTAATGCAATTTGGAATAGCTTGATACATGTGCTCACAATTTTGCTAAGGAATACATCCAGGTATGTCTTTCATATATAGAAATTTACAATCAGCAATTACCTACATATGTGCACAATAATGAGTAATATCCATTCTGAGCAATCTTTACTATTGCACTGTGAATACCTTCTATACATCCTATAAGGGACATTTGCTATAGCTAACCCCAAAGTTTATCACTTAGCACCATTTGGTCATGCAAAATTACATTACTCAATTGGACAAAGGAAATACTGTACATATTTTCCATAATGCGTCATATTTTCACGCATAAGCTTGTGATCAATATTTTTGACGCACAGGAGTGCAAATAATGCTGAGTCCATTTTGTTTTTCATAAATAGATATCATATTTGGCTGCGGCTTAATTTTCACCTCTAGAACTGTAAATTATGCCGCAAACAAATAGTATTTACCGAATATGAAAAATAATTTGACTCTGCATTATCTGCACTCCTGTGCGTCAAAAAATATGACGCACAACCTGTATGATTGAAACTATGACGCATAATGGAAAAAAACGGCGGCCATTTTATGCAGGATGTGATGTAATAGGATATCCTGTTTACAGAATCTGTACAGTGGGTGTACTTTCACTTTCACTTTGCAGTCTCTGATTATTCTAGACTGTGTGGCTGTGTGCAAAGTGTTGTCCTGTGTATTAGTGCTTTTTTGTCCAGTGTGCCATCTCACTTGTTGTTTTGTCACCATTATCTTGTTGTAGAATACTGTCTGAGTCTGTGTTGTATAAATTTGTCAAGTCCAGTGTTGTATATATTGTCTGTGGGAGTCTGTTGTGGATACTGTGATATAGGGGATAGTTGGGCTCTTCTATTTGTTAAGTTTTCTTTGTATTTCCCCACTCTAACTCTCCCCATTTCCCCCTTTTCTTTTTTTCTACTACTTTTTCAACATTTTCAGTGCTCAAATGTCTGGTAGGCCACGGCTTTCCAGGATGGGTGAGGAGGAATTGGGGGGATTTATATGGCTTGTTTGCCATTTCCTCCCACTTATGCCGGAGGCTGGGGGTAGGGTGATACAGGGGTATCACACGGAGGCCAGAAAAGTCCGGCGGGGGAAGGTGCGTCATCACTTGGTGCGTCTATATGGTAGCCAACGGAATGACCATCAATTGAAGCACCGCTGGGCTGACCTGATCTCCAGGGAGCAAGATCTGCTGGACCACCTGGGAATCAGGATTGGTGGCCATGTTGGTGAGTACAGATCATGTAAATGTGCACAATTTAAAGCTGTGTTGTGACATGTGATGATTGTTACCCAATCTGCCAGATAAGTAGCTGACTGTGTGTAATGCTAGGGAAACATACAGGGTAATTGATGCACTATGTGAAGGATGACAAATGCTAGCAGTCAGGCAGCTCATGTTTTCCACACATACAGGTTGCTTGTTGCAGAATGTAATGTAGTGCTGCCTTTGTGTCAGACAAGCGACACATTAATGACGCAATCAGGACTCTACAGGTCACAATAGCCAGTGAAGTATGAATGTAGTAACATCATAACTATATATGTTGACGCTATAGCTAGACTGACATTTGAAACCCTACATGATGCTGAAAATGAGTGCTGCCTTCACGTCAATTGAAGTTAGCAATGTGGACCACACATATGTCACATGTGTGTCTGGTTAGTGTGTAGGGAAAATGTTAACGGAAGTGCCATGCCTTGTCATGATAAATGTGCTCCTTCACATTTTATTGTTACATGCCAGATCTGAGCATGAACCATATTTGTAAAGGACTCAGGTGCCCTCAGCTAACATATTAGACAGGTATTTATTGTCACTTGTGCCAAAATCAGAATAGGGATGGCAGTCCAAAGGTATGGACTAGGGTACAAACATCTATGTTTGGTGCCCATCACCATTGTTTGGACACATCAATTTATGAAACTGTAACAACATGAGGTATTGCCAAAGTACCTGGCCCTCTGTACCATGTACCTATCTGTCACAAATGTGTCATGACCACATAGGCTGTTTGACAGGTCATGCAGTCCTCAAGTAACCAGCTTTTGGATGTCTCTCTTGGATGCACATGATGAGATGAATGCACACTTATATTGTTGCTGCATACTAATGTAGGTGCATCTTTGCCACCACGACAGTCCGGCCGACTGCATGTGTGTAGAAGTGTGTGTAACTGTAGCAGGAGACCCATCCTATGTAAATGTTGCATATGAATAATTCCATGCAGTATGAGCATGTGTGAAAGTGTTTCATTACTCATGTCATATTATCACATTGTGTTTGTATTTGAAATTGTTTGTCAGTGCACGGATTCTGAGTATATTCTTCCTTCCATGCTTTACAGGTGGACCTGCACCGTACACAGTGGGAGAGGTGGCTCATTTTGAGGACACCGACACCTACAGTAAGTGTTGCATGTGTGGTATGTTTTGTGTTTGCTGGTGATGTGTGATGGACTACTGTGTGTTGAACACATTGCAAAGTTTGATGCGCTGCCCAATCATTAGTCTTGTTCCATTAGTGGGATTTCAGTTATCACTTCATTTTGAGTTGACCTATGCTTATCCATTTGTCTGATTTTGGGTCTGTAGGCCATTCCTGTAGGGCCCGCTATGGGAAATGGGGTGAGTCATGTGGAATACACTAGTTAATGTAAGAGTTGCACTGGGACTCGTCTCGGACTGAGTCTGCATGTCAGACTGACATTCTCCCAGATAGCTTCTGCAAATGGCTTGTCTGAAATCTTCTGCTTCCCTAGTAACCGATGTACTGAGTACACTGTAGGTTGGATCTTCCGGGTGCATGTACTTCCACAAGTTGTACTAGACATGTGTGGGACTAGAGTGCAACGGCCTAGGTGTGCATGCTATTCATGATCATGGGTGTTCTTGCTCCTCTGTATCTGTAGAAAAATTTGCCTCACTGTAAGTATGTGATGTTGGCCTAGGTCAGTACATTTTGACATGTGTGGACCTTGGATAGGACAAGGTTTAGCTGACTCCAATTTGTTGATAGCCCTTGCTGGTGGTGTGTGTGTGGAGGCAAAAACATGTTGAGGTTTCTATCCACTCCTGAGTGTGCATCTATTTTGGGATTGTTGGTTGTTCTTCCCATCCCCCCCCTCAAAGACAGGCATGTGTTTGGGAATAGGGTACCTAGGACTGAAGCAACTAGTATGTTACACATACTTGTGACCATTTGAAACTTTGTTTTGCACCTAGTGTACACACTCGGTTATGGCACATGAGTTCTATACTAGCAAATCCCATTACAAATTGCAGATCTTGAGGTTTGTGATTGTTATCACATAGACTGACATATGTAGTCCAGACAATAGGCGGAGGAGGTGCAGCATGATTGTTGGCTGCAATTGTAATTTTTTTGATGACAAGTTATTGGCAGTTGTTACCCATCATGTAGATTATTGTATATGCTATGTGTGAGATGACCTTTGTATCCAGGCTTCCCATGTACTTTCTCTGAGACTTTCAATGATCTGTATGGTGATATGAGCTGTTACAAGTACAGTAAATGTATTGTCAGATTGACCACTTGTGCTATTCCACACAATGCAGTTCCTATGGTAAATAGTTGCCCTTTGTCTTCACAGCTGCAAACATGAGTGCCGCACAGAGGCATGAATTTGAGAGGCGGGCCATGAGGTACCGACACATCCTGCAGGTGCAGTCGGGGTTCCGACGGATGGCCCGTAAATACCAGTCGGATCGGGCCTCTGGAGCATGGTGGGCTTCACCACAGGGTGGCCCAACGTTGCCCACTACAGCCACCACCACCACAACCACTGGTTCTCCCCAAGTGGCCCCAGCCACAGCGGGGACAGTTGTCCCTGCCTCTGCAGCACAACCAGGACCCAGCATCATGACAGCTGCAGGACAGTCCAGTGGGCTAGGCTCAACACCCACACAGAGCACCTCTGCCGGGATCCAGACAGCAGCAGCACCTCCAATTGACCCTGAGGCATTCCAGGCTTTGGAACGAAAAATGGACAAATTTATGAGGGAGGTGGACAAGCTGAGCCAGGATGTGGCCTACATCAAGAAGCGGGTCAGGTCTATCAGGCGGACCCTCCGGAGGGCCAACCTCTAGGACTGATATGGTCAATGTACATAATTCCCTCCCCTCCCTCCACTTTCCTTGTTATCATGATTAGTGGGCTTGGGGGATTAGTGTTAGGTTAGTATAGGTTGTTAGCTTAGTTAGTGTTCGGGAGGAGGGTGGGGGGTCCTGATTCTTTCTAATTTTCATTATTAAGTGTGTGGGTGGGTGGGGGTCAATGTTGGGGTTCCTGTGTGTTAAAAAAATAAAGAAAAAAAATAAAGAAAATTCAAAAAAACATACAAAAAAATATATGATTGTTTAGGATAGTATAGTATGTGTGTAGGTTAGTATGTGTTGTCCTGCATGTGTCCTGTCTCATAATGGTGGGTGGGGGGTTGATGTTTAGATCGATTCGTTATATGTGTAGAGTAAGTTTAGCTTAGGTTAGTTAGGGACAGTTGTGGGCAAGTAGTAGTCAGGTTAGATTAGTGTAGGTATGACTTTTCCCTTAGTTGCCTCTGGTGTGATTAGTTATGAATAAATATATAGTTAACCCTTTGCATTATGTGTTAACTGCTACTTGATCATGGCCTTGCCATCAGTGTAGGTGATTGTTGTTCTATGACATTTGTGTCCTATGCTACAAACCAAAACAAACTGAGCTTTAATATGGCAGCTACCCCTGTGCTACCTTGGTAAGTAACCACCATTTGATAGAACCACCAATTGGACTTTACATGGATCACAAAAGATTTGTGTCGATGAGTATGTTTTCTACGTCACAAAGTGTGCTTCCAGACTTGGTATTGTGGGGATATTTTTAGGTCGGACTGCAGTGTGATGTTCAGGGACATCTTTGAAGATGAGGTCTTGTTAACACTCTTGTCTTCTTGTCTTCATAGCTGACATAGATCATTTGTGAAAAAATTCAGCATGATTACCTATTTGGATGTTTACTCAGAAATGTTGATTGATGCTGTGTTTAGTTGTGTTTGCTTAGATTAGACTGCATAATTCAAAGTATTAGTATTGCATGGTGACAACATTTATCAGCCACCATTAGTTGACTTTGATTTCTCTTGATGAAGCATTATTCAGTCCAACACAGCATGATTGTGTGTGGTTTCTCACTTCATCAGTTATTCTCCTCAGGATGGGCAGGCTATGATGCAGTCCTGGCCACTGCACAGATGTATCTGCGACATGATGTCAGGACAGTTGTAATGACAAGCTACATGGTTGTCACACAGGCACTTTTGTGTTATCTACTGCACAGTTGATGTGTCAAATTACACAGAGACATATTTGTTGTGCAAGTGCTATTTATTGATAGGTGCTGTAGTGCAATATGTACATTGTCCATGTTTGCTGAGTCCGTTCTAGTGAAATCTTACATGGTGATCCTACAGAAGGGGGGTGGATAATGCTCCTGACATGCTGGGGTGATGTTACAGACAGTGCAGAGGGACAGGATTTGCCAATTAGTAGGAGAGAGACATTCACTGGCAATGCTGACAAGTTATACAGTGGTTAGCAGAACAGTCATTGAGTATAGTTGTAGTGAGACTGGCATTTGACAATACGTGCCTGCTTCGTCCTTGTTGTTGTTGGTTGTGAAGAGGCAACACACACCTCAGTGTTAGAAGACGTGGAGTCAGACATCCCGGTGGCTGCTTCGTGTGAAGCTCTTAAGGGCAGTACTGCAGCAAGGAGGGTCTGCTGGTTTTTGAGAATAGCAGCCACATCACGATGGTAGGCAGCCAGGTCGGCCCTGAGGGAGTCATGATTGCATTCGTGCATGCAGTGGAAAGTTTGGGGTGCGAGGTGTTGTGGCAACTCCCTTACTGCAGTGGTGAATTCCATGACAGTTTCTTGTAGTCCTTGCAGTATGGATGTTAGGGCTTGCATAGCTGCTGCCTGATCTGCAGATGACATCATGCACGAGCGCACCCCCTCAAGGCTGGCTGCCATATTTTGCATCCCCACCCGCACCTCCTTGGCCAGCTCCCGCTGTACTCCAACTACAGTTCTTTCAAAGCTGGTGCCAGTGTCGTCAGAGTCCTCAGCTGTATAGGAGCTGGCAGGTCTTGCAATTGGGGTGGTGGGTGGTTCTTCTGTGATGGCTGCTTGTTCTGTGCTCCTCCTTGTGACTGAAGGTGGGGTCTGGAGGGTTTCTAGGACCTTTTGGATGGTCTCCTGGGGAATGCTTATGGGCTCGTCATCCATGTCATCAGGGAAATCTGGGACAGGCATATCAGCAGGAGATCCATCTTCCTCTGCAATGAAACAGGGTACAATTAGTGTGTCTGTGTTGTGACAATTTTGACGTAACGTGCCTGCCTTTTGATGAATTCACTTTGTGATCTTGTTTGGTATTGGTATCTGCTGTCCTTCAGATGGGCATTGTTATAGGCCTATGGCCCACCTGTGTGTCACATGTATGATATTGAGTTATCAGACTTGTCTGCCTAATCGCCTCTAGGTGTTGCTTTATACCAAATAGAGAATAGCCACCTTTTTGTCCTACTCGACCCTCCGTGTATATCCATTCTCATGGTGAGACCTTTCACTGGCTGTGGGTGTTCTGATGGTCCTGGCAGCACAATTAACTCTCAGGACCTGCACCAATCCCTGACTGTTCACATTGACCTAAATTTAATTGACATGTAGCATATCCTATGCATGGCAATGTTATGATGTGATATGGATGTTGATATTGTTAATGTGTCATGTTGATGTTGGGTAATGTGTGTTACATTGGATTGCCCTGATTATCGTATCAGTGTCCTATTTCCCCCTCTGACTATGCAGGTGTATTTCAGTGACCAGTTCCATGTGTCCCCTCCTCAATGCTGTTGTCTGAGCAGTATGACTTTTGTGATGTTGCCTTGTTTGCCAGGCACAGGATGGACCCTGGCATATGCAGCATGGGTGTGTCGTTAGTGCTGTGTCGCTCCTATTGTTGTTTACATTGGCTGATGTTTGCGGCAACTATGGGCATTGACATTTGAGTGTACTGGGGGCTTTGTCTTGTTTCAGGAGATTGTTGCAGATGTCATCCTCACCCCCTAATTTAGGTATGTATTTTCCATGGGGAGGTTACTGCCATTGGCTACTTGAGCTGCCCACAGATCAGAGGTGGTAGTGTCAACTGTTGGGGCAGTTACATTGCAGTTGTCGTTTTGGCTAGAGGATTGCTGATAGGGCCCTAGTTAATGTAGGAGATATGTTGGCTGACGAGTGCCAGGATGTAAGTTTGACGTAGTGGCCTTCCCTCCTGTTGAGGCTTTCCCTTTGCTCCATTGTTGGCATGACAGCATGCCCCCATGGGACTGTTGTTGGTGTAGTGTAATGTTGTGCCACAGCTTCTGTTTGTGCAGGCCATGCCCCCCTGCAGTACCCCTTTACCCATGCCACTCCATGTATATGATGACTTACATGCAATGTGTAGTAGGTATTTCCCCCCCTGCTTAAAGTCAGCATTATTGTATTTTAATTCCCCATGCGACTTACCCTGCATGTGCGTTGTCTCGTGGTAGTCTCCGCTGTCCTGTCCTTGAATCCCTGTGACGATCTCCTCAGGGATGACGGCTGCGACCATCTCCTCCATGTGATCCAGGGCCTCCTGGTGTGCTGGACTTCCACCTCCAGTCTGCAGTGCTGCCTTCCTGTTCCTGGCCATTTTTCCCTTTGTCCTACGTTTGCAGTCATGCCAGCGTTTCTTACACTCGGTGACTGTCCTGCGTACTTCAGCCACACTGTTGATCTTGTCAACTATTTGTTGCTATATGGCCTCTCTCCTACTGATTGGCAACTTTGAGGTGATAAACAGTTGGTGCTGGTGTTCCGTCACCTCTTTAACCAGGATTTCCTGCTCCTCTGCACTGAAGCAACACTTTCTTTTCTTTCTATAAATGTCCTGGTTCTTGTATGGATCGTCCTGGCTGGTTCCTGGTCTGCTGTCATCTTCCTGGGGTCTGGAATGGCATCTGGGATCCATTTTGACTCTCCTCTGCTGAAATGGCAGTGTTCGCGGGTATTTTTGATGATATTTGTGAGAAGGTAGCCTCTTTCTAGCCTTGTTACCCCCACTTTTGGCCTGTTTGTGAGTGTATGTCAGGGTGTTTGTCACTGTTTTCACTGTCTCACTGGGATCCTGATAGCCAGGCCTCAGTGCTCATAGTGAAAACACTATGTTTTCAGTATGTTTGTTATGTGTCACTGGGATCCTGCTGGTCAGGACCCCAGTGCTCATAGGTTTGTGGCCTATATGTATGTGTCACTGGGACCCTGTCACACAGGGCCCCAGTGCTCATAGGTGTGCATGTATATGTTCCCTGTGTGGTGCCTAACTGTCTCACTGAGGCTCTGCTAACCAGAACCTCAGTGGTTATGCTCTCTCGTTACTTTCAAATTGTCACTAACAGGCTAGTGACCAATTTTACCAATTTACATTGGCTTACTGGAACACCCTTATAATTCCCTAGTATATGGTACTGAGGTACCCAGGGTATTGGGGTTCCAGGAGATCCCTATGGGCTGCAGCAATTCTTTTGCCACCCATAGGGAGCTCTGACAATTCTTACACAGGCCTGCCACTGCAGCCTGAGTGAAATAACGTCCACGTTATTTCACAGCCATTTTACACTGCACTTAAGTAACTTATAAGTCACCTATATGTCTAACCTTTACCTGGTAAAGGTTAGGTGCAAAGTTACTTAGTGTGAGGGCACCCTGGCACTAGCCAAGGTGCCCCCACATTGTTCAGAGCCAATTCACTGAACTTTGTGAGTGCGGGGACACCATTACACGTGTGCACTACATATAGGTCACTACCTATATGTAGCTTCACCATGGTAACTCCGAATATGGCCATGTAACATGTCTATGATCATGGAATTGCCCCCTCTATGCCATCCTGGCATTGTTGGTACAATTCCATGATCCCAGTGGTCTGTAGCACAGACCCTGGTACTGCCAGACTGCCCTTCCTGGGGTTTCACTGCAGCTGCTGCTGCTGCCAACCCCTCAGACAGGCAGCTGCCCTCCTGGGGTCCAGCCAGGCCTGGCCCAGGATGGCAGAACAAAGAACTTCCTCTGAGAGAGGGTGTGACACCCTCTCCCTTTGGAAAATGGTGTGAAGGCAGGGGAGGAGTAGCCTCCCCCAGCCTCTGGAAATGCTTTGTTGGGCACAGATGTGCCCAATTCTGCATAAGCCAGTCTACACCGGTTCAGGGACCCCTTAGCCCCTGCTCTGGCGCGAAACTGGACAAAGGAAAGGGGAGTGACCACTCCCCTGACCTGCACCTCCCCTGGGAGGTGTCCAGAGCTCCTCCAGTGTGCTCCAGACCTCTGCCATCTTGGAAACAGAGGTGCTGCTGGCACACTGGACTGCTCTGAGTGGCCAGTGCCACCAGGTGACGTCAGAGACTCCTGCTGATAGGCTCCTTCAGGTGTTAGTAGCCTTTCCTCTCTCCTAGGTAGCCAAACCCTCTTTTCTGGCTATTTAGGGTCTCTGTCTCTGGGGAAACTTTAGATAACGAATGCATGAGCTCAGCCGAGTTCCTCTGCATCTCCCTCTTCACCTTCTGATAAGGAATCGACCGCTGACCGCGCTGGAAGCCTGCAAACCTGCAACATAGTAGCAAAGACGACTACTGCAACTCTGTAACGCTGATCCTGCCGCCTTCTCGACTGTTTTCCTGCTTGTGCATGCTGTGGGGGTAGTCTGCCTCCTCTCTGCACCAGAAGCTCCGAAGAAATCTCCCGTGGGTCGACGGAATCTTCCCCCTGCAACCGCAGGCACCAAAAAGCTGCATTACCGGTCCCTTGGGTCTCCTCTCAGCACGACGAGCGAGGTCCCTCGAATCCAGCGACACTGTCCAAGTGATCCCCACAGTCCAGTGACTCTTCAGCCCAAGTTTGGTGGAGGTAAGTCCTTGCCTCACCTCGATGGGCTGCATTGCTGGGAACCGCAACTTTGCAAGCTACTCCGGCCCCTGTGCACTTCCGGCGGAAATCCTTCGTGCACAGCCAAGCCTGGGTCCACGGCACTCTAACCTGCATTGCACGACTTTCTAAGTTGGTCTCCGGCGACGTGGGACTCCTTTGTGCAACTTCGGCGAGCACCGTTTCACGCATCCTTGTAGTGCCTGTTTCTGGCACTTCTCCGGGTGCTACCTGCTTCAGTGAGGGCTCTTTGTCTTGCTCGACGTCCCCTCTCTCTGCAGGTCCAATTTGCGACCTCCTGGTCCCTCCTGGGCCCCAGCAGCGTCCAAAAACGCCAAACGCACGATTTGCGTGTAGCAAGGCTTGTTGGCGTCCATCCGGCGGGAAAACACTTCTGCACGACTCTCCAAGGCGTGGGGGATCCATTCTCCAAAGGGGAAGTCTCTAGCCCTTGTCGTTCCTGCAGTATTTACAGTTCTTCAGCCTAGTAAGAGCTTCTTTGCACCAACCGCTGGCATTTCTTGGGCATCTGCCCATCTCCGAGTTGCTTGTGACTTTTGGACTTGGTCCCCTTGTTCCACAGGTACCCTCAGTCAGGAATCCATCGTTGTTGCATTGCTGATTTGTGTTTTCCTTGCATTTTCCCTCTAACACGACTATTTTGTCCTTAGGGGAACTTTAGTGCACTTTGCACTCACTTTTCAGGGTCTTGGGGAGGGTTATTTTTCTAACTCTCACTGTTTTCTAATAGTCCCAGCGACCCTCTACAAGGTCACATAGGTTTGGGGTCCATTCGTGGTTCGCATTCCACTTCTGGAGTATATGGTTTGTGTTGCCCCTATCCCTATGTTTCCCCATTGCATCCTATTGTAATTATACATTGTTTGCACTGTTTTCTAAGACTATACTTCATATTTTTACTATTGTGTATATATATCTTGTGTATATTTCCTATCCTCTCACTGAGGGTACACTCTAAGATACTTTGGCATATTGTCATAAAAATAAAGTACCTTTATTTTTAGTATAACTGTGTATTGTGTTTTCTTATGATATTGTGCATATGACACTAAGTGGTACTGTAGTAGCTTCACACGTCTCCTAGTTCAGCCTAAGCTGCTCTGCTAAGCTACCATTATCTATCAGCCTAAGCTGCTAGACACCCTATACACTAATAAGGGATAACTGGGCCTGGTGCAAGGTGCAAGTACCCCTTGGTACTCACTACAAGCCAGTCCAGCCTCCTACATTGGTTGTGCAGCGGTGGGATAAGTGCTTGAGACTACTTACCACTCTTGTCATTGTACTTTTCATAAGAGAAAAATATACAAAACAAGGTCAGTGTATATACACATAGCCAAAAAGTTTTGCATTTCCTCTTTTCACTCTTTTCTAAGTGCTGAAAAGTACTTCTAAACTTTCAAAAAGTTCTTAAAAGTTTAAAAAGTTTTTTTCTGTCTTTCCAAAAAGTTCTGGAAACTTTTTTCTCTTTTTCTATCACTTTAACTCTCTCAAAAAAATGTCTGGCACAGGAAAAAATGTTGAACTGTCCAAACTTGCATATGATCACCTTAGCTGGAAAGGAGCAAGGAGTCTCTGCATAGAGAGAGGTTTGAGTGTAGGGAAGAATCCTTCCTTAGAACTGTTAATTAATATGCTTAGAGTACAGGATAAGGCCATAAGTGCCCAATCTGTAGAAAAAGTAGCTAATGGTTCTCAATCTGATCCAGGGACTCCCCCAGGAAAAGGTTCAGGAAAGAAACTTCTCAGCCTGCCCATTACTAGACAGTCTAGCATAGTTGGTACAGAGGTTGAATCACACCATACTAATGGTGTGCTCTCACATTATACTGGTAGCCAAGCTGTTAGGGTGCCCTCTGTAAGGGACAGGTCTCCTTCTGTTCATTCCCATCATACCTCTGTATCTAGAAATGTCCCTCCCACCCACCCTGATGACAGATTGTTAGAAAGGGAGCTCAATAGATTGAGAGTGGAACAAACCAGACTGAAGCTCAAGAAGCAACAGCTGGATTTGGATAGACAGTCTTTAGAAGTAGAGAGGGAAAGACAGAAGTTGGGTTTAGATACCCATGGTGGCAGCAGCAGTATTCCCCATAGTCATCCTGCAAAAGAGCATGATTCCAGGAATCTGCACAAGATAGTTCCCCCTTATAAGGAGGGGGATGACATTAACAAGTGGTTTGCTGCACTTGAGAGGGCCTGTGTTGTACAGGATGTCCCTCAAAGGCAGTGGGCTGCCATCCTATGGCTATCATTTAGTGGAAAAGGTAGGGATAGGCTCCTTACTGTGAAAGAAAATGATGCCAATAATTTTACAGTTCTTAAGAATGCACTCCTGGATGGTTATGGCTTAACCACTGAACAGTACTGGATAAAGTTCAGAGAGACCAAAAAGGAGTCTTCACAAGACTGGGTTGATTTCATTGACCATTCAGTGAAGGCCTTGGAGGGGTGGTTACATGGCAGTAAAGTTACTGATTATGAAAGCCTGTATAACACAATCCTGAGAGAGCATATACTTAATAATTGTGTGTCTGATTTGTTGCACCAGTACCTGGTAGACTCTGATCTGACCTCTCCCCAAGAATTGGGAAAGAAGGCAGACAAATGGGTCAGAACAAGGGTGAACAGAAAAGTTCATACAGGGGGTGACAAAGATGGCAATAAGAAGAAAGATGGTGAAAAATCTCAAGATAAGCATGGGGATAAGGGTAAAACCAAAGATCCCACTTCAAATCTTAAACACTCTTCAGAGGGTGGGGATAAAACAAATTCTTCCTCTTCTTCCCAACCTGCACACATTAAAAAGCCTTGGTGCTTTGTGTGTAAAAACAGAGGCCATAGGCCAGGGGATAAGTCCTGTCCAGGTAAACCCCCTGAGCCTACCACCACTAATACATCAAGCTCTAGTGCCCCTAGCAGTAGTGGTACTAGTGGTGGGACTGCTGGCAACAGTCAAGCAAAGGGTGTAGTTGGGTTCACTTATGGGTCCATAGTGGAAACTGATGTAATCAGTCCCAAGACAGTTTCTGTCACACCTAGTGGCATTGGCCTTGCCACACTGGCTGCTTGTCCCCTTACAATGGACAAGTACAGGCAGACAGTTTCAATAAATGGTGTTGAGGCCTTGGCCTACAGGGACACAGGTGCCAGTTTCACTTTGGTGACTGAAAACCTAGTGCCTCCTGAACAACACATCATTGGACAACAGTATAAGATTATTGATGTCCATAACTCCACTAAGTTTCTTCCCTTAGCTATAATTCAGTTTAGTTGGGGTGGAGTTACTGGCCCTAAGCAGGTGGTGGTATCACCTAGCTTACCTGTAGACTGTCTCTTAGGTAATGACCTAGAGGCCTCAGGTTGGGCTGATGTAGAGTTTTATGCCCATGCAGCCATGCTGGGCATCCCTGAGGAATTGTTCCCTCTCATTTCAAGTGAAATGAAAAAGCAAAGGAGAGAAGGCCTGAAAACTCAGGATCCCTCTCCATCAACAGGTAAAAAGGGTATCACACCCTACCATTCAGGATACTATTCCTGTGGTGGGAGAAACCTCTCCTGGGGTGGCACCTGTTCCAAGGGAATCATCAGCTGGCAAAGCTGGACTCCCTGAGGTGGAAGTACCTCTCTGTGGGATAACTAACATTGGTGAGAAAAACAGCACCATTTTAGTTAACATGGAGTATCCCTCCAGCCCTCCCAGAGAAACTTTAGGGCAGAAACCCTGCACTACCTCACAACACTTAGGACAGCATCCCTGCCCTAGTGTGGAGCTCATAGGACAGCATCCCTGCCCTGCTCCAACTCAAGAGAAACAGCATCCCTGTTCTCTCTTCCAGCCAGATGGACAAAGTTTTTGCCCAGCTATGGCTTTTCTGAGACAGCATCCCTGTCTGGCATTTCCATCACTACAAATAGGTTCAGTGGACAATTCCCACTGCTCTAAACTAAAACTTACTGATAGAAACTCTGAAAATACATCTTCACATTGTTGCTTAGCTAAAAAACTTCAAACAGGGTGGTTTACATCCCCACAGGGAAGTAACCATATAGTGGATGATAAAGGGAGTAACCAGTCTATTGCAGAGCTACTCTCTACTTATCACCACTTAGACAATAAAGTCTCAACTGGCCAAGGTTAGCCTTATTGTCCTTCGTTTGGGGGGGGGTTGTGTGAGAAGGTAGCCTCTTTCTAGCCTTGTTACCCCCACTTTTGGCCTGTTTGTGAGTGTATGTCAGGGTGTTTGTCACTGTTTTCACTGTCTCACTGGGATCCTGATAGCCAGGCCTCAGTGCTCATAGTGAAAACACTATGTTTTCAGTATGTTTGTTATGTGTCACTGGGATCCTGCTGGTCAGGACCCCAGTGCTCATAGGTTTGTGGCCTATATGTATGTGTCACTGGGACCCTGTCACACAGGGCCCCAGTGCTCATAGGTGTGCATGTATATGTTCCCTGTGTGGTGCCTAACTGTCTCACTGAGGCTCTGCTAACCAGAACCTCAGTGGTTATGCTCTCTCGTTACTTTCAAATTGTCACTAACAGGCTAGTGACCAATTTTACCAATTTACATTGGCTTACTGGAACACCCTTATAATTCCCTAGTATATGGTACTGAGGTACCCAGGGTATTGGGGTTCCAGGAGATCCCTATGGGCTGCAGCAATTCTTTTGCCACCCATAGGGAGCTCTGACAATTCTTACACAGGCCTGCCACTGCAGCCTGAGTGAAATAACGTCCACGTTATTTCACAGCCATTTTACACTGCACTTAAGTAACTTATAAGTCACCTATATGTCTAACCTTTACCTGGTAAAGGTTAGGTGCAAAGTTACTTAGTGTGAGGGCACCCTGGCACTAGCCAAGGTGCCCCCACATTGTTCAGAGCCAATTCACTGAACTTTGTGAGTGCGGGGACACCATTACACGTGTGCACTACATATAGGTCACTACCTATATGTAGCTTCACCATGGTAACTCCGAATATGGCCATGTAACATGTCTATGATCATGGAATTGCCCCCTCTATGCCATCCTGGCATTGTTGGTACAATTCCATGATCCCAGTGGTCTGTAGCACAGACCCTGGTACTGCCAGACTGCCCTTCCTGGGGTTTCACTGCAGCTGCTGCTGCTGCCAACCCCTCAGACAGGCAGCTGCCCTCCTGGGGTCCAGCCAGGCCTGGCCCAGGATGGCAGAACAAAGAACTTCCTCTGAGAGAGGGTGTGACACCCTCTCCCTTTGGAAAATGGTGTGAAGGCAGGGGAGGAGTAGCCTCCCCCAGCCTCTGGAAATGCTTTGTTGGGCACAGATGTGCCCAATTCTGCATAAGCCAGTCTACACCGGTTCAGGGACCCCTTAGCCCCTGCTCTGGCGCGAAACTGGACAAAGGAAAGGGGAGTGACCACTCCCCTGACCTGCACCTCCCCTGGGAGGTGTCCAGAGCTCCTCCAGTGTGCTCCAGACCTCTGCCATCTTGGAAACAGAGGTGCTGCTGGCACACTGGACTGCTCTGAGTGGCCAGTGCCACCAGGTGACGTCAGAGACTCCTGCTGATAGGCTCCTTCAGGTGTTAGTAGCCTTTCCTCTCTCCTAGGTAGCCAAACCCTCTTTTCTGGCTATTTAGGGTCTCTGTCTCTGGGGAAACTTTAGATAACGAATGCATGAGCTCAGCCGAGTTCCTCTGCATCTCCCTCTTCACCTTCTGATAAGGAATCGACCGCTGACCGCGCTGGAAGCCTGCAAACCTGCAACATAGTAGCAAAGACGACTACTGCAACTCTGTAACGCTGATCCTGCCGCCTTCTCGACTGTTTTCCTGCTTGTGCATGCTGTGGGGGTAGTCTGCCTCCTCTCTGCACCAGAAGCTCCGAAGAAATCTCCCGTGGGTCGACGGAATCTTCCCCCTGCAACCGCAGGCACCAAAAAGCTGCATTACCGGTCCCTTGGGTCTCCTCTCAGCACGACGAGCGAGGTCCCTCGAATCCAGCGACACTGTCCAAGTGACCCCCACAGTCCAGTGACTCTTCAGCCCAAGTTTGGTGGAGGTAAGTCCTTGCCTCACCTCGATGGGCTGCATTGCTGGGAACCGCGACTTTGCAAGCTACTCCGGCCCCTGTGCACTTCCGGCGGAAATCCTTCGTGCACAGCCAAGCCTGGGTCCACGGCACTCTAACCTGCATTGCACGACTTTCTAAGTTGGTCTCCGGCGACGTGGGACTCCTTTGTGCAACTTCGGCGAGCACCGTTTCACGCATCCTCGTAGTGCCTGTTTCTGGCACTTCTCTGGGTGCTACCTGCTTCAGTGAGGGCTCTTTGTCTTGCTCGACGTCCCCTCTCTCTGCAGGTCCAATTTGCGACCTCCTGGTCCCTCCTGGGCCCCAGCAGCGTCCAAAAATGCCAAACGCACGATTTGCGTGTAGCAAGGCTTGTTGGCGTCCATCCGGCGGGAAAACACTTCTGCACGACTCTCCAAGGCGTGGGGGATCCATTCTCCAAAGGGGAAGTCTCTAGCCCTTGTCGTTCCTGCAGTATTTACAGTTCTTCAGCCTAGTAAGAGCTTCTTTGCACCAACCGCTGGCATTTCTTGGGCATCTGCCCATCTCCGAGTTGCTTGTGACTTTTGGACTTGGTCCCCTTGTTCCACAGGTACCCTCAGTCAGGAATCCATCGTTGTTGCATTGCTGATTTGTGTTTTCCTTGCATTTTCCCTCTAACACGACTATTTTGTCCTTAGGGGAACTTTAGTGCACTTTGCACTCACTTTTCAGGGTCTTGGGGAGGGTCATTTTTCTAACTCTCACTGTTTTCTAATAGTCCCAGCGACCCTCTACAAGGTCACATAGGTTTGGGGTCCATTCGTGGTTCGCATTCCACTTCTGGAGTATATGGTTTGTGTTGCCCCTATCCCTATGTTTCCCCATTGCATCCTATTGTAATTATACATTGTTTGCACTGTTTTCTAAGACTATACTTCATATTTTTACTATTGTGTATATATATCTTGTGTATATTTCCTATCCTCTCACTGAGGGTACACTCTAAGATACTTTGGCATATTGTCATAAAAATAAAGTACCTTTATTTTTAGTATAACTGTGTATTGTGTTTTCTTATGATATTGTGCATATGACACTAAGTGGTACTGTAGTAGCTTCACACGTCTCCTAGTTCAGCCTAAGCTGCTCTGCTAAGCTACCATTATCTATCAGCCTAAGCTGCTAGACACCCTATACACTAATAAGGGATAACTGGGCCTGGTGCAAGGTGCAAGTACCCCTTGGTACTCACTACAAGCCAGTCCAGCCTCCTACAATATTGCGTCAAAAAAAACGCGCATATCCGGGTTGCGGTGTCGTAAATCGACTCACAGTCATTTACGCCACGTTAACGTCGTTTTCCTTTACGACTTGACGCCGCGATGTGCGTAAAAAATAATGACTCCCACCTGTTGATTGCGCCGCCGTGCGTCAAAGTATAAATTTGACGCCCGCACGGCGCTACGAAATGGCGTTAGCCGGCGGTAAATTTTTTGGCGCAAAACTGCAGTTTTGCGTCGAAAAGTATAAATATGGCCCATTGTGTTTGTATCCAATCCAAAGTTAAATAAACTACAGATATGGCTTCTTTCCTCTACCTGGATAGATTCTATGCATAGGAATGAAACAGACATCACTTCATGATTTCCTTTTTGCAAACAGAGGTATAGCGCCTTTCTGAGCATGCGGGTATGTTATCTTTTCATTAAAAATGTAATTTAAAATGTCATTTCGACATATTTTATTGGTCTTGCTTTAGAAAGGGACCTGTAAGGAGCATGCCTCTGATTATGGCTATGTAGAACAAGCCCTGCCAGTTTAGGGCGTACAATCCATTTTGTTCTGCTATAGTGGCTAGAGTCGAACTAAATTATTATTTCATGGACAATGCACTTACTTTAGCTATGTGCCCAAAGCTGTGAGGATTGTGTGCACGAGATGCTATCGATTACAGTTTCTTGCCAGCAGGACTTCTGGATTCTAGGATACTGAGTTATCCATAAAGTAGGAAGTGAAGGTGGTAAACAAGTAAAATAGTAAACAATAGAACTTTCGAAGATGCAGCAAAAAGAAAACATGCTTAGCGTGTTTCTTCACCAGAGGCTGGGTCTGATCAGAGGAGACAACCTATTCTGCTTCTGAGGAGAGATGTACTTTAGATACGTCCAGCAAATTATTGAAAAGGCAGTAGAGGCTGCTTTTGAAGGTAGAGAGGGCCTCCTACTCCCAAAGCACCTAGAGTGGTTCCTGTACACGATGAAGCCATATACGAGGAGGCAGAAGATAAAGAATTTAAGGGCAGTTTATCCAGGGCCCTGAAATGTTAGAAGTCCTTTAGCACTTAGGAGGGAACTTAAACCTTTCAGGTACATCTGAGCCTCCTGAAGAAGAGGATTCCTTCAGTCACTGTCAGATGAATGAGCCTGAGATCCTTCTATTACATTTTGGCTCATGACGGAGAGGATATAGATTGGCAGACATTCCCAGTGATCCTTTCTAAGCGCAGTGCTTTGCAGAAGTTCTCTGAAGAATTCCTATCTGTTGTGGAGGTGGATGCACTGATAGAGGGACTCTTTTCACAAAGAGTGATTATTTCTGAAGAAGCCGCATTGTCTGGTGCAGAGAATAAAAAAGTAGAATCAGCTGCATATAAATATATATTACCATCAGAACCGTACATATTTCAATTGTACCATTCATGTCACTCCTGAAAGACTGTCAGTTATTAGCTGACCAAGTAAAGCAAGGTACTGACTTCTCTAAGACTTTATCAACCAATGAACAACAAGTGTGGGTATTACACAATATATCTTTTAATGCATTAGGAGCAGCAGTTCCAGAAGCCATTATTGCTGCACGGCAACATCTTTGGATGACGGTTTGAAAGACGGGCACGTTCGAAAAGACCATTGCTAGAGCGTTTTTAATGTTGAGAAAATTAATGCAATAACACGCAGAATGACCATGTAGGCCTTTAAATAAAATTGTGCTTTTAAAATGTAAACTCGTAAAGAGCAGTCACATTTACACGTATTAGGCTTAAACAGCCGAAGCAGCCTTTTCTGACAAGCTGACCTGGTTCTAGAATGTGAAATGTTATATTTTCCTGACCTTCCCACATACATAATTTTCATATTGTATAATAGCACTCTAGAATAATGAACAGACCATCTATCTTTTATTGAGGTAATGTAGAAGCTTATATTTTAATGCAGCATTTCTAGAGTAAATGAATGGTGAGGAGTGTACGCTTATACGATGTAGTTTATAAAACTGATTCACTCAAAGATTGCTGTCTGTGGACTATTGTATTCCTGGTGAGAAGACGAAAAGTGATCCTGTTCTCATGAGGGCACTGGAAGGCTGATTGGCTGAATGAAGAAAGAAGAGGCAACAACCTGCAAAGGCTTACATTACACTGCCTATAATAGTGTTAATAGAGATGGTTAGATCATTGCACTTGCCATTTTCCCCTGCCTGCATCTGTGCTACTCATGCTGAGGCCCTACTGAGTTTCTTGAACCTCTCTGTATGGGAAGTTCTGCTTTGATTGATAGCTGATGTTTGACTCTGAAGCTTTATGCGTTTGATCTGCCTGATTGGAGTTCTATATAGGTTCTGGCTGACACCTTTTCTCATTTCCCCAACCATCCTCATTATTGGAAGAGGGATTCTTTCCTTTATGGAATGTGCTTAATGCATTTATTATGGATTCTTGATTGCTTACTTTGTTTACTGACAAGACTAATGACATATTGAAGACATCATATGCTGATTCAATAAAGATAAGCTACTAAAATATTTGAATAATTAAGCTTTTAAACTGACATCATCTATCTTTATTGACTGAGAATCAATAATTGAAATTGTGATAAACAAATTAACTGCATCTCCTGGTTAATCTCATCTAACGTCAAGGATCATCTGCCCAGAGTAGCGGGGATTTCTGACCAATGAGTTGATAAGCTTTACCTCATAAATCAATATTTGACTAAGATCCCCACTCAGGCAAAGTTGGTAGAGAGAAAGAAGAGCTGTAATTAATTGCTCTGATATAGAGTGATGTCATAGCCCAAAGCCCGAATTTTGAAGGTTGACAGAATGCTATTTCAAAGGCGGTTGCAGAACTGGAGGTGTGAGTATAAATAGGATCAAGCATCACAAATGTTTTTCTTATTGTGGTTTAATCAAGTATTGGTGTATGTGTGTTGAATGAGTTGATGATGCTTCTGCACTTATTGTAAAGAAGTTGAAGAGGTTATCAGACTAAGAAGTTGTCCAAGATCCCGGTATAAATAAATAAGAGTTGATTTCTGGTTGCCAAAGATTTATGGTGTAGGTTGTGAGGTGCCGTTGACTGCACAATTGAGATAGGGACTGTAACAATTTTTTCTGAATATACTAATATTGATTGATGTTAGTGGAACCTTTTGCACAAAGATGATGCTGCTTTGATTAGGGCGATTTCACATTGGTGTGTGAAAATCTTTTTGAGTGAGAAAGGTCGGAGGGTACCTAATATTCCAGTTGTTGACTTGTTCTTCTTGTTTTCTTTGGAAGAACAGACAAAATTGTTGTTAGAAATGAGGTCTTTGGTTGGCAGTCAGGTTACCCCCTGTCCAAGCAAGGACCCTCACTCTAGTCAGGGTAAAAGAGAATCACCCTCAGCTAACCCCTACTTACCCCCTTGGTAGCTTGGCACGAGCAGTAGGCTTAACTTCAGAGTGCTAGGTGTAAAGTATTTGTACCAACACACACAGTTACTTAATGAAAACACTACAAAATGACACAACACAGGTTTAGAAAAATAGAGAATATTTATCCAAATAAAACAAAACCAAAATGACAAAAATCCACAATACACTGAAAATGCAGAAAGAGTCTTCATGCAATTTTAAACACACACTAACGATGTTAGCGTGAAAATGTATCTTGGGTGCATCAAAAATAACCCTGCACGGGCGAGTGTTCATCGAAAAGGGCTTGCGATGCGCCGATTTCACTCAAAAACAAGACCTTGCGTTGTTTCTCCTTTCGTCAGGTCGGTGCGCGTCGTTTCTTCTCACCACAGGAGAGCGATGCGTCGATCTGGTCAGCACTCTCGGGTCCGGGTAGGCCTTGCGTCGTTTTTACACACCCAGCCTTGTTTGCGTAGGAAATCCAGCCGCACAATGATCTAAAAACCACGCAGCACGGGTTGCAATCTCACTTGCCTCCGTCAGCGATGCTGTGCGTAGTTTCTCCAGCCCGGGTGTCGTTCTTCGGGTCACGTTGCAGGTGAGCGTCAATTTTCTGTCTCTAAGCCGGCGGAGCATCGATTTTTCAGCTGCAGATCAGAGTAGCATCGATCTTTTCCCCGCACGGCGGTTGGTGCATTGATTTCTTCCTCTTAGGCTGCCAGCTTCTCCTTTCAGGGTCCCAAGAACTGGATGGGCACCACTTGGCAGAGTAGGAGTCTCTCCAGAGACTCCAGGTGCTGGCAGAGAGAAGTCTTTGCTGTCCCTGAGACTTCAAACAACAGAAGGCAAGCTCTAAATCAAGCCCTTGGAGAGTTCTTCACAAGAAGGAAGGGAACACAAAGTCCAGTCTTTGTCCTCAAGCACAGGCAGAAGCAGCAACTGCAGGATAGCTCCACAAAGCACAGTCACAAGCAGGGCTGCTCTTCTTCCTCAGCTCTTCAGCTCTTCTCCAGGCAGAGGTTCCTCTTGGTTTCCAGAAGTGTTCTAAAGTCTGTGTTTTTGGGTGCCCTTCTTATACCCATTTTCTCCTTTGAAGTAGACCTACTTCAAAGCAAAGTCTCTCTTGATTGTGAAATCCAGGTCCAAGACACACACCGGGGGTTGGAGACTGCATTGTGTGAGGGCAGGCACAGCCCTTTCAGGTGTGAGTGACCATTCATCCCCTCCATCCTAGCACAGGTGGCTCGTCAGGAAATGCAGACTACACCTCAGCTCCCTTTGTGTCACTGTCTAGTGAGAGGTGCAACCAGCCCAGCTGTCAACCTGACCCAGACAGGGAATCCACAAACAGTCAGAGTCACAGAAATAATACAAGCAAGAAAATGCTCACTTTCTAAAAGTGGCATTTTCAAACACACAGGGGGTCATTCCGAGTTTGGCGGGCGGCGGTTGCCGCCCGCCAAGCGGGAACCGCCAATTGGGCGTTCCGCGGTCAGAAGACCGCGGGGGCCATTCTGACTTTCCCGCTGGGCCAGCGGGCGCCCGCCAAGGAAGCGCCCGCCGGCCCAGCGGGAAAGGGCCTGTACCACTGAAGCCGGCTCCGAATGGAGCAGGCGGTGTTGCAGGTGTGCGACGGGTGCAGTTGCACCCGTCGCGCTTTTCACTGTCTGCTAAGCAGACAGTGAAAAGCATACTGGGGCCCTGTTAGGGGGCCCCTGCACTGCCCATGCCAGTGGCATGGGCAGTGCAGGGGCCCCCAGGGGCCCCAGGACACCCGTTCCCGCCATCCTGTTTCTGGCGGTGAAAACCGCCAGAAACAGGCTGGTGGGAAGGGGGTCGGAATCCCCATGGCGGCGCTGCTTGCAGCGCCGCCATGGAGGATTCGCCCAGCCGGGGCTAATCCGGCAGGAAACCGTCGGACCCGGTTTTCCGACCGTGGCTTTACAGCCGCGGTCGGAATGGGCAATGAAGCACCGCCAGCCTGGTGGCGGTGCTTCAGTCGTTCGTGGCCCTGGCGGTCAGAGACCGCCAGGGTCAGAATGACCCCCACAGTCTTAAAATCTACTTTACTAAAAGGTGTATTTTTAAATTGGGAGCTCAGAGACCCCAAACTCCACATGTCTATCCGTTCCAAAAGGGAATCTACACTTTAATCAGATTTAAAGTTATTCCCCATGTTAACCTACGAGAGGGACAGGCCTTGCTACAGTGAAAAACGAATATAGCAATATTTCACTGTCAGGACATATAAAACACATTACTATGGCCCTCATTATGACATTGGCGGTAAATCCCACATACCGCCATGCTGACTGCTGCCAACATACCGCAGTGGATTACCGCTACCCATATTATGACACACACATAGCAATCCGTCACTATACAGACACACACATAAGTCCACCAGCCCAAAGGTCAGTGCTAAAATGGCGGTAGCAAAACCCACGCCGTAACGCCAACAGAACTATGCCCACAGCATTATGACCCACGAATCACTGCGGCGAACACTCAACCGCGGTAAACCATTGGTGGTACATACCGCTGCGCTCAAAATACACACAACCTAACAAAACAACACCACATTGGACAATTCAAACTTCACACACCTGACACACATACACACACCACACCCACACACCCACACCACTATGAAACACACACACACAATACCCACAACCCTTTACGACTAAAAAAAATTGCCACTAGAGAGAGATACAGCAAGAGCACCCACACAACCAGAGCAACAGAACACCATCACCCATACAATATCCACGCACCTCACAGCAGACACCCCAAAACATCACCCCACACACACTCACACACACCACTCACAATACACCCATGGCACCACAAAGACACCCCAGGTTCTCAGAGGAGGAGCTAAGGGTCATGGTGGAGGAAATCATCCAGGTAGAGCCACAGCTATTTGGATCACAAGTGCAGCAGACATCCATTGTTAGGAAGAAGGAGCTATGGCGGAAGATCGTGGACAGGGTCAACGCCGTGGGACAGCACCCAAGAACAAGGGATGACATCAGGAAGAGGTAGAACGACCTACGGGGGAAGGTGTGTTCCGTGGTAGCAAGACACCAGGTAGCTGTACAGAGGACTGGCGGTGGACCCCTACCTCCTCCCCCACAACTAACACGTGGGAGGAGCAAGTCTTGGCAGTACTGCATCCTGATGACCTGGCAGGAGTAGCAGGAGGAGTATACTCTGGTAAGTCAACTCTATACTACTATCACCCCCTACTTGCATGCCATCACATACCCCCACCCTCACCCTCACTCCCATCACTCTACCACTACCCACACACCCCACCATCAGAACCCACCCATCCCAATACCAAGCCCTGCATGCAACACCAATGCATGGACCCCCATCACAGAACTGCATGGACACCCATCACTAAAGCATGCACACCTCAGACAATCACCTAGCCAACCAAATCACCACACACAGAAGCCTAGGCTGCCAGGGCAAACACAATCTAACAGGGCAACTGTAGGAAAGTACCATCTTGCCTGGCATGTTACCCCCATATTTCACTGTATATATGTTGGTTTAGTTGTATGTGTCACTGGGACCCTGCCAGCCAGGGCCCCAGTGCTCATAAGTGTGCCCTGTATGTGTTACCTGTGTTATGACTAACTGTCTCACTGAGGCTCTGCTAATCAGAACCTCAGTGGTTATGCTCTCTCATTTCTTTCCAAATTGTCACTAACAGGCTAGTGACCAATTTTACCAATTTACATTGGCACACTGGAACACCCTTTTAATTCCCTAGCATATGGTACTGAGGTACCCAGGGTATTGGGGTTCCAGGAGATCCCTATGGGCTGCAGCATTTCTTTTGCCACCCATAGGGAGCTCTGACAATTCTTACACAGGCCTGCCACTGCAGCCTGAGTGAAATAACATCCACGTTATTTCACAGCCATTTACCACTGCACTTAAGTAACTTATAAGTCACCTATATGTCTAAACTTTACCTGGTAAAGGTTGGGTGCTAAGTTACTTAGTGTGTGGGCACCCTGGCACTAGCCAAGGTGCCCCCACATTGTTCAGGGCAAATTCCCCGGTCTTTGTGAGTGCGGGGACACCATTACACGCGTGCACTACACATAGGTCACTACCTATGTGTAGCTTCACAATGGTAACTCCGAACATGGCCATGTAACATGTCTAAGATCATGGAATTGCCCGCCCCAATGCCATCCTGGTATTGGGGAGACGATCCCATGATTCCCCGGGTCTCTAGCACAGACCCGGGTACTGCCAAACTGCCTTTTCAGGGGTTTCACTGCAGCTGCTGCCAACCCCTCAGACAGGTTTCTGCCCTCCTTGGGTCCAGCCAGGCTTGGCCCAGGAAGGCAGAACAAAGGACTTCCTCAGAGAGAGGGTGTTACACCCTCTCCCTTTGGAAAAAGGTGTTAAGGCAGGGGAGGAGTAGCCTCCCCCAGCCTCTGGAAATGCTTTCATGGGCACAGATGGTGCCCATTTCTGCATAAGCCAGTCTACACCGGTTCAGGGATCCCCCAGCCCTGCTCTGGCGCGAAACTGGACAAAGGGAAGGGGAGTGACCACTCCCCTGACCTGCACCTCCCCTGGGAGGTGCCCAGAGCTCCTCCAGTGTGCTCCAGACCTCTGCCATCTTGGAAACAGAGGTGCTGCTGGCACACTGGACTGCTCTGAGTGGCCAGGGCCAGCAGGTGACGTCAGAGACTCCTTCTGATAGGCTCTTACCTGTGTTGCTAGCCTATCCTCTCACCTAGGTAGCCAAACCTCCTTTTCTGGCTATTTAGGGTCTCTGCTTTGGGGAATTCTTTAGATAACGAATGCAAGAGCTCATCAGAGTTCCTCTGCATCTCTCTCTTCACCTTCTGCCAAGGAATCGACTGCTGACCGCGCTGGAAGCCTGCAAAACCGCAACAAAGTAGCGAAGACGACTACTGCGACCTTGTAACGCTGATCCTGCCGCCTTCTTGACTGTTTTCCTGGTGGTGCTTGCTGTGGGGGTAGTGTGCCTCTTCTCTGCACTAGAAGCTCCAAAGAAATCTCCCGTGGGTCGACAGAATCTTCCCCCTGCAACCGCAGGCACCAAAGAACTGCATCACCGGTACTCTGGGTTTCCTCTCAGCACGACGAGCGAGGTCCCTTGAACTCAGCAACTCTGTCCAAGTGACTCCCACAGTCCAGTGACTCTTCAGTCCAAGTTTGGTGGAGGTAAGTCCTTGCCTCCCCACGCTAGACTGCATTGCTGGGAACCGCGTGTTTTGCAGCTGCCCCGGCTCCTGTGCACTCTTCCAGGATTTCCTTTGTGCACAGCCAAGCCTGGGTCCCCGGCACTCTAACCTGCAGTACACGACCTCCTGAGTTGTCCTCCGGCGTCGTGGGACCTTCCTTTGTGACTTCCGGTGAGCTCTGGTTCACTCCACTTTGTATTGCCTGTTCTGGCACTTCTGCAGGTGCTGCCTGCTTCTGAGAGGGCTCCTTGTCTTGCTGGGTGCCCCCTCTGTCTCCTCACGCAATTGGCGACATTCTGGTCCCTCCTGGGCCACAGCAGCATCCAAAAATCCTAACCGCGACCCTTGCAGCTAGCAAGGCTTGTTTGCGGTCTTTCTGCATGGAAACACTTCTGCACGCCTCTTTACGACGTGGGACATCCATCCTCCAAAGGGGAAGTTTCTAGCCCTTGCCGTTCTTGCAGAATCCACAGCTTCTACCATCCAGTGGCAGCTTCTTTGCACCCACAGCTGGCATTTCCTGGGCATCTGCCCACTCCTGACTTGATCGTGACTCTTGGACTTGGTCCCCTTGTTCCACAGGTACTCTCGTCAGGAAATCCATTGTTGTTGCATTGCTGGTGTTGTTGTTTCTTGCAGGATTCCCCTATCACGACTTCTGTGCTCTCTGGGGAACTTAGGTGCACTTTGCACCCACTTTTCAGGGTCTTTGGGTGGGCTATTTTTCTATCCCTCACTGTTTTCTTACAGTCCCAGCGACCTTCTACAAGGTCACATAGGTTTGGGGTCCATTCGTGGTTCGCATTCCACTTCTAGAGTATATGGTTTGTGTTGCCCCTATCCCTATGTGCCCCCATTGCATTCTATTGTGACTATACACTGTTTGCACTGTTTTCTATTGCTATTACTGCATATTTTTGGTATTGTGTACATATATCTTGTGTATATTTGCTATCCTCATACTGAGGGTACTCACTGAGATACTTTTGGCATATTGTCATAAAAATAAAGTACCTTTATTTTTAGTATATCTGTGTATTGTGTTTTCTTATGATATTGTGCATATGACACTAGTGGTACTGTAGGAGCTTCACTCGTCTCCTAGTTCAGCCTAAGCTGATCTGCTAAGCTACCTTTTCTATCAGCCTAAGCTGCTAGACACCCCTCTACACTAATAAGGGATACCTGGGCCTGGTGCAAGGTGTAAGTACCCCTTGGTACTCACTACAAGCCAGTCCAGCCTCCTATAGCAACACACCCATGTACAATAGGTCACACACAGAAACTATAAAACTGAATTTACATCTCCACAGGTCCCCAACATAACATGACCGGAGAGGAGGTGCCAGCAACATCCAGTCCACCAACAGAAGAGGCCCACAGTGATGACAGCAGCTCTGCACTCCTGGATCAGGTTGACCAACCTGGCCCATCAGGGACCTACGGACAGTTGGTCACCCAGCCACAGTCCCATACCACCACAGAGCCTCCCCCCTCAGGAAAAACCAGCACAGTAGCCACCCAGCTGGCCCATACCTCTGTCCCCAGGACACGTCAATCAGCAGTGTGTCCACCACTACAGGGACCCCAGGCCACCCCACAAACACGGGACAATCAGGGACCTGGGGTCAGTGGCAGTAGGCACACGGTACAGGGGACAAAGGCACAGGACAATAGGGAAGCTAGGAGGACTGCTGTGCGACAGGGGGAGGACAGACCCAGAGAGCCGACTCACCACGAGGCACTCACCAACATCCTGGGAGCATACCACCATTCCCAGGAGACAAAGGGCCAGATACTGGCCATGTTGCAGGAGACCCAGTGGCTGCAGGAGGGTCAGTACCTGGGGATCTGGGAGGACCTGAGGGACATCCACACCACCCCAGTCACCATTGCAGGGCTGCTGGCAGACATGGCCAACACCATGAGGGAGGCAGTGGCACACCAACGGGCCCCTTACACCAGCCACACCTATGAACAGTCCTCCACCTCCGCCGAAGCTAGTGGACAGGAGGCCCGCCACAGGAACAACAGGCCACCAGCACCCCACCCCTTGCAGAAGGAGAACCACCTCGCAAACGGTCACTGTGATCCAGGCAGAAGCCAGAGAACATTGCCAAGACCCCCGCCAGAAAATAAGACTCTCCTGATTGTCACCCTTGTGTCCCACTCTGTCACCCTGTCCACCTTGAACTGCCATTGCTCCCCTTCCTATGCCCCCTTGGACAGTGCACCTGTGATACAAATAGACTGGACTCAACCCTGGACTCTCCTCCACCATCACCCCAGCCCATTGCACACCCCCCTCTACTTGTTAGCACTTAAATAAACACCCTTTGAAAAAATACAAGTATGGAGTATGTCAAATAATTTAACTATGTATTTGTTTAACAAGGTTTAAACATTGCAATTCAACTGTACAGTAATGTTTAAATAGGTATGACCTGTAGTTTGCTGCAGTCAATACACCAGGAGCCAGTGTGGGGCACAGATATCTGTAAATAGACATGTCAAAGGGTACAGTAAGTGGCCATAGTAGTGGGCATATCAGCCTGCCAGTGAAAAATTACAATTAAAAAATGCAATGGAAGGTGAAGTTACAGTGTCTTACTTGTGTGTCACTGGAAGTACTGTCAAATGATTGATGTTCTATTGTCTACATCCTCTTCCTCTGCCTCCTCTTCGTCACTGTCCACAGGCTCCACCACTGCCACATGCCAATCTCCAGCCTCATCCTCCTGCAGAAAAAGCACCTGGTGACGTAAGGCAAGGTTGTGCAACATGCAACATGCCACGATGATCTGGCACACCTTCTTGGCTGAGTAGCATATGGAACCACCTGTTAGATGGAGGCACCGAAACCTGGCCTTCAGGAGGCCAAAGGTGTGCTCAATAATTCTTCCTGTTCGCCCATGTGCCTCATTGTAACGTTCCTCTGCCTGGCATTCCTCACTGGGGTCAGTAGCCATGAGAGGTTGGGGTAACCAGAGTCACCTGAAAATACCGACGAATACCAGTTAGCCAGACACTAACCCTTAGGGCCGACCCCTTACGCCAACATATACTGGGGGGACCATGGGCTCACCTATTAGCCACACCCTGTACCTCTAGAGTTATATGGGATGCTGCTATTCCTCAGGATAAAGGCATCATGCACAGACCCAGGATACTTTGCATTGACATGGGAGATGTACTGGTCCGCCAGGCACATTATCTGCACATTCATAGAGTGAAAGCTCTTTCGATTTCTGAACACCTGTTCATTTCTCCGGGGGGGGGGCAAAGGCAATATGTGTTCCATCTATTGCCCCAATGACGTTGAGGATATGTCCCTTTGCATAGAAGTCAGCCTTCACTGTGGCCAAATCCTCCACCTGGGGGAAAACAATGTAGCTGTGCATGTGTTTCATCAGGGCAGACAACACTCTGGTTAGCACTATTGAGAACATTGGCTGAGACATTCCTGCTGCCAAGCCCACTGTCACTTGGAAGGAGCCACTTGCCAGAAAATGGAGCACTGATAGGACTTGCACAAGAAGGGGGATCACAGTGGGGTGACAGATAGCAAATATCAGGTCTGGCTCCAATTGGGCACACAGTTCCTGGATTGTGGCCCGGTCAAGTCTGTAGGTGAGGATAATGTGCCTGTCCTCCATTGTTGCCAAGTCCACCAGGGGTCTGTACACGGGGGATGTCTCCATCTCCTATTCATCTGCAGCGGTCGTAATCTAGGGGGCAAAACGATGAGCATTTGGTGGGTAGTCAACATTTCCAAAATGTACAGTGCATTGCATGTTGTGACAGAAACAGTATCTTGTTGTGTAGGGCAAAATGATTCCTATGTGTGCTGTGATGCAGCTAGATGCCATGGCCTGCCTCTCCGCTGAAATGGCACCCGCCTGTCCTGTTAGGAGGGACATGTGGAAATGAGGTATTCCGCTGATGTTGTGCGCTGTTGCGGGAGGCGGTCGAGTACCGCTGTGCAACTCCTCATTGGTTGTCATTGGGCCCTATGGGTTACAGTAGCCAATGGTGATGTACGCCGGTGGTGACGGTACGCACCGCTGCAGACGTGACCACCATTTCCTATCTGTTATCTCACTTGCTACCTGACCTTCAACAGGAGAGGACCTACACTGCAAGTCCTGCTGTGACCTGTGTCTGGAAGCGACCATGGCTCGAGTCACTGGGGAAAGGGCCCCTGCCCTCACCGCTGCGAAGTTGGAGAGACTGGTAGATGGGGTCCTACCCCAGTACCAAATGTTGTATGGGCCTCCAGACCAACAGGTGAGTACACTGTAAGCACAAATGCATGGGGCATGAATGCATGGAGTGTTGTATGTGATGGCCTTGTGTAAGGGGGGGTGGTTGAGGGGTCCTGGGCAGCGTGATACATGTATGGTGGGCAATGTATGTGCGTAAGGAGATGGGAGGGATATGGTGGGCCATGAGTGTAACAGGCCGGACGGTATGACTGATACCCTTTTTCTATGTGTATTTCCTCTGCAGGTCAGCGCCCATCAGAAAAAGGGTATATGGCGTGCCATCTCCAAGGATGTGCAGACCCTGGGGGTCTACAGCAGGCGGAGCACCCAATGTCGGAAACGGTGGGAGGACCTAAGACGCTGGGCAAGGAAGACGGCGGAGGCCCATCTAGGGATGGCCTCCCAACGAGGAAGGGGTGCCCGTCGAACCCTGACCCCCCTGATGTTCTGCATACTGGTGGTGGCATCCGAAGCTGGATGGGCGCTTGAGGGCATCACAGCAGCCACAAGAGTGTGAGTACAGTTTCCCAATATACTACTTGCACGTGGTGGGGTGGTATCCTGGTGGGGAATGTGGGCCTGTTGGTGCCCCTAGGCCAGGCCGGACATTGCAGGGTAGGTTCCATGTGGGGCAGGGGCTGATGAAATCCACCTCCAACAAATCTAGTGGGCATCCCCTACTGGGCATGGCTCTGTGGGTCTTAGGTATGCCACAATTGGGGTTAGGTGTCCCTATTCATAGCCTGGTGACTAGCATTGTGACTGGTAGTACATTGCCTAGTGCGTAGGGCTGTCCCCTGTGTGTTGTGTACGCCAACGGTGGTGTTGTTGCTGGCATTGACCAAGTGTATCCTCTGTCTCTTCCCCCCCTTTTTGTTTTGTCACCCTGTCATTCTGTGCATTAGCATCATCTGGCAGAGGAGCAGAGGCAGGAGGCTGAATTCACTGACGGTGAGGGCACCAGTGAGACAGGAGAGGACACTTCTGAAAGTGATACCTCCTCCGATGGAAGCTCCCTAGTGGTGGTGGACAGCTCTGTGGCCACCCCATCTACAGGTACAGCCACCACACCCGTATCAGCACCGCCCTCCCAGTAGCCCTTCAGGGTGTTTCCCGTGCCCGCTCACCGAGGAGGGTGGGCATCTCCTTCGCTCCAGGCACCTCAGGCCCTACCCCAGTGAGCCCTGCTGCCCTGAGTGAGGAGGCTATTGACCTCCTGCGATCCATCTCTGTTGGTCAGTCAACCATTGTGAATGCCATCCAGGGGCTGGCAGGGCATTTGCAACAAACAAATGCATTCCTGGAGGGCATTTACTCGGGCATGGCGGCCCAACAGAGATCAATCCAGGCTCTGGCCTCCTCCCTGATGACAGCCGTTGTTCCTGTCTCTAGTCTCCCCCCTCCAACTTCCTCTACCCAGTCCCATTCCCCTCAGCCCCAACCTATCCCAAGCACACAGTCAGACCAGCAAGCACCCAAGACAACACACAGGAGTGGCTCAGGCAAACACAAGCACCACACATCATCCCACAGGCACTCACACAGACACCATCCAGATGCAGACACACCAACATCCACTGCCTCCACTGTGTCCCCCTCCTCCTCGTCATCCACCTCCCTCCAAGTTCTGTCTACACTTACACCTGCATGCACTACATCCTCATCCACTACTACCATCACGCATATCACTACACACCCCTCACTGGCAGTCACCACCCCCACATCTGTGCACACGTCCCCAGTGTCCTCTCCCACTGTGTCTGTGCCCCCTCCTCCGAAAGTACACAAATGCAAGCACTCAGACACCCAACAGCCACCCACCTCACAACAGCATCCATCCCATGCACCTGCACCCAAACACAGCAGACAGACACCTCCAACCACCACTCCCTCTTCCTCCACTCCCAAACCTTCACCCTCTTCCCATCCCAGTGTCCCTAGGAAGCTTTTCCTCTCTGCCATTGACCTCTTCCCTACCCCTCCCACCCTTGTTCTTCATGTCAGGCCAGGGTGAGCAGAACCCAGGCTAGCACCTCAGCCACACAGTCCATGGCTACAGTTGTTTCGGCAGCTACTGCAGGTGTGAGCGGCTCCAAGGACACACCCATCAGCACTGCCAGTATGCCTGCAGCAGCTGAAAAGGTGAAGGGCAAGGATTTACCACCAGCTGCCAAGGGGAAGGAAAAGGATGTACCGCCAGCTGCCAAGGGGAAGGAGCCACCACCACATGGCAAGGAGGCACCACCACATGGCAAGAAGGCACAACACATGGCAAGGAGGCACCAACATATGGTAAGGTCAAAGGGCCTGCCACTGCAGTCAGGAAGGATAGGAGGCCTGGTGCTGGGACTGAATCTGAGCCCACAACACCAACCATGGCACTTCAGCCATCCGAGGATGCATGGGAAGGGCTGGACCCTACCCCCACCACTGGCAGCACCACCACCAGCTCCGCCACCAGCACCACTGCCAGCGCCACTGCCAGCAGCATCAGCCCTGGTGGGCAGCCATCCGAGGCTGCAGGGGATGGGCCGGAGCCTCCCCCACCACTGGCAGCACCTCCACCAGCACCACTGCCAGTAGCAGCAGCCCCGGTGGGCAGCTGTCCGACGCTGCAGGGGTTAGGTTGGAGCCTCGCCCCACCACTGGCAGCACCGCCACCAGCACCGCCACCAGCACCACTGCCAGCACCACTGCCAGCAGCAGCAGCCCTGGTGGGCAGCCGTCTGAGGCTGCAGGGGATGGGCTGGAGCCTTCCCCCACCACTGGCAGCACTGCCACCAGCACCACTACCAGCAGCACCACCATCTGCACTGCCACTACTGCGCAGCCGTCGCTGCCAGCGGGCAGTGTGTAGTCCTGCCTCCATGGATTATAATGTATCCTGACCACTGTAAATCGTGTGGGTGTAACACCTAGGTGAGTGACTGTGACCATGCACTCCCCAAGAACTGCATCACAGGGCACAATGCTCTCTCCAGAACCAGTGGAAGAAGCCATCCACTCACCCCCTCCTTGCCAGGATGAAGCACACTGGGCACAAGGCCCCCTCCAGAACCAGTGGAAGAAGCCATCCACTCACCCCCTCCTTGCCAGGATGAAGCACACTGGGCACAAGGCCCCCTCCAGAACCAGTGGAAGCAGCCACCCACTTGAGAGACTGTGGCCTTGCACTCCCCAGGACCAAGCAGTGGGCAAACCACCCACTTGAGAGACTGTGGCCTTGCACTCCCAGGACCAAGCAGTGGGCAAACCACCCACTTGAGAGACTGTGGCCTTGCACTCCCAAGGACCAAGCAGTGGGCAAACCACCCACTTGAGAGACTGTGTCTTTGCACTCCCCAGGACCACGCAGCGGGCAAACCACCCACTTGAGAGACTGTAGCCTTGTACTCCCAAGGACATCGCACAGGGCTTTAGCCCCCTCCAGGAGCAGTGGTGTTGTACCATCTTCCGGCTGAGGTGCCCCCCCATTTCCCGTCCCCCCTGAGGTGCCTGTGTATTTTCGACCTGATGCCCCGGCAGTGTTCTACCCGTGTTGATGCAGGAGTCAAGTGGGGCCCTGGCCCATGTGATGTGGCCCTGTGGCCCACAGACATTGTGGACTGGGCAAGGTCCCTCCATTTGTATATATGTAAAGGCTGTTTTTATTTCTGAGGATGTATTTCTAGTATTTTATCTTATTACACTCACTTAAATCACTTCCTTTTGTCCTTGCATTATTCTTGAGGGGTACGGGGTGTCTGTGTAATGTTACTGCATGTGTTTGTATGAATGGGGGTGGGGGTGAGGGTGGGGGTGTTGCATGTTATGTGTGTATGTCACTCTCTTTTTCCTCCCCTCTCCGCTTTGTGCTAGGCGGCAGTACTCACCATGGTCATCTTCGCTGGCGTTGGTATTCCTGGTGTAGGAGGAGGTAGACCAGCATGGGGAAGATCTGCAGTTCGGGCTCAATGGCGTCATGGTTGTTCCCTGACTGTCCAGAGGTGAGTCCTTTGCCTTCGGTGTACTGTCTCTGCCATGCTTTTGATGTCATTAGTACCGACCCGGAAAAGGTGGCGGATAGGCCAGTTGTAATAGTGTGGGCGGTACATTGTCTTTCGCCTGGCTGTTGGCGGTTACTGCCACGGTACTTGTTGCTGCCGCCGTGGCGGTCAATGTGTTAAAGTGGCTGTCTGTGTGGGCCGTATCCGCCATGGTAAAATTTCAATTTTTTTTACCTGTTGGCGGTATTACCGCGTTTTATCACCGACCGCCAGGGTTGTAATGAGGGCCTATATGTCCCACCTTAACCATACACTGCACCCTGCCCTGGGGGCTACCTAGGGCCTACCTTAGGGGTGTCTTACATGTAAGAAAAGGGAAGGTTTAGGCCTGGCGAGTGGGTACACTTCCAAGTCAAATTTACAGTTAAAACTGCACACACAGACACTGCAGTGGCAGGTCTGAGACATGATTATAGAGCTACTTATGTGGGTGGCACAACCAGTGCTGCAGGCCCACTAGTAGCATTTGATTTACAGGCCCTGGGTACCTCTAGTGCACTATACTAGGGACTTACTAGTAAATCAAATATGCCAATCATGGATGAACCAATTACATATACATTTTGTAAAGGGGCACTTGCACTTTAGCACTGGTTAGCAGTGGTAAAGTGCCCAGAGTAACAAAAACAGCGAAAACAGAATCCAGCACACATCAACAACCTGGGAAACAGAGACAAAAAGTTAAGGGAGACCACACCAAGGATGAAAAGTCTAACAATTGTTTATTTTGTGTTCACTAGAGTTGTAGATTTGTTTAAACCAGTAAATTCTAAAGGAGGGTGAACTACTGCAAGGAGCAACCTTTGACCCTGCTTCTGCAGGCAGGTCGCTCCCCGCTCCGCCATCCGCGCCACCTCCACTTCCTCTTTCCTACTCCATTTCCCCGCCGCTCCTCCCGCCTCCCCCTCCTACTCCTCGCCATCTTTAGTGTAACCCTTTTCCCGCCGCTGCGTCCCCTGCGGCCCCTCCCACCTCCCCCCTGCTCCTCCTCACCGTCTTTAGTGTAACCCTTTTCCCGCCGCTGCGTCCCCTGCAGCTCCTCTCGCCTCCCCCTCCTCCTCCTCACCATCCTTAGTGTAACCCTTTTCCTGCCGCTGCGTCCCCTGCGTCCCCTCCTGCCTCCCCCCTCCTCCTCCTCACCGTCTTTAGTGTAACCCTTTCCCCATCGCTGCGTCCCCTGCGGCCCCACCCTCCCAGCCTTCCTATTCGATGAGCCCTCCCTGCTCCCAGCTGCCACTCCCACCCTCCCCTCCTTTTATGGCAGCCGCGACGCAGCGCGCCAAAGGCAAGCCTGTCTGCGCCCGTCCACGCCAAGACCGCGCCCAGCACCAGCCCCCCTGGCCCTCTCAGACACACCTACTCCCCACTCACCCTCCACTCTCTCAACCCAGGTCCCCGCTCCACGTGCACCCCATCTAGCCCCACACACACCAATGGCCCCTTCACCTGCCACACCTGTCATTTCTCCTGCTCCTCATCCCTCACATCACACACCAACCATAGCGACCCCACCCTCAACAAACACAACACCCCCAACGCAAGACTCACCCGCTCTGCCCCCACCAACCAACCCTGCCGCACACCAGCTCACAACCAGAACCCAACCCGCAACAACACCCTCACGCACCACACCAACACCACCCACCACAACCGCCTCAACTGCCTACTCCTCAACACCCGCTCCCTTCACAAACATGCCATAGAACTCTGGGACCTCATCACATCACACTCACCTGGCATCGCCTTCCTCACAGAAACCTGGACCAACCCCTCCTCAGAACCCGACATAGCCATCGCCACCCCCAAGGGATACAAACTCCAACGAAAATACCGCCTCAACAGGCCAGGTGGTGGCATCGCCATCCTACACAGGGACACCATCAAAGTCACCACCAGCTCCCAAGACACTATCAACAACACACAACACATGCACTTCCTGATCCACATCAACAACAACTCCACCCTCAGAGGTACATTAATCTACAGACCACCAGGACCATGCCCCGCCTTCTGCGACACTATTGCCGATACCATCAGCTCGCACGCCCTCACCTCCACAGACGACATCCTCCTCGGTGATTTCAACTTTCACGTAGAAAACCTACAAGACCACAACTCCACCGCCCTCATAGACAACCTCACCAATCTCGGACTCAAACAACTGGTCACCGCACCCACCCACTCAGCAGGACACACGCTCAACGCAATTTTTACCGCAAGCCAACACATAGCCTACACCCACACTACCGAACTCCTCTGGACTGACCACCACTGCGTCCACTTCTCCTTCACCAAACCCCCCACACACTACTATCAACACACCACACCCTACCGCATGTGGGACAAGATCCCCACAGAATGACTAAACTCCCAACTGGCCTACAAGCCCCCCCCACACCAACGACCCCAACACAGGAGCACACGACCTCTCCAGATGGATCACCACCTGCGCAGACACACTAGCCCCCCTCAGAAAACACATCGCCACCCGCAACATCAAGAACGCCTCTTGGTTCAACCCTGATCTCCAAGACTCCAAACGCAAATGCCGCCAAGCTGAGAAAGTATGGCGACTAGAACCCTCTACTACCAACTTCTCCACCCTCAAAACCACCATTCGCACCCATCACCAACTCATATGCACCTCCAAAAGAGATCACTACAAAACATGTCTTGACAACAACTCCCAAAACAGCAAGGAACTCTTCACCATCATAAATGAACTTGCCAAACCCAAAGCCAGCAACATAGACCCATCACACACACAGCCCCTATGCGACGCCCTTTCCAACCACTTCCTCCACAAAATCCTGGACATCCACAACAGTTTCATACCACACACACCCACCACTCACCCAACCTAACCCCCACTCCTGACCCCCCACCACACTCTCCACCTGGACCCCCACCACACACGAAGAAACCGGAAAAATCATGAACTCCATCCTCTCCGGATCCCCCTCCGCCCCTGCCCACATCGCATCTACAACAAAGCCAGCCCAACCATCGCCCCATACTCTGCAACATAATCAACTCCTCCTTCGACTCCGCCACCTACCCAGACCCCTGGAAGCACGCGGAAATCACCGCTCTCCTCAAAAAACCCCAAGCCGACCTGGAGACCGTCTTCAACTCCCGCCCCATCTCCCTTCTCCCTTTCCCCGCCAAGGTTGCCGAGAAACTAGTCAACGCCCGCCTATCCCACTTCCTCGAAACAAACAACACTTTTGACCCCTCACAATCCGGGTTCCGCAAGAACCACAGCACGGAGACCGTCCTCATCGCATGCACTGACGACATCAGGACCAAAGTCGACAAAGGCGAGACCGTTGCGCTCATCCTCCTAGACCTCTCCGCAGCCTTTGACACCGTCTGCCACCACACACTCCGCACACGCCTCCAGAACATAGGAATTCGCCACAAAGCCTTAGACTGGCTGACCTCCTTCCTCACCGACTGGACCCAGAGAGTCCACCTTCCGCCCTTCCACTCCAACACTACCAAGATCACCTGCGGAGTCCCCCAGGGGTCCTCCCTCAGCCCCACACTCTTCAACATCTACATGATCCCCCTAGCCAACATCCTCCGAGCACACGGAATCACTATCCTCTCCTATGAAGATGACACCCAACTCATCCTCTCCCTCACCCGCAACCCCAACACAGCCAAAACCAACCTACACACTGCTCTCCTCGACACCGCCAACTGGATGACCACTAACCACCTCAAGCTCAACTCCAACAAAACCGAGATCATCATCTTCAGCCCCAACATAACCACATGGGACGACTCTTGGTGGCCCACTGCCCTAGGTCCCGCACCAACCCCCGGAAACCACGCACGCAACCTCTGCATCATCCTGGACCCCTCCCTCTGCATGACACAGCAAATCAATGCTCTAACCTCCTCCTGTTTCCACACACTCCGCACTCTAAAAAAGTCCTTCAAATGGATTCCCCCAGAGACCAGGAAGTCAGTCACCCACGCACTCATCAGCAGCAGACTGGACTACGGGAACGCCCTCTACGCCGGCACCACACTCAAACTCAAACACAACCTACAGAGAATTCAGAACACAGCCGCACGCCTCATCCTTGGCCTCCCCCGCCACGAACGAATCTCACCACACCTCAAATCCCATTCAAGATCCTCATCCACGCAGACAAATCCCTCCACAACACCGGCCCAACCTACCTCAACGAAAGAGTGAACTTCCACACTCCCACACGCAACCTCCGATCAGCTGACCTCACCCTTGCCACAGTCCCCCGCATCCAACGCACCACCACAGGAGGCAGGTCCTTCTCCTACCTCGCCCCCAAAACCTGGAACTCCCTCCCCACCAACCTTCGCAAAACCAAAGACCTCCTACTCTTCAGAAAGAACCTCAAGACATGGTTGTTCGATCAGTGACCCTCCCAGCCCCCCCAAATTCCCCCCACCCCCACCCCCCCCAGCGCCTTGAGACCCTCACGGGTGAGTAGCGTGCTCTACAAATTTTTTGATTGATTGATTGATTGATAAAGAGTTGCATCATATTGTGCTGCGCTGAGATTGGTCGGTTGTTGTGAAACACTACGTAATGATTGGTTGGTCTGTGTGAAGAGCCAATCTGGGAGTGGGAGACGGGCTTACTGAGAAATTAATGTATACGGAATAGAATCAAAACATTGGAGATTTGAATTATGTTGTTTGTCATTTGTTGAATTAATTCCAGATCATGAAATATTTTAAAGCTTTTAAGTGTTTAGTGAGAAGTGTTGTGACAATTCTAGTATGGGATGGTGAAGAGGCACCCCCTAAGGGTACGCCAGTACTTTAGTTGCCAACGAATGTAGGGTTTCACACATATTGTGGCTTCGTCAATGGTGCAAGATCACTGAAAGTGAAGGTCCTTTGAGCTTACCGAAATATGGTAGATTTGAATTGAGAATTATTGATATGTTGAGGGAAGAACTTCATGAAATGAAACCACGTTCTACACCTGCACAGTATGAAGCATTAAATGCTTGAAAGAAAGTTGATCATGCTAGAGAAAGAGAGAAACATCAGAACAGAGCAAAGAAAACTGTACATAATTATGCGGGTACCGGATGGGAAAAGCAGCAGGAGAGATGGAGGAAAGCAGTAGTTGAAGGAGCTAGATTGTACCCAGTCATTACCACAGAGAAACAGAAAAAGAATAAAACACAGGGAGATACAGATGAAAAAGAGGAAAAGAAATCAGACTCCAAAAGCAATTCAGGGGATGAAATTTTGTATGCGCATCCACCACCTTAAGTGGACTCTGGAACAAAAACTGAAGGTGTGCCAGCCTTTGGTGCGACAGTGGCTACAACCCCTATTGACCCACGTGTAATTCAAATTGAAAGACCATTACAGATGACAACACTGGTTATGACACAGCCTGTTTTACCACCTGTTATATCAAATGTTGTACCTACTCAAGTTGAGACTGAACTAGCAGTGATGTTTCCAGGTGTTCCTGCTACTAATGTGACTGTATCAGCACCTGTTGCTAGAGTTATAACAGCACAGCCATTAAAGATTCATACAGCAACTGATCCGAATAATATTGTCCTAAATACTGTAGATCAAGGAGCTGTGACAGGGTTTATCCCAACATCGCAGAATTCACAAATTGTTGTTTGGACACCACCACAACTGTTCAGTCATTGAGAGAAGTGAGAAAGATTGTCCTTACAACACTAATAGAACAAGGCAAGACAAATGTATTTGAAAATTTGATTTATCCCCCATGGGTTGAAGAAGCTGCAGAAAATAAGAGTCTAGGAAACACAGAAAATCAGGTTGTAATTACACAGGAGACGGAAGGATTCAGAGGATGTTTAAATCGTGGTCATGTGACTCAATACAAAGAGAAAGAACAGACATATTTGTGCAAAGAGATTACAATGTGTGTAGTAGGTACATATGAGAAATTGACTCAATTACCCTGGAAATATGAAGTCAATCTTTCAAAATGTGTCCCATTGCAGAAACGTTTCATGGCACAATTAGGTGATGAAGCAATTAAGACAATGTGTTCTTCAGGAATGCGACAACACATTGCTGAATTAGTAAAATGTATTTGTAAATGGAGTGATTTTGAGAAATTAGAAAGCAAATGGGTAAAGAAACATGAAAAAAACAAAACAATCAGAAGCCACTGAAGTAAAAGGAAAGCCACACCCAGATCTCCCAGATGAAGGAGAAGCTTTAGCTTATCCACTGAGAGTGATACCAAGTGGAGGGTATGATCATGTTCTATGGAGTAGGGGAGATCTTGCCGCATTTACAATAATTTTCCTATGTTAAGAGAGAATCCTATGCAGTGGTACACACAGGTTGACAGATTTGTGAAGATTTAAAAAATGCTGTGGATTGATTTGAATACGTTCTTTGATATTGTGGTTGTGGGCAAGCGATTTGTGGGCAAGTGTAAAATTGCTGTACAGTGGCCAAATACAGAGCCACCAAGAGATGCACTCATTATTGCACCATTTCCTACAGTAATTAATATATACAATGAAAGGAAGGGTATCTCCAAAAGATCTAGAGTATGTGAAGATAAAGAGTCAGTTCATGAATACTATAAGTGGTTGTTGCAGGCATTTTAGCAACAAAGTGGCCAGGCACATCTTGCGCAGAGTGATATGGGATTCTTTGTGTCACAGTTTGTTACTGGATTGAGACCAGGGATCATTCAACATATACAAAAGCGTGTGCTTTGCGGGCAGACAAAATTGCTGCATGAGATCCTGAAATATGTGAAATATTGTAGTGATGAACAGGAAATGAAGCAAAAGAAACTTAAGGAGAAGTTCATGTTGGCTCAAACAAAATTGTTGCAGAAAGGTTTTCAGAACCAGTTGGTTGCAGGAAATTTTGGTAGAATGCAAGATGTTGTTTTCAAGCTGGAGTTCCAGGTGTTTAGTGATGGCTGAGGAGTTCTGACTGATCTGAATTCTGGTGTAGATGTTGCAGCTCCTTGACATTTTTGTAACAAGATCAGGCATTGGAAGAGGGGTTATAGGCTGAATTCAGGTAGAATGAGTGGTAATAATCAAATGCATGGAGGAAATCAGATGCAGATACAGAATGTACCTGTTCAGAAAATACAAGTGCTAATGCAGACACAGGTTCCAATAATGCAGGTCCCACAAGCCCCAATGGCATTGCAAAACATGGGAAACCTTAGATTGCACATGAAACAAATGCCTAGAGTAAATACACATCCATTTCAAAATCAGAACCCATTTCCACAGTTTCCTATATTGGGCAGTGAAATCTTGTGGCTCTGACAATTTGCACAGAGGAAGATTGCATACTTATCACAGTCTTAGAGGTAGACCAGAGTGGATCATTTGTAGAAGGTGAGGTAAATGGCCACCAAGTGTCATATCTTATTGACACTGGAGCTACCCATTCCACTGTTAGAACAGCAGAAGTCCTAGATCTGCCCCCTCAGGAAAGAAGATCCAAGTTCTAGGAGTTACAAATAAAAAAATTCAGTTTCAGAAGAGGTTCCTGTAAAAATAGGTTCATTTGAAGAAAACACTAGCCAAGTCCTGTAAACCTGCAAGGAATAGATTTGTTGTGCAAGTTAATTTGCACAACTTACTGTAGACCAGATGGTGTTGAGTTTCGAACCTATGATGGGGATGTAGAATTTAAATCGGGCCAACAAAAAGCTGTAGGATTGTATTCAGTGAGAACCCGTAGAGGAGTTACCCCTTGATTCAAGAGAAACTGTAGAGTCAGAAGTATGGATTTTACAGGGAAAGACTAGTCTACAGTGAAACCAAATGCATTTATTTCAAGAACACTACCATACAATTTGTGCCAAGAGACAGTGGCAGGAATAACACCAATGATTAAAGACATGTTGAGAAAAGGAATCCTGAGGGAGATTGTGGGATCCTCTGTAATTCCCCTATTATGGGCTTACAGAAATCCAACAGGAAATATAGACTAGTGAAGGACCAGTGAATGATTAATAACATTGTTGTTCCATGTTTTTAAAACAGATTTTATTGGAGTTTTTCACATACAGCTAAAGCCAGTTATGCAACATTCAGAGATATTATCTGTATAGGCAAGTTCAATACATAGCATAATAAGAGCTGTTAAACGTACCCACCTTCCTGTGATATACCCGCCCCCTTCCCCTGTCGTGCCCCTGAATTATATATCACATGTGCTAGTCCTTCTATAAATTTTAATCAATACAGTGAAGGCTGTTTCAAGGAGTCTGCAGATAATGTTATGGAGCCAGTGATGGTGCATCAGTCTCACAGTCTCAGCAATCACAGCACTGTGGGATGCGACCATTTACAGTTGGCGTCTCCCTATGGGGTTTCCGCTGATGCCTCTGAGGGTGAAGGCTCTGGGTGTGTTACAGAATCCACTAATGCCTCCCAGGCCTGGCCATAGTTAGTGAACCTCATCTACATCTGGCTTCTCAGAGCAGCACTGCACTTTCATACCCCACCCATCGTTCCAGTACTCTCCACCAAACCACCATCTTGTGTCCCACTGGAGTCTTCCAATTTTGTGCAATTTCCTGCTTTGCAAGTAAGAAACCTAGGTCCTGAAACCTACTTGTGGCCTTAGTTTTAGTTGTGTGAGGAAACCAATGTAATAAGCAGTGTTCTGGAGTGCAGGGGAACTTTCTCCCTGTGACCTCAGTGAGCACAGTAGTGACCTCCTCCCAACAGGCAGTAGGTAATGGGCAATGCCAGAACATGTGCATGAATTTCACCCCCTCCTCATCACACCACAGACATCTCACATTTGTCGAATGGAAGTACTGATTTAGTCACCCAGGGGTGAGATATGCCCGGTGTATAACATTAAGGTTTATAAGCAGCTTAAAGTGGGCATTTCTTGATATTTTAGGGGCTCTCTTTTGTAGACTCACCTAGTCCTTCTTGGGTACGGGGTTCCCCAGGTCCACCTCCCAGCAAGTTTGGAGGGTGGTGAGGGGATGTAACATGTCCTCCATGATTGTCTTATACAGGCAAGTGACTGCCTTGAAGGTCCCTGATGACTTTCCATCATAAAAAGACAGTTCTTATGGTGGGAAGGTTCCAACAATCCCATCCCCCCACTGATTGCGCACTGCTGTGGTCACAGCACCACAGAGTAGGAAGTGGCCCTGAGGCAGGTTGTGTCCTGATCGGAAGTGTACAAATGGGTGGAGCACCTCTGCCTTGCACAGGTCACCCAGTATGCTCGCTCCCGCAGCCACCCTCCCACAATTCCTCTCCATGGGGTAGTATTTCCAGTGATGCCATGGGGGTATCAAATGCGAATGACATTTTTATGTGTGCTTTCTGCAAGACCCCAAATCATTGCTTCATCCTCAATTCAGTGGTATCATCTTCAATAGGGCATCTAAGCTGTGGTAATATTCTAAGCAAGCAATGAAGGCCAGGGACAAAAGCACCCATCTCCTTCCCAGGTGTTAGTCTGTCCCCAACCACTGTATCAGCCAGTGGAGTTGTGGTGCTAGGTAATGCGATTCAAAGTCGGGGACCTCCAGTCCTCCATCACCCACAGATCTCGGCAATATGATCAAGGCTACACGCCTGCGGCCCAAGCCCCAGATAAAGGTTATGATAAGTGAATCAAGCTCTTTAAACATTGCTCGATTAATCCACACTGGCAGTACCATAGAAAAATATAGTAGTCGGGGAAGCACAACCATTTTCAGCCGCACAACGCGATCTGCGACTGGGGGGGGGGAGCACTCTCCTCCAAAACTCCATGCTCTCCCCAAGAGCCCAAATCAACTTTGCGACATTTCCCTCAAGTAAGTCAGTCATGTCATGAGAGATTTGTACCCCCAATTATTGGGAACACCAGGTTTCCCATAGCAGCACCACCAAATTCCATAAAGGGACTAAGACTCTCATTACGACCCTGGCGGTGGGTGATAAAGTGGCGGTAATACAGCCAACAGGCTGGCTGTAGTACCACCAAATTATGACCATGGCAGTGATAACTCCCATAGAGAGCCAATGTATCACACCAACCGCCACAACAGAAACAACAGCCACCACAGTGGTGGCAGCCATCAGCCAGGCGGGAGACAAAGTACCGCCCACCATATTGAGACACACAAAACCTCCATCTTTTCTGGGGGTGCCAACAAAACCCTGGTGGAAACAGAGCTAAGAAGTGAAAGGACTCACCATTGGAGACACAGGGAAGAAGCACGCTGCCATGGAACCCAAACTGCATGTTTTCCCGATGATCTTCTACGTTATGCTCATTCTCCTCAACCCCAACCCATTCCAAGCACACAGACAGACGAGCATGCACACATGGCAACACACAAGAGTGGCACAGGCAAACACAAGCACCACACTTCATCCCACAGGCAGTCCCACAAACATCATACTGTTGCAGACACGACAACATCCACAGCCTCTATTGTCTCCCCCTCCTACTCCTCCTCCACTTTCCTCCCAGTTACATCCACACTCACACCTGCATGCACTTCAGCTACATCCACTATCAGCATCACCACACCAAACAGAACATACACCACACTAGCAGACACCTCCACAACATCCATGCATGCGTCCCCTGTGTCCTCTCCCACCATGTCTGTCCCCCCTCTTAAAGGAGACAAACGCAAGCACTCAGACACCCAACAGCCATCAACCTCACATCAGCATACAGCCCATGCACCTGCACTCAAATCCAGCAGAATTCCAGAACCATACAACACAGCAGGGTTGAAATAGTAACAAGGAGAGTGAAACATAAGAATAAGGCTATCATATTGCAACTAAATTATGTTCTCTCTAAGTTATATTTTGAGCACAGCATGTGGAGCTCTAAGCCTGCCTTTCTGGTTCCCCCGGGAGGACATCAACCCTCATACCTGAGCAAAGGCCTGTGATCTGGATCAGCATCTGCAACAGGGCAGTCAGCATCTAGTTGTGGGTTCATGGTCGGAATCTCCCTCTTATGTGTACCAGGACTAGAAAGTGTTTTTATAACTAACACGCCGGTGTTCTAAGAAACGTCCCCACGTAAGGATGTGTACTTTCTACGAACCATAAAGACTAAACTTCTACCACGCCTATCGGCAATGTACCAGACTGTATCCTTGACTGAAGCACAGAGCGAGCAAGAATGTATTGTTTGAGAACACAGTGCTGAAGTAAGCTAAACAGTGTGATAGAAGGAAATAAAACAAGACAGTGAAACTGGTTATTGTAAAATAACAGTGCGAGGCTAAATAAAATGCATCTAGGGCAAAGTGCACAGAGGCCTAATATGTTAAGCAAAAGCGCAGAAAGCTACATTAAAAATGGCTACACTACACCCTCCTCTTGTCGGTAGAAAGTGGTTTACGCCGAAGCTAAAAATGCCCTAAGCTAAAAGATAATTAAAACCCTACCAAATTTCAACAAGTCAAGAGGACCCTAAAGCATATCAATACTCAATTTAAAAAATGCGCATGTGGCAAAATGCCGAATTCATATGACAATGTCAATTTAGAACAAATTCAATTTAAACAGTGGCCATGGAAAGCAGGAGATTCTCCACTTCGGCAGATGACAAAACCGGAAGATCCACGCCAAAGACTGTTAGGGAGCAGGTGTGTTCCAATCCCGTGCAGAGCCTGTAAACGAGTTAATATCAACTTCCTCCAGGAAGGGCATCTCGTAATCAGCTTCTCAAAGCAAACGCAGCCGCAGCGCGTATGTCTGGTAATGAGCCCTCATCGGGAACATCAACAGATCAGCATCAACCACTGGGGGGCGCTGCTGTGAGAGACAGACGTCTAGTGCATGTTCAAAAGAGCACCAATGGCACCGAAACACAGGCTGCACACAATCCAAAACCGGTCTGAATGACAGAGACCAGTTACACTCCAAATGTTCCAGGAGTGTTGCTCCAAAGTGCTGCATCATGCGTTCACGACACAGCTGCGCTGATGGGAGCACCCACATTCGTCCTTGTTGCGGCGGGACAGCCATTGCGGAAAAACAACAGCAACAGCAAAATGCCAGCTAATATAGCCAAAGTTATCGGAAATCCACCAAAAATGCTTCCGAAAATTGAATGAATAGCCGAAGATATTAAGCCAAATATGGAAGAGAAGGTGTGAACGAAACCAACACCAACGGTTTTGAAAAAATTTGCTAATCCAGCCATGCTGGACGCATTAAATATACGTCCCACGAGTTCACCAAAGTGGCTCAGAAAGTTGGTATTTAATAGGGACTGTATTTCCGCTGATGACCTTGCCACCTGTAGTGCGTAGGTCTCGCATGCAGATGTAAGGGCCACATGCTTCTGAAACAATAAAGCCTTCAGTCAACATAACTTGTCGAAATTCACCTTGGAAGTAGCAATGTAAGGCCAATATCCGCTACCTCCCTAATTTTAGTGGGGGGAAACAACACACTCCCGCAGCAAGTAACGACCTTAGTGACCGAAACAATGTAAACTATTCCGGCCCGCATGCCACAACAGTCTTCACTATTGAGGAGGACGTAGCTGCCGTTTGAAAGCACCTGGAATGTGCGTTTAATCAAGGGGACCGGAACTCCCTTCAGATAGCAAGCCAAGTTCGCAACCGAGGCATTACACGCCCCATGCAAGGACAGCTGCTTACAAATCATCGAATGGCTGACGAAGTCTCGCATTCACTACTGCTAAGAAAGACTTCTTTCATACCATTGAGACATTTGTATAAGAAGGGAAGCTCCCACACCTCATGGATGTAACTATCTCCCAACTTTTCATATCTGCCTACCGGAACATGTTTCAAACAAGAAGTGAATTGTAACGTAGAAATAGGCAGATTAGTAACCCCGTGTATCAAACACTCTGCTGAGGGAATCTCGGCCACGATAAAAGGCAATCTTTCTAACTTTTCAATGTTGAGCATGACATAAGTCGTCTCCTTCTTAGCCATTAGTTGTTGTTGTCGCGTTAAATTAAAGGAAAAAAATATGTCCCTGGCACTGATGTGCTGCCACGGAACGCGACCCGCCTTCAATGTCTGAAGTGTCCAACCCAACTGCATAATGGACCTGGTCTGACTCTGTCCATGATATAAAGAAGACATATCAGATCGTATAACGTCTATAGCAGAAGAAACAATGTTGTTAATTGTATATATTCGGTCAGACAAGGTGTGAATTCCATTATCCACAACAGCTAATGCCTTTTTCAAATTTTCCTGATCTATCTCCCTTAACCGGGCTGCAGCCTCCTGCTGGGAAAGCTTCATATTTCATTGTATACTTCATACAAGAAACGCTTCCTACGTGGTGTCTTTGGGCCTGACAAAAAATCTTGGAAGTCAGTGTTCTTAGACAGGAGAGTGAGATGTGTCTTAATTGCATTTAGCGAGGATGATTTTAACCATTGTTGGCACAATTTTCCCACACTATATGTAGTAATTATTTCAGCATGTTCTGGACTCTGCCTCCAGGTTCCTGTGGGATGCAGCTCTCTCTGTCGCCGGTGCCTCTGCTCCTCCGCCAAATGATGCTAATGCACATAGGGACAGGATGACAAAACAAGAAAGGGGGGTAGAGAGACAAAGGGCACACTAGGTCAATGACTGCACCAACACCACCATTGATGTACACAGCACCCTCACACACAGGGAACAGGCCTACGCAATATGCATTGTACTACCAGTGAAACGGCTAGTCACCAAGGCACGAGGAGGAGCACACACAGCCAATTGCAGCACACCTGGGACCCACGCAGCCCTGCCTAGAAGTGAATACTAACAAGATAGGTTACCTGTATTTGCCATGCAACCATTACTCCTCTGAAGACCTACGCTGCTATGTCTGGCCTGCCCTTAGGGGCAACCACTAACACACAACCACCACCTGGATACCACCCCACCAGCCATAGTTTGTAATGATACCCACTGTACTCACCCCTTGTGGCTGCTGTGATTCCCTCAAGTGCCCATCCAGCTCAGGGTAGGCCATCGCCAGTATGCAGGCCATCGGGGGGTCAGGGTCCGACAGGCACCCTTTCCTCATTGGGAGGCCCTCCCCAGCTGGGCCACCGCAGTCTTCCATGCCGGGCGTCTCAGGTCCTCCCACCGTTTCCGACAGTAGGTGCTCTGCCTTCTATAGACCCCCAGTGTCCGCACATCCTTGGCGATGGCATGCCATAATCCCTTCTTTTGATGGGCGCTGAGCTGCAGAAGTCATACATTGAGGAGAACTCCATTAAACAAACAGTCCAGCCTGCCACACAAATGGCCTACCATACCCGATCCCATCACCATTGCAACACACATAGGCCAGCTCACAACATGTACTGCGCCAACAGACAATCCTGCCACCCACCACCCACCCTTCCACGATGCCTTCACACACATCTCCATGCATTCATGCCACATGCATCGTGCCCACAGTGTACTCACCTGTTGGTCTGGAGACCCATACAACAGTCCGCACTGGGGTAGGACCCCATCCACCAGTCACTCCAATTCCTCTGAAGTGAAGGCTGGGGCCCTTTCCCTGGTCACACGGGCCATGGTAGGTTCCAGACACAGGTCACAGCAGCACATGCAGTGTAGGTCTTCTCCTGTGGAAGGTCAGGAAACAAGTGAGGATTGAGATAGGAAAAAGCGGTCACGTCTGCGTCGGTGTACACCTTCACCGCAGGAGTAGATCCCCATTGGCCACTGTTCCCCCATAAGGCCCAATATAATCCAATGAGGAATTGCACAGCGGTTCACGACCGTCTACTGCCATGGCGCACAACGTCGGCGGAATTACCTCACTTCCACATGTCCCTCCACACAGGACAGGAGGTCACCATTTCAGGGTGGGTGAACAGGCCTATCGATAACTTCTGTGTCACAGGTAAATAGGCACATACCTTTAAATTACACTGTCCCAAAACATGATTGAAAGATGTGGACTGCTGTTGTGGTATAGTTGTTCAAATTGTGACAGCCTACTCACTCTTGTGTCCCTTAGATTTCTACCGCTGCGGATGAATAGAAGATGGAGACATACCCCCGTATACTGACCCCTGGTGGACTTAGCTACACTGGAGGGCCGGCACATAATACTCACCTATAGACTGGACAGGCCCACAATCACAGAGCTGTGCACCCAGTTGTAGCCTGACCTGATCTCAGCTATCCGTCATCCCACTGGGATCCCCCCTCTTGTGCAGGTTCTATCAGTGCTTCATTTCGTGGCAACAGGTTCTTTCCAAGTGACAGTGGGCTTGGCAGCAGGAATGTCACATCCAATGTTCTCAATCGTGCTGGCTAGAGTCTTGTCCGCCCTGGTTAAATACATGTGCAGCTACATTGCTTTCCCCCAGGTGGAAGATTTGGCCACTGTGAAGGCCGGATTTTATGCAATGGGACATATCCCCAATATTATTGGGACGATTGACGGTACACATATTGCGTTCCCCCCTCTCCCAGCAGAATGAACTGGTGTACAGGAATCGTAAGAGTTTCCACTCCATTAATGTGCAGATGGTGTGCCTTGAAGACCAGTAATTCTCCCACGTCAATGCTAAATATCCAGGGTCGGTGCATGATGCCTTTGTCCTAGGGAATAGCAGCATCCTAAATGTGATGTTCCAACTACAGAGGCACAGGGTGTGGCTTATAGATGAACCTTGGTCCCCACCCAGTGTATGTTGGTGTATGCCTCTGCTGTTTGCCAAATAGGATAGTGTGTGGCTAAATGTTGTCCCTCAAAACTTGCAGGTGACTCTGGCTACCCAAACCTATTGTGGCTGCTGACCCCTGTGAGGATGCCAGGACAAGGGCTGAAGAACGTTATAATGAGGCACATGGGTGAACCAGAAGGATAATTGAGAGGACCTTCGGCCTCCAGAAGGACAGGTTCAGGTGCCTCCATCCGACAGGTGGAACCCTGTGCTACTCACCTGAAAAGGTCTGTCAGATAGTAGTGGCATGCTGCATGTTGCACAACCTGGCCCTCTGATGCCATGTACCTTTTCTGCAGGAGGAGGACACTGGAGATGCCCCTGTGGCAGCAGTGGACCCTGAGGACAGTGAGGATGAGGGGGCAGAGGATGAGGATATGGACAACAGAACATTAGTGATACATCAGTACTTCCAATGACACACAGGTGAGACAGTGCAACTTCACAATTCTATGACTATTGTTGTATTCTGTGTGGCATTGATATGCTAGCATTCCCCACTTGTTTCCTCTACTTACTGTCACCTATGGATTATCATTTTACAGATGTTAGTGATATGACAACAATGTTGTGATGTGATCACAACAGCCAGCAACAGGTCATTCATTCTATGCTCTCACTATGTACAGTTCATTTGCAATGGATGTAGCTATTTTAATCAATACAAATTTGCAATACATGAAATACTAGTAGTCGAGTTTTATCCAAGAGTGTTTATTGTAGTGCTAAGAAATTGAAGGAAAGTGCAATGGAATGGGGTGATGATAGAGGAAAGTCCAGGGTTTTGTTCCAGTCTGTTTGTAGCACAGGTGCAGTGTCCAAAGGGAAATAGGAAGGGGAGCAATGGCAGTTCAAGGTGGACAAGGTGACAGAGTGGGACACAAGGGGGACAATCAGGAGAGTCTCATTTCCTGGTGGTGGTCTTGGCAAGAGTCTCTGGTTTCTGTTTGGGTCGCAGGGAACATTTGCGGTGTGGTACACCTTCTGCAGGGGGAGGGGTGCTGGTGGCCTGTGGGTCCTGTGGCGGGGCCTCCTGGCCACTAGCAGAAGTGGAGGGCTGTTCAGTTGACTGGCTAATTGTAGGGGCCCGCTGGTGTGTTGTTGGCTCTCTCATGATGTTGGCCATGTCTGCCAGCACCCCTGCAATGGAGATCAGGGTGTTCTTAATGGCCTCCAAGTCCTCCCTGATCCCCTGATACTGTCCCTCCTGCAGCCCCCTGTTCTCCTGCACGTTGTCAAGAATCTGGCCCATCATGTCCTGGGAATGTTAGTAGGCTCCCAGGATCTCGGAGAGTGCCTCATGGAGAGTCGGTTCCCTGCTCCTGTCCTCTCCCTGGTGCTCAGCAGCCCTCCCCGTGTCCCTGTTGGCATGTGCCTCTGTCCCCTGAACGGTGTGCCCACTGCCACTGACCCCAAGTCCCTGATTGTCTTGTGGGTTAGGTGTGGCCTGGGGTCCCTGTACAGGTGGGCACACTGCTGATTGACGTGTCCTGGGGACAGAGGTATGGGTACGCTGGGTGGGTGCTGTGGTGTTGGTTCCTGATGGGGGAGGCTCTGTGGTGGTCTATGAGTGGGCTTGGGTGACCGGCTGTCCAGTAGTCCCTGATGGGCCAGGTAGGTCCTTTAGGTCCAGAAGTCCAGAGTTAGTGTCATCACTGGGGGCCTGTTCTGTTGGGGACCTGGATAGTGGTGGCACCTCCTCTCACTGACATTGGCTGGGGTACCTGTGGGGATGTAAATGATGTATTATGCTTCAAGTGTATGACATTTGTAATTCCGTATCTTCCCCTCCATGGTTGGTGTTGCCCTGCCAGTTTTGCTTGTGTATGGTGATGTAATGTGGTTATGATAGTTTCCCTAAGCTGTGCATGCTTTAGTGATGGGTGTCCATGCAGGTGCTGGGAGGGATGTCCATGAATTGGTATGGCATGCAGGGCTGGGCATGGTGGTTAGTCATATGTGTAGGTGCAGTGTGTGGGATGGTGTGGAGTGATGGCAGTGAGGGTGAGGGGGTGTGATGGCATGCAGGTATGGGGGTGATAAGTGTTAAATGTTGAGTTACCAGTGTCCAGTCCTCCGGCTACTCCAGTGAGTCCCTCAGGGTGCATTATTGCCAGTACCTGCTCCTCCCATGATGTGTGCTGTGGGGGAGGAGGTGGGGGTCCACCGCCAGTCCTCTATATGGCGAGCTCGTGTCTTACTGCTATGGAACGTACCTTCCCCCATAGGTCGTTCCACCTCTTCCTGATGTCATCCCTTGTTATTGGGTGCTGTCCCATGGTGTTGACCCTGTCCACGATCCTCAGTCATAGCTCCATCTTCCTTGCTATAGATATCTGCTGTACCTGTGCTCCAAAGAGCTGAGGCTCTTCCCTGACAATTTTCTTCACCATGACCCTTAACTCCTCCTCAGTGAAACGGGGGTGCCTTTGTGGTGCCATGGGTGTTGTGTGATGTGTGTTGGTGAGGATGTGTTGAGTGACGTGCGTGAGGGGTATATGGCTGCATGTGGTGTGTGTGTCTAGTTGTCTCTGTGCTCTTCTTTTCAGCCTCCTGGAAGTAATTGTTGTTTTTAAAGGGCTGTGGGTGTGTGTTTTATAGTGCTCTGGGTGAGTGGGTGTGGTGTGTGTATGGTTGTCAGGTGTTTATTTTTTGTATTGGCCGATGTAGTGTTGTTTTGTATGTGGGTGTCCATTCTGAGTATGGCGGTATGTACCGCCAATGGTTTACCACCGTTGAATGACCGCCGTTGAATGTCCGCTGTGGTAATTCGTGGGTCATAATGTGATTGGTGTTGTTTTGTTGGCGGAACAGTATGGGCTTTGAGACGGCCAATTTATCACTGATCTGGCGGATTTGTGCATGTGGCTGAATCCTGTTGGATTGATGTGTGTGTGTATCAGAATATGGTGAACGGATATCCGCCACCGCGGCGGTAAGGTGGTGGCCGTCAGCGTGGCAGTAAGCGGGATTTACAGCCTGTGTCATACTGAGGGCCTAAGTTGGTCAGTGTGGGGAGCAAGCACACTTTCTATCAATTTACTCTCACCCCAGGGAGCAAGCCAAATTTCTCCAGCAGTCCTCAAGCACTTGTCAGAACCATTGATATTTTCTGCAAAAAGATAAGGAGGTCATCTGCATACAGAGCAATTTGGTGGTGTCGTCCATTGATCACTATACCCTGATAAGCATCCCCAGTCCTGGCATGGCAGGCCAGAGGCTCCATAGACAGGGCAAACAACAGAGTTGACAAAGAGCACCCCTGTCTGGTTCAGCGGCCCACATAATAGCTTGCAGAAATAGTGTGCCCCGTACGGACTCTTGTAGTGGGGTCTGCATATAGCAGTCTTGTCCAGGCCAGAAATCCCAGCCCTATGCCGAAACATTCCACAACAACATAGAGAAATGCCCATTCCAGTCTGTCAAAGGCCTTCTTTATATCTACTGCAAAGATTGCTGCTTCTTCCTGTTGGACCTGGCCCTATTTTCAGGGTTATCCCCAAACCTTTTGCTTTCTTACTCCTATTTTGTCTGACTTTTTTTGGTTGGCTGTAGGACTCTGGGCACTTTACCACTGCTAACCAGTGCTAAAGTGTATATGCTCCCTGTCTAAAATGTATTGATGATTGGATTATTCATGATTGACATATTTGATTTATTAGTATGTCCCTGGTATAGTGCAACAGGTGTGCCCAAAGCCTGTAAATCAAATGCTACTAGTGGGCCTGCAGCACTGATCATGCCACCCACATGAGTTTCCCTGTAAACATGTCTCAGACCTGCCACTGCAGTGTCTGTGTGGGCAGTTTTAAATTGCAATTTCGACCTGACAAGGGCACCCACTTGCCAGGCCCAAACTTTCCCTTTTACTACATGTACGTCACTCCTAAGGTAGGTCCAAGGAAGCCCCGTGAGCAGGGTGCAGTGTATTTCAAAGGTAGGACATGCACTGGTGTGGTTTAGTTTACGTGTCCTGATAGTGAAATACTTCCAAATTTGTTTTTCATTATTGCAAGGCCTATCTCCCCCAAATGATAACATGGGGATTACCTTGAAATATCTTTTAAATGTAATTTCCCATTGGGAACAGATAGAGATATAGAGTTTGGGGTCTCTGAGCTCACAATTTAAAAAAACATCTTTTGGTGAAGTTGGTTTTTGAATTTTAAGTTTGACAATGCCACTTTTAGAAAGAGGCCATTCTGTGTCCCTTCCTGTTGGTGGAATACACGTCTGCGTCAGGTTGAAGGTTGAGCTGTTTGTGAATTCACTCTAGACAATCACACAAAGGAAGCTGAGGTGTGCCCTACATTTCCTGATAAGTCTTCCTGAGCTAGAGTGGTGGGGGGAGCTGACACTTACACCTGAATAGGGCTGTGCCTGTCCTCACACAAAGCAGTCTCCAACCCCCTGGAGTATGTCTGTGGCCAGGGCAGGAAAGGCAGGGTCCTGTACACTACAAAGACTTCTCTTTGAAGTTTTCCTACATTAAAGACAGAAATAGGTATAAGTACTGGACCTCTGACACCACACAGTTAGAATTTATGGACTGAGGACATTCTGCCAGGAAGAAGGGCTGGATGCTGTAGGAGGGACTGCCACTCTGCCTGTTGCTTTGTTGTGCTAGCCTGATGCTTGCTTCTTCTGTCCTGGGAGTGAAAGTACTAGACTTTGCTTTCTACATTATGCTTTCCAAGTTTCTCCAAGGGCTTGAACTGAGCTTGCCTCCAGTTAAGAAGTCTCAGGGACATCAAAGACTTCCCTTGCCAGTGCCTGGGCTCTTCTGCTGAGAGTCCTGACTTGCCACGTGGTACCAATTCCAGCCCCTGGGCCCTTGGAAGTGTGAGCTGGTGACCTGAAGGAGAAAATCCATGAAAATCCATGAATCCGGCACGCAGCTGAAAGATTGACCTACCTCCTGTCCTGCAGCTGGAGAATCAATGCAGCATCTGTCCCACAGTTGCAGAATCAATGCAGCGCCTGTTTTACCGCGACTCCATCAACACAACACGTCTGGATTTTCCATGCATCGTCCCTGGGGCATCAATTTCTCATCCAACCGCACCGCAGTAAGGAACCAAGGCTGCTTGTCCAGAAATCAACACATCACCTTTCCTGCAAGGAAAGAAATGATGCATTATATCCCCTGCCAGTAAGGAAATGACTCATTTCCTCACCTGCAAGGAAAGAATCAACGCATTACCTCCCATGCACAGTAAGGAACCAATGCATCGCATTGTTTTTTGGCACCTCACCTAACCTGCGGCTCGCATCGTCTTTGTTTGCGACATGTCCCACGTATTGTGTGCTAAAAAGATACAACCATTGATTCCTATGGACTAAGACTCATTTAAACCTTTAAAAAGTGATATATTTTCCTGTGTGTGTTGGATTTTTGTTGTTTTGGTCTTGTTTTAAATATTGGCTATTTTTCTAAACAGATGTGAAGTACTTTTGTGGTGTGTTCATTGTGTTACAGTGGGTGTGTACAAATACTTATACATTGCCTCTGAGATAAGCCTGACTGCTTGAGCCAAGCTACCAAGGGGCTGAGCAGGGGTTATCTTAGCTGTGTGGCTCCATTATGCTGACTGTAGTGAGGGTCCCTACTTGGACAAGGTGCAAACCACTGCCAACGAAAGACCCCATTTCTAACACTTCCCAATCATAGGTATCCGACTCAGGTATTGTGAGCAGTCTCCGTATGTTGAGTGCCGTATTGCGACCAGGGATGAATCCCACTTGGTCAGATTGTATGAGTTGGAGTATGTGAGGGAGGAGTCTGGTTGCAATGATCCGGCTAAGCATCTTACAATCAATGTTTAAATCAATAACGGTTGGTAGGCCTTCTTTTCGTAAGCCGGTTTCCCTGGTTTGAGCAGAGGCACTGTCAGGGCCTCTTTGGTGGCCCTGTTTGGGAGCCAGTTCGTCCCTGAAAGTAGCATAGAGTTCAGCTAGGAGCCACTCAGTTCCCGGAATTTTGCCCCAAGCCAGACATTTTATAGCCGTCCAGACCTCCGACAGGGTGATCTCCCTTCCCAGCTTCTCAGCATCCTCAGAAGATACCATCAGGAAAGTCAATGGAACTAGAAAAGCATCCTTGTCACCAGCAGGCCAGTCTGTTGCACTACTCTATAAGTCAGAGTAATAAATGTAAACTTGTGGCTAATATACAATTGTCAGTAGACTCTGGTTCCCTTGTCCGTCTCACTCTCCGCTATAACTGAGCCCAGTTTTACAGGGTTTGCGAGCCAAGCCAATAGCGATCCCAAGAGGTCTCACTCAGCATGTACCCTGGTCATATAGGCCTTATTGTTGAAGCATCCCAATTTTCCACCTTCTCTACAACTGCTTCCTTGTCCTTGGCCTCTAATAGTTCTGGTTGTACCTCTGGGTGACCTGGCCCATGCTGTTCAACTCTTCTCAGCACTTCCTCAGAGGAAACCACCTCTGCTAACTATGCACGCCTCACTCCCATTGACGTTGCAATGCACCGCCCTCGGAGCAAGGCCTTGAAAGCAGCAAACTCCTTTTAAGAGGTCAAGGTCGTGCCAGCATTTTCCTCAAAGTATTTTTGCATGCTATACCCCACTGAAGGACTTCAGGTTCTGTTTCCATGTTGGGATGCACAGTAGAGTCCTCCCCCAAATCAGTAAGCAGAACCAGATTGAGATCTGAAATGGTTCTAGAGAGATATTCAATGGTCTGTACCAAGCCATTACACCCGAGGTGCAAATAAAAGCATCTAAGTGCACATGTAAGTCATGAAGTGATGAGAAGAAAGAATAGTTCTGTTTCAATGAGTTCCCATTCTGCCTGCCAGTCAGAAAGCACATGGGAGTCTCTCAATGGGGCGGTGGGAACGGCCAAGTAGTTGGTCCGCCACACAGTCATAGCCCCACCCATGATAATTGAGCCTGTCAAATAATGGGCTAACACCCTCGACAATTCTGCAAAAAGCAGCCCTCTGTCTGTGTTTTGGGCAGATATATTGACTAGAGTTATATTCCGTCCCTCTAGTCGACCATTCACCACTACGAAGCCGCCCGATGGGTCAACAAGAGTTACGGTGCATTAGAAGGTAACCCCTGGGCATATCTTTATCAATACACCTCTTACATAGGCCGAGTAGGCAGTGTAATACGCCTGTTCCCTCCACCTGTGCTGTAGTGCTGATCCTTCTTTAGCTATCAGGTGTGTTTCCTGGAGAAATGCTATCTAGATCCCTCGCCTCTTAAGGTATGATATTACTTTATATCTCTCGGTCATAGAATGCATCCCCCTACTATTCCAGGATAAGACTTTCTAAGTCATGGGGGTCGCCATCCGGTGGGGCTAAAGATTTCCAACTGACTCCATTTGCTCGCTAGCACACAGTTATATTCACCTATCCAGCCTTTGGGCAGTGATTGAATTGCCCATGTGGCACAACACATATAACTCCCCTCAGCATTCAAATAACAAACAGCCCAAAGCCCACAGCACAGGACAAGCAGGTAGATGCCCCCCATCCAAACACACAACTAAATGGCTAACACTTGCAGGTGCACCCATGGAGAATACAAACAATCGGGCCAGGGGGTTGTGAGCATCCCAGAGCCCCTATCAGGGTTCGTCACACACATCGGATAGTCATAAAATAAATGAATAGCATGCCCAGGGGGTGGCACAGGATCCTCGCAGTTCTCACAGTTTTCCCACCTGGTAGAGCAGGCCCTGCCCAAATGAAAAAGCCGCAATCTTACATCTTATCGTCCATTTTAGATCTAGTCATCAGCAGTGCTAGGCATCACCACCGGAGGATGAGCTAGTGCCCTGCTCCAGGTCGTAATCACAGATCTGATCTCCTGCAGCAACATAGCTGGGCTTGTCCCTCCACCACTGAGAGCTGCCACTACTTCGCTGCTCTCTGCCGTTGTTGTTGGACCTCTCCACCTGTAAGAGCTACCCAATAGGCTTTCCTCTTTCTGCGTTTCGACCTCTGTCATCTGGGTAGTTGCCGCAGGGATCACTGGCTAGGTACTGCAGTCAGCTGTTGATGGATCCACTCCCACACCTCCAGTGGAGTCCAAAAGAACTGCACTCCTTCGGCAGCCACAACATGTAACCTAGCAGGGAACAGTATAGTATAAGATGAGCTCATTTGGCAAAGTTGTTGTTTTGCATCCAGGAATGTCGATCCTTGTTTTTGCACCTCCTTAGTGGAGCCCAGGAAAATCATGACTTTACTGTTGTCCATTCTAATGTCTCCTTTCTTTCTGGCTTATTCTAGTATATAATCCTGGTCTCTATAATACAATAGTCGGCCTACCACTAGTCTTGGGGTGCACCTCACAACATGGGTCATGCTGGCACTCTATGGGTTCTCTCCAAAGCATAAAAAGGTGAGAGCACCTCATGAGCGATCTCTCTTGGTAGTCCAGCATATGGTTCCACTCCACTCACTCCGGGAGTCCTACTACATGGGTGTTGTTCCTCCTTAATCTGTTTTTGGTGTCTTACGCTTGTTGTTCCAATGTCTGAATTTCCCCTTCAATGAGTGTAAGTTATTCACTGAGGGTCCTCAAGTCCGAGGGAAACTCCACCAACATTCTTTTCACTGTGGTAACCTGTTCCACCAGCTGTCAGTGGTCATCTTTTAGAATGCCCAGGTCCACTCCCAATGTGTCGATTTTAATCTCTAGAACTTCCCTGGAAGTGGTGATGGCCTGTAGGATGTCCTGCAGCGTTGGACCCTCAAGTGACATCATCAAAGGTGCAGTTGCTCTACTGTCAGGCACATGGTCAGCTGAGCCACTAAGGGCAGACCCCGTGCATCCAAGTCCTTTCTTCTAGTCACTTTAGCCATGGAAGTGACTACAGTTTAGGAACTACAGCCGGTTAAGAAAGTATTTGCAGTCCAGCAGAACCTGGCAAGATGTGTCTCAGAGCTGAGAAAGCTAATAAAGCAGACAGGAGTGTGCTGAGGTTTCCAATGTCAAATGTCCCACTGAGGAACACGTTGGTCCAGGCCACTCCACAAACACCATGCTTCCCCTGGTTTCTGGTTTCAGTCCAACCCCAGTCTAACCTCGCAGCAAAGGGTAGTTCTTCCAAGCAGTGCATGCAATGTAACTGCTGCCTGATAGGCCATGTCTCAAGTTCTATTATATTGCGGGAGCGCCAGGCAGGTTATGGCAAAGCAAGCAGTACTTGATCTTCAAGGGTCTGCTACTAATCACACTGTGAATTCCCAGACTCTAAGGCAGGGTCTGGGCAGCTCAGGGGGGATCCCACAGCACCTCAGTTCAGAACACGGGGTGTCATCGCCACAAGATCTCCAATGCAGGTAGATGAGTCTAAAACAAGGCCATTCACAAGTGGGGCGCAGCTAGTGGGACATTGCGCCTGCTATCCCTAATCTGCGAAGCACTGGGATCAACACATATATTCACCAGGCATAACCCTCTAGTCTCACCTGCAGCGGCGCTCTCTGCTGGACAGATGGTAAAGTCACTGATTGGAGTCAAAGTTGGGTTTAGGCCTCACCATGGCAAATCCCCAGCTAGTACTCCCAGGAACACACACCACAGGGGTGCTCCCAATCACTCCATGGCAACCTTCCTCCAGGAGATGCCGGGATCATCACTGCTCCCAGTTTCCACTGCAGTCATTTGTATGGTACTGATGCCCCCCTGTAGTGCCTTCAGCTCTCCACTAGGCCGGGTCGGGCCAGCCAGCAAAGGTCAACGCAGGCCCCATTATAATGGCCCCCAATGTATCTACTCAGGGCGCAGTCCCATTCTCTTGCAGTCAGGCAGCTAGCAGGCAGGGGAACTAATCGTCCATGATGTTGAGGGGGGAGTGAAGGGGCTGATTTCTGGCTGTCACATCATCCGTGCCCTTGTGTACCTCAGAGAAGGGTCCTGAGCTGCGCAAGGCTGCAGAGCGTCATGCAGCCTACCTGTTCTCCATTCTGACCTCTCCTGTACAGGTCTGGTGCTGCACTCGCTCACCAGTATGGGCTCCACCCGGCTCAGGTTTGGAGCTGGGAAGTCACCCCTGGGAAGTAGCTGCAATCAGGCAGCGCGTCAGGCAGTCACAGCCCACTCCACTTGTCTCAGGGCCCCACGTGGCCTCAAATCCAGTTCCGCCCGACCTCCATCTTAGGAGCGTCATGTGCAGCCAGTGCGGGTGGGTCCCAGTGCTTGCAGCAGGATCCGCTTTGCCCACTCTGGATTACCAATTAGTGCAGGGAGCACTACGGGGCCACAGAGGTGCTAACAGCTGCCCCTCAGGCCTCTTATAGACTGCAGGATGTTGATGGATGAGGGTTCGCTCCAGGGAGCTTCGGTGGAGTGCGGCTTACTCCATTGCCACCTGGTCACGCCACCCACAAAATTGTTGTTCCATGTTGTCCTTTGGTACCGAATCCAGCCACCATTATTTTCCAAATTCCATGCACTCCAGAATGGTTTACTGTTATAGATCTCTGCCAAACCTTCCACTCCATTCCATTGCATGGAGATAGTTAATTCTTGTTCTCTTTCGTGTTTCGAAAGAGTTTTCGCATGGTGCCGAGTTCCACAGGGGTATAATGAGAGTTCTTCCGTTTTCAACCAGATTTGGAATTAAAATCTTGAGCCTCATTAGGTGCCTCATGATTCAGTTCTTGTAAAATATATCGATCAACTTCTTGTGGCATCGAGCACTAGAGAAGCTTGCAAACAGGATACTATTTCCTTACTCAATCACCTAACTGAGAATGAACATAAAGTATCTCAGAGTAAACTGTAATACTGTCAAAAAGAAGCCCAATACTTGGGACATATAATTAAAATGGAATGAGAAAGTCAACACAAGAAATAATCAAGGCAATTTTAAGGTTAAGTCCACCTAAAGCACAGTTTGATGATTTCATTGATGCTCTGGAAGAAACAGATAACAAAAAGATTAGAAAATACCTCAAACCTATTGTGGGTGAAGGAATAGGAGAGATAATAAAGAAACTGCAGCAACCTGACAAAGTCACATACCATCAAATCAAAGAAGCATTAAATTCTCAAGTTCAATTCAATGCCAAATGTCAATAACAAAAGATATATTTTCAGTTAGGAATGACAGAAAGGTGATGAAACAATCCACAAATTTGTTGAGAGACTTGATGCTTTCATCAAACACTGTAAGTTCAATTAATTAAATGAAGAAGCCCTAAGTCGCTAAGGTATCGACAGAGATCTAAGTCAGATTCATTCAGATAACAAATGCTGAGAAAAACCCTTTGTCTGGAGCAACTTCTTGTGGCTGCCAGGGCTGAGGAACATGCTGATCAACAAACTGCTGACATGGAGGCTGGATGTGCCCAGAATGAGTCTGTCATGAACATGAAAAATAAACAGAAACACAAAACTGAAGAGCACAAAGTGATGTCTTTAAAGAAAAAGACACTGTGCTTTAGATCTGTTTTTTTTTGTTTCCACTCAAAGGTAAATGTCCAGCTATTGGATAATTATGCAAAAGCTGTGGGAAGGAGAACCATTTTATAATGGTTTGCAAAGCGAAGGAAAAGCTAAGTACGTCATGACGAGAAAACAAAATTGAAGCCTGAACATTCCAGAAGCAAAGTTCTACGCACCCCCACAAGGCCAATCGGCAACATCAGCTGAGGCAAATCGGCACTAAACAAAGTTGATAGTCATCTAAATATTCATCCAAGAGTTCTTCAGTTTCATTGTGAAGTGACAGTGAGGAAGACAGATGTGAGACGTTGATGCTTACCTTAGAAAAACATGTGCATGTTGGACTGGCTGCATGCAAAGAAGAATACAAGACAAAGAAAAGTCAAAAAGTAAAATCACAAAAGTAATTCAAACATTGTACAATGTACAAAAATTACACAAAATGTCAATGGCTGCTCCATACCTTTTAATATTGACAGTGGTGTCTCGATAAACATTATGCCTGAGAAGAAATACATTGCCTATCTAACATCATCAAAGTTGAAAGTGTATACATGGGCTGCATCAACGCTATCAAACAGTCAAGGTTTATTCAAAGCGTGAGATACAAAAACAAAGGTACAAGCACCCATTCTTGAACATTAAGGTACTGTGTCAAGTGCCTATTTACTCAGTTTCAATACTGCTGCAAATATAGACTAGGAAAATTTAAGACCATGAAAGTGAAACTGTATATAAATGAGGACTTTCGCCCTGTTGCTCAAAGACATAGACAAATTGCATTTCAGCTATAGGAAGCTTTTGAGAAAGAGCTTGAGACATTACTAAAGCGTGACATCATTGAGCGATCTACTGAGTTTCATTGTGAATTGACAGTGAGGAAGACGGATGTGGGATGTCGCTGCTTACATCAGAAAAACGTGCACATGTTGGACTGGCTGCATGAAAAGAAGAAAAGTTGAAAATTAAAATCACAAAAGTAATTCAAACATTGTCCAAAATTTACACTAATTTACACTAAAAGTCAATGACTGCTCCATACCTTTTATTATTGACAGTGGACATTGAGGGGGTCATTATGACCCCGGCAGTCGGTGTTATAGTGGTGGAAGTACCACCAACAGGCTGGCGGTACATACCGCCATATTATGACATTGGCGGTTTGGCAAAAGCCAAACCGCTAATGTACCACACTGACCGCAATGGCGGTAACGACTGCCAGGCTGGAGACTATAGTCTCCAGCCTGGCGGCCGTCTCAAGGCCGCCCACGGTGATATGACGCCACCCAGCACCATGGTTTCAGTGGCTTTTTTACCACCACAAAAACCATGGCGGTAGTGTAGGAGGCTGGACTGGCTTGTAGTGAGTACCAAGGGGTACTTGCACCTTGCACCAGGCCCAGTTATCCCTTATTAGTGTATAGGGTGTCTAGCAGCTTAGGCTGATAGATAATGGTAGCTTAGCAGAGCAGCTTAGGCTGAACTAGGAGACGTGTGAAGCTACTACAGTACCACTTAGTGTCATATGCACAATATCATAAGAAAACACAATACACAGTTATACTAAAAATAAAGGTACTTTATTTTTATGACAATATGCCAAAGTATCTTAGAGTGTACCCTCAGTGAGAGGATAGGAAATATACACAAGATATATATACACAATAGCAAAAATATGCAGTATAGTCTTAGAAAACAGTGCAAACAATGTATAGTTACAATAGGATGCAATGGGGAAACATAGGGATAGGGGCAACACAAACCATATACTCCAGAAGTGGAATGCGAACCACGAATGGACCCCAAACCTATGTGACCTTGTAGAGGGTCGCTGGGACTATTAGAAAATAGTGAGAGTTAGAAAAATACCCCTCCCCAAGACCCTGAAAAGTGAGTGCAAAGTGCACCAAAGTTCCCCTAAGGACAAAATAGTCGTGTTAGAGGGAAAATGCAAGGAAAACACAAATCAGCAATGCAACAACGATGGATTCCTGACTGAGGGTACCTGTGGAACAAGGGGACCAAGTCCAAAAGTCACAAGCAACTCGGAGATGGGCAGATGCCCAAGAAATGCCAGCGGTTGGTGCAAAGAAGCTCTTACTAGGCTGAAGAACTGTGAATACTGCAGGAACGACAAGGGCTAGAGACTTCCCCTTTGGAGAATGGATCCCCCACGCCTTGGAGAGTCGTGCAGAAGTGTTTTCCCGCCGGATGGACGCCAACAAGCCTTGCTACACGCAAATCGTGCGTTTGGCGTTTTTGGACGCTGCTGGGGCCCAGGAGGGACCAGGAGGTCGCAAATTGGACCAGCAAAGAGAGAGGGGACGTCGAGCAAGACAAAGAGCCCTCACTGAAGCAGGTAGCACCCGGAGAAGTGCCAGAAACAGGCACTACGAGGATGCGTGAAACGGTGCTCGCCGAAGTTGCACAAAGGAGTCCCACGTCGCCGGAGACCAACTTAGAAAGTCGTGCAATGCAGGTTAGAGTGCCGTGGACCCAGGCTTGGCTGTGCACGAAGGATTTCCGCCGGAAGTGCACAGGGGCCGGAGTAGCTTGCAAAGTCGCGGTTCCCAGCAATGCAGCCCAGCGAGGTGAGGCAAGGACTTACCTCCACCAAACTTGGGCTGAAGAGTCACTGGACTGTGGGGGTCACTTGGACGGTGTCGCTGGATTCGAGGGACCTCGCTCGTCGTGCTGAGAGGAGACCCAAGGGACCGGTAATGCAGCTTTTTGGTGCCTGCGGTTGCAGGGGGAAGATTCCGTCGACCCACGGGAGATTTCTTCGGAGCTTCTGGTGCAGAGAGGAGGCAGACTACCCCCACAGCATGCACAAGCAGGAAAACAGTCGAGAAGGCGGCAGGATCAGCGTTACAGAGTTGCAGTAGTCGTCTTTGCTACTATGTTGCAGGTTTGCAGGCTTCCAGCGCGGTCAGCGGTCGATTCCTTATCAGAAGGTGAAGAGGGAGATGCAGAGGAACTTGGCTGAGCTCATGCATTCGTTATCTAAAGTTTCCCCAGAGACAGAGACCCTAAATAGCCAGAAAAGAGGGTTTGGCTACCTAGGAGAGAGGAAAGGCTACTAACACCTGAAGGAGCCTATCACAAGGAGTCTCTGACGTCACCTGGTGGCACTGGCCACTCAGAGCAGTCCAGTGGGCCAGCAGCACCTCTGTTTCCAAGATGGCAGAGGTCTGGAGCACACTGGAGGAGCTCTGGACACCTCCCAGGGGAGGTGCAGGTCAGGGGAGTGGTCACTCCCCTTTCCTTTGTCCAGTTTCGCGCCAGAGCAGGGGCTAAGGGGTCCCTGAACCGGTGTAGACTGGCTTATGCAGAATTGGGCACCTCTGTGCCCAACAAAGCATTTCCAGAGGCTGGGGGAGGCTACTCCTCCCCTGCCTTCACACCATTTTCCAAAGGGAGAGGGTGTTACACCCTCTCTCAGAGGAAGTTCTTTGTTCTGCCATCCTGGGCCAGGCCTGGCTGGACCCCAGGAGGGCAGATGCCTGTCTGAGGGGTTGGCAGCAGCAGCAGCTGCAGAGAAACCCCAGGAAGGGCAGTTTGGCAGTACCAGGGTCTGTGCTACAGACCACTGGGATCATGGAATTGTACCAACAATGCCAGGATGGCATAGAGGGGGCAATTCCATGATCATAGACATGTTACATGGCCATATTCGGAGTTACCATGGTGAAGCTACATATAGGTAGTGACCTATATGTAGTGCACGCGTGTAATGGTGTCCCCGCACTCACAAAGTTCAGTGAATTGGCTCTGAACAATGTGGGGGCACCTTGGCTAGTGCCAGGGTGCCCTCACACTAAGTAACTTTGCACCTAACCTTTACCAGGTAAAGGTTAGACATATAGGTGACTTATAAGTTACTTAAGTGCAGTGTAAAATGGCTGTGAAATAACGTGGACGTTATTTCACTCAGGCTGCAGTGGCAGGCCTGTGTAAGAATTGTCAGAGCTCCCTATGGGTGGCAAAAGAAATGCTGCAGCCCATAGGGATCTCCTGGAACCCCAATACCCTGGGTACCTCAGTACCATATACTAGGGAATTATAAGGGTGTTCCAGTAAGCCAATGTAAATTGGTAAAAATGGTCACTAGCCTGTTAGTGACAATTTGAAAGTAATGAGATAGCATAACCACTGAGGTTCTGGTTAGCAGAGCCTCAGTGAGACAGTTAGGCACCACACAGGGAACATATACATGCACACCTATGAGCACTGGGGCCCTGTGTGACAGGGTCCCAGTGACACATACATATAGGCCACAAACCTATGAGCACTGGGGTCCTGACCAGCAGGATCCCAGTGACACATAACAAACACACTGAAAACATGGTGTTTTCACTATGAGCACTGGGGCCTAGCCATCAGGATCCCAGTGAGACAGTGAAAACAGTGACAAACATCCTGACATACACTCACAAACAGGCCAAAAGTGGGGGTAACAAGGCTAGAAAGAGGCTACCTTCTCACACAACCCCCCCCCAAACGAAGGACAATAAGGCTAACCTTGGCCAGTTGAGACTTTATTGTTTAAGTGGTGATAAGTAGAGAGTAGCTCTGCAATAGACTGGTTACTCCCTTTATCATCCACTATATGGTTACTTCCCTGTGGGGATGTAAACCACCCTGTTTGAAGTTTTTTAGCTAACCAACAATGTGAAGATGTATTTTCAGAGTTTCTATCAGTAAGTTTTAGTTTAGAGCAGTGGGAATTATCCACTGAACCTATTTGTAATGATGGAAATGCCAGACAGGGATGCTGTCTCAGTAAAGCCATAGCTGGACAAAAACTTTGTCCATTTGGCTGGAAGAGAGAACAGGGATGCTGTTTCTCTTGAGTTGGAGCAGGGCAGGGATGCTGTCCTATGAGCTCCACACTAGGGCAGGGATGCTGTCCTAAGTGTTGTGAGGCAGTACAGGGTTTCTGCACTAAAGTTTCTCTGGGAGGGTTGGAGGGATGCTCCATGTTAACTAAAATGGTGCTCTTTTTGTCACCAATGTTAGTTATCCCACAGAGAGGTACTTCTACCTCAGGGAGTCCAGCTATGCCAGCTGATGATTCCCTTGGAACAGGTGCCACCCCAGGAGAGGTTTCTCCCACCACAGGAATAGTATCCTGAATGGTAGGGTGGTTAGGGGATACTGTGATACCTTTTTTACCTGTTGCTGGAGAGGGATCCTGAGTTTTCAGGCCTTCTCTCTTTTGCTTTTTCATTTCACTTGAAATGAGAGGGAACAATTCCTCAGGGATGCCCAGCATGGCTGCATGGGCATAAAACTCTACATCAGCCCAACCTGAGGCCTCTAGGTCATTACCTAAGAGACAGTCTACAGGTAAGCTAGGTGATACCACCACCTGCTTAGGGCCAGTAACTCCACCCCAACTAAACTGAATTATAGCTAAGGGAAGAAACTTAGTGGAGTTATGGACATCAATAATCTTATACTGTTGTCCAATGATGTGTTGTTCAGGAGGCACTAGGTTTTCAGTCACCAAAGTGAAACTGGCACCTGTGTCCCTGTAGGCCAAGGCCTCAACACCATTTATTGAAACTGTCTGCCTGTACTTATCCATTGTAAGGGGACAAGCAGCCAGTGTGGCAAGGCCAATGCCACTAGGTGTGACAGAAACTGTCTTGGGACTGATTACATCAGTTTCCACTATGGACCCATAAGTGAACCCAACTACACCCTTTGCTTGACTGTTGCCAGCAGTCCCACCACTAGTACCACTACTGCTAGGGGCACTAGAGCTTGATGTATTAGTGGTGGTAGGCTCAGGAGGTTTACCTGGACAGGACTTATCCCCTGGCCTATGGCCTCTGTTTTTACACACAAAGCACCAAGGCTTTTTAATGTGTGCAGGTTGGGAAGAAGAGGAAGAATTTGTTTTATCCCCACCCTCTGAAGAGTGTTTAAGATTTGAAGTGGGATCTTTGGTTTTACCCTTATCCCCATGCTTATCTTGAGATTTTTCACCATCTTTCTTCTTATGGCCATCTTTGTCACCCCCTGTATGAACTTTTCTGTTCACCCTTGTTCTGACCCATTTGTCTGCCTTCTTTCCCAATTCTTGGGGAGAGGTCAGATCAGAGTCTACCAGGTACTGGTGCAACAAATCAGACACACAATTATTAAGTATATGCTCTCTCAGGATTGTGTTATACAGGCTTTCATAATCAGTAACTTTACTGCCATGTAACCACCCCTCCAAGGCCTTCACTGAATGGTCAATGAAATCAACCCAGTCTTGTGAAGACTCCTTTTTGGTCTCTCTGAACTTTATCCTGTACTGTTCAGTGGTTAAGCCATAACCATCCAGGAGTGCATTCTTAAGAACTTGGAAATTATTAGCATCATTTTCTTTTACAGTAAGGAGCCTATCCCTACCTTTTCCACTAAATGATAGCCATAGGATAGCAGCCCACTGCCTTTGAGGGACATCCTGTACAGCACAGGCCCTCTCAAGTGCAGCAAACCACTTGTTAATGTCATCCCCCTCCTTATAAGGGGGAACTATCTTGTGCAGATTCCTGGAATCATGCTCTTTTGCAGGATGACTATGGGGAATACTGCTGCTGCCACCATGGGTATCTAAACCCATCTTCTGTCTTTCCCTCTCTATTTCTAAAGACTGTCTATCCAAATCCAGCTGTTGCTTCTTGAGCTTCAGTCTGGTTTGTTCCACTCTCAATCTATTGAGCTCCCTTTCTAACAATCTGTCATCAGGGTGGGTGGGAGGGACATTTCTAGATACAGAGGTATGATGGGAATGAACAGAAGGAGACCTGTCCCTTACAGAGGGCACTCTAACAGCTTGGCTACCAGTATAATGTGAGAGCACACCATTAGTATGGTGTGATTCAACCTCTGTACCAACTATGCTAGACTGTCTAGTAATGGGCAGGCTGAGAAGTTTCTTTCCTGAACCTTTTCCTGGGGGAGTCCCTGGATCAGATTGAGAACCATTAGCTACTTTTTCTACAGATTGGGCACTTATGGCTTTATCCTGTACTCTAAGCATATTAATTAACAGTTCTAAAGAAGGATTCTTCCCTACACTCAAACCTCTCTCTATGCAGAGACTCCTTGCCAGCTAAGGTGATCATATGCAAGTTTGGACAGTTCAACATTTTGGCCTGTGCCAGACATTTTTTTTAGAGAGAGTTGAAGTGATAGAAAAAGAGAAAAAAGTTTTCAGAACTTTTTGGAAAGACAGAAAAAACTTTTTAAACTTTTAAGAACTTTTTGAAAGTTTAGAAGTACTTTTCAGCACTTAGAAAAGAGTGAAAAGAGGAAATGCAAAACTTTTTGGCTATGTGTATATACACTGACCTTGTTTTGTATATTTTTCTCTCATGAAAAGTACAATGACAAGAGTGGTAAGTAGTCTCAAGCACTTATCCCACCACTGCACAACCAATGTAGGAGGCTGGACTGGCTTGTAGTGAGTACCAAGGGGTACTTGCACCTTGCACCAGGCCCAGTTATCCCTTATTAGTGTATAGGGTGTCTAGCAGCTTAGGCTGATAGATAATGGTAGCTTAGCAGAGCAGCTTAGGCTGAACTAGGAGACGTGTGAAGCTACTACAGTACCACTTAGTGTCATATGCACAATATCATAAGAAAACACAATACACAGTTATACTAAAAATAAAGGTACTTTATTTTTATGACAATATGCCAAAGTATCTTAGAGTGTACCCTCAGTGAGAGGATAGGAAATATACACAAGATATATATACACAATAGCAAAAATATGCAGTATAGTCTTAGAAAACAGTGCAAACAATGTATAGTTACAATAGGATGCAATGGGGAAACATAGGGATAGGGGCAACACAAACCATATACTCCAGAAGTGGAATGCGAACCACGAATGGACCCCAAACCTATGTGACCTTGTAGAGGGTCGCTGGGACTATTAGAAAATAGTGAGAGTTAGAAAAATACCCCTCCCCAAGACCCTGAAAAGTGAGTGCAAAGTGCACCAAAGTTCCCCTAAGGACAAAATAGTCGTGTTAGAGGGAAAATGCAAGGAAAACACAAATCAGCAATGCAACAACGATGGATTCCTGACTGAGGGTACCTGTGGAACAAGGGGACCAAGTCCAAAAGTCACAAGCAACTCGGAGATGGGCAGATGCCCAAGAAATGCCAGCGGTTGGTGCAAAGAAGCTCTTACTAGGCTGAAGAACTGTGAATACTGCAGGAACGACAAGGGCTAGAGACTTCCCCTTTGGAGAATGGATCCCCCACGCCTTGGAGAGTCGTGCAGAAGTGTTTTCCCGCCGGATGGACGCCAACAAGCCTTGCTACACGCAAATCGTGCGTTTGGCGTTTTTGGACGCTGCTGGGGCCCAGGAGGGACCAGGAGGTCGCAAATTGGACCAGCAAAGAGAGAGGGGACGTCGAGCAAGACAAAGAGCCCTCACTGAAGCAGGTAGCACCCGGAGAAGTGCCAGAAACAGGCACTACGAGGATGCGTGAAACGGTGCTCGCCGAAGTTGCACAAAGGAGTCCCACGTCGCCGGAGACCAACTTAGAAAGTCGTGCAATGCAGGTTAGAGTGCCGTGGACCCAGGCTTGGCTGTGCACGAAGGATTTCCGCCGGAAGTGCACAGGGGCCGGAGTAGCTTGCAAAGTCGCGGTTCCCAGCAATGCAGCCCAGCGAGGTGAGGCAAGGACTTACCTCCACCAAACTTGGGCTGAAGAGTCACTGGACTGTGGGGGTCACTTGGACGGTGTCGCTGGATTCGAGGGACCTCGCTCGTCGTGCTGAGAGGAGACCCAAGGGACCGGTAATGCAGCTTTTTGGTGCCTGCGGTTGCAGGGGGAAGATTCCGTCGACCCACGGGAGATTTCTTCGGAGCTTCTGGTGCAGAGAGGAGGCAGACTACCCCCACAGCATGCACAAGCAGGAAAACAGTCGAGAAGGCGGCAGGATCAGCGTTACAGAGTTGCAGTAGTCGTCTTTGCTACTATGTTGCAGGTTTGCAGGCTTCCAGCGCGGTCAGCGGTCGATTCCTTATCAGAAGGTGAAGAGGGAGATGCAGAGGAACTTGGCTGAGCTCATGCATTCGTTATCTAAAGTTTCCCCAGAGACAGAGACCCTAAATAGCCAGAAAAGAGGGTTTGGCTACCTAGGAGAGAGGAAAGGCTACTAACACCTGAAGGAGCCTATCACAAGGAGTCTCTGACGTCACCTGGTGGCACTGGCCACTCAGAGCAGTCCAGTGGGCCAGCAGCACCTCTGTTTCCAAGATGGCAGAGGTCTGGAGCACACTGGAGGAGCTCTGGACACCTCCCAGGGGAGGTGCAGGTCAGGGGAGTGGTCACTCCCCTTTCCTTTGTCCAGTTTCGCGCCAGAGCAGGGGCTAAGGGGTCCCTGAACCGGTGTAGACTGGCTTATGCAGAATTGGGCACCTCTGTGCCCAACAAAGCATTTCCAGAGGCTGGGGGAGGCTACTCCTCCCCTGCCTTCACACCATTTTCCAAAGGGAGAGGGTGTTACACCCTCTCTCAGAGGAAGTTCTTTGTTCTGCCATCCTGGGCCAGGCCTGGCTGGACCCCAGGAGGGCAGATGCCTGTCTGAGGGGTTGGCAGCAGCAGCAGCTGCAGAGAAACCCCAGGAAGGGCAGTTTGGCAGTACCAGGGTCTGTGCTACAGACCACTGGGATCATGGAATTGTACCAACAATGCCAGGATGGCATAGAGGGGGCAATTCCATGATCATAGACATGTTACATGGCCATATTCGGAGTTACCATGGTGAAGCTACATATAGGTAGTGACCTATATGTAGTGCACGCGTGTAATGGTGTCCCCGCACTCACAAAGTTCAGTGAATTGGCTCTGAACAATGTGGGGGCACCTTGGCTAGTGCCAGGGTGCCCTCACACTAAGTAACTTTGCACCTAACCTTTACCAGGTAAAGGTTAGACATATAGGTGACTTATAAGTTACTTAAGTGCAGTGTAAAATGGCTGTGAAATAACGTGGACGTTATTTCACTCAGGCTGCAGTGGCAGGCCTGTGTAAGAATTGTCAGAGCTCCCTATGGGTGGCAAAAGAAATGCTGCAGCCCATAGGGATCTCCTGGAACCCCAATACCCTGGGTACCTCAGTACCATATACTAGGGAATTATAAGGGTGTTCCAGTAAGCCAATGTAAATTGGTAAAAATGGTCACTAGCCTGTTAGTGACAATTTGAAAGTAATGAGATAGCATAACCACTGAGGTTCTGGTTAGCAGAGCCTCAGTGAGACAGTTAGGCACCACACAGGGAACATATACATGCACACCTATGAGCACTGGGGCCCTGTGTGACAGGGTCCCAGTGACACATACATATAGGCCACAAACCTATGAGCACTGGGGTCCTGACCAGCAGGATCCCAGTGACACATAACAAACACACTGAAAACATGGTGTTTTCACTATGAGCACTGGGGCCTAGCCATCAGGATCCCAGTGAGACAGTGAAAACAGTGACAAACATCCTGACATACACTCACAAACAGGCCAAAAGTGGGGGTAACAAGGCTAGAAAGAGGCTACCTTCTCACACAACCCCCCCCCAAACGAAGGACAATAAGGCTAACCTTGGCCAGTTGAGACTTTATTGTTTAAGTGGTGATAAGTAGAGAGTAGCTCTGCAATAGACTGGTTACTCCCTTTATCATCCACTATATGGTTACTTCCCTGTGGGGATGTAAACCACCCTGTTTGAAGTTTTTTAGCTAACCAACAATGTGAAGATGTATTTTCAGAGTTTCTATCAGTAAGTTTTAGTTTAGAGCAGTGGGAATTATCCACTGAACCTATTTGTAATGATGGAAATGCCAGACAGGGATGCTGTCTCAGTAAAGCCATAGCTGGACAAAAACTTTGTCCATTTGGCTGGAAGAGAGAACAGGGATGCTGTTTCTCTTGAGTTGGAGCAGGGCAGGGATGCTGTCCTATGAGCTCCACACTAGGGCAGGGATGCTGTCCTAAGTGTTGTGAGGCAGTACAGGGTTTCTGCACTAAAGTTTCTCTGGGAGGGTTGGAGGGATGCTCCATGTTAACTAAAATGGTGCTCTTTTTGTCACCAATGTTAGTTATCCCACAGAGAGGTACTTCTACCTCAGGGAGTCCAGCTATGCCAGCTGATGATTCCCTTGGAACAGGTGCCACCCCAGGAGAGGTTTCTCCCACCACAGGAATAGTATCCTGAATGGTAGGGTGGTTAGGGGATACTGTGATACCTTTTTTACCTGTTGCTGGAGAGGGATCCTGAGTTTTCAGGCCTTCTCTCTTTTGCTTTTTCATTTCACTTGAAATGAGAGGGAACAATTCCTCAGGGATGCCCAGCATGGCTGCATGGGCATAAAACTCTACATCAGCCCAACCTGAGGCCTCTAGGTCATTACCTAAGAGACAGTCTACAGGTAAGCTAGGTGATACCACCACCTGCTTAGGGCCAGTAACTCCACCCCAACTAAACTGAATTATAGCTAAGGGAAGAAACTTAGTGGAGTTATGGACATCAATAATCTTATACTGTTGTCCAATGATGTGTTGTTCAGGAGGCACTAGGTTTTCAGTCACCAAAGTGAAACTGGCACCTGTGTCCCTGTAGGCCAAGGCCTCAACACCATTTATTGAAACTGTCTGCCTGTACTTATCCATTGTAAGGGGACAAGCAGCCAGTGTGGCAAGGCCAATGCCACTAGGTGTGACAGAAACTGTCTTGGGACTGATTACATCAGTTTCCACTATGGACCCATAAGTGAACCCAACTACACCCTTTGCTTGACTGTTGCCAGCAGTCCCACCACTAGTACCACTACTGCTAGGGGCACTAGAGCTTGATGTATTAGTGGTGGTAGGCTCAGGAGGTTTACCTGGACAGGACTTATCCCCTGGCCTATGGCCTCTGTTTTTACACACAAAGCACCAAGGCTTTTTAATGTGTGCAGGTTGGGAAGAAGAGGAAGAATTTGTTTTATCCCCACCCTCTGAAGAGTGTTTAAGATTTGAAGTGGGATCTTTGGTTTTACCCTTATCCCCATGCTTATCTTGAGATTTTTCACCATCTTTCTTCTTATGGCCATCTTTGTCACCCCCTGTATGAACTTTTCTGTTCACCCTTGTTCTGACCCATTTGTCTGCCTTCTTTCCCAATTCTTGGGGAGAGGTCAGATCAGAGTCTACCAGGTACTGGTGCAACAAATCAGACACACAATTATTAAGTATATGCTCTCTCAGGATTGTGTTATACAGGCTTTCATAATCAGTAACTTTACTGCCATGTAACCACCCCTCCAAGGCCTTCACTGAATGGTCAATGAAATCAACCCAGTCTTGTGAAGACTCCTTTTTGGTCTCTCTGAACTTTATCCTGTACTGTTCAGTGGTTAAGCCATAACCATCCAGGAGTGCATTCTTAAGAACTTGGAAATTATTAGCATCATTTTCTTTTACAGTAAGGAGCCTATCCCTACCTTTTCCACTAAATGATAGCCATAGGATAGCAGCCCACTGCCTTTGAGGGACATCCTGTACAGCACAGGCCCTCTCAAGTGCAGCAAACCACTTGTTAATGTCATCCCCCTCCTTATAAGGGGGAACTATCTTGTGCAGATTCCTGGAATCATGCTCTTTTGCAGGATGACTATGGGGAATACTGCTGCTGCCACCATGGGTATCTAAACCCATCTTCTGTCTTTCCCTCTCTATTTCTAAAGACTGTCTATCCAAATCCAGCTGTTGCTTCTTGAGCTTCAGTCTGGTTTGTTCCACTCTCAATCTATTGAGCTCCCTTTCTAACAATCTGTCATCAGGGTGGGTGGGAGGGACATTTCTAGATACAGAGGTATGATGGGAATGAACAGAAGGAGACCTGTCCCTTACAGAGGGCACTCTAACAGCTTGGCTACCAGTATAATGTGAGAGCACACCATTAGTATGGTGTGATTCAACCTCTGTACCAACTATGCTAGACTGTCTAGTAATGGGCAGGCTGAGAAGTTTCTTTCCTGAACCTTTTCCTGGGGGAGTCCCTGGATCAGATTGAGAACCATTAGCTACTTTTTCTACAGATTGGGCACTTATGGCTTTATCCTGTACTCTAAGCATATTAATTAACAGTTCTAAAGAAGGATTCTTCCCTACACTCAAACCTCTCTCTATGCAGAGACTCCTTGCCAGCTAAGGTGATCATATGCAAGTTTGGACAGTTCAACATTTTGGCCTGTGCCAGACATTTTTTTTAGAGAGAGTTGAAGTGATAGAAAAAGAGAAAAAAGTTTTCAGAACTTTTTGGAAAGACAGAAAAAACTTTTTAAACTTTTAAGAACTTTTTGAAAGTTTAGAAGTACTTTTCAGCACTTAGAAAAGAGTGAAAAGAGGAAATGCAAAACTTTTTGGCTATGTGTATATACACTGACCTTGTTTTGTATATTTTTCTCTCATGAAAAGTACAATGACAAGAGTGGTAAGTAGTCTCAAGCACTTATCCCACCACTGCACAACCAATGTAGGAGGCTGGACTGGCTTGTAGTGAGTACCAAGGGGTACTTGCACCTTGCACCAGGCCCAGTTATCCCTTATTAGTGTATAGGGTGTCTAGCAGCTTAGGCTGATAGATAATGGTAGCTTAGCAGAGCAGCTTAGGCTGAACTAGGAGACGTGTGAAGCTACTACAGTACCACTTAGTGTCATATGCACAATATCATAAGAAAACACAATACACAGTTATACTAAAAATAAAGGTACTTTATTTTTATGACAATATGCCAAAGTATCTTAGAGTGTACCCTCAGTGAGAGGATAGGAAATATACACAAGATATATATACACAATAGCAAAAATATGCAGTATAGTCTTAGAAAACAGTGCAAACAATGTATAGTTACAATAGGATGCAATGGGGAAACATAGGGATAGGGGCAACACAAACCATATACTCCAGAAGTGGAATGCGAACCACGAATGGACCCCAAACCTATGTGACCTTGTAGAGGGTCGCTGGGACTATTAGAAAATAGTGAGAGTTAGAAAAATACCCCTCCCCAAGACCCTGAAAAGTGAGTGCAAAGTGCACCAAAGTTCCCCTAAGGACAAAATAGTCGTGTTAGAGGGAAAATGCAAGGAAAACACAAATCAGCAATGCAACAACGATGGATTCCTGACTGAGGGTACCTGTGGAACAAGGGGACCAAGTCCAAAAGTCACAAGCAACTCGGAGATGGGCAGATGCCCAAGAAATGCCAGCGGTTGGTGCAAAGAAGCTCTTACTAGGCTGAAGAACTGTGAATACTGCAGGAACGACAAGGGCTAGAGACTTCCCCTTTGGAGAATGGATCCCCCACGCCTTGGAGAGTCGTGCAGAAGTGTTTTCCCGCCGGATGGACGCCAACAAGCCTTGCTACACGCAAATCGTGCGTTTGGCGTTTTTGGACGCTGCTGGGGCCCAGGAGGGACCAGGAGGTCGCAAATTGGACCAGCAAAGAGAGAGGGGACGTCGAGCAAGACAAAGAGCCCTCACTGAAGCAGGTAGCACCCGGAGAAGTGCCAGAAACAGGCACTACGAGGATGCGTGAAACGGTGCTCGCCGAAGTTGCACAAAGGAGTCCCACGTCGCCGGAGACCAACTTAGAAAGTCGTGCAATGCAGGTTAGAGTGCCGTGGACCCAGGCTTGGCTGTGCACGAAGGATTTCCGCCGGAAGTGCACAGGGGCCGGAGTAGCTTGCAAAGTCGCGGTTCCCAGCAATGCAGCCCAGCGAGGTGAGGCAAGGACTTACCTCCACCAAACTTGGGCTGAAGAGTCACTGGACTGTGGGGGTCACTTGGACGGTGTCGCTGGATTCGAGGGACCTCGCTCGTCGTGCTGAGAGGAGACCCAAGGGACCGGTAATGCAGCTTTTTGGTGCCTGCGGTTGCAGGGGGAAGATTCCGTCGACCCACGGGAGATTTCTTCGGAGCTTCTGGTGCAGAGAGGAGGCAGACTACCCCCACAGCATGCACAAGCAGGAAAACAGTCGAGAAGGCGGCAGGATCAGCGTTACAGAGTTGCAGTAGTCGTCTTTGCTACTATGTTGCAGGTTTGCAGGCTTCCAGCGCGGTCAGCGGTCGATTCCTTATCAGAAGGTGAAGAGGGAGATGCAGAGGAACTTGGCTGAGCTCATGCATTCGTTATCTAAAGTTTCCCCAGAGACAGAGACCCTAAATAGCCAGAAAAGAGGGTTTGGCTACCTAGGAGAGAGGAAAGGCTACTAACACCTGAAGGAGCCTATCACAAGGAGTCTCTGACGTCACCTGGTGGCACTGGCCACTCAGAGCAGTCCAGTGGGCCAGCAGCACCTCTGTTTCCAAGATGGCAGAGGTCTGGAGCACACTGGAGGAGCTCTGGACACCTCCCAGGGGAGGTGCAGGTCAGGGGAGTGGTCACTCCCCTTTCCTTTGTCCAGTTTCGCGCCAGAGCAGGGGCTAAGGGGTCCCTGAACCGGTGTAGACTGGCTTATGCAGAATTGGGCACCTCTGTGCCCAACAAAGCATTTCCAGAGGCTGGGGGAGGCTACTCCTCCCCTGCCTTCACACCATTTTCCAAAGGGAGAGGGTGTTACACCCTCTCTCAGAGGAAGTTCTTTGTTCTGCCATCCTGGGCCAGGCCTGGCTGGACCCCAGGAGGGCAGATGCCTGTCTGAGGGGTTGGCAGCAGCAGCAGCTGCAGAGAAACCCCAGGAAGGGCAGTTTGGCAGTACCAGGGTCTGTGCTACAGACCACTGGGATCATGGAATTGTACCAACAATGCCAGGATGGCATAGAGGGGGCAATTCCATGATCATAGACATGTTACATGGCCATATTCGGAGTTACCATGGTGAAGCTACATATAGGTAGTGACCTATATGTAGTGCACGCGTGTAATGGTGTCCCCGCACTCACAAAGTTCAGTGAATTGGCTCTGAACAATGTGGGGGCACCTTGGCTAGTGCCAGGGTGCCCTCACACTAAGTAACTTTGCACCTAACCTTTACCAGGTAAAGGTTAGACATATAGGTGACTTATAAGTTACTTAAGTGCAGTGTAAAATGGCTGTGAAATAACGTGGACGTTATTTCACTCAGGCTGCAGTGGCAGGCCTGTGTAAGAATTGTCAGAGCTCCCTATGGGTGGCAAAAGAAATGCTGCAGCCCATAGGGATCTCCTGGAACCCCAATACCCTGGGTACCTCAGTACCATATACTAGGGAATTATAAGGGTGTTCCAGTAAGCCAATGTAAATTGGTAAAAATGGTCACTAGCCTGTTAGTGACAATTTGAAAGTAATGAGATAGCATAACCACTGAGGTTCTGGTTAGCAGAGCCTCAGTGAGACAGTTAGGCACCACACAGGGAACATATACATGCACACCTATGAGCACTGGGGCCCTGTGTGACAGGGTCCCAGTGACACATACATATAGGCCACAAACCTATGAGCACTGGGGTCCTGACCAGCAGGATCCCAGTGACACATAACAAACACACTGAAAACATGGTGTTTTCACTATGAGCACTGGGGCCTAGCCATCAGGATCCCAGTGAGACAGTGAAAACAGTGACAAACATCCTGACATACACTCACAAACAGGCCAAAAGTGGGGGTAACAAGGCTAGAAAGAGGCTACCTTCTCACAGGTAGGCACTATCAGTGCCAGGGAAAGAAGGAGCGCTCCCCCGCCCCTTCCCCTTCCGAGAGCCCTCCTACACTCTCCCCCTCCCCCTTCCGACCTCCCCCCAACATACACACCTACATGCACAGACATACACACGCATACACACAAGCATACCTACATTCACCCACGCATGCATACATCCATGCACATACACATCCACACACACTGACATGCATACAAGCACATACACATTCACACATCACAACATACATGCACACTCACATCCATTCATGCACACACGCATTCCAAATGCACCACACCCGCATGCATGCACACAGAAACATACACACACACCCCCACACACACACACTCAACACAACCCCCCACACCCCTCCCCTGTCGGAGCACCCGACATACCTGCTTGCAGGAGACGGGACGCGGGGCTGCTGGCAGCAGCAGCGTCCACCAGCAGAACACCGCCAGGCTGTATCACGGATCATGACACAGTCGGCGGCGGTGTACTGGTGCGGCGCTGCTGCTGGCAGGAGCGCCACCTTACCACCGTCCGCCGCCATGACCGTAGCTGGAATTCCACCATCCTTATGGCGGAATTCTGGTTACGGTCCTAATATGGCGGATGGTAGGTAGCCATGGCAACGGTCTTGTGGCGGTCGTCGCCGTGGCGGTAGGTGGCATTTACCACCTGTGTCATAATGAGGGCCTGAGTGTCCTACTGGTGAAACTCCATGGGTTTAAGCCAGAGTGATACTTCTCAAAAAGGGCAGTGAAGGAGCTGTACGGATGTGTGTTGATATGTCACAAGCTAACAAAGTTTTCACAGTGCAGACACACAGCTAAATGATCACACAGCTAAATGGTGCTTGAGTCTTCTCTCACCTTGACCTGAACAATGGATATCATCAATTGAAACTAGAAGAAAATTGCAGGTACATTATTACCTTTTTCTACCCGTATTGGTTTGTTCAGATATAAACAATTACGTTTTGGTGTGTCATCAGCTGCAGAACTTTTTCAGGATGTCATCTGATGTATCATACAACCTGTCATGAACGCTTTGAATTACAGAGACGACATATTGGTCTTCCGAGCTACTCAAAAGGAACATGATAAAGCTTTTACACAAGTGTGTCATTTACTTGTTCATGGAGGTTTCATTTTGAATTTTGAGAAATGTGAATTTCACAAACCAAAACTCAAATTCTTTGGCCATATCTTTTCTGATGAGGTATGATTCTGGATCAAGCTAAAGTACAAGCTTTTTCAGCCACCAATCCCCCACAGGATGTTACCATGTTAGGTTTGTTCCATGCCATGGCCAGTTAATGTTCCAGATAAATAAGTGACTTTGCAACAGTAGGTGCTCCCTTAAGAGACTTAACAAAGAGAAATACTTCATTTTACTGGTCGCAAGCATGTCAACAAAGTTTTAAGAAAATCAAGCATGCAATTGAGAACACCATTGGAAAAGCCTAATTTGATCCGAAGCTTCATACACAGGTTGTTGTTGATGCAAGCCTGGTTGGTTTGAGAATGAACCTTGACCAACACCATAGACACCCAAATGCTCAAAGTCGTATTGTGGCATATGCAAGCAGATGTTTGTCACAAAATGGAAATGCCTTTTCACAACATGAGAAAGAAAGTTTAGCAGTGGTGTGGGCTTGTGAACATTGCCATGCATTCTTATATGAAAAACCTTTAACTTCTGTAACGAATCATCAAGCATTGTTTACCATTGTTGACAATCCAAAAGCCAAGATGCCTCCTAGAATTGAACGATGGGGTTTGTGACTACAGGAATATGACTGCGCTATTGTGCACCAACTAGGTAAAGATCAAAACCCTGCTGACTACTTTTCACAAGTGCCAGTACAGTGTCATGGTATCCCTTCCAAAGCGGCTGAAGCCTACATTAACTTCATCATAAATACACCTGCCACTATTTCTTTAAAACAAATTATTACTGCAACAAGCAAAGACAGTGACATGTTGATACTAAAGGACATTATTGCACGTCAATCCTAGAAACACCACGCTCAACCTTTCACATTTGACAGCGAGTATAAGAAGTTCAACAATGTGAAAGATAAGCTGTCCATTACTCAAGAAGGTACTTTCTCACAAGATTTGAGAAATGGCATACTAGAGAGTCTATGACAACAAGTAATTGAAGTGGCCCATGAGGGACATCATGGAATTGTCACCACAAAATGATCTCTCTGTGCCTGAGTTAGGTTCCCTCAACTTGACGAGAGAGCAGAAGGCCTGTCATCTGTGCAATTTCTTATCTCCCAAAATCACTCAACATACCTTGGACATGTCGGATTTACCAAAACGCATATAGGAGAAAATCGCTATTGATTTCTTTGGTCCTCTTGGCAATGGACATCACCTAAGCTATTCTCTCTTCACAGTTTCAGAGGACATGGTGTTGGTGTTTGGTCATATGTATACACGGAGACACTCACAAATATATTGCAAGTGTGTATATTTGGAGCTCTGACCAAACACCCACATTGTGTCCTTTGAAACTGTGAAGAGAAAAGAGAAACTCTCATGACTGGCACTGGTGATGTAGGGGAAGATGCAGTCAGGGGGCTTTCTACAGTCTCAATTGACCCAGGCTCATCTCTGACATCAGAAATTGGTGAATACATGTAAAAAATTGCATTTTTTGTTTAGCAAGGGGGGTGGATGTAGTGTCTTGTGATTTAGCGCTGACGGAACCCTTTCGGTTCTTGTTGGTCTCCAGAGAACTGTGAAGTAAGTGTTTGGATGTGGTGAATAGATTTCCTGTTTAGAATGTTGAGATGTAATGTCTTGTGAGTTAGGAATAAAGACGTGTAAGACCATGCTCCATGTGTGGTGTATTCATTTTCGACTACCCAAGCTTCAGAGGACCCTACAATAGTGTTATCTCATTTAGTAAGAACTGAGACAAGGAAGACTTGAGGGCATATTTATACTCTGCGCCGGATTTGCGTCAATTTATTTTACGCAAATCCGACGCAAAGCTAACTCCATATTTATACTTTGACGCTAGACCCGTCTAGCGTCAAAATTCTTGGAGTTTGTGTCATTTTTTAGCGTGGACACCTACCTTGCGTTAATGAGATGCAGGGTAGGCGTTTCCACGCTAAAAATGACTCTAAGGCCTTTGCGCCTTATTTAAACTCCTGTGCAAAAATGACGCACGGGAGGGGGCTGGCCTTAAAAAATGACGCACAGCCGCATTTGCGTCATTTTTTAACTCCTGGTCAGGGCAGGCGTTAAGGGATCTGTGGGCTCGGATGGAGCCCAGAGGTGCCCTCCCATGCCCCCAGTGACACCCCCTGCCACCCACGCCCACCCCTGGAGGACACCCAGTTAAGTATAGGTAAGTATATATATTTTTTTTTTCAAGTGGCATAGGGGGGCCTAACTTGGGCACCCCTACATGCCACTGTGCCCAATGGCCATGTCCAGGGGACAGAAGTCCCCTGGGCATGGCCATTGGGCAGTGGGGCATGACTCCTGTCTTTGCTAAGAGTAATTTCCATGGTGGTTGTGCGTCATAAAATGACGCGAGTCAGGTTAGCGTCAAAATTTTTGACTCTGACCTGACTTGCACCATTTTTTGACGCACAACCCCCATAATTCCCTACGCCAGCGCTGCCCGGTTAGCGTCATTTTTTTTTACGCTCACCAGGCACCAGCGCCGGCTAGCGTCATTCCATAAATATGATGCCCGGCTGGCGCATTGGAATGGGGTTAGCCCGCGTTAAATTTTTTGACGCAAAACTGCGTTAGCGCAGTTTTGCGTCAAAAAGTATAAATATGGCCCTTGGAGTGATGAAGATTACCAGTAAGTACCAATATCATTTTCACCCCCATCTGGACTGAAGGTAGTAAAAGCATTGGCAAAGCAGTGAACATGCTCACAGCTGCCATGGCAACCACATGAGGTTGACACGAGTTGTGAGAGCCAACACAGCCTGGGGAGAGCTTATTGGGCAATTGTACACATGTGTAGAGTGAAAGTACAAGACAAATTTCATAGCATATCAGCTTGACTGAGACGGAGGCCTGATTGAAAGGTCTCCCTCAAGAGCAGAAAGCGGTTGACTCTGGAGGAGGGGAAAGTTAAGCTGGCCCCCTATGGTCTGACATTGACTTGAAGTTATAGCAGAAACAGACTGGGGCCCAACGGTTTTTACCTTTCCATTGTAGCTCAATTCCCAGAAGAAGTGTACTTACTTGAGGTATTTATTCATGGGCTAAACTGGAGTGAGTGAGGAAGTGGTTCATGTTCCCGTGAAGGAGGACTTCTTCTATCTCATTAGTGGGATGTATGCAGTGCAAAAGCAGGGTTGAAATATTGGTAGATGCTGGTGATGAACTACCGATTATCTCATGTGAAAATACCTGTTGCGCTCTATCAACACTAGACAATCAGAGTTTTTACACAGACAAGACCGCCGGTAGCACGGAAAATAAACTTGAGATGCCAACCAACAGAGTGGCAACAGTAGAGGCACAGGATACAATGGAGAATAGAATCCACTTGATCAATGCAGTGAAAAGCCTAGAAGCTTTTAACTCTTTTGTGGTTGAAGGTATCAAATTACGAGCTCCTGGACAATCTACAGAGGGGAATCCAGGTGAGCATGCTGGGAGACTGCTCTAGGGTTCAAACATAGGGCCAGATTTATAAAAGGATTCTGTTGCGTCACACAGGGTGATGCAAGGGCAACGCAAGCCTTCAGTGAGATTTACTATGCCACATAGAGCCATCTTGCGGGGGTCTGTGTCAGGGACAGCTTTAGGGTGGTGCAACTACACCTGGCACTGACTTTGGTGTGGGGTGCTGTGTTTAAAAAACACCCATGATGTTAGAAGCACTGAACTTCCTTGTGTGTGCAGCAGTTTTTAGGCAACAATAAACATGTCCAGATAACTCTGGTGATTAATTGTATTTCTGGTGAGAGATAGGAATTTTGTCTCAAGGCAGTTTTTACTCATAAAGTAGCTCAGAGGGATAACGTGCCTGCTGCAAAAAACATATACCATGCAGAACACAAAACTGTTAGTTAACTTTGAGTAGCACTTCAAAAAAATGAAAGGTATGTGAGAGAGGGGCTATGGAGAGATGAGGGAACTGTTTAAGAGTGGTAGTGAGGAAATTAGTGGAGTAGGAGGTCAAGGGAGGGGTGCCAAAAAAGACTGTTGCACCAGGCGCTACCAGGGCTAAAGCCGACCTTTCTCTGCATTGCATAGTAAATCTTGAGTAAAGCAATGCAAATCACTGCCTTGTGTTACTCTGTCCTGGGAAGGCGTTCCATGGGTGGAGCTTGGATGTTTTTTCACATCCACACATGGATTTTGGCACATTCTCAGATTTACTACCAGTAGTAAACGTGGGAAAGCGTCATTCTGCAGTACATGTAAAAAGTGGAAAAAGCGTCTCAGGATTTTTTCTGCAGGGTGTTTCTTCCTAAACAAAAACAATCCTGCCTGCAATGTAGGTGCCTTTGCAAAATGGTGGAAGGCTGCCCGTGTTGGTGCTAGGCTGCACTATGTGCACCAAAGCAGGAAGAGAGCAGTGATGAACTATACTGTATATTGGTAGATATGGTGCACTCCTGCCCCCTCCATGTCACGCAACACAGCAAGTTGTTTTGCTGTATTGCGCTTTGTGTAATCTTTGTAATTCTGGCCCACAGTCCCTAAAAGTGCAACAGTATCCTAATATTGGAGATCTGTTGGGCATGGAGGTGGAAACACTACGACCATTTGTGGGCAGTGCATAAATGTTGCCCCAGAAATCTCAGGGCAACAAATGTTGCACACGATGCACAGTAATGTTGACTCTATAGAGCACCAAACGGAGGGGAGGGACCTTCTTGAGAGCTCTGAATAAAAGGAATAGAGCAATAATGGGTAGTGGCGGAATCTCCTCTTTGTTTCCTGATCTGAGTTCCTAAACTCTAACGAGAAAATGTGCCCTCATGGATGTGAAGAACAGATTGAAAGCAAAGGCATTATTGTACTAGCTGGTTTCTCTATGAGAAAAAAAGGTGTCTTTTGGTAGGAAGAAGTATGTGTGTGCATAACTGAACTCATCAAGGAGCTTTTCAAATAATATTCTGATGATAATATTGTGTGACAGTCAGCAGAATAATGGCGCTTGATAATGTGGTGCTACTGTCCTATGATGGTTAAGGGTCAATTTACAGGTGGAACGGGCTCCTCCTCTGGCAGGGATGTTTTGTTTGATCATATTTCGCAATTTAGTATCAGAAATGTGTCCTCTGTTCTTGTTTCTATGATTTATCCTGTTCTTCACTGGCCTGCTTTGGGTCTGATGAGGTTTATTTGTGAGACCTGAGGCTCTATATCACTTATTGTTCAATTAGAATTTACGTGGATTCTCTATTGCATCAGTGTTATGGACAATGGAGTACATTTCAACAGAGACATGTTGATGGCTCTGATTTCTCATACCTCCCAGCTAAGACCTGGAACGAGCTCTTCAACACCACAGAACCTCCCAGTCCCTCATGGGATTCCAAAGAAACCTAAAGACATGGCTCTTCCAGATGAAACAGCCATGATCTCCTCCTCCCCGTAAAGCTGGCCCTGCAGAGTACCTGGATATCCTCACAGTTGATCAGTGGACCTCTGGAAATCCATATTGGAATTTAAAATAATCCTTCCTCACTCAGATTATTATCACCTTATATGGGTCCTGCCCTGACTTTCTAGGCTCCTGGAATAGTAGTCTGTGCCCAACAGCAGCACTTTACTTAATTAGGCCTGCCTTAGTTACCAGCCAATTAAGATTCTACTTCAATCAAAGCACTAAGACCGCTCTGAGTTCTGGTCAACACTGATTGGGATCTACATCTCCACAGGCTATTCTTCCCGACCTGGCAGCATCCTTTCACGGTCATTCACAGCATTCATTTTCGATTGAGTCAAGTTTTAGCTTTCAGGGCTTGAATTATTCTTAGCCAACCGTGATCAGCTTATCAGTGTATCAAACTAGTCACCTTCATCTCATTGATCGCCATAGTCATCTGTGGTGTACCACAGAGCACATCTACATTATGGTTATACTTACATATCTGTCTCTACTAGTAGTCTTCCAGGTGACCAGGTGTGTATCCTTCCATTGACCACAAAAAGGCCTCAAGAGTCCCTGTCAGCCTAGACTACAGTGATTCCTTATATGCCAGTTCAACTGAACAATGTTTTACCTGCCCCGAGATAGTGCTAAATGTTGCCACTCACCTCTTTGTAGGACTAAAAACGAGGCACGATTGCCACTGCTACGCGCCTGCGCATGCTTTCATTTAAACTCGGATAATACTCAAACATTTTGTTTTACATACAAACGCCTAGACAGTAGCACCGTTCCTACTTTAACTGTGAAATAATTATAAACCTGCCAAATCTCTAAGAATGCCACATTTCAAAGATCGCAAAGATAGAAGCTTTGTCGATCTCACCCAGCCTTGACCTCGTCTGCAAGAACCCAAAAGCCAAGCCTCTTGTATCAGTTGCCTCATCCTAGCCTCAGGCCTTTAGCCTGATGATTACAACTCTCTTCAGGCACTAAGGAGATAAAGTTGACAATGTGTGCAAAATGCATATGAAATATGCTCAAATTAGCGAATAATAGTCACATTTTTATTTTTAGTCTTTTAAAGTGCTTATTCTGCCTCACAACGGTATCAAACCACTTTTGCTGGAAAAAGTCCTGAGTGTCTTAACATTGCTACCTACCCCTCAGCAATTACAGTACAACCAGAATGGCAGCGTCCATAAAATAATGATGGGCTATGCAAAACAAGATCACCATTTTCCCTACTCATGTTTTTAACACAAGGACCAGACGAGGCTTAAAATCTATTCATTGAATTCCTATTTAGGGAAGATGTCAATTTAGGTTAATCTGTTTTATAAATATATGTGAGCATCTCAAGATAGATACCGTATGGCCATACACATGAGGTGACTTACACTCTGGATCTCCACTCAGATGACTGAACTTTACCAGACATCCAGGCTTGCTTGACGTTTCTTATCCGGCTCACACCTCAAGAACAATTGCTCAGATGTATTGTACCCCATGTTCGATTATTCTCCATTTTGTTAGCTCCTTAAAACATGTCTTCTTACCTAATTTTTCGAATCCTTTGTATTTTCTAACTTTTATCAAGAAGAAACACAGTGAATTGTTTTGGGTGTTTTGCAACAGCCACAAATGAACAAATAAACATTATAAACTTAAACATCCCCTTACACCATGTCAAGGTACATCAGCCACGGCAAGCAAAAGGTGTTAAGAAAGGGCCTGGCGAATCGGTAGAACCACTTTCCACAGCTTTGCCTTGTTGCCAGGAGTGTAGCAGATCACTTTATGGAAATGCAGTAGCTATAGGACAGCTTGCCGACGGGCTTTTGCACAAGGCCCTGCAAACCACAGTGCCTTCCCTTCATCTCCAGTCATGAAATCTCAAGAGGTGGTAACTTCCAGTAGGAATTGGAACAGAGGCAGAAAACAAAGGTTTTGCTCATTCTACATTCTGTATTTAAAAATACAAATTGTATCTAGGAATTTTCAATGGACTGCTTTTCGTGTAGTATGTCATAATTTTCAGAAACCAGTGTTGGGGCCAGCATGTAGAAAAAGGACTACCTAGACACATGTCATAATTGAAAGAGAATTTAGGGGCATATTTATACTCCGTTTGCGCCGAATTTGCGTCGTTTTTTTCGACGCAAATTCGACGCAAAACTAACTCCATATTTATACTTTGGCGTTAGACGCGTCTAGCGCCAAAGTTCATGGAGTTAGCATCATTTTTTTGCGTGAACACCTTCCTTGCGTTAATGATATGCAAGGTAGGCGTTCCCGTCTTAAAAAATGACTCCGATGCTATTGCGTCGGATTTATACTCCCGGGCAAAAATGACGCCCGGGAGTGGGCGGGTCTAAAAAAACAGCATTTGCGCCGGATTTTAGCGCCTGGGTCAGGGCAGGCGTTAAGGGACCTGTGGGCTCATAATGAGCCCAGAGGTGCCCTCCCCTACCCCCAGGGACACCCCCTGCCACCCTTGCCCACCCCAGGAGGACACCCAAGGCTGGAGGGACCCACCCCAGGGACATTAAGGTAAGTCCAGGTAAGTATATATATTTTTTTTTTTTGTGGCATAGGGGGGCCTGATTTGTGCCCCCCTACATGCCACTATGCCCAATGACCATGCCCAGGGGACAGAAGTCCCCTGGGCATGGCCATTGGGCAAGGGGGCATGACTCCTGTCTTTGCTAAGACAGGAGTCATTTCAATGGGGGATGGGTGTCGTAAAAAAATGGCGCAAATCAGGGTTGAGGCGATTTTTTTGCCTCAGCCTGACTTGAACCATTTCTGGACGCCCATACGCCATTTTCCCCCTACGCCGGCGCTGCCTGGTGTACGTCGTTTTTTTTAACGCACACCAGACAGCGCCGGCGGCTAACGCCGCCTAACGTCATTCAATAAATACGGCGCCCGCATGGCGCTTCAGAATGGCGTTAGCCGGCGCTAATTTTTTTGACGCAAAACTGCGTTGGCGCAGTTTTGCGTCAAAAAGTATAAATATGGGCCTTAGGACCTTATGCACTTGCGTAGGCTGACAAGAACCTTAAGGATAATCTATGTTTTTATCAGGGCTAAATCAGTGCAAGCACATATATGTATTCTACAACCGGGAAGGACAAAGTTCACTCGGAGACTTGTTGGATAGAGGCAGGTTCTGTAAGGTAAGCACAGGAACGTTTATGACCAGTCAATACCCCTTAAAATTTTAGGTTTATGAAAGAGTCTCTATACAAATGCAGTAAAATAGCTTCCGTTACTTTCAAGGCTTTTCCACCCCAGTATTTGGCCCTTTTTTAGATATTTGGAGCACTGTGCTCTTAGGTATTAGTAACTTTTTTACACAAAAGATATCTAAGCCAAATGTGCGTACTCTTTTTCCCACATCTTGGGGGAGCAAAGGGTCTAAATGTTTTGTGATTACCTCTGGAAGTAACCTTGAAAATAGCCAAAATATAGCAAAAAGTTTTTTGTTGGAAAATGGGAAAAAGTACTGTGCAAGTAAGCGCATATTATTTTAATAAACACCCAGCTTTCAGGAGCACACAAAGTTGTAAATGAAAAACAATTGTTACCACAGTTTTGCTTTTTTCTAACTGGTAGTCCATTTTTCTCAGTTGCAACTTACTTGCAGTTTGTGGTGGGAACAACTTTGAAATTCATCAGTGAACCCAGAAAGCTATATCTATATATATCTGAAAACTAAGCAACATTTTGAATTCAGCATGTGGTCATTTGTGTAGATTGCTCATGGTTCTAGAAAAATTAGTTATTCAAAAAATAATGAAAAGAAGTAGGAAAAATAGCAATTGATGACATTTTTATCTGTAATTTTTTTGCCCCGATGATCGTTTTATAAAATGTGCATCCCATTACATCCATCAGACCCCTCTTGTCATAGGGATGTATAGAGTTTGTTGACTAGCCAAAAATAAACAAAACCTAGGGCCAACAACTGAGCTGCAGCTTGTAATGATGCTTTATTGTGTAAAGGCAATGCAGCAACCCATATGGTTAAATCCACCAAATAAAAAATGGGCATGAGTGAAGCCCATGTATTTTTGAAATGTGCACAAATTATTGAGTTTATGAATAGTGGGTAGTTATATACCTCAGAATGTAGGGTTACCCATACTATCGTGTTATTCAGAGAGCAACTTACAAAACGTGATTTTTCATGCACAGTAACTTACATTGGAAAACCAATAATGGTGAGAAATTCAATTCATAGTAACAAATGCTATATTATTCTATGTTGCTACACTTCTGATAAACCGCTACCCCACCTCTGTGGGAGGGTTGATTGTCCACGACGCAACAAATGCCAAAATGCAAAGTGGAGACATATACATTTCTTTTACCTAGGCAGCGCATGCGTCGTCTCTTCAGGACATGCTACTATCTACTTTGTGGAGTAAGTGCAGGCCCATTGCTGCAAATTGCCTCACATAAATGAGTGTTTTTAACTGGTCACTTACTTGTGTTTGTCCCTACTTTCATTGCTTGGTTTCCTCCCATGGAGACTGCCCCTGTTACATGTAGGCTTACTTTGTTCTTTAATGTATGTGTTTGTAAGCGCACTATTTTTTTCTTTGGTTTGGCTCATTTTCAGGTTCAGAATGGTGACAGAGACGCTGCTGTCAAAATGGAATGCAAGTTCAGCACCAGCCAGCACTTCCCACTTAGCGTGGCACCGATTCACGGCCGCCGCTCTTCAATGTAATCAAGTACTTCCCTCAAGGCACACGTTCACGGCCGCAATGTTTTTTTAAATTTATGCACATGCTTCGCGCAAAGTTATTTTGATATATTTATGCGTTTTGGGGATGCTCAGACGGGGCACCTTCATGGCTGTGCCCTTCCTGCACATGCTTCGAGTGATGTTATTTTTATTTATTTATGCTGTTTAGGGTTGCTCAGCATGGCACCTTTTTCATGGCGGCCACATATTCTTTGCTCTTTTGGCCCCTTGCTCAGTTCTGCAGGCCTCCAGCACTCCAGAATCTGCACCCGAACCCAGGAGCGCACAGGTGGGGCCCCAGGATACCATCTGCATGGGGCCGGCTGCCAGAACTCATCACTGAGGCAGCCATCTGACTTGGTGACTAGGCTACGCCCCCCCTCTGTTTTGCTTTACTAATAAGTCTTCTTTTTATTTTAATTTGCCTCTTGCAGCTTCATACCTTCTACTTTTACTCATTTTTCTTGTTTCCCCTCCCATCCACCACCACTCCTAATTGCTGTTCCTGCCCTCCACTCTTCCCTGCTGTCCTTGCTTGCACATACACTCACCTCGTCTCAGTTTCTTATACCCTTCCCTCCCAGCAGTGCTTCCGTCTCTACCCTAACATCACCCGCCCCTGCTTCTTCTACCCTTCCCTCCGGCCTCAAGTCCCTACTTCTTCTCCCTCATACCAACAGAAGGAAAAAAAAGCAATATGAAGCTGCTAGTGCTGGGCACTTCATCGTGCTTTTTTCACACATCCCATTATCCACCAGTGCCTGCCCCTCCCCATACCCACCTCCACCCAATTGCCAAAGCCAATAGCACGCCCATTCACGAGACCTATTGGCTTTGCCAATGCTTGTTGAAAACTAGGCACCTAAGGGAGTCCAGGATGGTGTGTTGCATGGGTCCCACAACCTTTTCTTACCTACAAGTAGTGCCTAAACTGGAGCTCTGGCCTAGTTGTATGAGGTTTGGCTTTTCAGCCCCTCGGTCCCCAAACTTATTTCAATGTGCCAGTGCTCGAAAGTGAAAGTCCAGGTTATTGTAGCCCCACACAACCCTACGTAACATATTTGATGGTGTGGTGTTTTCTAGGTTAATACCAGTCCCTTAAATGGGTCAGGAACAAAGTGGTAATTGAAACCCATTTTGTTCTTTAGAATATCACACACAGGTACTGCACTAAGAATTGACACTTTGGGCCAAATCTACAAGAAAGTGGTGCATCAGTTCCAATGCCACACTTTTATTTTGCGCCTGATACTGCCACCTAACAACACCATGGTAGCGCCGTATTTACAATATGGCACACCAGGGCACTCGTTTCCACAATAGCGTAATAATTTATGGCGCTATTGTGTTTTTTTGCTGGATTTGCACCATAAATTATGGTGCTAGTGCGGCAAAGTACTAGGGAGGCTCATTGGTAATTATGGGCACGTCCATTTCTCTGTCCTGGGGAGTGCAAGGCCACAGTCTCTCAGGTGGGTGGCTTGCCCACTTGTTCTGGAGGAGGCTCCATGCCCATTTATCTGTCCTGGCGAGTGGAAGGCCACAGTCTCTGGACTGGGTGACTTTCCCACTGGTTCCAGAGGGGTCCCCTCATACAGCAGCCCCTGGAGGGTGGTCTACATGGCTTCCGCTGGTGGAGATGGCTACAGTATGGTGGCAGATGGATTTGCCTCCTAGGCAGCCTCTGCAGGTGGTGATGGCTGCAGTGTTGTGGCAGATGGAGGTGCTTCCTAGGCAGCCTCTGCAGGTGGTGATGGCTGCACTTCCTCAGCTGGCGGTGGGGGCCTTGTGAGCGCTGGTGGTGGTGGAGGTGTCATCCTGACAGCCTCCGCTGGAGTGGAGGGCTTCGTCCTCTCCATGACATGGGGCTTGGATTCCTTACCCCTTCATGGCAGGTTGTACGTGGTCCTTAGCCTTCCGGGCTGGAGTCGAGGTCTTCTTCCCGTTCAAAGCAGGAGGTGCAGGCTCCTTCCCATTCTTGCCTGGAGGTCCAGGCTCCTTCCCCTTCTTGCCTGGCGGTGCAGACTCCGTCCCCTTCTTGGCTGGAGGTGCAGACTCCTTCCCCTTCTTGGCTGGAGGTGTGGTACCCTTCCCACCACGACTAGGTGGTGCCACCACTGTCCCTGTGGACTGTTTGGCTGAGGTGCTGGGCCGGGTCATTGGGACCCTTCTCTTATGGGCAGGACTGGGAGGAGGGAGGGGGAGGGAAGAGGTCAAGTTGGGCAAGGAAAAGCTTCTTAGGGATGGTGGGGTGGGAGGAGTAATGGGAGTAGAGGTTGAGGGAGTGGTTGCAGAAGGTGTATGTCTGCTTGATTTGGGTGCAGGTGCATGAGCAGTATGTTGATGTGAAGTGGATGGCTGTTGGGTGTGTGAGTGCTTGCGTTTGTGTTCTTTAGGAGAGTGAACAGACAAGGTGGGAGAGTACACAGAGGACGCGTGCATGGATGTTGTGGAGGTGTCTGCTAGTGAGGTGTGTATGCTGCTTGGTGTGGTGATGCTGGTGGTGGATGTTGATGTAGTGCATGCAGGTGTGAGTGTGGACGTGACTGGGAGGGAGGTGGAGGAGGAGGAGGGGTAGACAGTAGAGGCAGTGGATGTTGTGTCTGCAATTGTCTGGTGTTTGCGTGAGTGCTTGTGGGATGAAGTGTGGTGCTTGTGTTTGCCTGTGGCACTCTTGGGTGTTGTCCTGTGTGCATGCTTGTCAGTATGTGTGCCTGGGATGGTTTGGGGTTGAGGACAATGGGACTGGGAAGTGGTAGTTGGAGGAGGGACGGTAGAATCAGGGACAATGGCTGCGATCAGAGAGGAGGCCAGAGCCTGAATCGATCTCTGCTGGCCCACCAATCCACCGTGAATGCCCTCCAGGAATGCATTGCATTGCTGCATCTGGGATGCCAACCCCTGGATGGTATTCACAATGGTTGATTACCCTACAGAGGTGGATCTCAGGAGATCAATAGCCTCCTCACTCAGGGCAGCAGGGCTCATTGGGGCAGGACCTGAGGTGCCTGGGGCGAAGGAGATGCCCACCCTCTTGTCTAGCGTGCACGGGCAACTCGCTTAGGGGCTACTAACACATAACTTGGGTGAACACTGGGAGACAGTGAATGCGGAACCCACCACACATCAAATATTACACGTCCTCTTGACACTAGGAGATGATTCCCACTGCATCACTAAATTGTACCGAGCCCAACAGGAGGGGGCGCTTGACCCAATACAACCTTTAAGAGAGAGATGGGAAAGATCCCTGGAAAGTGAAATAACAGACCGCGAGTGGAATAGAGTACCAGCGCACTCCAAGGAGGTCTCTAGAAACTCGAGTCTGAGATATACCCAATACAATTACACTCATAGGACGTACCTCACACCACACCGCTTATTCTTAATGTATGGGGGGGAAGCCAAGACATGTCCCAGGTGCAGCAACGTAGATGCAGATTTTGACCACATGGTATGGCGCTGCCCAGAAATACAACAGGGCTGGGGTGGTGTGCTGGCAGATCTAACGAGAGTGATTGAAAGGGAATTGTCCTTTTCACCCTCTGTGTGTCTCCTGGGTATTAGAACAGGACTGCCACGTGGGAAAGTGAAGAGTCGATTCATAAATCTAGCTTTGGTCCTATATAGAAAATTGATAGCAAAGGAATGGAAGTCCTCTGGGCCCCCCACGCTCACGGAATGGAGGGGTGAGGTGGAGAAATGGTCCAGAGCTGAATTGCAGGTATTAAAAAAAGAGGAAGAACGTGGAATTCGCCAAACACTCATTGCCCCAGCCTGGGAGGAGATATTGACGAAATGGGAGAGGACAGTAAAGGGAGGAGATCTACCCATAGAGGGAGTAATTTAGGAGCTGAAGAGGGGACAGCAATGGAAGAAAACAGGGACACAGCACACACACTGGAATAGGATGAATCTGAAACCCTCACCCCAAACAAGTAATAAGAGGGAAACAACCACAGGCACCGGAATAAAGTCCAGGAGCACAAGTGGAGCGATTAATGATAAGTAAAGTTGGGCATGACATGAAAGAGAAATAGTTTTAATTAGGACGAATAACACAAAGAACTCCACCTAATCCTGAGAAGAGAAGGAAAAGAGACTAACCCCAAATGAGCAACTGCCGATCCACTTGGATACCATCACATTATTAGTTGAATTTACAAGTTAGTTTGAGGCTGTCCAAGAATGAAGGGAAAACCAAAAGACTAAGGATGTGGCTTTGATTTACTTCACAGAAAGGTACACGAAGAATACTAGACCTGAATTAAGAACGCCAGAAAGTGAAATAATGTCGCATCAAGTTGTGAAATGCGTTATAGAACTTTGCAATGATCTGAAATAACGATGTACGAAATAGCCAATTCAGTAAGATATAAAGTACATTTGTCACAGCAAAATGTTAATAAAAAAATATTTCAAGTCAAATGTGTCACAGATTAGATTGGCACATACCTCACCATTAACACTGTCCCATTACATAAGTGCACCAAGTATACTGAAGTTGTGGTTCCATTGTTCCTGTCGAGGCGGGGCAACTCACCTGAAAAGCAGGATGTCTGCAGGGGCGATGGTATGCCCCCGACCTCCTGGAACACCTTTCGGCACTTCCTGGTGGACACAGAAACCCTGGCAGGTGTACCAAAAGGAAAGGGGGAGTGGAAGAGAAAGAGACAAAACACTGCCACATCTTGCCGGTCCAGCCAGGCACCCGGTATCTTCGGGGGCAGGTCGTTGTTGACAGAGTGATAGTAGAGTTAGTGCACTCAACTTCCTTGAAACTGAATCTCTCTTTCTGATATGGGCACGGGAGCGGTAGAAGAACACCGGTTTGCTCCAGCACTTTTCTTGGTTAATAATAACTGTTGGCACAATTACTAACACTCCATTACCAAAAAACCCCAACTGAGTACAATAACAATAAGTACTGCAATACTATGGCTGGCTTCACAGAGATTCACTGTTGCACACTAAAATTAGAACTGTGGTTGCACTTACCATGCTCAAGAAAGACAAACAAGGGCATTGATTATATCACATTTAACTTTCCTGCATGCATAGGGTTAAACTAAAAGGAACAAAAACAATCCAAGAAATACAAATGTCCACTCTGGGTTCAAACAGTTAGGGTGGCACAATTTTGGTTTGGTTTCACTGTGTGTGTGAAAAACCCTTCAAAAAGCAAATTCCTCAAACCTGAAACACAGACATGAATGACACAATTTAAATCCAAGAGTTATGCTATTAGAGTAAGAAAAGTCATGTAAATGCTCTTTTAAAATTGCAGTGTCACTTTTTGTAGTACTTGAGCTCAAGCAGATTTCCTGAAGCACATTTAGGCAATTAACTACAATAATAACATAGTATGTTCAGAAATGCATTTGTCTCTTTAAGATAAGCACTCTGCCAAAATACGAGGTCTGAAATACACCTCACTTAGCTGCAGTTTTTTCCGGAGTGCTGGACGAATGCCTGGCGTCAGCTGGTACAGGAAGGAAGAAAAGAATTGCCTAAAAAGTCCTCAATACAAGGATGACAGCAGGGGTTGGACTGCCAAGTCAGGTGCTGAGATCAGGAAGAAAAACAAAGTTAAGCAGGGAGGAATGCTTCACTCTGTTATTTATAGCCAATCAGGAAAGCAGTTGAGTTTCCACATGTGGATGAGTCACCACACCCAATTAGAAGCACATGTCTACACCTGCTCACATTAGCAAACAAGCATTAGTAAAACAAGCATTGATAAAACCAATTGTGTAACACAGCACATTATGTTTACTTAGAAACATGAAGGTTTAACCAAGAACAGAGATATGATTTAACCCTAATCCCGGGGATGCTGACGGATAACACAGGAGGCACCTTGGTGATTCCTGGAAGTTCCAATTGTGACAGCCTACTCACTCTTGTGTCCCTTAGATACCTACAGCTGAGGATGAATAGGAGGTGGAGACATACCCCTGTGTACAGACTCGCTGTGGATTTAGCTACATTGGAGGACAGGCACATTATCCTCACCTATAGACTGGACAGGGCCACAATCACAGAACTAAGTCCCTGATTGGAGCCAGACCTGATCTCATCTATCTGTCATCCGACTGGGATCCCCCCTCTTGTGCAAGTGCTATCAGTGCTCCATTTCTTGGCAACAGGTTCTTTCCAAGTGACAGTGGGCTTCGTAGCAGGAATGTCACAGCCAATGTTCTCAATTGTGCTGGCAAGAGTGTTGTCTGCCCTGGTAAAACACATGTGCAGCTACATTTCTTTACCCCGGGTGGAAGAATTGGCCACTATGAAGGCCGGATTTTATGCAATGGGACATATCCTCAATATTATTGGGGCGATTGATGGTACACATATTGCGTTTCTCTCCCCCGCCAGAATGAACAGGTGTTCAGGAATCGTAAGAGTTTCCACTCACTGAATGTGCAGATGGTGTGCCTAGCAGACCAGTAAATTTCTCACGTCAATGCTGAGTATCCTGGGTCAGTGCATGATGCTTTTGTTCTGAGGAATAGCAGCATTCCAAATGTGATGACCCAACTACAGAGGCACAGGGTGTAGCTAATAGGTGAGCCTTGGTCCCCACCCACTGTATGTTAGTGTATGCCTTCTGGTGTTAACCCCATAGGATTGAGTGAGGCTAAATGCTGTCGCTCAATACTTGCAGTTTACTCTGGCTACCCAAACCTATTGTGGCTGCTGACCCCTGTGAGTAATGTCAGGACAGGAGCTGAGGAACGTTATAAAGAGGCACATGAGCGAACCAGACAGATCATCGAGAGAACCTTCGGCCTCCTGAAGGCCAGGTTCGGGTGCCTCCATCTGACAGGTGGATCCCTGTGCTACTCACCCGAGAAGGTCTGCTAGATAGCAGTAGCATGCTGCTTGTTGCACAACTTGGACCTCAGATGCCATGTACCTTTTCTGCAGGAGGAGGAGAATGGAGATGCCCCTGTGGCAGCAGTAGACCCTGAGGACAGTGAGGATGAAGCGGCTGAGGCTGAGGATGAGGACAACAGAACAACAGTTATCCGTCAGTACTTCCAATGACACACAGGTGAGACAGTACAACTGCACATTCCTATGACTATTGGTGTATTCTGGGTGGCTGTAGCATGATGGCATTAACTTCCTTTGCATCTCAACTTACTGTCACCTATGGTTTGTCATTTTACAGATGTTGGTGATATAACAACTGTGTACTGATGTGCTGACTACAGCCAGCTACAGGTCATTATTTCTATGCTCTCACAGTGTACAGCTAATTTGCACTAGATGTGACTGTTTCCATAAATACACATTTTCAATACATAAAACAGTAGTAGTCAAGTTGTGTTCAAGGGTGTTTATTGTAGTGCTAATAAACTGAGGGGAATGTTTAATGGAATGGGGTGATGATGGAGGAAAGTCCAGGGTATTGTTCCAGTTTGTTTGTAGCACAGGTGCAGTGTCTAAGGGGCCATAGGAAGGGGAGCACACGCAGTTCAAAGTGGACAGGGTGACTTAGTGGGACACAAGAGGGTCAATCAGTCTAATTTCTTGGTGGTGGTCTGGGCAAGTGCCTCTGGCTTCTGTCTGGTTCACAGAGAATGCTCGCAGGGAATGTTCACAGGAAGAGGAGGATGATTCAATCAATCAATCAAAAAACTGTCTTAAACGCACTACTCACCCAGTAGGGTCTTAAGGTGCTGGGGGGGGGGGGGTTCAGGTTACTGCTCGAAAACCATGTATTGAGGTGTTTTCTGAAGGTTAGGAGGTCCTGGGTCTTGCATAGGTTGGTGGGGAGGGAGTTCCAGGTCTTGGCGGCGAGGTGGGAGAAGGATCTGCCACCTGAGGTGGTACATTGGATGCGGGGGACTGTAGCGAGGGCGATGTCAGCGGAGCGGAGCTGTCGAGTTGGTTTGTAGAAGTTGATTTGTTCATTGAGGTAGGCTGGTCTGGTGTCATGGAGGGCTTTGTGAGCGTGGACAAGGATTTTGAAGATGATCCTTTTGTTGATGGGCAGCCAGTTTAGGGATCTGAGGTGGGCGGAGATATGTTTGTGGCGGGGGAGGTTGAGGATGAGACGTGCGCCTGCGTTCTGGATTCGCTGGAGTTTTCTCTGAAGCTTGGCTGTGGTCCCTGCCTAGAGGGCTTTGCCGTAGTCCATTCTACTGCTTATGAGGGCGTGAGTGACCGTTCCTCTTGTTTCTAAAGGAATCCATTTGAAAGTCTTGCATAGCATGCAAAGGGTGTTGAAGCAGGAGGATGATATGGCGTTGATTTGCTGAGGCATGGAGAGAGATGAGTCCAGTATGATGCCAAGATTGCGTGCGTGGGTGGTGGGTGTTGGGGGTGGTCCAAGGGTGGTGGGCCACCAAGAGTCGTTTCATGCTGTCTTGTTGGGGCTGAAGATGATGATCTCGTTTTTTTCTGAGTTCAATTTGAGGTGGCTTGCTGTCATCCAGTTTTTTGAGAAGAGCGTTGACTTCGGCGTGTTTCCAAATATCTGGGAAGGTTGCGGTCTCAAAGGAACTGTTGATGACGGCCCGGAGCTGGGGAGCGATGATTTGGCTGGCCTTGTTGAAGATGTGGTGGGGGCAAGGGTCTGTTGGGGAGCCTGAGTAGATGGCGCTCATGGTTTTGCCGATTTCTTCGTCGTTGGTGGGAGTCCAGGTATTCAGTAGGATGGTGCGGCAGGGTGTAGTGGTGTTGGTTGTATCGGTAGTGGTGATGGTGGGTGATGACGATGTGAAGCTGTTGTGTATGTCTGCGATCTTGCAGTGGAAGTAGTTGGAGAGGGAGTTGCAGAGGTCTTGGGAGTGTGGAGGGTCGATGGTGCAGGTTTTGGGTTTGGTGAGTTCTTTGATGATGGCAAAAAGTTTCTTGCTGTTGTGTGTGTTGTTGTCTATGCGTTCTTTGTAGAAGGATCGTTTGGAGGTCCAGATGAGTTGGTGATGTTTGCGCATGGCTGATTTGAGGGCGGAGAAGTTGCTCGCTGAGGGTTCTTGGCACCAGGCTTTCTCAATTTTTTGGCATTCTCATTTGGAAGACTGAAGTTCTGTGGTGAATCAGTGGGCAGTCTTGATGGTGCGGTGTTGTTTATTTTGAATGGGGGCGAGGGAGTCTGCGCCTGTTTCTAGCCATCATGTGAGGTTGAGGGCGTTGGGGTCGTTGGTATTGGGAGGTGGGGCTTGTGCGAGGTTGGAGATAAGTTGTTCTTTGGAGATCTTGTTCCACTTGCGGTAGGGAGTAGGATGTTGTTGGTGGTGGGTGGGGGGTTTCAGGAAGGAGAAATGGACACAGTGGTGGTCAGTCCAGTGGAGTTCGGTGGTGTGAGTGAAGGCGATGTGGCTGCTGGAGGTGAAGATGGCATCTAGCGTGTGTCCGGCTGAGTGGGTGGGTGAGGTGACCAGTTGCTTGAGGTCGAGGTTTGCGAGGTTGTCCAGCAGGGCCGTGGAGGTGCAGACGTGGGTGCTTTCCAGGTGAAAGTTAAGGTCACCAAGGAGTAGGTAGTCTATGGAGGTGAGAGCGTGGGAGCTGATAGTGTCGGCGATGGTGTCACAGAATGGGGGGTGGGGTCCTGGTGGTCTGTTTATGAGGGTTCCTCTTAGGGTGGTGTTGGCAATGATGTGTACCTGAAAGTGTAGGTGCTCTGCGTTGTCTAGGGTGTCGTTGGTGTTGGTTGAAATCTTGATGGAGTTTTTGTATATTATGGCCATTCCTCCTCCTGGTTTGTTGGTGCGGTCTCTACGGGTGATTTTGTATCCTTCTGGGATGGCTATGGCGATGTCAGGTGATTGGGGGGTTTGCTGTTGTTGTGGTGCTTGTTGGTGTTGGTGTTGGTATGAGTGCAAGAGAAGTGGCATGAGTGGCATGTGAAAGGTCCGTGTGTGTGTGTCTGGGGTTGGCCTGGGCGCAGGCGGTGTGCCGGCCTGGGTTGAGAGCAAGGAGCTCTGTGGAGGAGTAGTGGCGCATGGGGGGGCCGGAGGAGCGTGGACCAGGGGGACGGGCGCTGGGTGTGGTCCAGGGACGGGTGCAGACGGACTTGCCTCACTGTGATCTCAGCAGCTAGGGCCCCATCCAGAGCTAGTGGGAGGGGGAGGTCTGTGGTGTCAGACCAAGAGGAAGCAGAACTTGGCCTCGGGGAAAAGGAACCTTAGGCTCAGGTAGCCCTCATAGCTTTGGAGGCAGAGAAGTTGGCCCTAGAGAAGGAGAAGTGGGCAGAAATTGAACAGAGAGATGGTGGGAGCAACAGAGAATTTGAGGTGTCCATGGGTGGGGGGGTTTGTCCCTGCTTATGTAGAGGGGGGTGACCTAGACAAGTGGCTGGGGGCCTTGAAGAGGGCCCTCCAGGTGAGAAGGGTTAAGCCCCAATACTGGGGTTCACTTCTACAGGAGTTGGTCCCCAACTCTGGGAGGGATAGGCTTCTGACCTTACGTGGGGAGGAGGCAGATTCATACCCTGGAATTAAGAGTTGCTTAGCCAAGAAGTTTGGTCTCACCCTAGAGCAGTACAGGATGAAGTCCAGGGACACCCAAAAGGTCACTACTCAGTCTTGGGGTGATTTTGTAGACATCTCACTTAAGGCACTAGAGGCCTGGATTCATGGTAACAAAGTAAATACTGATGAGGGGCTATACAATTTGATCATGAGAGAGCACATCTTGACCAGTTGAATTCAAGAGAGGGTACACCAGCATCTAGTGGTCTCTAAACTGACCAGTCCCAGAGAGCTGGGGGAGGCAGCTGATGAGTGGTTGAGAACCAGGTTGGTTGGAGACTCCAAAAAGGGGGTAGGGGGTCAGGTCCCCACAAATTTAAGGAGGGAGGTGGTAAGCCGACCACAGAGACTCCCTCTGTACCCTGGAACCCTAAGAAGGAGGCGAGTAAATTGCACTCCCACTCTGACAAGCAGAGGCAGGGAGACCCAGGGTTGAAAAAGCTCTTGGACAGTAAGGCTTGCTTTGACTGTCAGCAGACAGGTCACTTCAGGGGAGATGCAGCCTGTCCAAAATAAATGGTGAACACTGGGCTGTCCAGTGTAGCCATGGAGGAGTACTCCTCAGATGATGAGATCCTCAAAGCCTTGGGCTGGGAGACAGGACCAGATGGTAAGCTGGTGATCCCTGAGGGTGGGAGTAGGCACTTTCACCCCATTCTGGTGAATGGGATCCCTACCACTGGCCTGAGAGACACCTGTGCCAGTCATACCATAGTGAGTGACCGGTTAGTGACCCCAGACATGTATGTCCCAGGGGAGATTTGGAAAGTCAGGATAGCCACAGGGGAGGTCACCGCCAAACCTGTAACCATAGTGCCCCTAGAGAGGAAAGGTATCCTTGACTGATTTAGGGCTGTAGTCAGTGCTGACCTCCCCCTTGATTGTATCCTGGGCAATGACTTCCCAGAAGTGAGTCTGGTCCCAGATGGGGCAGTCACCCAGGGCGCCCCCCCAACCCAAAGTCCTGGGGAGCCAGTCCCTACAGTTAGGAGACAGGGATCCCCAAAAAAAGGAAAGAAGAAAAGGAAGGGTAGGCCACTTTTAAAGAGAGGTCCAGGGAGCCAACGGCCTTCTGCTCCAGTATGGGGGAAGCCCAGAGTTGGCACTGGTGGGGCTTCACCTGACCCTAACTAAGTCCTGAGTAGTCAGGGAGGTGTGCAGCTGCAGGTTGTTGCCCCCGCACTGACAGAAGGGAGAGTGGAAGGAGGGTGTCTGCCACAGGAGGTAGTAGCCCCCCACTCTAGGCAGCAAGAGGGGTGACAGGACCCTACAGTTGCCCCTAAAGCAGTTCACCCACCTGTCAGTGGAGAGCTTAGGGTGTGGTTCTGGGTGCTGACAAGTGCTGGGTGCTGGCCTTCATGGCATTGGCATAGGAGGCACTTGGCCTGGGAGGCGGACCCCAGGGCCAAAAGCAAAGTAGGCCCCCTGACCCTGTTGTTCATGGTGGGGTTCCTCAAGTGTTGGGTGACCTTTTTGGGTAAGGTAACTATTGCCCTAGCAAAGTTAGGGATGGGGGAGGTGGGCACCTCACTACCCAAGTTGGCAGAGAGAGAGAGGAGGAAGACCCCCCTAGAGGGAACTTTCAGTTAAGATGGGTCCTTTCACTGTTGGGATGGGTTCACTACCCAGAGGGAGTGACCAGGACAGGAGGATGTAAGGCAGAGTAGGCCCTGAAAAGGGCCAGCCAGTTTTTTTCACTGTCTTCCTCGCTTAACAAGCCAGGAAGACTCTCCCAGGGTTGGGCTGACTCTCCTGGGCGTGTGGGCTGGGGAGGCTTGTGTGAAAAAACAGGGCTGATTGCAGAGGCCCTCTGTCTTTTTGCCCCCATTTTTCACTTTTTGCTGGTGTTGTCCTGACTTTGATGCTGCCCTGGGTACTGCTAACCAGTCCCAGGGCCTGTGCTGTGTATAAAATGAGCATGCAAATTAGGCTAATTATCATTGGCTAAGTCAACCTGTCTCTAAGCCCCTAGCATATGGTAGGGCATGAAGGTTTAGGAACCCCAGCATAGGTGGTGCCCCCATAGGTGCACTGCTGAGGTGGCCAGTGTCATTTTAAAAGCAAGCCTGCCTTGATGGCTGCTTTTAAATTAAAGTTACATGCAAGTTCGACTTTGGAATTAAAAGTAGTTCCAAAGACTTAAACAACCTTATTTTTACACATAAGTCACCCCTAAGGTGTGTCCTATGTGACCCTAGGGCTGGGTACCATATAAGTATAAGCAGGGACCTTATAAAAATAGTTTTATAAGCCCTGGTGAGGTAAAACAGCCACATTTGTTTTTCCCTCATTGTAGGGAATGCCCTCCATAGGCTAGAATGGGGTGACTTTATTTTAATTTATGAAGTCCCCTTAAGTATCAGATACCTTAAGTTTGGTATCAAATTACTTGTTATAATAAATCCCACAACTTACAATTGTTGGATTTAATATATCTTGTTCAGGTAAAGAGTTTTAAACTTTACCTGAAAAGCTGCCAACTTCAGCCCTGCAGTGTTTTGATGGTTTGATCTGATTGGCCAGCCTTATGAGGTGTGAAGTGGCCTGGCTCAACACATATAGATGTGCCTGGGGGAGGAGATCTTCCCTCACTAGAAAGGGAAGCAGGAAGGGGTAAGGGCTGCCAAACTGGTCCTCAAAGCCAGGGAAGGACATTTGGAGCAACCCTCCCTCACATCCAGCAAACCCAGACAATTAGGCACCGCCTTGATTAGATTAGGAGAGGGCAGGAGAAGGGTGTGTTTAAGAGTTATAGCCACACCTGTGGGTGGGGTCATAGGATATTGTGAGAAGGTAGCCTCTTTCTAGCCTTGTTACCCCCACTTTTGGCCTGTTTGTGAGTGTATGTCAGGGTGTTTGTCACTGTTTTCACTGTCTCACTGGGATCCTGATAGCCAGGCCTCAGTGCTCATAGTGAAAACACCATGTTTTCAGTATGGTTGTTATGTGTCACTGGGATCCTGCTGGTCAGGACCCCAGTGCTCATAGGTTTGTGGCCTATATGTATGTGTCACTGGGACCCTGTCACACAGGGCCCCAGTGCTCATAGGTGTGCATGTGTATGTTCCCTGTGTGGTGCCTAACTGTCTCACTGAGGCTCTGCTAACCAGAACCTCAGTGGTTATGCTCTCTCATTACTTTCAAATTGTCACTGACAGGCTAGTGACCATTTTTACCAATTTACATTGGCTTACTGGAACACCCTTATAATTCCCTAGTATATGGTACTGAGGTACCCAGGGTATTGGGGTTCCAGGAGATCCCTATGGGCTGCAGCATTTCTTTTGCCACCCATAGGGAGCTCTGACAATTCTTACACAGGCCTGCCACTGCAGCCTGAGTGAAATAACGTCCACGTTATTTCACAGCCATTTTACACTGCACTTAAGTAACTTATAAGTCACCTATATGTCTAACCTTTACCTGGTAAAGGTTAGGTGCAAAGTTACTTAGTGTGAGGGCACCCTGGCACTAGCCAAGGTGCCCCCACATTGTTCAGAGCCAATTCACTGAACTTTGTGAGTGCGGGGACACCATTACACGCGTGCACTACATATAGGTCACTACCTATATGTAGCTTCACCATGGTAACTCCGAATATGGCCATGTAACATGTCTATGATCATGGAATTGCCCCCTCTATGCCATCCTGGCATTGTTGGTACAATTCCATGATCCCAGTGGTCTGTAGCACAGACCCTGGTACTGCCAGATTGCCCTTCCTGGGGTTTCACTGCAGCTGCTGCTGCTGCCAACCCCTCAGACAGGCAGCTGCCCTCCTGGGGTCCAGCCAGGCCTGGCCCAGGATGGCAGAACAAAGAACTTCCTCTGAGAGAGGGTGTGACACCCTCTCCCTTTGGAAAATGGTGTGAAGGCAGGGGAGGAGTAGCCTCCCCCAGCCTCTGGAAATGCTTTGTTGGGCAGAGATGTGCCCAATTCTGCATAAGCCAGTCTACACCGGTTCAGGGACCCCTTAGCCCCTGCTCTGGCGCGAAACTGGACAAAGGAAAGGGGAGTGACCACTCCCCTGACCTGCACCTCCCCTGGGAGGTGTCCAGAGCTCCTCCAGTGTGCTCCAGACCTCTGCCATCTTGGAAACAGAGGTGCTGCTGGCACACTGGACTGCTCTGAGTGGCCAGTGCCACCAGGTGACGTCAGAGACTCCTGCTGATAGGCTCCTTCAGGTGTTAGTAGCCTTTCCTCTCTCCTAGGTAGCCAAACCCTCTTTTCTGGCTATTTAGGGTCTCTGTCTCTGGGGAAACTTTAGATAACGAATGCATGAGCTCAGCCGAGTTCCTCTGCATCTCCCTCTTCACCTTCTGATAAGGAATCGACCGCTGACCGCGCTGGAAGCCTGCAAACCTGCAACATAGTAGCAAAGACGACTACTGCAACTCTGTAACGCTGATCCTGCCGCCTTCTCGACTGTTTTCCTGCTTGTGCATGCTGTGGGGGTAGTCCGCCTCCTCTCTGCACCAGAAGCTCCGAAGAAATCTCCCGTGGGTCGACGGAATCTTCCCCCTGCAACCGCAGGCACCAAAAAGCTGCATTACCGGTCCCTTGGGTCTCCTCTCAGCACGACGAGCGAGGTCCCTCGAATCCAGCGACACCGTCCAAGTGACCCCCACAGTCCAGTGACTCTTCAGCCCAAGTTTGGTGGAGGTAAGTCCTTGCCTCACCTCGCTGGGCTGCATTGCTGGGAACCGCGACTTTGCAGCTACTCCGGCCCCTGTGCACTTCCGGCGGAAATCCTTTGTGCACAGCCAAGCCTGGGTCCACGGCACTCTAACCTGCATTGCACGACTTTCTAAGTTGGTCTCCGGCGACGTGGGACTCCTTTGTGCAACTTCGGCGAGCACCGTTTCACGCATCCTCGTAGTGCCTGTTTCTGGCACTTTTCCGGGTGCTACCTGCTTCAGTGAGGGCTCTTTGTCTTGCTCGACGTCCCTTCTCTCTTCAGGTCCAATTTGCGACCTCCTGGTCCCTCCTGGGCCCCAGCAGCGTCCAAAAACGCCAAACGCACGATTTGCGTGTAGCAAGGCTTGTTGGCGTCCATCCGGCGGGAAAACACTTCTGCACAACTCTCCAAGGAGTGGGGGACCCATCCTCCGAAGGGAAAGTCTCTAGCCCTTGTCGTTCCTGCAGTATTCACAGTTCTTCAGCCTAGTAAGAGCTTCTTTGCACCAACCGCTGGCATTTCTTGGGCATCTGCCCATCTCCGAGTTGCTTGTGACTTTTGGACTTGGTCCCCTTGTTCCACAGGTACCCTCAGTCAGGAATCCATCGTTGTTGCATTGCTGATTTGTGTTTTCCTTGCATTTTCCCTCTAACACGACTATTTTGTCCTTAGGGGAACTTTAGTGCACTTTGCACTCACTTTTCAGGGTCTTGGGGAGGGTTATTTTTCTAACTCTCACTATTTTCTAATAGTCCCAGCGACCCTCTACAAGGTCACATAGGTTTGGGGTCCATTCGTGGTTCGCATTCCACTTTTGGAGTATATGGTTTGTGTTGCCCCTATCCCTATGTTTCCCCATTGCATCCTATTGTAACTATACATTGTTTGCACTGTTTTCTAAGACTATACTGCATATTTTTGCTATTGTGTATATATATCTTGTGTATATTTCCTATCCTCTCACTGAGGGTACACTCTAAGATACTTTGGCATATTGTCATAAAAATAAAGTACCTTTATTTTTAGTATAACTGTGTATTGTGTTTTCTTATGATATTGTGCATATGACACTAAGTGGTACTGTAGTAGCTTCACACGTCTCCTAGTTCAGCCTAAGCTGCTCTGCTAAGCTACCATTATCTATCAGCCTAAGCTGCTAGACACCCTATACACTAATAAGGGATAACTGGGCCTGGTGCAAGGTGCAAGTACCCCTTGGTACTCACTACAAGCCAGTCCAGCCTCCTACATTGGTTGTGCAGTGGTGGGATAAGTGCTTGAGACTACTTACCACTCTTGTCATTGTACTTTTCATAAGAGAAAAATATACAAAACAAGGTCAGTGTATATACACATAGCCAAAAAGTTTTGCATTTCCTCTTTTCACTCTTTTCTAAGTGCTGAAAAGTACTTCTAAACTTTCCAAAAATTCTTAAAAGTTTAAAAAGTTTTTTCTGTCTTTCCAAAAAGTTCTGAAAACTTTTTTTTCTTTTTCTATCACTTTAACTCTCTCAAAAAAATGTCTGGCACAGGCCAAAATGTTGAACTGTCCAAACTTGCATATGATCACCTTAGCTGGAAAGGAGCAAGGAGTCTCTGCATAGAGAGAGGTTTGAGTGTAGGGAAGAATCCTTCCTTAGAACTGTTAATTAATATGCTTAGAGTACAGGATAAGGCCATAAGTGCCCAATCTGTAGAAAAAGTAGCTAATGGTTCTCAATCTGATCCAGGGACTCCCCCAGGAAAAGGTTCAGGAAAGAAACTTCTCAGCCTGCCCATTACTAGACAGTCTAGCATAGTTGGTACAGAGGTTGAATCACACCATACTGATGATGTGATCTCACATTATGCTGGTAGCCAAGCTGTTAGGGTGCCCTCTGTAAGGGACAGGTCTCCTTCTGTTCATTCCCATCATACCTCTGTATCTAGAAATGTCCCTCCCACCCACCCTGATGACAGATTGTTAGAAAGGGAGCTAAATAGATTGAGAGTGGAACAAACCAGACTGAAGCTCAAGAAGCAACAGCTGGACTTGGATAGACAGTCTTTAGAAATAGAGAGGGAAAGACAGAAGTTGGGTTTAGATACCCATGGTGGCAGCAGCAGTATTCCCCATAGTCATCCTGCAAAAGAGCATGATTCCAGGAATCTGCACAAGATAGTTCCCCCTTATAAGGAGGGGGATGACATTAACAAGTGGTTTGCTGCACTTGAGAGGGCCTGTGCTGTACAGGATGTCCCTCAAAGGCAGTGGGCTGCTATCCTATGGCTATCATTTAGTGGAAAGGGTAGGGATAGACTCCTTACTGTGAAAGAAAGTGATGCCAATAATTTTACAGTTCTTAAGAATGCACTCCTGGATGGTTATGGCTTAACCACTGAACAGTACAGGATAAAGTTCAGAGAGACCAAAAAGGAGTCTTCACAAGACTGGGTTGATTTCATTGACCATTCAGTGAAGGCCTTGGAGGGGTGGTTACATGGCAGTAAAGTTACTGATTATGAAAGCCTGTATAACACAATCCTGAGAGAGCATATACGTAATAATTGTGTGTCGGATTTGTTGCACCAGTACCTGGTAGACTCTGATCTGACCTCTCCCCAAGAATTGGGAAAGAAGGCAGACAAATGGGTCAGAACAAGGGTGAACAGAAAAGTTCATACAGGGGGTGACAAAGATGGCAATAAGAAGAAAGATGGTGAAAAATCTCAAGATAAGCATGGGGATAAGGGTAAAACCAAAGATCCCACTTCAAATCTTAAACACTCTCCAGAGGGTGGGGATAAAACAAATTCTTCCTCTTCTTCCCAACCTGCACACATTAAAAAGCCTTGGTGCTTTGTGTGTAAAAATAGAGGCCATAGGCCAGGGGATAAGTCCTGTCCAGGTAAACCCCCTGAGCCTACCACCACTAATACATCAAGCTCTAGTGCCCCTAGCAGTAGTGGTACTAGTGGTGGGACTGCTGGCAACAGTCAAGCAAAGGGTGTAGTTGGGTTCACTTATGGGTTCATAGTGGAAACTGATGTAATCAGTCCCAAGACAGTTTCTGTCACACCTAGTGGCATTGGCCTTGCCACACTGGCTGCTTGTCCCCTTACAATGGATAAGTACAGGCAGACAGTTTCAATAAATGGTGTTGAGGCCTTGGCCTACAGGGACACAGGTGCCAGTTTCACTTTGGTGACTGAAAACCTAGTGCACCCTGATCAACACATCATTGGACAACAGTATAAGATTATTGATGTCCATAACTCCACTAAGTTTCTTCCCTTAGCTATAATTCAGTTTAGTTGGGGTGGAGTTACTGGCCCTAAGCAGGTGGTGGTATCACCTAGCTTACCTGTAGACTGTCTCTTAGGTAATGACCTAGAGGCCTCAGGTTGGGCTGATGTAGAGTTTTATGCCCATGCAGCCATGCTGGGCATCCCTGAGGAATTGTTCCCTCTCATTTCAAGTGAAATGAAAAAGCAAAGGAGAGAAGGCCTGAAAACTCAGGATCCCTCTCCATCAACAGGTAAAAAGGGTATCACAGTATCCCCTAACCACCCTACCATTCAGGATACTATTCCTGTGGTGGGAGAAACCTCTCCTGGGGTGGCACCTGTTCCAAGGGAATCATCAGCTCGCAAAGCTGGACTCCCTGAGGTGGAAGTACCTCTCTGTGGGATAACTAACATTGGTGAGAAAAACAGCACCATTTTAGTTAACATGGAGCATCCCTCCAACCCTCCCAGAGAAACTTTAGTGCAGAAACCCTGCAGTACCTCACAACACTTAGGACAGCATCCCTGCCCTAGTGTGGAGCTCATAGGACAGCATCCCTGCCCTGCTCCAACTCAAGAGAAACAGCATCCCTGTTCTCTCTTCCAGCCAGATGGACAAAGTGTTTGCCCAGCTATGGCTTTTCTGAGACAGCATCCCTGTCTGGCATTTCCATCACTACAAATAGGTTCAGTGGACAATTCCCACTGCTCTAACCTAAAACTTACTGATAGAAACTCTGAAAATACATCTTCACATTGTTGCTTAGCTAAAAAACTTCAAACAGGGTGGTTTACATCCCCACAGGGAAGTAACCATATAGTGGATGATAAAGGGAGTAACCAGTCTATTGCAGAGCTACTCTCTACTTATCACCACTTAGACAATAAAGTCTCAACTGGCCAAGGTTAGCCTTATTGTCCTTCGTTTGGGGGGGGGGTTGTGTGAGAAGGTAGCCTCTTTCTAGCCTTGTTACCCCCACTTTTGGCCTGTTTGTGAGTGTATGTCAGGGTGTTTGTCACTGTTTTCACTGTCTCACTGGGATCCTGATAGCCAGGCCTCAGTGCTCATAGTGAAAACACCATGTTTTCAGTATGGTTGTTATGTGTCACTGGGATCCTGCTGGTCAGGACCCCAGTGCTCATAGGTTTGTGGCCTATATGTATGTGTCACTGGGACCCTGTCACACAGGGCCCCAGTGCTCATAGGTGTGCATGTGTATGTTCCCTGTGTGGTGCCTAACTGTCTCACTGAGGCTCTGCTAACCAGAACCTCAGTGGTTATGCTCTCTCATTACTTTCAAATTGTCACTGACAGGCTAGTGACCATTTTTACCAATTTACATTGGCTTACTGGAACACCCTTATAATTCCCTAGTATATGGTACTGAGGTACCCAGGGTATTGGGGTTCCAGGAGATCCCTATGGGCTGCAGCATTTCTTTTGCCACCCATAGGGAGCTCTGACAATTCTTACACAGGCCTGCCACTGCAGCCTGAGTGAAATAACGTCCACGTTATTTCACAGCCATTTTACACTGCACTTAAGTAACTTATAAGTCACCTATATGTCTAACCTTTACCTGGTAAAGGTTAGGTGCAAAGTTACTTAGTGTGAGGGCACCCTGGCACTAGCCAAGGTGCCCCCACATTGTTCAGAGCCAATTCACTGAACTTTGTGAGTGCGGGGACACCATTACACGCGTGCACTACATATAGGTCACTACCTATATGTAGCTTCACCATGGTAACTCCGAATATGGCCATGTAACATGTCTATGATCATGGAATTGCCCCCTCTATGCCATCCTGGCATTGTTGGTACAATTCCATGATCCCAGTGGTCTGTAGCACAGACCCTGGTACTGCCAGACTGCCCTTCCTGGGGTTTCACTGCAGCTGCTGCTGCTGCCAACCCCTCAGACAGGCAGCTGCCCTCCTGGGGTCCAGCCAGGCCTGGCCCAGGATGGCAGAACAAAGAACTTCCTCTGAGAGAGGGTGTGACACCCTCTCCCTTTGGAAAATGGTGTGAAGGCAGGGGAGGAGTAGCCTCCCCCAGCCTCTGGAAATGCTTTGTTGGGCACAGATGTGCCCAATTCTGCATAAGCCAGTCTACACCGGTTCAGGGACCCCTTAGCCCCTGCTCTGGCGCGAAACTGGACAAAGGAAAGGGGAGTGACCACTCCCCTGACCTGCACCTCCCCTGGGAGGTGTCCAGAGCTCCTCCAGTGTGCTCCAGACCTCTGCCATCTTGGAAACAGAGGTGCTGCTGGCACACTGGACTGCTCTGAGTGGCCAGTGCCACCAGGTGACGTCAGAGACTCCTGCTGATAGGCTCCTTCAGGTGTTAGTAGCCTTTCCTCTCTCCTAGTTAGCCAAACCCTCTTTTCTGGCTATTTAGGGTCTCTGTCTCTGGGGCAACTTTAGATAACGAATGCATGAGCTCAGCCGAGTTCCTCTGCATCTCCCTCTTCACCTTCTGATAAGGAATCGACCGCTGACCGCCCTGGAAGCCTGCAAACCTGCAACATAGTAGCAAAGACGACTACTGCAACTCTGTAACGCTGATCCTGCCGCCTTCTCGACTGTTTTCCTGCTTGTGCATGCTGTGGGGGTAGTCCGCCTCCTCTCTGCACCAGAAGCTCCGAAGAAATCTCCCGTGGGTCGACGGAATCTTCCCCCTGCAACCGCAGGCACCAAAAAGCTGCATTACCGGTCCCTTGGGTCTCCTCTCAGCACGACGAGCGAGGTCCCTCGAATCCAGCGACACCGTCCAAGTGACCCCCACAGTCCAGTGACTCTTCAGCCCAAGTTTGGTGGAGGTAAGTCCTTGCCTCACCTCGCTGGGCTGCATTGCTGGGAACCGCGACTTTGCAGCTACTCCGGCCCCTGTGCACTTCCGGCGGAAATCCTTTGTGCACAGCCAAGCCTGGGTCCACGGCACTCTAACCTGCATTGCACGACTTTCTAAGTTGGTCTCCGGCGACGTGGGACTCCTTTGTGCAACTTCGGCGAGCACCGTTTCACGCATCCTCGTAGTGCCTGTTTCTGGCACTTCTCCGGGTGCTACCTGCTTCAGTGAGGGCTCTTTGTCTTGCTCGACGTCCCCTCTCTCTTCAGGTCCAATTTGCGACCTCCTGGTCCCTCCTGGGCCCCAGCAGCGTCCAAAAACGCCAAACGCACGATTTGCGTGTAGCAAGGCTTGTTGGCGTCCATCCGGCGGGAAAATACTTCTGCACGACTCTCCAAGGCGTGGGGGACCCATCCTCCGAAGGGAAAGTCTCTAGCCCTTGTCGTTCCTGCAGTATTCACAGTTCTTCAGCCTAGTAAGAGCTTCTTTGCACCAACCGCTGGCATTTCTTGGGCATCTGCCCATCTCCGAGTTGCTTGTGACTTTTGGACTTGGTCCCCTTGTTCCACAGGTACCCTCAGTCAGGAATCCATCGTTGTTGCATTGCTGATTTGTGTTTTCCTTGCATTTTCCCTCTAACACGACTATTTTGTCCTTAGGGGAACTTTAGTGCACTTTGCACTCACTTTTCAGGGTCTTGGGGAGGGTTATTTTTCTAACACTCACTATTTTCTAATAGTCCCAGCGACCCTCTACAAGGTCACATAGGTTTGGGGTCCATTCGTGGTTCGCATTCCACTTTTGGAGTATATGGTTTGTGTTGCCCCTATCTCTATGTTTCCCCATTGCATCCTATTGTAACTATACATTGTTTGCACTGTTTTCTAAGACTATACTGCATATTTTTGCTATTGTGTATATATATCTTGTGTATATTTCCTATCCTCTCACTGAGGGTACACTCTAAGATACTTTGGCATATTGTCATAAAAATAAAGTACCTTTATTTTTAGTATAACTGTGTATTGTGTTTTCTTATGATATTGTGCATATGACACTAAGTGGTACTGTAGTAGCTTCACACGTCTCCTAGTTCAGCCTAAGCTTCTCTGCTAAGCTACCATTATCTATCAGCCTAAGCTGCTAGACACCCTATACACTAATAAGGGATAACTGGGCCTGGTGCAAGGTGCAAGTACCCCTTGGTACTCACTACAAGCCAGTCCAGCCTCCTACAGATATAACCTCCAAAAATCAGTTTCAGCCATGATGGACTTTTAAGGAATGTTGCTCCCTGGGATTGATTTTTGCCACACTTCCCAGGAAGTGGTCATCACCGGGGGGAAGGACCCTGCATCCGATTGGAGAACCAGGACCCCCCTGTTTTTCACCCAGGAGCAAGGATAAAACTGGCAGACCTGCACCCACACCTGAGACCCCTACCAGATTCCAACAAGGAAGAACTACAGAAGAAAAAGGACTGCCCTGCTGGACCCCTGACCTGCACCTGGGCACTGCACTCTGGAGGACTGCACCAGCTTTACACTTGGGCTTCACCACAAGAAGGACTTTGCCTGGCTTTAACTGGTTCAAGGAGGGACTCCCTGTTTGCTACAGGTGAACAATTGCTAACCAGAGTCCCCTGCACCAACTCCTGAAGAAAGTGAGCAGCTGACCACTGTCCAGTGGCCAAAAAGGAGTTTGCACCAGGTGCATTCTGGAAGTTGTAGTCCGCACCCCTCAAGGAGGATCTCAGAGGTTCTGGAACCTTGGGGTGAGTTGTGAACCTGATAAGAACGTTAAAGAAACATCTGGGAGAAGATCCAGAAGTTTGGAGAACTTTTGGAAAAAAGCTCCATAAAATGACCGACCCACCGCAGCAAATCTAGCCGGCTTGCCTCACCTGCGACCCAGCCAGACTTGCAGGTTCGTCCCATTGAAGAAAATCTCTGAAAAAGTGACTAACTCTGAACGTAGGAAGTTGACCAGGACCTCCCAGGCAGTGTATCCGTAGAGGGCTCCAGAGATGTCGGATAAAGATTCAGGTTTGCCTCGGTTGAAGGATTTTCATCTAAAAAAAACAACTAAGTCCGAAGGTAAAAATCTCCACCGAGGGCTACTGTGACCCATTTTCGAGGAAGAGTTCCAGGAGGTCGGATTGGACTGTTGATTTGGTCCCGCTGAAGAAAATCCCCAGAAAAACGACTAAGTCCAAAGGTAAACGTTTTACCGAGAGCCTCCCGTGAGCTGTAGCCGAGCAAGGCTCCATCGCAGTCGGCCTCAAACGTTGACTTTGCCCCGGTCGAGGTGCGACCAGATGACCAGATTGGCGCTATTCGTTTCTAGGTGCTAAAAGCATGAATTCCTCAAAAATGTATATCTCCAGTTCCCCTTATCCGATTTTAATTGTATTGGTGTCATTTTAGAAATAAAAATATAATCCATTTTTCTATTGGTGTTGGATTTTTATTGTGTTTTGTGTTATTTACTATTTTGTGATTTTCAAATGCTTTACACATATGTCTCCTGAGTTAAGCCTTGTCACTTGTTGCCAAGCTACTAAGGGTTGAGCTGGGTTTAATTTATGGAGACCTAAGTGGAGGTTAGTGGCCTATTGCTAAGTGTGCATACTTACCTGCCCTTACCAATAACCCATTTTCCAACACCTCTTAAGTGCTTGAGAGTCCCGATCTCTGTAACTATCTGTTAGTGCCCGAACAGTCGAGGCCAAGGGACTGCCACTGTAGCTCCTTGGGTGAACATATGGTACTGCATTTAAACAGCATGGGATTTAAAGCTCTGAATGGCCGTCTGCTGCAAGACACTCCCCCGAGTTGGATGAGACCTGATGGGCAGAGATGTTCCTATTTGCATTACACCATCTGTATTGTGAAAAAGTTCGACTTCATTAAAGAAAGTTTGATATCCATTCAGCTTGTGAGTGATCATCGCCACCAGACCATAGTTATAAAATCTCGCCTTTATCACCATGCTATGGCTCAGGTTGTGGGTGGTGGCGCATGTATTGAGACTTTAAAGTGTATAAAATGGAGCCCCTCCATTAGTGGCGCAGCAATGGCTGAATGTGTTAACTACTTAGACTCTGTGGTGGCAGGCAGTGTGTCTCCAACTAATCTATGGGCTAATTTTGACTCCTTCTTATGGTCAAGACTTCATAAACCTGCAAATAATTCTATTTCAACTATGTGGTTTTCTATTTCAAGGGAGACTCAGGAGTTAAAGAAATCCCGGAATAAAGCTGCCAGGACAGCTAGAAAGAGCCATGGTTCAAAGGCCTTACTGATTAAGTTTAAGGAATTGCAGGAAGACTATAGGAAGGACATTTATGAAGAGAAACAGAGACGCTCTGACCTTTTTTGGGCAAAGCTTATCAGTGCCAGTAAGGACTCTAATTCATGAAAAATGTGGTCCCTTATTAATAAATAAACAAATGGTCAAAGGGTCAAAGTAAGTTTTGTGGTGTTAACATCTCAGAGGATTAATGGTCTTCCTTTTTGGTCAGACATTTTTCTCTAAGCATGCCTGAAGAAAACTTGACAGGCCTGGGGGTGCAGACCTTAATAGTCCCATCAATCAAATTCCTGCTTCAGTCATTGGAGCCCACTTACCTTCAATCAGAAGCTATGACTTTTTCTTTGCATTGTCTTTGTCACATTACCTAAAAGGCAAAATGAGATGGGGCTCTGGGTCTCAGTGACCTTCCACAGGTGCTGTTCAAACAGGATATAACGTTTTGGGCAGGTCACCTTGTGAACCTCTTTAACTACTGTGCCATGTCTTCAAGAAGTCCTGAGTCTAGGCGTGGTGCTATAGCTCACCCATTACATAAAGGGGGCTCAAGGTCAGATCCAGCCAATTATAGGCTGAAAGCACTGCTTGATAATGAGGCTAGGTACTATGCTAGCCATCTGTTAGAAGATCTGCGATCCTGGGCTGAGTCGAACGGGTTAATTCCAATATGGCAAACAGGGTTTTCTGCTGTATCAAGCACATCTACCAATTTATTAGCTCTATCTATGTTGATGGATAAGGCAATATTATCAGGTTCTGTTTTGCACTAATGTTTTGTGGATTTTAAGGCAGCATTCAACCGGGTCCCCAGGGGTTCTTTTTAGGCCAAATTACAAAACTGGGGAATTCCATTTGTGTCCTGGGACCCATAATTGAGTTACACTGACACCTGGGTCTACATTAAAGTTGGTTATGGCCGCTCACTCTCTAGGAAAATTTCCACATTTTGTGGTGTGAAGCAGGGATGTGTTCTTGCTCCCTTGCTTTTTATTGTGTTTATTGCAGACCTGTCATCTGCTCTTGAGGCTGTTAATTCTCATCCTCCCAAGATTGGTGGTCTTCGGATTAGTCACCTGCTTTATGCTTATGATCTGGCAATGTTCAGCAATACTAGGGTAGGCCTACAGCGGCTGCTTAACCAACTTGCACTTCATACAGCTTTAAACTATTTGAAAGTAAATCTGTTAAAAGCAAAAGTGTTTCCTTTGGTAGGAAAAGGCTTTTGGAAAGCATCTGGTATTATAGGAGCAAAAAACTTATTTCAGACCATTGTTATAAATACTTAGGGGTGCATTTTGATGCCAGGGGTAGCTTTGTTAGGCAGAGGAAGGAGGGTGAAGTAAAAGCCGTGGCTCTGCAGGTGTCTCTTTCAAAATTATTTAAAACTCTTAGGGGGGGGCAAAAAATGTTTCCCACTATTGAAAGTCATGAGATCAACGATCACACCCTCATTGACCTATTGCCAGGAAGTCATGTTGGATAGAGGTACATGTTTGTTAAATAGGTTGGTCACTAAGATATATAACAGGGTTTTTTATTTAACACAATCTTCACCCCTGCGCAAGTTCAGCTTGAATTTGGCCTTTTAGATCAGGGGGCAGTAGGTGAGGGTGCCTTTTTGAAAATATGTCATAAGCTACAGAGGGCAAAAATGGGTAGTCTGGAGTCAGTTTTATGGCTCGAAAATTAGTGGGACTGAGGCAAAAAGGTCACACTCCCATTTTGCAGCTGATTGCAAATGGTTATTGGAAGTTGAGGATCTTTGGGCTAATAATCCATCACAGTCACTTTTTAAATTTGGTGTTCAGCTATGGTCTTTCCACTCAGATCAAGCTCTCTTTGCCAAACGTAAACATGCCTGGGCGGTGATTAATAAGTACCAGCCATCCAACCCAGCTGTCTATCTCTCCTGCTCTTATGGCATGAAAGAGAAATTCATGGCCTTTAAGATGGGTGATTGGGCTTTCTTGAAGCATTTACCCACTTGACTGCTCCACCCTGGGGAGGGTGTAATGTGTAGGGGTTGCGGTAGCTGGGAACAATCTTTCAAACATGTGGTCTGTCTGTGACCAGCTTTGTGGAAGGAACCTACAACCTTGATGCGGAATAAGTTGAATGAACTGGGGGTCTGCTCCTGCTGGCAGGCCATCATAATGTCCTTGGAACCAGATAATATGATGTTGAATGTTTTGTTGACCAAATGTATTAATGTTGCTCAGGTCAAGTTTGCTAAGGGCTCTGAGAGCAGTGACTAATGGCGTATGAAAACTTTTCTTGCTCTTGCAGGCTCTGAACCAATTTTGCAAAGTTGTTGAGTTTTTCGTTTTTTATCGTTCGCATCATATTGGTGGCTGCTATTCTATGATGGCTTAATCAAAGCACGCAAGCACTTTAAGGATTTATGCAGTCGTCTGCTCTATGTTTAAGCACTAGTATTTGAACGTGTCTATCGCTCATGGGTAGGTTGTATGACATGTAGAGTGGCACTTTATGGACTCATGAAGTTGTTTTAGTAACTATTATGTGCAACTTGTATTTTGTAGTTTGGATCTCTTGCTGTTATTGGAATGTACCTATTTGATGCAAATGTATTTCCTTTTCAGCTGATAATTTTTTGTCGTTTTTTTAAATAGGATTTAATGCAATCTATTTTTTTTGTGACTACAATGTCTGATATTGGCATTGTGTTTTATTGGTAACATTGGGTTTTCAATCTGTCTATGCTTTAAGAAGTGGGTGTGTGTAGGAAACTGGCTCCTTGTTTGCAGTACCCCCCACTTTGTGCCTGATATCTGATGCTAACCTAACTAAGGGGGTTATTACAACTTTGGAGGAGGTGGTAATCTGTCCCAAAAGTGACGGTAAAGTGACGGATATACCACAAGCCGTATTACGAGTCCATTATATCCTATGGAACTCGTAATACGGCTGGTGGTATATCCATCACTTTACCGTCACTTTTGGGACGGATTAACACCTCCTCCAAAGTTGTAATAACCCCCTAAGTGTATGTTAGGATCCTGTTAACCAGCCCCAGCATCTGTGTTCTTTCCCTAAAACTGTACCATTGTACCCACAATTGCCACAACCCTGGCACACAGTTAAGTCCCTTGTAAATGGTACCCATGGTACCAAGGGCCCTGTGGCCAGGGAAGGTCCCCAAGGGCTACAGTCTGTATTATGCCACCCAGGGGGACCCTCACCAAGCACATGCACATTGTGTGTGCTGGTGGTGAGAAAAAGTCAAAGTCAACATGGCAACCCTCTCAGGATGCCATGCCCACAAACCACTGCCTATGGCATAGGTAAGTCACCCCTCTAGCAGGCCTTACATTGCTAAGGCAGGGTGCACTATACCACAGGTGAGGGCATGGCTGCTTGAGCAATATACCCTTACAATGTCTTAATCCATTCTTAGACATTGGAAGTGCAGTGAGGCCATATAAAGTATTTCGGCTGGGAGTTTATCATTACGAACTCCACAGGTCCAAAATGGCTTCCCAGCACAATAAACCCACTCTAATGCCGGTGTTGGACTTATTGAAAAATGCACCCAGAGGGCATCTTAAAGATGCCCCCTGTACCTTAGCCAAACCTCTAGTGCAGGACTGACCAGCCTGTGCCCGCTTGCCACTCCCAGATGAGTTTCTTACCACATTGGGTAAGAGCCTTTGTGCTCTTGGTGGCCAGAAACAAAGCCTGCACTGGGTGGAGGTGCTTCACACCTCCCCCCTGCAGGAACTGTAACACCTGGTGGTGAGCCTCAAAGGTTCAGGCCTCTTGTTAGAGTGCCCCAGGGCACTCCAGCTAGTGGACATGCCCGCCCCCGGACAAAGCCCGACTTTTGATGGCAAGTCTGGCAGGAAAATTAGGGCAAACAAGGAGGAGTGACCACTTCAGCTGGGGCCACCCGTAAGGTGTCCAGAGCTGAGGTGACCCCCTCCTTGCAAAATCCTCCATCTTCGTTTAGAGGACAGGGACCAATAGGGTAAGTCTGTGCCCCCCTCCCCAAGGGGAGTGGACAACGGAAGGGTGTAGTCACCCTCAGGGACAGTAGCCATTGGCTACTGCCCTATGACATCTGTAATGCCCCTAAATTCAGGATTTAAGGGCTTCAATAAACCTAGGTCATCAGATTCCTGGTGACCTCAAGAAGAAGAACGAAGAAAAGAATAAGACCAGTGACCTCTTAAAAGCTTCAAGAGGACTGCCTGCACCCCAGAGGACCAAGAACTCCAGTGGACAGTGGCCCTGTCCAAAAAGAAAATCTAACCAAGGACTCCGCAAGTCCTGCCCACTCTGCACCTGATGCCCCTGGCCCATGTCCTGGTGGCCCAACCGACTAGAGATGGTCCCCGGGTGATTCCCACCTAGTGTCCACCCTGGGTTGTCCCCTCCTGTCCAACACCCCGCGATGCCTGCAGCCTGAATCCGGAGGAGCCCCCTGACCGCGACAGAACTGGACGGAGATTCTCTACGCCAGCACCCCCTGGCCTTGGTGAATCCGACATTCGGTGCAGCAACATCCAGCAGGTGGCCGTCCTCCTTGTCCAGTCTTTAATTTCCCGAAACCGACGCCCTGGATTTCACCTTTGTGACCCGCGGTGTCCTCCTAAAGGAAAGCATTGGGAGCCGCTGTGCCGCTGAGGGTGTGTGTTTGGTGCTGACCTTTGGCTGCTCCTGCGCTCCTCTAAAGCCCCCAGGTCTGCCCTCCGAAGTTGTGGGTACTTACCTGCAAGCAGGCCTAATTCCGAATGCACCCAGGGAGCCCATGTTAAATCGACCTCAACTCTGACCTTTGCACCCCGCCGGCCCTGTGTTGCTGCTGATGGGTGTTTGGGGTTAACTTCAACCCCAACCTGTGGACATCCTAACCCCTGGAGACTGGAACTGTAAGTGTTGTATCCTTTTATCTGGCACACAAAGCCTGTCCCAACTGAATGCTTATTGCAGCTCCAAGAAGTAAATCGAAAAAGATGCAGCGGAGAGGCCTCCCAATGATGGTAAGTGCATTTGCAGCACTGCGCGCTTGCATGTTACTGCTTGTCTGCGGAATGGAATACTGTTGTCCTTTGGTCTTGTAGGTGTCTAGGAGAATATTTAGAAGATTCGAAGACTGGTGAAGGGCCAGTAGAAGAAGTCAGCTTGAACTAAAGTCAGAAGAAAAGTAAGACCGCTGGGCCCCACTGCGATACAAGCACTCCTGCAGAGAAGTCTGAATAGCAGGTACATGAGTCAGATCGCCGTGGGCTTTTCTAGGTGACTGCGTCCAGCAATGGCTCCCAATCCTGTGAGAGTCTCCAGTTCTTGCAGGATTTCAGAAATGAGCAGAGCTGTGCTGAGCGGTAACCTCTCCAGTCGCTGCTGTATATTAGTGCCGAAAGGGGGCAGGCCTGGTAAACACTGCGATTCTCCCTTTAACTGATGTTTCCTGTCTAACAATAAAGGGGTTTTGACCCTGTGGTGTTCTGTGCCCCTCCTGAAGTGTGCGTTTACCTTGTTTCTTCCTGGCTCGAGGGTTTGGTAAAAATCAGTGGGCTCTTTGGAATGTTTGTGCCTTCCTGGCACGAGGGCGTGGGGTCTTCGAAATGAATCTTGGCCTGATCTTTGGTAATTTATTTAAAAGGGGATGCGTTAGAGGTTCAATGGACCTTTTGACTCAGGCTAAGAGTGATCCACCATTGACACATATTCTGTTCAGGACCTAACCAGCAACAATATAACCTGTTTAATAAGCCAAACGTCAGAAACTTCGAGTCAGTAATCTTTGCACCCCATGACCCATGTGGCCATGAATAACCACACCTTTTAGTAAAGTTAGAAAGTTTATTTCCCTAGATTAGAAACGCTAATACCACGTAAATTAATCTCAAGACTAAATGATATGCATATACAAACAACACAGCTTGACCAAAGCGGCGTTAAAATCTCAATTTAACCAAAACATTTATCACTAGGCATTCAAGAGTTACAGTACAAATTAATAACAATAACTGAACAATAGAGATGGCATACATCTAGATTCGACAGGTGAATAAAATCTATTTATTTGTTAATAACAATCGTTAATGTATGGCACACTAACTAACCCTCCAATTAAAATGGCATGTTTGGGCTTCATGCAAAAGCAATTTTACTCAAAAGTTAATTTGGAAAACATCTAACTAAGGTTCTAACAAAATAACGGTGGGTACCTAAAAAAAAGAACAAAAATCTATAACAAAGAAAATAGCATATTGTTGTACCTCTCCTTCGTCAGTTGGACATCCATCTGGTCAGCGTTGGCAAGGGACAGTGAAAGGGATTGGCTTAGCCATGGTTGGGCTCTAAGTTAACTGAACCAACTTAGAAAGGGCATTAGGCTAAGGAAACAGCATCAATAACATTAAAGACAATTACACGATAAGGCTAAAGCTAAGAAGAAAAGACATCAGGAACTGCTCTGCTCCTCGAACGGGACTGGAACAAGACTCTAACTCTCCTGATAAGTGTAGTTGAGATAAACTAAAAATTCATAAAGTATTTTCTCACATCGCCATTGGTCAGAATAGCAGGTGTTCACAGTAGAACCAATAAACATGAATTCCCAAATCTGTAATTAGACAGTCTTTCACACGTCAATGATTGGCTCCTCTTCCTCTGTTCCCATCACCAGTTTCGTCAAGTAACTTTTTAATTGCAATCATAACTCCAGTCGGTGAAGCCACTGTCAAGTCCTGGGAACATTTGCTTCTCACGCACCAAAGATACAAATGTATCCAAAGGTAGTACATTACATTACAGCAGACAGTTCTCACAAGAAAGATTAAGACATCAACTAGTTTAACATTGCAGCGTTACAAATCTGTTTGGTCAGCACTGTGTGAATAATGAATAAGTGTTAATTAACTGCTTTTGCAAAACATTTATGAACATTTATTTATGTCATGAAGCTTAGGATAAGGCCTTGTTGACTAGGCCCATAATTTCATAATTACTCTATGCCTAGTATATTTAAGCAAATACATTTCATTGATACATTAGTATGATCCACTAATACATTTTATTCTACTCATGCACATTATTTAAACTAATAATGTCAATGCTTTATTAATGTCGTACATGTCATGGTGGCCACTTCGGTGGGAACATTTTCCAAGACACTCAATTTTTCTATGTTAGCATAATTCGTGTACATTCTTAGCTATTAATCAATTCAAATTTATTATTAATGAATTCACCTTTTACAATCCTTCCTCTGATGAATAAATGTGTCATCACACCTGACATCACTTAACAGAATGTTGTTAATTTACTTATTTTTTCATTAAAATACTTGACATTTCTTTTCCTTCTCCATTTTTCAATGAAATATTTGCTTCTCATTATTTCTAGTTTAATTTCTTTCCTCCTCTGATCATTTTTCATTTACTGTCTTTTAATTAATTATAGTGTACACTTTATGAGCTCCCCATAGGCCAATGATACACCTTATAACAATCAATATTACCTGAAATATATTTCCCTAGGTTGCCCAGCCAATTTCCCACTGCAGCAAAACCTTTGCCAACCTTTCCCCAAATCCCAAATTCTTTTAAAACTTTTAGGTCAGAGCTAACATTAGTCAGATTGCTAATAAAGCCTTTAATTTCTCTACTATTATCAAGAATATATGTACAACAATGTTGCCATTTGAGCATTTGACCGATGCCACCGTCCTTTGCTAAAAGGATGTCTAATCCAAGGCAGTTCTGAAGAGTCATAGAACGTACTGCAGCCATTTCAGTGTCCATTAAGACCATGGCTCCTGAGAAACTAGTCAGCATGTTATCCACAATAGTAGATAACTTTTGAATCTTTAAAGAATTTAGAATAACTCCCACTGAGGGAATCATTGCTCCAAATATATCTCCAGTTATGCCAGAACAAGATTCTCTCTTTGGTCTAGCAAGGTGTTATTCATTCAGTTTAGGTGTCTCATTTAGGTTTTCAAGTTGATAAATCTTTTGGAACACAATTCCCAAATAACATGGGCCATACCATCGTCTTGGAAGACAGTATTAGGCATTTTGTCTACATATGTGCTAAACCCCTGGAATCGCTGGGCCTTGTCCATTCAGCATAAAAGTCAATTTATTCTAGAAGAGAAACACATGTCTGCATTCAGTCGTTCCCACTGGATTGTGGTCTGTATATACAAAGCTTCCCTACATGTTTTGCATCTAAAGCTAACTTCCCTTGTGTCTTAGTTTCACTAAATGCATGGTAATTTCTAAATGTCCTTTTCACTAAGCCTTAGTCTATTTTCTCCTTTAATACCTTTCTCTTGTCATCAGTCTGATCTAGAAACTCTTTTCTACTGGTATAAGCAAGCATGTGAGGTTATTTTTATGTGCATAAGCTGTGCCAAATGTTAATGTAGGTTCAAAGAAAGCTCTCACCAATTCTATATAATTTTCCCTAGCAAAGCTACGCAGGTATTTGATAATGGGAACAAAAGAAAACACTAGATTGTGATTGGAGTAAAAATACTGTATGTATTCTTGGTTATAGAGCTTTGTTAATAAAAGACTGCAACTAATTCCATACGTTAGTGGCAACTATGATAAGTTATCCCTTCTTTTACTGAATTGGCATGTAAACATAACATTCTCTCACATTCATTGTCTCAACATATTCATACAGCAAGCGATAGAAAACGTTAGAAGAAAGGTCTCCTTGTGAGTTATCTACATGAAAATATTTCTCATCCTGCCTAAACATATCTAATTCTGTAAGTGTAGTGGTTTCTACAGAAAAGCTGTGATTAGTTTCAGCTTTATTGAGAAAGCTTTTGCTCACAATCAATAGCAAACATACTATCACGCACACGATTGCTAAGCCAATACCTATGTATTTACCTAAACTGCTTGTCATGATTTTCCATGATCCGTAAAGAATCAGAAAGCAGAAGAGAAAAAGATTTCAACGATGCAGCAAAACAAAAATATTTGTTGCCGTTATTTTCAGCTTTCAGTGCTTTATCCAGAACTTCTGTCAAAATCAGTAACTTGTTGAAAGAATCAGTTTAACAGCTTCTCAAATCAGTTTATTTTAAAGTTTCTTCAGATGGTTTTTAATGTATCTTCCCTTTCTTTCTTTCACAAAGTTCAGTTTGTGGACTAACTTCATGTGCCAAAGTATTGAACTGGAATTTCATAATCAAAGCAAAATGACAAAAATTCACTCTGCCAATGACTAGTTGTTGCATGTACCCACTCAGGCCCTGCGTATCTTTGATTTGCAATTCGTTTTCTTTTCAGTCTTCGATCTCCATTTAATTCCCCATCACTCAAGTGTTCTTTTCTTGTGGTGTCTACTTCTTCAATTGTTGACACTGTGGTTGTTTCTCTTAGCTTGTGATCTTGGCCACTTATTTCCTTCCAGTGTTCCCTTTGTTAGTGCTCTTTTCAGTTCTGGACTTTCAGCATCGCCTTGTTCTGCAGGAGTTTGACTTGAAGTACCTGCAACTGCTCTTGGAGTAGTCAGATCGTATTGACTTTGATCTAACTCAGCTCCCTCCACTGGGTCTGTGGGTTGCTCTATCTGCCTTTCGAGATCGCCTGCTTCTGGGAGAGCCCTCTTCTGACTAGACTCTCCTGTGGCTTCTGTTGAGGCTTGTTCAATGTCACTTTCCTGCAAGTCCTCTGTCTTGTCTCTTAGAGGGGTATCTTGATTTTCCTCTGTCTGCTCAGAGTCTGTTTCTGATTCTCCAGTTTCCTTCTCAGTTTCTGGAGTTTGTCTGGATGTTGTTGGTACTCTCAACAACTCTTCTTCATTGTCTAACGGACAGGGTAATTTTCAGATGGGACTGGCATGTATCCAATTCAGAACGCCCGCACACTTCACAGCAGTATTCGTAACTAGTGCTACTTGATGAGGTCCTTTCCACTGGGGCTCCAAACAAGCCTCCTCACGTGTTTTCTGATAACAACCAGGTCTCCAGCTCTCAGGTTGTGACTCTGATCTTGGGATGGCAGCAAAGTTGTTGCTTCCACCTGATGAGCAAAAAAGCAAACATCAGCTAGACCCTTGCAGTAGTCCAACACCAAATCATCTGTTATGTTTACAAGAGCTTTGGCAGGAACTGCTGGCAACCTCATTGCTCTGCCTACGAGGATTTCATGCTGAGTGTGTTCCTCATGCTCATCAGAACTAACGGTAGTGTGTCTGGCCATTTCAAGTTCTTGGACGCACACATTTTTGCAAGTTGTGACTTCAGGGTACCATTCATTTGTTCGATGAGTCCTGAGGCTTTAGGGTGGTAACTACAGTGCAGCTTCTGCTCAATGTTTAAGGTTAAACATAGAAACCTAGGGGGTCATTAAGACCCTGGCGCCTGGCGGAACACTGGCTGTAACACAGCCAACAAGCTGCCAGTGTTCTGCCAATGTATTATGACCGTGGCACATTAGCCACGGCCTTACTGCCGGCCCCTCCACTATGCCGCCAGGCGGTCATAATCCCCAAGGCAGCGCTGCAAGCAGCTCTGCCCTGGGGATTATGAGTCACCAACGGCCAGCATGTCCATGGCGGTAAACACCGCCATGGAAAGGCTGGTGGTAAGGGGGACTCGGGGTGCCCCTGGGGCCCTCTGCACTGCCCATGTGTAGGAGGCTGGCCTGGTTTGTAGTGGGTACCTATGGTACTTACACCTTGTACCAGGTCCAGTTATCCCTTATTAGTAGAGTGTAGTAGTGTTCTAGTAGCTTAGTTTGCTAGAGGTAGCTATAGCAGAGCAGCCAAGGCTGAACTAGGAGACATGCAAAGCTCATGCAATACCACTTATACCATATAGGTACTATATCATAAGAAAGACAATACTCATAGGGCCAGATGTACAAAGCGTTTTGCATGGCGCAAACTGCGAAATTTGCAGTTTGCGCCATGCAAAACGCACATTGCGATGCACATTCCCATTTTGCGAGTCGGTACCGACTCGCAAAATGGGAATGCGACTCGCAAATAGGACGGGGTATACCCTTCCTATTTGCGATTCACACTGCGATGCAAAATTGCTTTGTGACCACGAACGCGGTCGCAAAGCAATTTGCAGTTAGCACCCATGTCAAGTGGGTGCTAACTCATTCACAAGGGGTCGCAAATTGCAACCCACCTCATTAATATTAATGAGGTGGGTCTTTGCGACCCCCCCTTGCGATTCGCAGATGGTGTCATGGACACCATTCTGCATATGATTTTGCGACTCGCAAATTGCGAGTCGCTCCGACTCGCAATTTCAGAGTCACAAAATCATATATTCCTACATCTGGCCCATAGTTACTAAAAAATAAAGGTACTTTATTTTAGTGACAATGTGCCAAAAATATCTCAGAGTATATACTCCCTTTGGAGGTAAGTAACATACACAACATATACACAACTAACAAAATCAGGTAAGTAAAACAGTCAGAAAGTAGTGCAAACACTGTAGAACACGATAGGATGCAATAGGCCTAGGGGTCTAGGATATGCGGGTGAGACATCAAGGGAGTTCAGAGTGAGACTTTCTGAACATAAGTCTTCCATTAGAACCAGGAAGCCGAATGCTCCCTTGTTTGCACACTGGGCTATGTTAAACCACAAAGAGGATGAGATCAGGTGGATCATCCTAGAAAAAATAACCTCGAGGGATGATGAGGGTTCTGAAAAACTTAGAAAAAGGAAAGAGGTATTTCAGATCTTTTTATTGGAGACCCACAAAAGGGGTTTGAATGAAGACATTCCCTGCTACAATGCCCTCTGAGTAATTTACAGTTTCATTGTTGTTTATTGAGGGGCATGGTTTATTAGAAGGATACTCTTGAGTCTGTAAGTATGTTTTTCCCACTGTTTTAGGCCTTTTGCCTGCAGTGTGGATGTATATCAATTTTTTGACAGATTGTTTTGTCGTTCCCCTCTTTCTCAGCACTTCTTCATTCAATTTTTTGTGCCATTTGCTATTTAATCTACCCTTTTTCAAAATGACCGCCAAGTTTCATTTGACTAGTTCAGTATAGTAGGTTGTGGTTTTAGTCCCTTTTCTATTTTTATTACTATATTCCTTGGCGAGAGAGACCGGGTTATTTAACAAAGCGCTGCGGTGCTGCGTATTGACTAGATCGCAAGCCGGTATGCTCACATAGAGGAGTTCATTTGATATCTCAGAAGAAGTTTGAAGGTATTTCTCTCTGTTTTGAATGACGTTTTGTAATGCGGTGTTTCAATCTTGCGGCATGGTATACTTCGGCACCTGGTCTGTTAAAAAAAAATTCTTTTCTTACAGCTTTTTTGTTCCTGGACCTGTTAGCGATATGAGAGCTCTTTTTGTGTTTTACTGAGGTCCATCAGGTAACCGTAGACTCTCCGTTTGTGCTATAACAACTATTTTTGAGGTTGGTCCCCACACTCACCCAAACGGGCCCCCATGCATGGTTTTTGATGCAATGTATGTATTTTAAACATTATGGTGGTCATTCCAACCCTGGCGGTCGGTGTTAAAGCTGCGGCCAAACCGCAAACAGGCTGGCGGTAAAAAAAATGGAATTCCGACCCTGGCGGGAACCGCCAACAAAGACTGCCACATCAACACACCGCCCGCCACGGCGGGACAAACAAACAGCGCAGCGGTCACCGCCAACAGACAGGCGGGAGTCAATGTACTGCCCACCCTATCACAACCTACCAATCCGCCACCTTTTCCGGGGGCGGTAGCCCCGCCGATAAAAACACGGCGGAAACAGCCATTTCGAACAGAAAACGCTCACCTCCATACACTCCACGAGGAATCAGGACAGCATGGAACCCGAACTCCACATCCTCCCAGCGATAGTCTTCCTGCTCCTCTACCAGGAGCACGAACGCCGGCGCAGAAGACAACAGTGAGTACTGCACCTACGACACAGGGGAGGGGGGAGGGAAAAAAATACGGGGACACACATACGCCACACACCCACCCCCACCCTCACCCACTACAACACACACATCAATGCATAGCAATACATCACAGTTACCCCCCCCCAAACCCCCAGAAGAATGCAAAGACAAAAGGAAATGATTCTAAACATTTTAAAATATTGTATTACTGGCTTAAAAATATATAACACATCAAATACTTTTATATACATAAATGTACAAGTCAGATCATTGCAGCAGGCATTGTCCGTGGACCACTGGGCCCAAATCACATGGGCAAAGCCCACACAGGATACCTGACTCCAACGGAGAGAACACTGCAGGGGCATCAGATAGCAAAACTACAGGAACCTCAGGGGGAAGGGAAGGGGGTGCACCTCAGCCAGATGAGTCCACGACACCAGATCCACGAGGGGCACCATGGCCACTGTTCCTGGGGAGTGCAAAGCCACAGTCTCACAAGTCTCTACAGTGGGTGGGTTGCCCACTGTTACATCCTGGGGAGTGCAAAGCCACAGTCTCACAAGTCTCTACAGTGGGTGGCTTGCCCACTGTTACATCCTGGGGAGTGCAAAGCCACAGTCTCTCAAGTGGATAACAGTCTCCACTGGTTCTGGAGGGGGACTGGTGCCCAGAGTGCTTCATCCTGTTAAGGACAGACGGAGTGGATGCTGTTCTCCACTGGTTCTGGGGGGGGACTGGTGCCCTGAGTGCTTCGTGCAGCCCTGCCCGACACAGATGCGGGCCTGCCCCTGCCGCTAATGGGCCAGCGGTACTTGAGATGAAGGGCCCAGTTCAGTGGTGCTTGAGACGGCGGTGCCCAGTTCAGCGGTGCTTGAGACGACGGTGCCCAGTTCAGCTGTACTTGCGATGAAGGGCCCAGTTCAGAGGTGCTTGAGACGGCGGTGCCCAGTTCAGCGGTACTTGAGATGAAGGGCCCAGTTCAGCGGTGCTTGAGGCGGCGGTGCCCAGTTCAGCGGTGCTTGAGACGGCGGTGCCCAGTTCAGCGGTACTTGAGATGAAGGGCCCAGTTCAGCGGTGCTTGAGACGCCGGTGCCCAGTTCAGCGGTGCTTGAGACGGCGGTTGCCATTTCAGCAGTACTTGAGATGAAGGGCCCAGTTCAGCGGTGCTTGAGACGGCGGTGCCCAGTTCAGCGGTACTTGACATGAAGGGCCCAGTTCAGCGGTGCTTGAGATGAAGGGCCCAGTTCAGCGGTGCTTGAGACAGCGGTGCCATGTTCAGCGGTACTTGATATGAAGGGCCCAGTTCAGCGGTGCTTGAGATGAAGGGCCCAGTTCAGCGGTGCTTGAGACGGCGGTGCCCAGTTCACCGGTACTTGAGATGAAGGGCCCAGTTCAGCGGTGCTTGAGACGGCGGTGCCCAATTCAGCAGTGCTTGAGACGGCGGTGCCCAGTTCAGCGGTGCTTGAGACGGCGGTGCCCAGTTCAGCGGTACTTGAGATGAAGGGCCCAGTTCAGCGGTGCTTGAGACGGCGGTGCCCAGTTCAGCGGTGCTTGAGACGGCGGTGCCCAGTTCAGCTGTACTTGACATGAAGGGCCCAGTTCAGCGGTGCTTGAGACGGCAGTGCCCAGTTCAGCGGTGCTTGAGATGAAGGGCCCAGTTCAGCGGTGCTTGAGACGGCGGTGCCCAGTTCAGCGGTGCTTGAGACGGCGGTGCCCAGTTCAGCGGCTCCGGCCATGGCGTGGAGGTCATTTGCCACCTGAGCTGTGGCTGGCGGGGCCTTCCTGCCCATCTGTCGTGTGGCTGGCGGGGCCCTCCTGGGCTGCAGTACCGGGCCTGTTGGTGTCCTCCTGCCCACCTGGGATGGGGCTGGCGGGGCCCTCCTGGGCTGCAGTACCGGGCCTGTTGGTGTCCTCCTGCCCACCTGGGATGGGGCTGGCGGGGCCCTCCTGGCCAGCTGGGCTGATGGCGGTCTTGTCGGGCGTGCTGCCCTTCCCAGCCTTCCCTGATCGCCAGTGGCCCTTCACCACTTTGGGCGGTGTGCCAGCTGGCTCAACACTTCCTGCCAGAGCCATGGTAGGGGTTTTAGTCCCTGGTGTTTTAACCCTCTCGCACCGGCCACTGCCTATCTTCGGATGTTTCTCCGGGGGTGGGCTGGCCGTGCTTTGGTTCCGTAGTGAACTGGCTGCCCTTGAGGGTGGGGGACTCCACAGTCCATGGCAGACTGTCATGACAGGTCCCGGTTTTGTGGTGGCTGAGGTGCTGACTGGAGTCCTATGACATGGATGGGGTGGGGGAGTTGTTGGAAATAGGTTAAGTTTGGACAGGAAAAGCATTTTAGGAACAGTGGGACGGGTAGGTGTAGTGGGTATGGGAGTGGAGGAAGAGGTTGTGGTTGTAGGAGTTTTAAGTCTGGTGTCTTTGGGTGCAGGTGCTTGGGCTGGAGGCTGTCGTGAGGTGGATGACTGTTGGGTGGGTGGCTGCCTGCGTTTGTGTATCTTGGAAGAGGGGGTGACAGACACACTGGGAGAGGACACAGGGGACGTGTAAATGGTAGTGGGGGTGGTGACTGCACATGTGCAGGGGTTCTGGTGTGTGTGCTGGTGATGGAGGTAGTGGCTGAAGATGTTGTGCATGCAGGTGTGAGTGGAGACGTGACAGGGAGGGAGGAGGGAGACGAGGAGGAGGGGGACACAGTGGAGGCAGTGGGTGTTGTTATGTCTGTATGTGGATGTTGCTTGTGTGAATGCCTGTGTGATGTGTGGTGCTTATGTCTGGCTGAGCTTCCCTTGGGTGTTGAGGTGTGTGCAGGCTGGTCTGATGGTGTGTCTGGGATAGGCAGAGGTACAGGTGATAGGGTATGGGTGGAGGAAGTTGGAGGGGGGAGGCTAGAGACAGGGACAATGGCTGCCATCAGTGCTGAGGCCAGAGTGTTGAACGATCGCTGAAGGGCAGCCTGACCAGAATGAATACCCTCCAGGTACGCATTACTCAGGTGCACCTTTCTTTCGACACCCTGGATGGCATTCAAAATGGTAGACTGCCCAACAGTGAGCGTCCTCAGGAGGTCAATGACCTCCTCACTGAGGGCAGCAAGGGTGACTGGGGCAGGGCCTGAGGTGCCTGGGGCGAAGGAGATGCCCACCTTCCTGGGTGAGCGGGCACGGGCCAAACGCTGAGGGGCTGCTGGGAGGGCGGTGCTGGTGCGCAGGGTGGCGGCTGTACCTGTTGTTGCGGGGGGCACAGATGTTGCCGCCACCACAAGGGAGCTCCCTTCAGAGGACGAGTCGCTGTCACTGATATCTGCACGAGTCCCTGCTGTGGAGCTCCCCTCGCCCTCCGTCCCACTGGTGAATTCCGAGTCCGTTGCATGGCCCTCCATGGCCATGTGGGATGCAGCTCCCTCGTGCTCCGATGCCACTTCTCCTCCGCCTGATGATGCTAATGCACACATGAACAGGAAGACCACAAAAAAGGGGTGGGGGGAAATAAAGACATGTTGAGTGCATGCATTGGCGACACCGTTGGCGGACAGGACAGACACAGAAGCCCCCTGCACTACGCCGCGCACTTGGGGTCGACTACTCAATCCGTGGGACATGGCCTACAAGCCTATGGGCGACATCTGCACACATTGATGACACAGGGCCATGAATAGCTGTACTTGGCACCCTACAGAGGTGGGGGGCGGGGGCACAGGGCCATGTCTTACGGAGGGGCCTAGCCTACAGAAATCGCCCTGGCCTAGGGATACCCACAGCCCTCCTCCCCCACCCAGACACCTCCACTGCGCGCAAAGTCACCAGGATTAGAGTGTACTCACCCCATTGTGTCTGCTGTGATGTCCTCACGTGCCCATCCAAATCGGGGTAGGCCACCGCCAGGATCCGGGACATCAGGGGGGTCAAAGTCCGACTGGCACCCCTCCCGCGTTGGGAGGCCATCCCCAGCTGAGCCTCCGCCGTCTTCCTGCTCCAGCGGCGGATGTCCTCCCATCTCTTCCGGCAGTGGGTGTCCCGTCTGTGGTGGACCCCCAGGGTCCGGACGTCCTTGGCGATGGCACGCCAAATATCGATCATCTGGTGGGCGCTGACCTATGTGACATGTACAGGGGGAGAAAAATATTCATCACCTTCTGCATGCTCAATGTGAGTGGCCCACCATCCCCACCCTTGCCATGTGGCACATGCTCTCACCCGTCGTTTGATGCATGCCTCAATCGCTCCCCTCCCCACCATCTTTCATCCACCCCACTCAACACAGGCATTGCCCACAAAGCATGGTCCCAGTGTACTTACCTGTTGGTCTGGAGGACCGTAGAGTAGCGCATACTGGGGGAGGACCCCATCCACAAGTTACTCCAATTCCTGAGCAGTGAAGGCAGGGGCCCTTTCCCCAGTCGCATGAGCCATTGTCTCTTCCAGACCGAGGTCACAGCAGCACTTGCAGTGTAGGTCCTCTCCTGTCGAAGATCAGGTTTCTAGTGATTAAGCAGATAGAAAATGGCGGTCACGCCCGCGGCGGTGCATACCGCGACCGCCAGCGCACATCGTCATTGGCTCCTGAGACCCATAGGGTTCAATGTTAACCAATGCTGCTTTGCGCCGCGGTCTTCGACCGCCTACCGCCACGGTGTGCCACGCCAGCGCATTTACCTCACATCCCATTGTCGCACTTCACAGGTCAGGCAGCCGCCATTTCAAGGGCCCACATGGCTTACTTTCTACTGCGTCACACATACCTAGGCCTTGCATCAACACTCATACAAGACATTCAATGCATTGGGAATCGTGTTCTGTGCAAGCTGTGGTTACGTACCTGTGTGTTGATTGACTCTGTGCTCGCTGTTGTCCTTCATAGGCACCGTCCGCTGGGACATGCGAGGAGATGGAGGCATCCTCCGGTGTACAGACCACTGGTGGACCTGTCGACAATGGAGGAAAGACATGTCATACTGACATACAGGCTTGACCGAGCCACTATTCAGGAACTGTGTGCCCAGCTGGAGGCAGACCTGATGTCACCAATTCGCCAACCCACAGGAATCCCCCCTCAAGTGCAGGTTCTGTCAGTACTCCATTTCTTGGCAAGTGGGTCATTTCAAACAACTGTGGCCATAGCATCAGGGATGTCCCAGCCTATGTTTTCCAAGGTGTTGTCCAGAGTGTTGTCTGCCCTGCTGAAACACATGCGGAGCTACATCGTTTTCCCTGTGGTGGGGGATTTGCCTACAGTGAAGGGTGATTTCTATGCCCTTGGACATATCCCCAATATCATAGGTGCCATTGATGGAACACATGTTGCTTTGGTCCCCCCCAGCAGGAGTGAACAGGTGTACAGGAACAGGAAGAGTTATCATTCAATGAATGTACAGATTGTGTGTTTGGCTGACCAGTACATCTCCCATGTTAATGGCAAGTTCCCTGGGTCAGTGCATGACGCGTACATCATGCGGAATAGCAGCATCCCTTACGTGATGGGTCAACTCCAGAGGCACTGTGTGTGGCTAATTGGTGACTCTGGTTACCCCAACCTGTCATGGCTACTGACCCCAGTGAGGAATCCCAGGACAAGGGCAGAGGAACGGTACAATGAGGCACATGGGCGGACTAGGAGGGTGATCGAGCGAACCTTTGGCCTCCTGAAGGCCAGGTTCAGGTGCCTCTATATGACAGGTGGATCCCTATTCTACTCACCAAAGAAGGTGTGCCAGATCATTGTGGCCTGCTGTATGCTTCACAACCTGGCTTTGCAACGCCAGGTGCCTTTTCTGCAGGAGGATGGTCCAGATGGTGGTGTTGTGGCAGCTGTGGAGCCTGTGGAGAGTGAAGACGAGGAAGCCGAAGAGGAAGACATAGAGAACAGGAACACAGTGATACAGCAGTATTTTCAATGACACACAGGTAAGAATCCACACCGGCATATTACATTTACTTAAAGACTACTACCTCTCTACTGTCTGACCTTTTCCACCAGTGTATGGTAACTGAGTTGTGACTTTTCCTTCCGATTTCAGAGCTGTGGGCCCCACTGCGTGACATCTGCTTTGTTTCCCCATGGACTACAGCTGTGTGACAGTGGTATTTTGTCATCACAATGTAAATGAGCATTTTGGCACGGTCATGTCTAATACATTTATTCAAAATCACAGCCAGACTCCTGATTGTTTTGTGCAATAACTGTGTTTATTACAGTGCTCTATATTGGTGGGTGGTTGCAAATCGGTGAGGGGTGATGGTGGAGGAATGTCCATGGCAGAGTCCAGACTACTTATATCACAGGTGCATTGTCCAGATGCCTGTGGAAAGTGGAGCAGGGGCAGTTTAAGGATGGACAGGGTTACAATGTGGGACAGTGGGATGACAATCAGGGAGTTATCCTTTCCTGGCGGAGGTTTTGGCATCTTACTCCTGTGGCGGGGCCTCTTGTCCACTAGCGCCGGCAGAGGTGGTAGGCAGTTCTTGGTCCATGCTAGTGTCAGGGGCCCTTTGTGGTGCCACAGTGTCCCGCAATGTGGTGACTACCTGATTCAGAGCCCCTACGATGGTGCCCAGGGCAGAACTGATGGTTCGTAGTTCCTCCATGAAGCCCAAATACTGTTCCTCCTGCAGGAGCTGGATCTCCTGAAACCTGGCCAGTACCGTCGCCATTGTCTCCTGGGAATGATGGTAGGCTCCCATGATGGAGGATAGGGCCTCGTGGAGAGTGGGTTCCCTGGGCCTGTCCCCCCCCTGTCGCACAGCAGCCCTCCCAGTTCCCCTGTTTCCCTGGGCCTCTGTCCCCTGGACCGTGTGCCCACTACCACTGCCCCCAGGTCCCTGTTGTTGTTGGGGTGGTGGGTTAGCCTGGGTGCCCTGTAGTGGTGGACACACCGCTGATTGACGTGTTCTGGGGACAGAGGTATGGGCCCGCTGGGTGGGTGCTGTGCTGGTGTTTCCAGAGGGGGGAAGGTCTGTGGAGGCCTGTGACTGGGTGAGGGGAACCGACTGTCCCGAGGTCCCCGATGGGCCCGGCTGGTCATCTAGATCCAGGTCGACAGAGGTGCTGTCATCACTGTGGGCCTCTTCTGGGGGTGGAGTGGACATTTGTGGACCCTCCTGCGCGGTGACGTGGCGTTCGGGTCCTGCAGGGGTATAAAAGTATGGTTATTGCATCTGTGTGTGCCAAAGCGTGCAATGGGTGGGTGCCCGTGTACCCCAGTGCTGGCATTCCCGTGTGGGGGCTTCAGTGACGGTGGTTTGGGGGGGGGGATGGGTATGTGCAGTGGGCATGCTTTGGTGATGGGTGTCCATGCTTTGTGGTCGCATGCTGGGTTTGGGTTTGGGATGGGTGGGTTGTGATGGTGAGACATTTGCAAGGAGTAGGTGTGGTGAGGGTGGGGGTATGAGTTGGCATGCTGGTGGGGTGGGGGGGATGAAGTAGTGAAGATGAGACTTACCAGAGTCCATTCCTCCAGATACTCCTGCGAGGCCCTCAGGATGCAGGATCGCCAAGACCTGCTCCTCCCATGTTGTAAATTCTGGTGGAGGAGGTGGGGGTCCGCCGCCAGTCCGCTGCACCGCGATGTTGTGCCTGGATACCATTGAACGCACCTTCCCCCGTAGGTCGTTCCACCTCTTCCTGATGTCGTCCCTATTTCTTGGGTGCTGTCCCACAGCATTGACCCTATCGACTATTCTGCTCCATAGCTCCATCTTCCTGGCAATGGTGGTGTGCTGCACCTGTGTCCCGAAGAGCTGTGGCTCTACCCGTACAATTTCCTCCACCATGACCCTGAGTTCATCCTCAGAAAACCTGGGGTGTCTTTGCGGTGCCATGGGGTGGTGTGGGTGATGTGTGGGGTGGATTGTGTGGTGCTAAGTGTGGTGATGTGTATTGTTGTGTTGTGTGAAGTGCGTGGTAATATTGCTGGGCGAAAGAAAAATGGGCGTCTGGGTGCTCGGATCTCTTTTCTCTGTGCGTGTTCACGATTCTGTTGGAGTGGAGGTTTGTGGGTGATGTGGGTGTGTGTTTTATATTGTAATGGGTGTGTGGGAGTGGTGTGTGTATGTGTATCAGGTGTGTGTATTTGTAATTGTCCAATGTGGCGGTGTTTTGTAGAAGTGTGTGTATTTTGAGCGCAGCGGTGTGTACCGCCAATAGAATACCACGGTTGAAAGACCGCCGAGTGGATTCATGGGTCGTGATGGCATGGGCGTATTTCTGTTGGTGTGACGGTGGAGGTTCGGTCATCGGCAGTTTCTCGCTGCCCTTTGGTGTGGCGGACTTTTGTGGATGTCTGTATTTTGGCGGTTTGCCTGTTGTGGGTTAGAATGACCGTGGCGGTTTACCGTGGCCGCGGCAGTGTTCTGGCGGTCTTCTGCACGGCGGTAAGCGCCTTTTACAGCCAAGGTTGGAATGACCCCCTTAATATCTTTTGATATAAAGGTAATTGTATTTTTAACTTATGTGTAGAATTAAAGAGATAACTGTAGGAGGCTGGACTGGCTTGTAGTGAGTACCAAGGGGTACTTGCACCTTGCACCAGGCCCAGTTATCCCTTATTAGTGTATAGGGTGTCTAGCAGCTTAGGCTGATAGATAATGGTAGCTTAGCAGAGCAGCTTAGGCTGAACTAGGAGACGTGTGAAGCTACTACAGTACCACTCAGTGTCATATGCACAATGTCATAAGAAAACACAATACACAGTTATACTAAAAATAAAGGTACATTGGCGGTTATTCTGACACTGGCGGTCAAAGACCGCCAGGGCGGAGGACCGCGGGAGCACCGCCGACAGGCCGGCGGTGCTCCAATGGGGATTCCGACCGCGGCGGTAAAGCCGCGGTCGGACCGACAACACTGGCGGGCTCCCGCCAGTGTACCGCCGCCCCATTGAATCCTCCAAGGCGGCGCAGCTTGCTGCGCCGCCGAGGGGATTCCGACCCCCCCTACCGCCATCCAGATCCCGGCGGTCCGACCGCCGGGATCCAGATGGCGGTAGGGGGGGTCGCGGGGCCCCTGGGGGCCCCTGCAGTGCCCATGCCACTGGCATGGGCATTGCAGGGGCCCCCGTAAGAGGGCCCCTAAATGTATTTCACTGTCTGCTGCGCAGACAGTGAAATACGCGACGGGTGCAACTGCACCCGTCGCACAGCTTCCACTCCGCCGGCTCGATTCCGAGCCGGCTTCATCGTGGAAGCCTCTTTCCCGCTGGGCTGGCGGGCGGCCTGAAGGCGACCGCCCGCCAGCCCAGCGGGAAAGTCAGAATTACCGCCGCGGTCTTTCGACCGCGGAAAGGTAACCTGACGGCGGGACTTTGGCGGGCGGCCTCCGCCGCCCGCCAAGGTCAGAATGAGGGCCTTTATTTTTATGACAATATGCCAAAGTATCTTAGAGTGTACCCTCAGTGAGAGGATAGGAAATATACACAAGATATATATACACAATAGCAAAAATATGCAGTATAGTCTTAGAAAACAGTGCAAACAATGTATAGTTACAATAGGATGCAATGGGGAAACATAGGGATAGGGGCAACACAAACCATATACTCCAAAAGTGGAATGCGAACCACGAATGGACCCCAAACCTATGTGACCTTGTAGAGGGTCGCTGGGACTATTAGAAAATAGTGAGAGTTAGAAAAATAACACTCCCCAAGACCCTGAAAAGTGAGTGCAAAGTGCACTAAAGTTCCCCTAAGGACAAAATAGTCGTGTTAGAGGAATAATGCAGGAAAGACACAAACCAGCAATGCAACAACTGTGGATTTCCAATCTAGGGTACCTGTGGAACAAGGGGACCAAGTCCAAAAGTCACAAGCAAGTCGTAGATGGGCAGATGCCCAGGAAATGCCAGCTGTGGGTGCAAAGAAGCTTCGACTGGACAGAAGAAGCTGAGGTTTCTGCAGGAACGAAAAGGGCTAGAGACTTCCCCTTTGGTGGACGGATCCCTCTCGCCTTGGAGAGTCGTGCAGAAGTATTTTCCCGCCGGAAGGACGCCAACAAGCCTTGCTACACGCAAATCGTGCGTTTCGCGTTTTTGGACGCTGCTGGGGACAAGGAGAGACCAGGAGGTCGCAAATTGGACCTGAAGAGAGAGGGGACGTCGAGCAAGACAAAGAGCCCTCACTGAAGCAGGTAGCACCCGGAGAAGTGCCAGAAACAGGCACTACGAGGATGCGTGAAACGGTGCTCGCCGAAGTTGCACAAAGGAGTCCCACGTCTCCGGAGACCAACTTAGAAAGTCGTGCAATGCAGGTTAGAGTGCCGTGGACCCAGGCTTGGCTGTGCACAAAGGATTTCCGCCAGCAGTGCACAGGGGCCGGAGTAGCTGCAAAGTCGCGGTTCGCAGCAATGCAGCCCAGCGAGGTGAGGCAAGGACTTACCTCCACCAAACTTGGGCTGAAGAGTCACTGGACTGTGGGGGTCACTTGGACAGCGTCGCTGGATTCGAGGGACCTCGCTCGTCGTGCTGAGAGGAGACCCAAGGGACCGGTAATGCAGCTTTTTGGTGCCTGCGGTTGCAGGGGGAAGATTCCGTCGACCCACGGGAGATTTCTTCGGAGCTTCTGGTGCAGAGAGGAGGCAGGCTACCCCCACAGCATGCACAAGCAGGAAAACAGTCGAGAAGGCGGCAGGATCAGCGTTACAGAGTTGCAGTAGTCGTCTTTGCTACTATGTTGCAGGTTTGCAGGCTTCCAGCGCGGTCAGCGGTCGTTTCCTTATCAGAAGGTGAAGAGGGAGATGCAGAGGAACTCGGCTGAGCTCATGCATTCGTTATCTGAAGTTTCCCCAGAGACAGAGACCCTAAATAGCCAGAAAAGAGGGTTTGGCTACTTAGGAGAGAGGATAGGCTACTAACACCTGAAGGAGCCTATCAGCAGGAGTCTCTGACGTCACCTGGTGGCACTGGCCACTCAGAGCAGTCCAGTGTGCCAGCAGCACCTCTGTTTCCAAGATGGCAGAGGTCTGGAGCACACTGGAGGAGCTCTGGGCACCTCCCAGGGGAGGTGCAGATCAGGGGAGTGGTCACTCCCCTTTCCTTTGTCCAGTTTCGCGCCAGAGCAGGGGCTAAGGGGTCCCTGAACCGGTGTAGACTGGCTTATGCAGAATTGGGCACATCTGTGCCCAAGAAAGCATTTCCAGAGGCTGGGGGAGGCTACTCCTCCCCTGCCTTCACACCATTTTCCAAAGGGAGAGGGTGTCACACCCTCTCTCAGAGGAAGTTCTTTGTTCTGCCATCCTGGGCCAGGCCTGGCTGGACCCCAGGAGGGCAGATGCCTGTCTGAGGGGTTGGCAGCAGCAGCAGCTGCAGTGAAACCCCAGGAAGGGCAGTTTGGCAGTACCAGGGTCTGTGCTACAGACCACTGGGATCATGGAATTGTACCAACAATGCCAGGATGGCATAGAGGGGGCAATTCCATGATCATAGACATGTTACATGGCCACATTCGGAGTTACCATGGTGAAGCTACATATAGGTAGTGACCTATATGTAGTGCACGCGTGTAATGGTGTCCCCGCACTCACAAAGTTCAGGGAATTGGCTCTGAACAATGTGGGGGCACCTTGGCTAGTGCCAGGGTGCCCTCACACTAAGTAACTTTGCACCTAACCTTTACCAGGTAAAGGTTAGACATATAGGTGACTTATAAGTTACTTAAGTGCAGTGTAAAATGGCTGTGCAATAACGTGGACGTTATTTCACTCAGACTGCAGTGGCAGGCCTGTGTAAGAATTGTCAGAGCTCCTTATGGGTGGCAAAAGAAATGCTGCAGCCCATAGGGATCTCCTGGAACCCCAATACCCTGGGTACCTCAGTACCATATACTAGGGAATTATAAGGGTGTTCCAGTAAGCCAATGTAAATTGGTAAAAATGGTCACTAGCCTGTTAGTGACAATTTGAAAGTAATGAGAGAGCATAACCACTGAGGTTCTGGTTAGCAGAGCCTCAGTGAGACAGTTAGGCACCACACAGGGAACACATACATGCACACCTATGAGCACTGGGGTCCTGTGTGACAGGGTCCCAGTGACACATACATATAGGCCACAACCTTATGAGCACTGGGGTCCTGACTAGCAGGATCCCAGTGACACATAACAAACATACTGAAAACATAGTGTTTTCACTATGAGCACTGAGGCCTGGCTATCAGGATCCCAGTGAGACAGTGAAAACAGTGACAAACTCCCTGACATACACTCCCAAACAGGCCAAAAGTGGGGGTAACAAGGCTAGAAAGAGGCTACCTTCTCACACAACCCCCCCCCAAACGAAGGACAATAAGGCTAACCTTGGCCAGTTGAGACTTTATTGTCTAAGTGGTGATAAGTAGAGAGTAGCTCTGCAATAGACTGGTTACTCCCTTTATCATCCACTATATGGTTACTTCCCTGTGGGGATGTAAACCACCCTGTTTGAAGTTTTTTAGCTAAGCAACAATGTGAAGATGTATTTTCAGAGTTTCTATCAGTAAGTTTTAGTTTAGAGCAGTGGGAATTGTCCACTGAACCTATTTGTAGTGATGGAAATGCCAGACAGGGATGCTGTCTCAGAAAAGCCATAGCTGGGCAAAAACTTTGTCCATCTGGCTGGAAGAGAGAACAGGGATGCTGTTTCTCTTGAGTTGGAGCAGGGCAGGGATGCTGTCCTATGAGCTCCACACTAGGGCAGGGATGCTGTCCTAAGTGTTGTGAGGTAGTGCAGGGTTTCTGCACTAAAGTTTCTCTGGGAGGGTTGGAGGGATGCTCCATGTTAACTAAAATGGTGCTGTTTTTCTCACCAATGTTAGTTATCCCACAGAGAGGTACTTCCACCTCGGGGAGTCCAGCTTTGCCAGCTGATGATTCCCTTGGAACAGGTGCCACCCCAGGAGAGGTTTCTCCCACCACAGGAATAGTATCCTGAATGGTAGGGTGGTTAGGGGATACTGTGATACCATTTTTACCTGTTGATGGAGAGGGATCCTGAGTTTTCAGGCCTTCTCTCCTTTGCTTTTTCATTTCACTTGAAATGAGAGGGAACAATTCCTCAGGGATGCCCAGCATGGCTGCATGGGCATAAAATTCTACATCAGCCCAACCTGAGGCCTCTAGGTCATTACCTAAGAGACAGTCTACAGGCAAGCTAGGTGATACCACCACCTGCTTAGGGCCAGTAACTCCACCCCAACTAAACTGAATTATAGCTAAGGGAAGAAACTTAGTGGAGTTATGGACATCAATAATCTTATACTGTTGTCCAATGATGTGTTGATCAGGGTGCACTAGGTTTTCAGTCACCAAAGTGAAACTGGCACCTGTGTCCCTGTAGGCCAAGGCCTCAACACCATTTATTGTAACTGTCTGCCTGTACTTCTCCATTGTAAGGGGACAAGCAGCCAGTGTGGCAAGGCCAGTGCCACTAGGTGTGACAGAAACTGTCTTGGGACTGATGACATCAGTTTCCACTATGGACCCATAAGTGAACCCAACTACACCCTTTGCTTGACTGTTGCCAGCAGTCCCACCACTAGTACCACTACTGCTAGGGGCACTAGAGCTTGATGTATTAGTGGTGGTAGGCTCAGGGGGTTTACCTGGACAGGACTTATCCCCTGGCCTATGGCCTCTATTTTTACACACAAAGCACCAAGGCTTTTTAATGTGTGCAGGTTGGGAAGAAGAGGAAGAATTTGTTTTATCCCCACCCTCTGAAGAGTGTTTAAGATTTGAAGTGGGATCTTTGGTTTTACCCTTATCCCCATGCTTATCTTGAGATTTTTCACCATCTTTCTTCTTATTGCCATCTTTGTCACCCCCTGTATGAACTTTTCTGTTCACCCTTGTTCTGACCCATTTGTCTGCCTTCTTTCCCAATTCTTGGGGAGAGGTCAGATCAGAGTCTACCAGGTACTGGTGCAACAAATCAGACACACAATTATTAAGTATATGCTCTCTCAGGATTGTGTTATACAGGCTTTCATAATCAGTAACTTTACTGCCATGTAACCACCCCTCCAAGGCCTTCACTGAATGGTCAATGAAATCAACCCAGTCTTGTGAAGACTCCTTTTTGGTCTCTCTGAACTTTATCCTGTACTGTTCAGTGGTTAAGCCATAACCATCCAGGAGTGCATTCTTAAGAACTGTAAAATTATTGGCATCATTTTCTTTCACAGTAAGGAGCCTATCCCTACCTTTTCCACTAAATGATAGCCATAGGATAGCAGCCCACTGCCTTTGAGGGACATCCTGTACAACACAGGCCCTCTCAAGTGCAGCAAACCACTTGTTAATGTCATCCCCCTCCTTATAAGGGGGAACTATCTTGTGCAGATTCCTGGAATCATGCTCTTTTGCAGGATGACTATGGGGAATACTGCTGCTGCCACCATGGGTATCTAAACCCAACTTCTGTCTTTCCTTCTCTAATTCAAAAGACTGTCTATCCAAATCCAGCTGTTGCTTTTTAAGCTTCAGTCTGGTTTGTTCCACCCTCAACTTATTGAGTTCCCTCTCTAACATTCTGTCATCAGGGTTGGTGGGAGGGACATTTCTAGAAACAGAGCTATGATGGGAATGAACAGAAGGAGACCTGTCCCTTACAGAAGCCAACTTAACAGCTTGGTTTACAGAAACATTACTACCAGTATGGTGAGAATAAATGCTTTTGCTATGATGTGAGACAACACTATTTATTTGGTGTGGCTCATCATCATTACCATCTATGCTAGATTGTCTAGTAATGGGCGGGCTAGGAAGTTTCTTTCCTGAATCTTTTCCTGGGGGAGTCCCTGAATCAGATTGGGAACTATTAGGTACTTTTTCAACAGCTGGGGCACCTCTGGCCTTATCCTGTTCTCTAAGCATGTTAAGTAATAGTTCCAAGGCAGGATTCTTCCCTACACTCAAACCTCTCTCTATACAGAGACTCCTTGCTCTTTTCCAGCTAAGGTTGTCATATGCAAGTTTGGACAGATCAACACTTTGGCCTGTGCCAGACATTTTTTAGAGAGAGTTAAAGTGATAGAGAAAGAGACAAAAGTTTTCAGAACTTTTTGGAAAGACAGAAAAAAAAACTTTAAAAACTTTTAAGAACTTTTTGAACGTTTAGGAGTACTTTTCAGCACTTAGAAAAGAGTGAAAAGAGGAAATGCAAAACTTTTTGGCTATGTGTATATACACTGACCTTGTTTTGTATATTTTTCTCTTATGAAAAGTACAATGACAAGAGTGGTAAGTAGTCTCAAGCACTTATCCCACCACTGCACAACCAATGTAGGAGGCTGGACTGGCTTGTAGTGAGTACCAAGGGGTACTTGCACCTTGCACCAGGCCCAGTTATCCCTTATTAGTGTATAGGGTGTCTAGCAGCTTAGGTTGATAGATAATGGTAGCTTAGCAGAGCAGCTTAGGCTGAACTAGGAGACGTGTGAAGCTACTACAGTACCACTCAGTGTCATATGCACAATATCATAAGAAAACACAATACACAGTTATACTAAAAATAAAGGTACTTTATTTTTATGACAATATGCCAAAGTATCTTAGAGTGTACCCTCAGTGAGAGGATAGGAAATATACACAAGATATATATACACAATAGCAAAAATATGCAGTATAGTCTTAGAAAACAGTGCAAACAATGCATAGTTACAATAGGATGCAATGGGGAAACATAGGGATAGGGGCAACACAAACCATATACTCCAAAAGTGGAATGCGAACCACGAATGGACCCCAAACCTATGTGACCTTGTAGAGGGTCGCTGCGACTATTAGAAAATAGTGAGAGTTAGAAAAATAACCCTCCCCAAGACCCTGAAAAGTGAGTGCAAAGTGCACTAAAGTTCCCCTAAGGACAAAATAGTCGTGTTAGAGGAATAATGCAGGAAAGACACAAACCAGCAATGCAACAACTGTGGATTTCCAATCTAGGGTACCTGTGGAACAATGGGACCAAGTCCAAAAGTCACAAGCAAGTCGTAGATGGGCAGATGCCCAGGAAATGCCAGCTGCGGGTGCAAAGAAGCTTTGACTGGACAGAAGAAGCTGAGGTTTCTGCAGGAACGAAAAGGGCTAGAGACTTCCCCTTTGGTGGACGGATCCTTCTCGCCTTGGAGAGTCGTGCAGAAGTGTTTTCCCGCCGGAAGAATGCCAACAAGCCTTGCTACACGCAAATCGTGCGTTTGGCGTTTTTGGACGCTGCTGGGGCCCAGGAGGGACCAGGAGGTCGCCAGATGGACCTGAAGAGAGAGGGGACGTGGAGCAAGACAAAGAGCCCTCACTGAAGCAGGTAGCACCCGGAGAAGTGCCAGAAACAGGCACTACGAGGATGCGTGAAACGGTGCTCGCCGAAGTTGCACAAAGGAGTCCCACGTCGCCGGAGACCAACTTAGAAAGTCGTGCAATGCAGGTTAGAGTGCCGTGGACCCAGGCTTGGCTGTGCACAAAGGATTTCCGCCGGAAGTGCACAGGGGCCGGAGTAGCTGCAAAGTCGCGGTTCCCAGCAATGCAGCCCAGCGAGGTGAGGCAAGGACTTACCTCCACCAAACTTGGGCTGAAGAGTCACTGGACTGTGGGGGTCACTTGGACAGTGTCGCTGGATTCGAGGGACCTCGCTCGTCGTGCTGAGAGGAGACCCAAGGGACCGGTAATGCAGCTTTTTGGTGCCTGCGGTTGCAGGGGGAAGATTCCGTCGACCCACGGGAGATTTCTTCGGAGCTTCTGGTGCAGAGAGGAGGCAGGCTACCCCCACAGCATGCACAAGCAGGAAAACAGTCGAGAAGGCGGCAGGATCAGCGTTACAGAGTTGCAGTAGTCGTCTTTGCTACTATGTTGCAGGTTTGCAGGCTTCCAGCGCGGTCAGCGGTCGTTTCCTTATCAGAAGGTGAAGAGGGAGATGCAGAGGAACTCGGCTGAGCTCATGCATTCGTTATCTGAAGTTTCCCCAGAGACAGAGACCCTAAATAGCCAGAAAAGAGGGTTTGGCTACTTAGGAGAGAGGATAGGCTACTAACACCTGAAGGAGCCTATCAGCAGGAGTCTCTGACGTCACCTGGTGGCACTGGCCACTCAGAGCAGTCCAGTGTGCCAGCAGCACCTCTGTTTCCAAGATGGCAGAGGTCTGGAGCACACTGGAGGAGCTCTGGGCACCTCCCAGGGGAGGTGCAGGTCAGGGGAGTGGTCACTCCCCTTTCCTTTGTCCAGTTTCGCGCCAGAGCAGGGGCTAAGGGGTCCCTGAACCGGTGTAGACTGGCTTATGCAGAATTGGGCACATCTGTGCCCAAGAAAGCATTTCCAGAGGCTGGGGGAGGCTACTCCTCCCCTGCCTTCACACCATTTTCCAAAGGGAGAGGGTGTCACACCCTCTCTCAGAGGAAGTTCTTTGTTCTGCCATCCTGGGCCAGGCCTGGCTGGACCCCAGGAGGGCAGATGCCTGTCTGAGGGGTTGGCAGCAGCAGCAGCTGCAGTGAAACCCCAGGAAGGGCAGTTTGGCAGTACCAGGGTCTGTGCTACAGACCACTGGGATTATGGAATTGTACCAACAATGCCAGGATGGCATAGAGGGGGCAATTCCATGATCATAGACATGTTACATGGCCACATTCGGAGTTACCATGGTGAAGCTACATATAGGTAGTGACCTATATGTAGTGCACGCGTGTAATGGTGTCCCTGCACTCACAAAGTTCAGGGAATTGGCTCTGAACAATGTGGGGGCACCTTGGCTAGTGCCAGGATGCCCTCACACTAAGTAACTTTGCACCTAACCTTTACCAGGTAAAGGTTAGACATATAGGTGACTTATAAGTTACTTAAGTGCAGTGTAAAATGGCTGTGAAATAACGTGGACGTTATTTCACTCAGACTGCAGTGGCAGGCCTGTGTAAGAATTGTCAGAGCTCCTTATGGGTGGCAAAAGAAATGCTGCAGCCCATAGGGATCTCCTGGAACCCCAATACCCTGGGTACCTCAGTACCATATACTAGGGAATTATAAGGGTGTTCCAGTAAGCCAATGTAAATTGGTAAAAATGGTCACTAGCCTGTTAGTGACAATTTGAAAGTAATGAGAGAGCATAACCACTGAGGTTCTGGTTAGCAGAGCCTCAGTGAGACAGTTAGGCACCACACAGGGAACACATACATGCACACCTATGAGCACTGGGGTCCTGTGTGACAGGGTCCCAGTGACACATACATATAGGCCACAACCTTATGAGCACTGGGGTCCTGACTAGCAGGATCCCAGTGACACATAACAAACATACTGAAAACATAGGCGGTCATTCTGACCCTGGCGGTCAAAGACCGCCAGGGCGGAGGACCGCGGGAGCACCGCCGACAGGCCGGCGGTGCTCCAATGGGGATTCCGACCGCGGCGGTAAAGCCGCGGTCGGACCGGCAACACTGGCGGGCTCCCGCCAGTGTACCGCCGCCCCATTGAATCCTCCAAGGCGGCGCAGCTTGCTGCCCCGCCGAGGGGATTCCGACCCCACCTACCGCCATCCAGATCCCGGCGGTCCGACCGCCGGGATCCGGATGGCGGTAGGGGGGGTCGCGGGGCCCCTGGGGGCCCCTGCAGTGCCCATGCCACTGGCATGGGCATTGCAAGGGCCCCCGTAAGAGGGCCCCTAAATGTATTTCACTGTCTGCTGCGCAGGCAGTGAAATACGCGACGGGTGCAACTGCACCCGTCGCACAGCTTCCACTCCGCCGGCTCGATTCCGAGCCGGCTTCATCGTGGAAGCCTCTTTCCCGCTGGGCTGGCGGGCGGCCTGAAGGCGACCGGAGGCCGCCCGCCAGCCCAGCGGGAAAGTCAGAATTACCGCTGCGGTCTTTCGACCGCGGAACGGTAACCTGACGGCGGGACTTTGGCGGGCGGCCTCCGCCGCCCGCCAAGGTCAGAATGAGGGCCATAGTGTTTTCACTATGAGCACTGAGGCCTGGCTATCAGGATCCCAGTGAGACAGTGAAAACAGTGACAAACACCCTGACATACACTCCCAAACAGGCCAAAAGTGGGGGTAACAAGGCTAGAAAGAGGCTACCTTCTCACACAACCCCCCCCCAAACGAAGGACAATAAGGCTAACCTTGGCCAGTTGAGACTTTATTGTCTAAGTGGTGATAAGTAGAGAGTAGCTCTGCAATAGACTGGTTACTCCCTTTATCATCCACTATATGGTTACTTCCCTGTGGGGATGTAAACCACCCTGTTTGAAGTTTTTTAGCTAAGCAACAATGTGAAGATGTATTTTCAGAGTTTCTATCAGTAAGTTTTAGTTTAGAGCAGTGGGAATTGTCCACTGAACCTATTTGTGGTGATGGAAATGCCAGACAGGGATGCTTTCTCAGAAAAGCCATAGCTGGGCAAAAACTTTGTCCATCTGGCTGGAAGAGAGAACAGGGATGCTGTTTCTCTTGAGTTGGAGCAGGGCAGGGATGCTGTCCTATGAGCTCCACACTAGGGCAGGGATGCTGTCCTAAGTGTTGTGAGGTAGTGCAGGGTTTCTGCACTAAAGTTTCTCTGGGAGGGTTGGAGGGATGCTCCATGTTAACTAAAATGGTGCTGTTTTTCTCACCAATGTTAGTTATCCCACAGAGAGGTACTTCCACCTCGGGGAGTCCAGCTTTGCCAGCTGATGATTCCCTTGGAACAGGTGCCACCCCAGGAGAGGTTTCTCCCACCACAGGAATAGTATCCTGAATGGTAGGGTGGTTAGGGGATACTGTGATACCCTTTTTACCTGTTGATGGAGAGGGATCCTGAGTTTTCAGGCCTTCTCTCCTTTGCTTTTTCATTTCACTTGAAATGAGAGGGAACAATTCCTCAGGGATGCCCAGCATGGCTGCATGGGCATAAAATTCTACATCAGCCCAACCTGAGGCCTCTAGGTCATTACCTAAGAGACAGACTACAGGCAAGCTAGGTGATACCACCACCTGCTTAGGGCCAGTAACTCCACCCCAACTAAACTGAATTATAGCTAAGGGAAGAAACTTAGTGGAGTTATGGACATCAATAATCTTATACTGTTGTCCAATGATGTGTTGATCAGGGTGCACTAGGTTTTCAGTCACCAAAGTGAAACTGGCACCTGTGTCCCTGTAGGCCAAGGCCTCAACACCATTTATTGTAACTGTCTGCCTGTACTTATCCATTGTAAGGGGACAAGCAGCCAGTGTGGCAAGGCCAGTGCCACTAGGTGTGACAGAAACTGTCTTGGGACTGATGACATCAGTTTCCACTATGGACCCATAAGTGAACCCAACTACACCCTTTGCTTGACTGTTGCCAGCAGTCCCACCACTAGTACCACTACTGCTAGGGGCACTAGAGCTTGATGTATTAGTGGTGGTAGGCTCAGGGGGTTTACCTGGACAGGACTTATCCCCTGGCCTATGGCCTCTATTTTTACACACAAAGCACCAAGGCTTTTTAATGTGTGCAGGTTGGGAAGAAGAGGAAGAATTTGTTTTATCCCCACCCTCTGAAGAGTGTTTAAGATTTGAAGTGGGATCTTTGGTTTTACCCTTATCCCCATGCTTATCTTGAGATTTTTCACCATCTTTCTTCTTATTGCCATCTTTGTCACCCCCTGTATGAACTTTTCTGTTCACCCTTGTTCTGACCCATTTGTCTGCCTTCTTTCCCAATTCTTGGGGAGAGGTCAGATCAGAGTCTACCAGGTACTGGTGCAACAAATCAGACACACAATTATTAAGTATATGCTCTCTCAGGATTGTGTTATACAGGCTTTCATAATCAGTACCTTTACTGCCATGTAACCACCCCTCCAAGGCCTTCACTGAATGGTCAATGAAATCAACCCAGTCTTGTGAAGACTCCTTTTTGGTCTCTCTGAACTTTATCCTGTACTGTTCAGTGGTTAAGCCATAACCATCCAGGAGTGCATTCTTAAGAACTGTAAAATTATTGGCATCATTTTCTTTCACAGTAAGGAGCCTATCCCTACCTTTTCCACTAAATGATAGCCATAGGATAGCAGCCCACTGCCTTTGAGGGACATCCTGTACAACACAGGCCCTCTCAAGTGCAGCAAACCACTTGTTAATGTCATCCCCCTCCTTATAAGGGGGAACTATCTTGTGCAGATTCCTGGAATCATGCTCTTTTGCAGGATGACTATGGGGAATACTGCTGCTGCCACCATGGGTATCTAAACCCAACTTCTGTCTTTCCTTCTCTAATTCAAAAGACTGTCTATCCAAATCCAGCTGTTGCTTTTTAAGCTTCAGTCTGGTTTGTTCCACCCTCAACTTATTGACTTCCCTCTCTAACATTCTGTCATCAGGGTTGGTGGGAGGGACATTTCTAGAAACAGAGCTATGATGGGAATGAACAGAAGGAGACCTGTCCCTTACAGAAGCCAACTTAACAGCTTGGTTTACAGAAACATTACTACCAGTATGGTGAGAATAAATGCTTTTGCTATGATGTGAGACAACACTATTTATTTGGTGTGGCTCATCATCATTACCATCTATGCTAGATTGTCTAGTAATGGGCGGGCTAGGAAGTTTCTTTCCTGAATCTTTTCCTGGGGGAGTCCCTGAATCAGATTGGGAACTATTAGGTACTTTTTCAACAGCTGGGGCACCTCTGGCCTTATCCTGTTCTCTAAGCATGTTAAGTAATAGTTCCAAGGCAGGATTCTTCCCTACACTCAAACCTCTCTCTATACAGAGACTCCTTGCTCTTTTCCAGCTAAGGTTGTCATATGCAAGTTTGGACAGATCAACACTTTGGCCTGTGCCAGACATTTTTTAGAGAGAGTTAAAGTGATAGAGAAAGAGACAAAAGTTTTCAGAACTTTTTGGAAAGACAGAAAAAAAAACTTTTTAATCTTTTAAGAACTTTTTGAACGTTTAGGAGTACTTTTCAGCACTTAGAAAAGAGTGAAAAGAGGAAATGCAAAACTTTTTGGCTATGTGTATATACACTGACCTTGTTTTGTATATTTTTCTCTTATGAAAAGTACAATGACAAGAGTGGTAAGTAGTCTCAAGCACTTATCCCACCACTGCACAACCAATGTAGGAGGCTGGACTGGCTTGTAGTGAGTACCAAGGGGTACTTGCACCTTGCACCAGGCCCAGTTATCCCTTATTAGTGTATAGGGTGTCTAGCAGCTTAGGCTGATAGATAATGGTAGCTTAGCAGAGCAGCTTAGGCTGAACTAGGAGACGTGTGAAGCTACTACAGTACCACTCAGTGTCATATGCACAATATCATAAGAAAACACAATACACAGTTATACTAAAAATAAAGGTACTTTATTTTTATGACAATATGCCAAAGTATCTTAGAGTGTACCCTCAGTGAGAGGATAGGAAATATACACAAGATATATATACACAATAGCAAAAATATGCAGTATAGTCTTAGAAAACAGTGCAAACAATGTATAGTTACAATAGGATGCAATGGGGAAACATAGGGATAGGGGCAACACAAACCATATACTCCAAAAGTGGAATGCGAACCACGAATGGACCCCAAACCTATGTGACCTTGTAGAGGGTCGCTGGGACTATTAGAAAATAGTGAGAGTTAGAAAAATAACCCTCCCCAAGACCCTGAAAAGTGAGTGCAAAGTGCACTAAAGTTCCCCTAAGGACAAAATAGTCGTGTTAGAGGAATAATGCAGGAAAGACACAAACCAGCAATGCAACAACTGTGGATTTCCAATCTAGGGTACCTGTGGAACAAGGGGACCAAGTCCAAAAGTCACAAGCAAGTCGTAGATGGGCAGATGCCCAGGAAATGCCAGCTGCGGGTGCAAAGAAGCTTCGACTGGACAGAAGAAGCTGAGGTTTCTGCAGGAACGAAAAGGGCTAGAGACTTCCCCTTTGGTGGACGGATCCCACTCGCCTTGGAGAGTCATGCAGAAGTATTTTCCCGCCGGAAGGATGCCAACAAGCCTTGCTACACGCAAATCGTGCGTTTGGCGTTTTTGGACGCTGTTGGGGCCCAGGAGGGACCAGGAGGTCGCAAATTGGACCTGAAGAGAGAAGGGACGTCGAGCAAGACAAAGAGCCCTCACTGAAGCAGGTAGCACCCGGAAAAGTGCCAGAAACAGGCACTACGAGGATGCGTGAAACGGTGCTCGCCGAAGTTGCACAAAGGAGTCCCACGTCGCCGGAGACCAACTTAGAAAGTCGTGCAATGCAGGTTAGAGTGCCGTGGACCCAGGCTTGGCTGTGCACAAAGGATTTCCGCCGGAAGTGCACAGGGGCCGGAGTAGCTGCAAAGTCGCGGTTCCCAGCAATGCAGCCCAGCGAGGTGAGGCAAGGACTTACCTCCACCAAACTTGGGCTGAAGAGTCACTGGACTGTGGGGGTCACTTGGACAGCGTCGCTGGATTCGAGGGACCTCGCTCGTCGTGCTGAGAGGAGACCCAAGGGACCGGTAATGCAGCTTTTTGGTGCCTGCGGTTGCAGGGGGAAGATTCCGTCGACCCACGGGAGATTTCTTCGGAGCTTCTGGTGCAGAGAGGAGGCAGGCTACCCCCACAGCATGCACAAGCAGGAAAACAGTCGAGAAGGCGGCAGGATCAGCGTTACAGAGTTGCAGTAGTCGTCTTTGCTACTATGTTGCAGGTTTGCAGGCTTCCAGCGCGGTCAGCGGTTGTTTCCTTATCAGAAGGTGAAGAGGCAGATGCATAGGAACTCGGCTGAGCTCATGCATTCGTTATCTGAAGTTTCCCCAGAGACAGAGACCCTAAATAGCCAGAAAAGAGGGTTTGGCTACTTAGGAGAGAGGATAGGCTACTAACACCTGAAGGAGCCTATCAGCAGGAGTCTCTGACGTCACCTGGTGGCACTGGCCACTCAGAGCAGTCCAGTGTGCCAGCAGCACCTCTGTTTCCAAGATGGCAGAGGTCTGGAGCACACTGGAGGAGCTCTGGGCACCTCCCAGGGGAGGTGCAGGTCAGGGGAGTGGTCACTCCCCTTTCCTTTGTCCAGTTTCGCGCCAGAGCAGGGGCTAAGGGGTCCCTGAACCGGTGTAGACTGGCTTATGCAGAATTGGGCACATCTGTGCCTAAGAAAGCATTTCCAGAGGCTGGGGGAGGCTACTCCTCCCCTGCCTTCACACCATTTTCCAAAGGGAGAGGGTGTCACACCCTCTCTCAGAGGAAGTTCTTTGTTCTGCCATCCTGGGCCAGGCCTGGCTGGACCCCAGGAGGGCAGATGCCTGTCTGAGGGGTTGGCAGCAGCAGCAGCTGCAGTGAAACCCCAGGAAGGGCAGTTTGGCAGTACCAGGGTCTGTGCTACAGACCACTGGGATCATGGAATTGTACCAACAATGCCAGGATGGCATAGAGGGGGCAATTCCATGATCATAGACATGTTACATGGCCACATTCGGAGTTACCATGGTGAAGCTACATATAGGTAGTGACCTATATGTAGTGCACGCGTGTAATGGTGTCCCCGCACTCACAAAGTTCAGGGAATTGGCTCTGAACAATGTGGGGGCACCTTGGCTAGTGCCAGGGTGCCCTCACACTAAGTAACTTTGCACCTAACCTTTACCAGGTAAAGGTTAGACATATAGGTGACTTATAAGTTACTTAAGTGCAGTGTAAAATGGCTGTGAAATAACGTGGACGTTATTTCACTCAGACTGCAGTGGCAGGCCTGTGTAAGAATTGTCAGAGCTCCTTATGGGTGGCAAAAGAAATGCTGCAGCCCATAGGGATCTCCTGGAACCCCAATACCCTGGGTACCTCAGTACCATATACTAGGGAATTATAAGGGTGTTCCAGTAAGCCAATGTAAATTGGTAAAAATGGTCACTAGCCTGTTAGTGACAATTTGAAAGTAATGAGAGAGCATAACCACTGAGGTTCTGGTTAGCAGAGCCTCAGTGAGACAGTTAGGCACCACACAGGGAACACATACATGCACACCTATGAGCACTGGGGTCCTGTGTGACAGGGTCCCAGTGACACATACATATAGGCCACAACCTTATGAGCACTGGGGTCCTGACTAGCAGGATCCCAGTGACACATAACAAACATACTGAAAACATAGTGTTTTCACTATGAGCACTGAGGCCTGGCTATCAGGATCCCAGTGAGACAGTGAAAACAGTGACAAACACCCTGACATACACTCCCAAACAGGCCAAAAGTGGGGGTAACAAGGCTAGAAAGAGGCTACCTTCTCACACAACCCCCCCCAAACGAAGGACAATAAGGCTAACCTTGGCCAGTTGAGACTTTATTGTCTAAGTGGTGATAAGTAGAGAGTAGCTCTGCAATAGACTGGTTACTCCCTTTATCATCCACTATATGGTTACTTCCCTGTGGGGATGTAAACCACCCTGTTTGAAGTTTTTTAGCTAAGCAACAATGTGAAGATGTATTTTCAGAGTTTCTATCAGTAAGTTTTAGTTTAGAGCAGTGGGAATTGTCCACTGAACCTATTTGTAGTGATGGAAATGCCAGACAGGGATGCTTTCTCAGAAAAGCCATAGCTGGGCAAAAACTTTGTCCATCTGGCTGGAAGAGAGAACAGGGATGCTGTTTCTCTTGAGTTGGAGCAGGGCAGGGATGCTGTCCTATGAGCTCCACACTAGGGCAGGGATGCTGTCCTAAGTGTTGTGAGGTAGTGCAGGGTTTCTGCACTAAAGTTTCTCTGGGAGGGTTGGAGGGATGCTCCATGTTAACTAAAATGGTGCTGTTTTTCTCACCAATGTTAGTTATCCCACAGAGAGGTACTTCCACCTCGGGGAGTCCAGCTTTGCCAGCTGATGATTCCCTTGGAACAGGTGCCACCCCAGGAGAGGTTTCTCCCACCACAGGAATAGTATCCTGAATGGTAGGGTGGTTAGGGGATACTGTGATACCCTTTTTACCTGTTGATGGAGAGGGATCCTGAGTTTTCAGGCCTTCTCTCCTTTGCTTTTTCATTTCACTTGAAATGAGAGGGAACAATTCCTCAGGGATGCCCAGCATGGCTGCATGGGCATAAAATTCTACATCAGCCCAACCTGAGGCCTCTAGGTCATTACCTAAGAGACAGTCTACAGGCAAGCTAGGTGATACCACCACCTGCTTAGGGCCAGTAACTCCACCCCAACTAAACTGAATTATAGCTAAGGGAAGAAACTTAGTGGAGTTATGGACATCAATAATCTTATACTGTTGTCCAATGATGTGTTGATCAGGGTGCACTAGGTTTTCAGTCACCAAAGTGAAACTGGCACCTGTGTCCCTGTAGGCCAAGGCCTCAACACCATTTATTGTAACTGTCTGCCTGTACTTATCCATTGTAAGGGGACAAGCAGCCAGTGTGGCAAGGCCAGTGCCACTAGGTGTGACAGAAACTGTCTTGGGACTGATGACATCAGTTTCCACTATGGACCCATAAGTGAACCCAACTACACCCTTTGCTTGACTGTTGCCAGCAGTCCCACCACTAGTACCACTACTGCTAGGGGCACTAGAGCTTGATGTATTAGTGGTGGTAGGCTCAGGGGGTTTACCTGGACAGGACTTATCCCCTGGCCTATGGCCTCTATTTTTACACACAAAGCACCAAGGCTTTTTAATGTGTGCAGGTTGGGAAGAAGAGGAAGAATTTGTTTTATCCCCACCCTCTGAAGAGTGTTTAAGATTTGAAGTGGGATCTTTGGTTTTACCCTTATCCCCATGCTTATCTTGAGATTTTTCACCATCTTTCTTCTTATTGCCATCTTTGTCACCCCCTGTATGAACTTTTCTGTTCACCCTTGTTCTGACCCATTTGTCTGCCTTCTTTCCCAATTCTTGGGGAGAGGTCAGATCAGAGTCTACCAGGTACTGGTGCAACAAATCAGACACACAATTATTAAGTATATGCTCTCTCAGGATTGTGTTATACAGGCTTTCATAATCAGTAACTTTACTGCCATGTAACCACCCCTCCAAGGCCTTCACTGAATGGTCAATGAAATCAACCCAGTCTTGTGAAGACTCCTTTTTGGTCTCTCTGAACTTTATCCTGTACTGTTCAGTGGTTAAGCCATAACCATCCAGGAGTGCATTCTTAAGAACTGTAAAATTATTGGCATCATTTTCTTTCACAGTAAGGAGCCTATCCCTACCTTTTCCATTAAATGATAGCCATAGGATAGCAGCCCACTGACTTTGAGGGACATCCTGTACAACACAGGCCCTCTCAAGTGCAGCAAACCACTTGTTAATGTCATCCCCCTCCTTATAAGGGGGAACTATCTTGTGCAGATTCCTGGAATCATGCTCTTTTGCAGGATGACTATGGGGAATACTGCTGCTGCCACCATGGGTATCTAAACCCAACTTCTGTCTTTCCTTCTCTAATTCAAAAGACTGTCTATCCAAATCCAGCTGTTGCTTTTTAAGCTTCAGTCTGGTTTGTTCCACCCTCAACTTATTGACTTCCCTCTCTAACATTCTGTCATCAGGGTTGGTGGGAGGGACATTTCTAGAAACAGAGCTATGATGGGAATGAACAGAAGGAGACCTGTCCCTTACAGAAGCCAACTTAACAGCTTGGTTTACAGAAACATTACTACCAGTATGGTGAGAATAAATGCTTTTGCTATGATGTGAGACAACACTATTTATTTGGTGTGGCTCATCATCATTACCATCTATGCTAGATTGTCTAGTAATGGGCGGGCTAGGAAGTTTCTTTCCTGAATCTTTTCCTGGGGGAGTCCCTGAATCAGATTGGGAACTATTAGGTACTTTTTCAACAGCTGGGGCACCTCTGGCCTTATCCTGTTCTCTAAGCATGTTAAGTAATAGTTCCAAGGCAGGATTCTTCCCTACACTCAAACCTCTCTCTATACAGAGACTCCTTGCTCTTTTCCAGCTAAGGTTGTCATATGCAAGTTTGGACAGATCAACACTTTGGCCTGTGCCAGACATTTTTTAGAGAGAGTTAAAGTGATAGAGAAAGAGACAAAAGTTTTCAGAACTTTTTGGAAAGACAGAAAAAAAAACTTTTTAAACTTTTAAGAACTTTTTGAACATTTAGGAGTACTTTTCAGCACTTAGAAAAGAGTGAAAAGAGGAAATGCAAAACTTTTTGGCTATGTGTATATACACTGAACTTGTTTTGTATATTTTTCTCTTATGAAAAGTACAATGACAAGAGTGGTAAGTAGTCTCAAGCACTTATCCCACCACTGCACAACCAATGTAGGAGGCTGGACTGGCTTGTAGTGAGTACCAAGGGGTACTTGCACCTTGCACCAGGCCCAGTTATCCCTTATTAGTGTATAGGGTGTCTAGCAGCTTAGGCTGATAGATAATGGTAGCTTAGCAGAGCAGCTTAGGCTGAACTAGGAGACGTGTGAAGCTACTACAGTACCACTCAGTGTCATATGCACAATATCATAAGAAAACACAATACACAGTTATACTAAAAATAAAGGTACTTTATTTTTATGACAATATGGCAAAGTATCTTAGAGTGTACCCTCAGTGAGAGGATAGGAAATATACACAAGATATATATACACAATAGCAAAAATATGCAGTATAGTCTTAGAAAACAGTGCAAACAATGTATAGTTACAATAGGATGCAATGGGGAAACATAGGGATAGGGGCAACACAAACCATATACTCCAAAAGTGGAATGCGAACCACGAATGGACCCCAAACCTATGTGACCTTGTAGAGGGTCGCTGGGACTATTAGAAAATAGTGAGAGTTAGAAAAATAACCCTCCCCAAGACCCTGAAAAGTGAGTGCAAAGTGCACTAAAGTTCCCCTAAGGACAAAATAGTCGTGTTAGAGGAATAATGCAGGAAAGACACAAACCAGCAATGCAACAACTGTGGATTTCCAATCTAGGGTACCTGTGGAACAAGGGGACCAAGTCCAAAAGTCACAAGCAAGTCGTAGATGGGCAGATGCCCAGGAAATGCCAGCTGCGGGTGCAAAGAAGCTTCGACTGGACAGAAGAAGCTGAGGTTTCTGCAGGAACGAAAAGGGCTAGAGACTTCCCCTTTGGTGGACGGATCCCTCTCGCCTTGGAGAGTCGTGCAGAAGTGTTTCCCCGCCGGAAGAACGCCAACAAGCCTTGCTACACGCAAATCGTGCGTTTGTGGACGCTGTTGGGGCCCAGGAGGGACCAGGAGGTCGCAAATTAGACCTGAAGAGAGAGGGGACGTCGAGCAAGACAAAGAACCGTCACTGAAGCAGGTAGCACCCGGAGAAGTGCCAGAAATAGGCACTACATGGATGCGTGAAACGGTGCTCGCCGAAGTTGCACAAAGGAGTCCCACGTCGCCGGAGACCAACTTAGAAAGTCGTGCAATGCAGGTTAGAGTGCCGTGGACCCAGGCTTGGCTGTGCACAAAGGATTTCCGCCGGAAGTGCACAGGGGCCGGAGTAGCTGCAAAGTCGCGGTTCCCAGCAATGCAGCCCAGCGAGGTGAGGCAAGGACTTACCTCCACCAAACTTGGGCTGAAGAGTCACTGGACTGTGGGGGTCACTTGGACAGCGTCGCTGGATTCGAGGGACCTCGCTCTTCGTGCTGAGAGGAGACCCAAGGGACCGGTAATGCAGCTTTTTGGTGCCTGCGGTTGCAGGGGGAAGATTCCGTCGACCCACGGGAGATTTCTTCGGAGCTTCTGGTGCAGAGAGGAGGCAGGCTACCCCCACAGCATGCACAAGCAGGAAAACAGTCGAGAAGGCGGCAGGATCAGCGTTACAGAGTTGCAGTAGTCGTCTTTGCTACTATGTTGCAGGTTTGCAGGCTTCCAGCGCGGTCAGCGGTTGTTTCCTTATCAGAAGGTGAAGAGGGAGATGCAGAGGAACTCGGCTGAGCTCATGCATTCGTTATCTGAAGTTTCCCCAGAGACAGAGACCCTAAATAGCCAGAAAAGAGGGTTTGGCTACTTATGAGAGAGGATAGGCTACTAACACCTGAAGGAGCCTATCAGCAGGAGTCTCTGACGTCACCTGGTGGCACTGGCCACTCAGAGCAGTCCAGTGTGCCAGCAGCACCTCTGTTTCCAAGATGGCAGAGGTCTGGAGCACACTGGAGGAGCTCTGGGCACCTCCCAGGGGAGGTGCAGGTCAGGGGAGTGGTCACTCCCCTTTCCTTTGTCCAGTTTCGCGCCAGAGCAGGGGCTAAGGGGTCCCTGAACCGGTGTAGACTGGCTTATGCAGAATTGGGCACATCTGTGCCCAAGAAAGCATTTCCAGAGGCTGGGGGAGGCTACTCCTCCCCTGCCTTCACACCATTTTCCAAAGGGAGAGGGTGTCACACCCTCTCTCAGAGGAAGTTCTTTGTTCTGCCATCCTGGGCCAGGCCTGGCTGGACCCCAGGAGGGCAGATGCCTGTCTGAGGGGTTGGCAGCAGCAGCAGCTGCAGTGAAACCCCAGGAAGGGCAGTTTGGCAGTACCAGGGTCTGTGCTACAGACCACTGGGATCATGGAATTGTACCAACAATGCCAGGATGGCATAGAGGGGGCAATTCCATGATCATAGACATGTTACATGGCCACATTCGGAGTTACCATGGTGAAGCTACATATAGGTAGTGAGCTATATGTAGTGCACGTGTGTAATGGTGTCCCCGCACTCACAAAGTTCAGGGAATTGGCTCTGAACAATGTGGGGGCACCTTGGCTAGTGCCAGGGTGCCCTCACACTAAGTAACTTTGCACCTAACCTTTACCAGGTAAAGGTTAGACATATAGGTGACTTATAAGTTACTTAAGTGCAGTGTAAAATGGCTGTGAAATAACGTGGACGTTATTTCACTCAGACTGCAGTGGCAGGCCTGTGTAAGAATTGTCAGAGCTCCTTATGGGTGGCAAAAGAAATGCTGCAGCCCATAGGGATCTCCTGGAACCCCAATACCCTGGGTACCTCAGTACCATATACTAGGGAATTATAAGGGTGTTCCAGTAAGCCAATGTAAATTGGTAAAAATGGTCACTAGCCTGTTAGTGACAATTTGAAAGTAATGAGAGAGCATAACCACTGAGGTTCTGGTTAGCAGAGCCTCAGTGAGACAGTTAGGCACCACACAGGGAACACATACATGCACACCTATGAGCACTGGGGTCCTGTGTGACAGGGTCCCAGTGACACATACATATAGGCCACAACCTTATGAGCACTGGGGTCCTGACTAGCAGGATCCCAGTGACACATAACAAACATACTGAAAACATAGTGTTTTCACTATGAGCACTGAGGCCTGGCTATCAGGATCCCAGTGAGACAGTGAAAACAGTGACAAACACCCTGACATACACTCCCAAACAGGCCAAAAGTGGGGGTAACAAGGCTAGAAAGAGGCTACCTTCTCACACAACCCCCCCCCAACGAAGGACAATAAGGCTAACCTTGGCCAGTTGAGACTTTATTGTCTAAGTGGTGATAAGTAGAGAGTAGCTCTGCAATAGACTGGTTACTCCCTTTATCATCCACTATATGGTTACTTCCCTGTGGGGATGTAAACCACCCTGTTTGAAGTTTTTTAGCTAAGCAACAATGTGAAGATGTATTTTCAGAGTTTCTATCAGTAAGTTTTAGTTTAGAGCAGTGGGAATTGTCCACTGAACCTATTTGTAGTGATGGAAATGCCAGACAGGGATGCTGTCTCAGAAAAGCCATAGCTGGGCAAAAACTTTGTCCATCTGGCTGGAAGAGAGAACAGGGATGCTGTTTCTCTTGAGTTGGAGCAGGGCAGGGATGCTGTCCTATGAGCTCCACACTAGGGCAGGGATGCTGTCCTAAGTGTTGTGAGGTAGTGCAGGGTTTCTGCACTAAAGTTTCTCTGGGAGGGTTGGAGGGATGCTCCATGTTAACTAAAATGGTGCTGTTTTTCTCACCAATGTTAGTTATCCCACAGAGAGGTACTTCCACCTCAGGGAGTCCAGCTTTGCCAGCTGATGATTCCCTTGGAACAGGTGCCACCCCAGGAGAGGTTTCTCCCACCACAGGAATAGTATCCTGAATGGTAGGGTGGTTAGGGGATACTGTGATACCCTTTTTACCTGTTGATGGAGAGGGATCCTGAGTTTTCAGGCCTTCTCTCCTTTGCTTTTTCATTTCACTTGAAATGAGAGGGAACAATTCCTCAGGGATGCCCAGCATGGCTGCATGGGCATAAAATTCTACATCAGCCCAACCTGAGGCCTCTAGGTCATTACCTAAGAGACAGTCTACAGGCAAGCTAGGTGATACCACCACCTGCTTAGGGCCAGTAACTCCACCCCAACTAAACTGAATTATAGCTAAGGGAAGAAACTTAGTGGAGTTATGGACATCAATAATCTTATACTGTTGTCCAATGATGTGTTGATCAGGGTGCACTAGGTTTTCAGTCACCAAAGTGAAACTGGCACCTGTGTCCCTGTAGGCCAAGGCCTCAACACCATTTATTGTAACTGTCTGCCTGTACTTATCCATTGTAAGGGGACAAGCAGCCAGTGTGGCAAGGCCAGTGCTACTAGGTGTGACAGAAACTGTCTTGGGACTGATGACATCAGTTTCCACTATGGACCCATAAGTGAACCCAACTACACCCTTTGCTTGACTGTTGCCAGCAGTCCCACCACTAGTACCACTACTGCTAGGGGCACTAGAGCTTGATGTATTAGTGGTGGTAGGCTCAGGGGGTTTACCTGGACAGGACTTATCCCCTGGCCTATGGCCTCTATTTTTACACACAAAGCACCAAGGCTTTTTAATGTGTGCAGGTTGGGAAGAAGAGGAAGAATTTGTTTTATCCCCACCCTCTGAAGAGTGTTTAAGATTTGAAGTGGGATCTTTGGTTTTACCCTTATCCCCATGCTTATCTTGAGATTTTTCACCATCTTTCTTCTTATTGCCATCTTTGTCACCCCCTGTATGAACTTTTCTGTTCACCCTTGTTCTGACCCATTTGTCTGCCTTCTTTCCCAATTCTTGGGGAGAGGTCAGATCAGAGTCTACCAGGTACTGGTGCAACAAATCAGACACACAATTATTAAGTATATGCTCTCTCAGGATTGTGTTATACAGGCTTTCATAATCAGTAACTTTACTGCCATGTAACCACCCCTCCAAGGCCTTCACTGAATGGTCAATGAAATCAACCCAGTCTTGTGAAGACTCCTTTTTGGTCTCTCTGAACTTTATCCTGTACTGTTCAGTGGTTAAGCCATAACCATCCAGGAGTGCATTCTTAAGAACTGTAAAATTATTGGCATCATTTTCTTTCACAGTAAGGAGCCTATCCCTACCTTTTCCACTAAATGATAGCCATAGGATAGCAGCCCACTGCCTTTGAGGGACATCCTGTACAACACAGGCCCTCTCAAGTGCAGCAAACCACTTGTTAATGTCATCCCCCTCCTTATAAGGGGGAACTATCTTGTGCAGATTCCTGGAATCATGCTCTTTTGCAGGATGACTATGGGGAATACTGCTGCTGCCACCATGGGTATCTAAACCCAACTTCTGTCTTTCCTTCTCTAATTCAAAAGACTGTCTATCCAAATCCAGCTGTTGCTTTTTAAGCTTCAGTCTGGTTTGTTCCACCCTCAACGTATTGAGTTCCCTCTCTAACATTCTGTCATCAGGGTTGGTGGGAGGGACATTTCTAGAAACAGAGCTATGATGGGAATGAACAGAAGGAGACCTGTCCCTTACAGAAGCCAACTTAACAGCTTGGTTTACAGAAACATTACTACCAGTATGGTGAGAATAAATGCTTTTGCTATGATGTGAGACAACACTATTTATTTGGTGTGGCTCATCATCATTACCATCTATGCTAGATTGTCTAGTAATGGGCGGGCTAGGAAGTTTCTTTCCTGAATCTTTTCCTGGGGGAGTCCCTGAATCAGATTGGGAACTATTAGGTACTTTTTCAACAGCTGGGGCACCTCTGGCCTATCCTGTTCTCTAAGCATGTTAAGTAATAGTTCCAAGGCAGGATTCTTCCCTACACTCAAACCTCTCTCTATACAGAGACTCCTTGCTCTTTTCCAGCTAAGGTTGTCATATGCAAGTTTGGACAGATCAACACTTTGGCCTGTGCCAGACATTTTTTAGAGAGAGTTAAAGTGATAGAGAAAGAGACAAAAGTTTTCAGAACTTTTTGGAAAGACAGAAAAAAAAACTTTTTAAACTTTTAAGAACTTTTTGAACGTTTAGGAGTACTTTTCAGCACTTAGAAAAGAGTGAAAAGAGGAAATGCAAAACTTTTTGGCTATGTGTATATACACTGACCTTGTTTTGTATATTTTTCTCTTATGAAAAGTACAATGACAAGAGTGGTAAGTAGTCTCAAGCACTTATCCCACCACTGCACAACCAATGTAGGAGGCTGGACTGGCTTGTAGTGAGTACCAAGGGGTACTTGCACCTTGCACCAGACCCAGTTATCCCTTATTAGTGTATAGGGTGTCTAGCAGCTTAGGCTGATAGATAATGGTAGCTTAGCAGAGCAGCTTAGGCTGAACTAGGAGACGTGTGAAGCTACTACAGTACCACTCAGTGTCATATGCACAATATCATAAGAAAACACAATACACAGTTATACTAAAAATAAAGGTACTTTATTTTTATGACAATATGCCAAAGTATCTTAGAGTGTACCCTCAGTGAGAGGATAGGAAATATACACAAGATATATATACACAATAGCAAAAATATGCAGTATAGTCTTAGAAAACAGTGCAAACAATGTATAGTTACAATAGGATGCAATGGGGAAACATAGGGATAGGGGCAACACAAACCATATACTCCAAAAGTGGAATGCGAACCACGAATGGACCCCAAACCTATGTGACCTTGTAGAGGGTCGCTGGGACTATTAGAAAATAGTGAGAGTTAGAAAAATAACCCTCCCCAAGACCCTGAAAAGTGAGTGCAAAGTGCACTAAAGTTCCCCTAAGGACAAAATAGTCGTGTTAGAGGAATAATGCAGGAAAGACACAAACCAGCAATGCAACAACTGTGGATTTCCAATCTAGGGTACCTGTGGAACAAGGGGACCAAGTCCAAAAGTCACAAGCAAGTCGTAGATGGGCAGATGCCCAGGAAATGCCAGCTGTGGGTGCAAAGAAGCTTCGACTGGACAGAAGAAGCTGAGGTTTCTGCAGGAACGAAAAGGGCTAGAGACTTCCCCTTTGGTGGACGGATCCCCCTCGCCTTGGAAAGTCGTGCAGAAGTGCTTTCCCGCCGGAAGGACGCCAACAAGCCTTGCTACACGCAAATCGTGCGTTTGGCGTTTTTGGACGCTGTTGGGGCCCAGAAGGGACCAGGAGGTCGCAAATTGGATCTGAAGAGAGAGGGGACGTCGATCAAGACAAAGAACCCTCACTGAAGCAGGTAGCATCCGGAGAAGTGCCAGAAACAGGCACTACAAGGATGCGTGAAACGGTGCTCGCCGAAGTTGCACAAAGGAGTCCCACGTCGCCGGAGACCAACTTAGAAAGTCGTGCAATGCAGGTTAGAGTGCCGTGGACCCAGGCTTGGCTGTGCACAAAGGATTTCCGCCGGAAGTGCACAGGGGCCGGAGTAGCTGCAAAGTCGCGGTTCCCAGCAATACAGCCCAGCGAGGTGAGGCAAGGACTTACCTCCACCAAACTTGGGCTGAAGAGTCACTGGACTGTGGGGGTCACTTGGACAGCGTCGCTGGATTCGAGGGACCTCGCTCGTCGTGCTGAGAGGAGACCCAAGGGACCGGTAATGCAGCTTTTTGGTGCCTGCGGTTGCAGGGGGAAGATTCAGTCGACCCACGGGAGATTTCTTCGGAGCTTCTGGTGCAGAGAGGAGGCAGGCTACCCCCACAGCATGCACAAGCAGGAAAACAGTCGAGAAGGCGGCAGGATCAGCGTTACAGAGTTGCAGTAGTCGTCTTTGCTACTATGTTGCAGGTTTGCAGGCTTCCAGCGCGGTCAGCGGTCGTTTCCTTATCAGAAGGTGAAGAGGGAGATGCAGAGGAACTCGGCTGAGCTCATGCATTCGTTATCTGAAGTTTCCCCAGAGACAGAGACCCTAAATAGCCAGAAAAGAGGGTTTGGCTACTTAGGAGAGAGGAAAGGCTACTAACACCTGAAGGAGCCTATCAGCAGGAGTCTCTGACGTCACCTGGTGGCACTGGCCACTCAGAGCAGTCCAGTGTGCCAGCAGCACCTCTGTTTCCAAGATGGCAGAGGTCTGGAGCACACTGGAGGAGCTCTGGGCACCTCCCAGGGGAGGTGCAGGTCAGGGGAGTGGTCACTCCCCTTTCCTTTGTCCAGTTTCGCGCCAGAGCAGGGGCTAAGGGGTCCCTGAACCGGTGTAGACTGGCTTATGCAGAATTGGGCACATCTGTGCCCAAGAAAGCATTTCCAGAGGCTGGGGGAGGCTACTCCTCCCCTGCCTTCACACCATTTTCCAAAGGGAGAGGGTGTCACACCCTCTCTCAGAGGAAGTTCTTTGTTCTGCCATCCTGGGCCAGGCCTGGCTGGACCCCAGGAGGGCAGATGCCTGTCTGAGGGGTTGGCAGCAGCAGCAGCTGCAGTGAAACCCCAGGAAGGGCAGTTTGGCAGTACCAGGGTCTGTGCTACAGACCACTGGGATCATGGAATTGTACCAACAATGCCAGGATGGCATAGAGGGGGCAATTCCATGATCATAGACATGTTACATGGCCACATTCGGAGTTACCATGGTGAAGCTACATATAGGTAGTGACCTATATGTAGTGCACGCGTGTAATGGTGTCCCCGCACTCACAAAGTTCAGGGAATTGGCTCTGAACAATGTGGGGGCACCTTGGCTAGTGCCAGGGTGCCCTCACACTAAGTAACTTTGCACCTAACCTTTACCAGGTAAAGGTTAGACATATAGGTGACTTATAAGTTACTTAAGTGCAGTGTAAAATGGCTGTGAAATAACGTGGACGTTATTTCACTCAGACTGCAGTGGCAGGCCTGTGTAAGAATTGTCAGAGCTCCTTATGGGTGGCAAAAGAAATGCTGCAGCCCATAGGGATCTCCTGGAACCCCAATACCCTGGGTACCTCAGTACCATATACTAGGGAATTATAAGGGTGTTCCAGTAAGCCAATGTAAATTGGTAAAAATGGTCACTAGCCTGTTAGTGACAATTTGAAAGTAATGAGAGAGCATAACCACTGAGGTTCTGGTTAGCAGAGCCTCAGTGAGACAGTTAGGCACCACACAGGGAACACATACATGCACACCTATGAGCACTGGGGTCCTGTGTGACAGGGTCCCAGTGACACATACATATAGGCCACAACCTTATGAGCACTGGGGTCCTGACTAGCAGGATCCCAGTGACACATAACAAACATACTGAAAACATAGTGTTTTCACTATGAGCACTGAGGCCTGGCTATCAGGATCCCAGTGAGACAGTGAAAACAGTGACAAACACCCTGACATACACTCCCAAACAGGCCAAAAGTGGGGGTAACAAGGCTAGAAAGAGGCTACCTTCTCACACAACCCCCCCCCAACGAAGGACAATAAGGCTAACCTTGGCCAGTTGAGACTTTATTGTCTAAGTGGTGATAAGTAGAGAGTAGCTCTGCAATAGACTGGTTACTCCCTTTATCATCCACTATATGGTTACTTCCCTGTGGGGATGTAAACCACCCTGTTTGAAGTTTTTTAGCTAAGCAACAATGTGAAGATGTATTTTCAGAGTTTCTATCAGTAAGTTTTAGTTTAGAGCAGTGGGAATTGTCCACTGAACCTATTTGTAGTGATGGAAATGCCAGACAGGGATGCTGTCTCAGAAAAGCCATAGCTGGGCAAAAACTTTGTCCATCTGGCTGGAAGAGAGAACAGGGATGCTGTTTCTCTTGAGTTGGAGCAGGGCAGGGATGCTGTCCTATGAGCTCCACACTAGGGCAGGGATGCTGTCCTAAGTGTTGTGAGGTAGTGCAGGGTTTCTGCACTAAAGTTTCTCTGGGAGGGTTGGAGGGATGCTCCATGTTAACTAAAATGGTGCTGTTTTTCTCACCAATGTTAGTTATCCCACAGAGAGGTACTTCCACCTCAGGGAGTCCAGCTTTGCCAGCTGATGATTCCCTTGGAACAGGTGCCACCCCAGGAGAGGTTTCTCCCACCACAGGAATAGTATCCTGAATGGTAGGGTGGTTAGGGGATACTGTGATACCCTTTTTACCTGTTGATGGAGAGGGATCCTGAGTTTTCAGGCCTTCTCTCCTTTGCTTTTTCATTTCACTTGAAATGAGAGGGAACAATTCCTCAGGGATGCCCAGCATGGCTGCATGGGCATAAAATTCTACATCAGCCCAACCTGAGGCCTCTAGGTCATTACCTAAGAGACAGTCTACAGGCAAGCTAGGTGATACCACCACCTGCTTAGGGCCAGTAACTCCACCCCAACTAAACTGAATTATAGCTAAGGGAAGAAACTTAGTGGAGTTATGGACATCAATAATCTTATACTGTTGTCCAATGATGTGTTGATCAGGGTGCACTAGGTTTTCAGTCACCAAAGTGAAACTGGCACCTGTGTCCCTGTAGGCCAAGGCCTCAACACCATTTATTGTAACTGTCTGCCTGTACTTATCCATTGTAAGGGGACAAGCAGCCAGTGTGGCAAGGCCAGTGCTACTAGGTGTGACAGAAACTGTCTTGGGACTGATGACATCAGTTTCCACTATGGACCCATAAGTGAACCCAACTACACCCTTTGCTTGACTGTTGCCAGCAGTCCCACCACTAGTACCACTACTGCTAGGGGCACTAGAGCTTGATGTATTAGTGGTGGTAGGCTCAGGGGGTTTACCTGGACAGGACTTATCCCCTGGCCTATGGCCTCTATTTTTACACACAAAGCACCAAGGCTTTTTAATGTGTGCAGGTTGGGAAGAAGAGGAAGAATTTGTTTTATCCCCACCCTCTGAAGAGTGTTTAAGATTTGAAGTGGGATCTTTGGTTTTACCCTTATCCCCATGCTTATCTTGAGATTTTTCACCATCTTTCTTCTTATTGCCATCTTTGTCACCCCCTGTATGAACTTTTCTGTTCACCCTTGTTCTGACCCATTTGTCTGCCTTCTTTCCCAATTCTTGGGGAGAGGTCAGATCAGAGTCTACCAGGTACTGGTGCAACAAATCAGACACACAATTATTAAGTATATGCTCTCTCAGGATTGTGTTATACAGGCTTTCATAATCAGTAACTTTACTGCCATGTAACCACCCCTCCAAGGCCTTCACTGAATGGTCAATGAAATCAACCCAGTCTTGTGAAGACTCCTTTTTGGTCTCTCTGAACTTTATCCTGTACTGTTCAGTGGTTAAGCCATAACCATCCAGGAGTGCATTCTTAAGAACTGTAAAATTATTGGCATCATTTTCTTTCACAGTAAGGAGCCTATCCCTACCTTTTCCACTAAATGATAGCCATAGGATAGCAGCCCACTGCCTTTGAGGGACATCCTGTACAACACAGGCCCTCTCAAGTGCAGCAAACCACTTGTTAATGTCATCCCCCTCCTTATAAGGGGGAACTATCTTGTGCAGATTCCTGGAATCATGCTCTTTTGCAGGATGACTATGGGGAATACTGCTGCTGCCACCATGGGTATCTAAACCCAACTTCTGTCTTTCCTTCTCTAATTCAAAAGACTGTCTATCCAAATCCAGCTGTTGCTTTTTAAGCTTCAGTCTGGTTTGTTCCACCCTCAACGTATTGAGTTCCCTCTCTAACATTCTGTCATCAGGGTTGGTGGGAGGGACATTTCTAGAAACAGAGCTATGATGGGAATGAACAGAAGGAGACCTGTCCCTTACAGAAGCCAACTTAACAGCTTGGTTTACAGAAACATTACTACCAGTATGGTGAGAATAAATGCTTTTGCTATGATGTGAGACAACACTATTTATTTGGTGTGGCTCATCATCATTACCATCTATGCTAGATTGTCTAGTAATGGGCGGGCTAGGAAGTTTCTTTCCTGAATCTTTTCCTGGGGGAGTCCCTGAATCAGATTGGGAACTATTAGGTACTTTTTCAACAGCTGGGGCACCTCTGGCCTATCCTGTTCTCTAAGCATGTTAAGTAATAGTTCCAAGGCAGGATTCTTCCCTACACTCAAACCTCTCTCTATACAGAGACTCCTTGCTCTTTTCCAGCTAAGGTTGTCATATGCAAGTTTGGACAGATCAACACTTTGGCCTGTGCCAGACATTTTTTAGAGAGAGTTAAAGTGATAGAGAAAGAGACAAAAGTTTTCAGAACTTTTTGGAAAGACAGAAAAAAAAACTTTTTAAACTTTTAAGAACTTTTTGAACGTTTAGGAGTACTTTTCAGCACTTAGAAAAGAGTGAAAAGAGGAAATGCAAAACTTTTTGGCTATGTGTATATACACTGACCTTGTTTTGTATATTTTTCTCTTATGAAAAGTACAATGACAAGAGTGGTAAGTAGTCTCAAGCACTTATCCCACCACTGCACAACCAATGTAGGAGGCTGGACTGGCTTGTAGTGAGTACCAAGGGGTACTTGCACCTTGCACCAGACCCAGTTATCCCTTATTAGTGTATAGGGTGTCTAGCAGCTTAGGCTGATAGATAATGGTAGCTTAGCAGAGCAGCTTAGGCTGAACTAGGAGACGTGTGAAGCTACTAAAGTACCACTCAGTGTCATATGCACAATATCATAAGAAAACACAATACACAGTTATACTAAAAATAAAGGTACTTTATTTTTATGACAATATGCCAAAGTATCTTAGAGTGTACCCTCAGTGAGAGGATAGGAAATATACACAAGATATATATACACAATAGCAAAAATATGCAGTATAGTCTTAGAAAACAGTGCAAACAATGTATAGTTACAATAGGATGCAATGGGGAAACATAGGGATAGGGGCAACACAAACCATATACTCCAAAAGTGGAATGCGAACCACGAATGGACCCCAAACCTATGTGACCTTGTAGAGGGTCGCTGGGACTATTAGAAAATAGTGAGAGTTAGAAAAATAACCCTCCCCAAGACCCTGAAAAGTGAGTGCAAAGTGCACTAAAGTTCCCCTAAGGACAAAATAGTCGTGTTAGAGGAATAATGCAGGAAAGACACAAACCAGCAATGCAACAACTGTGGATTTCCAATCTAGGGTACCTGTGGAACAAGGGGACCAAGTCCAAAAGTCACAAGCAAGTCGTAGATGGGCAGATGCCCAGGAAATGCCAGCTGCGGGTGCAAAGAAGCTTTGACTGGACAGAAGAAGCTGAGGTTTCTGCAGGAACGAAAAGGGCTAGAGACTTCCCCTTTGGTGGACGGATCCCACTCGCCTTGGAGAGTCGTGCAGAAGTGTTTTCCCGCCGGAAGGACGCCAACAAGCCTTGCTACACGCAAATCGTGCGTTTGGCGTTTTTGGACGCTGTTGGGGCCCAGAAGGGACCAGGAGGTCGCAAATTGGATCTGAAAAGAGAGGGGACGTCGATCAAGACAAAGAACCCTCACTGAAGCAGGTAGCACCCGGAGAAGTGCCAGAAACAGGCACTACAAGGATGCGTGAAACGGTGCTCGCCGAAGTTGCACAAAGGAGTCCCACGTCGCCGGAGACCAACTTAGAAAGTCGTGCAATGCAGGTTAGAGTGCCGTGGACCCAGGCTTGGCTGTGCACAAAGGATTTCCGCCGGAAGTGCACAGGGGCCGGAGTAGCTGCAAAGTCGCGGTTCCCAGCAATACAGCCCAGCGAGGTGAGGCAAGGACTTACCTCCACCAAACTTGGGCTGAAGAGTCACTGGACTGTGGGGGTCACTTGGACAGTGTCGCTGGATTCGAGGGACCTCGCTCGTCGTGCTGAGAGGAGACCCAAGGGACCGGTAATGCAGCTTTTTGGTGCCTGCGGTTGCAGGGGGAAGATTCCTTCGACCCACGGGAGATTTCTTCGGAGCTTCTGGTGCAGAGAGGAGGCAGGCTACCCCCACAGCATGCACAAGCAGGAAAACAGTCGAGAAGGCGGCAGGATCAGCGTTACAGAGTTGCAGTAGTCGTCTTTGCTACTATGTTGCAGGTTTGCAGGCTTCCAGCGCGGTCAGCGGTCGTTTCCTTATCAGAAGGTGAAGAGGGAGATGCAGAGGAACTCGGCTGAGCTCATGCATTCGTTATCTGAAGTTTCCCCAGAGACAGAGACCCTAAATAGCCAGAAAAGAGGGTTTGGCTACTTAGGAGAGAGGAAAGGCTACTAACACCTGAAGGAGCCTATCAGCAGGAGTCTCTGACGTCACCTGGTGGCACTGGCCACTCAGAGCAGTCCAGTGTGCCAGCAGCACCTCTGTTTCCAAGATGGCAGAGGTCTGGAGCACACTGGAGGAGCTCTGGGCACCTCCCAGGGGAGGTGCAGGTCAGGGGAGTGGTCACTCCCCTTTCCTTTGTCCAGTTTCGCGCCAGAGCAGGGGCTAAGGGGTCCCTGAACCGGTGTAGACTGGCTTATGCAGAATTGGGCACATCTGTGCCCAAGAAAGCATTTCCAGAGGCTGGGGGAGGCTACTCCTCCCCTGCCTTCACACCATTTTCCAAAGGGAGAGGGTGTCACACCCTCTCTCAGAGGAAGTTCTTTGTTCTGCCATCCTGGGCCAGGCCTGGCTGGACCCCAGGAGGGCAGATGCCTGTCTGAGGGGTTGGCAGCAGCAGCAGCTGCAGTGAAACCCCAGGAAGGGCAGTTTGGCAGTACCAGGGTCTGTGCTACAGACCACTGGGATCATGGAATTGTACCAACAATGCCAGGATGGCATAGAGGGGGCAATTCCATGATCATAGACATGTTACATGGCCACATTCGGAGTTACCATGGTGAAGCTACATATAGGTAGTGACCTATATGTAGTGCACGCGTGTAATGGTGTCCCCGCACTCACAAAGTTCAGGGAATTGGCTCTGAACAATGTGGGGGCACCTTGGCTAGTGCCAGGGTGCCCTCACACTAAGTAACTTTGCACCTAACCTTTACCAGGTAAAGGTTAGACATATAGGTGACTTATAAGTTACTTAAGTGCAGTGTAAAATGGCTGTGAAATAACGTGGACGTTATTTCACTCAGACTGCAGTGGCAGGCCTGTGTAAGAATTGTCAGAGCTCCTTATGGGTGGCAAAAGAAATGCTGCAGCCCATAGGGATCTCCTGGAACCCCAATACCCTGGGTACCTCAGTACCATATACTAGGGAATTATAAGGGTGTTCCAGTAAGCCAATGTAAATTGGTAAAAATGGTCACTAGCCTGTTAGTGACAATTTGAAAGTAATGAGAGAGCATAACCACTGAGGTTCTGGTTAGCAGAGCCTCAGTGAGACAGTTAGGCACCACACAGGGAACACATACATGCACACCTATGAGCACTGGGGTCCTGTGTGACAGGGTCCCAGTGACACATACATATAGGCCACAACCTTATGAGCACTGGGGTCCTGACTAGCAGGATCCCAGTGACACATAACAAACATACTGAAAACATAGTGTTTTCACTATGAGCACTGAGGCCTGGCTATCAGGATCCCAGTGAGACAGTGAAAACAGTGACAAACACCCTGACATACACTCCCAAACAGGCCAAAAGTGGGGGTAACAAGGCTAGAAAGAGGCTACCTTCTCACAATGACGTTTTGTGCAATATTGACTGAGTGCCCTGATGAAGGTGGCTGTGAGTATTATGGATTGATTTAAAGCAGTGGCTCCCAACCTGTATTCCGGGGACCCCTGGGGGTCCGCGAAGCCTTCTCAGGGGGTCCGCGAGAGCCTAGAAAATTAAAAAATATTAACAAATATTGACAAATCAGGTCCTCAGCTTCCAGTAATGACTCAGGCGGGGGTCCCCGGATTACAATGATGATTCAGTGGGGGTCCCTGGGTTCCATTAATGTTAAAGTGGGGGTCCACAGAAATCAAAAGGTTGGGAACCACTGATTTAAAGCATAAGTCCACAGAAACGCGCGTCAGCAGTTCTGGCATTTTTAACGATTTAGTAAAGGAAAAAGGATTGTCTACCAACCGACAACAAGGAGTATTGATTAATTGATGGAGCCATCTTGTTTTTGAGAACTTGTATAGAAAGACACACCGGCTTTAGCAACAATTAATTCATTGAAGGAGTAATTTGGAAGTTGCATTTAAAGACTAATTGGATACAGTCAGAAGAGCTTGAATTTAGTTTTTTTGTTATTAGCTTGGATCTTTGCGAAATTAATTTTTTGTATTTGTGTAATGGATGGATTTAAAGTGCATTATTGGTGAGAAATTATGAATTATATATATGGAGGTTTGATGTCCTAATTTACTATTTATTCGATATTAAAAATTTGTGATGATTGATACTTTGCAGTTGTAAAATATTACTGTGTCAGTCATTATTTGTCTTTCCGGTGTCTGGTCTTTGTCTATTTGTAGACTGTATTTGTGGTTATTAGTCTTTTGTTGTTCATAGTGTTGAGTTTTATGTGTATGTGTGAAGTCTACCTGTGTGAGAGTTTTTGAGGGGATAGGGTTGTTGATTTAGTTTAGAAATTGTATAGTTTGTAATAAGGATGTATATATATACACTTATACTTGTGTTTGAATTAATACATGTTTGATTAATATTTAAACTTTTGTTTAAGAATAATTAGCTTTATTAAATTAAGAGGAGAGTGATGCACTGTTCACTTATTATAGGCCTAGGGGCAACACAAACCATATACTACGAAAGTGGAATGCGAACCACGAATGGATCCCTAGGCAAGTGTAGTGTGTAGAGGGTCGCTGGGAATGTGTGAAAACACTAAGGCCCAAATTTATACTTTTTTAGTGCTGCATTTGCGTCATTTATTGGCGCAGAAACGGCGCAAACTTGCAAAATACAATTGTATTTTGTATGTTTGTGCCATTTTTGCGTCAAAAAGCAGCGCAAATGTTGCGCTAAAAAAGTATAAATATGGGCCTAAAGGTGTAAAGGAGATCCCACCCCAAGACCCTGGAAAGTAGGAGTAAAGTACTACTATTTCCGCAAAACACACTAAAGTCGTGATAAAGGATTTTGCAAGGACCACAACAAACTGCAAAGCACTGAAAACGGATTCCTGGACCTGAAGATCCGCAAAGGAAGGGGACCAAGTCCAAGAGTCGCTAAGATGTCCGGGGGGGCAGGAGCCCACTAAACTCTGGAAGAAGTTGCAAAATGGCTGCCTCTGGTTGGAAGAAGAAGCTGGTTTTGCACCAACGAAAGGAGGTAGGAGCTTCTTCTTCATGCATTAGATGTCCCACAGCGTGCTGGAGGACGCAGAGTTGTTTCCTTGGCAAAATACCACAAACAAGCCTTGCTACCTGCAAGAGTCACGGTTGGAGAAAAAGGGAGCTGCCTGGGCCCAGGAAGGGCCAGGATGTCACCACTTGGGAGAGGAGACAGAGGAGGCCCTCAGCAATGTAGAGAGCCCATGGACATGAAGGAAGCACCCCCAAAAGTCCTTGAACTTGGGTTCAAGAGGACTGAACACAGCGGTCATCTCAACACTGCGAAGAGAGGTCCCACGACACCAGAGGTCAACTCAGGGAGATGAGCATCACAGGACAGAGTGCTAGGGACCTAGACTCAGTAGTGCATGCAAGATTTCTTGGAAATGTGCACAGAAGCCCTTGTAGCTGTAGATCACATGGTGCACAGGATTACTGTCTGGGGAGGGGAGGGAAGGACCTACCTCCTCCAAATTCGCACAGTTGGACCTCTGGACAGTCTGGGTCACTTGGGTCCACCACCTATGTTCCAGGGGCCATGCTCATCAGGTTGAGAGGGGACCCAAAGTACTGGTGAAGCTGAAGTTTGGTGCCTGCTGAAGCATGGGGAAGATTCCATCAACCCACAGGAGATTTCTTCGTGGCTTCCAGTGCACGGTGAAGGCAGGCAACCCCCAGAGCATGCACCACCAGGAAACAGTCAAGAAAGCCGGCAGGATAAGGCACTACAATGTCGCTGGTAGTCTTCTGGCTACTTTGTTGCAGTTTTGCAGGCGTCCTGGAGCAGTCAGCGGTCGATCCTTGGCAGAAGTCAAAGAGAGAAATGCAGATGAGTCCTGCTGGATTCTTGCAATTCGTAATCTGAGGAAAAGCCCACTGGAGAGACCCTAAATAGCCCTCAGAGGAGGATTGGCTACCTAGTCAGGTATGCACCTATCAGGAGGGGTCTCTGACGTCACCTGCTGGCACTGGCCACTCAGAGGCCTCCAGAGTGCTCCCACACCTCTGGAAACAAGATGGCAGAGGTCTGAGTCACACTGGAGGAGCTTTGGGCACCACCCTTGGGGTGGTGATGGACAGGGGAGTGGTCACTCCCCTTTCCTTTGTCTAATTTCGCACCAGAGCAGGGACTGGGGGTTCCCTAAACCAGTGTAGACTGGCTTAAGCAAGGAGACTACTCCTCCCCAGCCTTTAACACCTATTTCCAAAGAGAGAGGGTGTAACACCCTGCTCTAAGAGGAATTGCTTTGTTCTGCCTTCCTGGGACTGGGCTGTCCAGACCCCAGGAGGGCAGAACCCTGTCTGTGGGGTGGCAGCACCTGTAGCTGCAGAGAAAACCCCAGAGAGCTGGTTTGGCAGTACTGGGGGTCCAAAGTGGAGCCCCCAGGATGCATAGAATTGGCTCCTGAATACCAGATTTGGAATGGGGTTACACTTCCATGATCCTAGACATGTTACATGGCCATATTCAGAGTTACCATTGTGAAGCTACATATAGATATTGACCTATATGTAGTGCACACGTGTAATGGTGTCCCCGCACTCACAAAGTCCGGGGAAATGGCCCTGAACTATGTGGGGGCACCTTTGCTAGCGCAAGGGTGCCCTCACACTTAGTAACTTTGCACCTAACCTTCAGCAAGTGAAGGTTAGACATATAGGTGACTTATAAGTTACTTGCGTGCAGTGCAAATGGCTGTGAATTAACGTGTGCGTTATTTCACGCAGGCTGCAATAGCAGTCCTGTGAAATGGTTTGTCTGAGCTCCCTATGGGTGGCAAAAGAAATGCTGCAGCCCTTCGGGATCTCATGGAACCCCAATGCCCAGGGTACCTAGGTACCATATACTAGGGACTTATAAGGGGGGTCCAGTATGCCAATTGAAATTGGTAAATGTAGTCACTAGCCTATAGTGACAAAGTTAAAGGCAGAGAGAGCATGAGCACTGAGGTTCTGATTAGCAGAGCCTCAGTGACACAGTTAGGCACTACACAGGTATATACATTTAGGCCACAAACTATGGGCACTGGGGTCCTGGCTAGCAGGATCCCAGTGAGACAGGCAAAAACATACGGACATACGTGTAAAATTGGGGGTAACGTGCCAAGAAAGATGGTACTTTCCTTCACCATCCACTTGGCATGGGCAGTGTAGGGGCCACCAGGCACAGTCCCCTTGCGCATTTCACTGCCTGAATTTCGGACTGCACGACGGGTGCTGCTGCATCCGCTGCACATCAACATTGCTGCCGGCTCTATTATGAGCCGGCTGCAATGTTGATGTGACGTTTCCGCTGGGACAGCAGACAGAAACCCTGTTTCCGTCCACTGACCCAGCGGAAATGTCAAAATAGGGAGCCACCAATACCGCCTGCACTCATTTTGCAAGACCGCTGAAGTCGTAATGAGGGCCTTAATTACTTTGTTATTGAAGTGACTTCCTCTATCTGATTCTAAAGAAACCGCAAAACCAAAACTTAGTATCAGCTCCCTAAGCAATAACTTTGATACAGTGAGGCTGTCATTCCTACGTGTGGGGAATGCTTCAATCCAATGACTAAAAAAATCAAACGATCCCCAGAACATATCTCAATCATTCACACACAGGCATTTTGATGAAATCCATTTGCATTCTGCTAAATGGACCTCCCGCTCTTCCAATGTGGCTCATATTAACAACTGCTCTTTTACCCACATTCATCTGTTGGCAAATAATACAAAGGTGGCAAACTGCTTTGGCAACTTGTCTAAACTTTGGATTAAACTAAGTCTACTAAAAAGGTGCAAATCATACCATCCCTCCCGACATGTCCTTGACCATGATAATATCTAGCCATTTCAGTCAGCAGGCAATTTGGCATGACTAATTGGCCTTCCCCCAACACCTATATGTCGTCTTCCGTCTATACACATTTCATTTTAACCCACATTTTCTTTTCTTCTTTGACAACATTTTCCTGAAGGCTCTTTATCTCTTCCCAGATATCAACAACAGTCAAATCAAAATTTGTACAAATTTATTCTTCAGGTAACAGCTCCCATATGTCTTTAAAAGATATACATTTCAATGAGCAAAACCTTGCGACTTGATCTGCATATCCATTTCCCTTTGAAACAAAATCTTGCAATCTTTGGTGTGCACTGCATTTCACCAAGGCAATCTTTTCAGCCATTTGTAAAGCTTGTGACAAATCAGGGAGTCTTTCACCATTTCTAAATGGTGAGCCACAAGAGGTCATGAATCATATCTGTGACTTTAGCTGGCCAAAAGTGTGCACTATTCCAAACTCATACTGGCTGTCTGTATAAATAGTAACTTTAAGCTGTGCAGAAACATTGTTTCAAAGAGAGGGAGCACACTGCCTGCATTCTAGCAACAAAGTATAACCCCAAAGCAACATGGTAAATGCAGTCACTTCGTAGTCTGTTAAAAAGTAAAAAGAGTCTTTCACCTCCGTAGGTGCAGCAAGTTCTGTATATCCCTGTACACGTGTTTCTGGGTTTAGCCAGTCATCAGCAGGGAGCAGCGTAGACTAGGGGCTTGCTTGGAATACTTCCAAATATCTTCTCAGGTTTAATTACTGCTCATGGCAAAGAGGTGGCTCCCAAGGCTCGTCAGCCATGGCTCAAGGGAGCAGTCAAAAGACAGTTTCAAAGAGAGGGAGCACACTGCCTGCACTCCATCAACAAAGCATAACCCCAAAGCATCATGGTAAATGCAGTTTATTTGTAGTCTGTTAAAAAAGTAAAAAGAGTCTTTCAACTCCGTAGCTGCAGCAAGTGCTGTATATCCCTGTGCACATGTTTCTGGGTTTAGCCTCTCATCAGTAGGGAGCAGCGTGGACTAGGAGGGTTCTTGGAATGCCACCAAATGTCTTCTCAGGTTTAATACTGCTTATGGCTCACAGGTGCCTCCCAAGGCTCGTCATCTGTGGCTCACGGGAGCCGTCAAAAGACAGTTTCAAAGAGAGGGAGCACACTGCCTGCATTCCAGCAACAAAGTATAACCCCAAAGTATCATGGTAAATGCAGTTGATTCGTAGTCTGTTCAAAAAGTAAAGAGGGCCTTTCACATCCGTGTGTGCAGCAAGTGCTGTATATCCCTGTACACGTGTTTCAGGGTTTATCCCGTCATCTGCAGGGAGCATCGTGGACTTGGGTCTTGCTTGGAATGCCCCAAAATGTCTTCTCAGTTTTAAGTGCAACTCATAGTGCACAGGTGCCTCCCAAGTCTCATCAGCCGTGGTTCAAGGAAGTCGTCAAAAGGCAGTTTCAAAGAGAGGGAGGACACTGCCTACACTTCAGCAAAAAAATGTATAACCCCAAAGCATCATGGTTAATGCAGTCAATTGGTAGTCTGTTCAAAAAGTAACAAGAGTCTTTCACCTCCGTAGGTGCAGCAAGTGCTGTATGTCCCTGTACACATGTTTCCGGGTTTAGCTTGTCATCAGCATAGAGCAGCATGGACTAGGGGCTTGCTTGGAATGCCGCCAAATGTCTTCTCAGGTTTAAGTACCGATCGTGGCGCACAGTTGCCTCCAAATGCTCATCAAGAGAGGCTCAATGTAGCCGTGAAAAAACAGTTTCAAAGAGAGGGAGCACACTGCCTGCACTCCAGCAACAATTTATAACCCCAAAGCATCATGGTAAATGAATTCGATTCGTAGTCCGTACAAAAAGTAAAAAGAGTCTTTCACCTCCGTAGGTGCACAAAGTACTGTATATCCCTGTGCACGTATTTGTGGGTTTAGCCCTTCCTCAGCAGAGAGCAGCGTGCACTAGGAGATTGCTTAGAATGACGCCAAATGTCTTCTCAGGTTTAAGTACCGCTCATGGCCCACAGGTGCCTCCCGAGGCTTGTCAGCCATGGCTCAAGGGAGCCGTCAAAAGACAGTTTCAAAGAGAGGGAGCACACTGCCTGCACTCCAGCAACAAGGTATCACCCCAAAGCATCATGGTAAATGCAGTCGATTCGTAGTCTGTTCAAATAGTAAAAAGAGCATTTCACTTCAGTAGGTACAGCAAGTGCTGCATATCCCTGTACACGTGTTTCTGGGTTTAGCCTGTCATCAGCAGGGAGCAGCGTGGACTCGGGGCTTGCTTGGAATGCCGACAAATGTCTTCTCAGGTTTAAGTACCACTCATGGTGCACAGGTGCCTCCCAAGGCTCATCAGCCGTGCCTTAATGGAGCTGTCAAAAGACAGTTTTAAAGAGAGGGAGCACACTGCCTGCTTGTGAGAAAGTAGCCTCTTTCTAGCCTTGTTACCTCCACTTTTGGCCTGTTTGTGAGTGTATGTCAGGGTGTTTTCGCTGTCTCACTGGGATCCTGCCAGGCAGGGCCCAGTGTTCATAGTGAAAACCCTATGTTTTCAGTATGTTTGTTATGTGTCACTGGGACCCTGCTAGCCAGGACCCCAGTGCTCATAAGTTTGTGACCTATATGTATGTGTTCCCTGTGTGATGCCTAACTGTCTCACTGAGGCTCTGCTAACCAGAACCTCAGTGGTTATGCTCTCTCTGTACAAATTGTCACTAACAGGCTAGTGACCAATTTCACCAATTCACATTGGCATACTGGAACACCCTTATAATTCCCTAGTATATGGTACTGAGGTACCCAGGGTTTGGGGTTCCAGGAGATCCCTATGGGTTGCAGCATTTCTTTTGCCACCCATAAGGAGCTCTGACAATTCTTACACTGCAGCCTGAGTGAAATAACGACAATTCCATGATCCCCCGAGTCTCTAGCACAGACCCGGCTACTGCCAAACTACCTTTCCCGGGGTTTCACTGCAGCTGCTGCTGCTGCCAACCACTCAGACAGGTTTCTGCCCTCCTGGGGTCCAGCCAGGCTTGGCTCAGGAAGGCAGAACAAAGGACTTCCTCAGAGAGAGGGTGTTCCACCCTCTCCCTTTGGAAAAAGGTGTCAGGGCTGGGGAGGAGTAGCCTCCCCCAGCCTCTGGAAATGCTTTGATGGGCACTGATGGTGCCCATCTCTGCATAAGCCAGTCTACACCGGTTCAGGGATCCCCCAGCCCTGCTCTGGCGCGAAACTGGACAAAGGAAAGGGGAGTGACCACTCCCCTGAACTGCACCTCCCCTGGGAGGTGCCCAGAGCTCCTCCAGTGTGCTCCAGACCTCTGCCATCTTGGAAACAGAGGTGCTGCTGGCACACTGGACTGCTCTGAGTGGCCAGGGCCAGCAGGTGACGTCAGAGACTCCTTCTGATAGGCTCTTACCTGTGCTGCTAGCCTATCCTCCTTCCTAGGTAGCCAAACCTCCTTTTCTGGCTATTTAGGGTCTCTGCTTTGGGGAATTTTTTAGATAACGAATGCAAGAGCTCATCAGAGTTCCTCTGCATCTCTCTCTTCACCTTCTGCCAAGGAATCGACCGCTGACTGCTCTGGACGCCTGCAAAACCGCAACAAAGTAGCAAAGATGACTACTGCAACATTGTATCGCTGATCCTGCCGCCTTCTCGACTGTTTTCCTGGTGGTGCATGCCGTGGGGGTAGTCTGCCTCCTCTCTGCACTAGAAGCTCTGAAGAAATCTCCCGTGGGTCGACGAAATCGTCCCCCTGCAACCGCAGGCACCAAAAGACTGCATCACCGGTCCTCTGGGTCCCCTCTCAGCATGACGAGCGTGGTCCCTGGAACTCAGCAACTCTGTCCAAGTGACTCCCACAGTCCAGTGACTCTTCAGTCCAAGTTTGGTGGAGGTAAGTCCTTGCCTCCCCACGCTAGACTGCATTGCTGGGTACCGCATGATTTGCAGCTGCTCCGGCTCCTGTGCACTCTTCCAGGATTTCCTTTGTGCACAGCCAAGCCTGGGTCCCCGACACTCTAACCTGCAGTGCACCACCTCCTGAGTTGTCCTCCGGCGTCGTGGGACCTACTTTTGTGACTTCGGGTGAGCTCCGGTTCACTCTTCTTTGTAGTGCCTGTTCCGGCACTTCTGCGGGTGCTGCCTGCTTCGGAGTGGGCTCCTGGCCTTGCTGGGCACCCCCTCTGTCTCCTCACGCAATTGGCGACATCCTGGTCCCTCCTGGGCCACAGCAGCATCCAAATACCCTAACTGCGACCCTTGCAGTTAGCAAGGCTTGTTTGCGGTCTTTCTGCGTGGCAACACCTCTGCAAGCTTCTTCACGACGTGGGACATCCATCGTCCAAACAGGAAGTTCCTAGTCCTCTTCGTTCTTACAGAATCCACAGCTTCTACCATCCAGTGGCCGCTCCTTTGCGCCCACAGCTGGCATTTCCTGGGCACCTGCCCACTCCCGACTTGAGTGTGACTCTTGGACTTGGTCCCCTTGTTCCACAGGTACTCTCGTCCGGAAATCCATCGTTGTTGCATTGCTGGTGTTGGTCTTCCTTGCAGAATTCCCCTATCACGACTTCTGTGCTCTCTGGGGAACTTAGGTGCACTTTACACCTACTTTTCAGGGTCTTGGGGTGGGCTATTTTTCTAACCCTCACTGTTATCTTACAGTCCCAGCGACCCTCAACAAGCTCACATAGGTTTGGGGTCAATTCTTGGTTTGCATTCCACTTCTACAGTATATGGTTTGTGTTGACCCTATACCTATGTGCTCTCATTGCAATCTATTGTGACTGTACATTGCGTGCATTGCTTTCTATTGCTAATACTGCATATTTTTGGTATTGTGTACATATATCTTGTGTATATTTGTATCCTCATACTGAGGGTACTCACTGAGATACTTTTGGCATATTGTCATAAAAATAAAGTACCTTTATTTTTAGTATATCTGTGTATTGTGTTTTCTTATGATATTGTGCATATGACACCAGTGGTATAGTAGGAGCTTTACGCGTCTCCTGATTCAGCCTAAGCTGCTCTGCTAAGCTACCTTTTCTATCAGCTAAAGCTGCCAGACACCTCTTCTACACAAATAAGGGATAACTGGACCTGGTGCAGAGTGTAAGTACCCCTTGGTACCACTACAAACCAGGCCAGCCTCCTACATTGGTTGTGCAGCGGTGGGATAAGTACTTGCAACTACTTACCACTTTGTCATTTTGTAATTTTCATAAGAGAAAAATATACAAAACAAGTTCAGTGTATGTACACCTAACCAAAAAGTTTTCATTTTCTCCTCTTACTCTATTGCTAAGTGCTGAAAAGTACCTCTAAAACTTTCAAAAAGTTTCTTAAAAGTTGAAAAAAAAAATTTCTGTTCCTTAAAAAGTTCTGAAACTGTTTCTTTCTTTTTCTGTCCCTTAAACCTTTTCCTATCATGTCTGGTACAGGTCAAACTCTGGATCTGGCCAGCACAGCTTATGACCACCTTAACTGGAAAGGTGTAAGGAGTCTCTGTATTGATAGAGGTTTAGGGTTAGGGAAGAATCCCTCTAGAGAATTGTTGGTTAATATGCTCATTGAAAATTAAAAGGCCTTAGGTGGCACATCAGGTGAGAGATTAGCAGATGGTTCACACTCTGATTCTGGGGCAGCCCCAGCAAAAGTGTTAGATGAGAATCTTCCCAACCTGCCCCTTAGCAGGCCACCTAGCAGGGCTGGTACTAATGTGAGCTCTCATCACAGTAGGGATGTCACTCCTTTAGGCCAGGTTGTTAGAGTGCCATCTGTTCATTCACACCATTCTTCTGTGTCTAAGCATGCCCAACCCACCCACCCTGATGACAGAGTGTTAGAAAGGGAACTCAGTAGATTGAGAGTGGAAGAGTCCAGGCTGAAGCTTAAAAAGCAACAGCTGGATCTAGACAGGGAATCTTTAGACTTAGAAAAAGAAAGACAGAGGTTAGGATTTGGACCCCATGGTGGCAGCAGCAGTATTACAGATAGTAATCCTGTAAAAGAGCATGATTCTAGGAATCTGCACAAGATAGTTCCCCCTTACAAGGAGGGGGATGACATTAACAAGTGGTTTGCTGCACTTGAGAGGGCCTGTGTTGTACAGGGGGTCCCTCAAAGGCAGTGGGCTACTATCCTATGGCTATCTTTGAGTGGAAAGGGTAGGGATAGGCTCCTTACTGTGAAGGAAAGTGATGCCAATAATTTTACAGTTTTAAAGAATGCACTCCTAGATGGTTATGGCTTAACCACTGAACAGTACAGGATCAAGTGCAGAGAAACCAAAAAGGAGTCTTCACAAGACTGGGTAGACTTTGTTGACCATTCAGTGAAGGCCTTGGAGGGGTGGTTACATGGCAGTAAAGTTTCTGACTATGAAAGCCTGTATAACTTAATCCTGAGAGAGCATATTCTTAATAATTGTGTGTCTGATTTGTTGCACCAATATCCAGTGGACTCAGATCTGACCTCTCCCCAAGAATTGGGAAAGAAGGCAGACAAATGGGTCAGGACAAGAGTGAACAGAAAAGTTCATACAGGTGGTGACAAGGATGGCAAGAAGAAAGATGGTGAGAAATCTCAGGATAAGCATGGGGATAAGTGTAAAACCAAAGATCCTTCTTCAAATCCTAAACACTCTTCAGGGGTGGGGATAAAACAAATTCTTCCTCTTCTTCACAACCTGCACACATTAAAAAGCCTTGGTGCTTTGTGTGTAAAAACAGAGGCCATAGGCCAGGGGATAAGTCCTGTCCAGGTAAACCCCCTGAGCCTACCACCACTGATACATCAAGCTCTAGTGCCCCTAGCAGTAGTGGTAATAGTGGTGGGACTGCTGGCAACAGTCAAACTAAGGGTGTAGTTGGGTTCACTTATGGGTCCATCATAGAAACTGGGGTAGTCAGTCCCAAGACAGTTCCTGTCACACCTAGTGGCATTGGCCTTGCCACAATATGCCAAAAGTATCTCAGTGAGTACCCTCAGTATGACGATAGCAAATATACACAAGATATATGTACACAATACCAAAATTATGCAGTAATAGCAATAGAAAGCAATGCAAGCAATATATAGTCACAATAGATTGCAATGAGAGCACATAGGGATAGGGGCAACACAAACCATATACTCTAGAAGTGGAATGTGAACCACAAATGGACCCCAAACCTATGTGACCTTGTAGAGGGTCGCTGGGATTGTAAGAAAACAGTGAGGGTTAGAAAAATAGCCCACCCCAAGACCCTGAAAAGTGGGTGCAAAGTGCACCTAAGTTCCCCAAAGAGCACAGAAGTCGTGATAGGGGAATTCTGCAAGGAAGACCAACACCAGCAATGCAACAACAATGGATTTCCTGACGAGAGTACCTGTGGAACAAGGGGACCAAGTCCAAAAGTCACGATCAAGTCGGGCGTGGGCAGATGCCCAGGAAATTCCAGCTGTGGGTGCAAAGAAGCTGCCACCGGATGGTAGAAGCTGTGGATTCTGCAAGAACGAAGAGGACTAGGAACTTCCCCTTTGGAGGATGGATGTCCCACGTTGTGAAGAAGCTTGCAGAGGTGTTTCTGTGCAGAAAGACCGCAAACAAGCCTTGCTAGCTGCAAGGGTTGCGGTTAGGGTTTTTGGATGCTACTGTGGCCCAGGAGGGACCAGGATCCCGCCAATTCTGTGAGGAGACAGAGGGGGCGTCCAGCAAGACAAAGAGCCCACTCAGAAGCAAGCAGCACCCGTAGAAGTGCTGGAACAGGCACTACGAAGAAGAGTGAACCGGAGCTCACCCGAAGTCACAAAGGAAGGTCCCACGACGCCGGAGGGCAACTCAGGAGGTCGTGCACTGCAGGTTAGAGTGTCGGGGACCCAGGCTTGGCTGTGCACAAAGGAAATCCTGGAAGAGTGCACAGGAGCCGGAGCAGCTGCAAATCACGCGGTACCCAGCAATGCAGTCTAGCGTGGGGAGGCAAGGACTTACCTCCACCAAACTTGGACTGAAGAGTCACTGGACTGTGGGAGTCACTTGGACAGAGTTGCTGAGTTCCAGGGACCATGCTCGTCGTGCTGAGAGGGGACCCAGAGGACCGGTGATGCAGTTGCTAACGCGTCCCTCTATGTTAATTTATATACATTAGGACTTGTTTTAGGCTGATGAATCTTTTGACCCAGTGGTGAGACACCGTAGAACAAGATAACTGATCAATATGTCAAGCAATATATCAATAATATCATCAACATATAACACCACAATATACTTCACTTTAGACATTGGTTAAACTGTCGGCGCACCCATGGCCTTTCAGTCATGAATAACCACACCTTTATGGGAGTTTTATTAATTTTATTCCCTATTGATTACTATCTAATAGCAAGAGTATTCATCTCAAATCATAGAGCAAAGAGCATAGTCACGATATGGCAACCGTAATAAGACTTTGACAACGCAAAGATCACAAACATAAGACACCGGTATAAGGGACATACAGATCAGAATGCATATAACATCATATATGCCTTAGTTCAACATAGCACAATGTCAGTCGCGTCAGTTATGTCGGTCAAGGTGAATGCCTAATCTAACCACTATTTGGCATCAGCATGTTGGACTTCATGCAAAACAATTTAGAACACTAATTTGTAAAACATCTAACCAGGGTCTCTATCCAAAAATACAGCAGTTGGTACCTAGAAAGGAAAAGCATATAGACGAATTACAATAGCAATTGTCATAATTACCCTCCTCGGAATGAGTCAGCGTACAGGATCAGTCTTCGTCTTCAGGACATCAGTTAGATCGCCGTCAATCTAATTCGTCTAAGGAACAGGAGACACTTCCCTCATAAGGAAGAAAGTGTAATGGGGCAGTCTATGGATGAGGATGGTTTTAAGTCTCAAATCACCAAACAGAGTGACAGAGTTTCTGGATGCAATCGATATCATTCCCTACCTAGTACTACCAGTCTTCTGTGTCATGGGTTTTTATCCCTTTTTCGCAATCCATTCCCCCAAAATCCTATTGGATGGTCACTACACCCCACTATCTTTAACCTATCAAATTATACATTAAGTAATGCACTTGTCATTCCACGATAATTTATAACACTTTGATTGGTCCTCATAATTGACGTCTTCGTAGGTGGCACATCCGGGTTTACTTCATTTTCTGGCACGTTCTTCGGGTCAAAAGTTCCCTTTTCCATGGTCGAATGTCCTTGGATGTTTCAAATGTTGCAAAAAGTATAAAACTTATACTAAAGCAGCTAGCATGCGGATGGGAATATAACGAGCATTGTTACATAAAACGGAGAAAAGAACAAATGCTGGGTCATGGCCTTTTGCGAATCAGTACACTGGAGAAACAGAAAAATATGCTTTAATATGCGAGTTACACAGCTAAGTTTTCAGCTCATGCTAACTTAAGACTTATGGGGCCAGATGTAGCAAACGTTTGCGACTCGCAAACGGGCCGATTCGCAATTTGCGACAGTGCAAAATCGGAAATGGGATGCAAAAAGCCCATTTCCGACTCGCAAAAAGCGATGGGACCCGTTTGCGAGTCGCATCCGTTGCGACCCCATTTTGCGACCCGCAAATTGCAAGTCGCAATTTGCGAGTCGCAAACCTTATGCAATTGCAACTCGCAAATTGCGACTAGTCGCAAAAAGCCCAGTTTGCAAGTCGCATTTACCACTAACTCAGAGCAGGTGGTAACCATTACCAAAGTATAAAAGGAGACCCAGAAGGCATCTGGGTCACTCAAGATGGCGGACATATACCTGATAGCAGTGAGGAGGAGAGTCTACGCAGCCCAGCAGAGGAGGAGGAGGGGCCACAGACAGGAAAAGATATATAGAACAAGGCAGACCCTTTTCCAGCAAACTGAAGAGGAGATCTATGATAAATACCGCCTTAGCAGCACTGCCATTCTAGAATTAATAGATTTACTAACACCACAGCTAGAACACAAGACTCTGCGTGGCTGCGCCATCCCTACGCATGTGCAAGTACTATGCGCACTGCACCTCTTGGCCTCAGGGAGCTATCAGGGGGTCATTGCCATGGCAGGTGGGGTATCCCAAAGTGCAGTGTCAAGGTTCCTCAGGGCATTCCTAGATGCCTTAGTAGCGCACAGGTCTCAGTTCATATACTTACCAAGGAATGAGGCAGAAATTAACAGCACGAAGCTGGACTTTTACCGCATTGCCCACTTCCCCCATGTAATTGGATGTGTAGATGGGACACACATTCAAATATGCCCCCCGCTAATCTGGAACATATTTTCCGCAACAGAAAGTGTACCCACTCACTCAACATACAGGTTGTTTGTGATGCCCATTACGTCATCACAGACATCGTAGCTAAGTTTCCAGGCAGTACCCATGACTCATACATTTTTAGACATAGTGGGATTCATCAACGCCTGGAACGTGGGGAGTTTGGAGACGGATACCTCCTAGGTAGAGCTGCATACACCTTGCAGACATACACACAGGTCACTGTGCACGACTATCTGGACTTCCTAACAGTGTACTTTTGTGCCCAACAGGTGACAGTGCATATGCTCTAAGGCCATGGATCATGACTCCATTTTTAACACCCAGCAATGATTCAGAGAGGCAATACAACAGTGCGCATAAGAGGACCAGGAACCTCATAGAGCGCACGTTCGGACTCCTGAAGGCAAGATTCCGATGCCTCCACCGCAGCGGAGGCGCCCTCCAATACACCCCCATTACCGCTTTCAAAATTGTGGTCGCATGCGCCATCCTCCACAACATAGCCACCCGACGTGGGCTACCTCTCACCCCTGCAGACCCAGATCCTGATGATGAAGAGCAAGAACAACCACATCGCCATCATGGGGATAGGAGTCTAGCTAATCAAGGCAGACTGAGACGGGACCACATTGCAACGCAATATTGTGGACGGTACGTGTCAACTCCCACCATACTCACCTATTAACCATTTGTTAAGTGGAACAAAAATAACTGTTTTATTAATGTCATGAAGAAACTATATACAAGTTGAAATTGTCCATGGGCAGGAAAATGCCAACCAGTCATGTGGCACATTAACGCCATGTGCCACATGAATCTGTCCTGGCTGTTATCTATGATCTCCTGCCCCTCCTGCCAGCCTGGCTGGTCCCTGCTGCGTCCATGGTGCTGTGCCTACCACTCCTCAGCACGCTACTGTGAGTGGCAGAGACACTGCTCACTGTTGAGCCCTCCTCCCAGGTGTATTTGTTAACTTCCTGGCTGTGATGTCATCATCATGTGCCAGGAAGTGTTTCCAGGGTGTTCTGGTATGCTTTCTGGAGTGTTCTGCTGCATCTGCAAACAATTTTGAAGGTATTCGCAATTTGCGACACCCACTCGCTAATTGCGAGTTCGTTTTTGCACACTCGCAAACAGCGACCTCGCAAACTGCGGACTCGCACACAGCGTTGCGAGTCCGGCTGCGAGTCGCAAAATCGAATCGCTTTTTTTTCTGGCATTCCACTTTGCGACTCGCATTTTGCGAGTCGCATCAACTCGCAAAATGCGAGTCGCAATTTTTATTTTTGCTACATCTGGCCCATGGATTCTAATAAATGCATTTCTTCATAAATGTTAACATATTCAATTAATCATAATGCAAGCAATTATTTCTTAAAGTCGACATTAGTATATGTGTACTATAATAACTTCACACTTAAAAATATGTTTTAAAAGTACATTCAGACGAATAATATTTCATGATTATTGTTGCAGCATTTGTTAAGTATAAGCATTTCACATCTAATGTATATAATATTTAACTACACTCTCTCACAGTCTTTTGGTGCTTGCAGTTGCAGGGGGAAGATTCCGTCGACCCACGGGAGATTTCTTCGGAGCTTCTAGTGCAGAGAGGAGGTAGACTACCCCCACAGCATGCACCACCAGGAAAACAGTTGAGAAGGCGGCCGGATCAGCGTTACAAGGTCGCAGTTGTCGTCTTTGCAATTTTGTTGCAGTTTTGCAGGCTTCCAGACTAGTCAGCGGTCGATTCCTTGGCAGAAGGTGAAGAGAGAGATGCAGAGGAACTCTGATGAGCTCTTGCATTCGTTATCTAAAGAATTCCCCAAAGCAGAGACCCTAAATAGCCAGAAAAGGAGGTTTGGCTACCTAGGAAGGAGGATAGGCTAGCAACACAGGTAAGAGCCTATCAGAAGGAGTCTCTGACGTCACCTGCTGGCACTGGCCACTCAGAGCAGTCCAGTGTGCCAGCAGCACCTCTGTTTCCAAGATGGCAGAGGTCTGGAGCACACTGGAGGAGCTCTGGGCACCTCCCAGCGGAGGCGCAGTTCAGGGGAGTGGTCACTCCCTTTTCCTTTGTCCAGTTTCGCGCCAGAGCAGGGCTGGGGGATCCCTGAACCGGTGTAGACTGGCTTATGCAGAGATGGGCACCATCTGTGCCCATCAACGCATTTCCAGAGGCTGGGGGTGGCTACTCCTCCCCAGCCCTGACACATTTTTCCAAAGGGAGAGGGTGTAACACCCTCTCTCTGAGGAAGTCCTTTGTTCTGCATTCCTGGGCCAACCCTGGCTGGACCCCAGGAGGGCAGAAACCTGTCTGAGGGGTTGGCAGCAGCAGCAGCTGCAGTGAAACCCCGGGAAAGGCAGTTTGGCAGTACCCGGATCTGTGCTAGAGACCCGGGGGATCATGGAATTGTCTCCCTAATGCCAGAATGGCATTGGTGTGACAATTCCATGATCTTAGACATGTTAGACATGTTACATGGCCATGTTCGGAGTTACCATTGTGACGCTATACATATGTAGTGCACGCGTGTAATGGTGTCCCCGCACTCACAAAGTCCGGGAGGTTCCTAGTCCTCTTCGTTCCTCTTCGTTCTTACAGAATCCACAGCTTCTACCATCCGGTGGCAGCTAGTTTGCACCCACAGCTGGCATTTCCTGGGCATCTGCCCACTCCCGACTTGAGTGTGACTCTTGGACTTGGTCCCCTTGTTCCACAGGTACTCTCGTCCGGAAATCCATCGTTGTTGCATTGCTGGTGTTGGTTTCCTTGCAGAATTCCCCTATCACAACTTCTGTGCTCTCTGGGGAACTTAGGTGCACTTTGCACCCACTTTTCAGGGTCTTGGGGTGGGCTATTTTTCTAACCCTCACTGTTTTCTTACAGTCTCAGCGACCCTCTACAAGGTCACATAGGTTTGGGGTCCATTCGTGGTTCGCATTCCACTTCTAGAGTATATGGTTTGTGTTGCCCCTATCCCTATGTGCTCTCATTGCAATCTATTGTGACTGTACATTGCTTGCATTGCTTTCTATTGCTATTACTGCATAATTTTGGTATTGTGTACATATATCTTGTGTATATTTGCTATCCTCATACTGAGGGTACTCACTGAGATACTTTTGGCATATTGTCATAAAAATAAAGTACCTTTATTTTTAGTATATCTGTGTATTGTGTTTTCTTATGATATTGTGCATATGACACCAGTGGTATAGTAGGAGCTTTACACGTCTCCTAGTTCAGCCTAAGCTGCTCTGCTAAGCTACCCTTTTCCATCAGCCTAAGCTGCTAGACACCTCTTCTACACTAATAGGGGATAACTGGACCTGGTGCAGAGTGTAAGTACCCCTTGGTATCACTACAAACCAGGCCAGCCTCCTACAATAACCCCAAAGCATCACAGTAAATATAGTTGGTTTGTAGTCCGTTCAAAACGTAAAAAGAGTCTTTCACCTCTGTAGGTCCATCAAGTTCTGTATATACCTGTACACGTGTTTCTGAGTTTAGCCCGCCATGAGAAGGGAGCACCGTGGACTAAGGGCTTGCTTGGAATTCCACCAAATATATTCTCAGGTTTAACACTGCTCATGGCGCACAGGTGCCTCCCAATGCTCATCAGTCATTGCTCAAGGGAGTGTCAAAAGACAGTTTCAAAGAGAGGGAGCACACACTGCCAGCATTCAGCAACAAATTATAACCCAAAAGCATCATGGTAAATACATTTGATTCATAGTCCGTTCAATAAGTAAAAAGAGTCTTTCACCTCTGTAGGTGCAGCAAGTGCTGTATATCCCTGTACAGGTGTTTCAGGGTTTACCCCAACATCAGCAGGGAGCAGCGTGGACCAGGGGCTTGCTTGGAAAGCCTCCAAATATCTTCTCAGGTTTAAGTACCGCTCATGGCGCGCAGGTGCCACCCAAGCTTGGTCAGCCTTGTCTCAACAGAGCTGTCAGAAGACAGATTGAAAGAATAGCAGCACACTGCCTGCACTCTAGGTACAAAGTATAACTCCAAAGCATCATGGTAAATGCAGTCTACTCATAGTCCGTTCAAAAAGTGAAAAGAGTCTTTCACCTCTGTAGGTCCAGCAATTGCTGCATATACCTGTACACGTGTTTCAGGGTTTAGCCCGTCATCAGCAGGGAGCAGTGTGGACTAGGGGCTTGCTTCGAATGTCGCCAAATACCTTCTCAGGTTTAAGTACCGTTCGTGGCACACAGGTGCCTCTCAAGGCTTGTCAGACGTGACTCAAGGGAGCAGCAAAAGAAAGTTTCAAACAGAGGAAGCACACTGACTTCACTCCCCTAACCAAGCATACCCCAAAGTATCATGGTAAATGCAGTCAATTCCTAGTCCGTTCACAAAGTAAAAAGAGTCTTTCACCTCCATTGGTGCAGCAAGTGCTGTATATCCCTGTACACATGTTTCTGGGTTTAGCCCTTCATCAGAAATGAGCAGTGTGGACTAGGGGTTGCTTGGAATTCCACCAAATGCCTTCTCAGGTTTAATACTGCTCATGGCGCAGAGATGCCTCCCACGGCTCGTCAGCCGTGGCTCAAGGGAGCCGTCAAAAGACAGTTTCAAATAGAGGGAGCACACTGCCTGCACTCCAGCAACAAAGTATAACACCAAATCATCATGGTAAATGCAGTCGATTCGTAGTCCCATCAAAAAGTAAAAAGAATCTTTCACCTCTGTAGGTGCAGCAAGTGCTGTATATCCCTGTACAGGTATTTCTGGGTTTAGCCTGTCATCACCAGGGAGCAGCATAGACTAGGGGCTTGCTCCGAATGCCGCCAAATATCTTCTCAGGTTTAAGTACCGCTCATGTCGCACTGGTGCCTGCCAAAGCTCGTTAGCCGTGGTTCAAGGGAGCCATCAAAAGACAGTTTGAAAGAGCAGGAGCACACTGCCTGCACTCTAGAAACAAAGTATAACCCCAAAGCATCATGGTAAATGTAGTCTATTCATAGTCCGTTCAAAAAGTAAAAGGAGTCTTTCACCTCTGTAGGTGCAGCAAGGGCTATATATATATATATCCCCCTACACGTGTTTCTGGATTTAACCTGTCATCAGCAGGGAGCAGCGTGGACTAGGGGATTGCTTGGAATTCCGCCAAAAGCCTTCTCAGGTTTAATGCTGCTCATGGTACACAGCTGCATCCCAATGTTCGTCAGCCATTGCTCAAGGGAGCCGTCAAAAGACAGTTTCAAAGAGAGGGAGCACACTGCCTGCATTAGTGCAACAAATTATAACCCAAAAGCATCATGGTAAATACAGTTGATTCATAGTTTGTTCAAAAAGTAAAAAGAGTCTTTCACCTCTGTAGGTGCAGCAAGTGCTGTATATCGTTGTACACATGTTTCTGGGTTTAGACTGTCATCAGCAGGGAGCAGCGTGGACTAGGGGCTTGCTTGGAATGCCGCTAAATGTCTTCTCAGTTTTAATTACCGCTCGTGGCACACAGATGCCTCTCAAGGCTCGTCAGCCGTGACTCAAGGGAGCCGTCAAAAGACATTTTCAAAGAGAGGGAGCACACTGCCTGCACTCCATCAACAAACTATAACCCCTAAGCATCATGGTAAATACAGTTGATTCCTAGTCCATTCAAAAAGTAAAGAGTCTTTCACCTCCGTTGGTGCAGCAAGTGCTCTAAATCCGTGTACACGTGTTTCTGGGTTTAGCCCATCAGCAGCCGGGAGCAGCGTGGTCTAGGGGCTTGCTTGGAATTCCACCAAATGCCTTCTGAGGTTTAATACTGCTCATGGTGCACAAGTGCCTCCCAAGGCTCGTCACCCGTGGCTGAAGGGAGGAGTCAAATGACAGTTTCAAGGAGAGGGAGCACACTGCCTGCACTCCAGCAACAATTTATAACACCAAAGCATCATGGTAAATGCAGTTGATTCATAGTCTGGTCAGAAAGTGAAAATAGTCTTTCACCTCCGTTGGTGTAGCATTTTCTGTATATCCCTGTACACGTGTATCTGGGCTTAGCCCGTCATCAGCAGGGAGCAGCGTGGACTAGGGGCTTGCTTGGAATTCCGCCAAATGCATTCTCAGGTTTAATACTGCTCATGGCGCACAGGTGCCTCCCAAGGCTCGTCAGTCGTGGCTCAAGGAAGCCATCAAAAGACAGTATCAAAGAGAGGGATCACACTGCCCGCACTCCAGCAACAAGATATAACCTCAAAGCATCAAGGTAAAGGCAGTCTATTCAGAGTCTGTTCAAAATGTAAAAAGAGTCTTTCACCTCTGTAGGTGCAGCAAGTGATGTATATCCCTGTACACGTGTTTCTGGGTTTAGCCCGTCATCAGCAGGGAGCAGCGTGGACTAGGGGCTTGCTTGAAATGCCGCTAAATATCTTCTCAGGTTTAAGTACCGCTCGTGGCACACAGGTGCCTCTCAAAGCTCATCAGCCGTGACTTAAGGGAGCTATCAAAAGAAAGTTTCAAAGAGAGGGAGCACACTTCCTGTCCTACATCAACAAAGTATAACCCCAAAGCATCATGGTAAATACAGCCGTTTCCTAGTCCGTTCAAAAAGTAAAAAGAATCTTTCACCATGGTTGGTGCAGCAAGTATTGTATCTCCCTCTACACGAGTTTCTGGGTTTCGCCCGTCATCAGCAGGGAGCAGCGTGGACTAGGGGTTGCTTGGAATGCTGCTGAATGTCTTCTCAGGTTTAATACTGCTCATGGCGCACAGGTGCCTCCCAAGGCTCGTCAGTCGTGGCTTAAGGGAGCCGTCAAAAGACAGTTTCAAAGAGAGGGAGCACACTGCCTGCCCTACATCAACAAAGTATAACCCCAAAGCATCATGGTAAATACAGCCGATTCCTAGTCCGTTCAAAACGTAAAAAGAGTCTTTCACCTCCGTTGGTGCAGCAAGTGTTGTATCTTCCTCTACACATGTTTCTGGGTTTCTCCCATCATCAGCAGCGTGGACTAGGGGCTTGCTTGGAATGCCACCAAATTTCTTCTCAGGTTTAAGTACCGCTCATGGCAAAAAGGTTCCTCTTAAGGCTTGTCAGCCGTGGTTAAAGAGTTTCAAAGAGAGGGAGCACACTGCCTGCACTCCAGCAACAAAGTATAACACCAAAGCATCATGGTAAATGCAGTCGATTCGTAGTCCGGTCAAAAAGTAAAAAGATTCCTTCACCTCCGTTGGTGCAGCAAGTGCTGTATATCCCTGTACACGTGTTTCTGGGTTTAGCTCGTCATCAGCAGGGAGCAGCGTGGACTAGGGGCTTGCTTGGAATTCCGCCAAATGCATTCTCAGGTTTAATACTGCTGAATGTCGCACAGGTGCCTCCCAAGGCTCGTCAGCCGTGGCCCAAGGGAGCAGTGTAGGAGGCTGGCCTGGTTTGTAGTGGTACCAAGGGGTACTTACACTCTGCACCAGGTCCAGTTATCCCTTATTAGTGTAGAAGAGGTGTCTAGCAGTTTAGGCTGATAGAAAAGGGTAGCTTAGCAGAGCAGCTTAGGCTGAACTAGGAGACGTGTAAAGCTCCTACTATACCACTGGTGTCATATGGACAATATCATAAGAAAACACAATACACAGATATACTAAAAATAAAGGTACTTTATTTTTATGACAATATGCCAAAAGTATCTCAGTGAGTACCCTCAGTATGAGGATAGCAAATATACACAAGATATATGTACACAATACCAAAAATATGCAGTAATAGCAATAGAAAGCAATGCAAGCAATGTACAGTCACAATAGATTGCAATGAGAGCACATAGGTATAGGGGCAACACAAACCAGATACTCCAAAAGTGGAATGCGAATCACGAATGGACCCCAAACCTATGTGACCTTGTAGAGGGTCGCTGGGACTGTAAGAAAACAGTGAGGGTTAGAAAAATAGCCCACCCCAAGACCCTGAAAAGTGGGTGCAAAGTGCACCTAAGTTCCCCAGAGAGCACAGATGTCGTGATAGGGGAATTCTGCAAGGAAGACCAACACCAGCAATGCAACAACTATGGATTTCCAGATGAGAGTACCTGTGGAGTGCCTGTGGAGTGCCAGGTGCCTGTTCCGGTACTTCTGCGGGTGCTGCCTGCTTCGGTGAGGGCTCCCTGACTTGCTGGGCACCCCTTCTGTCTCCTCATCCAAATGGCGACATCCTGGTCCCTCCTGGGCCACAGCAGCATCCAAAAACCCTAACCGCGACCCTTGCAGCTAGCAAGGCTTGTTTGCGGTCTTTCTGCGTGGGAACACCTCTGCAAGCTTCTTCACGATGTGGGACATCCATCCTCCAAAGGGGAAGTTCCTAGTCCTCTTCGTTCTTGCAGAATCCACAGCTTCTACCATCCGGTGGCAGCTTCTTTGCACCCTCAGCTGGCATTTCCTGGGCATCTGCCCAATCTCGACTTTGTCACGACTCTTGGACTTGGTCCCCTTGTTCCACAGGTACTCTAGTCCAGAAATCCACTTTGGTTGCATTGCTGGTGTTGGTCTTCCTTGCAGAATTCCCCTATCACGACTTCTGTGATCCCTGGGGAATATAGGTGCCCTTTACACCTACTTTTCAGGTTCTTGGGGTGGGCTATTTTTCTAACCCTCACTGTTTTCTTACAGCCCCAGTGACCCTCTACAAGCTCACATAGGTTTGGGGTCCATTCGTGGTTCGCATTCCACTTTTGGAGTATATGGTTTGTGTTGCCCCTACACCTATGTGCTCCTATTGCAATCTACTGTAACTTTACATTGCTTGCATTAATTCCTTTTGCTATTACTGCATATTTTTGGTTTTGTGTACATATATCTTATATTTGGCATCCTCATACTGAGGGTACTCACTGAGATACTTTTGGCATATTGTCATAAAAATAAAGTACCTTTATTTTTAGTATATCTGTGTATTGTGTTTTCTTATGATATTGAGCATATGACACCAGTGGTATAGTAGGAGCTTTGTATGTCTCCTAGTTCAGCCTAAGCTGCTCTGCCATAGCTACCTTCTATCAGCCTAAGCTGCTAGAAACACCTCTTCTACACTAATAAGGGATAACTGGACCTGGTACAGAGTGTAAGTACCCCTTGGTACCCACTACAAGCCAGGCCAGCCTCCAGGCCATTGGACAACTGATGCCAGTTGTCCAAAGAAAAGCACCAAGCTTCCCACTACCACAACCCCTACTGCAACCTCTAGTGCCCCTAGTAATAGCAGTGGTGGTGGGAGCAAACCTACTAATAGCCAATCCAAGGGAGTAGCTGGGCTCACTTTTGGTAAGTTAGTTAGGGAGACCACAGAGGCTGTGCTAGTCTCTGAAGGTGCCATTGATTTGGCCACCTTGGTTGCTTGTCCCCTTAATATGGATAAGTACAAGCAACTTCCCCTAATAAATGGTGTTGAGGTTCAGGCCTGCAGGAACACAGGTGCCAGTGTTACCATGGTAATAGAGAAACTGGTACACCCTGAACAACACCTACATGGTCACCAGTACCAAGTGACAGACGCTCATAACAACACTCTTAGCCTCCCCATGGCTGTTGTGAATCTCAACTGGGGGGGGGGGTTACTGGTCCAAAGAAAGTTGTGGTTGCCTCAGATTTACCTGTAGACTGTCTAATAGGGAATGATTTAGAGACATCAGCTTGGGCAGAAGTGGAGTTGGAGGCTCATGCAGCAATGCTGGGCATTCCTGGGCATATTTTTGCTTTGACAAGGGCTCAGGCCAAAAAGCAAAAAGGACAGGGTGACTTGGATCCTGGAACAATGGACCAAGTGCTCCCTAAAGCTAAGGTTAGTAAGGGTAAATCCCTACCCACTATCCCTCCCTCTACAGATGATTCAACTTCTGAGGCAGAAGAATTTCCCCCCTGTGCAGAACCTTCACCAGAGGAGCTGGCAGCAGACACTGCTCAGCTTTTGGGTGGAGGGGGGCCTGCCAGGGAGGAGCTGAGTGTGGCACAGCAAACCTGTCCACCATTAGAGGGTTTAAGACAGCAAGCTGTCAAACAGCAAAATGGGGATGTCAGTGACTCACATAGAGTTTACTGGGAGGACAACCTCTTGTATACAGAGGCAGGGGACCCAAAACCTGGAGCAGCCAGGAGATTGGTCATTCCCCTGCAATAGAGAGTTCCTCCTAACTCTAGCCCACGACATTCCCTTGGATGGACATTTGGGTCAGATTAAAACATGGGAAAGGCTTGTCCCCCTGTTTCACTGGCCTAGGATGTCAGAGGACACAAAGGATTTTTGTAAGTCCTGCGTGACCTGCCAAGCCAGTGGCAAGATTGGTGGCACCCCAAAGGCTCCCCTTATTCCACTGCCTGTGGTTGGGGTTCCCTTTGAAAGGGTAGGGGTTGACATAGTTGGCCCCCTTGACCCTCCTACTGCTTCAGGCAATAGGTTTATCTTGTGGTAGTGGACCATGCCACAAGATATCCTGAAGCAATTCCTCTAAGAACCACTACAGCACCTGCAGTGGGAAAAGCCCTCCTGGGAATCTTTTCCAGGGTGGGTTTCCCAAACGAGGTTGTATCAGACAGGGGTAGCAACTTTATGTCTGCATACTTGAAGGCCATGTGGAAGGAATGTGGTGTAACATACAAATTCACCACACCTTATCATCCACAAACAAATGGACTGGTAGAGAGGTTTAATAAAACTCTCAAAGGAATGATAATGGGACTAGCTGAAAAACTCAGGAGGAGATGGGATGTCCTGTTACCTTGCCTCCTTTTTGCTTACAGGGAGGTACCCCAGAAAGGAGTGGGCTTCAGCCCCTTTGAACTTCTATTTGGACACCCTGTAAGAGGTCCTCTAACACTTGTAAAGGAGGGGTGGGAACAACCTTTAAAAGCTCCTAAACAAGACATAGGGGGTCATTCTGACCTTGGCGGTCCATGACCGCCATAGCGGAGTGCGGCGGAAGCACCGCCAACAGGCTGGCGGTGCTTCCTGGGCGATTCTGACCGAGGCGGTAAAGCCGCGGTCGGAAAAGGGGAGCCGGCGGTTTCCCGCCGGTTTCCCGCCGGTTTCCCGCCGGTTTCCCGCTGGCCCAGGGAACCCGCCATGGCGGCGCTGCTTGCAGCACCGCCATGGGGATTCCGACCCCCTTCCCGCCAGCCTGTTTCTGGCGGTGTCCACCGCCAGAACCAGGATGGCGGGAACGGGTTCCGTGGGGCCCCTGGGGGCCCCTGCACTGCCCATGCCATTGGCATGGGCAGTGCAGGGGCCCCCTAACAGGGCCCCACAAAGATTTTCACTGTCTGCTGTGCAGACAGTGAAAATCGCGACGGGTGCCAGTGCACCCGTTGCACCCCTTCAACTCCGCCGGCTCCATTCCGAGCCGGCTTCATTGTTGAAGGGGCTGTCCCGCTGGGCCGGCCGGCGGTCTTCTGGCGGTCGCCCGCCGGCCCAGCGGGAAAGCCGGAATGGCCGCCGCAGTCTTTCGGCGGGAACCGCTTGGCGGGCGGCGACCGCCGACCGCCGCGGTCAGAATGACCGCCATAGTGGACTATGTACTCGGCCTAAGATCCAGAATGGCTGAGTACATGAAAAAGGCCAGTAAAAACGTTCAGGCCAGCCAAGAGCTCCAAAAGCAATGGCATGACCAGAAGGCTGTTCTGATTCAGTACCAACCAGGACAGAAGGTGTGGGTCTTAGAGCCTGTGGCCCCAAGAGCACTCCAAGACAAATGGAGCGGACCCCACATCATTGTTGAAAAGAAGGGAGAAGTCACCTACTTGGTTGACTTAGGCACTGCCAGGAGTCCCCTTAGGGTGCTCCATGTCAATCGCCTAAAACCCTACTACGACAGGGCTGATCTCACCCTGCTCATGGCAACAGATGAAGGACAGGAAGAAGAGAGTGACCCTCTCCCTGATCTCTTCTCTTCCACAGAACAAGATGCTCTAGTGGAAGGTGTAGTTTTGGCAGACTGTCTTACTGCTGAGCAGAAAGACAACTGCATAAATCTCCTGGGTCAGTTTTCTAAACTCTTTTCTACTGTGCCAGGCACCACTTCTGGTGTGAGCACACTATAGATACTGGAGACAGCATGCCTGTCAAAAGTAAGATCTATAGGCAGCATGACCATGTCAGAGACTGCATAAAACAAGAAGTTCAGAAAATGCTTGAACTGGGAGTGGTTGAACATTCTGAAAGCCCATGGGCCTCTCCTGTGATGCTTGTACCAAAACCTCACTCCAAAGATGGAAAAAGGGAAATGAGGTTTTGTGTAGATTACAGAGGTCTCAACCAGGTAACACAAACTGATGCTCACCATATACCCAGGGCAGATGAGCTAATAGATACACTGGCATCTGCCAAGTATCTAAACACCTTTGATTTGACTGCAGGGTATTGGCAGATCAAGTTATCAGAGGATGCTAAAGCAAAAACTGCATTTTCGACTATTGGAGGGCACTACCAATTCACAGTAATGCCCTTTGGTTTGAAAAATGCACCTGCCACTTTTCAGAGGTTGGTGAATACATTCCTGCAGGGGTTGGAGGCTTTTAGTGCAGCATATCTGGACGATATAGGTGTCTTTAGCTCCACCTGGGATGATCACCTGGTCCACCTGTGGAAAGTTTTGGAGGCCCTGCAAAAGGCAGGCCTCACTAGCAAGGCTTCAAAGTGCCAGATAGGGCAGGGGAAAGTGGTTTATCTGGGACACCTTGTAGGTGGAGAACAGATTGCACCACTTCAGGGGGAAATCCAAACTATCATGGATTGGGTTTCCCCTACAACTCAGACCAAGGTGAGAGCCTTCTTAGGCCTCACTGGGTATTACAGGAGGTTCGAAAACAACTATGGCTCCATTGCAGCCCCACTTAATGACCTCAGCTCCAAGAAAATGCCTAAAAGGGTATTGTGGACAGCTAGCTGTCAGAAAGCTTTTGAGGAGCTGAAACAGGCCATGTGCACTGCACCTGTCCTATAAAGCCCATGTTACTCCAAGAAATTAATTGTTCAAACTGATGCATCTGAATTACGGGTAGGGGCAGTCTTATCACAACTCAATTCTGAGGGCCAGGATCAACCTGTTGCTTTTATCAGCAGGAGGTTGACCCCTAGAGAAAAGCGTTGGTCTGCCATAGAGAGGGAGGCCTTTGCTGTGGTCTGGGCACTGAAGAAGTTGAGGCCATACCTGTTTGGCACTCCATTATTCAGACAGACCACAAACCTCTACTTTGACTAAAACAAATGAAAGGTGAAAACCCTAAATTGTTGAGGTGGTCCATATCTCTACAGGGAATGGACTATACAGTGGAACATAGACCTGGGAGTACCCAATCCAATGCAGATGGACTCTCCAGATATTTCCACTTAGACAATGAAGACTCATCAGGTCATGGCTAGTCTTATTGTCCTTTGTTTGGGGGGGCGGGGGTTTGTGTAGGAAGTACCTACTTACCTGGCATGTTACCCCCATATCTCACTGTATATATGTTGTTTTAGTGTATGTGTCACTGGGACCCTGCCAGCCAGGGCCCCAGTGCTCATAAGTGTGCCCTGTATGTGTTCCCTTTGTGATGACTAACTGTCTCACTGAGGCTCTGCTAATCAGAACCTCAGTGGTTATGCTCTCTCTGCTTTCTAAATTGTCACTAACAGGCTAGTGACCAATTTCACCAATTCACATTGTCATACTGGAACACCCTTATAATTCCCTAGTATATGCCACTGCGGTACCCAGGGTATTGGGGTTCCAGGAGATCCCTATGGGCTGCAGCATTTCTTTTGCCACCCATAGGGAGCTCTGACAATTTTTACACAGGCCTGCCACTGCAGCCTGAGTGAAATAACGTCCACGTTATTTCACAGCCATTTACCACTGCACTTAAGTAACTTATAAGTCACCTATATGTCTAACCTTTACCTGGTAAAGGTTGGGTGCTAAGTTACTTAGTGTGTGGGCACCCTGGCACTAGCCAAGGTGCCCCCACATCGTTCAGGGCAAATTCCCTGGACTTTGTGAGTGCGGGGACACCATTACACGTGTGCACTATACATAGGTCACTACCTATGTATAGCGTCACAATGGTAACTCCGAACATGGCCATGTAACATGTCTAAGATCATGGAATAGTCACCCCAATGCCATTCTGGCATTGGGGAGACAATTCCAAGATCCCCTGAGTCTCTAGCACAGACCCGGGTACTGCCAAACTACCTTTCACTGCAGCTGCTGCCAACCCCTCAGACAGGTTTCTGCCCTCCTGGGGTCCAGCCAGGCTTGGTCCAGGAAGGCAGAACAAAGGACTTCCTCAGAGAGAGGGTGTTACACCCTGTCCCTTTGGAAAAAGGTGTCAGGGCTGGGGAGGAGTAGCCTCCCCTAGCCTCTGGAAATGCTTTGATGGGCACAGATGGTGCCCATCTCTGCATAAGCCAGCCTACACCAGTTCAGGGATCCCCCGGCCCTGCTCTGGTGTGAAACTGGACAAAGGAAAGGGGAGTGACCACTCCCCTGACCTGCACCTCCCAGGGGAGGTGCACAGAGCTCCTCCAGTGTGCTCCAGACCTCTGCCATCTTGGAAACAGAGGTGCTGCTGGCACACTGGACTGCTCTGAGTGGCCAGTGCCAGCAGGTGACGTCAGAGACTCCTTCTGATAGGCTCTTACCTGTGTTGCTAGCCTATCCTCCTTCCTAGGTAGCCAAACCTCCTTTTCTGGCTATTTAGGGTCTCTGCTTTGGGGAATTCTTTAGATAACGAATGCAAGAGCTCATCAGAGTTCCTCTGCATCTATCTCTTCACCTTCTGCCAAAGGATCGACCGCTGACTGCTCAGGACGCCTGCAAAACCGCAACAAAGTAGCAAAGACGACTACTGCAACCTTGTATCGCTGATCCTGCCGCTTTCTCGCCTGTTTACTGGTGGTGCATGCTCTGGGGGTAGCCTGCCTCCTTTCTGCACCAGGAGCTCTGAAGAAATCTCCTGTGGGTCGACAGAATCTTTCCCCTGCAATCGCAGGCAACAAAAGACTGCATCACTGGTCCCCTGGGTCCCCTCTCAGCACGACGAGCGTGGTCCCTGGAACTCAGCAACTCTGTCCAAGTGACTCCCACAGTCCAGTGACTCTTCAGTCCAAGTTTGGTGGAGGTAAGTCCTTGCCTCCCCACGCTAGACTGCATTGCTGGGTACCGGGTGATTTGCAGCACAGCCAAGCCTGGGTCCTGACACTCTAACCTGCAGTGCACAACCTCCTGAGTTGTCCTCCGGTGTCGTGGGACTCCCTTTTGTGTCTTCGGGTGAGCTCCGGTTCACTCCTCTTCCAAGTGCCTGTTCCGGTACTTCTGCGGGTGCTGCCTGCTTCTGTGAGGGCTCCCTGACTTGCTGGGCGCCCCCTCTGTCTCCTCATCCAAGTGGCGACATCCTGGTCCCTTCTGGGCCACAGTAGCATCCAAAAACCCTAACCGCAACCCTTGCAGCTAGCAAGGCTTGTTTGCGGTCTTTCTGTGTGGGAACACCTCTGCAAGCTTCTTCATGACGTGGGACATCCATCATCCAAAGGGGAAGTTCCTAGTCCTCTTCGTTCTTGCAGAATCCACAGCTTCTACCATCCCGTGGCAGCTTCTTTGCACCCTCAGCTGGCATTTCCTGGGCATCTGCCCAATCTCGACTTTGTCGCGACTCTTGGACTTGGTCCGCTTGTTCCACAGGTACTCTCGTCTGGAATTCCACTTTGGTTGCATTGCTGGTGTTGGTCTTCCTTGCAGAATTCCCTATCACGACTTCTGTGCTCTCTGGGGAATATAGGTGCCCTTTACACCTACTTTTCAGGGTCTTGGGGTGGGCTATTTTTCTAACCTTCACTGTTTTCTTACAGCCCCAGCGACCCTCTACAAGCTCACATAGGTTTGGGGTGCATTCGTGGTTCGCATTCCACTTTTGGAGTATATGGTTTGTGTTGCCCCTATACCTATGTGCTCCTATTGCAATCTACTGTAACTTTACATTGCTTGCATTACTTCCTTTTTCTTTTACCGTATTGTTTTGGTATTGTGTACATATATCTTGTGTATATTTGGCATCCTCATACTGAGGGTACTCACTGAGATACTTTTGGCATATTGTCATAAAAATAAAGTACCTTTATTTTTAGTATATCTGTGTATTGTGTTTTCTTATGATATTGTGCATATGACACCAGTGGTATAGTAGGACCTTTGCATGTCTCCTAGTTCAGCCTAAGCTGCTCTGCTATAGCTACCTTCTATCAGCCTAAGCTGCTAGAAACACCTCTTCTACACTAATAAGAGATAACTGGACCTGGTATAGAGTGTAAGTACCCCTTGGTACCCACTACAAGCCGGGCCAGCCTCCTACAAACCTAAAAAGAGTCTTTCACCTCCGTAGGTGCAGCAAGTGCTGTATATCCCTGTACACGTGTTTCTGGGTTTAGCCCGTCATCAGCAGGGAGCAGCATGGACTAGGGGCTTGCTTGGATTTCCGCCAAATGCCTTCTCAGGTTTAATATAGCCTTAGAACCCGCCGTAGCGGGCTCTACCGGCTATTAAAGGCCCGCTCCCGAGTTAAACATTTAACAAGGGGAAGGGCCTTTAATAGCCGGTAGAGCCCGCTATGGCGGGTTCTAAGGCTATTAGAACATTCTGCCACTCACGGCAGAATGTTCTCTTAAAAAAAACTAATTGCTCACGGAGCCCGAGGGGATTTGAATCCCCTCGGGCTCCGTGAGGCTTTGTTCACAGCTGCTGCTGTGAAGAAAGCCATTGGAATGTTGGCACTGCGGGCTTTTACCGGCCAGTAAAAGCCCGCAGCACTCCATTGTTTTCAATGAAGCAGCCAACTTCCAATGTTCTAATACTGCTCATGGTGCACATGTGCCTCCCAAGGCTCATCAGCAGTGGCTCAATGGAGCCGACAAAAGACAGTTTCAAAGAGAAGGAGCACACTGCCTGCACTCCAGTAACAAAGTATAACACCAAAGCATCTTGGTAAATGCAGCAGACTCGTAGTCCAGTCAAAAAGTAAAAAGATTCCTTCACCTCCGTTGGTGCAGCAAGTGCTGTATATTCCTGTACCCGTGTATCTGGGTTTATCCCGTCATCAGCAGGGAGCAGCATGGACTAGGGGCTTGCTTGGAATTCCACAAAATGCATTCTCAGGTTTATTACTACTCATGGCGCAGAGGTGCCTCCCAAGGCTCGTCAGCTGTGGTTCAAGGAAGCCGTCAAAACACTGTTTCAAAGAAAGGGAGCACACTGCCTACACTCCAGCAACAAAGTATAACCCCAAAGAATCATGGTAAATACAATGATTCCTAGTCCGTTCAAAAAGTAAAAAGAGTCTTTCACCTGTGTTGGTGCAGAAGTGTTGTATATCCTTCTACAAGTGTTCCTGGGTTTAGCCCGTCATCAGCAGGGAGCAGCGTGGGCAAGGGGTTGCTTGGAATGCTGCCAAATGTCTTCTGAGGTTTAATACTGCTCTTGGCGCACAAGTGCCTCCCAAGGCTCGTCAGTCGTGGCTCAAGGGAGCCATCAAAAGTCAGTTTCAAAGAGAGGGAGCACACTTCCCGCAATCCAGCAACAAGGTATAACCTCAAAGCATCAAGGTAAATGCAGCCTATTCATAGTCCGTTCAAAACGTAAAAAGAATCTTTCACCTCTGTAGGTGCAGCAAGTGCTGTATATTTCTGTACACGTTTTTCTGGGTTTAGCCCATCATCAGCAGGGAGCAGAGTGGACTAGGGGCTTGCTTGGAATTCCGCCAAATGCCTTCTCAGGTTTAACACTGCTCATGGCACACAGGTGCCTCCCAAGGCTCGTCAGTAGTGGCTCAGGGAAGCCATCAAAAGACAGTTTAAAAGAGAGGGAGCACACTGCCTGCACTCCATCAACAAAGTATAACCCCAAAGCATCATGGTAAATGCAGTCGATTTGTAGTCCGTTCAAAAAGTAAAAAGAGTCTTTCACCTCCATTGGTGCAGCAAGTGTTGTATATCCTTGTGAGAAGGTAGCCTCTTTCTAGCCTTGTTACCCCCACTTTTGGCCTGTTTGTGAGTGTATGTCAGGATGTTTGTCACTGTTTTCACTGTCTCACTGGGATCCTGATAGCCAGGCCTCAGTGCTCACAGTGAAAACACTATGTTTTCAGTATGTTTGTTATGTGTCACTGGGATCCTGCTGGTCAGGACCCCAGTGCTCATAGGTTTGTGGCCTATATGTATGTGTCACTGGGACCCTGTCACACAGGGCCCCAGTGCTCATAGGTGTGCATGTATATGTTCCCTGTGTGGTGCCTAACTGTCTCACTGAGGCTCTGCTAACCAGAACCTCAGTGGTTATGCTCTCTCATTACTTCCAAATTGTCACTGACAGGCTAGTGACCATTTTTACCAATTTACATTGGCTTACTGGAACACCCTTATAATTCCCTAGTATATGGTACTGAGGTACCCAGGGTATTGGGGTTCCAGGAGATCCCTATGGGCTGCAGCATTTCTTTTGCCACCCATAGGGAGCTCTGACAATTCTTACACAGGCCTGCCACTGCAGCCTGAGTGAAATAACGTCCACGTTATTTCACAGCCATTTTACACTGCACTTAAGTAACTTATAAGTCACCTATATGTCTAACCTTTACCTGGTAAAGGTTAGGTGCAAAGTTACTTAGTGTGAGGACACCCTGGCACTAGCCAAGGTGCCCCCACATTGTTCAGAGCCAATTCACTGAACTTTGTGAGTGCGGGGACACCATTACACGCGTGCACTATGTAGCTTCACCATGGTAACTCCGAATATGGCCATGTAACATGTCTATGATCATGGAATTGCCCCCTCTATGCCATCCTGGCATTGTTGGTATAATTCCATGATCCCAGTGGTCTGTAGCACAGACCCTGGTACTGCCAGACTGCCCTTCCTGGGGTTTCTCTGCAGCTGCTGCTGCTGCCAACCCCTCAGACAGGCAGCTGCCCTCCTGGGGTCCAGCCAGGCCTGGCCCAGGATGGCAGAACAAAGAACTTCCTCTGAGAGAGGGTGTGACACCCTCTCCCTTTGGAAAATGGTGTGAAGGCAGGGGAGGAGTAGCCTCCCCCAGCCTCTGGAAATGCTTTGTTGGGCACAGATGTGCCCAATTCTGCATAAGCCAGTCTACACCGGTTCAGGGACCCCTTAGCCCCTGCTCTGGCGCGAAACTGGACAAAGGAAAGGGGAGTGACCACTCCCCTGACCTGCACCTCCCCTGGGAGGTGTCCAGAGCTCCTCCAGTGTGCTCCAGACCTCTGCCATCTTGGAAACAGAGGTGCTGCTGGCACACTGGACTGCTCTGAGTGGCCAGTGCCACCAGGTGACGTCAGAGACTCCTGCTGATAGGCTCCTTCAGGTGTTAGTAGCCTTTCCTCTCTCCTAGGTAGCCAAACCCTCTTTTCTGGCTATTTAGGGTCTCTGTCTCTGGGGAAACTTCAGATAACGAATGCATGAGCTCAGCCGAGTTCCTCTGCATCTCCCTCTTCACCTTCTGATAAGGAATCGACCGCTGACCGCGCTGGAAGCCAGCAAACCTGCAACATAGTAGCAAAGACGACTACTGCAACTCTGTAACGCTGATCCTGCCGTCTTCTCGACTGTTTTCCTGCTTGTGCATGCTGTGGGGGTAGTCTGCCTCCTCTCTGCACCAGAAGCTCCGAAGAAATCTCCCGTGGGTCGACGGAATCTTCCCCCTGCAACCGCAGGCACCAAAAAGCTGCATTACCGGTCCCTTGGGTCTCCTCTCAGCACGACGAGCGAGGTCCCTCGAATCCAGCGACACCGGCCAAGTGACCCCCACAGTCCAGTGACTCTTCAGCCCAAGTTTGGTGGAGGTAAGTCCTTGCCTCACCTCGCTGGGCTGCATTGCTGGGAACCGCGACTTTGCAAGCTACTCCGGCCCCTGTGCACTTCCGGCGGAAATCCTTCGTGCACAGCCAAGCCTGGGTCTACGGCACTCTAACCTGCATTGCACGACTTTCTAAGTTGGTCTCCGGCGACGTGGGACTCCTTTGTGCAACTTCGGCGAGCACCGTTTCACGCATTCTCGTAGTGCCTGTTTCTGGCACTTCTCCGGGTGCTACCTGCTTCAGTGAGGGCTCTTTGTCTTGCTCGACGTACCTTCTCTCTGCACGTCCAATTTGCGACCTCCTGGTCCCTCCTGGGCCCCAGCAGCGTCCAAAAACGCCAAACGCACGATTTGCGTGTAGCAAGGCTTGTTGGCGTCCATCCGGCGGGAAAACACTTCTGCACGACTCTCCAAGGCGTGGGGGATCCATCCTCCAAAGGGGAAGTCTCTAGCCCTTGTCGTTCCTGCAGTATTCACAGTTCTTCAGCCTAGTAAGAGCTTCTTTGCACCAACCGCTGGCATTTCTTGGGCATCTGCCCATCTCCGAGCTGCTTGTGACTTTTGGACTTGGTTCCCTTGTTCCACAGGTACCCTCAGTCAGGAATCCATCGTTGTTGCATTGCTGATTTGTGTTTTCCTTGCATTTTCCCTCTAACACGACTATTTTGTCCTTAGGGGAACTTTAGTGCACTTTGCACTCACTTTTCAGGGTCTTGGGGAGGGTTATTTTTCTAACTCTCACTATTTTCTAATAGTCCCAGCGACCCTCTACAAGGTCACATAGGTTTGGGGTCCATTCGTTGTTCGCATTCCACTTTTGGAGTATATGGTTTGTGTTGCCCCTATCCCTATGTTTCCCCATTGCATCCTATTGTAACTATACATTGTTTGCACTGTTTTCTAAGACTATACTGCATATTTTTGCTATTGTGTATATATATCTTGTGTATATTTCCTATCCTCTCACTGAGGGTACACTCTAAGATACTTTGGCATATTGTCATAAAAATAAAGTACCTTTATTTTTAGTATAACTGTGTATTGTGTTTTCTTATGATATTGTGCATATGACACTAAGTGGTACTGTAGTAGCTTCACACGTCTCCTAGTTCAGCCTAAGCTGCTCTGCTAAGCTACCATTATCTATCAGCCTAAGCTGCTAGACACCCTATACACTAATAAGGGATAACTGGGCCTGGTGCAAGGTGCAAGTACCCCTTGGTACTCACTACACGCCAGTCCAGCCTCCTACATTGGTTGTGCAGTGGTGGGATAAGTGCTTTGAGACTACTTACCACTCTTGTCATTGTACTTTTCATAAGAGAAAAATATACAAAACAAGGTCAGTGTATATACACATAGCCAAAAAGTTTTGCATTTCCTCTTTTCACTCTTTTCTAAGTGCTGAAAAGTACTTCTAAACTTTCAAAAAGTTCTTAAAAGTTTAAAAAGTTTTTTCTGTCTTTCCAAAAAGTTCTGAAAACTTTTTTCTCTTTGTCTATCACTTTAACTCTCTCTAAAAAATGTCTGGCACAGGCCAAAAAGTTGAACTGTCCAAACTTGCATATGATCACCTTAGCTGGAAAGGAGCAAGGAGTCTCTGCATAGAGAGAGGTTTGAGTGTAGGGAAGAATCCTTCCTTAGAACTGTTAATTAATATGCTTAGAGTACAGGATAAGGCCATAAGTGCCCAATCTGTAGAAAAAGTAGCTAATGGTTCTCAATCTGATCCAGGGACTCCCCCAGGAAAAGGTTCAGGAAAGAAACTTCTCAGCCTGCCCATTACTAGACAGTCTAGCATAGTTGGTACAGAGGTTGAATCACATCATACTGATGATGTGCTCTCACATTATGCTGGTAGCCAAGCTGTTAGGGTGCCCTTGGTAAGGGACAGGTCTCCTTCTGTTCATTCCCATCATACCTCTGTATCTAGAAATGTCCCTCCCACCCACCCTGATGACAGATTGTTAGAAAGGGAGCTCAATAGATTGAGAGTGGAGCAAACCAGACTGAAGCTCAAGAAGCAACAGCTGGATTTGGATAGACAGTCTTTAGAAGTAGAGAGGGAAAGACAGAAGTTGGGTTTAGAAACCCATGGTGGCAGCAGCAGTATTCCCCATAGTCATCCTGCAAAAGAGCATGATTCCAGGAATCTGCATAAGATAGTTCCCCGTTACAAGGAGGGGGATGATATTAACAAGTGGTTTGCTGCACTTGAGAGGGCCTGTGCTGTACAGGATGTCCCTCAAAAGCAGTGGGCTGCTATCCTATGGCTATCATTTACTGGAAAAGGTAGGGATAGGCTCCTTACTGTAAAAGAAAATGATGCTAACAATTTCCAAGTTCTTAAGAATGCACTCCTGGATGGTTATGGCTTAACCACTGAACAGTACAGGATAAAGTTCAGAGATACCAAAAAGGAGTCTTCACAAGACTGGGTTGATTTAATTGACCAGGCAGTGAAGGCCTTGGAGGGGTGGTTACATGGCAGTAAAGTTACTGATTATGAAAGCCTGTATAACACAATCCTGAGAGAGCATATACTTAATAATTGTGTGTCTGATTTGTTGCACCAGTACCTGGTAGACTCTGATCTGACCTCTCCCCAAGAATTGGGAAAGAAGGCAGACAAATGGGTCAGAACAAGGGTGAACAGAAAAGTTCATACAGGGGGTGACAAAGATGGCAATAAGAAGAAAGATGGTGAAAAATCTCAAGATAAGCATGGGGATAAGGGTAAAACCAAAGATCCCACTTCAAATCTTAAACACTCTTCAGAGGGTGGGGATAAAACAAATTCTTCCTCTTCTTCCCAACCTGCACACATTAAAAAGCCTTGGTGCTTTGTGTGTAAAAACAGAGGCCATAGGCCAGGGGATAAGTCCTGTCCAGGTAAACCCCCTGAGCCTACCACCACTAATACATCAAGCTCTAGTGCCCCTAGCAGTAGTGGTACTAGTGGTGGGACTGCTGGCAACATTCAAGCAAAGGGTGTAGTTGGGTTCACTTATGGGTCCATAGTGGAAACTGATGTCATCAGTCCCAAGACAGTTTCTGTCACACCTAGTGGCACTGGCCTTGCCACACTGGCTGCTTGTCCCCTTACAATGGATAAGTACAGGCAGACAGTTTCAATAAATGGTGTTGAGGCCTTGGCCTACAGGGACACAGGTGCCAGTTTCACTTTGGTGACTGAAAACCTAGTGCCTCCTGAACAACACATCATTGGACAACAATATAAGATTATTGATGTCCATAACTCCACTAAGTTTCTTCCCTTAGCTATAATTCAGTTTAGTTGGGGTGGAGTTACTGGCCCTAAGCAGGTGGTGGTATCACCTAGCTTACCTGTAGACTGTCTCTTAGGTAATGACCTAGAGGCCTCAGGTTGGGCTGATGTAGAGTTTTATGCCCATGCAGCCATGCTGGGCATCCCTGAGGAATTGTTCCCTCTCATTTCAAGTGAAATGAAAAAGCAAAGGAGAGAAGGCCTGAAAACTCAGGATCCCTCTCCATCAACAGGTAAAAAGGGTATCACAGTATCCCCTAACCACCCTACCATTCAGGATACTATTCCTGTGGTGGGAGAATCCTCTCCTGGGGTGGCACCTGTTCCAAGGGAATCATCAGCTGGCAAAGCTGGACTCCCTGAGGTGGAAGTACCTCTCTGTGGGATAACTAACATTGGTGAGAAAAAGAGCACCATTTTAGTTAACATGGAGCATCCCTCCAACCCTCCCAGAGAAACTTTAGTGCAGAAACTCTGCACTGCCTCACAACACTTAGGACAGCATCCCTGCCCTAGTGTGGAGCTGATAGGACAGCATCCCTGCCCTGCTCCAACCCAAGAGAAACAGCATCCCTGTTCTCTCTTCCAGCCATATGGACAAAGTTTTTGCCCAGCTATGGCTTTTCTGAGACAGCATCCCTGTCTGGCATTTCCATCACTACAAATAGGTCCAGTGGACAATTCCCACTGCTCTAAACTAAAACTTACTGATAGAAACTCTGAAAATACATCTTCACATTGTTGCTTAGCTAAAAAACTTCAAACAGGGTGGTTTACATCCCCACAGGGAAGTAACCATATAGTGGATGATAAAGGGAGTAACCAGTCTATTGCAGAGCTACTCTCTACTTATCACCACTTAGACAATAAAGTCTCAACTGGCCAAGGTTAGCCTTATTGTCCTTCGTTTGGGGGGGGGGTTGTGTGAGAAGGTAGCCTCTTTCTAGCCTTGTTACCCCCACTTTTGGCCTGTTTGTGAGTGTATGTCAGGATGTTTGTCACTGTTTTCACTGTCTCACTGGGATCCTGATAGCCAGGCCTCAGTGCTCATAGTGAAAACACTATGTTTTCAGTATGTTTGTTATGTGTCACTGGGATCCTGCTGGTCAGGACCCCAGTGCTCATAGGTTTGTGGCCTATATGTATGTGTCACTGGGACCCTGTCACACAGGGCCCCAGTGCTCATAGGTGTGCATGTATATGTTCCCTGTGTGGTGCCTAACTGTCTCACTGAGGCTCTGCTAACCAGAACCTCAGTGGTTATGCTCTCTCATTACTTCCAAATTGTCACTGACAGGCTAGTGACCATTTTTACCAATTTACATTGGCTTACTGGCACACCCTTATAATTCCCTAGTATATGGTACTGAGGTACCCAGGGTATTGGGGTTCCAGGAGATCCCTATGGGCTGCAGCATTTCTTTTGCCACCCATAGGGAGCTCTGACAATTCTTACACAGGCCTGCCACTGCAGCCTGAGTGAAATAACGTCCACGTTATTTCACAGCCATTTTACACTGCACTTAAGTAACTTATAAGTCACCTATATGTCTAACCTTTACCTGGTAAAGGTTAGGTGCAAAGTTACTTAGTGTGAGGACACCCTGGCACTAGCCAAGGTGCCCCCACATTGTTCAGAGCCAATTCACTGAACTTTGTGAGTGCGGGGACACCATTACACGCGTGCACTACATATAGGTCACTACCTATATGTAGCTTCACCATGGTAACTCCGAATATGGCCATGTAACATGTCTATGATCATGGAATTGCCCCCTCTATGCCATCCTGGCATTGTTGGTACAATTCCATGATCCCAGTGGTCTGTAGCACAGACCCTGGTACTGCCAGACTGCCCTTCCTGGGGTTTCTCTGCAGCTGCTGCTGCTGCCAACCCCTCAGACAGGCATCTGCCCTCCTGGGGTCCAGCCAGGCCTGGCCCAGGATGGCAGAACAAAGAACTTCCTCTGAGAGAGGGTGTGACACCCTCTCCCTTTGGAAAATGGTGTGAAGGCAGGGGAGGAGTAGCCTCCTCCAGCCTCTGGAAATGCTTTGTTGGGCACAGATGTGCCCAATTCTGCATAAGCCAGTCTACACCGGTTCAGGGACCCCTTAGCCCCTGCTCTGGCACGAAACTGGACAAAGGAAAGGGGAGTGACCACTCCCCTGACCTGCACCTCCCCTGGGAGGTGTCCAGAGCTCCTCCAGTGTGCTCCAGACCTCTGCCATCTTGGAAACAGAGGTGCTGCTGGCACACTGGACTGCTCTGAGTGGCCAGTGCCACCAGGTGACGTCAGAGACTCCTGCTGATAGGCTCCTTCAGGTGTTAGTAGCCTTTCCTCTCTCCTAGGTAGCCAAACCCTCTTTTCTGGCTATTTAGGGTCTCTGTCTCTGGGGAAACTTCAGATAACGAATGCATGAGCTCAGCCGAGTTCCTCTGCATCTCCCTCTTCACCTTCTGATAAGGAATCGACCGCTGACCGCGCTGGAAGCCTGCAAACCTGCAACATAGTAGCAAAGACGACTACTGCAACTCTGTAACGCTGATCCTGCCGCCTTCTCGACTGTTTTCCTGCTTGTGCATGCTGTGGGGGTAGTCTGCCTCCTCTCTGCACCAGAAGCTCCGAAGAAATCTCCCGTGGGTCGACGGAATCTTCCCCCTGCAACCGCAGGCACCAAAAAGCTGCATTACCGGTCCCTTGGGTCTCCTCTCAGCACGACGAGCGAGGTCCCTCGAATCCAGCGACACCGTCCAAGTGACCCCCACAGTCCAGTGACTCTTCAGCCCAAGTTTGGTGGAGGTAAGTCCTTGCCTCACCTCGCTGGGCTGCATTGCTGGGAACCGCGACTTTGCAAGCTACTCCGGCCCCTGTGCACTTCCAGCGGAAATCCTTCGTGCACAGCCAAGCCTGGGTCCACGGCACTCTAACCTGCATTGCACGACTTTCTAAGTTGGTCTCCGGCGACGTGGGACTCCTTTGTGCAACTTCGGCGAGCACCGTTTCACGCATCCTCGTAGTGCCTGTTTCTGGCACTTCTATGGGTGCTACCTGCTTCCGTGAGGGCTCTTTGTCTTGCTCGACGTACCCTCTCTCTGCAGGTCCAATTTGCGACCTCCTGGTCCCTCCTGGGCCCCAGCAGCGTCCAAAAACGCCAAACGCACGATTTGCGTGTAGCAAGGCTTGTTGGCGTCCATCCGGCGGGAAAACACTTCTGCACGACTCTCCAAGGCGTGGGGGATCCATCCTCCAAAGGGGAAGTCTCTAGCCCTTGTCGTTCCTGCAGTATTCACAGTTCTTCAGCCTAGTAAGAGCTTCTTTGCACCAACCGCTGGCATTTCTTGGGCATCTGCCCATCTCCGAGCTGCTTGTGACTTTTGAACTTGGTCCCCTTGTTCCACAGGTACCCTCAGTCAGGAATCCATCGTTGTTGCATTGCTGATTTGTGTTTTCCTTGCATTTTCCCTCTAACACGACTATTTTGTCCTTAGGGGAACTTTAGTGCACTTTGCACTCACTTTTCAGGGTCTTGGGGAGGGTTATTTTTCTAACTCTCACTATTTTCTAATAGTCCCAGCGACCCTCTACAAGGTCACATAGGTTTGGGGTCCATTCGTGGTTCGCATTCCACTTCTGGAGTATATGGTTTGTGTTGCCCCTATCCCTATGTTTCCCCATTGCATCCTATTGTAACTATACATTGTTTGCACTGTTTTCTAAGACTATACTGCATATTTTTGCTATTGTGTATATATTTCTTGTGTATATTTCCTATCCTCTCACTGAGGGTACACTCTAAGATACTTTGGCATATTGTCATAAAAATAAAGTACCTTTATTTTTAGTATAACTGTGTATTGTGTTTTCTTATGATATTGTGCATATGACACTAAGTGGTACTGTAGTAGCTTCACACGTCTCCTAGTTCAGCCTAAGCTGCTCTGCTAAGCTACCATTATCTATCAGCCTAAGCTGCTAGACACCCTATACACTAATAAGGGATAACTGGGCCTGGTGCAAGGTGCAAGTACCCCTTGGTACTCACTACAAGCCAGTCCAGCCTCCTACAATCCTTCTACACGCTTTTCTAGGTTTAGCCCGTCATCAGCAGGGAGCAGCGTGGACTAGGGGTTGCTTGGAATGCTGCCAAATGTCTTCTCAGGTTAAATACTGCTCATGGCGCACTGGTGCCTCCCAAGGCTCGTCACTCGTAGCTCAAGGGAGCTGTCAAAAGACAGTTTCAAAGAGAGGGAGCACACTGCCTGCACTCCAGCAACAAAGTATAACACCAAAGCATCATGGTAAATACAGTCGATTCCTAGTCCGTTCAAAAAGTAAAATGAGTCTTTCACCTCTGTTGGTGCAGAAGTGTTGTATATCCTTCTAAAAGTGTTTCTGGGTTTAGCCCGTCATCAGCAGGGAGCAGCATGGGCAAGGGGTTGCTTGGAATGCTGCCAACTGTCTTCTCAGGTTTAATGCTGCTCATGGCGCACAGGTGCCTCCCAAGGCTCGTCAGTCATGGCTCAAGGGAGCCGTCAAAAGACAGTTTCAAACAGAGTGAGCACACTGCCCACAATCCAGCAACAAGGCATCATCTCAAAGCATCAAGGTAAATGCAGCCTATTCATGCTCCGTTCAAAATGTAAAAAGAGTCTTTCACCTCTGTAGGTGCAGCAAGTGCTGTATGTCCCTGTACACGTGTTCCTGGGGTTAGCCCGTCATCAGAAGGGAGCAGTGTGGACTTGGGGCTTGCTTGGAATTCCGCCAAATGCCTTCTCAGGTTTAATACTGCTCATGACGCACAGGTGCCTCCCAAGGCTCGTCAGAAGTGGCTCAAGGGAGACGTCAAAAGACAGTTTCAAAGAGAGGGAGCACACTGCCTGCACTCCATCAACAAATTATAACCCCAAAGCATCATGGGAAATGCAGTCGATTCGTAGTCCGTTCAAAAAGGATAAAGAGTCTTTCACCTCCGTTGGTGCAACAAGTGCTGTATATCCCTGTACACGTGTTTCTGGATTTAGACCGTCATCAGCAGAGAACAGCGTGGAATAGGGGCTTGCTTGGAATTCCGCCAAATGCCTTCTCAGGTTTAATACTGCTCATGCCACACAGGTGCCTCCCAAGGCTCGTCAGCAGTGGCTCAAGGGAGCCGTCAAAAGACAGTTTCAAAGAGAGGGAGCACACTGCCTGCACTCCAGCAACAAAGTATAACACCAAAGCATCATGGTAAATGCAGTCGATTCGTAGTCCAGTCAAAAAGTAAAAAGATTTCTTCACCTCCATTGGTGCAGCAAGAGCTGTATATCCCTGTACACGTGTCTCTGGGTTTAGCCCGTCATCCGCATGGAGCAGCATGGACTAAGGGCTTGCTTGGAATGCTGCCAAATGTCTTCTGAGGTTTAATACTGCTCATGGCGCACAGGTGCCTCCAAAGGCTCGTCAATCGTGGCTCAAGGGAGCCGTCAAAAGTCAGTTTCAAAGAGAGGGAGCACACTTCCCGCAATCCAGCAACAAGGTATCACCTCAAAGCATCAAGGTAAATTCAGCCTATTCATAGTCCGTTCAAAACGTAAAAATAATCTTTCACCTCTGTAGGTGCAGCAAGTGCTGTATATCCCTGTACACGTTTTTCTGGGTTTAGCGCGTCATCAGCAGGGAGCAGAGTGGACTAGGGGCTTGCTTGGAATTCCGCCAAATGCATTCTCAAGTTTAATACTGCTCATGCCACACAGGTGCCTCCCAAGGCTCGTCAGCAGTGGCTCAAGGGAGCCGTCAAAAGACAGTTTCAAAGAAAGGGAGCACACTGCCTGCACTCCAGCAACAAAGTATAACCCCAAAGCATCATGGTAAATACAGTCGATTCCTAGTCTGTTCAAAAAGTAAAAAGAGTCTTTCACCTCTGTTGGTGCAGAAGTGTTGTATATCATTCTACAAGTGTTTCTGGGTTTAGCCCGTCATCAGCAGGGAGCAGCGTGGGCAAGGGGTTGCTTGGAATGCTGCCAAATGTCTTCTGAGGTTTAATACTGCTCATGGCGCTCAGGTGCCTCCCAAGGCTCGTCAATCATGGGTCAAGGGAGCTGTCAAAAGACAGTTTCAAAGAGAGGGAGCACACTGCCCGCAATCCAGCAATAAGGTATCAACTCAAAGCATCAAGGTAAACGCAGCCTATTCATAGTCCTTTCAAAACGTAAAAAGAGTCTTTCACCTCTGTAGGTTCAGCAAATGCTGTATGTCCCTGTACATGTGTTTCTGGGGTTAGCCCGTCATCAGCGGGGAGCAGCGGGGACTAGGGGCTTGCTTGGAATTCCGCCAAATGCCTTCTCAGGTTTAATACTGCTCATGGCGCACAGGTGTCTCCCAAGGCTCGTCAGCAGTGGCTAAAGGGAGCCGTGAAAAGACAGTTTCAAAGAGAGGAAGAACACTGCCTGCACTTCAGCAACAAAGTATAACCCCAAAGCATCATGGTAAATACAATTGATTCCTAGTCCGTTCAAAAAGTAAATAGAGTCTTTCACTTCCGTTGGTGCAGCAAATGTTGTATATCCCTGTACACATGTATCTAGGTTTAGCCCGTCATCAGCAGGGAGCAGCGTGGACTAGGGGTGGCTTGGAATGCTACCAAATGTCTTCTCAAGTTTAATACTGCTCATGGTACACAGGTGTCTCCCAAGGCTCGTCAGCCGTGGCTCAAGGGAGCCGTCAAAAGACAGTTTCAAAGAGAGGAAGCACACTGCCTGCACTCCAACAACAATGTATAACCTCAAAGCATCATGATAAATGCAGTCTATTCATAGTCCATTAAAAAATTAAAAAGAGTCTTTCACCTCTGTAGGTGTAGCAAGTGCTGTATATCGCTGTACAGGTGTTTCTGGGGTTAGTCTGTCATCAGCAGGGAGCAGCATGGACTAGGGGCTTGCTAGGAATGCCGCTAAATGTCTTCTCCGTTTTAGGTACCGCTCATGGCGCACAGGTGCCTCTCAAGGCTAATCAGCCGTGACTCAAGGGAGCCGTCAAAAGACATTTTCAAAGAGAGGAAGCACACTGCCTGCACTCCATCAACAAAGTATAACCCCTAAGCCTCATGGTAAATACAGTTGATTCCTAGTCCGTTCAAAAAGTAAAGAGTCTTTCACCTCAGTTGGTGCAGCAAGTGCTGTATATTTCCCTGTACACGTGTTTCTGGGTTTAGTCCATCGGCAGCAGGGAGCAGCGTGGACTAGGGGCTTGCATGGTATGCCGCCAAAAGTCTTCTACGGATTAATACTGCTCATGCCGCACAGGTGCCTCCCAAGGCTCTTCAGGAGTGGCTCAAGGGAGCCGTCAAAAGACAGTTTCAAAGAGAGGGAGCACACTGCCTGCACTCCAGCAACAAAGTATAACACCAAAGCATCATGGTAAATGCAGTCGATTCGTAGTCCAGTCAAAAAGTGAAATGATTCCTTCACCTCCGTTGGTGCAGCAGGTGCTGTACATCCCTGTACACGTGTATCTGGGTTTAGCCCGTCATCAGCAGGGAGCAGCATGGACTAGGGGCTTGCTTGAAATTCCGCCAAATGCATTCTTAGGTTTAATACTGCTCATGGTGCACATGTGCCTCCCAAGGCTCGTCAGCCGTGGCCCAAGGGAGCCGTCAAAAGACAGTTTCAAAGAGAGGGAGCACACTGCATGCACTCCACCAACAAAGTATAACCCCAAAGCATCATGGTAAATACAGTCGATTCCTAGTCCGTTCAAAAAGTAAAAAGAGTCTTACACCTCCGTTGGTGCAGCAAGTGTTGTATATCCTTCTACATGTGTTTCTGGGTTTATCCCGTCATCAGCAGGGAGCAGCGTGGACTAGGGGTTGCTTGGAATGCTGCCAAATGTCTTCTGAGGTTTAATGCTGCTCATGGCGCACAGTTGCCTCCCAAGGCTCGTCCGTCGTGGCTCAAGGGAGCCGTCAAAAGTCAGTTTCAGAGAGAGGGAGCACACTTCCCTTAATCCAGCAACAAGGTATCACCTCAAAGCATCAAGGTAAATGCAGCCTATTCATAGTCCGTTCAAAACGTAAAAAGACTATTTCACCTCTGTAGGTGCAGCAAGTGCTGTATATCCCTGTACACGTTTTTCTGGGTTTAGCCCGTCATCAGCAGGGAGCAGAGCGACTAGGGGCTTGCTCGGAATTCCCCCAAATGCCTTCTCAGGTTTAATACTGCTCATGGCGCACAGGTGCCTCCCAAGGCTCATCAGCAGAGGCTCAAGGGAGCCGTCAAAAGACAGTTTCAAAGAGAGGGATCACACTGCCTGCACTCCATCAACAAAGTATAACCCCAAAGCATCATGGTAAATGTAGTCGATTTGTAGTCCGTTCAAAAAGTGAAAGGATTCCTTCACCTCCGTTGGTGCAGCAAGTGTTATATATCCTTCTACACGTGTTTCTGGGTTTAGCCCGTAATTCAGCAGAATGGGCAAGGGGTTGCTTGGAATGCTGCCAAATGTCTTCTGAGGTTTAATACTGCTCATGGTGCTCAGGTGCCTCCCAAGGCTCGTCAGTCATGGGTCAAGGGAGCCGTCAAAATACAGTTTCAAAGAGAGGGAGCACACTGCCCGCAATCCAGCAACAAGGTATCAACTCAAAGCATCAAGGTAAATGCAGCCTATTCATAGTCCTTTCAGAACGTAAAAAGAGTCTTTCACCTCTGTAGGTGCAGAAAGTGCTGTATGTCCCTGTATACGTGTTTATGGGGTTGGCCCGTCATCAGCAGGGAGCAGCGTGGACTAGGGGCTTGCTTGGAATTCCACCAAATGCCTGCTCAAGTTTAATACTGCTCATGGTGCACAGGTGCCTCCCAAGGATCGCCAGTCGTGGCTCACGGGAACCGTCAAAAGACAGTTTCAAAGAGAGGGAACACACTGCCTGCACTCCAGCAACAAAGTATAACACCAAAGCATCATGGTAAATGCAGTCGATTTGTAGTCCGTTCAAAAAGTAAAAAGAGTCTTTCACCTCCATTGGTGCAGCAAGTGTTGTATATCCTTCTACACGCTTTTCTAGGTTTAGCCCGTCATCAGCAGGGAGCAGCGTGGACTAGGGGTTGCTTGGAATGCTGTCAAATGTCTTCTCAGGTTAAATACTGCTCATGGCGCACTGGTGCCTCCCAAGGCTCGTCACTCGTAGCTCAAGGGAGCCGTCAAAAGACAGTTTCAAAGAGAGGGAGCACACTTCCCGCAATCCAGCAACAAGGTATCACCTCAAAGCATCAAGGTAAATGCAGCCTATTCATAGTCCGTTCAAAACGTAAAAAGTATCTTTCACCTCTGTAGGTGCAACAAGTGCTGTACATCCCTGTACTCGTGTTTCTGGGTTTAGCCCGTCATCAGCAGGGAGCAGCATGAACTAGGGGCTTGCTTGGATTTCCGCCAAATGCCTTCTCAGGTTTAATACTGCTCATGGTGCACAGGTGCCTCCCAAGGCTCGTCAGCCGTGGCTCAATGGAGCTGTCAAAAGACAGTTTCAAAGAGAGGGAGCACACTGCCTGCACTCCACCAACAAAGTATAACACCAAAGCATCATGGTAAATACAGTCCATTCCTAGTCTGTTCAAAAAGTAAAATGAGTCTTTCACCTCTGTTGGTGCAGAAGTGTTGTATATCCTTCTAAAAGTGTTTCTGGGTTTAGCCCGTCATCAGCAGGGAGCAGCATGGGCAAGGGGTTGCTTGGAATGCTGCCAACTGTCTTCTCAGGTTTAATGCTGCTCATGGCGCACAGGTGCCTCCCAAGGCTCGTCAGTCATGGCTCAAGGGAGCCGTCAAAAGACAGTTTCAAACAGAGTGAGCACACTGCCCACAATCCAGCAACAAGGCATCATCTCAAAGCATCAAGGTAAATGCAGCCTATTCATACTCCGTTCAAAATGTAAAAAGAGTCTTTCACCTCTGTAGGTGCAGCAAGTGCTGTATGTCCCTGTACACATGTTTCTGGGGTTAGCCCGTCATCAGAAGGGAGCAGTGTGGACTTGGGGCTTGCTTGGAATTCCGCCAAATGCCTTCTCAGGTTTAATACTGCTCATGACGCACAGGTGCCTCCCAAGGCTCGTCAGCAGTGGGTCAAGGGAGCCGTCAAATGACAGTTTCAAAGAGAGTGAGAACACTGCCTGCACTTCAGCAACAAAGTATAACCCCAAAGCATCATGGTAAATACAGTCGATTCCTAGTCCGTTCAAAAAGTAAATAGAGTCTTTCACTTCCGTTGGTGCAGCAAATGTTGTATATACCTGTACACGTGTTTCTGGGTTTAGCCCGTCATCAGCTGGGAGCAGCGTGGACTAGGGGTGGCTTGGAATGCTGCCAAATGTCTTCTCAAGTTTAATACTCATGGTACACAGGTGCCTCCCAAGGCTCGTCAGCCATGGCTCAAGGGAGTCGTCAAAAGACAGTTTCAAAGAGAGGAAGTACACTGTCTGCTCTCCAACAACAAAGTATAACCTCAAAGCATCATGGTAAATGCACTCTATTCATAGTCCGTTCAAAAAGTAAAAAGAGTCTTTCACCTCTGTAGGTGTATCAAGTGCTGTATATCGCTGTACGCGTGTTTCTGGGTTTAGCCTGTCAACAGCAAGGAGCAGCATGGACTAGGGGCTTGCTTGGAATGCCGCTGAATGTCTTCTCAGTTTTAAGTACCACTCGTGGCGCACAGGTGCCTCTCAAGGCTCATCAGCCGTGACTCAAGGGAGCCGTCAAAAGACATTTTCAAAGAGAGGGAGCACACTGTCTACACTCCATCAACACAATATAACCCCTAAGCATCATGGTAAATACAGTTGATTCCTAGTCCGTTCAAAAAGCAAAGGGTCTTTCACCTCCGTTGGTGCAGCAAGTGCTGAATATTTCCATCTACACGTGTTTCTGGGTTTAGCCCATCAGCAGCAGGGAGCAGCGTGGTCTAGGGGCTTGCTTGGAATTCCACCAAATGCCTTCTCAGGTTTATTACTGCTCATGGTGCACATGTGCCTCCCAAGGCTCGTCACCTGTGGCTCAAGGAAGTCGTCAAAATACAGTTTCAAGGAGAGGGAGCACATTGCCTGCACTCCAGCAACAATTTATAACACCAAAGCATCATGGTAAATGCAGTTGATTAGTAGTCTGTCAGAAAGTAAAAATAGTCTTTCACCTCCGTTGGTGCAGAAAGTGCTGTATATCCCTGTACACGTGTTCCTGGGTTTAGCCCATCATCAGCAGGGAGCAGCATGGACTAGGGGCTTGCTTGGAATTCCACCAAATGCCTTCTCAGGTTTAATACTGCTCATGGCACACAGGTGCCTCCCAAGGATCGTCAATAGTTGACAAGGGAGCCGTCAAAAGACAGTTTCAAAGAGAGGGAGCACACTGCCTGCACTCCAGCAACATAGTATAACCACAAAGCATCATGGTAAATACAGTTGATTCCTAGTCCGTTCAAAAAGTAAAAAGAGTCTTTCACCTCCGTTGGTCCAGTAAGGGTTGTATATCCCTGTACATGTGTTTCTGGGTTTAGCCTGCATCAGCAGGGAGCAGCGTCTACTAGGGGTTGCACGGAATGCCGTCAAATGTCTTCTAAGGATTAATACTGCTCATGGCGCACAGATGCCTCCCAAGGCTCGTCGGCCATGGCTCAAGGGAGCCGTCAAAAGACAGTTTCGAACAGAAGAAGCACACTTCCTCCACTCCAACAACAAAGTATAACCCCAAAGCATCATTGTAAATGCAGTCGATTCGTAGTCCGTTCAAAAGGTAAAAAGAGTCTCTCATCTCCGTTGGTGCAGCAAGTGCTGTATATCCCTGTACACGTGTTTCTAGATTTACCCTGTCATCAACAGGGAGCAACGTGGACTAGCGGCTTGCATGGTATGCCTCCAAATGTATTCTAAGGATTAATACCGCTCATGTCGCACAGGTGCCTCCCAAGGCTCGTCAGCTGTGGCTCAAGGGAGCCGTCAGAAGACAGTTTCAAAGAGAGGGAGCACACTGCCTGCACTCCAGCAACAAACTATAACCCCAAAGCATCATGGTAAATACAGTCGATTCCTAGTCCGTTCAAAAAGAAAAAGACTCTTTCACCTCCGTTGGTGCAACAAGTGTTGTATATCCTTCTACAAGTGTTTCTGGGTTTAGCCCGTCATCAGCAGGGAGCAGCGTGGACTAGGGGTTGCTTGGAATGCTGCCAAATGTCTTCTGAGGTTTAATACTGCTCATGGCGCACAGGTGCCTCCCATGGCTCGTCAGCTGTGGCTCAAGGGAGCCGTCAAAAGACAGTTTCAAAGAGAGGAAGCACACTGCCTGCACTCCAACAACAAAGTATAACCTCAAAGCATCATGGTAAATGCAGTCTATTCATAGTCCGTTCAAAAAGTAAAAAGAGTCTTTCACCTCTGTAGGTGTAGCAAGTGCTGTATATCGCTGTACACGTGTTTCTGGATTTAGCCTGTCATCAGCAGGGAGCAGCGTGGACTAGGGGCTTGCTTGGAATGCCGCTAAATGTCTTCTCAGTTTTAGGTACCGCTCGTGGCGCACAGGCGCCTCTCACGGCTCGTCAGCTGTGACTCAAGGGAGCCGTCAACAGACATTTTCAAAGAGAGGGAGCACACTGCCTCCACTCCATCAACAAAGTATAACCCCTAAGCATCATGGTAAATACAGTTGATTCCTAGTCTGTTCAAAAAGTAAAGAGTCTTTCACCTCCGTTGGTGCAGCAAGTGCTGTATATTTCCCTGTACACGTGTTTCTGGGTTTAGCCCATCAGCAGCAGGGAGCAGCGTGGTCTAGGGGCTTGCTTGGAATTCCACCAAATGCCTATTCAGGTCTAATACTGCTCATGGTGCACATGTGCCTCCCAAGGCTCGTCACCCGTGGCTCAAGGGAGGTGTCAAATTACAGTTTCAAGGAGAGGGAGCACACTGCCTGCACTCCAGCAACAATTTATAACACCAAAGCATCAGGGTAAATGCAGTTGATTCGTAGTCTGGTCAGAAAGTAAAAATAGTCTTTCACCTCAGTTGGTGCAGAAAGTGCTGTATATCCCTGTACACGTGTTTCTGGGTTTATCCCATCATCAGCAGGGAGCAGAGTGGACTAGGGGCTTGCTTGGAATTCCACCAAATGCCTTCTCAGGTTTAGTACTGCTCATGGCACACAGTTGCCTCCCAAGGCTCGTCACCCTTGGCTCAAGGGAGGTGTCCAAATACAGTTTCAAAGAGAGGGAGCACCCTGCCTGCACTCCAGCAACAATTCATAACACCAAAGCATCATGATAAATGCAGTCGATTCGTAGTCTGGTCAGAAAGTAAAAATAGTCTTTCACCTCAGTTGATACAGAAAGTGCTGTATATCCCTGTACACGTGTTTCTGGGTTTAGCCCATCATCAGCAGGGAGCAGCGTGGACTAGGGGCTTGCTTGGAATTCCACCAAATGCCTTCTCAGGTTTAATACTGCTCATACCGCACAGGTGCCTCCCAAGGCTCGTCAGAAGTGGCTCAAGGGAGACGTCAAAAGACAGTTTCAGAGAGAGGGAGCACACTGCCTGCACTCCATCAACAAATTATAACCCCAAAGCATCATGGGAAATGCAGTTGATTCGTAGTCCGTTCAAAAAGTAAAAAGAGCCTTTCACCTCCGTTGGTGCAGCAAGTGCTGTATAACCCTGTACACGTGTTTCTAGATTTAGCCCTTCAACAGCAGGGAGCAGCGTGGACTAGGGGCTTGCATGGTATGCTGCCAAATGTCTTCTAAGGAGTAATACTGCTCATACCGCACAGGTGTCTCCAAAGGCTCTTCAGGAGTGGCTCAAGGGAGCCGTCAAAAGACAGTTTCAAAGAAAGGAAGCACACTGCCTGCACTCCACCAACAAAGTATAACACCAAAGCATCATGGTAAATGCAGTCGATTCGTAGTCCAGTCAAAAGGTGAAATGATTCCTTCACCTCGGTTGGTGCAGCAAGTGCTGTATATCCCTGTACACGTGTCTCTGGGTTTAGCCCGTCACCCGCATGGAGCAGCATGGACTAGGGGCTTGCTTGGAATTCCGCCAAAATGCATTCTTCGGTTTAATACTGCTCATGGTGCACAGGTGCCCCCAAGGCTCTTCAGCCGTGGCCCAAGGGGCCGTCAAAAGACAGTTTCAAAGAGATGGAGCACACTGCCTGCACTCCAGCAACAAAGTATAACCCCAAAGCATCATGGTAAACACAGTCGATTCCTAGTCCGTTCAAAAAGTAAAAAGAATCTTACACCTCCGTTGGTGCAGCAAGTGTTGTATATCCTTATACATGTGTTTCTGGGTTTAGCCCGTCATCACCAGGGAGCAGCGTGGACTAGGGGTTGCTTGGAATGCTGCCAAATGTCTTCTGAGGTTTAATACTGCTCATGGCGCACAGGTGCCTCCCAAGGCTCGTCAATTGTGGCTCAAGGGAGCCGTCAAAAGTCTGTTTCAAAGAGAGGGAGCACACTTCCCGCAATCCAGCAATAAGGTATCACCTCAAAGCATCAAGGTAAATGCAGCCTATTCATAGTCCGTTCAAAACGTAAAGAGAGTCTTTCACCTCTGTAGGTGCAGCAAGTGCTGTATATCCCTGTACACGTTTTTCTGGGTTTAGCCCGTCATCAGCAGGGAGCAGAGTGGACTAGGGGCTTGCTTGGAATTCCGCCAAATGCCTTCTCAGTTTTAGGTACCGCTCGTGGCTCACAGGCGCCTCTCACGGCTCGTCATCTGTGACTCAAGGGAGCCGTCAACAGACATTTTCAAAGAGAGGGAGCACACTGCCTCCACTCCATCAACAAAGTATAACCCCTAAGCATCATGGTAAATACAGTTGATTCCTAGTCTGTTCAAAAAGTAAAGAGTCTTTTACCTCCGTTGGTGCAGCAAGTGCTGTATATTTCCCTGTACCCGTGTTTCTGGGTTTAGCCCATCAGCAGCAGGGAGCAGCGTGGTCTAGGGGCTTGCTTGGAATTCCACCAAATGCCTTCTCGGGTCTAATACTGCTCATGGTGCACATGTGCCTCCCAAGGCTCGTCACCCGTGGCTCAAGGGAGGTGTCAAATTACAGATCAAGGAGAGGGAGCACACTGCCTGCACTCCAGCAACAATTTATAACACCAAAGCATCAGCGTAAATGCAGTTGATTCGTAGTCTGGTCAGAAAGTAAAAATAGTCTTTCACCTCAGTTGGTGCAGAAAGTGCTGTATATCCCTGTACACGTGTTTCTGGGTTTAGCCCATCATCAGCAGGGAGCAGAGTGGACTAGGGGCTTGCTTGGAATTCCACCAAATGCCTTCTCAGGTTTAGTACTGCTCATGGCACACAGTTGCCTCCCAAGGCTGGTCACCCGTGGCTCAAGGGAGGCGTCCAAATACAGTTTCAAAGAGAGGGAGCACCCTGCCTGCACTCCAGCAACAATTTATGACACCAAAGCATCATGTTAAATGCAGTCGATTCGTAGTCTGGTCAGAAAGTAAAAATAGTCTTTCACCTCAGTTGGTGCAGAAAGTGCTGTATATCCCTGTACACGTGTTTCTGGGTTTAGCCCATCATCAGCAGGGAGCAGCGTGGACTAGGGGCTTGCTTGGAATTCCACCAAATGCCTTCTCAGGTTTAATACTGCTCATGCCGCACAGGTGCCTCCCAAGGCTCGTCAGAAGTGGCTCAAGGGAGACGTCAAAAGACAGTTTCAAAGAGAGGGAGCACACTGCCTGCACTCCATCAACAAATTATAACCCCAAAGCATCATGGGAAATGCAGTCGATTCGTAGTCCGTTCAAAAAGGAAAAAGAGTCTTTCACCTCCGTTGGTGCAACAAGTGCTGTATATCCCTGTACACGTGTTTCTGGATTTAGACCGTCATCAGCAGAGAACAGCGTGGAATAGGGGCTTGCTTGGAATTCCGCCAAATGCCTTCTCAGGTTTAATACTGCTCATGCCACACAGGTGCCTCCCAAGGCTCGTCAGCAGTGGCTCAAGGGAGCCGTCAAAAGACAGTTTCAAAGAGAGGAAGCACACTGCCTGCACTCCACCAACAAAGTATAACACCAAAGCATCATGGTAAATGCAGTCGATTCGTAGTCCAGTCAAAAAGTGAAATGATTCCTTATACATGTTTTTCTGGGTTTAGCCCGTCATCACCAGGGAGCAGCGTGGACTAGGGGTTGCTTGGAATGCTGCCAAATGTTTTCTGTGGTTTAATACTGCTCATGGCGTACAGGTGCCTCCCAAGGCTCGTCAGAAGTGGCTCAAGGGAGACATCAAAAGACAGTTTCAAAGAGAGGGAGCACACTGCCTGTACTCCATCAACAAATTATAACCCCAAAGCATCTTGGGAAATGCAGTCGATTCGTAGTCCGTTCAAAAAGGAAAAAGAGTCTTTCACCTCCGTTGGTGCAACAAGTGCTGTATATCCCTGTACACGTGTTTCTGGATTTAGACCGTCATCAGCAGAGAACAGCGTGGAATAGGGGCTTGCTTGGAATTCCGCCAAATGCCTTCTCAGGTTTAATACTGCTCATGCCACACAGGTGCCTCCCAAGGCTCGTCAGCAGTGGCTCAAGGGAGCCGTCAAAAGACAGTTTCAAAGAGAGGGAGCACACTGCCTGCACTCCAGCAACAAAGTATAACACCAAAGCATCATGGTAAATGCAGTCGATTCGTAGTCCAGTCAAAAAGTAAAAAGATTTCTTCACCTCCGTTGGTGCAGCAAGAGCTGTATATCCCTGTACACGTGTCTCTGGGTTTAGCCCGTCATCCGCATGGAGCAGCATGGACTAGGGGCTTGCTTGGAATGCTGCCAAATGTCTTCTGAGGTTTAATACTGCTCATGGCGCACAGGTGCCTCCAAAGGCTCGTCAATCGTGGCTCAAGGGAGCCGTCAAAAGTCAGTTTCAAAGAGAGGGAGCACACTTCCCGCAATCCAGCAACAAGGTATCACCTCAAAGCATCAAGGTAAATGCAGCCTATTCATAGTCCGTTCAAAACGTAAAAATAATCTTTCACCTCTGTAGGTGCAGCAAGTGCTGTATATCCCTGTACACGTTTTTCTGGGTTTAGCGCGTCATCAGCAGGGAGCAGAGTGGACTAGGGGCTTGCTTGGAATTCCGCCAAATGCATTCTCAAGTTTAATACTGCTCATGCCACACAGGTGCCTCCCAAGGCTCGTCAGCAGTGGCTCAAGGGAGCCGTCAAAAGACAGTTTCAAAGAAAGGGAGCACACTGCCTGCACTCCAGCAACAAAGTATAACCCCAAAGCATCATGGTAAATACAGTCGATTCCTAGTCTGTTCAAAAAGTAAAAAGAGTCTTTCACCTCTGTTGGTGCAGAAGTGTTGTATATCATTCTACAAGTGTTTCTGGGTTTAGCCCGTCATCAGCAGGGAGCAGCGTGGGCAAGGGGTTGCTTGGAATGCTGCCAAATGTCTTCTGAGGTTTAATACTGCTCATGGTGCTCAGGTGCCTCCCAAGGCTCGTCAGTCATGGGTCAAGGGAGCCGTCAAAATACAGTTTCAAAGAGAGGGAGCACACTGCCCGCAATCCAGCAACAAGGTATCAACTCAAAGCATCAAGGTAAATGCAGCCTATTCATAGTCCTTTCAGAACGTAAAAAGAGTCTTTCACCTCTGTAGGTGCAGAAAGTGCTGTATGTCCCTGTACACGTGTTTCTGGGGTTAGCCCATCATCAGCGGGGAGCAGCGGGGACTAGGGGCTTGCTTGGAATTCCGCCAAATGCCTTCTCAGGTTTAATACTACTCATGGCGCACAGGTGTCTCCCAAGGCTCGTCAGCAGTGGCTCAAGGGAGCCGTGAAAAGACAGTTTCAAAGAGAGGAAGAACACTGCCTGCACTTCAGCAACAAAGTATAACCCCAAAGCATCATGGTAAATACAATTGATTCCTAGTCCGTTCAAAAAGTAAATAGAGTCTTTCACTTCCGTTGGTGCAGCAAATGTTGTATATCCCTGTACACGTGTATCTAGGTTTAGCCCGTCATCAGCAGGGAGCAGCGTGGACTAGGGGTGGCTTGGAATGCTACCAAATGTCTTCTCAAGTTTAATACTGCTCATGGTACACAGGTGTCTCCCAAGGCTCGTCAGCCGTGGCTCAAGGGAGCCGTCAAAAGACAGTTTCAAAGAGAGGAAGCACACTGCCTGCACTCCAACAACAATGTATAACCTCAAAGCATCATGGTAAATGCAGTCTATTCATAGTCCGTTCAAAAATTAAAAAGAGTCTTTCACCTCTGTAGGTGTAGCAAGTGCTGTATATCGCTGTACAGGTGTTTCTGGGGTTAGTCTGTCATCAGCAGGGAGCAGCGTGGACTAGGGGCTTGCTAGGAATGCCGCTAAATGTCTTCTCCGTTTTAGGTACCGCTCGTGGCGCACAGGTGCCTCTCAAGGCTCATCAGCCGTGACTCAAGGGAGCCGTCAAAAGACATTTTCAAAGAGAGGAAGCACACTGCCTGCACTCCATCAACAAAGTATAACCCCTAAGCATCATGGTAAATACAGTTGATTTCTAGTCCGTTCAAAAAGTAAAGAGTCTTTCACCTCAGTTGGTGCAGCAAGTGCTGTATATTTCCCTGTACACATGTTTCTGGGTTTAGTCCATCGGCAGCAGGGAGCAGCGTGGACTAGGGGCTTGCATGGTATGCCACCAAAAGTCTTCTACGGATTAATACTGCTCATGCCGCACAGGTGCCTCCCAAGGCTCTTCAGGAGTGGCTCAAGGGAGCCGTCAAAAGACAGTTTCAAAGAGAGGGAGCACACTGCCTGCACTCCAGCAACAAAGTATAACACCAAAGCATCATGGTAAATGCAGTCGATTCGTAGTCCAATCAAAAAGTGAAATGATTCCTTCACCTCCGTTGGTGCAGCAGGTGCTGTACATCCCTGTACACGTGTATCTGGGTTTAGCCCGTCATCAGCAGGGAGCAGCATGGACTAGGGGCTTGCTTGAAATTCCGCCAAATGCATTCTTAGGTTTAATACTGCTCATGGTGCACATGTGCCTCCCAAGGCTCGTCAGCCGTGGCCCAAGGGAGCCGTCAAAAGACAGTTTCAAAGAGAGGGAGCACACTGCATGCACTCCACCAACAAAGTATAACCCCAAAGCATCATGGTAAATACAGTCGATTCCTAGTCCGTTCAAAAAGTAAAAAGAGTCTTACACCTCCGTTGGTGCAGCAAGTGTTGTATATCCTTCTACATGTGTTTCTGGGTTTATCCCGTCATCAGCAGGGAGCAGCGTGGACTAGGGGTTGCTTGGAATGCTGCCAAATGTCTTCTGAGGTGTAATGCTGCTCATGGCGCACAGTTGCCTCCCAAGGCTCGTCCGTCGTGGCTCAAGGGAGCCGTCAAAAGTCAGTTTCAGAGAGAGGGAGCACACTTCCCTTAATCCAGCAACAAGGTATCACCTCAAAGCATCAAGGTAAATGCAGCCTATTCATAGTCCGTTCAAAACGTAAAAAGACTATGGGGGTGATTCTAACCCTGGCGGTCGGTGTTAAAGTGGCGGCCAACCCGCCAACAGGCTGGCGGTCCAAAAAATGGAATTCTGACCCTGGCGGGAACCGCCAACACAGCCCGCCAACTTAACACTCCGACCGCCGCGGCGGTACAGACAAACAGCGCGGCGGTCACCGCCAACAGGCAGGCGGCAGACAATGTACCGCCCACCCTATCATAACTCACCAATCCGCCACCTTTTCCGGGGCGGGAGCACCGCCGATAAAAACACGGCGGAAACAGACTACGAACGGGAAAACGCTCACCAAAACACACTCCACGAGTACGGAGGACAGCATGGAACCCGAATTAAACATCCTACCTGCTCTCGTCTACCTTCTCATCTACCACGAGTACGAAGTCCGGCGCAGACGACAACGGTGAGTACTGCACCTACGACACACGGGAGGGGGAGGACGAAAGGTTACGGGCACACACATATGCGACCCCCCCCCCCCCAATCATGTACTCACCAATGCAGAGCACCAAGTCACAGTGACACCACCCAAACACCCCTGAAAAATGCTAGGACATAATCATATTTTGAATAAATATTTATGTACCAAAAAGCTCCAGAAAATTAGCGTACAACCATGAAAGATATCCACAACAAAACAAATGACATACACATCAGTGTATAACTGAAGTACCAAGTCCTGCACATCCTACGAATTCAGCATGTCCGTGGGCCAAAGTCTTGAGAAACAAGGGCAAAGCCCACACAGGAGACCTGAGTCCTTTGGAGAGAACACTGCAGGGGCATCAGATGTAAAAACTACAGGCACCTCAGGGGGAAGGGAAGGGGGGAGCACCACAGCCACATGAGTCCACGACGCCAGATCCACGAGGAGCCACCATGCCCACTGTTCAATCCTGGGGAGTGCAAAGCCACAGTCTCTCAATGTCTCTACAGTGGGTGGGCTGCCCACTGGACCAACCTGGGGAGTGCAAAGCCACAGTCTCTCAATGTCTCTACAGTGGGTGGGCTGCCCACTGGACCAACCTGGGGAGTGCAAAGCCACAGTCTCTCAATGTCTCTACAGTGGGTGGGCTGCCCACTGTGCCATCCTGGGGAGTGCAAAGCCACAGTCTCTCAAGTCTCTGCAGTGGGTGGATTGCCCACTGGACCATCCTGGGGAGTGCAAAGCCACAGTCCATCAGGTGGATGACAGTCTCCACTGGTCAAGGAGGAGGCATGGTGGGCACAATGAACCATCAACGGTGCTTGAGACGGCGGTGCCCTGTTCAGCGGTGCTTGAGACGGCGGGGCCCAGCGGAGCGGTGCTTGAGAGGAAGGGCCCAGCGGAGCGGTGCTTGAGAGGAAGGGCCCAGCGGAGTGGTGCTTGAGACGGCGGGGCCCAGCGGAGCGGTGCTTGACAGGAAGGGCCCAGCGGAGCGGTGCTTGAGACGGCGGGGCCCAGTGGAGCGGTGCTTGAGAGGAAGGGCCCAGCGGAGCGGTGCTTGAGAGGAAGGGCCCAGTGGAGCGGTGCTTGAGACGGCGGGGCCCAGCGGAGCGGTGCTTGACAGGAAGGGCCCAGCGGAGCGGTGCTTGAGACGGCGGGGCCCAGCGGAGCGGTGCTTGAGAGGAAGGGCCCAGCGGAGCGGTGCTTGAGAGGAAGGGCCCAGCGGAGCGGTGCTTGAGACGGCGGGGCCCAGCGGAGCGGTGCTTGACAGGAAGGGCCCAGCGGAGCGGTGCTTGAGACGGCGGGGCCCAGCGGAGCGGTGCTTGAGAGGAAGGGCCCAGCGGAGCGGTGCTTGAGAGGAAGGGCCCAGCGGAGCGGTGCTTGAGACGGCGGGGCCTAGCGGAGCTGTGCTTGACAGGAAGGGCCCAGCGGAGCGGTGCTTGAGACGGCGGGGCCCAGCGGAGCGGGGCTTGAGAGGAAGGGCCCAGCGGAGCGGTGCTTGAGAGGAAGGGCCCAGCGGAGTGGTGCTTGAGACGGCGGGGCCCAGCGGAGCGGTGCTTGACAGGAAGGGCCCAGCGGAGCGGTGCTTGAGACGGCGAGGCCCAGCGGAGCGGTGCTTGAGACGGCGGGGCCCTGTTCAGCGGTACTCTTCTGCACCGCGGGCCCTGTTCAGCGGTGCCTATCTCCACGGCGGGGCCCTGTTCAGCGGTGCCTATCTCCACGGCGGGGCCCTGTTCAGCGGTGCTCTTCTGCACCGCGGGCCCTGTTCAGCGGTGCCTATCTCCACGGCGGGGCCCTGTTCAGCGGTGCTCTTCTGCACCGCGGGCCCTGTTCAGCGGTGCCTATCTCCACGGCGGGGCCCTGTTCAGCGGTGCTCTTCTGCACCGCGGGCCCTGTTCAGCAGTGCCTATCTCCACGGCGGGGCCCTGTTCAGCGGTACTCTTCTGCACCGCGGGCCCTGTTCAGCGGTGCCTATCTCCACGGCGGGGCCCTGTTCAGCGGTGCTCTTCTACACCGCGGGCCCTGTTCAGCGGTGCCCATCCAGCAGGTCAAGGGAGCCAGACCTGGCCTGGACTCCCTGTTCAGTCGCCCTCGGACCGTGACGTTTCTGGACCCTTCGGGGACGGACTCCTGGCCTCCTTAGTGTCCTCCTTCCCAGCTGGGATGTGGCATGTGGGGTCCACCTTCTCCGCGCTCCTGCTGCCCTTCCGCTCCTTTGATGGGGCTCTCGGGCCCTTGCCGCCCCCAGATGGTGTGGGTGGTGAAGTGGCCGCACATTGCTCCTTGGGGGCAGCCCTGTCGGTCCTCGCACGGCGGTCCTTGGTTTTGCGGGTCCTCTTGCCGGGGGGGGGGCTGGACGTGTCCTTGCTGCTGATCGATGTGTCACTGCTGCCAAAGGGTGGGCTCCAGAACCCAGGCACAACAGTGACACCCGAAGCTGGGCTGGTGGTGGCTGCGGTGCTCTTGGGACTCTTTGAAGATGGATGGGGGAGGTCATCGGGGGGAAAGAGGTTAAGGTTAGCCAGGAAAAGTTTTTTAGGGCCAAGTTAAAGGGTAGGAGAAGTGGAGATGGAAGTGGAGGTAGAGGAGGTGGTTGTAGGAGAGTCAGGTGTGCTGTCATTGGGTGAAGGTGCTGGTGCTGTAGGCTGTCGTGAGGTGGATGGCTGTTGGGTGGGTGGCTGCCTGCGTTTGTGTGTCTTGGAAGAGGGGGTGACAGACACAGTGGGAGAGGACACAGTGGACGTGTACATGGCAGTGGGGGTGGTGACTGCACGAGTGTGGACTGTACTGGAGGGTGAGGTGGTGATGGAAGCACTGGCTGATGTTGGGGTGCATGCAGGTGTGAGTGTAGACGTCACAGGGAGGGAGGAGGGAGACGAGGAGGAGGGGGACACAGGGGTGGCAGTGGCTGTTGGCATGTCTGCATCTGGGTGTTGCTCGGGTGAGTGTTTGCGGGATCTGTGGTGCTTGTGTTTGGTTGAGCTGCTCTTGGGTGTTGAGGTGTGTGCAGGCTGGTCTGATGGTGTGGATGGGATAGGCTGAGGAACAGGAGACAGAGACAGGCTGGAGGCAGTCAGAAGAGGGAGGCTGGAAACAGGGACAATGGCTGCCGTCAGTGCTGAGGCCAGAGCAGTGAACGCTCGTTGATGGGCAGCCTGACCCGAATGAATGCCCTCCAGGTACGCATTGCTCTGTTGCACCTCCCTTTGCACACCCTGGATGGCATTCAGAAGGGTCGTCTGCCCAACAATGAGCGTCCTTACCAGGTCAATGAGCTCCGCACTGAGGGCAGCAGGGGCAACAGGGGCAGGGGCTGAGGTGCCTGGGGCGAAGGAGACGCGCGCCTTCCTGGGCGAACCGGCACGGAGCGAAGACTGAGGGGCTGCTGGGAGGGCGGGGCTGGTGCGCTGGGTGGCGGCTGTACCTGTAGAGGCGGGGGGCACGGATGTTGCCGCCACCCCTAGGGAGCTCCCATCCGAGGACGTGTCGCTTTCGCTGCTCTCACCAGCGGTCCCCGTCGTGGTGCTCCCCTCGCCCTCCAGATCACTGGTGCCCTCGGTGTCTGTTCCTGGGCCCACCGGGGCCTTGTGTCCTGCAGCTCCCTCGTGCTCCGATGCCATATCTCCTCCGCCTGATGATGCTAATGCACACATGCACAAGAAGATGAAGAGAAAGGGTGGGGGGAGAAAAAAGAAGACCAGGTTGAGTGCATGCAATGTCAACACCGTTGGCGGAGAGGACAGACACAGGTGCCTAATGCACTAAGCCGCGCATTCGGGGTACACTACTCAGTACTACTGACTAAAACAACAGGCCAAGAGACGTCAAACGCGCACATGGGAGATGCTGGACCTTCAATGGCTGTACTTGTCACCCTACAGAGGTGGGGGCCGGGGGCACAGGGCCATGCCTAAGGGAGAGGACTACACTACAGAAAGCGCCCTGGCCTAATGTCACCCACAGCCCTCCTCCCCCACCCAGACGCCTCCACTGCGCAGAAAGATAGGAGAATGTGCTGATACTCACCCCCTTGTGTCTGCTGTGATGTCTTAAAGCGCCCATCCAATTCAGGGTAGGCCACCGCCAGGATCCGGGACATCAGGGGGGTCATGGTGCGACTGGCACCCCTCCTAGGTTGGGAGGCCATCCCCAGCAGTGTTTCTGCGGTCTTCCTTGTTCCGCGGCGGATGTCCTCCCACCTCTTGCGGCAGTGGGTGCCCCGTCTGTTGTGGACCCCCAAGGTCCGGACTTCCTTGGCGATGGCACGCCAAATATCGATCTTCTGCTGGGCGCTGACCTATTAGACATGTACAGGGTGGAAAGGAGGAAATCATCAATGGCCTGCATGTTAGATGTAATTGCCCCCCCCCACCAACTTTGCCATATGGCACATGCTCTCATCTGTCGGGCGTTGCACTCCTCATTCGCCCCCCACCCCACCAACTTACATCCACCCCAATCCACACAGGCATAGCCCATTCCATTAGCACCCGGGGTACTCACTTGTTGGTCTGGAGGACAGTAGAGTAGCGCATACTGGGGGAGGACCCCATCCACGAGCTTGTCCAATTCTTCAGACGTGAAGGCAGGGGCCCTTTCCCCAGTCACAGCAGCCATTGTATCTTCCAGACCGAGGTCACAGCAGCACTTGCAGTATAGGTCCTCTCCTGTGGATGATCAGGTCTCGAGTGATTAAGCAGATAGAAAATGGCGGTCACGTCCGCGGCGGTGCGTACCGCGGCGGTGCGTACCGCGACCGCCGGCGCACTTCGTTATTGGCTCCTGAAACCCATAGGCTTCAATGTTAACCAATGCAGCTTTGCGCCGCGGTCTTCGACCGCCTACCGCCACGGTGTGCCCCGCCAGCGCAGTGACCTCACATCCCATTGTCCCACTTCACAGGTCAGGCAGCCGCCATTTCAAGGGCCCACATGGCTTAATTTTGACTGCGACACACAGGCCTAGGCCTTGCATTGCCACACATACACGCCTTTCAACCCATTGCCATTCTTTAACTGTGCAAGCTGTCTGTACGTACCTGTGGTTTGGCTGACTCTGTGCTCCATGTTGTCCTTCCTAGGCACCGTCCGCTGGGACTTGGGATGAGAAGGAGGAATCCTCGCGTGTACCGACCGCTGGTGGACCTGTCGACAATGGAAGAACGCCATATAATCCTTCGATACCGACTTGACCGTGCCACTATCCATGAACTGTGTGCCCAGCTGGAGCCAGCCCTGATGTCCCCCATCCGCCAACCCACAGGGATTCCCCCTCTGGTGCAGGTTTTGTCAGTCCTCTATTTTTTGGCCAGTGGGTCATTCCAGACCACAGTGGCCATGTCATCTGGAATGTCTCAGCCTATGTTTTCAAAGATTTTGAGCAGAGTGTTGTCTGCCCTGATGAAACTCATGCGGAGCTACATCATTTTCCCCGAGGAGGGTGACTTGCCCACAGTGAAGGGTGATTTCTATGCCCTTGGACATATCCCCAACATCATTGGTGCCATTGATGGGACCCATGTGGCTTTGGTACCCCCAAAAGACGATGAGCAGGTGTACCGAAACAGAAAAAATTATCATTCGATGAATGTCCAGGTGGTCTGTTTGGCTGACCAGTACATCTCCCATGTAAATGCCAAGTTCCCAGGGTCAGTGCATGACGCGTATGTGATGCGAAATAGCAGCATCCCCTATGTGATGGAGCAGCTACGGAGACAATGTGTGTGGCTAATAGGTGACTCTGGTTACCCCAACCTGCCGTGGCTACTGACCCCAGTAAGGAATCCCCGGACAAGGGCAGAGGAACGCTACAATGAGGCCCATGGGCGTACAAGGAGGGTGATTGAGCGAACCTTTGGCCTCCTGAAGGCCAGGTTTAGGTGCCTGCATATGACTGGTGGATCCCTAATGTACTCACCAAAGAAGGTGTGCCATATCATCGTGGCGTGCTGTATGCTTCACAACCTGGCTTTGCGACGCCAGGTGCCTTTCCTGCAGGAGGATGGTCCAGATGGTGGTGTTGTAGAAGCCGTGGAGCCTGTGGAGAGTGAAGAGGAGGAAGACTCTGAGGACGACACAGACAATAGGGACAGAGTGATACAACAGTATTTCCAGTAACACCCAGGTAAGAATCACCCACGCCATTTCACAATTGCTTCTAGCCTCCTGCATCTGTACTTTCTGTAGTTCCCCACAGATGTTTTTTATTAATTTATGCCTTTCCCTTCCCTTCTCAGTGCTGTCTGACTCAGTACCTGACTTCTGCTTGGTTCGCCCATGAAATACAGCGTATTGACATTGGTATGTTGTCATGACTAATTGACAGAACAGAAATTGAACAGTAATATGTTATCCCTTTGTTAATAATACAGCATGACTCAAAACAGGTTTGTGTGCAAAATGTGATTTATTTACAGTGCTAGATACCGGTACATGTGATTCTAAGGGTGATGGGTGGGGGTGGAGGAATATCCATGGCAGAGTCCAGTTCTCAGTCTCACAGGTGCATTGTTCTTTTGCCTGTGGAAGGATGGAGCATAGGCAGTTCATGGTTGGACAGGGTGGCAATGTGGGACAGTGGGAAGACTTGATGGGGTATGTCCTGCTGGCGGGGGTCTTGACATCCTTCTCTGTCTTTTTCTTTGGTCTCAGGCTCCTCTTACGGGGTGGTTGTTCTTCAGCAGGAGGTGGGGCTCTGGGGGGCTGTCGAGGTGTTGGGACCTCCTGTCCACTAGCGCCGGCGGAGGTGGTAGGCTGTTCCTGGTCCGGCCTAGTGACAGGGGCCCTGTGTGGTGCACCATGGTCCCGCAACGCGTCCTCTATCCTGTGGAGGGCCAGGACGATGGTCCCCATTGCGGTCCCGATGATTCTCAGCTCCTCCCTGAAGCCCATGTAGCGTTCCTCCTGCTGTGCCTGGATCTCAGTGAACCTGGCCAGTACCGTCGCCATCGTTTCTTGGGAGTGGTGGTAGGCCCCCATGAGGGTGGTGAGGGCCTCTTGGAGAGTGGGTTCCCTGGGCCTCTCCTCCCCCCCTGTCGCACAGCAGCCCTCCGAGCTGCCCGGTTTCCCCCGGCCTCTGTCCCCTGGCCGGTGTGCCCGCTCCCACTGCCCCCAGGTCCCTGTTGTTGTTGGGGTGTCGGGTTAGCCTGGGTGCCCTGTAGTGGCAGACACACCGCTGATTGAGCTGTCCTAGAGACAGAGGCATGGGCCCGCTGGGTGGGAGCTGTGCTGGTGTCGGCAGAGGGGGTCGGGTCTGGTGTGGCCTGTGTCTGGGTGAGGGGAACCGACTGCCCAGAGGTCCCCGATGGTCCGGGCTGGTCATCAGGTTCACTGTCGACAGAGCTGCTATCCTCAGTGTGGGCCTGTTCCGGTGGTGGGATGGACACTTCTGGACCCTCCTGGCTGGTGTGTTGTCGTTCGGGTCCTGCATGGGGTAAGAGAGTTTGGTTATTGTTTCTGTGTGTGCAATAGCATGCGTGTTGTGGGTGCCCTTGTCCCCCAGTGCAGGCATTCCCTGGAGGGAGGTGTTGTGAGGGTATTTAGTGGGGGGGAGGGGTTAGTGCAGTGGTCATGCTTAGGTGATGGGTGCCCATGGTTTGTGTTGGCATGCAGGAGTTGGTGTTGGGATGGGTGGGTTGTGCTGGTGAGACATTGTCAGGAAGGATGTGTGCTGGGGGGTTGGGGGTGTGGGTTGGCATGCTGGTGGGGTGTGGGGGATATAGTAGTTGAGATGGGACTTACCAGAGTCCATTCCTCCGGCTACTCCTGCGAGGCCCTGAGGATGCAGGATGGTCAAGACCTCTTGCTCCCACGATGTAAATTCGGGAGGGGTGGGTGGGGGTCCGCCGCCAGTCTTCTGGACCGCGATGTTGTGCCTGGAGACCATCGACCGGACCTTCCCCCGTAGGTCGTTCCATCTTTTGCGGATGTCCTCCCTATTCCTGGGATGCTGTCCCACCGCGTTGACCCTGTCCACGATCCGCTGCCATAGCTCCGCCTTCCTGGCTATACTGGTGTGCTGCACCTGCGAGCCGAAGAGCTGGGGTTCCACTCTTAGGATTTCCTTCACCATGACCCGGAGTTCTTGGTCCGAAAATCGTGGATGCCTTTGGGGTGCCATGGGGTGGTGTGGGTGAGGTGTGGGGTGGTGTATGTGATGAGGAGTGTGTTGGTGAGTGGTGCTTTGTGCTACTATGTGGTGTGTGTGATGGTGTAGTGTGCCTCAGTGTGTCTTGCTTTGGATTGTCTGCTGTGTCTCTCTCTCCTTCTCTCAGTAATTGGGGTCGCAGGGGTTTGTGGGTGATGTGGGTGTGTGTTTTATAGTTGGTTGATTGTGTGGGAGTGGTGTGTCTATGTGTATCAGGTGTGTGTTTTTCAAACTGTCCAATGTGGCTGTGTTTTGGTGATGTGTGTGTATTCTGACCGCGGCGGTGTGTAGCGCCAATGGAATACCGCGTTTGAATGACCGCCGTGTGGATTCGTGGGTCGTAATGGCATGGGCGTATTTCTGTTGGCGTGACGGTGGAGGTTTGGTCATCTCCAGTTTATCGCTGCCCGCCGATGTGGCGGGCTGCAGTGGAGGACGGATTTTTGGAGGTTTGGCCGTTGTGGGTCAGAATGACCGTGGTGGTTGACCGCGGCGGTGTTATGGCGGTCTTCTGACCGGCGGTAAGGGCATTTTACCGCCGAGGTCAGAATCACCCCCTATTTCATCTCTGTAGGTGCAGCAAGTGCTGTATATCCCTGTACACGTTTTTCTGGGTTTAGCCCGTCATCAGCAGGGAGCAGAGCGACTAGGGGCTTGCTCGGAATTCCGCCAAATGCCTTCTCAGGTTTAATACTGCTCATGGCGCACAGGTGCCTCCCAAGGCTCATCAGCAGAGGCTCAAGGGAGCTGTCAAAAGACAGTTTCAAAGAGAGGGATCACACTGCCTGCACTCCATCAACAAAGTATAACCCCAAAGCATCATGGTAAATGTAGTCGATTTGTAGTCCGTTCAAAAAGTGAAAGGATTCCTTCACCTCCGTTGGTGCAGCAAGTGTTATATATCCTTCTACACGTGTTTCTGGGTTTAGCCCGTAATTCAGCAGAATGGGCAAGGGGTTGCTTGGAATGCTGCCAAATGTCTTCTGAGGTTTAATACTGCCCATGGTGCTCAGGTGCCTCCCAAGGCTCGTCAGTCATGGGTCAAGGGAGCCGTCAAAATACAGTTTCAAAGAGAGGGAGCACACGGCCCGCAATCCAGCAACAAGGTATCAACTCAAAGCATCAAGGTAAATGCAGCCTATTCATAGTCCTTTCAGAACGTAAAAAGAGTCTTTCACCTCTGTAGGTGCAGAAAGTGCTGTATGTCCCTGTACACGTGTTTCTGGGTTTGGCCCTTCATCAGCAGGGAGCAGCGTGGACTAGGGGCTTGCTTGGAATTCCACCAAATGCCTGCTCAAGTTTAATACTGCTCATGGTGCACAGGTGCCTCCCAAGGATCGCCAGTCGTGGCTCAAGGGAACCGTCAAAAGACAGTTTCAAAGAGAGGGAACACACTGCCTGCACTCCAGCAACAAAGTATAACACCAAAGCATCATGGTAAATGCAGTCGATTTGTAGTCCGTTCAAAAAGTAAAAAGTCTTTCACCTCCATTGGTGCAGCAAGTGTTGTATATCCTTCTACACGCTTTTCTAGGTTTAGCCCGTCATCAGCAGGGAGCAGGGTGGACTAGGGGTTGCTTGGAATGCTGCCAAATGTCTTCTCAGGTTAAATACTGCTCATGGCGCACTGGTGCCTCCCAAGGCTCGTCACTCGTAGCTCAAGGGAGCCGTCAAAAGACAGTTTCAAAGAGAGGGAGCACACTTCCCGCAATCCAGCAACACGGTATCACCTCAAAGCATCAAGGTAAATGCAGCCTATTCATAGTCCGTTCAAAACGTAAAAAGTATCTTTCACCTCTGTAGGTGCAACAAGTGCTGTACATCCCTGTACTCGTGTTTCTGGGTTTAGCTCGTCATCAGCAGGGAGCAGCATGAACTAGGGGCTTGCTTGGATTTCCGCCAAATGCCTTCTCAGGTTTAATACTGCTCATGGTGCACAGGTGCCTCCCAAGGCTCGTCAGCCGTGGCTCAATGGAGCTGTCAAAAGACAGTTTCAAAGAGAGGGAGCACACTGCCTGCACTCCAGCAACAAAGTATAACACCAAAGCATCATGGTAAATACAGTCCATTCCTAGTCCGTTCAAAAAGTAAAATGAGTCTTTCACCTCTGTTGGTGCAGAAGTGTTGTATATCCTTCTAAAAGTGTTTCTGGGTTTAGCCCGTCATCAGCAGGGAGCAGCATGGGCAAGGGGTTGCTTGGAATGCTGCCAACTGTCTTCTCAGGTTTAATGCTGCTCATGGCGCACAGGTGCCTCCCAAGGCTCGTCAGTCATGGCTCAAGGGAGCCGTCAAAAGACAGTGTCAAACAGAGTGAGCACACTGCCCACAATCCAGCAACAAGGCATCATCTCAAAGCATCAAGGAAAATGCAGCCTATTCATACTCCGTTCAAAATGTAAAAAGAGTCTTTCACCTCTGTAGGTGCAGCAAGTGCTGTATGTCCCTGTACACGTGTTTCTGGGGTTAGCCCGTCATCAGAAGGGAGCAGTGTGGACTTGGGGCTTGCTTGGAATTCCGCCAAATGCCTTCTCAGGTTTAATACTGCTCATGACGCACAGGTGCCTCCCAAGGCTCGTCAGCAGTGGGTCAAGGGAGCCGTCAAATGACAGTTTCAAAGAGAGTGAGAACACTGCCTGCACTTCAGCAACAAAGTATAACCCCAAAGCATCATGGTAAATACAGTCGATTCCTAGTCCGTTCAAAAAGTAAATAGAGTCTTTCACTTCCGTTGGTGCAGCAAATGTTGTATATACCTGTACACGTGTTTCTGGGTTTAGCCCGTCATCAGCTGGGAGCAGCGTGGACTAGGGGTGGCTTGGAATGCTGCCAAATGTCTTCTCAAGTTTAATACTCATGGTACACAGGTGCCTCCCAAGGCTCGTCAGCCATGGCTCAAGGGAGTCGTCAAAAGACAGTTTCAAAGAGAGGAAGCACACTGTCTGCACTCCAACAACAAAGTATAACCTCAAAGCATCATGGTAAATGCACTCTATTCATAGTCCGTTCAAAAAGTAAAAAGAGTCTTTCACCTCTGTAGGTGTATCAAGTGCTGTATATCGCTGTACGCGTGTTTCTGGGTTTAGCCTGTCAACAGCAAGGAGCAGCATGGACTAGGGGCTTGCTTGGAATGCCGCTGAATGTCTTCTCAGTTTTAAGTACCACTCGTGGCGCACAGGTGCCTCTCAAGGCTCATCAGCTGTGACTCAAGGGAGCCGTCAAAAGACATTTTCAAAGAGAGGGAGCACACTGTCTGCACTCCATCAACACAATATAACCCCTAAGCATCATGGTAAATACAGTTGATTCCTAGTCCGTTCAAAAAGCAAAGAGTCTTTCACCTCCGTTGGTGCAGCCAGTGCTGAATATTTCCATCTACACGTGTTTCTGGGTTTAGCCCATCAGCAGCAGGGAGCAGCGTGGTCTAGGGGCTTGCTTGGAATTCCACCAAATGCCTTCTCAGGTTTATTACTGCTCATGGTGCACATGTGCCTCCCAAGGCTCATCACCTGTGGCTCAAGGAAGTCGTCAAAATACAGTTTCAAGGAGAGGGAGCACATTGCCTGCACTCCAGCAACAATTTATAACACCAAAGCATCATGGTAAATGCAGTTGATTAGTAGTCTGTCAGAAAGTAAAAATAGTCTTTCACCTCCGTTGGTGCAGAAAGTGCTGTATATCCCTGTACACGTGTTCCTGGGTTTAGCCCATCATCAGCAGGGAGCAGCATGGACTAGGGGCTTGCTTGGAATTCCACCAAATGCCTTCTCAGGTTTAATACTGCTCATGGCACACAGGTGCCTCCCAAGGATCGTCAATAGTTGACAAGGGAGCCGTCAAAAGACAGTTTCAAAGAGAGGGAGCACACTGCCTGCACTCCAGCAACATAGTATAACCACAAAGCATCATGGTAAATACAGTTGATTCCTAGTCCGTTCAAAAAGTAAAAAGAGTCTTTCACCTCCGTTGGTCCAGTAAGGGTTGTATATCCCTGTACATGTGTTTCTGGGTTTAGCCTGCATCAGCAGGGAGCAGCGTCTACTAGGGGTTGCACGGAATGCCGCCAAATGTCTTCTAAGGATTAATACTGCTCATGGCGCACAGATGCCTCCCAAGGCTCGTCGGCCATGGCTCAAGGGAGCCGTCAAAAGACAGTTTCGAACAGAAGAAGCACACTTCCTCCACTCCAACAACAAAGTATAACCCCAAAGCATCATTGTAAATGCAGTCGATTCGTAGTCCGTTCAAAAGGTAAAAAGAGTCTCTCATCTCCGTTGGTGCAGCAAGTGCTGTATATACCTGTACACGTGTTTCTAGATTTACCCTGTCATCAACAGGGAGCAACGTGGACTAGCGGCTTGCATGGTATGCCTCCAAATGTATTCTAAGGATTAATACCGCTCATGTCGCACAGGTGCCTTCCAAGGCTCGTCAGCTGTGGCTCAAGGGAGCCGTCAGAAGACAGTTTCAAAGAGAGGGAGCACACTGCCTGCACTCCAGCAACAAACTATAACCCCAAAGCATCATGGTAAATACAGTCGATTCCTAGTCCGTTCAAAAAGAAAAAGACTCTTTCACCTCCGTTGGTGCAACAAGTGTTGTATATCCTTCTACAAGTGTTTCTGGGTTTAGCCCGTCATCAGCAGGGAGCAGCGTGGACTAGGGGTTGCTTGGAATGCTGCCAAATGTCTTCTGAGGTTTAATACTGCTCATGGCGCACAGGTGCCTCCCAAGGCTCGTCAGCTGTGGCTCAAGGGAGCCGTCAAAAGACAGTTTCAAAGAGAGGAAGCACACTGCCTGCACTCCAACAACAAAGTATAACCTCAAAGCATCATGGTAAATGCAGTCTATTCATAGTCCGTTCAAAAAGTAAAAAGAGTCTTTCACCTCTGTAGGTGTAGCAAGTGCTGTATATCGCTGTACACGTGTTTCTGGATTTAGCCTGTCATCAGCAGGGAGCAGCGTGGACTAGGGGCTTGCTTGGAATGCCGCTAAATGTCTTCTCAGTTTTAGGTACTGCTCGTGGCGCACAGGCGCCTCTCACGGCTCGTCAGCTGTGACTCAAGGGAGCCGTCAACAGACATTTTCAAAGAGAGGGAGCACACTGCCTCCACTCCATCAACAAAGTATAACCCCTAAGCATCATGGTAAATACAGCTGATTCCTAGTCTGTTCAAAAAGTAAAGAGTCTTTCACCTCCGTTGGTGCAGCAAGTGCTGTATATTTCCCTGTACACGTGTTTCTGGGTTTAGCCCATCAGCAGCAGGGAGCAGCGTGGTCTAGGGGCTTGCTTGGAATTCCACCAAATGCCTTCTCAGGTCTAATACTGCTCATGGTGCACATGTGCCTCCCAAGGCTCGTCACCCGTGGCTCAAGGGAGGTGTCAAATTACAGTTTCAAGGAGAGGGAGCACACTGCCTGCACTCCAGCAACAATTTATAACACCAAAGCATCAGGGTAAATGCAGTTGATTCGTAGTCTGGTCAGAAAGTAAAAATAGTCTTTCACCTCAGTTGGTGCAGGAAGTGCTGTATATCCCTGTACACGTGTTTCTGGGTTTATCCCATCATCAGCAGGGAGCAGAGTGGACTAGGGGCTTGCTTGGAATTCCACCAAATGCCTTCTCAGGTTTAGTACTGCTCATGGCACACAGTTGCCTCCCAAGGCTCGTCACCCTTGGCTCAAGGGTGGTGTCCAAATACAGTTTCAAAGAGAGGGAGCACCCTGCCTGCACTCCAGCAACAATTTATAACACCAAAGCATCATGATAAATGCAGTCGATTCGTAGTCTGGTCAGAAAGTAAAAATAGTCTTTCACCTCAGTTGGTACAGAAAGTGCTGTATATCCCTGTACACGTGTTTCTAGGTTTAGCCCATCATCAGCAGGGAGCAGCGTGGACTAGGGGCTTGCTTGGAATTCCACCAAATGCCTTCTCAGGTTTAATACTGCTCATACCGCACAGGTGCCTCCCAAGGCTCGTCAGAAGTGGCTCAAGGGAGACGTCAAAAGACAGTTTCAGAGAGAGGGAGCACACTGCCTGCACTCCATCAACAAATTATAACCCCAAAGCATCATGGGAAATGCAGTTGATTCGTAGTCCGTTCAAAAAGTAAAAAGAGCCTTTCACCTCCGTTGGTGCAGCAAGTGCTGTATAACCCTGTACACGTGTTTCTAGATTTAGCCCTTCAACAGCAGGGAGCAGCGTGGACTAGGGGCTTGCATGGTATGCTGCCAAATGTCTTCTAAGGAGTAATACTGCTCATACCGCACAGGTGTCTCCAAAGGCTCTTCAGGAGTGGCTCAAGGGAGCCGTCAAAAGACAGTTTCAAAGAAAGGAAGCACACTGCCTGCACTCCACCAACAAAGTATAACACCAAAGCATCATGGTAAATGCAGTCGATTCGTAGTCCAGTCAAAAGGTGAAATGATTCCTTCACCTCGGTTGGTGCAGCAAGTGCTGTATATCCCTGTACACGTGTCTCTGGGTTTAGCCCGTCACCCGCATGGAGCAGCATGGACTAGGGGCTTGCTTGGAATTCCGCCAAAATGCATTCTTCGGTTTAATACTGCTCGTGGTGCACAGGTGCCCCCAAGGCTCTTCAGCCGTGGCCCAAGGGGCCGTCAAAAGACAGTTTCAAAGAGATGGAGCACACTGCCTGCACTCCAGCAACAAAGTATAACCCCAAAGCATCATGGTAAACACAGTCGATTCCTAGTCCGTTCAAAAAGTAAAAAGAATCTTACACCTCCGTTGGTGCAGCAAGTGTTGTATATCCTTATACATGTGTTTCTGGGTTTAGCCCGTCATCACCAGGGAGCAGCGTGGACTAGGGGTTGCTTGGAATGCTGCCAAATGTCTTCTGAGGTTTAATACTGCTCATGGCGCACAGGTGCCTCCCAAGGCTCGTCAATCGTGGCCCAAGGGAGCCGTCAAAAGTCTGTTTCAAAGAGAGGGAGCACACTTCCCACAATCCAGCAATAAGGTATCACCTCAAAGCATCAAGGTAAATGCAGCCTATTCATAGTCCGTTCAAAACGTAAAGAGAGTCTTTCACCTCTGTAGGTGCAGCAAGTGCTGAATATCCCTGTACACGTTTTTCTGGGTTTAGCCCGTCATCAGCAGGGAGCAGAGTGGACTAGGGGCTTGCTTGGAATTCCGCCAAATGCCTTCTCAGTTTTAGGTACCGCTCGTGGCGCACAGGCGCCTCTCACGGCTCGTCATCTGTGACTCAAGGGAGCCGTCAACAGACATTTTCAAAGAGAGGGAGCACACTGCCTCCACTCCATCAACAAAGTATAACCCCTAAGCATCATGGTAAATACAGTTGATTCCTAGTCTGTTCAAAAAGTAAAGAGTCTTTTACCTCCGTTGGTGCAGCAAGTGCTGTATATTTCCCTGTACACGTGTTTCTGGGTTTAGCCCATCAGCAGCAGGGAGCAGCGTGGTCTAGGGGCTTGCTTGGAATTCCACCAAATGCCTTCTCAGGTCTAATACTGCTCATGGTGCACATGTGCCTCCCAAGGCTCGTCACCCGTGGCTCAAGGGAGGTGTCAAATTACAGATCAAGGAGAGGGAGCACACTGCCTGCACTCCAGCAACAATTTATAACACCAAAGCATCAGGGTAAATGCAGTTGATTCGTAGTCTGGTCAGAAAGTAAAAATAGTCTTTCACCTCAGTTGGTGCAGAAAGTGCTGTATATCCCTGTACACGTGTTTCTGGGTTTATCCCATCATCAGCAGGGAGCAGAGTGGACTAGGGGCTTGCTTGGAATTCCACCAAATGCCTTCTCAGGTTTAGTACTGCTCATGGCACACAGTTGCCTCCCAAGGCTCGTCACCCGTCGCTCAAGGGAGGCGTCCAAATACAGTTTCAAAGAGAGGGAGCACCCTGCCTGCACTCCAGCAACAATTTATAACACCAAAGCATCATGATAAATGCAGTCGATTCGTAGTCTGGTCAGAAAGTAAAAATAGTCTTTCACCTCAGTTGGTGCAGAAAGTGCTGTATATCCCTGTACACATGTTTCTGGGTTTAGCCCATCATCAGCAGGGAGCAGCGTGGACTAGGGGCTTGCTTGGAATTCCACCAAATGCCTTCTCAGGTTTAATACTGCTCATGCCGCACAGGTGCCTCCCAAGGCTCGTCAGAAGTGGCTCAAGGGAGACGTCAAAAGACAGTTTCAAAGAGAGGGAGCACACTGCCTGCACTCCATTAACAAATTATAACCCCAAAGCATCATGGGAAATGCAGTCGATTCGTAGTCCGTTCAAAAAGGAAAAAGAGTCTTTCACCTCCGTTGGTGCAACAAGTGCTGTATATCCCTGTACACGTGTTTCTGGATTTAGACCGTCATCAGCAGAGAACAGCGTGGAATAGGGGCTTGCTTGGAATTCCGCCAAATGCCTTCTCAGGTTTAATACTGCTCATGCCACACAGGTGCCTCCCAAGGCTCGTCAGCAGTGGCTCAAGGGAGCCGTCAAAAGACAGTTTCAAAGAGAGGAAGCACACTGCCTGCACTCCACCAACAAAGTATAACACCAAAGCATCATGGTAAATGCAGTCGATTCGTAGTCCAGTCAAAAAGTGAAATGATTCCTTATACATGTTTTTCTGGGTTTAGCCCGTCATCACCAGGGAGCAGCGTGGACTAGGGGTTGCTTGGAATTCCGCCAAATGCCTTCTCAGTTTTAGGTACCGCTCGTGGCGCACAGGCGCCTCTCACGGCTCGTCATCTGTGACTCAAGGGAGCCGTCAACAGACATTTTCAAAGAGAGGGAGCACACTGCCTCCACTCCATCAACAAAGTATAACCCCTAAGCATCATGGTAAATACAGTTGATTCCTAGTCTGTTCAAAAAGTAAAGAGTCTTTTACCTCCGTTGGTGCAGCAAGTGCTGTATATTTCCCTGTACACGTGTTTCTGGGTTTAGCCCATCAGCAGCAGGGAGCAGCGTGGTCTAGGGGCTTGCTTGGAATTCCACCAAATGCCTTCTCAGGTCTAATACTGCTCATGGTGCACATGTGCCTCCCAAGGCTCGTCACCCGTGGCTCAAGGGAGGTGTCAAATTACAGATCAAGGAGAGGGAGCACACTGCCTGCACTCCAGCAACAATTTATAACACCAAAGCATCAGGGTAAATGCAGTTGATTCGTAGTCTGGTCAGAAAGTAAAAATAGTCTTTCACCTCAGTTGGTGCAGAAAGTGCTGTATATCCCTGTACACGTGTTTCTGGGTTTATCCCATCATCAGCAGGGAGCAGAGTGGACTAGGGGCTTGCTTGGAATTCCACCAAATGCCTTCTCAGGTTTAGTACTGCTCATGGCACACAGTTGCCTCCCAAGGCTCGTCACCCGTCGCTCAAGGGAGGCGTCCAAATACAGTTTCAAAGAGAGGGAGCACCCTGCCTGCACTCCAGCAACAATTTATAACACCAAAGCATCATGATAAATGCAGTCGATTCGTAGTCTGGTCAGAAAGTAAAAATAGTCTTTCACCTCAGTTGGTGCAGAAAGTGCTGTATATCCCTGTACACATGTTTCTGGGTTTAGCCCATCATCAGCAGGGAGCAGCGTGGACTAGGGGCTTGCTTGGAATTCCACCAAATGCCTTCTCAGGTTTAATACTGCTCATGCCGCACAGGTGCCTCCCAAGGCTCGTCAGAAGTGGCTCAAGGGAGACGTCAAAAGACAGTTTCAAAGAGAGGGAGCACACTGCCTGCACTCCATTAACAAATTATAACCCCAAAGCATCATGGGAAATGCAGTCGATTCGTAGTCCGTTCAAAAAGGAAAAAGAGTCTTTCACCTCCGTTGGTGCAACAAGTGCTGTATATCCCTGTACACGTGTTTCTGGATTTAGACCGTCATCAGCAGAGAACAGCGTGGAATAGGGGCTTGCTTGGAATTCCGCCAAATGCCTTCTCAGGTTTAATACTGCTCATGCCACACAGGTGCCTCCCAAGGCTCGTCAGCAGTGGCTCAAGGGAGCCGTCAAAAGACAGTTTCAAAGAGAGGAAGCACACTGCCTGCACTCCACCAACAAAGTATAACACCAAAGCATCATGGTAAATGCAGTCGATTCGTAGTCCAGTCAAAAAGTGAAATGATTCCTTATACATGTTTTTCTGGGTTTAGCCCGTCATCACCAGGGAGCAGCGTGGACTAGGGGTTGCTTGGAATGCTGCCAAATGTCTTCTGAGGTTTAATACTGCTCATGGCGCACAGGTGCCTCCCAAGGCTCGTCAGAAGTGGCTCAAGGGAGACGTCAAAAGACAGTTTCAAAGAGAGGGAGCACACTGCCTGAACTCCATCAACAAATTATAACCCCAAAGCATCATGGGAAATGCAGTTGATTCGTAGTCCGTTCAAAAAGGAAAAAGAGTCTTTCACCTCCGTTGGTGCAACAAGTGCTGTATATCCCTGTACACGTGTTTCTGGATTTAGACCGTCATCAGCAGAGAACAGCGTGGAATAGGGGCTTGCTTGGAATTCCGCCAAATGCCTTCTCAGGTTTAATACTGCTCATGCCACACAGGTGCCTCCCAAGGCTCGTCAGCAGTGGCTCAAGGGAGCCGTCAAAAGACAGTTTCAAAGAGAGGGAGCACACTGCGTGCACTCCAGCAACAAAGTATAACACCAAAGCATCATGGTAAATGCAGTCGATTCGTAGTCCAGTCAAAAAGTAAAAAGATTTCATCACCTCCGTTGGTGCAGCAAGAGCTGTATATCCCTGTACACGTGTCTCTGGGTTTAGCCCGTCATCCGCATGGAGCAGCATGGACTAGGGGCTTGCTTGGAATGCTGCCAAATGTCTTCTGAGGTTTAATACTGCTCATGGCGCACAGGTGCCTCCAAAGGCTCGTCAATCGTGGCTCAAGGGAGCCGTCAAAAGTCAGTTTCAAAGAGAGGGAGCACACTTCCCGCAATCCAGCAACAAGGTATCACCTCAAAGCATCAAGGTAAATGCAGCCTATTCATAGTCCGTTCAAAACGTAAAAATAATCTTTCACCTCTGTAGGTGCAGCAAGTGCTGTTTATCCCTGTACACGTTTTTCTGGGTTTAGCGCGTCATCAGCAGGGAGCAGAGTGGACTAGGGGCTTGCTTGGAATTCCGCCAAATGCATTCTCAAGTTTAATACTGCTCATGCCACACAGGTGCCTCCCAAGGCTCGTCAGAAGTGGCTCAAGGGAGCCGTCAAAAGACAGTTTCAAAGAAAGGGAGCACACTGCCTGCACTCCAGCAACAAAGTATAACCCCAAAGCATCATGGTAAATACAGTCGATTCCTAGTCTGTTCAAAAAGTAAAAAGAGTCTTTCACTTCCGTTGGTGCAGAAGTGTTGTATATCATTCTACAAGTGTTTCTGGGTTTAGCCCGTCATCAGCAGGGAGCAGCGTGGGCAAGGGGTTGCTTGGAATGCTGCCAAATGTCTTCTGAGGTTTAATACTGCTCATGGCGCTCAGGTGCCTCCCAACGCTCGTCAATCATGGGTCAAGGGAGCTGTCAAAAGACAGTTTCAAAGAGAGGGAGCACACTGCCCGCAATCCAGCAAGAAGGTATCAACTCAAAGCATCAAGGTAAACGCAGCCTATTCATAGTCCTTTCAAAACGTAAAAAGAGTCTATCACCTCTGTAGGTTCAGCAAGTGCTGTATGTCCTTGTACACGTGTTTCTGGGGTTAGCCCGTCATCAGCGGGGAGCAGCGGGGACTAGGGGCTTGCTTGGAATTCCGCCAAATGCCTTCTCAGGTTTAATACTGCTCATGGCGCACAGGTGTCTCCCAAGGCTCGTCAGCAGTGGCTCAAGGGAGCCGTGAAAAGACAGTTTCAAAGAGAGGAAGAACACTGCCTGCACTTCAGCAACAAAGTATAACCCCAAAGCATCATCGTAAATACAATTGATTCCTAGTCCGTTCAAAAAGTAAATAGAGTCTTTCACTTCCGTTGGTGCAGCAAATGTTGTATATCCCTGTACACGTGTATCTAGGTTTAGCCCGTCATCAGCAGGGAGCAGCGTGGACTAGGGGTGGCTTGGAATGCTACCAAATGTCTTCTCAAGTTTAATACTGCTCATGGTACACAGGTGTCTCCCAAGGCTCGTCAGCCGTGGCTCAAGGGAGCCGACAAAAGACAGTTTCAAAGAGAGGAAGCACACTGCCTGCACTCCAACAACAATGTATAACCTCAAAGCATCATGGTAAATGCAGTCTATTCATAGTCCGTTCAAAAATTAAAAAGAGTCTTTCACCTCTGTAGGTGTAGCAAGTACTGTATATCGCTGTACAGGTGTTTCTGGGGTTAGTCCATCGGCAGCAGGGAGCAGCGTGGACTAGGGGCTTGCATGGTATGCCGCCAAAAGTCTTCTACGGATTAATACTGCTCATGCCGCACAGGTGCCTCCCAAGGCTCTTCAGGAGTGGCTCAAGGGAGCCGTCAAAAGACAGTTTCAAAGAGAGGGAGCACACTGCCTGCACTCCAGCAACAAAGTATAACACCAAAGCATCATGGTAAATGCAGTCGATTCGTAGTCCAGTCAAAAAGTGAAATGATTCCTTCACCTCCGTTGGTGCAGCAGGTGCTGTACATCCCTGTACACGTGTATCTGGGTTTAGCCCGTCATCAGCAGGGAGCAGCATGGACTAGGGGCTTGCTTGAAATTCCGCCAAATGCATTCTTAGGTTTAATACTGCTCATGGTGCACATGTGCCTCCCAAGGCTCGTCAGCCGTGGCCCAAGGGAGCCGTCAAAAGACAGTTTCAAAGAGAGGGAGCACACTGCATGCACTCCACCAACAAAGTATAACCCCAAAGCATCATGGTAAATACAGTTGATTCCTAGTCCGTTCAAAAAGTAAAAAGAGTCTTACACCTCCGTTGGTGCAGCAAGTGTTGTATATCCTTCTACATGTGTTTCTGGGTTTATCCCGTCATCAGCAGGGAGCAGCGTGGACTAGGGGTTGCTTGGAATGCTGCCAAATGTCTTCTGAGGTTTAATGCTGATCATGGCGCACAGTTGCCTCCCAAGGCTCGTCCGTCGTGGCTCAAGGGAGCCGTCAAAAGTCAGTTTCAGAGAGAGGGAGCACACTTCCCTTAATCCAGCAACAAGGTATCACCTCAAAGCATCAAGGTAAATGCAGCCTATTCATAGTCCGTTCAAAACGTAAAAAGACTATTTCACCTCTGTAGGTGTAGCAAGTGCTGTATATCGCTGTACACGTGTTTCTGGATTTAGCCTGTCATCAGCAGGGAGCAGCGTGGACTAGGGGCTTGCACGGAATGCCGCCAAATGTCTTCTAAGGATTAATACTGCTCATGGCGCACAGATGCCTCCCAAGGCTCGTCGGCCATGGCTCAAGGGAGCCGTCAAAAGACAGTTTCGAACAGAAGAAGCACACTTCCTCCACTCCAACAACAAAGTATAACCCCAAAGCATCATTGTAAATGCAGTCGATTCGTAGTCCGTTCAAAAGGTAAAAAGAGTCTCTCATCTCCGTTGGTGCAGCAAGTGCTGTATATACCTGTACACGTGTTTCTAGATTTACCCTGTCATCAACAGGGAGCAACGTGGGCTAGCGGCTTGCATGGTATGCCTCCAAATGTATTCTAAGGATTAATACCGCTCATGTCGCACAGGTGCCTCCCAAGGCTCGTCAGCTGTGGCTCAAGGGAGCCGTCAGAAGACAGTTTCAAAGAGAGGGAGCACACTGCCTGCACTCCAGCAACAAACTATAACCCCAAAGCATCATGGTAAATACAGTCGATTCCTAGTCCGTTCAAAAAGAAAAAGACTCTTTCACCTCCGTTGGTGCAACAAGTGTTGTATATCCTTCTACAAGTGTTTCTGGGTTTAGCCCGTCATCAGCAGGGAGCAGCGTGGACTAGGGGTTGCTTGGAATGCTGCCAAATGTCTTCTGAGGTTTAATACTGCTCATGGCGCACAGGTGCCTCCCAAGGCTCGTCAGCTGTGGCTCAAGGGAGCCGTCAAAAGACAGTTTCAAAGAGAGGAAGCACACTGCCTGCACTCCAACAACAAAGTATAACCTCAAAGCATCATGGTAAATGCAGTCTATTCATAGTCCGTTCAAAAAGTAAAAAGAGTCTTTCACCTCTGTAGGTGTAGCAAGTGCTGTATATCGCTGTACACGTGTTTCTGGATTTAGCCTGTCATCAGCAGGGAGCAGCGTGGACTAGGGGCTTGCTTGGAATGCCGCTAAATGTCTTCTCAGTTTTAGGTACTGCTCGTGGCGCACAGGCGCCTCTCACGGCTCGTCAGCTGTGACTCAAGGGAGCCGTCAACAGACATTTTCAAAGAGAGGGAGCACACTGCCTCCACTCCATCAACAAAGTATAACCCCTAAGCATCATGGTAAATACAGCTGATTCCTAGTCTGTTCAAAAAGTAAAGAGTCTTTCACCTCCGTTGGTGCAGCAAGTGCTGTATATTTCCCTGTACACGTGTTTCTGGGTTTAGCCCATCAGCAGCAGGGAGCAGCGTGGTCTAGGGGCTTGCTTGGAATTCCACCAAATGCCTTCTCAGGTCTAATACTGCTCATGGTGCACATGTGCCTCCCAAGGCTCGTCACCCATGGCTCAAGGGAGGTGTCAAATTACAGTTTCAAGGAGAGGGAGCACACTGCCTGCACTCCAGCAACAATTTATAACACCAAAGCATCAGGGTAAATGCAGTTGATTCGTAGTCTGGTCAGAAAGTAAAAATAGTCTTTCACCTCAGTTGGTGCAGGAAGTGCTGTATATCCCTGTACACGTGTTTCTGGGTTTATCCCATCATCAGCAGGGAGCAGAGTGGACTAGGGGCTTGCTTGGAATTCCACCAAATGCCTTCTCAGGTTTAGTACTGCTCATGGCACACAGTTGCCTCCCAAGGCTCGTCACCCTTGGCTCAAGGGAGGTGTCCAAATACAGTTTCAAAGAGAGGGAGCACCCTGCCTGCACTCCAGCAACAATTTATAACACCAAAGCATCATGATAAATGCAGTCGATTCGTAGTGTGGTCAGAAAGTAAAAATAGTCTTTCACCTCAGTTGGTACAGAAAGTGCTGTATATCCCTGTACACGTGTTTCTAGGTTTAGCCCATCATCAGCAGGGAGCAGCGTGGACTAGGGGCTTGCTTGGAATTCCACCAAATGCCTTCTCAGGTTTAATACTGCTCATACCGCACAGGTGCCTCCCAAGGCTCGTCAGAAGTGGCTCAAGGGAGACGTCAAAAGACAGTTTCAGAGAGAGGGAGCACACTGCCTGCACTCCATCAACAAATTATAACCCCAAAGCATCATGGGAAATGCAGTTGATTCGTAGTCCGTTCAAAAAGTAAAAAGAGCCTTTCACCTCCGTTGGTGCAGCAAGTGCTGTATAACCCTGTACACGTGTTTCTAGATTTAGCCCTTCAACAGCAGGGAGCAGCGTGGACTAGGGGCTTGCATGGTATGCTGCCAAATGTCTTCTAAGGAGTAATACTGCTCATACCGCACAGGTGTCTCCAAAGGCTCTTCAGGAGTGGCTCAAGGGAGCCGTCAAAAGACAGTTTCAAAGAAAGGAAGCACACTGCCTGCACTCCACCAACAAAGTATAACACCAAAGCATCATGGTAAATGCAGTCGATTCGTAGTCCAGTCAAAAGGTGAAATGATTCCTTCACCTCGGTTGGTGCAGCAAGTGCTGTATATCCCTGTACACGTGTCTCTGGGTTTAGCCCGTCACCCGCATGGAGCAGCATGGACTAGGGGCTTGCTTGGAATTCCGCCAAAATGCATTCTTCGGTTTAATACTGCTCATGGTGCACAGGTGCCCCCAAGGCTCTTCAGCCGTGGCCCAAGGGGCCGTCAAAAGACAGTTTCAAAGAGATGGAGCACACTGCCTGCACTCCAGCAACAAAGTATAACCCCAAAGCATCATGGTAAACACAGTCGATTCCTAGTCCGTTCAAAAAGTAAAAAGAATCTTACACCTCCGTTGGTGCAGCAAGTGTTGTATATCCTTATACATGTGTTTCTGGGTTTAGCCCGTCATCACCAGGGAGCAGCGTGGACTAGGGGTTGCTTGGAATGCTGCCAAATGTCTTCTGAGGTTTAATACTGCTCATGGCGCACAGGTGCCTCCTAAGGCTCGTCAATCGTGGCTCAAGGGAGCCGTCAAAAGTCCGTTTCAAAGAGAGGGAGCACACTTCCCGCAATCCAGCAATAAGGTATCACCTCAAAGCATCAAGGTAAATGCAGCCTATTCATAGTCCGTTCAAAACGTAAAGAGAGTCTTTCACCTCTGTAGGTGCAGCAAGTGCTGTATATCCCTGTACACGTTTTTCTGGGTTTAGCCCGTCATCAGCAGGGAGCAGAGTGGACTAGGGGCTTGCTTGGAATTCCGCCAAATGCCTTCTCAGTTTTAGGTACCGCTCGTGGCGCACAGGCGCCTCTCACGGCTCGTCATCTGTGACTCAAGGGAGCCGTCAACAGACATTTTCAAAGAGAGGGAGCACACTGCCTCCACTCCATCAACAAAGTATAACCCCTAAGCATCATGGTAAATACAGTTGATTCCTAGTCTGTTCAAAAAGTAAAGAGTCTTTTACCTCCGTTGGTGCAGCAAGTGCTGTATATTTCCCTGTACACGTGTTTCTGGGTTTAGCCCATCAGCAGCAGGGAGCAGCGTGGTCTAGGGGCTTGCTTGGAATTCCACCAAATGCCTTCTCAGGTCTAATACTGCTCATGGTGCACATGTGCCTCCCAAGGCTCGTCACCCGTGGCTCAAGGGAGGTGTCAAATTACAGATCAAGGAGAGGGAGCACACTGCCTGCACTCCAGCAACAATTTATAACACCAAAGCATCAGGGTAAATGCAGTTGATTCGTAGTCTGGTCAGAAAGTAAAAATAGTCTTTCACCTCAGTTGGTGCAGAAAGTGCTGTATATCCCTGTACACGTGTTTCTGGGTTTATCCCATCATCAGCAGGGAGCAGAGTGGACTAGGGGCTTGCTTGGAATTCCACCAAATGCCTTCTCAGGTTTAGTACTGCTCATGGCACACAGTTGCCTCCCAAGGCTCGTCACCCGTCGCTCAAGGGAGGCGTCCAAATACAGTTTCAAAGAGAGGGAGCACCCTGCCTGCACTCCAGCAACAATTTATAACACCAAAGCATCATGATAAATGCAGTCGATTCGTAGTCTGGTCAGAAAGTAAAAATAGTCTTTCACCTCAGTTGGTGCAGAAAGTGCTGTATATCCCTGTACACATGTTTCTGGGTTTAGCCCATCATCAGCAGGGAGCAGCGTGGACTAGGGGCTTGCTTGGAATTCCACCAAATGCCTTCTCAGGTTTAATACTGCTCATGCCGCACAGGTGCCTCCCAAGGCTCGTCAGAAGTGGCTCAAGGGAGACGTCAAAAGACAGTTTCAAAGAGAGGGAGCACACTGCCTGCACTCCATTAACAAATTATAACCCCAAAGCATCATGGGAAATGCAGTCGATTCGTAGTCCGTTCAAAAAGGAAAAAGAGTCTTTCACCTCCGTTGGTGCAACAAGTGCTGTATATCCCTGTACACGTGTTTCTGGATTTAGACCGTCATCAGCAGAGAACAGCGTGGAATAGGGGCTTGCTTGGAATTCCGCCAAATGCCTTCTCAGGTTTAATACTGCTCATGCCACACAGGTGCCTCCCAAGGCTCGTCAGCAGTGGCTCAAGGGAGCCGTCAAAAGACAGTTTCAAAGAGAGGAAGCACACTGCCTGCACTCCACCAACAAAGTATAACACCAAAGCATCATGGTAAATGCAGTCGATTCGTAGTCCAGTCAAAAAGTGAAATGATTCCTTATACATGTTTTTCTGGGTTTAGCCCGTCATCACCAGGGAGCAGCGTGGACTAGGGGTTGCTTGGAATGCTGCCAAATGTCTTCTGAGGTTTAATACTGCTCATGGCGCACAGGTGCCTCCCAAGGCTCGTCAGAAGTGGCTCAAGGGAGACGTCAAAAGACAGTTTCAAAGAGAGGGAGCACACTGCCTGAACTCCATCAACAAATTATAACCCCAAAGCATCATGGGAAATGCAGTCGATTCGTAGTCCGTTCAAAAAGGAAAAAGAGTCTTTCACCTCCGTTGGTGCAACAAGTGCTGTATATCCCTGTACACGTGTTTCTGGATTTAGACCGTCATCAGCAGAGAACAGCGTGGAATAGGGGCTTGCTTGGAATTCCGCCAAATGCCTTCTCAGGTTTAATACTGCTCATGCCACACAGGTGCCTCCCAAGGCTCGTCAGCAGTGGCTCAAGGGAGCCGTCAAAAGACAGTTTCAAAGAGAGGGAGCACACTGCGTGCACTCCAGCAACAAAGTATAACACCAAAGCATCATGGTAAATGCAGTCGATTCGTAGTCCAGTCAAAAAGTAAAAAGATTTCATCACCTCCGTTGGTGCAGCAAGAGCTGTATATCCCTGTACACGTGTCTCTGGGTTTAGCCCGTCATCCGCATGGAGCAGCATGGACTAGGGGCTTGCTTGGAATGCTGCCAAATGTCTTCTGAGGTTTAATACTGCTCATGGCGCACAGGTGCCTCCAAAGGCTCGTCAATCGTGGCTCAAGGGAGCCGTCAAAAGTCAGTTTCAAAGAGAGGGAGCACACTTCCCGCAATCCAGCAACAAGGTATCACCTCAAAGCATCAAGGTAAATGCAGCCTATTCATAGTCCGTTCAAAACGTAAAAATAATCTTTCACCTCTGTAGGTGCAGCAAGTGCTGTTTATCCCTGTACACGTTTTTCTGGGTTTAGCGCGTCATCAGCAGGGAGCAGAGTGGACTAGGGGCTTGCTTGGAATTCCGCCAAATGCATTCTCAAGTTTAATACTGCTCATGCCACACAGGTGCCTCCCAAGGCTCGTCAGAAGTGGCTCAAGGGAGCCGTCAAAAGACAGTTTCAAAGAAAGGGACCACACTGCCTGCACTCCAGCAACAAAGTATAACCCCAAAGCATCATGGTAAATACAGTCGATTCCTAGTCTGTTCAAAAAGTAAAAAGAGTCTTTCACTTCCGTTGGTGCAGAAGTGTTGTATATCATTCTACAAGTGTTTCTGGGTTTAGCCCGTCATCAGCAGGGAGCAGCGTGGGCAAGGGGTTGCTTGGAATGCTGCCAAATGTCTTCTGAGGTTTAATACTGCTCATGGCGCTCAGGTGCCTCCCAACGCTCGTCAATCATGGGTCAAGGGAGCTGTCAAAAGACAGTTTCAAAGAGAGGGAGCACACTGCCCGCAATCCAGCAAGAAGGTATCAACTCAAAGCATCAAGGTAAACGCAGCCTATTCATAGTCCTTTCAAAACGTAAAAAGAGTCTATCACCTCTGTAGGTTCAGCAAGTGCTGTATGTCCCTGTACACGTGTTTCTGGGGTTAGCCCGTCATCAGCGGGGAGCAGCGGGGACTAGGGGCTTGCTTGGAATTCCGCCAAATGCCTTCTCAGGTTTAATACTGCTCATGGCGCACAGGTGTCTCCCAAGGCTCGTCAGCAGTGGCTCAAGGGGAGCCGTGAAAAGACAGTTTCAAAGAGAGGAAGAACACTGCCTGCACTTCAGCAACAAAGTATAACCCCAAAGCATCATCGTAAATACAATTGATTCCTAGTCCGTTAAAAAAGTAAATAGAGTCTTTCACTTCCGTTGGTGCAGCAAATGTTGTATATCCCTGTACACGTGTATCTAGGTTTAGCCCGTCATCAGCAGGGAGCAGCGTGGACTAGGGGTGGCTTGGAATGCTACCAAATGTCTTCTCAAGTTTAATACTGCTCATGGTACACAGGTGTCTCCCAAGGCTCGTCAGCCGTGGCTCAAGGGAGCCGTCAAAAGACAGTTTCAAAGAGAGGAAGCACACTGCCTGCACTCCAACAACAATGTATAACCTCAAAGCATCATGGTAAATGCAGTCTATTCATAGTCCGTTCAAAAATTAAAAAGAGTCTTTCACCTCTGTAGGTGTAGCAAGTGCTGTATATCGCTGTACAGGTGTTTCTGGGGTTAGTCCATCGGCAGCAGGGAGCAGCGTGGACTAGGGGCTTGCATGGTATGCCGCCAAAAGTCTTCTACGGATTAATACTGCTCATGCCGCACAGGTGCCTCCCAAGGCTCTTCAGGAGTGGCTCAAGGGAGCCGTCAAAAGACAGTTTCAAAGAGAGGGAGCACACTGCCTGCACTCCAGCAACAAAGTATAACACCAAAGCATCATGGTAAATGCAGTCGATTCGTAGTCCAGTCAAAAAGTGAAATGATTCCTTCACCTCCGTTGGTGCAGCAGGTGCTGTACATCCCTGTACACGTGTATCTGGGTTTAGCCCGTCATCAGCAGGGAGCAGCATGGACTAGGGGCTTGCTTGAAATTCCGCCAAATGCATTCTTAGGTTTAATACTGCTCATGGTGCACATGTGCCTCCCAAGGCTCGTCAGCCGTGGCCCAAGGGAGCCGTCAAAAGACAGTTTCAAAGAGAGGGAGCACACTGCATGCACTCCACCAACAAAGTATAACCCCAAAGCATCATGGTAAATACAGTTGATTCCTAGTCCGTTCAAAAAGTAAAAAGAGTCTTACACCTCCGTTGGTGCAGCAAGTGTTGTATATCCTTCTACATGTGTTTCTGGGTTTATCCCGTCATCAGCAGGGAGCAGCGTGGACTAGGGGTTGCTTGGAATGCTGCCAAATGTCTTCTGAGGTTTAATGCTGATCATGGCGCACAGTTGCCTCCCAAGGCTCGTCCGTCGTGGCTCAAGGGAGCCGTCAAAAGTCAGTTTCAGAGAGAGGGAGCACACTTCCCTTAATCCAGCAACAAGGTATCACCTCAAAGCATCAAGGTAAATGCAGCCTATTCATAGTCCGTTCAAAACGTAAAAAGACTATTTCACCTCTGTAGGTGCAGCAAGTGCTGTATATCCCTGTACACGTTTTTCTGGGTTTAGCCCGTCATCAGCAGGGAGCAGAGCGACTAGGGGCTTGCTCGGAATTCCGCCAAATGTCTTCTCAGGTTTAATACTGCTCATGGCGCACAGGTGCCTCCCAAGGCTCATCAGCAGAGGCTCAAGGGAGCCGTCAAAAGACAGTTTCAAAGAGAGGGATCACACTGCCTGCACTCCATCAACAAAGTATAACCCCAAAGCATCATGGTAAATGTAGTCGATTTGTAGTCCGTTCAAAAAGTGAAAGGATTCCTTCACCTCCGTTGGTGCAGCAAGTGTTATATATCCTTCTACACGTGTTTCTGGGTTTAGCCCGTAATTCAGCAGAATGGGCAAGGGGTTGCTTGGAATGCTGCCAAATGTCTTCTGAGGTTTAATACTGCTCATGGTGCTCAGGTGCCTCCCAAGGCTCGTCAGTCATGGGTCAAGGGAGCCGTCAAAATACAGTTTCAAAGAGAGGGAGCACACTGCCAGCAATCCAGCAACAAGGTATCAACTCAAAGCATCAAGGTAAATGCAGCCTATTCATAGTCCTTTCAGAACGTAAAAAGAGTCTTTCACCTCTGTAGGTGCAGAAAGTGCTGTATGTCCCTGTACACGTGTTTCTGGGGTTAGCCCGTCATCAGCAGGGAGCAGCGTGGACTAGGGGCTTGCTTGGAATTCCACCAAATGCCTGCTCAAGTTTAATACTGCTCATGGTGCACAGGTGCCTCCCAAGGATAGCCAGTCGTGGCTCAAGGGAACCGTCAAAAGACAGTTTCAAAGAGAGGGAACACACTGCCTGCACTCCAGCAACAAAGTATAGTACCAAAGCATCATGGTAAATGCAGCAGACTCGTAGTCCAGTCAAAAAGTAAAAAGATTCCTTCACCTCCGTTGGTGCAGCAAGTGCTGTATATCTCTGTACCCGTGTATCTGGGTTTAGCCCGTCATCAGCAGGGAGTAGCATGGACTAGAGGCTTCCTTGGAATTCTGCAAAATGCATTCTCAGGTTTAATACTGCTCATGGCGCACAGGTGCCTCCCACGGCTCATCAGCTGTGGCTCAAGGGAGCCGTCAAAAGACAGTTTCAAAGAAAGGGAGCACACTGCCTGCACTCCAGCAACAAAGTATAACCCCAAAGCATCATGGTAAAAACAGTTGATTCCTAGTCCGTTCAAAACGTAAAAAGAGTCTTTCACCTCTGTAGCTGCAGCAAGTGCTGTATATCCCTGTACATGTGTTTCTGGGTTTAGCCCGTCATCAGCAGGGAGCAGCATGGACTAGGGGCTTGCTTGAAATTCCGCCAAATGCCTTCTTAGGTTTAATACTGCTCATGGCGCACAGGTGCCTCCAAGGCTCATCAGCAGAGGCTCAAGGGAGCCGTCAAAAGACAGTTTCAAAGAGAGGGAGCACACTGCCTGCACTCCATCAACAAAGTATAACCCCAAAGCATCATGGTAAATGTAGTCGATTTGTAGTCCGTTCAAAAAGTAAAAAGAGTCTTTCACCTCTATTTGTGCAGCAAGTGCTGTATGTCCCTGTACACGTGTTTCTGGATGTAGCCCGTCATCAGCAGAGAACAGCATGGACTGGTGCTTGAATGGAATTCCGCCAAATGCCTTCTTGGGTTTAATACTGCTTATGCCGCACAGGTGCCTCCAAAGGCTCGTCAGATGTGGCTCAAGGGAGACGTCAAAAGACAGTTTCAAAGAGAGGGAGCACACTGCCTGCACTCCAGCAACAAAGTATAACACCAAAGTGTAGGAGGCTGGCCTGGCTTGTAGTGGGTACCAAGGGGTACTTAGACCTTGCACCAGGTCCAGGTATCCCTTATTAATGTAGAGGGGTGTCTAGCAGCTTAGGCTGATAGAAAAGGTAGCTTAGCAGAGCAGCTTAGGCTGAACTAGGAGGCGTGTAAAGCTCCTACTATACCATTAGTGTCATATGCACAATATCATAAGAAAACACAATACACAGATATACTAAAAATAAAGGTACTTTATTTTTATGACAATATGCCAAAAGTATCTCAGTGAGTACCCTCAGTATGAGGATAGCAAATATACACAAGATATATGTACACAATACCAAAAATATGCAGTAATAGCAATAGAAAACAGTGCAAGCAATGTATAGTCACAATAGGTTGCAATGAGAGCACATAGGTACAGGGGCAACACAAACCATATACTCTAGAAGTGGAATGCGAACCACGAATGGACCCCAAATCTATGTGACCTTGTAGAGGGTCGCTGGGACTGTAAGGAAACAGTGAGGGTTAGAAAAATAGCCCACCCCAAGACCCTGAAAAGTGGGTGCAAAGTGCACCTAAGTTCCCCAAAGAGCACAGAAGTCGTGATAGGGGAATTCTGCAAGGAAGACCAACACCAGCAATGCAACAACAATGGATTTCCGGACGAGAGTACCTGTGGAACAAGGGGACCAAGTCCAAAAGTCACGATCAAGCCGGGAGTGGGCAGATGCCCAGGAAATGCCAGCTGTGGGTGCAAAGAAGCTGCCACCGGATGGTAGAAGCTGTGGATTCTGCAAGAACGACAAGGGATAGAAACTTCCCCTTTGGTGGATGGATGTCCCATGTCGTAAAGAAGCTTGCAGAGGTGTTTCCATGTAGAAAGACTGCAAACAAGCCTTACTAGCTGCAAGGGTCGTGGTTAGGGTTTTTGGATGATGCTGTGGCTCAGGAGAGACCAGGATGTCGCCAATTACGTAAGGCGACAGAGAGGGTGTCCAGCAAGACAAGGAGCCCACTCAGAAGCAAGCAGCACCCACAGAAGTGCCGGAACAGGCACTAGGAAGTGGAGTGAACCGGAGCTCACCCGAAGTCACAAAAGAAGGTCCCACGACGCCGCAGGACAACTCAGGAGGTCGTGCACTGCAGGTTACAGTGCCGGGGACCCAGGCTTGGCTGTGCACAAAGGAAATCCTGGAAGAGTGCACAGGAGCCGGAGCAGCTGAAAATCACGTGGTACCCAGCAATGCAGTCTAGCGTGGGGAGGCAAGGACTTACCTCCACCAAACTCAGACTGAAGAGTCACTGGACTGTGGGAGTCACTTGGACAGAGTTGCTGAGTTCAAGGGACATCGCTCGTCCTGCTGAGGGGAGACCCAGAGGACCGGTGATGCAGTTCTTTGGTGCCTGCGGTTGCAGGGGGAAGATTCCGTCGACCCACGGGAGATTTCTTCGGAGCTTCTAGTGCAGAGAGGAGGCACACTACCCCCACAGCATGCACCACCAGGAAAACAGTAGAGAAGGCGGCCGGATCAGCGTTACAAGGTTGCAGTAGTCGTCTTTGCTACTTTGTTGCAGTTTTGCAGGCTTCCAGAGCAGTCAGCGGTCGATTCCTTGGCAGAAGGTGAAGAGAGAGATGCACAGGAACTCTGATGAGCTCTTGCATTCATTATCTAAAGAATTCCCCAAAGCAGAGACTCTAAATTGCCAGAAAAGGAGGTTTGGCTACTTAGGAGAGAGGATAGGCTAGCAACACCTGGAGGAGCCTATCAGAAGGAGTCTCTGACGTCACCTGCTGGCACTGGCCACTCAGAGCAGTCCAGTGTGCCAGCAGCACCTCTGTTTCCAAGATGGCAGAGGTCTGGAGCACACTGGAGGAGCTCTGGGCACCTCCCAGGGGAGGTGCAGGTCAGGGGAGTGGTCACTCCCCTTTCCTTTGTCCAGTTTCGTGCCAGAGCAGGGCTGGGGGATCCCTGAACCGGTGCAGACTGGCTTATGCAGAGATGGGCACCCTTTGTGCCCATCAAAGCATTTCCAGAGGCTGGGGGAGGCAACTCCTCCCCAGCCCTAACACCTTTTTCCAAAGGGAGAGGGTGGAACACCCTCTCTCTGAGGAAGTCCTTTGTTCTGCCTTCCTGGGCCAAGCCTGGCTGGACCCCAGGAGGGCAGAAACCTGTCTGAGGGGTTGGCAGCAGCAGCAGCTACAGTGAACCCCCGGGAAAGGTAGTTTGGCAGTACCCGGGTCTAAGCTAGAGACTCGGGGATCATGGAATTGTCTCCCCAATGCCAAAATGGCATTGGGGTGACAATTCCATGATCTTAGACATGTTACATGGCCATGTTCGGAGTTACCATTGTGACGCTATACATATGTCGTGACATATGTATAGTGCACACGTGTAATGGTGTCCCCGCACTCACAAAGTTCGGGGAATTTGCCCTGAACAATGTGGGGGCACTTTGGCTAGTGCCAGGGTGCCCCCACACTAAGTAACTTAGCACCCAACCTTTACCAGGTAAAGGTTAGACATATAGGTGACTTATAAGTTACTTAAGTGCAGTGGTAAATGGCTGTGAAATAACGTGGACGTTATTTCACTCAGGCTGCAATGGCAGGCCTGTGTAAGAATTCTCAGAGCTCCCTATGGGTGGCAAAAGAAACGCTGCAGCCCATAGGGATCTTCTGTAACCCCAATACCCTGAGTACCTCAGTACCATATACTAGGGAATTATAAGGGTGTTCCAGTATGCCAATGTAAATTGGTGAAATTGGTCACTAGCCTGTTAGTGACAATTTGGAAAGAAATGAGAGAGCATAACCACTGAGGTTCTGGATAGCAGAGCCTCAGTGAGACAGTTAGTCATAACACAGGTAACACATACAGGGCACACTTATGAGCACTGGGCCCTGGCTGGCAGGGTCCCAGTGACACATACAACTAAAACAACATACATACAGTGAAATATGGGGGTAACATGCCAGGCAAGATGATACTTTCCTACACAAAGCATCATGGTAAATGCAGTCGATTCGTAGTCCAGTCAAAAAGTAAAAAGATTCCTTCACCTGCGTTGGTGCAGTAAGTGCTGTATATCCCTGTACACGTGTGTCTGGGTATAGCCCGTCATCAGCAGGGAGCAGCATGGACTAGGGGCTTCCTTGGAATTCCGCCAAATGCATTCTCAGGTTTAATACTGCTCATGGTGCACAGGTGCCTCCCAAGGCTCGTCAGTCGTGCCCCAAGAGAACAGTCAAAAGACAGTTTCAAAGAGAGGGAGCACACTGCCTGCACTCCAACAACAAAGTATAACCCCAAAGCATCATGGTAAATGCAGTCGATTCGTAGTCCGTTCAAAAAGTAAAAAGACGCTTTCACCTCCATTAGTGCAGCAAGTGCTGTATGTCCCTGTACACGTGTTTCTAGATCTAGCCCGTCATCAGCAGGGGGCAGCGTGGTCTAGGGGCTTGCTTGGAATTCCACCAAATGCCTTCTCAGGTTTAATACTGCTCATGGTGCACATGTGCCTCCCAAGGCTCGTCACCCGTGGCTAAAGGGAGGCATCAAAATACAGTTTCAAGGAGAGGGAGCACACTGCCTGCACTCCACCAACAATTTATAACTCCAAAGCATCATGGTAAATGCAGTCGATTCGTAGTCTGGTCAGAAAGTAAAAATAGTCTTTAACCTCAATAGGTGCAGAAAGTGCTATATATCCCTGTACACGTGTTTCTGGGTTTAGCCCATCATCGGCAGGGAGCAGCGTGGACTAGGGGCTTGCTTGGAATTCCACCAAATGCATTCTTAGGTTTAATACTGCTCATGGTGCACAGGTGCCTCCCAAGGCTCGTCAGTTTTGGCTCAAGGGAGCCGTCAAAAGACAGTTTCAAAGAGAAGGAGCACACTGCCTGCACTCCAGCAACAAAGTATAACCCCAAAGCATCATGGTAAATGTAGTCGATTTGTAGTCCGTTCAAATAGTAAAAAGAGTCTTTCACCTCTATTGGTGCAGCAAGTGCTGTATGTCCCTGTACATGTGTTTCTGGATGTAGCCCGTCATCAGCAGAGAACAGCATGGACTGGGGCTTGAATGGAATTCCGCCAAATGCCTTCCCGGGTTTAATACTGCTCATTCCGCACAGGTGCCTCCCAAGGCTCGTCAGAAGTGGCTCAAGGGAGACGTCAAAAGACAGTTTCAAAGAGAGAGAGCACACTGCCTGCACTCAGGCAACAAAGTATAACCACAAAGCATCATGGTAAATACAGTTGATTCCTAGTCCGTTCAAAAAGTAAAAAGAGTCTTTCACCTCCGTTGGTCCAGTAAGTGTTATATATCCCTGTACACGCGTTTCTGGGTTTAGCCCATCATCAGCAGGGAGCAGCGTGGACTAGGGGTTGCATGGAATGCCGCCAAATGTCTTCTGAGGTTTAATACTGCTCATGGCCCACAGGTGCCTCCCAAGGCTCGTCAGTCGTAGCTCAAGGGAGCCGTCAAAAGTCAGTTTCAAAGAGAGGGAGCACACTTCCAGCAATCCAGCAACAAGGTATCACCTCAAAGCATCAAGGTAAATGCACTCTATTCATAGTCCGTTCAAAACGTAAAAATAGTCTTTCACCTCTGTAGGTGCAGCAAGTGCTGTATATCCCTGTACACGTGTGTCTGGGTATAGCCCGTCATCAGCAGGGAGCAGCATGGACTAGGGGCTTGCTTGGATTTCCGCCAAATGCCTTCTCAGGTTTAATACTGCTCATGGTGCACAGGTGCCTCCCAAGGGTCGTCAGCAGTGGCTCAATGCAGCCGACAAAAGACAGTTTCCAAGAGAGGGAGCACATTGCCTGCACTCCAGCAACAAAGTATAACACTAAAGCATCATGGTAAATACAGTTGATTCCTACTCCGTTCAAAAAGTAAAAAGAATCTTTCACCTGTGTTGGTGCTGAAGTGTTGTATATCCTTCTACAAGTGTTTCTGGGTTTAGCCCGTCATCAGCAGGGAGCAGCGAGGGCAAGGGGTTGCTTGGAATGCTGCCAAATGTCTTCTGAGGTTTAATACTGCTCATGGCGCACAGGTGCCTCCCAAGGCTCGTCAGTCATGGCTCAAGGGAGCTGTCAAAAGACAGTTTCAAAGAGAGGGAGCACACTGACCGCAATCCAGCAACAAGGTATCTACTCAAAGCAACTAGGTAAATGCAGCCTATTCATAGTCCGTTCAAAACGTAAAAAGAGTGTTTCACCTCTGTAGGTGCAGCAAGTGCTGTATGTCCCTGTACACATGTTTATGGGGTTAGCCTGTCATCGGCAGGGAGCAGCGTGGACTAGGGGCTTGCTTGGAATTCCGTCAAATGCCATCTCAGGTTTAATAGTGCTCATGGTGCACAGATGCCTCCCAAGGCTCGTCAGCAGTGGCTCAAGGGAGCCGTGAAAAGACAGTTTCAAAGAGAGAGAGAACACTGCCTGCACTTCAGCAAAAAAGTATAACCCCAAAGCATCATGGTAAATACAGTCAATTCCTAGTCCGTTCAAAAAGTAAATAGAGTCTTTCACCTCCGTTGGTGCAGCAAATGTTGTATATCCCTGTACATGTGTTTCTGGGTTTAGACCGTCATCAGCAGGGAGCAGAGTGGACTAGGGGTGGCTTGGAATGCCACCAAATGTCTTCTCAAGTTTAATACTGCTCATGGTAAACAGGTGCCTCCCAAGGCTCGTCATCCGTGGCTCAAGGGAGCCGTCAAAAGACAGTTTCAAAGAGAGGGAACACACTGCCTGCACTCCAACAACAAAGTATAACCTCAAAGCATCATGGTAAATGCAGTCTATTCATAGTCCGTTCAAAAAGTAAAAAGAGTCTTTCACCTCTGTAGGTGTATTTCGCTGTACACGTGTTTCTGGGTTTAGCCCATCAGCAGCAGGGAGCAGCGTGGGCTTACGGGCTTGCTTTGAATTCCACCAAATGCCTTCTCAGGTTTAATACTGCTCATGGTGCACATGTGCCTCCCAAGGCTTGTAACCCGTGGCTCAAGGGAGGCGTCAAAATACAGTTTCAAGGAGAGGGAGCACACTGCCTGCACTCCAGCAACAATTTATAACACCAAAGCATCATGGTAAATGCAGTTGATTCGTAGTCTGGTCAGAAAGTAAAAATAGTCTTTCACCTCAGTTGGTGCAGAAAGTGCTGTATATCCCTGTACATGTGTTTCTGGGTTTAGCCCATCATCAGCAGGGAGCAGCGTGGACTAGGGGCCTGCTTGGAATTCCACCAAATGCCTTCTCAGGTTTAATACTGCTCATGGCACACAGGTGCCTCCCAAGGATCGTCAGCCGTGGCTCAATGGAGCAGTCAAAAGACAGTTTCAAAGAGAGGGAGCACACTGCCTGCATGCGCTCCAGCAACAAAGTGTAACCACAATGCATCATGGTAAATACAGTTGATTCCTAGTCCGTTCAAAAAGTAAAGAGTCTTTCACCTCCGTTGGTCCAGTAAGTTTTGTATATCCCTGTACACGTGTTTCTGGGTTTAGCCCGTCATCAGCAGGGAGCAGCGCCGACTAGAGGTTGCATGGAATGCCGCCAAATGTCTTCTAAGGATTAATACTGCTCATGGCGCACAGATGCCTCTCAAGGCTCGTCAGCCGTGGCTCAAGGGAGCCGTCAAAAGACAGTTTCAAAGAGAGGGAGCACACTGCCTGCACTCCAACAACAAAGTATAACCCCAAAGCATCATGGTAAATGCAGTCGATTCGTAGTCCGTTCAAAAAGTAAAAAGAGCCATTCACCTCCGTTGGTGCAGCAAGTGCTGTATAACCCTGTACACATGTTTCTAGATGTAGCCCGTCATCAGCAGGGAGCAGCGTGGACTAGGGGCTTGGATGGTATGCCGCCAAATGTCTTCTAAGGATTAATACTGCTCATGCCGCACAGGTGCCTCCCAAGGCTTTTCAGGAGTGGCTCAAGGGAGCCGTCAAAAGACAGTTTCAAAGAGAGGGAGCACACTGCCTGCACTCCAGCAACAACGTATAACACCAAAGCATCATGGTAAATACAGTCGATTCGTAGTCCAGTCAAAAAGTGAAATGATTCCTTCACCTCCGTTGGTGCAGCAAGTGCTGTATATCCCTGTACACGTGTATCTGGGTTTAGCCCGTCATCAGCAGGGAGCAGCATGGACTAGGGGTTGCTTGGAATGCTGCCAAATGTCTTCTGAGGTTTAATACTGCTCATGGTACACAGGTGTCTCCCAAGGCTCGTCAGTCGTGGCTCAAGGGAGCAGTCAAAAGTCAGTTTCAAAGAGAGGGAGCACACTTCCCGCAATCCAGCAACAAGGTATCACCTCAAAGCATCAGGGTAAATGCAGCCTATTCATAATCCGTTCAAAATGTAAAAAGAGTCTTTCACCTCTGTAGGTGCAGCAAGTGCTGTATATCCTTGTACACGTTTTTCTGGGTTTAGCACGTCATCAGCAGAGAGCAGAGTGGACTAGGGGCTTGCTTGGAATTCAGCCAAATGCCTTCTCAGGTTTAATACTGCTCATGGCGCACAGGTGCCTCCCAAGGCTCAACAGCAGAGGCTCAAGGGAGCCGTCAAATGACAGTTTCAAAGAGAGGGAGCACACTGCCTGCACTCCATCAACAAAGTATAACCCCAAAGCATCATGGTAAATGCAGTCGATTTGTAGTCCGTTCAAAAAGTAAAAAGAGTCTTTCACCTCTATTGGTGCAGCAAGTGCTGTATATCCCTGTACACGTGTTTCTGCATGTAGCCCGTCATCAGCAGAGAACAGCATGGACTGGGGCTTGAATGGAATTCCGCCAAATGCCTTCTCTGGTTTAATACTGCTCATGCCGCACAGGTGCCTCCCAAGGCTCGTCAGAAGTGGCTCAAGGGAGACGTCAAAAGACAGTTTCAAAGAGAGGGAGCACACTGCCTGCACTCCATCAACAAATTATAACCCCAAAGCATCATGGGAAATGTAGTCGATTCGTAGTCCATTCAAAAAGTATAAAGAGTCTTTCACCTCTGTTGGTGCAACAAATGCTGTATATCCCTGTACACGTGTTTCTGGATTTAGCCCGTCATCAGCAGACAACAGCGTGGAATAGGGGCTTGCTTGGAATTCCGCCAAATGCCTTCTCAGGTTTAATACTGCTCATGCCACACAGGTGCCTCCCAAGGCTCGTCAGTCGTGGCTCAAGGGAGCCGTCAAAAGTCAGTTTCAAAGAGAGGGAGCACACTTCCCGCAATCCAGCAACAAGGTATCACCTCAAAGCATCAAGGCAAATGCAGCCTATTCATAGTCTGTTCAAAACGTAAAAAGAGTCTTTCACCTTTGTAGGTGCAGCAAGTGCTGTATATCCCTCTACACGTTTTTCTGGGTTTAGCACGTCATCAGCAGGGAGCAGAGTGAACTAGGGGCTTGCTTGGAATTCCGCCAAATGCCTTCTCAGGTTTAATACTGCTCACGGCGCACAGGTGCCTCCCAAGGCTCATCAGCAGAGGCTCAAGGGAGCCGTCAAAAGACAGTTTCAAAGAGAGGGAGCACACTGCCTGCACTCCATCAACAAAGTATAACCCCAAAGCATCATGGTAAATGCAGTCGATTTGTGGTCCGTTGTAGGAAAGTACCATCTTGCCTGGCATGTTACCCCCATATTTAACTGTATATATGTTGTTTTAGTTGTATGTGTCACTGGGAACCTTCCAGCCAGGGCCCCAGTGCTCATAAGTGTGCCCTGTATGTGTTACCTGTGTTATGGCTAACTGTCTCACTGAGGCTCTGCTAACCAGAACCTCAGTGGTTATGCTCTCTCATTTCTTTCCAAATTGTCACTAACAGGCTAGTGACCAATTTCACCAATTTACATTGGCATACTGGAACACCCTTACAATTCCCTAGTATATGGTACTGAGGTACCCAGGGTATTGGGGTTCCAGGAGATCCCTATGGGCTGCAGCATTTCTTTTGCCACCCATGGGGAGCTCTGACAATTCTTACACAGGCCTGCCATTGCAGCCTGAGTGAAATAACGTCCACGTTATTTCACAGCCATTTACCACTGCACTTAAGTAACTTATAAGTCACCTATATGTCTAACCTTTACCTGGTGAAGGTTGGGTGCCAAGTTACTTAGTGTGTGGGCACCCTGGCACTAGCCAAGGTGCCCCCACATCGTTCAGGGCAAATTCCCCAGACTTTGTGAGTGCGGGGACACCATTACATGCGTGCACTATACATATGTCACGACATATGTATGGCGTCACAATGGTAACTCCGAACATGGCCATGTAACATGTCTAAGATCATGGAATTGTCACCCCAATGCCATTTTGCATTGGGAAGACAATTCCATGATCCTCCGAGTCTCTAGCACAGACCGGGTACTGCCAAACTACCTTTCCCGGGGTTTCACTGCAGCTGCTGCTGCTGCCAACCCCTCAGACAGGTTTCTGCCCTCCTGGGGTCCAGCCAGGCTTGGCCCAGGAAGGCAGAACAAAGGACTTCCTCAGAGAGAGGGTGTTACACCCTCTCCCTTTGGAAAAAGGTGTCAGTGCTGGGGAGGAGTAGCCTCCCCCAGACTCTGGAAATGCTTTGATGGGCACAGATGGTGCTCATCTCTGCATAAGCCAGTCTACACCGGTTCAGGGATCCCCCAGCCCTGCTCTGGCACGAAACTGGACAAAGGAAAGGGGAGTGACCACTCCCCTGACCTGCACCTCCCCTGGGAGGTTCCCAGAGCTCCTCCAGTGTGCTCCAGACCTCTGCCATCTTGGAAACAGAGGTGCTGCTGGCACACTGGACTGCTCTGAGTGGCCAGTGCCAGCAGGTGACATCAGAGACTCCTTCTGATAGGCTCTTACCTGTGTTGCTAGCCTATCCTCCTTCCTAAGTAGCCAAACCTCCTTTTCTGGCTATTTAGGGTCTCTGCTTTGGGGAATTCTTTAGATAACGAATGCAAGAGCTCATCAGAGTTCCTCTGCATCTCTTTCTTCACCTTCTGCCAAGGAATCGACCGCTGACTGCTCTGGACGCCTGCAAAACCGCAACAAAGTAGCAAAGACGACTACTGCAACCTTGTATCGCTGATCCAGCCGCCTTCTCGACTGCTTTCCTGGTGGTGCATGCTGTGGGGGTAGTCTGCCTCCTCTCTGCACTAGAAGCTCCAAAGAAATCTCCCGTGGGTCGACGGAATCTTCCCCCTGCAACCGCAGGCACCAAAAGACTGCATCTCCGGTCCTCTGGGTCCCTCTCAGCACGACGAGTGTGGTCCCTGGAACTCAGCAACTCTGTCCAAGTGACTCCCACAGTACAGTGACTCTTCAGTCCAAGTTTGGTGGAGGTAAGTCCTTGCCTCCCCACGCTAGACTGCATTGCTGGGTACCGCGTGATTTGCAGCTGCTCCGGCTCCTGTGCACTGTAGGAGGCTGGCCTGGCTTGTAGTGGGTACCAAGGGGTACTTACACCTTGCACCAGGTCCAGGTATCCCTTATTAGTGTAGAGGGGTGTCTAGCAGCTTAGGCTGATAGAAAAGGTGGCTTAGTAGAGCAGCTTAGGCTGAACTAGGAGACGTGTGAAGCTCCTACTATACCACTGGTGTCATATGCACAATATCATAAGAAAACACAATACACAGATATACTAAAAATAAAGGTACTTTATTTTTATGACAATATGCCAAAAGTATCTCAGTGAGTACCCTCAGTATGAGGATAGCAAATACACACAAGATATATGTACACAATACCAAAATATGCAGTAATAGCAATAGAAAACAGTGCAAACAATGTATAGTCACAATAGAATGCAATGGGGGCACAGAGGGATAGGGGCAACACAAACCATATACTCTAGAAGTGGAATGCGAACCACGAATGGACCCCAAACCTATGTGACCTCGTAGAGGGTCGAGGGGACTGTAAGAAAACAGTGAGGGTTAGAAAAATAGCTCACCCCAAGGCCCTGAAAAGTGGGTGCAAAGTGCACCTAAGTTCCCCAGAGAGCACAGAAGTAGTGATAGGGGAATTCTGCAAGGAAGACCAACACCAGCAATGCAACAACGATGGATTTCCTGACGAGAGTACCTGTGGAACAAGGGGATTAAGTCCAAGAGTCACGATCAAGTCGGGAGTGGGCAGTTGCCCAGGAAATGCCAGCTGTGGGTGCAAAGAAGCTGCCACCGGATGGTCGAAGCTGTGGATTCTGCAAGAACGAAGAGGACTAGGAACTTCCCCTTTGGAGGATGGATGTCCCACATCGTGAAGAAGCTTGCAGAGGTGTTTCCGTGCAGAAAGACCGCAAACAAGCCTTACAAGCTGCCAGGGTCGCTGGTAGGGTTTTTGGATGCTGCTGTGGCCCAGGAGGGACCAGGATGTCGCCAATTGCGTGAGGAGACAGAGGGGGCGTCCAGCAAGACAAAGAGCCCACTCAGAAGCAAGCAGCACCCACAGAAGTGCCAGAAAAGGCACTACAAAGTGGAGTGAACCGGAGCTCACCCGAAGTCACAAAGGAAGGTCCCACGGCGCCGGAGGACAACTCAGGAGGTCGTGCACTGCAGGTTACAGTGTCGGGGACCCAGGCTTGGCTGTGCACAACGGAAATCCTGGAAGAGTGCACAGGAGCCGGAGCAGCTGCAAATCGAGCTACCAGTGTGCCACCTACAGATGTGAAGGACCACCCGATTCCGCCCCCTGCTAAGGTCAAAAAGGCCCCGGCTTCCAGCAGGGGAAAGTCACATTACCCACCCAGCAAGGCCGCAGCCAAACACAGAGAGGACAGTGCCAAGGTCCCAGCAGCGACTGCCAAGGTGGGGAAGGGACACAAGACAAAGGGCAAGTCACCTCAGGGCACGATGCCTCCTGGTGAGGGGCTGGTGACGACCATTTCCTCAGGAATGCCAGCGACCTGTACCACAGTCACCACCACCACAATGACCACCACCTGCACCACCACCTGCACCACCACCTGCACCACCACCTGCACCGCCACCTGCACTACCACCAGCACTGCTGCTGCTACAACGTCAGTCTGCAGCATCCTCCCCAAGGATCAGCCATCCCAGGCTGCCACAGACGGTATGGTGTCTCCCTCCAACACAACAGACACCTGCACCACGGCCAGCACTGGCTGCATCTCCGCCGCACCCACCGCCACCTGCACCACCTCATGCCCAGCCGGTACCACTATATTGGACCTCAGCAGCACCACCAGTGGGCAGCCGTCGGAGGCTGCAGGAGGTGTCCTGGACCCTGGACATGCCACTTGAGGCACCACAACCAGCACTGGCACGAGCAGCAGTTGGCAGCCAAGGTCGCCACAGGATGGAGTGTGGCTCTTCCTCCATGGAGTATCATGCTACCTGTTCTATGTACATCTCGTGGCTCAGACACCCAGATGACAGGAGGGTAACTGCCACACCCCAGGTGCAGCATCACTGGGCACAATGCCCCCTCCAGAACCAGTGGATAGATGCATCCACTCCCCCTATCCTTGGCAGGATGAAGCACTCTGGGCACAATGCCCCCTCCAGAACCAGTGGAACATGTCACCGACTCTAGAGACTGTGGCTGTGCACTCCCCAGGAGCAAGCAGTGGGCAAACCACCCACTTGAGAGACTGTGGCTTTTCACTCCCCAGGAGCAAGCAGTGGGCAAACCACCCACTTTAGAGACTGTGGCTTTGCACTCCCCAGGAACAAGCAGTGGGCATGGAGGCCCCTCGAGGGGCAGTGGCATCGTACCATCTTCCGGCTGAGGTGCCCCCCCTCCCCTTCCCCCTGAGGTGCCTGTGTTTCTTTCGACCTTATGCCCCTGCAGTGTTCTCTCCGTTTTGAGGCAGGTGTCATGTGTGGGCTTCGTCCATGCCTTTTTGGACCACTGGACATTTACAAGGGACAGTGTACGGCTTTGTGTATATCATGTAAATATTGTATATACTGTTTATTTAAATTCTACTGCTATATCTGAATGTTTCAATATTACACTGGTTAGACTAATTTCCTTTTGTCCTTGCCTTCTTCCAGGGGGTGACGGGGTGTATCAGTATTGTTGTTGGATGTGTTTGTGTGTATGTTGTTGTGGGTGAGGATAGGGGGTGGGAGTTCTCCTCCCCTGTGTGCTAAGTACAGTACTCACCGTCGTCGCCGCCGCCTTCTTTCTACTTCGTGGTGTATGGAAAGATACACCAACATGGGGAGGATCTGCAGCTTCAGCTCCATGGCGTCCTTGTTCTTCGTGGAGTGTCGAAAGGTGAGTGGTTCCCCTTCGATGTACTGTTTCCGCCGTACTTTTGATGGCATTGGTACCACCCCGGAAAAGCTGGCAGATTGGCATCTCATGATAGTGTGGGGGTACATTGTCTTCCGCCTGTCTGTTGGCGGTGACCGCCGCAGTGTTTTTGCTACCGCCGTGGCGGTCGGAGTGTTAAACTGTCTGTCTATGTTGGCGGTTTCTGCCGTGGTCGTGATTCCATTTTTTTTTAGAAAGAAGTGAACTATTTGGAACACCACATTGAAAAAGGAGCTAGAAAAGTTTTCAGAGAGAGAGTCACTGCCATATTGCAGATGAATCCCCCATCTACACAAATATGTCAGAATGTTTCTGGGAATGGTGAGCTATTGTCGCCAGTGGATTCCCAACTTTTCAATCATTTCTAAACCACTGCAGAAGTTGACACACAAAGTGATTACTGACCCCCTAGACTTTGACCAAGTTTGTATGAAAGCCTTTACTGAGTTGAGAAAGAGTCTGTGTAAAGCTCCGGCTTTGGGAATGCCTGACTACACAAAACCATTCATGTTGTTTTGTCATGAACGTGGCGCATGTTCCCTTTCTCTTTTGACTCAGGCACATGATGGTATAAACTGCCTCGTAGCATATTTTTCAGCTACTTTAGACCCAGTCGTAGCAGCTCTACCTGCTGTTTGCGAACTGAAGCAACGGTTGGATTGAGGCTCACTCAGAGTGAGAGCATTGTGATGGGACATCCCTTAACTGTTTTGGTCCCTCACTCAATTGAAGTTTTGCTTACCAAAACAAAGACACAGTACTTGACAAACGCAAGATTGGCCAGTTATGAAACTGTCATTTTGGCAGTAGCAGCTCGTGGGCAGCAGAAGGGGCGGGGCGTCGAGGCGCGGGGGGTGAAGGGAGGGAATAAACATTTAATTATTTCTTTTTTAAATCACTTACCTGCTTCGCCGCTTCCCGGTCTCATTTCGCTCCTCGCTGCAGGCACAGGCTCCCAGCCTGCCCTGCGCCAAACCTGTGGCTGCTCAGAGCAGCATCAGGATTGGTTGGGAGCACCCAGCCAGGGTGCTCCCAGGTGGACTGGGAGCCTGTGCAGGCTCTCTCCAGCCCAGCAACTGTTTTGATGGGCTGGTGAGAACCTACAGCGCCTGTGTGTTTGGCGGGCCCGAGACGGCTGGCCAAACACACATGCGCTGTGAAGGGATAAGTGCTCAGCACTCCCCCCTCAGTGCACGTCACCCCTGTAGCCCCACCCCTTTCAAAGAAAACAATAATAAACATGGTTTATTATCATTTTCCTAAAAAGGTTTTGCAGCTGCCGCTGCTCGCAGTGGGGCGACGCTCCTCCGCCCTAACGGAGGAACCGCCACTGAAGTTTGGGTTCCCCAAATGTTATTCTGAAAAAGTGTACAGTGCTTAACCCAGCAACTTTGCTTCCAAAAGAAAATGTTGAAATTGACAAATTAAAAGATGTTGAACATGACTGTCTGGAAGTAACTGAATTTTGCACAAAACCTAGACCTGACATTTGAGATACTCTTTTGGAATAAAACAACCAAATCATTTCTGTTGATGGTTCCTGTTTAAGAGATAATATGGGAACACTAAAAGCAGGATATGTACACAATGTCTGGTATACTCAAAGCTTCCTGGCTTCGGGGAGTATATTCAGCACAAGTAGCTGAATTGGTGGCTCTTATTAAAGCATGCCATGTTTCTGCACAGCTTAAAGTTACCATTTATACAGACAGCCAGTATGGATTTGGAATATTGCACAATTTTGGCCAGCTAAAGTCACAGAGATGATTCATGACCTCTTCTGGCTCACCAGTTAGAAATGGTGAAAGAATCCAGGATTTGTTACAAGCTTTACAAATGCCTGAAAAGATTGCTGTGGTGAAACTTTTCCTTTTTCAAAAATTCAATCATTACAACCTGAGATGACACATCTGTAGCTGGATCTCCTGGGGGCTCTTGTGTCGCCCAATATACACTTCTTTTACATTAAACCCATAAGTCTGCTGAAACCACTATTTCTAATAGGGTATTCAAATCATCCCACAGGCGTTTTGCAAACTTCACAAACGTGTCTGGCTGTTGGTACCCTTCCATTCCACTGGCTTCTCTCTCAATCTGGGGTAGTCATTTGTAAATGACAACATGTCACTTCTGCGCCAAGGGACATGTACAAAATTACCACCTTTAATTTCTCTCATCAGTAATATTTTTACTGGATTGTCAGTCTGCTGGACACTAGCAATTAAAATTCGCAGACTCCCTTTTCCTCTTGTCTCATTTCTTTACCCATCTGCCTTCCCATTTATATAGTGCTCCCCATGTCTGGATGCTTTCAATCAATTCCCTATTGTGAATTTTCATTCCCGGTATACTCATGTTCTAAATACCTAAATAGTCAAATTCTAACTTGTGACTTCTCAAATGCTTCGTTTTCTCAATTTCTTTGTCGTCCTTCTCTGCCAGGTCTGCTAATCTCTGGTGTACCAATACTGCTTTGTTACTAATTAGTTTGCACAAAAAGCGGAATTCATCTCCTCTGTATAAGTCAATTCTGTTTAATGCAATTGTTCCCTCAATTAATTCCTCTACTTCTAATTTAAGTCTAGTCAAATTCAATGGACTTCCTCCATTTGAATCTTCTGGTGTGCTATTCAGCCTTTCCAGACATTTAGTTAATTGTTGGGCTGCTAAACCTTGTAACAAAATATTATTATTGCTTACATTGGGCACTTGTTATAACGTTAGACACAGAGGGGGTCATTCTGACCCCGGCGGTCATGGACCGCCGGGGCCAGGGTTGGCGGGAGCACCGCCAACAGGCTGGCGGTGCCCCGCAGGGCATTCTGACCGCGGCGGTTTGGCCGCGGTCAGATGCGGAAAACCGGCGGTCTCCGGCCGGTTTTCCGCCGCCCAAATTAATCCTCCATGGCGGCGCAGCTCGCTGCGCCGCCATGGAGGATTCTGACACCCCATACCGCCATCCTGTTCCTGGCGGTTCGCCCGCCAGGAACAGGATGGCGGTATGGGGTGTCGTGGGGCCCCTGGGATGGGCACTGCACTGCATTGGGCACTGCAGGGGCCCCCGTAAGAGGGCCCCACTTTGTATTTCAGTGTCTGCTCTGCAGACACTGAAATACGCGACGGGTGCCACTGCACCCGTCGCACCTTCCCACTCCGCCGGCTCAATTCTGAGCCGGCGTCCTCGTGGGAAGGGTGTTTTGCACTGGGCTGGCGGGCGGCCTTTTGGCGGTCGCCCGCCAGCCCAGTGCAAAACCCAAAATACCCTCAGCGGTCTTTCGACCGCGGAGCGGTATTTTGGAGGGGGGAACTCTGGCGGGCGGCCCCCAGAGTCTCTGAAGTAATCAAAAATGGGTTAGAGTCTATGGGGGTCATTCTGACCCTGGCGGTAATTACCGCCATGGCGGAGGTTGGCGGTAGTAGCGCCAACAGGCTGGCGGTGCTCCGCCGGGCATTCTGACCGCGGCGGTACAGCCGCGGCCAGAAGCGGAAAGCCGGCGGTGTACCGCCGACTTTCCGCCGCCCATGGGAATCCGCCATGGCGGCGCAGCTTGCTGCGCCGCCATGGGGATTCTGACAGCCCATACCACCATCCTGTTCCTGGCGGTTCACCCGCCAGGAACAGGATGGCGGTATGGGGTGTCGTGGGGCCCCTGGGGGCCCCTGCAGTGCCCATGCCAATGGCATGGGCACTGCAGGGGCCCCCGTAAGAGGGCCCCACAAAGAATTTCAGTGTCTGCTCTGCAGACACTGAAATTCGCGACGGGTGCAACTGCACCCGTCGCACCTTCCCACTCCGCCGGCTCCATTCTGAGCCAGCTTCCTCGTGGGAAGGGTGTTTCCCGCTGGGCTGGCGGGCGGACTTTCGGCGGTCGCCCGCCAGCCCAGTGGGAAAGCCAGAATGACCGCCGCGGTCTTTCGGCGGGAACCGCTTGGCGGGCGGCGACCGCCGTCCGCCGCGGTCAGAATCACCCCCTATGTCTGATCTCCCCGTATTATTTGGTGAAGTACTGGAATAATTCAACTGAATTAATGGACCTGTCATGTCAAATGTCGGTTTCATCTGGGTCATGATTCCTGTGTTTACATTGAATCTCTCAATTTCTACACTTGAATTCAAACTTTTCTGTCATTGCTCTTATTATTTCTCAGAGCAAACAATGGTATGACTGGACCCATAGTAATGGGTACTGTCACTGAGTCTGGACTTGGTTGGACATTTTAATCTCTAGAGTACACTACTCCTGTATTCTGACTTCTTAATGCAGACGTATTTGTCTGTGACACTGTTATGGGGGTGTACCTTGAGATTGTCTGGGCTTGCATCAGTGATATTAAATTAGGTGTAGACTCTATTTGGATCAGTGTTGGCTTCTAATAAACCTGTCTCATCTGTGAAACTTGTCCTGTTAGTATTAATATGCTTGGTGTAGAATTTACAGTAGGGACATCTGGATAAATCCTAGGTATATCAACCTGCGGCATAGGTGTCCAAATTGAGGAGGTGGTCGGGACAATATGGCTAACCTGCACTTGTCTCTGTATAGTTTCAATGGGTATCGGAGCTGCAGGACCTGCACTAGTATTTGGACCTGTCTCATGTGCTGCATGAGGTGGGGGATGATTTCTCAGTAAATGCAAATTAATTCCTCATCATCTGAGTCTTAATCATAGGTCAAAGACTTTCTAGACTCTGTTGATTTCTGCTGCTTTTCCTCAGAAGGATATGAACCCTTCTTCTTGATATTCTGTTTGGCATTGCTCTCGTTCTCATGTGTAATTGCAGGAAACATCTCAATTCCCTGTAAAGTTTCAGCTCTCCAAAATTTCTGCTCACTATCCCATCTTGCCTCTGCTAACGTTTTCACAGCTTTTCTCATTCTTCTCTCAAATTTCTGTTGCTGTCTGGCCACTAACTCCCAAATAGCTCATGCTTCAAATTCTGCAGGTCTCGGAGGGGGTTTTGAATCTTACACTACTCTCCTCAAGTGCTCTAAGAGTCTCAAATAAAAGGTTCCATGGACAGCAAAAGATAAGCTCCCTTCCTTTTCTGTATCTTTGTACCATTGTTTTAACCAAAGACGCAGGACCTTGTTCTTCAAATACGATATATGCACGTGTACCTTCTGGCAGTGTAATTACTCCTACTCTAACTAAAAATGAACACATCTCCCCTTAGGGCACTCTTTAATGCTTTGAAAATTTTCATTTTTGTAATTACGCTATGCTCCGATCAAATCAGGAAGTAAATTTCAATCCCAAAATCCTTTTTGCTTGCCTTCTCAACCAATTACGCTTCATCGTTGTCCACCAATCTGTTCGCGGCTTTTCTCACCAACCAGCCTATCCCAGCGTGGCTCTAGTGACTTCACAATCTCACGTACAGTGGCTGACAAAGCCCTCTGGCTTGTCTTCCTCAAATCAGATCCATGCCAAACTAAATGCAAATAACACGAGCACTAAGTAAAAATCAGTACACAAACTTGTCTGTTTGCTACAGGTAGGTGACACAATCGCTTCAGAAACCTCACTGAATTTTCAACTGCAGGTTTTAGCTCTTACAGATTCTCCTTCGATCTCACTTTCCCTGACTCGCAAGCAAAATTTAACCAGTATATTTTACACTCATCGGATCCTCCTGGTGCACTTAGGAATCACCAAATCTCCGTCAAAACTAATACTCGCTTTTACACACACGCTTTGTTAACCGTGCCAGATTGACCTATTAAACAGACAAATTACAACATAAACCAATACTAATATTCAACACTCCGGAGTCTTAGACCTCGCAGGGTCCGTATACCAACAACAACGTGGCCAATTTTTTTAGCACAAAGCACCACACACATGTGAAGTTCGACTTCCCTACACACACTCTTTGGAGTATGCAAACTCCCTATTACTCACAAACATTACAATTCACCTGTGATTTGCTTAAGCAGTGCAAGCGCAAAACCTATTCCACTTACAATCATACTAGGAACGCTGAGACATCTTCAAACAAGCATTGGCAAAATCCAAGGATTCGGGAAAGTCATGGTAGGCTCTTAGGGAGACATAACCCTTTACTTTAATATCTACAACTGGGAAACCACAGCAGCCTCTTAGGGAGACATAACCATCCCTTTCTTATCTATAACAGGGAAATCATGGTGGCCTCTTAAGGAGATATAACCATCCGTTTCTTATCTTTAACTGGGAAATCATGGTGGTCTCTTAAGGAGACGTAGCCATCAGTTTCTTAACTATAACTGGGAAATCATGCTGGCCTCTTAAGGAGATGTAACCGTTTGTTTCTGCTACCAATTTCTGTGAGCATGTGTGACCTTATTTGACCTTTGGTCATTTATGTAAAGTTAGAAAGTTTATTTCCCTAGATTAGCAAAGCTAATATCACGTAAATTAATCTCAAGACCAAATGATATGCATATACAAACAGCAAAGGCTGACCAAAGTGGCGGAAATTTTTTAATTTAACCAAAACATTTATCACTAAGCATTAAGGAGTTACCGTATAAAATTAACGACAACAATAACTGAACAATAGAGATGGCATAAATCTAGATTCGAAAAATGAAGAAAATCAATTTCTTGGTTAATACCCATTGTTAACGCGTGACACACTAACTAGCCTTCCAATTAGAATGCATGTTTGGGCTTCATGCAAAAGTAATTTTAGTCAAAAGTTAATTTGGAAAACATCTAAGTAGGGCTCTAACAAAATAGTGGTTGGTACCTAAAAGAAAGAACAAACACCTATAACAAAGACAATAGCATTGTATTATACCTCTCCTGACTGGATCAGCAAGCTGTGATTTCTTCATCAGTTGGACATTTATCGGGACAGCGTTGGCACGGGACAGTGAAAGGGATTGGCTCAGCCAGGGTTAAGCTTTAAGTTAACTGAACCAACTTAGAAAGGGCATTAAGCTAAGGAAATAACATCAATAGCATTAAAGGCAATTACATGACGAGGCTAAAGCTAGGAAGAAAAGACATCAGGAAATGCTCTGCTCCTCGATTAGGACTGGAAAAAGAGTCTAACTCTCCTGCAGAGTGTAGTCAGGGCAAACAAAAAATTCATAAATTATTTTCTCACCTCGCCATTGGTCAGAATATCAGGTGTTCACAGTAGAACCAACACACATTAATTCCCAAATCTGTGATATAACTAGACAATCTTTCACACATCGATGATTCGCTCCTCTTCTCCCATTCCCATCACCAGTTTTGTTGAGTAACTTTATAGTTGCAATCATAACTCCAGTCAGCGAAGTCATTGTCAAGTCCCTGGAACATTTGCTTCTCACGCACCAAAGATAAAAATGTAGCCGTAGGTAGTACACTAACATTGTAGCAGACAGTTCTCACAAGAATGTTTGAGACATTGACTCGTTTAACATTGCAATGTTACAAATCTATTTGGTCAACACTGTGTGAACAATGAATAAGTGTTAATTCTCTGATTTTGCAAAACATTTACAAACATTTATTTATGCCTCCAAGCTTAACATTAGGTCTTGTCAACTAGGCCCACAATTTAATAATTACTCTATGCCTGGTATATTTAAGCAACTACATTTCATTAATACGTTAGTATGATCCACTAATAAATTTTATTCTACTTGTGCACATTTTTAAAACTAATAATGTCAATTTTTTATTAATGTCGTACATGTTATGATGGCCACTTTGGTGGGCACATTTTCCAAGACACTCAATTTCTCTATGTTAGCATAATTCATAGCTATTAATCAACGCAAATTTATTATTAATTAATTCAACTTTCACAGTTGTGTTGAGAGGTAACCTCTCCAGTCACTGCTGTAGATTAGTGCCAAAATGGGCAGGCCTGGGAACACTGTGCTTCTTTAAGGAAGGACTTTTGTCCCTGTGGTGTTCTGTGCCCCTCCTGAAATGTGTGTTTCCCTTGTTTCTTCCTGGCTTGAGAGTTTGGTGATATCAGTGGGCTCTTTGGAATGTTTGTCTCTTCCTGTCAGGAGGGCTTGGGGTCTTTGGAATGCATCTTATGACCTGGTGTGTCCAGGTCTCATGTGTCCCTGATGGCCTTGGCTGAGGGTAGTTGTGACATCACCCTAGAAAGATGCCTGAGAGTGCCATAATGGAGTGACAGCCTGGGATAAATGCATACTGCGTAGGACCAATGAAAAGAGGAATCTCTTTGAAAGGATTTTTAACCTTGGAAATTCTATGTTGCACAGATTTTTCCTGTGACATGCTGCCATGAATAGTTGCTATTAAATTGTTTGTGAATACCAAAAAAGGGTAAACTTACACAGAAGTGTAAGTTTACCTTTATATATGTTTATATATAAATCTTTTATACACATACATCCTGGCTCTTTCCAATTCTCAACGTCTGTCGCTGCCTGCCACCTAGTGGAGGGACCAGGATATGCATTTGTAGATGTTTATTTACATACCTTTTCCAAAGCAGTACCATACCCAAGCAAACACACACCCTCACCAGTTCCACTTATCTGCCTTTCAGTGCAGATCAGAACCAGATGCTTCTATCTCAAATTCTTTATGCATGCTCTATCCCTGAGGGGAACTTACATTTTACTGTTTTTCCCTCCATCTCCTTCTATCAGATCTAGGCCCAAATTTAAGAAGGGCTAGCACCACATTCACATCATTTCATTTATGCTAATGTGGCGTTACGCTTACAAAATCACTGCGCCATATTTACAAAGTGGCGCAATGCATGCATGTCAACATTTTTCACGCTAGTGGAGCAAAGCACCAAACTAGTGTCAAAAATGTTTATGCTAGTTCCCTAACTTCCGCCATGGTGCACCGAATGTTAATTATGGCGCACACATGGTGGAGATGGGGGGTAGCTAAGGGGCGCAAGAAAAGTGGCACTGCATTGGATGCAGCTCCACTTTTCTTAAATCTGCCCCTTTCAAGAGCCGTGCTCTGGCTTTATGTCACTGCCAGGAAGTGGGAACAGTCCAGCCAAACAAGCATTCCATTCATCATCTGTTTCTTTTGTCACCCTAGTGGGAAGGATATGCCCAGACGTAGGTCCCGTGTTCACTGCACCACTGGATTCAAACTAGCCTGACTGATGAGGGGGTGATACTTTGAAACTGATCCCAGGATGCTTGTTTCCGGTCCATGGAGGACCTGGCCTGGCAGTTACGGCTGGACTGTTCCCATGGGGAACAGGGTCAATACAGATTTGCATATCTCAAGATCCAAACTGGGGTGGTGTGGTGGGAAAAAAAAATGATGGATTAAACCCAGATCTCTGTGACTGGGGGTGAATGTTTGCAATGTTCAGCATTCTGTTCATCTGTTTTTTTTGTTTTTGTCACTCTAAATGGGAAGGGTATGCCCAGACGTGGGTCCCATTCTCACTGCACCACGGGATTCAAGCTAGCCTGGCTGATGAGTGGGGAGACCCTGAAACCAGTCCCATTATGCTTGTTTCCAGTCCAGGGAGGACCTGGCCTGGGGGTTTAGGGTGGACTGTTCCCCTGGGGTACAGGGTCAAGAATGATTTGCATATGGCTGGGTCCAAACAGGGTGGGGTGGTGGGCAAAAAAACTATGGATTAAACCCAGATCTCCGTGACTGGCATTGAATGTTTGCATTGTTCAGCATTTGTCCTTCATCTATTCATTTTGCTTTGGTCACCCTAAGTGGGAAGGGTATGCCCAGATGTGGGTCCTGTGCACACTGCACCACTGGATTCAAGCTAGCTTGACTGATGAGGGGTGATACCCAGAAACCGATCCCAGGATGCTTGTTTCTAGTCCAGGTAGGATCTGGCCTGGCAGTTACAGCTGGACTGTTCCCATGGGGAACAGGGTCAAGGCAGATTTGTATGTGGCTGAATCCAAACTGGGGTGGTGTGGTTGGTAAAAATATGATGGATTAAACCCAGATCTCTGTGACTGGGGATGAATGTTTGCACTGTTCAGCATTCTGTCCATCATCTGTTCTTTTTGTGTTTGTCACCCTAAATGGGAAGGGTATGCTCAGACATGGGTCCCGTTCTCACTGCACCACTTGATCAAGCTAGCCTGGCAGATGAGGGGTGAGATCCCAAAACTGGTCCTAGGATTGCTGTCGCTGGTCCAGGGAGGGCCTGGTCTGGTGATTTAGGCTGGACTGTTCCCATGGGGAACATAGTCAAGACTGATTTGCATATGGCTGGGTCCAAACTTGGGTGGTGTGGTGGGCAAAAACAAAATGGATCAAACCAAGATCTCCATGACTGGGGTTGAATGTTTGCATTGTTCAGCATTCCATTCATCGTCTCTTCTTTTTTCTTTTGTTTCCCTAGGTGGGAAGGGTATGCCCAGACATGGGTCTCATGTTCACTGCACCACTGGATTCAAACTAGACTGTCTTATGAGGGGTGATACCCCGAACCAATCCCAGGATCCTCGTTTCCGGTCCAGGGAACACCTGGCCTGGCTGTTACGGCTGGACTGTTCCCATGGGGAACAGGGTCAAGACAGATTTGCACATGGCAGGGTCCAAACTGGGGTGATGTGGTGGGTAAAGAAATTATGGATTAAACCCAGATCTCTGTGACTGGCGGTGAATTTTGCACTGTTCAGCATTCTGTCCATCATCTGTTCTTTTTGTGTTTGTCACCCTAAATGGGAAGGGTATGCTCAGACATGGGTCCTGTTCTCACTGCACCACTTGATCCAGCTAGCTTGGCTTATGAGGGGTGAGATCCCGAAACTGGTCCTAGGATTGCTGTTCCAGGGAGGGCCTGGTCTGGTGATTCAGGCTGGACTGTTCCTATGGGGAACAGAGTCAAGACTGATTTGCATATGGCTGGGTCCAAACTGGTGTGGTGTGGTGGGCAAAAACAAAATGGATCAAACCAAGATCTCTGTGACTGGTGTTGAATGTTTGCATTGTTCAGCATTCCCTCCATTGTCTCTTCTTTTTGCTTTTGTCACCCTAGGTGGGAAGGTTATGCCCAGACATGGGTCCCATGTTCACTGCACCACTGGATTCAAACTAGACACTCTGATAAGGGGTGATACCCTCAAACCAATCCCAGGATCCTCATTTCCGGTCCAGGGAACACCTGGCATAGCTGTTATGGCTGGACTGTTCCCATGGGAAACAGGGTCAAGACAGATTTGCATATGGCAGGGTCCAAACTAGGGTGATGTGCTGGGTAAAAACAATTATGGATTAACCCAGATCTCTGTGACTGGGGTGAATGTTTGCACTGTTCAGCATTCTGTCCATCATCTGTTCTTTAGGGTCGAGTGCAAAGCGCTCTGTCCCTGGTGTAATCTCTCTATGGGCTTTTAACCACGCCCATCAGTTTGGTTTGTTTGTGGGCTTGCCTTTTACAATTTGCTTCATTCCATTAGTGAATGGTATGCGTACATCATGCCTTTTCCAGTGATTAGCACTGCTCGAGCACACCAGCCAACTACTGAAGACATACGAGGGTCCATGTTTTTCTGTATGGTTTCTAGACTACTTTTTCTCTTTATTTCGCAGGCAGCGCGACCTCGCTGGGCAGTAGTTGAGCACTTTGCATGACATCGACCTTGTTACATGGCTAATTGCATTTTTGCTGGTTACATGGCTGACTGCATGTTTGCCGATACGTTTCACTGCGAGCAAACGTCTGTTTCCTTTTGTGTGTCTCTCTCACTCTTTATGGTGGCCGTGGGCTCGCTTATGTAAAACTGTTTTACTTTCCACTTTATGTGGCAAGACAAGTCCAGTTAGGAGTTAAAAATTTAAATAGCTCTGACTCGAGCAAACGCGAGACCCGTTGCCTTGCAAATGCTTGTTTTGTTTTTGTCACCCTAAGTGGGAAGGGTATGCCCAGATGTGGGTCCCTTTCTCACTGCACCACTGGATTCAAGCTAATCTGGCTTGAGACCCCCAATCCGGACCTAGAAAGTTTATTTCATGTCCAGGGAGGACCTAGCCTGGTGGTTCGGGCTGGACTGTTCCAATGGGGAACAGGGTCAAGAATGATTTGCATATGGCTGGGTCCAAAGTGGGGTAATGTGGTGGGCAAAAAGACAATGGATTAAACCCAGATCTCTGTGACTGGGGGTGAATGTTTGCATGGTTCAGCATTCTTTGTATAATCTGTTCTTTTTGCTTTTGTCGCCCTAAGTGGGAAGGGTATGCCCAGATGTAAGCCCTGAGCTCACTGCACCACTGGATTCAAGCTAGTGTGGCTGATGAGGGGTGATACCCTGAAACCTGTCCCAGGATGCTTGTTTCCAGTCAAGGGGGGACCTGGCCTGCCGGTTCGGGCTGGACTGTTCCCATAGAGAACAGAGTCAAGACTGAGTTGCACAAGGCTGGGTCCAAACTGGGGTGGTGTGGTTGGCAAAAAACAATGGAGTAAACAGATCTCTGTGACTAGGGGAGAATGTTTGCATTGTTCAGCATTCCGTCCATCATCTGTTCTTTTTGCTTTTATTAAGATCCTGGTCACAAAGGCAGCCTTACTGTATCAGTAGAAGGGTCTCAGATGCCCAAATACTAACCAACAGCCTCATTCGAATAGGGTAAATGTTGACACTTACTTTAGGGCTTGCATTCCCAGAGAGCTACCCAAAATCATTCTTCTTATCTCCAGAAGCAATCAGAAGCAATCATATTATTGGTATTGCTGTCTGACAGTGGACAAAGGGCTTGGGTGTCGAAAGGTGTTTTTCTTCCTTGAGCAGAATGTGACCAGCCCCTCCCTGAGCATCAAAGGATGCCTACCATGACACTGGCAGATGTAGCTCACACATATGCCTGCCTCCCTTTTTGTCTTCCTAGTTAGCTTGGCTCTGAAAGCTAGTGGGGGGCTGTCCCAGAAATGGTTTGTAGTGTCCACAACAGAGTGTTTGACCATCTTCTTAGCCCCATTATCAAAGCCACACCTGTGGGTAGGAACTGGGACTTCGGTACAGGGGAAGAAGGGTTCTGCCATTTTGGATTTAAGTAGAGAAGGGCACTGTAGGATAGGTTATAGCAAACCACACAGGAAGTACTGCAAGAATTGGTAGGGTCACCCCTGGGAACTTTTACCCCATTGGTTATGGCATGGCCAGGAGTTCCCCCCCTCCCCACAGGCTGGTACTGAACGTAAAAGTGGCATCCTCAGTACCCCCCCCTTGAACCTGTGAAGAATCAGAAGAAGACTGGACCTGCTTACCTTGAACTTACGATCCAAAAAGTTACTCAAGGTTCCAGCTTGAGCTAAGGGGCACAACAAGCTTCCTATGACAGTTCTTGCAACTGCCCAACTAACCACTTCTAATTGGACCTTCCCTAGTACCCTGCTGGAGTAACTCTTGACCCACAAGTGCTGTGCCCAAGGTCCTGGACCCTTGGCTGGTGTCAAAGTGTACTCCTCCTAAGGATTCCAGAAACCTGGTACTTTTGCCAACTTTTTGCTCTGATAAGGACCAACCTCCCAAGCTGAACCAACTAAGGTACATCCCCACTGGGCCAAAGTGTCAGGTTGCTCCAGGTGAGTTCTTCTCTATCGCAGCAAATCCGATCCAGTGGTACTTTACAGAACAGGGGCCTCCTACAGTAGCTATCCGATGACTTGGAGCCCTCTTCGGCCACAATCTGCTGCCTTGCCCTGCAGTGGATTTTTCCATCCCAGACACCTGGGTTCTGATTTAGAGTTTGGAAGAGGGGTGACTTCGTCACAAATGTGATAGTTCAATCTCCATAGGCTATACTTGGATCGTAATATGGTGGGCGTGATATCTGTCATGTTTGTGACGGAGTAACCCCCTCCGCCAAGCTCTAAATGAGGCCCTAAGTCTGAAAGAAAACCTCACCAGGACGAACCTAGTTCCTGTATCCAATCTGCACTACATCATAGTCGGCCTTATCTTTTGACTTTGTCCCCATTAACTACAACCAGATGACTGTAGTTGGTGCGTATCACTTTTCTGTGGTATAAATATTGCCAAAATTCACAGTTACCTGCCATTTATCCTATGTGCATAAATGTAGAGAAACACAAATATCATTGTGGCACCATATCACTACATGAAATAGTCTTATGAATCCTATTTTTTTATCATAACCTTTGAAATGTTTGACTAAAGCACTCCAAATTTCAAAACGTTTCCTGAAATACACATCCACGTGCATATATAAACTTTGCTGAACATTGATCTATGATTTCATATATTAAAACATGTTGGGTGAAAGACTGTCTTAGGCACTGTTTTAACATAAGTGTCTTCAAAGAATACCTCTTTCTCAAACTTGGTATGCAGATTCAATCTACTTGGACCTAATGGACATTAAAAAAGTTGAAGATTGCATAAACCTTTTGAGTAAAAAGCTTTAAACATATTAAAGCTAAACAGTAATCCGTACATTTGCAGAAATACCAAAGTTACATTCAGGGTTCTTGCCAAAAATATGATGTGTGCACTACTCAAACAAGCCATTAACAATGCCAATCCTGCACATTTGGCGCCATCCAATTATAATGAAATGAAAATTACAGTAGAAATCAGGAACAAAATGCTCTCTAATAAGTATCTAGAACACCTGGAACTGAACAAACATGAATGTGCATTTTATTTAATGAATGTGCATTCAGACAATAATTCCAGATCCATTTTGTCCGATGTACAACACAGTACATTCATCTATGTAATGTGTGCTGTATAACCCTGCTTAGTCTGTTATTGTCATTCACCTAATATAAATATTTAAATGACAGCGCAAGAGACATATACAAATATATCTCAGACGTATTGAAATATATAATAATTCAAGGCACATTTGAGATAAACACATTATAGTTGTATACACAACTATTAGAGCATCCTAAATAGTCATCCAAAACACCATCATCCAAATATGAATGTGTCTTTTATTCTGAATGGATTAAGATATCTGTATTGACCTACTGTAAATGATTAGATTATTATTTGGGATGGGTGACTACTCCAAGAAATATTCCCAAGCCATGTCAGGGTGAACCCTTAAAGTCACCAAAATAACCTGAGCTCAACCCCCCTGTTAGCTAAGGCACTGAGTCAACAGTCTTAAATTAGGGAAATGTGTACGGCATTTATACACTACCAAACAGTAATAAACTCAAAATGTAAAACAATAGAAATTCTAAACAGAATTAGAAAAATTATTAAACTTTAATTAACAAAATTACACCAAACTGACAAAATTCTAATAAAGGGAACCAAAGCTATAAATCTTTACATTTTTAAGTAGAAATAGTGCCAAAAAGCACTTCGCCCCAATGATAGCAACTCTTCACTGTAGACAGAGTCCTTGGTGCAGTTTGAGGCTGACTGCAATCGAGGGTGGGTCGGCTACACCTGCCAGGTTTGCCCTGGTAAAATGATTTTACCTCCTGACAGTATTGCAATTCCCAAACCACCTTAAGAGTTCACTTCTAAAACCCCACAGTACCTCAGGGGGACCAACAGGATGACTTACAGGGAGACTCACAGGGTGTCAGCAAGAGGCCAGCAGCAGGTTCCAGTCTGGGTCTATTTGCCACTAGTCAACTGGCTAGTAACAGGAAAAGCCCTCTTGCAGCTTGTTGTTTCCCTGCAGCCTTTTAGGAGGTCAGCCAACTTACTACTGAAGTCCATCTCTTTCTCTTGGGTACTAGAGGAAGCAGGTGTCGTCCTTCACGGCTCATCTCAGGTCACAAACAGCAAGTTCAGTCCTTGTCTGATATTCTGCAAGAAAGTGTTCTGAAGTGGGTGCCTGGAGGTACCACATTTATGCCTGGCACTAGATAATGGATGGGAATGACTCTTGGACATGCCCTAACCAATGTGGTAAAGGTTTCCAGGGTCAACACTACCCACTGTAAGCATTTGCAAGATGTGAAGTTCTTCAGCCACATTAAACTTGGGTATGGGTGTGTAGGGAGTGTGCCCTGGTATGCCTAGTTTCATCCCACGTCTAACACTAAAATCTAGTTTGAGGCAGCCACTGTACTCACAACAAACCGAGAAACAGACTTTTGGTAGGTAAAAAGCAGAGTCCTTCAGCAATCAGACAATGTTTCCATAAGAACTGTCCTGACATCCTTTTCACTCCCCTTTTAAGTATGCACCGAATGTTATGTGTGAACTCATCAGACCTGTCAAACAAGATCTGTCACTGAAGCAGGATTTGACACTGTAGTGTCAAAAAGGATCTCCACACCCAGCATATTCTGTGGAATTTAGAGGAGTCATTTATGTCCATTCAGGTCAGTGTGTCGTTTGCTTCTGGGAGGAATTTCACACCTATTTGAGTCTAATTACTGGCTGGGAGAAGCTGAGGAGCCAATGCAAATTAGCCCCTTGGAACTTCAGGTAGGGAAAAGGTAACTTTACTTTTCCTTACTATTTATTAAAAAATACGACTTTGGAATTGAATTTGATTGTAATGACTATTATAAATAGGTGTTGAATTATTTTTTTAGCTGCCACTATTCCCAAGATACAGTTTTAATATTTTAATCTGTATTCTGGTTTTCTATATAGAACAGCTAGGCCTGCACGGTGAAAATAGCTTTCGGCTGCAAGTCACTGTAAGGACATGGTAACATTAAATTTCTACATAGTCTATTTTTAAATACCATGAACCCTGCAAGGCCTACATAGGGTTGATTTGTTAATATTAAAAAGAGAGATTTTGACCTGCCTGCCAAAAGGGTTTATTTTGACAGGTTGAATTGCTGTTTTACACTGCTACAGTCAGGCTTCTAAGGTAGGTTTCAAGCCATGTTTTTACTGTAGCATCGTACGTGCTGCAGTCCACTAGTAGCATTTAACTTCCAGGCCCTGGGCACACTTGGGGGCATATTCACACCCCATTTGCACTGAATTTGTGTCATTTTATTTGACGCAAATTTGGTGCAAAAATAACTCCATATTTATATTTTGACGTTAGACCCGTCTAACGTCAAAATATTGGAGTTTGTGCCATTTTTTAGATGCGTGAACTTACCTTGCGTCAATGAGGTGCAAGGAAGGCGTTCCCATCTAAAAAATGGTGCTAGACTCAAAGCCCCATATTTATCCCTGTCCTAAAATGATGCACAGGTGGGAGGAGGGGCTAAAAAATGGTGCAAAGCTTGCTTTGCACCATTATTTAACACTTGGTCAGACCAGGCGTTAGGGGACCTGTGGGCCCATTTCCATGATTGAACACCATGGGACGGGTCCACAGGTGCCCTCCTCCACCCCCAGGAACACCCCCACTCACACCAGAGGGACACCGGAGGATGGGGGACCCTATTACAGGTAAGTAGGGTAAGTATAAGTTATACGTTTTTTTTTTTATTTAAAGTGCCATTGGGCCTTAACTTGGCCCCCCCTGCATTACACAGGGTGCAATGGCAATGCCCAGGGAACACTGGTTCCCTGTCCTGACCATTGGGGTGGTGGGCATGACTCCTGTCTTTTTTAAGATAGGAGTCATGTGATATGGATGGTTTTGTATCAGAAAATGACGCTAGGCTGTTTAGAGGCATTTTGTTTGCTTCTAACCAGCCTATCGTCATGTGTTATCCACAGAAGGCACAATACTGCCACCTATAGTTAAGTGAAGCAATTCATAGAAAATTATTCTGTTAATCCAATGTCAGAACGCAAGTTTTGATTTGTTAAGTATAAGTTTAATTTAGCTTTCATACAGAGTAAACTTTCAAGACTGGCATAAAACCACTAATAACATTAAACGTAACACCGTTAAGACATGTTTTCAAACGTCCTATATATTTGTATTCACCTTTTCTTGGAAAGGTAGAAACTTTTTCAGAGCATGTGTTTGTTATATCACTGTTTCAGTGTTTTAATGCAAAGAGATTTGACAACTTCAACCCATTGGGGTGGTGGGCATGTCTCCTGTCTTTTGTAAGATAGGAGTCATGTGATATGGATGGTTTTGCATCAGAAAATGACGCTAGGCTGTTTAGAGGCATTTTGTTTGCCTCAAACCAGCCTAACGTAATTTTTTGCTGCAAACCCCCCTTCTCCCACACCGCCCACCCTTTGCGCCAGCTTGAGGCATTCCGCAGTTTTGCATCAAAAAGTATAAATATGGACCTTTGTACCGTATACTAGGGACTTATACGCAAGTTAAATATGGCAAGTAGGAGTAAGCCAATGTAACCATGTCTAAAGAAGGAGCACAGGCACTTTACGTCTGGTTAGCAGGAGTAAAGTGTGTAGAGTTTTAAAGCCAGCAACAAAAATGGGGCCCAGGAAAGGAGAAAATCCTGCGCGACTATGCAGAAAAGGGGGATTTTCTACAACTATGATGTGCTTGTATTTTTTTTAACATATTAACTGATGGATTTCTGAACCTTTGAAGTTTTTCTTCATGCTGTCTCAATACAGACAGCTCCAGCGTTCTATTGGAGGCAGCTTTGTATACAGTACTTTACACGCTGATCCTTGCGCAAGACTGGGTGGGTGTTGTGTCAGTCTCAGTTGCATTGCCCTTATTTGTTGCTTTTGCTCCCTTTCTATGTTTGACATGCCCATAGGAATGTTTTGGTTTTGCCATCTGTAAATTAGTCATTCGTCCTGCTTCCAACCGAGCATTGCATCTAAGAAACCAGAGCAGTAAACACTAGTTTACTGCATTTCAGTGCCACCTAGTGGTCACTAGAAAAACTGTAGCAGATATGTTGACGATGCAACATTGATCTTGACCATCATTGAAGAATACTATGAACAAGGATTGGAAATGCCAATTAGTCTCACTTGTATGTAAAATTAAGCGAGACCAATTCACATTGCCAATACTTTTCTTTTTTTTTTTCTTTTTTAGATTTTGGAAGCTATGTGACTTTAAATGTCCCTTTAACTTTCCTTTTTTGATCTGACGTTAGCCAAGACCTTTGATTTTTTTAAATGTATATGCATAATATATTTCCTTAAAACAGCTTCCAGACACCTCTCTTCATCCATTGGTCTATGTCATCATTCACCTTCTGCTTTCACTTACTACAGCATACTGAATCGGATAATGGGCCAGCCTTCTTCAGCCAGTGGATAGCTGCACTTTGAATGACTGCATTTTCCTCTTTCACACTGAGCACATCTCTATTTCTTAGCAAATGTATCTGTATCTGTTCTTGCAAATCTATATCTCCGTCCGTCATTGAAAGTCTCTCTATCAGTCTTTTGTTGCAGGTCCATCTATCTGCCTGCCTTTGCAAGCCTCTCTGTCTGTCCTTACTAAAATATCAGTATAACATGGTTATAGGAGTTTTCAGCCAGACTTCCTCCACTAGTCTGTTGATGTGTCAATCGCATTTTCTTCCACCCACCCCAGCATGCATCGAAGGGCCCACTTTAGCCATTGAATTCCTACACTGTGGGTTATGGCATGCTGCCCTTTCACAAGGAGCACATCTACACACAAAGTAGTTCCCTTCAGAGACAGTGGCTTCTATGGTAATTTGTGCTTTTTTTAGATAAAAAAAATATCTTTGCCATTAGCCAATGGTTTTAGAGGGTCCAGCAGCTTCCCTAACAGCAACAGTTTGCAAAAACTCTGAGAGAAAAAAAATGTCAAAAGGGTGGCTGTCGGCACTGGACCTATTCAATTTGCCATTGCTTGTTTTAGGATTGGCATCCTCTGTAACTTTAACAACCCCCTGCAAAATAATGGCATAACATAAATATATTACCTGTGTTTTATGTGAACCTATGCAGCAAATACTGCCTATTTTACTACTGTAAATGCTCCTATTAGTTAACTCATTTACAACAATCTCAGCAATCTTCGAAAGATGAAAATCTGAGGTACCAATGCTGAAATTCAAACCTGTAGCCTTGTGTTATCCACAGAAGGCACAATACCGCCACCTATAGCCAAATATATTCACATGTATTTCTTGTCTGTTAAGTGAAGCAATTAATAGAAAATTCTTCTGTTAATCCAATGTCAGAACGCAAGTTTTGATTTGTTAAGTATAAGTTTAATTTAGCTTTCATACAGAGTAGACTTTCAAGACTGGCATACAACCACTAATAACATTAAACGTAACACCGTTAAGATATGTTTTCAAACGTCCTATATATTTGTATTCACCTTTTCTTGGAAAGGTTGAAACTTTTTCAGAGCATGTGTTTGTTATATCACTGTTTCAGTGATTTAATGCAAAGAGATTTGACAACTTCAACCTTACTCCCATCCTGCCGGCTTTCCTAGGAATAAGAAAGCTGTAACTTTCATCTCTTTTAACACCTCTCTTGCTAGTTTCACATCTAATCTCAGACTCAACGCAGTTGCTGATTACTAGGCAAATTAAGTACTTTAGCATAGAAAATGTGATTTCTTTGGCTGAGGGCAGAGCTAAACATACACACTGACAACGTTAACAGGTCTGCTGTATAAGCAGCCGAGTTAATAGATTTGCCAATGGCATGAAAACTCATGCATCAAGAAGCGTGAATGCATGAGGCTGTCAATCTTACAATTTCTACTAACGAAATTCCATTCAAAGATGACTGCTGGTGCATATGCATGTGTTGTGACACATGGCGGGCCTTTTGACTCACTGTTCTAACATGGCGAAGAGCCTCGATAGAATGGTACATTAAAATGTGAAAACATTGAAAACTAACTCTGTGCATCAGTGGATGGGAAGGAGTCAAAAGATCGATTTAGGGTACATTAGGCAGAGGAAAAAGTGAAGGAGAAAAAAAAAACCTTGTAGTCCTTGCTAAGTAAAAAAGAAAAAAAAGAGTCCCCTCAAATATGCCGTAGGGATAGGTAGAATTGGTAGAATTTGATTCTGCAGAATTCCACTGAATTACATAAACATTTTTTAGAATACCACGACGGGTGGAGTGGTCATTTGGCCCTAATTTCTTAGCACAAACTGTACCCTTGCATCCAAAAATGGATGCAAGGATGCAGTTTGTTCTAAGAAATAGAGTTGCCAAATACCAAATGCACTGTAGTGCCTACCCCTCGGCGCCCTTACATACTCTGCAGTAAGCACTTGAAGAGTATGTAAAGATGCCGAGGGGTATGCACTGTAGTGCATATACACTTCAAGTGCACAGTGGTTACTAACAGGGCCAGAAGAGGGAGCTGTCCTTCTGTGTTTAACAATCACTACATATTAAAATGCCCCCACTTCCAGCCTCTTTAAAACCAAACACTGCAGATTAATTCCGCCACCAGAGTGGCAAAATGTATTAGTAATTCCACGTCACAAGAGTAATGCAGAATCATAACATTCTTCCAATTCCATCCAGGCATAGTATATAGTGGGAAGATGAAATACATCCAATCAGGACACCATCAGACTGAAATGTTCTTGGGTGAGATAAACAGAAGAATGGGGATGAAAGCCATCATATTAAGAGCAGACAACTGAGGCAGACAATAAATCCAGCGAATCAAGAGCAGAGGGCTTACCCAAAGTCTGTCCTAAGGATATGTTATGTACTAAAGCTGTCCATACCTGAAACTTAAAAATACAAGTAAAGGTTTGTCGATCTAGACTGGCCATTCTGAGGCTCAAGCACTTCTCCTGTTGGTTGCAGGTTCCGGGTTGCTTTCAAGGCAACATGACCAGGTATAATTCAACCATGCCTCTATGACCCATTCTAATTGCACCATTCTGCAGTGTGTGGCTGGCTTGATTTTTGATTTCTATGGCAGATTTTGTTTTTTGTCTGGCCCTGTGCTAAACTGTAAAGTTGGTTGGATGGGCCAATGGACTGACTCCCTGGTCTGCCTGCCTACCAACTGGAATCCACCTTGTCTGTTCCGCTTAAGGCTGCAACACACTATTTATGAACATTAGACCGTACAAAGCCTTGTTTTCTATTGCACGTATTGCCTAAATGCTCACCGACTAGAAATAAATAATTAAATAAATAAATACGCATATGAGAGTGGGCACCTGGATTACATCAATAAGCCTTGCTTTGCTGAAAAAAAATGCCAGGGGTATCAATTATGTCATAGTCTCCCACCTCCCACCTCAGTGCCAGGGTGCAGCCTCACACTTGAATCAACAGGACAAACTGTAAAAGTAGACTCTAATTTCAATAGATGACATTTTGGTAATTTGGACAGGTACACATTCAGATTTAAATGGCTTGATCGGTCATCTCAACAAGAATTGTTACAATCTCCAATTTAGACACAATGTGGGTATCCAACAGATTGAATTTCTGGATGTGATCTTATATTCAGTAAATTATAGAATTGTATCTAGGATTTACAGAAAACCCACTGCATGTAACTGTATTGTACATGCCCATTGTGCGCATCCTAGTTCCCAAATAAATGCCATACCATTTGGAGAAATGGTCAGAACAAGACGGAATTGAAGTGATGGCAAGATCTTCCATCGGGAATTGGAGTTATTTCGGAATAGTCAATTTGAGAATAAAGGGTACCAAGAGAGAGTGATCCTTCAAGCAAGAACTCCTATCACCCACACTAAACGAGAACCTCTAATAGTGTGACAGAAACACAAGAGAAGGGATAATATACAACCTTCCATGATTACTAGATACAGTCTTGTCAGTCCTGTGGTATTTCGTATTCTGAGACGGCACTGGCAAGTACTTTTATTGGACACCACTCTTGGTAAAATACTTAGGAAGGGACCTTCCATTACTCACAGTAGAGGTCATACTTTAAGGTAGAAATTGTGTCTCAGTTACATTAGGCGAAATACACAAGAAAACCATAGGATGTGGTTGCCAAGGAAACCGGATGGCTTTTTCAAATGTTGTGGGTACATAACCTGTCAATTTGCATTAGACAAAGCTTTGCCTTTTTCATATAATACAAAGAAGGTCTATCATGTTAGACAATTTATTAATTGAAACACTAGATATTCTGTTTACTGTATTATCTGCTATTGTGGTAAGATTTACATTGGCAGCGGGGGCGTGGCTAGCCTGCCGGCAAGATGGCCATCACTCTGTGAGGCTCTGCCGGGCTTAGGGCTTAATCCTGCATTTCTCCTGTCGGAGTGGCTGATACAGCGCTCCCCTGGCTGGACGTGTCGTCGCGGGTGGCGGTACTCCCGCACATTCCTGGTTTCAAGCTGGTGGGGGCCCATGCGGCTGCCGGCGACGGAGGGGCGGGCTTGGGCCTGCCCTTGGCCCGTGGCACCGGAGGCGCGTCTCTGCTTTGCTGTCGGCTGAGTGCCGGCGGGACTGGGGTGGAGGAGCAGCTGCTGGGCGATTGCTGGAGCAGCCCAGGGGCGAGGTGACGCTTGAGGGGCTGGCTCGGCGGTTGCATCGAACCGCGGCCCCGCGCCTCTGCGGGGTGCGGCGCTGCCCTGCTTTTGGTGCCGGTGGGCACGGTGGCTCCTGATGAGGCCAGACTCCTGGACGGCCCGCTGGGCTGCCCGGCATTGGAGACTTAGGCTGGGACGGTGCCCCCGGACTTGGTGCTTGAGTGGAGCCCTTTTGCCGTAGGGGGGGACTGTGCTTGGATTGGGCTCGCTTTGGCCTCTCCGGGGGGGTGCCTGAATGAGGACCCTCTGGGCAGCCCCATATCCAGTCAGGTCGGACCCGGGGGTCTTTTTGAATTTTTTGGAGCTGGCGACGACGTTCCGGCGCCTGAGGAGGCCTGACCTGGGACTTGCATTGTGCCCGCTGTTTGTTTGGAGGTGGGCTGCCAACCTTGAAGGTGGGCTGGGACTGGTGACTACGGATGAGAGGCCCGCTGCCTGAGGGATATTGCGCCATTATTGAAGTCTTCTATCTGTGGTGCTGTCTCTGGGGCAAACTTGGTGTGCTGATTTCCCATTTTCAGGATTCTGCGGTGAGTTACCCTTTGTGGGCTTTCAGTGGCTGTTAGTATGAGAAAGGCGGAGTAGAGGCACGCGAAGATCTCTTTTGACGGAGGCAGGAGGAAGGGTGGCACTTCCGCCTCACAACCCGGGGAGCCGCCGATGGAGGAAGGACCCTCAGACACATCGGTTAAAGCCATGTTTTTGGATCTTAAGAGCAGTGTAGCTGGCATAGACGCTAAACTAGATCACTTGACTGAGGAGATGGACCGCATCAAGGCCAGGGTGGATGATCATGATGTTCGTTTTGACCAGTTAGAGACGCGCACCTCCAAATTGGAGGATCAACGGCATGGAGAGCGAGAACAATTGTTGCGGATGGAACGGGTGCTGGAGATAATACGCAATAAAAATGAAGATTTGGAAGCACGCTCTCGCCGCAACAACATTAGAATGATTGGTCTTCCGGAGTGCACGGATATGGGCAGGATGGAGGACTTTGTGGAAAAAATACTTGCAGACCTATTTCCTGGAGATCTTTCCCAGATGCTTGTGGTGGAGAGAGCTCACAGGTCGCTCGGGCCTCGGCCGCCGCCTTGGACTCCGCCGCAACCTATTATTATCCGTCTGCTGAACTACCGTGATAGAGACGCTGTGCTGAGGTTGGCGAGAGAAAGACGTCCGGTGATATACAAGAACTCTGAGTTGAACTTCTTTCTGGATTACACTCCAAGTGTACAGGCGGCGCGCAGGTCCTTCCTGCCAGTTAAACGTTCGCTTAGCCTGACTGATGCTCGACAGCATGGGGGCACATTGCATTGCTTTACGGACCCAAAGCTGGCAGCTAAGTTTGTTAAGACAATTCCTCGGAGTCCTGCGACTGTGAGAGCGGATGACCCTAGGCTGAGCGAGCGGTCCTAAGTGACAATGATTAAATGATGATGGTGCCGGAGGACCAGTAGGTCTCAATGACTATAAGGGAACGCTGGTGTGGCACCTTTGTTTCCCTATCATATGCCGCTCTGACATTATAATTTCTTCTTGGGCCCTTTGCTCTCCCCTGCCCGCCTGTTCAGTTGGATGAGTCCTGTCACTATGTTGTGGGTTTTTTATAGCTTTTTTGTGGGTTTGCGGGGTGGATCGTTGCTCTGACCCGTTTGGGGGGTCTGTATGGGTGGGGGGTGGGTCTAGTTGTAACTTGTTTTCGCTTTGTTTTCTGGTCCCTTTCTCTCTGCTTTTTCTTTCTAGGTGCGGCTGGAGGGTGGGGGGGAGTGGCGTGGTGGTAGCGCGGAGTTCTGGCTTGGTTGCTTTGGTGGTGCTGGGGAGGATGACGTCGATTAGCTGTCTCACCTGGAATGTGCGTGGCTTGAATGACAGGCGCAAGGTGCGGCTCATGTCTGCTTATGTTCAGCGCCAGCACATAGATATATGCATGTTGCAGGAGACTAATTTGGTGGCGTCTATGCTGAACTGCTTGAAAGCTGGATGGATTGGTGAATGTCATGGTGCGGTATTCTTGCGGTATGCGAGGGGTGTGGCGATCCTGTTGCGTAGGGGGCTACAATGGCGCGCTCACCGAGTAATAGTAGATCCGAATGGGCGCTATGTTTTGCTGAGTGGAACGCTACTGGATAGGCCCTGAAGGCTTGTCTCGATTTACGGCCCTAATGTTGACGACCCTGAATTCTTCTGAGAAGTGTGGCGTCTGGTCGACTCAATGGGGAGTGGCTCTGTGATTTGGGCGGGAGACTTTAATGTGGTCCTGGACCCGTATACATTGCTGGCTTGGCACGCGGGATGTGGAACTCTGAGCACGGTCGGTGGAGCACTTGGCCCAAACTCTCTCGGACCACTCCCCGGTCAAGTTGGAGCTGCCTATGCCTGGGGGACCGAGTGCCGCTTTTGCCTGGCGTCTGCCTCAGGGAGCACTCCGAGATGCAGCGTTCCGCGAGGAGGTTCATGAGGCTATCATTCAATTTTTTTATGAGAATAGTGGGTCGGTGGGCACTGCCGGGACGCTTTGGGAGGCCTTCAAGGTCGTCATTCATGGAGTGTGTCTTTTGAAGCAGCATGGAGTGCTCCTGGCGCTGCAGCAGGAGCTGGCCGATTTGGAGACGCGAATTGCTGAGCTGGAGGTGAAATTAGCGGCAGATTGGGCTGGCGACATGTTGGCGGATCTGAGGATCGCGGTATCTCTGTACGAGGAGGCATCACGGTGGGAAGTTTGCTTCTTGGGGAAATACGCCAAGGTGAGGTGCTATGGCGAGGGAGATAGGGCCGGGCGTACGCTGGTGAATATGTTGCGTAAACACTGGGCTAGCAGCTATGTTACTGAAATAGATGGATTGGAGGGTGAGCGCATGGCTGGAACAGAGGGAGTCATTAAAGTCTTTACTAGATACTTTATGGATTTGTATTCCGCACCCACTGAGTTGAATTGCGAAGCTGCGCAGGACGATTTTTCCGAGATTAGCTTGTTCTGGTTTGAAGTTGCACATAGAGCTTACTTTGATGCACCCTTCTCTGTGGAGGAGGTGAAGGCGGCAATTAGCGGCTTGCCCGGTGACAAGACCCCTGCCTTTTATAAAGAGTACTCTAATATTCTAGCCCCTCAACTGTTGGAGGTCTATGCTGAGGCGATGGAGACCTGAGCTCTTCCTGCTTCCCTCCGGGAGGCGCTCATTGTTACGATTCTTAAGCCCGTAAAGGACCCCCATAGCTGTGATTCGTACCACCCACTCTCTATGATCAATGTAGATAATAAAAGTTTGGCTAAGATGATAGCGGCGGGATTGCAGCCGTTGATGCCGTGGTTGGTGTTCCCTGACCAGTCCCGATTCGTGCCAGTGCGGTCAACGACGCATAATCTGTGAATGTTCTTTGCAGTTGTGGGTGGCCTTGCGGCGGAGGAGGAGGCTGCGGCAGTGTTTTTGGATGCCACAAAGGCATTTGATTAGCTGACGTCGCAATATTTGTTTGCGTTGCTTGGTAGGGTGGGCATGAGCGCGCGATTTGTGAAGCTGATTCAATTGCTGTACACGGATCCTGTCGCTCGACTGCGGCTGAATGGTAGTATTTCTGACCCCTTCCCGGTAGCCCGGGGTACCCCCCCAGGGTTGCCCCCTGTCCCCATTACTTTTTGCAATAGCAAAGAAACCGCTGGCGGCCTTTCTGCCCAACACCATAGCGGCAGGGGGTTGCCATTCCGGCAGCGACCTATATTAATTTCGATGTATGCTGACGACATTGCGTTGTATTTTCTGGTATAATGATTAATTGGTCTAAATCGCTTGTGCTGCCACTTACTACTGGAACCGCGAGCTTCCTGTCCCAGTATCCTATCGAGTGGGCGAGCGATCCAGTCAGATACTTGCGAATTTGGCTGAGCTGTGGCGTAGAAACTCTTTGGCTGGCTAACTATGGCAGGCTAGTAGCTTGGCTGGAGGACAGGATCGAGGTGTGGCGCTCGCTGCTGCTGTCGCTTATAGAGCGCATTGGCATTGCTAAGATGGTCGTGCTGCCAAAATTTCTGTATCTATTTGTGAACCTACCTCTGGGGCTTACTGCTGTGTTTTTGCGGCGGCTCCGTTTGGCTTTGGTGCAGCTGGTCTAGGCGTGTGGGCACGCTAGGATTGCTTGGGAGAAGCTAACGCTGCCTTTCGAGCTGGGTGGCCTTGCTGCCCCTGATTTGAAGCTTTACTTCTATTTTGCGCAGGCCCCTTTCGCGTACTATTGGATACGCCCCGTGCGCCATCTACCACATCTTGCGCCTGAGAGTGATGCGGTGTGGCCGGATAGGCTTCCGAGGGTCCTTGGGTGCTTGTCCCAGCCTCGGTCCCGTGGGGTAGATACAGTGGCGTGCATCTCCGGAGCTTGGGAGGCTTTATTTCGCCAGTCCAAGTCATGTGAGCCCTTCGCTCCTGCGATGCCGGTGCTGGATGTCGCTGATGAGAGGATGTCCCGGGATGTGCAGTTGCAAGACTTCCTTAATGGATCGGGGCTGGCTTCTTTGGGAGATCGGTTTGAGGGGGGGGCGGTTGATCTCTGCGGAGGAGGTGCTTGGAGATGGAGCAGATAATGCTTTGCACCGGCGATATGCTATGCGTGTTTATGCGATGCTCCTAGCACGATTTGCGGGTCTCCCGGCAATTCCGAGGACATGCCAGGCACTGGAGATGTTGTGGTGTGCACAGTCGCCGCGCAAACTCATTACTAAGCTTTATGGGTGTTTGGAGGAACAGCAGAGGGACATTGCCATGTCTGCTAAAGCCAGGTGGGAAATGGACGTTCTGAGGCAATGTGGAAGACATGCTGTGCACACATGAGAGCACTGTCGCCGAACTATCGACTGCGGCTTATCCATTTCAAATTACTACATTGTTTATATTACACCCCTCAAACTCTCTATGCTATGGGGCTGCGCGCAGATGCTAATTGTGAAAGGTGCCGCGCTCCTGATGCTAATTTTATGCATCTAGCGTGGAATTGTGGGGAAGTGCGTGCCTTTTGGCTGGAGGTGATGCAAGCGATTGCGGAGATGACTGGCTTGGATCTGCCCCTCTCCCCTGTGCTGGCGCTGCTTGGACTGGTGGAGTACTGCCGACATGGTGGAGACTGGTGGGGCTGTTGCAATTGTTGGCTAAACGTCGAGTGGCGATGAATTGGGGGAGGGGCAGGGCCCCTCGCGGGGCTGACTGGCTGCGAGATGCGGCGTTTTGTCAGGAGCAATTAACAACTTTTTGGGAACTGGTCCCTGAAGGCTCTCGCCCAAGGGACATTTGGGCACCACTACGCTCCTTTCTGGAGTCACATAAATGAAATGCGGTGTGCTTTTTTTTGACTGGGCTTGCACATGGAGGATCAGCTTTGGGTCGTTGCTCATCAGCGCCATGCCTCTCTGCCGCCCTTCATCTCTCTCCTTTTGGTTGTTAATCTGTTCTTTTCCGTCCTGGGAGTGTGGTAGCATTTAGCCTCTATCCTTGTGGTGTATTTCTAATGCTAATCCTCATGGTCAGTGCATGCTGTGTTGAATGGAACTTGATATTTTGAGTAAGTTGGGAATATTTACCTTGCTGTTTCTTATCATTGGCTGGCACAAACAGTTGACTTTAGGACACTGCCGGATTATCTGTGTATGTATTTGCTCTGCTCCTGGGCTTGTTGTTGTATGTTTATAAAACTGAATAAATAAATAAATAAATAAAATAAAAACAATAAAAAAATAAAGCATTATTTGTTTGTAACCATTGGAGGCATTGCAGTTCTATGCCAACAGAAATGTAACTTTGTTTATATCAAATGCAGCGTCTCATCTGAAACCAGGAGATTGTTTTATCAGGACAAGACAAAGACATCCAGAGTGTCTTTGCCACATCAGACACCCTCCCCCCTTCAATCACCTCAGCAAAGCAATGCCTTTAGAAATGTGTATTAGTCTAATCACCGACAGGAAGATGTGAGATTAACTGTGAATGTTTAGTGAAACTCTGGAATTTTTCTCAAGGCAGGAACAGTCATCTCTCTGGCCAGTTACTCTGCATCACAAACGTTTAAGCTTGTTTTCCGCAATTAATATAAATAAAAGCATTCCTTTTTAAGGAGAAAAAAATATATATTTACATTGGCAGTACTATTAGGCCTCTTAAGGAACAGGTACAGGAAGATATAAGAGCCACTAAGAGCAATACCACTAATTATCCTTTAGCTGTACACTAGAATTCTGTACATAATTTTTCGGAATTATTGAACATTTCATTTTTTGGTATTGCACAGGCTGGAGGTCACCCCAGGGGCGAGAACAAGAATGGAGCCTTGAGAAAATGTGAAGCGAAATGGATTATTAAATTACGGGCTGTAGAGAAAGGACTCAACATAGATAGGGAATTAGATGCATTTCTGGATTAATGGTTAAACATATTCCTATCATATGTTTGAACGGTGAAAACAAGTTGGATCATACAACATTGTAACACAGTTTATCCAATCTGTGGGCTTTAAATGTATTTTCCAAATGGGTCATCTGGTACATACACTACTACAACATGTACATGTTGGACTATATGTTGATTCCTGTCATAAACGGTACATATGTAGTATAATGTTATACTGCAGGGTACATGGTACCCTACATGGTATATGTACTATGCACATTGATTCCCACAACTTCAATGTATTGAGGTTTAGGGCTGATTTTTCTTTGGGACTTACCTTATGTGAACCCGCAAATCATGTTACTTTGCATACGATACGACGCAGTATGTCTCTAAATATTCACTTTTGTACCCAAGTATATTTATAGAATCTTGCAGTCTTCAATACACTGTCTGCCTCATCTTGTTTGTGGTCCTAACTTTTTTACTTTTCTACTTTGCCATACAATCTATACACTGGTCCATTTGGTTATTAAAAGACAACGTGGGGCAGTTACAAGACTACTCAGACTCTTTAGTTAAGCCTTGATACTTTAGAATGACCGACAGGGTTGGTAATTTTCATCAGCTCTATTTAGATTTGGTTTTGGACATTTAATACTCCAGTAATTTAAGTACTTTGGGTTAAGACTGTCATATATTCTAGGCATATGTGTACGGGGTACACTTTGTATCCTTTGATACTACAAGATGGCCATTTGTTTGCGGTATACCTTGGATTTACTTATATTCCAAGATGGCTGCCTCAGGCACTCTAGTATGGGGAATTTCTTTAGCGATATACCATTTTCAGTGTAGACAGTTGTTTATGCAAGCTATTCTAACCTCTAAATACATATGACTTGACAGGATGTATTATTTTGCGGCTGTACTTAATCACAGTACAATATAGATAATTTGTCATTCAAAGATGACCGCCATAGGCTTTGTAATATGGCTAGTCTATTTTCCACTCTTGTTAATTTGAACTCCCCTACTTTGGCAGTTTATTAGAACACATGAACTCCCATGAACCCAGGAAGTACATGTTATCAGATGACTTTGCGTACTATGGGGGTTATTCCAACTTTGGAGGAAGTGGTAATCCGTCCCAAAAGTGACGGTAAAGTGACGGATATACCACCAGCCGTATTACGAGTCCATTATATCCTATGGAACTCGTAATACGGCTGGTGGTAAATCCGTCCCATTTGGGACGGATTACCACCTCCTCCAAAGTTGGAATAACCCCCTATGTGTTGATTATTGGTTTGTATGGTCAGGACAGCTACCACGCTTTGTCTTTTGATTCATTTGTTTGGAGAGCACCACAACTCTTGCGCTTGTAGCGGTAAAGTATATATTGAGCTCCCCTCTGTTGCATGGCAAGCCTGGTACAATATGGATAATTTGTCATTCCAAGATGGCAACCATAGGCCCTCTAACATGGCTGTCCATTTTCTGCCCTTGTTAACTTGAGCACGCCTACTTTGGCAGTTTTTAGAATGCATGAACTCCCGAGCGAGGAGGATACGTGAATCCAGGAAGTACATGTTATCAGGTAACTTTCTGTACTATATGTTTGACTATTGGTTTTTATTGTTAGAACAGCTACCATGTTTTGGCTTCTGATTCGCTTGTTTGGAGAACGTTAGAACTCATGCACTTGTAGGGTAACATATATATTGAGCCCGCCTCTGCTGCATGGCAGATTTTGAACGCACTAATTTTTGTGCAAGTTTGCAACACTGACCTCAAGATAATGTACACCATTACAGGTGTAATATTGATGTGATGTTTTGTACATTTATTGCGCTTGTCTGCTGGGGGGTTTAGGGTCACTTTTTTTTGGGCGTCCATGTCACCTAATATTGGGTGCGACATTTAAGGCACACCTAGATGTTCCTAAGTTGGCTGCCTCATGTATTTTAGATCGGTTTTCCAGCCATATTGATTTCAATTCGATATTCAGAATACGCTACTTCATATGCACATTTACCTGTGCATTATCACATTAGTTTTGGGCTGTATTTTGCTTAATCCAGTGTTTGGCAAGCATTACTATAGGAGTCTTGGACGGTATTTTATGTTCCCTTTGTTCCACATGGGTTTTAGTAGGCTTCTGGCATCTTATAGTTTGTATTTATTTTCTTTTCATATTCAGATTCTAGGACGTATCATGGTCCCAGCTTGATTATGCCAATATTAAGTGGTTGGACTAATTCATATCCAATCCCTACTTGAAAATTTGCCCAAACGGACTTATGTTGAGCTTGTAAATAGACGCTGCAGTTAAGGACTCAGATTTACCTATCACAGGTATTTGGATTTTGGTAATCTTTATTTTATTTGATGAGTTTTCATTAAATAGTACTAGTGACTTATTGAATTCTGTTTATTACAGTCATGATGATTATTTTATCCCTATGCCCATGAGGTGGCATTCATCTCTAAATAAATCTTGTGGTAGGTTGTACCTTGTGTCGAGACAATGGCACAATTTGGAGCTTTGTGGTCTATATATACACTACTCTGTTTTTCTCCTTTTCTCCTTCTATACCAGGCACCATAGAATTTTGAGTTTCATGATGAAATTTCCTGAAGCACGACCACACGGTAAATCTTGGCTAAAAAAAAATCTAAATACATCTATTTCGGATTTCTTTGAAACACTACATTTTCGGTGGTATTGGATGTAACTATCCAGTAAGGATGTCATGTTTTCTCATATGATATTGCACGTAATATGTTTGTGTGTATATTTTATACTTTGCAGTCTTGAAAAAGTCACATGTTGTGATGAAACATGTGTTGGCTGTTCGTATATACCTGACTGGTTCTTGCATCTCGAATAAAGTAAAGTTGATTCATCAACACGACTGGCTGCTCTGGATCAATTCCACAAGAAGATATAGATATTCATCGACTAACAAGTCAACTATGGACTGAGATTTACTCGATTTTCCATAGAGTCCACCAGAAATAAATAAATAAATAAATAAATAATCATATGAGAGTTGGCACCTGGATTACATCAATAAACCCTGCTTTGCCGAAAAAAATACCAGGGGTATCAATGCTGTCATATTCTCAGCCTTCACCTCAGTGCTAGGGTGCAGCCTTACCCTGGCATCAATAGGACAAACCTTAAAAGTAGACTCTAATTTCAACCTCCGCCATAAAACCATGTCCAGACTTATTACAATATAATCTGCAATGTCTTCCCTTGGTCTCTTAGAGAGTCCCTGGAAATGGCAATATACTATTTGGCAGATAATAGTTCTGTAATTTTGCAAGCAAACTCATTTCCAATAATCCTCACATACTTTTTAGCAAAAACAATTAGCAAGCAGATCTGAACTGTTAAATTCTCTAGATTGGACACTAACATCAGCCGCTATCACTGCTTCCTAGAAGTGATAAAGAGGTATGCTCTGCATGTCTATGAATACACAGCAAAATAAATTATTTTTCCGGAAAGACAAGCAACAACAAAGGCCACCTGGAATTTGGTAATGAGGCAAAGATCTGGCTGTCCTCAAACAGATGCTGTAGAACCGCAAGAAGAGGCAGAAACAATCACCCATTCTCGGGGGCAGGGCTAGCAGGTGACTGTGGACCAAACCCAGCCAAGAGCCAGAACCTATCCGTCTCTCGAGGCTAAAGGGAACCGTCACAGGATCAGCTTTCTCTGTAGCCCCCTTCACGTAGAAATTCACTCCCAATATAAAGGCGGCATGAGAAGAACCATCTACTGCAAACAAAGCACAGCACCCAAAACCTTTCTTAATAGGAAACATCTGCAACCCGCATTTGCTATTACGCAGTATTCCCGAGTTTAGACCTTAAATCCTCAATCCTCTTTGCTCAGGGAAACAACGGAGCGCAGCAACGTGCTCACAGAAAAAAAATGGACTCTGCTCCGCATGCAGACACAAAACACTCCCCACATAGGCCAAACTATAACCCCATGCTATTCCAACCAAGCATAACCTTGGGAGGCTCATGCGCCCATCTGCCGAGCACTTCGGTCCCTGTGAGGTGTGTGAAGTTTCATGTCGACTCCGCTACAATACAATAAGCCTATGAACTACTTCTGCCAGATACCCTGTGAAACACTTGCTGACCATTTCCTGGGTTTGGACGATTTAATACGTTGGATTTACCAGAATTTCCAAGCAGGGTTCCTGGAGTTCCGTAATTTTCAGGTCTAAATATCTCTGAATCTGCTTCCTACTGCAGCAAGTATTTGCATAACGAAAAGCAAATCTCAAGTGTCTGTAGTGGCAAATCCCTTCTTTCGTTGTTGCTGATGCAGATATGTTAATAAAAATTTATAATGAGTGTTTATGCATTTTGAATAATAATATTATGCAGAGAAAATTAATGTAGAGAAATAGGCCCTCATTACAACCCTGGCGGCTTTGTACCGTGCAGAAGACCGCCAACATACCGCTGCGGCCGCGGAATTCCGCTACAGGTATTACGACCCACAGCTCGGGATCCGCCACAATACAGACACCCACACAAGTCCGCCACACCAAAGGTCAGTGATAAACTGGCGATAACAAAACCAACACCGTCACGCCAACAAGAATACGCCCACACTATCACAACCCATGGATCAACGCGGCGGTCTTTCAACCGCAGTAATCCATTGGCGGTACACACCGCCGCGCTCAAAATACACACACATTTACAAAACACAACCACATTGGACAGTTCAAAATACACACACCTGATACACATACACACACCACACCCACACACTCATACCACTATAAAACACACACCCACATTACCCACAAACCCTTACTACCAGAAATTTGAAAGCAGGCCAGAGAGAGACACTACCAAAAACAACACCAGCATCCACAGACACACAACACCATTACTTACACAACATCCACGCACCTCAAACAACACACCAACACATCCCCTCACACATCACAACAGACACCACCTCACACATCATCCACACCACATCATGGCACCTCAAAGACACCCCAGGTTCTCTGAGGAGGAGCTCAAGGTCATGGTGGAGGAAAGTGTTGGGGTAGAGCCACAGCTATTCGGATCACAGGTGCAGCAGACATCCATTGCAAGGAAGATGGAGCTATGGCGAAGAATTGTCGACAGGGTAAACGCAGTGGGACAGCATCCAAGAACACGGGATGACATCAAGAAGAGGTGGAACGATCTAGGGGGAAAGGTGCAATCCGTGGTATCCAAACACCAGATTGCTGTACAGAGGACTGGCGGTGGACCCCCACCTACTCCCCCACAACTAACAACATGGGAGGAGCAGGTCTTGGCAATACTGCATCCTGAGGGCCTCGCAGGAGTAGCAGGAGGACTGGACTCTGGTAAGGCAAATCTTTACTACCTTACCCCCCCACCCCACCTGCATGCCATTACATACTCCCATCCTTACCCTCACACCCATCACGCTAACAACCCACAGATACCCCACCAACACAACACACACATCCCAAAACCAAGCCCTGCATGTAACACCAATGCATGAACACCCATCACCCAAGCATGTCCAGTACAGAGACTCACTCATGCCCCAAAATCACCAATCACACAAGGACCAAGCCAATAATGCAAGCACTGGAGTAGAGGGTCACTCACCCATTGCACACAATGGCACACACAGATACAATAACTATGCATTTAAACCTCAAAAGGACCCCTACCCAACGTCACCGGACAGGAGGTGCCAGAAATATCCAGTCCCCCCCACAGAGGAGGCCCACAGTGATGACAGCAGCTCTGCATGCCTGGATCAAGATGACCAGCCCGGCCCATCTGGGATCTCGGGACAGTTGGTTCCCCTCCCACTGTCACAAGCCACCACAGAGCCCCCCCTACTCAGGAAACACGAGCACAGCACCCACCCAGCGGGCCCATCCCTCTGTCCCCAGGACATGTCAATCAGCAGTGTGTCCACCACTACAGGGAACCCAGGCAACCCCACTAACACAGGATGAAGAGGGAACTGGGGGCAGTGGGCACACAGTTCAGGGGACAGAGGCACAGGACTTTGGGGAAGCTGGGAGGACTGCTGTGCGACAGGGGGGGACAGGCCCAGGGAACCGACACTCCACGAGGCACTCCCCAGCATCATGGGAGCTTACCATCATTCCCAGGAGACCATGGCAACGTTACTGGCCAAGTTTCAGGAGACCCAGCGGCTGCAGGAAGAACACTACCTTGGGATCAGGGAGGACTTGAAGTCCATTAACACTACCCTGGTCACCATTGCAGGGGTGCTGGCAGACCTTCTCAACACCAGGAGGGACACAGTGGCACAACAAGGGGCCCCTGACACTAGCCTGGACGATGAACAGTCCTCCACCTCCGCTGGCGCTAGTGGACAGGAGGCACCGCTACAGGAACAACAGGACACCAGCACCCCATCCCCTGCAGATGTAGAACCACCCGCAAATGGACCCTGAGATCCAGGAACAAGTCAGAGAACATCGCCAAGACCCCCGCCAGGAAATGAGACCCCCCTGAATGTCATCCTTCTGTCCCACTATGTCACCCTGTCCATCCTTAAACTGCCATTGCTCCACTTCCTATGCCCCTTTGGACAATGCACCTGTGAAACAAATAGATTGGACTCTGCCATGGACATTCCTCCACCATCACCCCAGCCCAGTTTACAACCCCCTCCACTTATTTGCATAGGAATAAACACACTTCAATCACAAAACAATCTGGAGTCAGTCTGTGTTTTCACAAATGTGTAATTGCAATAACTATGGAATATAGCAATGTCAATTTACTTGTTCACATACTGTAAGGAAATGCCTCCTTGGCATGGTTACCCCCTGACTTTTTGCCTTTGCTGATGCCAAGTTATGATTTGAAAGTGTGCTAAGGCCTGCTAACCAGGCCCCAGCACCAGTGTTCTTTCCCTAAAACTGTACCTTTGTTTCCACAATTGGCACACCCTGGCATCCAGGTAAGTCCCTTGTAATTGATACCCCTGGTACCAAGGGCCCTGATGCCAGGGAAGGTCTCTAAGGGCTGCAGCATGTCTTATGCCACCCTGGGGACCCCTCACTCAGGACATACACACTGCTTGCCAGCTTGTGTGTGCTGGTGGGGAGAAAATGACTAAGTCGACATGGGACTCCCCTCAGGGTGCCATGACAACCTCACACTGCCTATGGCATAGATAAGTCACCCCTCTAGCAGGCCTTACAGCCCTACGGCATGATGCACTATACCATAGGTGAGGGCATAGGTGCATGAGCACTATGCCCCTACAGTGTCTAAGCAAAACCTTAGACATTGTAAGTGCAGGGTAGCCATAAGAATATATGGTCTGGGAGTCTGTCATACACGAACTCCACAGCACCATAATGGCTACACTGAAAACTGGGAAGTTTGGTATCAAACTTCTCAGCACAATAAATGCACACTGATGCCAGTGTACATTTTATTGTGAAATACACCCCAGAGGGCATCTTGAGATGCCCCCTGAAAACATACCCGACTTCCAGTGTGGGCTGACTAGTTTTGCCAGCCTGCCACACACCAGACATGTTGCTGGCCACATGGGGAGAGTGCCTTTGTCACTCTATGGCTAGTAACAAAGCCTGTACTGGGTGGAGGTGCTTCTCACCCCCCCCCCTTGCAGGAACTGTAACACCTGGCGGTGAGCCTCAAAGGCTCACCCCCTTTGTTACAGCGCCACAGGGCATTCCAGCTAGTGGAGATGCCCGCCCCCTCCGACCACGCCCCCACTTTTGGCGGGAAGGCCGGAGGAGATAATGAGAAAAACAAGGAGGAGTCACTGGCCAGTCAGGACAACCCCTAAGATGTCCTGAGCTGAGGTGACTCTGACTTTTAGAAATCCTCCATCTTGCAGATGGAGGATTCCCCCAATAGGATTAGGGATGTGCCCCCCTCCCCTCAGGGAGGAGGCACAAAGAGGGTGTAGCCACCCTCAGGGCTAGTAGCCATTGGCTACTAACCCTCCAGACCTAAACACACCCCTAAATTGAGTATTTAGGGGCCCCCAGAACCAAGCAAGAGAGATTCCTGCAACCTGAAGACGAAGAAGGACTGCTGACCTGAAGCCCTGCAGAGAAGACGGAGACACCAACTGCTTTGGCCCCAGCCCTACCGGCCTGTCTCCCCACTTCGAGAAAAACTGCAACAGCAACGCGTCCCCCAGGCTCCAGCGACCTCTGAAGCTTCAGAGGACTACCCTGCATCTAAAAGGACCAAGAAGCTCCCGAGGACAGTGGCCCTGTTCACCAAGACTGCAACTTTGCAACAAAGAAGCAACTTTTAAAGACCACACGTTTCCCGCCGGAAGCTTGAGACTTTCCACTCTGCACCCGACGCCCTCAGCTCGACCTGCGGAAAACTAACTCTACAGGAAGGACTCCCCGGCGACTGCAAGCCAGTGAGTATCCAGAGTTGACCCACCTGATCCCCCACAGTGACGCCTGCAGAGGTAATCCAGAGGCTCCCCCTGACCGCGACTGCCTGCTTCAAAGAACCCGACGCCTGGGAAACACACTGCACCCGCAGCCCCCAGGACCTGAAGGATCCGAACTCAAGTGCAGGAGCAACCCCCAGGCGGCCCTCTTCCTAGCCCAGGTGGTGGCTACCCCGAGGAGCCCCCCCCCCCCCCTTGTCTGCCTGCATCGCTGAAGAGACCCCCGGGTCTCCCCATTGAATCCTATTGCAAACCCGACACCTGTTTGCACTCTGCACCCGGCCGCCCCTGTGCCGCTGAGGGTGTACTTTATGTGCCTGCTTGTGTCACCCCCGGTGCCATACAAAACCACCCTGGTCTGCCCTCCGAAGTCGCGGGTACTTACCTGCTGGCAGACTGGAACCGGGGCACCCCTATTTCCATTGAAGCCTATGTGTTTTGGGCACCACTTTGACCTGTGCACCTGACCGGCCCTGAGCTGCTGGTGTGGTAACTTTGGTGTTGCCTGGAACCCCCAACGGTGGGCTACCTTGGACCCAGCTTTGAACCCTGTAAGTGTTGTATTTACCTGTGAAACTAACAAATACTTACCTCCCCCAAGAACTGTTGATTTTTGCACTGTGTCCATTTTTTAATAGCTCATTGCCATTTTTGCCAAAACGGTACAAGCTATTGTGGTGATTCAAAGTTCTTAAGATACCTGAGTGAAATATCTTTCAGTTAAAGTACTGTTTGTAAATCTTGAACCTGTGGTTCTTAAAATATATTTTTCTATATAAAAACCTATTGGCCTGGAATTGTCTTTGAGTGTGTGTTCCTCATGTATTGCCTGTGTGTGTACAAAAAATGCTTAACACTACCCTCTGATAAGCCTACTGCTCGACCACACTACCATAAAATAGAGCATTAGAATTATCTCTTTTTGCGACTATCTTTCCTCTAAGGGGAACCCTTGGACTCTGTGCACACTATTTCTTACTTTGAAATAGTATATACAGAGCCAACTTCCTACACATACCAATGTAGCACAGCTGTAGGCCAGGAGTAAACAGAGCAGAGGGCACAAAGTGGGACCCAGATCTGTGAAATGGAAAGTCAAAGTGACAAGTCAGGGTCCATACACTGAGTGAAAATGACAGACTTATGCTAGCTCAAACAACAGTATGAGATGTGGGAAGCAGTTACATCTTCTTACCTGTGTCTCACTGGAAGTATTGCATGATGATGTTGTTTGAAAAGACCCACTGGCCAGGAAATGGAGTACAGACAGGACCTGCACTAGAGGGGGGATTCCTGTGGGATGGCGGATAGATGAAATCAGGTCTGGCTCCAACTGGGCACACAGTTCCTGGATTGTTGCCCAATCAAGTCTGTATGTGACTAGGATGTGTCTCTCTTCCATTGTCGACAGGTCCACCAGGGGTCTGTACACCGGAGGATGCCGCCATCTCATCACCTGCCCCAACAGGCGTGCCCTATGGAGGAGAACAGCGAGCAGAGAGTCATCCAACACTGAGGTATCACAATTTGTTATTTGCAGAAACTTTATTAATCCGCAATGTACCGGTATTTGTCTATATTCCCGGCCCAGATAGGTGTGACACAGTTAACATTCATCCCATGTGACCTCCTGAAATGGCAGCTGCCTGACCTGTAAGGTGGGACAAGGGGATATGAGGTAACTGGGCTGGCGGTGGGCGGTCGAAGACCACGGTGCAATTCTGCATTGGTTAACATTGGGCCCTATGGGTCCCAGGAGCCAATGACAATGTACGTCGGTGGTGACGGTGCGCACCGTCGCGGACGTTACCGCCATTTTCTGTCTGTTCCCTCACTTGATACCTGACCTTCAACAGGAGAGGACCTACACTGCAAGTGCTGCTGTGACCTGTGTCTGGAAGCGACCATGGCTACAGTGTCTAGGGAAAGGGCCCCAGCCTTCACTTCGGAGGAGTTGGAGAAACTAGTGGATGGGGTCCTCCGCCAGTACACGCAACTGTATGGTCCTCCAGACAAACAGGTGAGTACACTGTGAGCATGCTGCATGGGCAATGCCTGTTTTGAGTGGTGTGGATGGAAGATACATGGGGGGCGGGGCTGGGGCCTGCATGTGCGTATGGTGAGTGTATGTGCGTCAGGGCATGGGTGGGAACTGGTGAGCAATGAGTATGACGGTCCGGACGGGTGAGTAGTTTCCTTTCCCCCTGTACCATTCCTCTAGGTCAGTGCCCACCAGAAGAAGGGTATTTGGCGTGCCATCGCCAAGGACATACGGACCCTGGGGGTCTACCACGGACGGAGCACCCACTGCCGTAAAAGATGGGAGGACCTGCGCCGCTGGAGCAAGAAGACGGCGGAGGCCCAGCTGGGGATGGCCTCCCAATGTGGGAGGGGTGCCCGTCGCACCATGACCCCCCTGATGTTCCGGATCCTGGCGGTGGCCTATCTGGAGTTGGATGGGCTTGAGGGCATCACAGCAGCCACAAGAGGGTGAGTACACTCTCATTAAGCTGACTCTGCGCGCATTACGAGGTGTCTGGGTGGGGGAGGTGGGCAGTGGGTTCCCCTAGGCCAGGGCGAACTTGGTAGGCAAGGTCCTTAGTGAGGCAGGCTATGTGGCACCCCAACCCCACCAGTGGAAAGAGCCATCTACACCCAGTCAGGCTCCTGTGACTTCCAGGTGTGCAGCAAGTGGTCTTAGGCCTAGTACCCCATGGTCAGCTGAAATTTCTCGGAACTGTCAGTGCATGGCATAGTGCAGAGGGCTGCTTGCTCCATGTGTGTTGTGTCCGCCAATGGTAGTGGTATTGCATGCACTGAACATGTCTTTCTTCTGTCTTTCCCCCCCTTTTTGCGGTCTCCCTGTTCTTGTGTGCAATAGCATCATCAGGCGGAGGAGCATTGGCACCGGAGCAGGAGGGAGCTGCAACCCACTTGGCCCTGGAGGTTGAAGCAACAGAGTCTGAAGCCACCAGTGGGACGGAGGGCGAGGGGAGCTCCGCGGCGGGGACAGGAGCAGACAGCAGTGACAGCGACTCCTCCTCTGATGGGAGCTCTCTTGCGGTGGCGGTCACCTCTGTGCCCACTGCATCAACAGGTACAGCCACCACCACCTCTACTAGCACCACCCTCCCAGCAGCCCCTCAGCGTGTGTCCAGTGCCCGCTCACCCAGGAGAGTGGGCATCTCCTTCGCCCCAGGCACCTCAGGCCCTGCTCCAGTCAGCCCTGCTGCCCTCAGTGATGAGGCTATTGACCTCCTGAGATCCCTCACTTGCAAAAAACAAATGCATACCTGGAGGGCATTCATTCTGGGCAGGCAGCCCAACAGAGAGCATTTCAGGCTCTGGCCTCAGCACTGATGGCAGCCATTGTCCCTGTGTCCAGCCTCCCCCCTCCAACTTCCTCCACCCAGACCCAATCCCCTGTACCTCAGCCTATCCCAAGCACACCATCAGACCACCATGCACACACATCAACACACAAGCGTGAACATGGCAAACATAAGCACCACACATCCCACAGGCACTCACACAAGCACCATCCCCATGCAGACACACCAACATCCACTGCCTCCACTGTGTCCCCCTTCTCCACGTCCTCCTCCTCCCTCCCTGTCTCGTCTCCACTCACACCTGCATGCACTACATCCTCAACCACTACCTCCATCACCAGCACGCCCATCTCCACACACCACTCAAGTGACCTCACCACCCCCACTACCATTCACACATCCCCAGTGTCCTCCCCCAGTGTGTCAGTGAGCCGTCCTCCCAAAGTACACAAAATCAGGCACACACCCACCCAACAGCCATCCACCTCACAACAGCTTCCGGCCCATGCACCTACACCCAAATTCAGCAGACGTACACCTCCTACAACACCTACCTCTACCTCCACTCCCAACCCCCCTCCATCTTCCCGTCCCAGTGTGTCTAAAAAACTCTTCCCGGTTAACATTGACCTCTTCCCTACACCTCCACCCCCGTCCTTCACATAGGGCCAGGCTTTCCAGGTCCCAGACCAGCACCTCAGCCACCACATTCCTAGGCACCGTTGTGCCAGCAACTGCGGGGTCATTGAGTGCCCCACCCATCAGGGCTGCCAGTGTGCCACGTAGCGAGGGCAAGGGCATTCTGCCACCTGCCAAGGTGAAAAAGGTGCCCACATCCCGGAGGGAGAAGCCGAAACTACCAGCCACCAAGGGCTCAGCAAAAACAAAAGGGGATAGTGGCAAGACAACTGCGGCACCATCAAAGGTGAGGAAGTGCCAAAAGCAGAAGAGCAGGTCAGGAGAGGGCATGGTGGCACCGACTGAGGGACCAGTGTCACATCTTCTGTCCACAACCACGCCAACCTGCACGGCGGCGAACACCGCTAGGTGCCCCGCCACCACAACCACCACCTGCACCGCCACCTGCACTGCCACCTGCACCACCCCCGGCACGTCTATATCCTCAGCGACAGTCCCCAGCCTCTTCACCAGTGGGCAGCCGTCCGAGGCTGCAGGAGGCGTCCTGCTTTGTTCCTCAGCAGGTTCTGACCCATGCCCCGCCGCCACAGACACGGCCGCCAGCACCGCCGCCACAGACTCCGCCACATGCACCGCCCCCGGCACGTCTACAGCCTCAGCGACAGTCCCCAGCCTCTTCCCCAGTGGGCAGCTGCCTGAGGCTGCAGGAGACATCCTGCTTTGTCCCTCAGCAGGTGCTGACCCATGCACCGCAGCCACAGGCACCGCCACAAGCACCGCGACCAGCCCCGCAGCGTCCTCGGACACTGGCACCACTGCTGACATGGCTACCATCCCCAGTGGTCAGTTGTCTGAGGCTGGAGGAGAGTTCCTGGTTCCTGGGCAGCTTCCATGAGGCATGACTTCCACCACTGTTTGCACCTGCAGGTGGAATGCGAAGCCGCAGCAGTGTGGAGTATGTCACTGCCTCCGTGGCGTATCATGCTACCTGAACCTCGCCAATCTCGTGGCACGCACACCCAGGTGAGGGAATTGTACCGGCCACACTGCACGTGGAGCACTCTGGGCACCATGCCCCCTCCAGAACCAGTGGAGAATGGCATTCACTAACCCAGTCCTTAGTAGGATGAAGCACTCTGGGCACAAAGCCCCCTCCAGAATCAGTGGAGTATCACATCCACTACCTCAGTCCTTGGCAGGATGAAGCACTCTGGGCACCAGGCCCCCTCCAGAACCAGTGGAGTATCACATCCACTATCTCAGTCCTTGGCAGGATGAAGCACTCTGGGCACCAGGGCCTCTCCAGAACCAGTGGAGTATCACATCCACTACCTCAGTCCTTGGCAGGATGAAGCACTCTGGGCACCATGCCTTCTCCAGAACCAGTGGAGTATCACATCCACTACGTCAGTCCTTGGCAGGATGAAGCACTCTGGGCACCAGGCCCCCTCCAGAACCAGTGGAGAATGACACCCACTAACTCAGTCCTTAGCCGGATGAAGCACTCTGGGCACCATGCCCCCTCCAGAACCAGTGGAGAATGACATCCACTAACCCAGCCCTTAACAAGATGAAGCACTCTGGGCACCAGGCCCCCTCCAGAACCAGTGGAGGATGACACCCACTAACTCAGTCCTTAGCCGGATGAAGCACTCTGGGCACAAAGCCCCCTCCAGAACCAGTGGAGTATCACATCCACTACCTCAGTCCTTGGCAGGATGAAGCACTCTGGGCACCAGGCCCCCTCCAGAACCAGTGGAGTATCACATCCACTACCTCAGTCCTTGGCAGGATGAAGCACTCTGGGCACCAGGCCCCCTCCAGAACCAGTGGAGATTCACATCCACTACCTCTGTCCTTGGCAGGAAGAAGCACTCTGGGCACCAGGCCCCCTCTAGAACCAGTGGAGTATCACATCTACTACCTCAGTCCTTGGCAGGATGAAGCACTCTGGGCACCAGGCCCCCTCCAGAACCAGTGGAGACTGTTATCCTCTTGAGAGACTGTGGCTTTGCACTCCCCAGGATAGAGCAGTGGGCAAACCACCCACTGTAGAGACTTGAGAGACTGTGGCTTTGCACTCCCCAGGATAGAGCAGTGGGCAAACCACCCATTGGAGGGACTTGAGAGACTGTGGCTTTGCACTTCACAGGATACAACAGTGGGCAAACCACCTACTGGAGAGACTTGAGAGACTGTGGCTTTGCACTCCCCAGGATACAATCAATCAGTCAATCATAGGATTTATAAAGGGCACTGGGTACCTGTGAGGGTTTCAAGGCGCTGGGGGGGGGGGGTGGAGCTGTTGTTACTGGTCGAAGAGCCAGGTCTTGAGGAGTCTTCTGAAGGTGAGTAGGTCTTGAGTCTGTTGCAGGGTGGTGGGGAGGGTGTTCCAGGTTTTGGCGGCGAGGTATGAGAAGGATCTGCCACCGGATGCGGGGGACGACGGCGAGGGCGAGGTTAGTGGAGCGGAGCTGACGGGTGGTGGTGTAGAAGCTGAGTCTGTTGTTTAGGTAGGCTGGTCCGGTGTCGTGGAGCGCTTTGTGAGCGTGGGTAAGAAGCTTGAAAGTGATCCTTTTGTCCACGAGGAGCCAGTGAAGGTTTCTCAGGTGGTGGGAGATGTGGCTGTGGCGGGGTACGTTGAGGATCAGCCGGGCGGAGGCGTTTTGGATGCGTTGGAGGCGTAGTAGGTCTTTTGCTGCAATGTCTGTGTAGAGTGCGTTGCCGTAGTCCAGCCTGCTGCTGACGAGGGCCTGTGTCACTGTCCTTCTTGTTTCTGTTGGGATCCACTTGTAGATTCTGCAGAGCATGCGGAGTGTGTTGTAGCAGGAGGAGGAGACTGCTTTGACCTGTTTAGACAAGGTGAGGGAGGAGTCGAGGATGAAGCCCAGGTTGTGAGCGTGGTCGGACGGTGTCGGTGGGGTTCCTAGTGCGGTGTGCCACCAGGAGTCGTCCCAGGCAGAGGGGGTGGGTCCGAGGATGAGGACCTCCGTCTTGTCCGAGTTCAGTTTCAGACGGCTTTTTTTCATCCATTCATGGATTTCATTCCCTCGTGGAGGTTGGTTTTGGCGGTGCGCAGGTCTTTGGTGAGTGAGAGGATGAGCTGGGTGTCGTCGGCGTAGGTGAGAATGTTGAGGTTGTGTTGTCGGGCCACTTTTGCGAGGGGGGCCATGTAGATGTTGAACAGCGTTGGGCTGAGGGATGAGCCTTGGGGGACGCCGCAAATGATGTCGGTCGCTTCGGAGCGGAAGGGGGGGAGGCGGACTCTCTGGGTTCTGCCGGTGAGGAATGAGACGATCCAGTCGAGGGCTTTTTCTTGAATTTCGGTTTCGTGATTTCAGGGTGCAGTGGCAGACTGTGTCGAAGGCGGCAGATTGGTCCAGGAGGATGAGGGCTGATGTTTCGCCGTTGTCCATTTGGCATCTGATGTCATCTGTGGTGGCGAGAAGGGCGGTTTCGGTGCTGTGGTTTCGTCTGAAGCCGGACTGGGAGGGGTCTAGGATGCCGTTGTCTTCGAGGTGGCTGGTTAGTTGTGTGTTGACGATTTTTTCAATCACTTTTGCTGGGAAAGGGAGCAGGGAGATGGGTCGGAAGTTCTTGAGGTCTTTGGGGTCTGCTTTGGGCTTCTTGAGGAGGGTGCAGATTTCGTCGTGTTTCCATTTTTCAGGGAATGTCGCTGTTTCGAAGGAGTTGTTGATGACCTTCCGTAGTTGGGGGGCGATGGCGGAGTCGGCTTTGTTGTATACGTGGTGGGGGCAGGGGTCTGACGGAGATCCTGAGTGGATGGAGTTCATGATCTTGCGTGTCTCTGTGTCGTTCATGTTGGTCCAGGAGGTCAGGTGGTTTGCACATGTGGAGTGTTCGGGGGTGGGGTCTGGCATGGAAGTGGTGTCGAAGCTGTCGTGGATGTCGGTGATCTTCCGGTGGAAGAAGGTGAACAGTGCGTTGCAGAGTTCTTGGGATGGAGGGATGTCATTGACGTTGGCGCTGGGGTTGGAGAGTTCTTTCACGATGCTGAAGAGCTCTTTGCTGTTGTGTGCGTTGTTGTCCAGGCGGTCTTTGAAGTGGGATTGTTTGGCTTGTCTGATGAGTTGGTGGTGCTTGCGGGTGGCATCCTTGTGGGCTGTGAGGCTGTCAGGTGTGTTTGAGGAGCCATTCCTTTTTTAGCTTCCGGCAGTCGCGTTTGGAGTTTAGGAGCTCGTCCGTGAACCAGGTGGCTTTTCTTCTGGCTTGGTTGTTGGTGGGTTTTTTGAGTGGCGCGAGGGTGTTGGCGCAGTCGTTGATCCACAGGGTGAGGTTGTGGGCGGCGGTGTCTGGGTCGGTGGAGTCAGGGGGTGGGTTCTGGGCGAGGGTGTTGGTAAGCTAGTCTACCGTAACTTTGCTCCAGCATCGGCGGGGTGGTTGTTCGGAGCGATGGTGCTCTGTATGTTTCTTGTAGGTGAAGTGGATGCAGTGGTGGTCGGTCCAGTGGACTACAGTGGTATGGTTGAAGGTGACGTGGGCACTTGAGGAGAAGATGGGATCAAGCGTGTGGCCGGCGATGTGGGTTGGTGTGTTGACGAGTTGTCTGAGGCCGTGGTTGGTGAGGTTGTCGATCAGAGTGGTGGAGTTGGTGTTGTTGTTGTTCTCCAGGTGGAAATGTAGGTCCCCGAGAAGGATGTAATCTGTTGAGGTGAGTGCGTGGGTGCTGGTGAGGTCGGCGAGGGATTCGCTGAAAGGTGCTCGTGGTCCGGGGGTCTGTAGATTAGCGTTCCTCTGAGAGTGGTGTTGGGGTCGGTGTGGATGCGGAAGTGTAGGTGTTCGGCGGTCTTGAGGGAGTCGTCAGTGTGGGTGTCGACCTTGAGGGAGGATTTGTGGGCGATGGCTATGCCTCCTCCGATTCCGTTGTTGAGGTCCCTACGGATGGTCTTGTAGCCGTCCGGGATGGGTATTGCAATGTCGGGCAGCGAGGAGTCGTTCCACCAGGTTTCGGTCAGGAAGGCTACGTCTGGGGCGGTGGAGTCGAGCAGGTCCCAGACCTCGATGGCGTGCTTGCATGCGGAGCGGGTGTTGAGGAGTATGCAGTGGAGGTGGTTAGTTTCGGTCTTTGTTGGTTTCGTTGTTCTGTCGCAGGTGAATCTGCAGGTGCGGCATGCGAAGGGTCCGTGGGTGTTCCTTGGTGAGGGCTTGGAGCATGCTGCGATGCGGCCGGGATTGAGGGCGTTGAGTTGGTCGGCCGTGTAGCGGCGTCTGGAGGTGCAGGGGTCTCGTGGACCAGGGGGGTGGCGCTGGGCGCAGTCCAGGCGAGGCGCACCAGCGGCTCATCCATGCCGCGGCTCCCATAAGAGAAGGGGAGGGTGGGAGTGGCAGCTGGGAGGCGGGAGGGCTTGTCCTATGGGAGGGCTGGGGGGACGGGCCGCAGGGGACGCAGCGGCAGGGAAAAGGAAAGTGAAAAACAGTGATAGAAGGAGGGGGGAGACGGGAGGGGACGCAGCGGCGGGGAACGGGAAAGTGAAAAACAGTGAGAGAAGGAGGGGGGAGGCTGGAGGGGCCGCAGGGGACGCAGCGGCGGGGAAAGGGAAAGTGAAAAACGGTGAGAGAGGAGGTGGCGCGGAGGGCAAAGCGGGGAGCGACCTACCTGCAGTAGCAGGGTCAAAGGTTGCTCCTCCATACAGCAATGGGCATGGAGCCCCTCATGCAGCAGTGGCGTTGTGCGTTCATCAGGCTGAGGTGGCCCCCTCACCTCCCCCTGAGGTGCCTATGTATTTTCGATCTGATGCCCCAGCAGTGTTCTCTCCGTTTCCAGTCAGGTATCATGTGTGGGCTTCGCCCATGCATTTTGGGCCCAGTGGTCCACTGGCAATGATTGGTACACTATCCAGACTTGTGTAGTTGGTGTACATATTTGTATATACTGAATTTTGACTTTTGACTAATGGATTTTTCATGATTACAATTGTTACAATCATTTCCTTTTGTCCTTGCGTTCTTCCAGGGGGTGGGTGAGTGTATATGTAATGTTGATACATGTATTTGTGTGTATATTGTTGGGTGTGAGGGTGGGGGTGTTGCGTCTGTGTGTCACTCTCTTTCCTCCCCCTCTCCCCTGTGTTGTAGGTGCAGTACTCACCGTAGTCGCCGCCGTTCGTACTCCTGGTAGAAGAGGAGGTAAACCAACATAGGTAACACCTGAAGTTCGGGCTCCATGGCGTCCTGGTTCCTCGTTGGGTGTCGAGAGGTGAGTGGTTTCTCTTCGGTGTACTGTTTCCGTCATGCTTTTGATCGCATTGGTTCTGCCCTGGAAAAGGTGGCGGATATGCAACTTGAAATACGGTGGGCGATACTTTGTCTTCTGCCTGTCTGTTGGTGTTTACCGCCGTGGTGTTTGTTTCTACCGCCGTAGCGGTCGGAGTGTTAAAGTGGCTGTCTATGTTGGCGGTTTCCACCACGGTCGTAATCCCATTTGTTTTCCGCCGGCCTGTTTGCGGTATTACCGCAGCTTTAACACCGACCGCTAGGGTTGTAATGAGGGCCATAATGTGCAAGTTTGAAAATTTGCCCACGAAGAGTGATTACCAGAATTCACAAATTACACTAAAATCACTAAAAGTGAGTGAAATAACGAAAATGTGCAATAATAATGTAGTAATATGTCATATTAAGATGTATAACATATGTTTAGCATTATATTATAGAGCTAACTTAGCCAAAGTTGTGGCCTAGTTTTGCCAGGCCTCATGCAGAAGCTGAATTACTAGAGTACTATAGAAAAGCTGAGGCATTGAACTGTCCCTGAACTTCTCATGTTAATAAAGTCTGCTTAGCTAGAATTTTCTGCAATGAACCGACGGACAGGAGTTGAGGGAATCAAAATTGTAACAAAGGCTGTGGAAGGCAGACTCGATGTACTTTCCCAGGACTCGAACAATAGAGACACTGACTAAAGAAGAAGATGCAACATTTTCGATACCTGATGAGCCGGATATTTTGTAAAATTAAAGTTGTTGGTTAGGGAAATAACTGGTGATCAACTGACCTATTAGGAATTAGGGGGATGGACAGGGTAACATTAATAAAATGTCATGACAAGGGGCAAAAACTTCAGAACTGTTGGGGAGACGTTAGAGGTAGATAATCGGGGAGAGACCATTGCCGAAATAGATGCGAGGTTCTGTCATTGGGCTTATGCTCTTGAGAGCCTGATGCGTTGCTGATCGATTGATGACCTGAAGACGAAGACTGACTTTGTTGCTGATCCATTCCGTGGATAGGTAGCTATGACAATGTGACTGTTAACTTTTGTGCCTTTCTCTGTAGGTACCAACTGCGCTGTTTTAATAGTTTTTTCTCCTAGCTAGATGTTTTTCCAAATTCATGTTCTAAATTGTTTTCGCATGAAGTCCCACATGCTAATGCTAATCTGGGTTAGGTAAGGTTCTTTTGGGTGACACTGGCAGTGACAAATGATTGATGAACTGATTTCTGAACTCTGCTATTAATGTTGATATATTCATCTTTATTGGCTTATGCTGAAGCATAAGAGCATATGTTTTCTCAAGTTCTGATTAGATTATGTTAATGGTGGTCATTAATAAACTAATTCTGAGCTGATTGAATAAAGTTTGAGTTAACCAAAAGACTGGTATTGTAACTAATAGGGAAATAAAAATTGTTAAAACGTATATTGAGTTGTGGTTATTCATGGGATGTTGATATAATTGACTAATAATAAATCATTCTCTTAGTGGTTATTGATTGGATATATTGAATATTGATAAACATTGGTCACTACAAGGATAGGATAATCCATGCGATCCAAAAGGTTCAACAGCCTATACGCGTCCCCTTATACGTTTACTTACTAAGGACCAGGCGCCCTAGCAGTTTTTGGTAGCAGCTGGATGGTTAGTTTCCTTGGAGAACCAGTCATGTGGTGACTAATGGTTACGGTGGTAGTTTAAGTTAGGGTGAGTTGTTTACTATTTTTGTGATTTGGATTTTATTTTTCTTAATGGCAATTGTAGCAAAGATGATGTCCCCTTAAGCCCAGAAATGACTTTCCCAGATCCTGGATCTGACTAGTATGGTATGTTCTCGGCGTTTTAGTGATAGTGTGAAAGTGGTAGGTTGCGCTTGCAAAGGTTTATGCAAATCGCAGGTGAATTGTGATGTATGAGAGGTAGGGAGTCTGTGTACTCCAGTTGAAATTTAGTAGGAGTGTGCGTACTCCGCTGTGTGAGAGTAGGGAAGTCATCGAACTTCATATGTGTGTGGTGCTTTGTGCTCAAAAATTGTCCACGTGGTTGTTGGTGATGTACGGACCCTGCATGGTCTAAGACTCCGGAGTATATTGACAAGTGGAGGAGACACTTGGTTATATGTTGTAATCTGTCTGGTTTAGTAGGTTGATCGGGCATGGTCAACAAGTCAGTGTGTAAATTAAGTGAGTAAGAGAAATTTTCGACTGAGATTTGGCGAGTTCTATGTGCACCAGGACAGACCCATTGATCAGCTGAGAGTGAAATTTGCGAGTCGAGTTTTGCTTGCAAATGTGGGAGACTGAGAAAGAGGTATAGCTGCATGAGCGAAAGGGCCATCAGTGAAAATCCGTAAGGTCTCTGAATCGATTGAGTACCCTCTTGTAGTAAACCAGCAGGTTTGTTTTTGGTTATTGGTTTTTGGTTAGTGCTCGCAATAATTTTATTTTGTGTGAGTTGAAGATCAGCAGGACAAGCCACAAGACTTTGTCAGCCACAGTGTGTGAGTGTGACGTCAGAGTGAGCCGAACTGGGATAGGTTGGTTTGTAAGAAGAGTCGGGAGCGGATTGGCAGCCGTCCGTAAGAGGCAATTGGTTGAGAAAGCGGGTGAAGGGAATCTTGGGAGTAAATTAATGAATCGAATACACAAAAGATAGAAAAGATGAAGTTTTTCAAAGCGTTTAGGAGTGCCATGAAGGATGATACATACATTAGGCGACAGTGGGGGAGCCGACCCCACCGGAAAATTCTCCAGCATTTATTGTGATGGAGGAGCGAGGTGTCGCGCCATGTCTTTTGTTAAAGCAGTGGTGCAAATTGACAGAGAAACAGGGAGCTTTAGCATTTCTGGAGCATGGAACGTTTAATTTGAGAATTTTGGATCAGTTGCAAATGACATCATATGAGACAAAGCCACTTCCGAGACTAGCACAGTTTGAGGCTTTAGCGGTTTGGGAGCACATTGCAAGACAGCAGCAGGAAATGAAATTCCAGAGGAGAATAAGGAAGGTAGAGAAGTCCTTAGCAGAGGCGAGATGGGATTGGGAACAGAAAAAGTGGAGAACAGAGACATTACAGGGTGTTAAGTTGTTTCCTGCAATTACAGAAGAAGATAAGTCAGATGAGAAAGAGGATACTAGCAAGAGTGATAAGAGTTTGTCAGGGAGTAAGAAAAAGAAAAAGACCTATGTGGAAGAAGAAGATTCGGATGTTGAGGATCTCATTACTCAGATGTTGAGGGACCGACTTCCACCATATACGATACATGAGGGGGGTTCAAGTACTAGTTCTGCTCCAATTGCTCCCGCCCAAGTGTCAGGGACAGTGGGACCAGTACAGATAGATAATGGACAGGTACAAGGGGTAGTGCAGAGTATTCCTAATGCAGTGACTACTTCGATGGTCCAAGCGCAGATAAACCCACCACTGTTACAGAGAATTTATCCAGAGGTACCAATTCTTGAGACAACTTCGAACATAGTGGTGCCGACGGAGCAAGTTGTTCCGAGGCCAAGGCTAGTTCAGACTGAGCCGACTCCAATGTTGTTGCCTCAGGCACAGCCACAGGGTTTACCGAAGTGCACACCAATTACAGGGACACAATCAGATGTGACACCAGTGATGAATCAGAGTATGGGAGTAGCCCTTCCACAAAATGTGGGTGTCAGAGCAGCACAAGATACAATATTGTTGCCAATTACTGTCGGTCCAGCGGTACCATTGTTTGCGCAAAAGAAGCTGATTACAGGAGAACAGGGTGAAATGTCACAAAGCCTTGTGAGGAGGGGGATGAGAGATCATGTGCAGGTAACATCATCTATGGGACAGACCTTTGATGGATCTAGGCTGTTAATGGACCTTAGTCCACTTGTTGCGCTACCAGATGTGGTAAATGGCCTGAGTTTAAGTCAGAGCTTGAAGCTTTTGACGCCTCAAACTCCAGGTATAGTGGTACAACAGGTGCCAATGCCGAATGCAAGTAACATTTAACTACAAGGATTGATAGCACAGCAGTTAAATGAGTGATTAGACAGTCTGAATACTCAAAATACATCCAAGGGTGAAGAGCAGATTAATTGTGTAAGATTGGCTACAGAGATAACAGAACTAGTCAAGGGATCAATGGGAGTAAATAGGTTAGAATCCTACACAGAAGAAGAGCTGAGATATTTGTGTCCGAGAATTACGAGAGAAGTGGGAAAAATACACCAGAAATTGGCAGATCTGGCAGATAAACATGACATAGAAATTGAGAAAACAAAGCACTTGAAAAGGAGTTACAGGTTAGGTTTTGAGGCAAAAGATTTTGAACACATGAGGTCAGCAGGAATGAACGCGCATCTCAGATAATTATTGCAGAATGCTGAGATTTGGGGAGCATTAGAGAAGTGGGAAGGCAGATGGACAAAGAAGAAGGATAAACGGAAATGGGATTCACAAGAAGGGTCTGAGAGTGCTCAGAAAGAAAAGGATCCAGTAAAAATGTTACCAATGAGCGAAATTCCAGGAGGGCAATTTGTTCATGCTCCTTGGCACAGGAGTGATAGTCTGTCACTCACAAATGATTATCCGAAATTGAGAGAGAAACCGATTGAGTGGTACCAGCAGACAGATAGATTTGTAAAACTTTTGAAATGTCTGTGGAAAGACCTGAATACTCTGTTGGAGATAGTGGTTCCAGCTGATTTGTGGGTTGAGTGCAAGAGAGCAGTGGAATGGCCAACGAGTGAACCAGAAAGGGAAAGAGTTACAGGTGCACCATCACCTGAAGTGATGAAACATTATTATAAGGTGATTGAGTTCCTGAAGATGAGAATTTCGCCTAAAAATACTGATTGTCAGAGAATTGACAGGACAGTACTATTAGAGATTGTTGAAGGCGTTCAAGGAGTACAGTGGTAAGGAAGCAATTGAGCCAAAAGATATGTTGAACTTTGTGTTCAGGTTCGTGGAAGGATTGAGACCTGAAATAGGTCAGATGATTAAGAGTCATTTGATTTGCTGGCAAGCAAAACCGATTGATGAGGTGTTGCAGTATGCGAAATACTGTAGTGATGAGATTGAATTGAAAAAAAAAAAAGCCCAGATGGAACAGCAACAGATGATGCTTACTCAGCAGGTCACAGGTCAGAGAAAAGACAGAAATAGTGACACAGTGCACCGATTCCCATTACATAGTGAGAATGAAATAAACAATAAATGGATGAGTATTAGTTCAGATGAAGAGCCATGTATGCATGCAGCATCCCTAGAGGTAGATCAGAGAGGACCTTTTGTAAAAGGAAAGATGATGCGTCTTAGGGTCTCATTTCTAGTGGACACAGGAGTTACACGCTCTACAGTGAGAAGTGCAGAAGTTCTGAATTTAACTCTTTCAGGCAGAACAGTTCAGGTTGTGGGAGTAGCAAATAGACAGTTGACAAATCTGATCACAGATCCAGTACAAGTTGAGACTGGCAACTTCCAGGGACTGCATAAGTTTGTAGTTTGTGACTCGAGTCCAGTATCCCTACTGGGAAGGGACTTATTGTGTAAGACCAGATGTTCGATCAATTGTTCAACTGCTGGAATAGAGGTTCAGAAAAATAGTGATGATGAAGAAGAACAAACTCCTGAAACTGAGAATGAAAGCATTAATGAAAGATACCCATTGATTGAGTTTTTCCCAATGTTTACTGTGAAAGAATTGCATGCAGACTTGCAGGGAACAGTACAAGAGAATGTGTGGGACCTGACAGGTAAAGAAGTGGGTTCGATCAAGGGAGTGGAGCCGATTAAGATCACTTTGAAGCAGAATGTAGTGTTTCTGCAGCTTCCACAGTATAACGTGGCACAGGATGTTCTGATGAAAGCTACGCAGATAATTGGAGATTTCCTGAAACAAGGGGTTTTGAAAGAAGTGTTGAGCAGTCCATGTATTTCACAGATAATGGGCTTAAAGTAGCCATGTGGGAAAGTGCACATTGTGCAGGACTTGCGAAAAGTGAATGGCATAGTGGTCAAGTGTTGTCCTGTAGTGCCGAACCCAGCAGTAATAATGTTTCAGATTCCATGCGATGTAGAGTGGTTCACAGTGGTTGATTTGTCACAAGCTTTCTTTTCTGTGCCACTTCATGAGTATAGTCAGTTTCTTTTTAGTTTCAAATTCCTAGACAGAGTCCACAGCTGGTGCAGACTTCTGCAAGGGTATACGGAGACACCGTCTCTGATCAATCAGATTCAGAAAAATAACTTGGAGTCATTGGAACTACCGTACCAATCGACTCTAGTGCAGTACAGTGATGACTTACTGATTGCGTCCAAAAAGAGGGACGAGTTTAACTATGACTCCATTGCCCTACTGAATCATTTGGAAAATTTTGGACATAGTGTCACCTTTGAAATTGCAGTAATGTCAGAAATCAGTGAAATACCTGGGACACCAAATTGAGAAGGGGTCAAGGTGAATTTCCATAGAGAGGATTACAATGATACTGCAGAGAAGTCCTCCGACTTCACAGAGAGATGTCAGAATGTTTCTGGCAATGGTAGGTTATTGTCGTCAGTGGATTCCATATTTTGCTGATATTGCCAAACTGTTGCAGCAGCTGACACAGAAAGAAGTTACTGATCCCATAACCTTAGATGAAGAGCAGATAAGAGCATTCACTGAGTTGAGAGAGAGTTTGTGCAGAGCTCCAGCATTGGGAATGCCTGATTAAACAAAGTCATTCATATTGTTTTGTCATGAACGTGATGCTTGTTCTTTGTCTGTCTTGACACAGGTCCAGGGAGGTGCTTATCGCCCAATAGCCTATTTTTCATCTACCTTGGACCCAGTCGCAGCAGCTTTACTAGGTTGTCTGCATGCTGTTGCCGCAGTTGGTCAAAGCCTTCCTCAATGTGAGGGAGTAGTGATGGGATACCCTCTAATGGTAATGGTTCCTCATTCTGTTGAGATCTTACTGACAGGACGAAAACACAGTATTTGACTGGTGCCAGATTGACAAGGTATGAGACGAGCATTCTAGGTGCTCCAAATGTAACACTGAAAAGATGTACAGTGCTGAACCTGGCAACATTACTTCCAAGTGATACCGTTGAAATTGAAAAAGAGGAATGCATTGAGCATGATTGTCTTGAGGTAACTGAGCTGTGTAACCCAGACCAGATATCAGAGATACACGATTGGAAAAAAATGACCAAATTGACTTTGTTGATGGCACATGTCTCAGAGATGGTACAGGGACATTGAGAGCAGGATATGCTGTATGCACAATCACAGGGACATTAGAAGCTTCTTGGCTTCGAGGTGTATATTCTGCACAAGTAGCAGAATTGGTAGCTCTTACTAGAGCATGCCATGTATCTGCTAGACTGAGAGTTACTATCTATACAGATAGCCAATATGGATTTGGAATTGTTCATGATTTTGGTCGATTGTGGTCGCAAAGAGGTTTCCTGACCTCTACTGGTTCACCAGTAAGAAATGGTGACAGAATAAAAGAATTGCTGTATGCAATACAGTTACCTGAAGAAATTGCTGTGGTGAAATGCAGTGCACATCAAAAGACACAAGACTACATCTCACTGGGAAATGGATATGCGGATCAAGTCGCAAGGTTTTGCGTGTTGAACTGTATATCGTTCAAAGACAAGTGGGAACTGATGTCAGAAGAAGATAACACATGTACAAGTTTTGCACTGAAAGTGATTGATACTTTGGAGGAATTAAAAACATTACAAGATAATTTTGACAAAGAGGAGAAAAATTTTGGTCCAAATTAAAATGTGTTCAAGGACCTGATGAGATTTGGGTTTCTGAGGAGGGTCACATGGTCCTGCCCAATAGTTTATTGTTGCAAATGGCTCCTTATTATCATGGCCAGGCACACATTGAGAGGGATGCCATGGTTTGTTTGTTCAAGATTGACTGGTTTAATCCTAAATTTAGGCAGGCGGCAGGGGCAGTATGTCATCGCTGTATAATCTGTCAGCAGCTAAATGTGGGAAAAGGGACAGTGGTGAATTTGAGCCACAATGGAAGAGCAGGAGGTCCATTAAGCAGAATGCAGTTGGATTTCATTGAAATGCCTGCGTGCGGAAGTTTGAAGTACGTGTTGTTGATTGTGTGTGTCAGTCTCACAGTAGCAAAGTTGTTACTTAGGGAGTTGATACCACGTTTCGGGTTTCCGATCTCTTTAGAATCAGATAGGGGAACTCACTTCAACAACGAGGTGACTAAACTCTTATGTGCAGCACTAAACATCGAGCAAAAGTTGCATTGTAGCTGTCGCCTTGAAGCATCAGGACTAATGGAACAGATGAATGGTACCTTGAAATCAAGAATTGCAAAGACGTGTGCAGCTATGAATCTGAAACGGCCAGATGCATTGCCTTGTGTGTTGATGTCGATGAGAAGCACACCTGACAGGAAGACAGGGCTGTCGCCCCATGAGATCCTTATGGGTAGAGCAATGAGATTACCAGTAGTTCCAGCCAATGCACGTCTAAACATTACAGATGATATGGTGTTGGACTACTGCCAGGGTCTGGCTGATGTGGTTCGCTCTTTCTCTCAGCAGGTGCAGGCCACCACCCTGCCACCCATCCACGATCCAGGGCACAATCTGAGAGCCGGTGACTGAGTCATTGTCTGAAAACATGTTCGTAAGACGTGCTTAGAGCCATGCTGGAGAGGGCCTTACCAGGTAGTCCTAACAACTACGACAGCTGTGAAGTGTGCAGGACTCCCGAACTGGATACACGCGAGCCATACAAAGAGAGTGGTATGTCCGGAGGAGCATGAAGAAGTGTTGTTGAGAGCACCAAAAACAGCAAAGCAGGTTGCTGCACCTGAACCAGAAAAGGAGCCTGATATTGAACCAGAGCTGGTGGAAGATGGTTCTATTATCCCTGTAAGAGACAAGAGTGAAGAATTACAGGAGGGTGAGGAAGAATCTATCTCAACAGATACAACAGGAGAGCCTACCTCAGCAGAGGTTCTCCCAGAAGTAGACGGTGCTGAAAAACAGACAGAGCAAGTGCCAGACCAAGAGGGGGAAAGAGTTGAGACGGATCAAAGTCAAAGTGATTCGACTCCTCCTGAGCCCGTTGCAGGTCCATCAAGAGAAAACACCATAGAGAAAGAGAAGGAGAAGAGTCCAATCCTAAGAAGAATATTGACAGAAGGATCAAGAAAAGGAGATAATTGGCCTGAGTCGCAGATAGGAAAGAGAAAGCAATTGGTCATAAATGAAACAATAGAGGAAGAAGTAGATACCACAAGAAAAGAAGAATTGAGTGAAGAAGAATTAAGTGGTGATCGAAAGTTGAAAAGAAAGAATAGCAAGTCAACGCTACCAGGTCCTGAATGGACATATGCAACTACTAACGAATTGCAACACAAGTTTATGTCCTTTTGTTTTGATAGAGAGGTTCCGAGTCAGTACTTTAATGTAACCTGAAGGGAAACAAGAAGCTGATTTGTTGAGCCAATCTGAAAAACTTAAGAGACTGTTGAAAATAAAACCGGAAGAGACATTGATAACTTGATTTGACATAAAACCGGATGTGACAAGCTGCTAATCGATTTTGACAAAGTAAAAGGGTTCCTGGATGTGAAACTGAACTGTGAGAGAAGAATTATTTCCTTATTTTAGATTTTTACTGCACTTTATATGACCATGACCGTTACTTCTGCCTTCTGATTCTTTACAGATCATGACTGAGTTAAATAACCAAATTAGGAATGCTAGGCGATGTAGATATATGAGCTTTGGATTGGCAATTACGTGTGCAATCTTGTTTATTGTGGTGATTGTGGGAATGTCTGTTCTTGATGTGAAGGGAGTTAATCATACTTCTGCTCCTGAGACTAATACACTAACGGCTTTAGAGAGGTTTAAGTTAGATGAGAAATATTTGCATGACTATACTAATGCTCAAGGAGAGCTCTCTTCTAATGTTTTCTATCGCTTGTTGAGTGAGTATGTTGAAACGATGGTTGCGAGGGATTGTCTTGTGTGTATGCAAATTCCATCGTCGGTAGAGAAAGGAGTTACATACCACAGCTTACCTTTAAGCTACAGAATAAGTGTAGCTTGCTACTAACAAGGTTCTATAATCAAGAGTATATACAATATTTGTACTCTAACTACGATGTTGTGTTTTCGTTTGTTCCTTTTATTAGATATTTGAGTAGGGTAGCTAAAGAGCATGATATAGTATTAGTTAGAGCATTCTTTGAACCTACACTAACATTTGGAAGAGCATACGTGCACAAGAACAACCTCAAATGTTTGCTTACACCTTTCGAAAAAAGCTTTGTATGGCATACTGCTGATGACACAAGAAAAGCATAAAAAGAAAAATTAGATAAAGATTTAGAGAAAAAGACTTACAAGAATGATTATGCATACACTGCAATTAAAACGCAAGGGAAATTAGCATTAGAGGCATTGCATGTAGGGAAGCTTTGTATGTACAGGCCAAAATCACGCACTGACACTTTATTGGTGCGAACGAGTGACTGTAGGCAGGTGTTTTTGTTTCAGAGTAAGTGGACTTTTATGTTGAATGGTCAGGACCCTGAGATTCCTGGGATTTATTATATTTGTGGACTTAATGTTTATTACCGTCTTCTAAGAGGATGGGATGGGACATGTTATTTGGGGATAGTTTTCCCAAAGATTTATGAAATAGATGACTTAAAGACGTTTCTGAAGTTGACTGAATTACATCATAAGCGACAGAAGAGGGAAACCTCTTCTGCAGTGGTGGGAGATATCTTTGGTGCGGTGATTCCTTCAGTGGGAGTCATCTTGAATTTGATCAAGATATGAAAGTTGTCTACTATTGTGGATAACATGATGATAACTTTTACAGGAGCAATATTCCTGATAGATACTGAATTAGCTGTGGATAGAGCTATGACGCTTCAAAATCGGCTTGCTTTAGACATCCTTTTAGCGAAAGACGGCGGAGTCTGTAAAATGATTAACTCTAGGCATTGTTGCTCATACATACCTAACAATAATAAGGAGATAAGAGACTTACTCACTAACCTAACTCAAGTGAGGATTTGAAAGAATTGAAGGAACCAGGTATTTGGGTAAAGGATAGAAAAGGATTTACTTCAGTGGGAAATTGTCTTAGTAACAATTGGAATGGGGTATTATTAAAAATCATACAGGGACTATTAATTGTAATTGCTTGCATATTAGTATTTTGTAAATTATATCAAAAGATTGAATTGAGAAGGTCTAAAAATAATCAGAGGAGAGAAGAACGAAACAGGGAAATAATCTATAGAGAAGATTTGAGGAGGAGATTAAACACTGAGGAAATTCAATTATGAAAATGATGATGCTAAAGGTGGTGTAATGACATATTTAGTCATCAGAGGAGGCATTGCTGACGCAGATATGTAAATAAAAATGTATTAATGACTGTTTATGCATTTTGAATAATAATAATAATATGTAGAGAAAGTTAATGTAGAGTAATAATGTGCACGTTTTAAAATGTGCCCACAAAGAGTGATTACCAGAATTAAAGAATTATACTAAAATGACAAAAAATGTGTGAAATATTGAAAATGTGCAATAATAATGTAGTAATATGTCATATTAAGATGTATAACGTATGTTTTGCATTATATTGTAGAGCTAACTTAGCCGAAGTTGTGGCCTAGTTTTGCCAGGCCTCATGCAGAAGCTGAATTACTAGCGCACTGTAGAAAAGCTGATACATTGAACTGTCCCTGAACGTCTCATGTTAATAAAGTCTGCTTAGCTAGAATTTTCTGCAATGAAATGACGGACAGGAGATGAGGGAATCAAAATTGTAACAAAGGCTGTGTAAGGCAGACTTGATGTACTTTCCCAGGACTCGAACAATAGAGACACTGACTGAAGAAGAAGATGCAAAATTTTCGATACCTGATGAGCCAGATGATGAGGACATCGTACAGTGAACCAATCAACACCTTGAGAATGACGTTATAGTAGAATTCATAGATTTGTAAAATTATAAGTTATTGGTTAGGGAAGTAACTGGTGATCAACTGACCAATTAGGAATTAGGGGGCTGGACTGGGTAACTTTAATAAAATGTCATGACAAGGGGCAAAAACTTCAGAACTGTTGGGGAGACGTTAGAGGAAGATGATCTTTGCTGAAAACCGATGTGAGATTCTGTCATTGGGCTTATGCACTTGAGAACCTGATGTATTGCTGATCGATTGATGACCTGCTACTGCTAATCTGGGCTAGGTAAGGTTCTTTTGGGTGACGCTGACAGTGACAAATAATTGACAAACTGATTGCTGAACTCTGCTAATATGTTCATTTTTATTGGCTTATGCTGAAGCATTAGAGCATATGTTTTCTCAAATTATAATTAGATTATGTAATTGGTGGTCATTAATGAACTAATTCTGAGCTGATTGAATAAAGTTTGAATTAACCAATGGACTAGTATTGTAACTAACAGGGAAATACAAATTGTTAAAACATATTGAGTTGTGGTTATTCATGGAATGTTGATATAATTGACTAATAATTAATAATTCTCTTTGTGGTTATTGATTGGATATATTGAATATTGATAAACATTGGTCACTACATGGCTAGGATACTCCATGCGATCGAAAAGGTTCATCGGCCTATACCCGCCCCCTTGTAAGTTTACTTACTAAGGACCAGGCGCGCTAGCATACTGACAAATGAAGGCTAAGAACCTTGTAATTATAGCCTGAAATAGTGTGTAATACTGGTATTTTGTTAACAACTAAAAAAAATTACACTGGTCATGTGGTTGTCTCATTATTTCTTTTACTAGTGACTTCTCAATCTAAAAGCATTTTAGACATGAAAAATGAGCATGCACCCTCAAAGAAGGTGCTAACATCCTATTGCAGTATATTACAATATTTAGAGACTCCTCGTTTGTGTTTTACCACATGGAGTTGCTCCATGCCTTGACTCGACTCCAGTTCGAAATACATTGAAGGTGTCCTAATAGCATCTTAGAGTAAGTCCTGGCAGTGCCTGCAGGGTAAAAGATGGGATCATGAGATAGCTGACAGGTGGCTTTTCTGCTACCAGAATTGAGCAGCGACAAGGAACGCAGTATGGTTTGAAATCATTCAAGACGCTCTGTAAAGGGTAGTAAATGATTGGGCTGCTCATTTTATTGTTGTTGCATTTATAAAGTGTGTCACAGTGCCGTAACAAAGGCCTCCGAAGCCTCTGCATTGTGGGGAAGGGGTGACTTCCAGGGGGCCCCCCGAGCACAGTACACTGTGCACGGGTTGCAGGCCCCTGACTAGGTCCAGGGGTGAGGCTGCCCTTCCAGGTACTTTGCGGGGGGAGAGGGAGTTTGTTACGTCATGCACTACACCTGACGAGGAACCGAAGAGGGCTGGGGGGCGGATGTGTAGATTGGTAGGCTCGAAGAACCGAAGAGGCCTGGGAGGACGGGTAGATTGGTAGGATCAAAGAGTGTTTGCCAGGAGTACTATATAGTCAGTGTTGTTGTGTGACCAGCCCGGCAACACAACGTTAATAACTGACCACCAGACACCAGTTTAGTTATTCACCCCCGGCATCATGAACCAGGCACATCTTTATTTGCCTGCCCCCTTACGTCAGGGGCACACCACCTGATCAACTGCCGGCAGGGGAAAACATAGCATGGACTGGGATGGATTTCCCTCCCCAGTTTGACCAGTCCATGCTGCAACATAATATTCCTCCTTCACCCAAAACAAAAGTAATGAAAAAGTAAAAACCCACATCCACAGTACATAAAAACGTCAAAACGAGGACAACAAAACAAAGCATATACAATTAAAAAAAACAAAAATGCATTCACCAAATCCCTGGACCATCCATATCCCTGCAAAACAACTGAAGCCTACACAATACCTCATTAACTCAATACAAAATCACGCAACTTACTAGATGGTAATGGTTTAGGGCTGAGATGGTATCTCCTAGCTCCAGCCCGCATATGCACACTCACCACAGTCTCTGTAGTCCCACCTAGCCCTGGTAGTTCTAGTATTTCTGGCTGGTACCCACCGTCACGTCCATCAGCTGCAATCACTAGAGAGCCCATATTGTCCTCCAGATGACCACCTCGAAGTGTAGCACTCTACAAGTCCGGGGTGCCGAGGCAATCATCCCCAGACTCCATGCCATCAGAGTCATGGGGTGGTGATGGAACATCAGCATCTGTAGAGGTAGTATCAGTCCTGTATTGTTTAAAAAACAATATATTCCGAGTCACAGACTCTTGACCCTTTTCAGCAGTGGTACCTGATCCTCACCACAGTCCATGGCGTCATCTCAAACGGGAGTCTAAACTTCTCAACTGGATGCCAATTCCTAACCAACACCTGATCACCTACTTGAAGAGGCAATGTCCTTGTGCGTCTCCTTGTGGACACTTGATCATTAGCAGTTTTACTACGCTGACACAACCTCTCACTCACTTGCTCCTGCAGAGCAGTAGGTACATCACACTGCGGAATAGTGTCTTCCACCAGTCTATTCATACACAAAGCACTTGGTGATATTTTCTTAGTAGTGTGAGGGTTGAGTCTATACTCTCTCAGGAATGCATACAAGGCACAATCAATATTATGGGCATTGGCCTCCGCTATCCTCAATACTTTATTCAAAGTTCGCATGAAGCGTTCAGCTTCACCGTTGGCTTCAGGCCAGCAGGATGCAATTTTCCGATAAACAACGCTCCGCCTCACAAGATACTCTGCGAACTCTTGACTGGAAAACGGCAGGCCATTGTCCGTTCTGAGTTCCTGAATAAGACCATGAGTAGCCTTGATTTTTTCCAAACGAGGAATGACCTGCCCAGCCGTGGATGTATCCAATATCTCCACCTCAGGATATTTGGAAAAGTCATTAGTGACCACCAGCATATGCTGGCCATCATGGCCTGGAGGGAATTGGTTCACTGATTATCGGTGCTGGAGGCTCAGATAGACCCACAACCTGACAGAAGTGGCAGTGTTGCACCACTCTCTCCACTTGGTGATCTAGTCCTGGGAACCACACTTTACAGCGAAGTCGAGCTTTCATCTTCACTACTCCTTGGTGAGCTGCATGAGCTAAATCCACTATGCGGGATTGCAAGGATCGAGGAACCACCAGTCTCAGCCCCGAAGCAGACATCCCTCCGGCGATACGGGCAGTTCCTGCCAGACATGGTACAGGGCAACTAGAGTATGACCAGCCTCCTCAGTCCTCCTTGACAGATTGTGTACCATTTCATGCCACCGCCCTGTATGAACATCTTTGATGGCAAGTTGGAGGCATTCATCCTCTTGGGCGGCCTCCATGAACTCCTGCATGGACACTGTTTATGTTCATTTGGTGGTGGAGCAATCAAGACCATTGTTCTCCACAGCGTCCGCCTCATCCTCCTCCTGTACTGAAACCATTCTGGCATGCCTCAACAGATAATCTGCAGGGTTTTGGGATCCTGGCTGATAAATCACCGTAAACTTATAGTCCTGCAATTGTAGAATCCACTTCTCTATCCAAGGAGGAGAAGTGGACGTAGACCATTTAAAACGCGGAACAAGAGGTTTGTGGTCCTTCAGCACTGTAAATGGATGGCCATAATGATAGAGGTGAAAATTTTGACAACCCCAGTGAACCGCAAGAGCCTCTTTCTCGATATGTGAGTACCCTTGTTCTGTCTCCGTCAGGGCTCAACAGGCATAAGCCACTGGGATCCACACCTCTTGTTCACCACGTTGAGACAAAATGGCACTGAGCCCCACCGGGTTAGCATCCACTGCCGGTTCAGACTCTTTGGCCGGATCGAAGTACCTCAACGTAGTATGAGCTGAGAGAGCATTCTTAGTAGCACAGAAGGCACGTTCCTGGGCAGGTGCCCACTCCCAGGGAGTGTTGTTGTCAGTTCTCGGAGAGGAGCCGTGAGAGATGCCAGATTCTGAATGAACCTGCCACAGTACGTGACCATACCAAGAAAACTACGGACATCAGTGACTGAGGTGGGGGCAGACACCATTTGAATATTGTGTACCTTCTCCGGATCTGGCAGTACACCTTTATCTGAAAAGTGATATCCAATTAAAGCAATTTGTTGTTGAAGAAACTCACATTTTTCTCTGTGCAATGTGAGACCATGCTTATGGAGTCGCTTGAATGTGGCACGCAATCTATCAAGGTGTCCTTCCAGGATAGGGGCGTGTACCAATATGTCATCACTTACATTGATAACACCATCCAGTCCTGCTAGTACCCCTCTGATAGTATCCTGAAAAACTTCTGCGGCACTGGATATTTCAAAACTGAGGCGGGTGTACCGCCGGAGCCCCACGTGGGTAGAAAATGTGGGTATTGCTCTAGATGCAGGGTCAAGCATGAGTTGGTGGTAACCCGCCCTCAAATCCATCTTGGAGAACCACCTTGACTCATTTACTTCGGCCACAATGTTGTCAATAGTTGGTGTTAGGTGGCGCTCACAACAGATAGCTGCATTGGGTAGCCTCATATCCACACAAATCCACAACTCCACAGGCTGTTTGGGCTTCTGGGTAACCACAATAGGTGAGACCCAAGGAGTGGGTCCCTCCACTCTCTCAATGATACCAGTCATTTCCAGTTTTCGCAACTCTTCCTCCACTTAGGGGCGCAGATGGAAAGCAACCTTACGATGTTTCAGGGCCACTGGCTGTATGGACTTGTCAATGTGAAGATGTATCAATCTACCTTTCAGACACTCAATTCCATTAAACAGCTCAGAGTATTCAGCTATCAACCCTTCAATACTTGATTGATGCACACTGAACGCAAACAACACCAGACCCAGCTGCTCCACAGTCCGACAACTCAGCAGCATGCCCGACTCAGTCTTGGTGACGTAGATATTGGTGCTAACGGTCTGGGCCTCATGCATAACATCAGTTTTGAACACTCCGTCCAGAGGAAGCGGAATGGATGACCCAAATGCAAGCACTCTTGTTGTGGTAGAGCGAAGTGATGGTTTAAGGTGAAGTGTCTTCATCACCTGGAGAGCCATGAGGTTAATAGAGGCTCCTGTGTCTATTAGTGCCACCACTGGTTTGCCTCCCACCAATATGTTGCATTTAGGAATAAGTTTCCTAGGACTGTGTCCCAGTTGCATGGCATGTATTACATGGATAGTGCATTCTAATCCATCGTCATCCATATCTCCAACACCCTCGTCTGAGTTGTGGGTCTGTGCGGTCGGCACTGTCTTGGGTTGGTTTGACTTTCTGAAGAAAGCGGCTCTACACACCTTGGCGAAGTGATTTAGTTTGTTACAATTCGCACATAATTTCCCCTGAGCAGGGCACTGTCCTTGATGAGGGGAAGACCTTCCGCACATATAGCAGGCTTGTGACGCTGTACATAACTTCATGTATAATTGCCTTCGATCCACAGGAGCAGTGGTAACCACATTCACAGGTTCAGTCTTTACCAGTCTTTTTAGGGCTGCCTCCATATGAGCTGTGCATACTTTCGACAGCTCCTTAGATCTCCCGAGTGTGAGCATGTTAGCCATGGACATCCCCGGCACTTGTAAAATGTTCTCCCTCAGTTTAACTGAGTGACAGCCTTAAATGAACTGGGCCCGAATCTCACCCTCCGCATCTGGCACGGTGCAGGTACTCGCCAATTCTCGTAGTCTCGCATAAAAGGTGTCCACCGGCTCCTCGGGGAGCTGCCGAGCATGTCATAGGAGGAAACTTTCATAATCCGGGTTGGCTAACGGCTCAAAATATGCTGTAAGAGCACCCTTTAATGAATGGTACGTGTAAGGCAGCCCCACTTCCATGATAGATTTTCTGATCCTATGGATGGCTGCCCCTCCAAGATGTAAGAGCATGGGGCAACGCCTGTCATCATCCAAAGCAGTGGCTGCAAAGTATGTCTGTAGTCTCCCCACCCATTCCTTCCACCTAGCCACCTAAGCTGATGGTGGACCATCAATAATAAAGGGATCCAATGCCGGTACGAACGACATCACACAACCCAAGAGATGGCAGCACCAGATAAACAAAAGACTAAATGGACTGGAGGAGATGTGCACCCGATGAAAACAACGGTGATGATATAGTCCTGGAACAGGCTCCATTCATGAAAGGCTGTGTGGAGGAGCAACAACAGAGCAGAAGACTATCCTCCAGCAGACAGGCAATCACAGGTAGAACAGCACCAACTCCAGCCCCCCAGAGTGCAGGCGTCAGACCAAACTGGAACCAGGCAGCAAGACAGCTCCGGGTAGTACAGAGAGCACAGTGAGGGGTGGAGCCACCAATCTGTGAGCAGCAGGGCAAATCGGGTCCAGGCCATAGAACAGCTCTGTACAGCACACAGAGCACAAGGAGGGCGGAGCCACCAAATCGGGTCCAGGGCGTAGAACAGCTCCGTACATCACATGGAGCACAATGAGGGCGTCGAACAGGCACAAGCACAAACGCGCGACACAGATGCCAGAAGGCACGCAGGCGTGGACACCAACACAGCCAGGACCGCCACAAGGACATACCAGAAATGCCACTGCAGGCCGGGGGAAACACCTGTCACCAATTTGTTGTGTGACCAGCCCGGTAACACAACGTCAATAACAGACCACCAGAACCAGTTTAGTTAATCACCCCCGGCATCATGAACCCGGCCCATCTTTATTTGCCCACCCCCTTACATCAAGGGCACACCACCTACTCAACTGCAGGCAGGGGAAAACACAGCATGGACTGGGACAGATTCCCCTCCCTAGTTGGACCAGTCCATGCTACAACATAACAAGTGTAATGGTGGCACGTGTGAGGGAGGGTGAGATTTCTCCTCTTATAGACAATTGTGGTTTGTTGATTTTATAACACGGCTGCTATGTAGCTTTGTTGCTTCACATTGGCCTTATAGACTGATCAGAAAACGAGTGAGGCATCAGATGCTTAAGCATTGAAGCAGGTGAGTGGATTGGGACGTGTGTGAATGGACTGTGGCTTCTTCAGGGAGTGTTTTCATGCTCTGTGTGTAAGCCCAGTAGCCCACGTTGCCACAGATGTGAAGCTGCACACTTGCAGTCATGCACACTTCACTTTTGAAAGAAATGGCTGCATGAAACAGACGATGGGGTTCAGTTTCAGTTATTTTAACGTCGTCCACTGGAAAAGCAACAGGTGTCAACTTCGTGCGGAGATTCGAAGTAGTTTTGAAAGGTGGCAAGTTATTAGTGCCCTCAGAAAGCTAAGAGAAATAAGAATTAATTGCCACGCAGGCCTCTGTAAGAGTGTGCAGGGATGAAAAGATCAAGGTGAGATGGTCCGACCAGACCGAAGCTGAGAGCTTATTCTTAGACAACCGGTCTGAGGAATTAGCGGGAAAAAAATGTTGAAGGTAACAGAAAAACGATTGAGCCAGATAACTGGTAAGAGCGCGGGGAGACTAATTGTAAGATATCTGACAATGGCAAAAAAGATCAGTCTAGAATGTGCCCACCCTGCTAAATGAGACGAAAGATGATAAGTCTAATGGTGGAAAGCAAGTTGAAAAGCTCCGGGGCCCTCCTGGTCATCCAAAGATTAAGGTAATTTAAAAGGAAAAGCTTAACAGCATTGCAAATAGTCAGAGGAGCAGTCACAAAATCTGTGCATAAATCCTTCAGTAGGCCTAAAGATGTAGGCCCAGGATGCAGCGAGTGAGAGAAATGATGGAGAGAAGAGGAGAAACTCAGCAAAAGCAAACAAAATTTGTGGGAGCATCACTATGCCGATGAAGGATAGTGATTCTGCTGCCAGACTTCGGGCGAGACAGTACACCTCAAGAATACAATTCACACAGTGTGTGTGGAAAAGTCCTCTTTAAAGAGGGAAGTGTGCATCACAGTGCCCTCACCATAGTCTTACGGGCTACCATTGAGCCTCACTAACAAGTTTTAACCTGAAACAATACATCCCTCCTCCCCAAAGGACCACCTTAAACATTTTAACAAACACAAAACACGGCCCCAACAATTGAACTTAACTCAATAACAAACTCAACCGCCGCCACACCAACCCTCCCCCACCACCCCTAATGATACGCCAAGCAGCGCAACCAACCTTATGGCCTTACCTGCCCCTCAGGAAAACAAACATGCTTATTGGCGTATTCTGCCCCCTCCCAAAAAAGGACACATATTTCAGCCATGCTTTTCCTAACACGCCTGCTAAAGTCAGCCTAATTTGCATTAGGTAAAACTCTTAATAGAGAAGTGTACTCTATCATCCCGAAACAAATGCTGACCTTTGAATTCAATGTCAGAATGCTCAAAGTTAAAAATGCCCTCCGTCAGACAAAAATTGACATCTCACAGTTCAAATTCCTGTGCATGCCACCAAGGCTGTCTAAACCAACATTGTTCCAATTCTCAACTTCTTTGGTTCCCTCAAATCCCTCTTAATTAGTTTAGCTGAACCAAATCATTTTCACCAAGATGTCTCGGCAGAGCATCAGGACAACCCTGACCTTTGAACAACTCTACCAGCGTGGCAACAAACCCCCCCACCTCATTCCCCTTTTCCCCAACAACTTTAGCTGAAACTGAACATCCTTAAAGCAGAGTGGCTTGCCAAAAGATCTTTGCTCCGCATGATAGGCTGCCCACTTAAACCAATGCCCACAAATTCACAGCAATATATAGTAGCATGACGGGCCAGGAACACAACCTGAAAGAAACAACACACAATTAGTAACACCATCTCCAGGCGCTCATACTCCTTGTAGGTATCTCACCTCCACCTCCCCAGCGATCTAACCATCTTTCCTGACGCCCCAAGTCCAACTCGCCTCCGTGGCTGCTCCTATCCTAAATGAATGAGTTCCAAAATCTTTGTGTGGCAAGCCCAAACTCCTTAACACCTTCTGCAAACAAAACTACAACTGCACATTTAGAACCTTAGCCTCTCAACCCCTCTCTTTCATGCTCAAATATACATTTTCCCATACCCCAGACCTCTCCTAATAAATTCTCTCCACCAACCCACTGGACACACGTCCTCAAAGGCGCTCTTCTCTAAAACAACCATGTAGGAAGCTGGCTCTGTATATGCAATCTCAAAGTGAAAGATAGTGTGCAGAGAGTCCAGGGGTTCCCAAAGAGGCTTGACAGAGGCAATATTAGATAATACTAATGCTCTATTTGTGATAGTGTGGTCGAGCAGTTAGGCTTATCAGAGGGTAGTGTTATGCATTTGTTGTACACACACAAGCAATAAATGAAATACACACTCAATGACTTAACTCCAGGCGAATAGGGTTTTCCATAGAAACATATTCTTTTCTTAATTTATTTTAGAACCACAAGATTCAAATTGCAGGTAGGTACAGTAAATGTAAGGTACTTTGCATAGGTATAGAAAGGACTCTGAATTAAAACAATAATGTACACACTTTGGCATAAAATGGCAATATGCTATTTTAAAAGAGGACACTGCAAAATTCAGCAGTTCCTGGGGAAGGTAAGTACAGGTTAGTTTTTGAGGTAAGTAAAGCCCTTACCAGTTCAGTCTCCGGGGCATAGGCAGCCCACCGTTGGGGGTTCAAGTCAACCCCAAACACCCAGCACCATCAACACAGGTCAGGTGCAGAGGTCAAAGAGGGGCCCAAATAACATAGGCGCCTATGGAGACTAGGGGTGCTCCGGTTCCAGTCTGCTAGCAGGTAAGTACCTGCGCCCTCGGGGAGCAGACCAGGGGTGTTTTGTAGAGCACTGGGGAGGTCCCAAACTGGCACACAAAATACACCCTCAGTGGCACAGGGGCGGCCGGGTGCAGTGTGTAAACGAGGCTTCCGGTTTTGTATTGAAATCAATGGAGGGACCCAGGGGTCACTCTGACGATGGAGGCAGGGCACGGGGATTCTCGGGCCAGACACTGACTGGGCAAGGGTGACGGCCACCTGCTGGTCACTGCTGCAGTGGTGGTTGGTTCTTCACAGGCCTGGGGCCTGCGGGTGCAGTGTTTCTTCCAGGTATCGGGTTCTTTGTTACCGGGCAGTCGTGGTCAGGGGGGTCCTCTGGATTCCCTCTGCAGGCTTCGTCGTGCAGGGAGGTCGGCTCAGGGTGGACACATCGCTGGAGTTACTTGAGGGTCCTCTCTGCGGTGTTGGTTTCTCTGGACACAGGCAGGGGGTGTTGGGTGCAGAGTGGTTGGAACTCACGATTCTGGAGTGAGGTAAGTCCCTTTAAAGATGGTTTCTTCTTGTTGCTTTGGACAGAGCCGCTGTCCACAGGCGTTTCTTGGTTCTTTGGAGTTGCAGGGCAGTCCTCTGAGTCGGCAGAGGTCGCTGGGCCTGCAGGATGCGTCGCTGTTGCAGGTTCTTGGAATCAGGAGACAGGCCGGTAGGGCTGGGGCCAAAGCAATTGTCGTCTTCCTTCTTTTCTGTGGGGTTTTCAAGTCAGCAGTCCTTCTTCTTGTTAGGTCGTCAGGAATCCGATTTCCTGGGTTCAGGGTCGCCCCTAAATACTAGATTTAGGGGTGTGTTTAGGGCTGGAAGGCAGTAACCAATTGCTACTGTCCCTGAGGGTGGCTACACCCTCCTTGTGCCTCCTCCCTTTGGGGAGGGGGGCACATCCCTAATCCTATTGGGCTAAATCCTCCGAACCAAGATGGAGGATTTTCTAAGGAAGGGGTCACCTCAGCACTGGACACCTTAGGGGCTGTCCTGGCTGGAGGGTGACTCCTCCTTGTTTTTTATCATTAACTCCTCAGGAATCTCCACTAGCTGGAGTGCCCTGGGAAGTTGTAACACCAGGCTTGAGCCTTTGAGGCTCACCGCCAGGTGTTACAGTTCCTGCAGGGGGAGGTGTGAAGCACCTCCACCCAGGACACAATTTGTTCCTGGTCACAGAGTGCACAAAGGCACTCACCCCATGTGGCCAGAAACTAGTCTGGAAGTGGCAGGCTGGCAGAGACCAGTCAGCCTAGCACTAGCAGTTGGGCTGGCATTTAGGGGGCATCTCTAATAGGCCCTCTGAGTGCATTTCTTAATAAATCCCACACTGGCATCAGTGTGGATTTAGTGTGTTGACAAGTTTGATACCAAACCTCCCAGTATTTAGTGTAGCCATTATGGAACTGTGGAGTTTGTGTTTGACAAACTCCCAGACCATAGACTCTTTATGGCTACCCTGCACTTAAAATGTCTAAAAATTGACTTAGACACCGTAGGGACATAGTGCTCATGCACCTATGCCCTCACCTGTGGTATAGTGCACCCTGCCTTAGGGCTGTAAGTCCTGCTAGAGGGGTGACTAACCTATGCCACAGGCAGTGAGTTGTGGGCATGGCACTCTGAGGGGAGTGCCATGTCGACTTAGTCATTTTCTCCCCACCAGCACACACAAGCTGTGAGGCAGTGTGCATGTGCTGAGTGAGGGGTCCCCAGGGTGGCATAATACATGCTGCAGCCCTTGGAGACCTTCTCTGGCAACATGGTCCTTGGTACCAGGGGTACCTTTTAAAAGGGACTTATCTGTGTGCCAGGGCTGTGCCAATTGTGGGGACAAAGGTACAGTTTTAGGGAAAGAACACTGGTGCTGGGGCCTCGTTAGCAGGGTCCCAGCACACTTTCAATCAAAGCTGCCATCAACAAAAGGCAAAAGATAGGGGGTAACCATGCCAACAGTGGCATTTTCTTAAAAAACACTTTCCCTGATCTGCTTTGTTCTGCCTTCAACCTACGAATCGTAAGTTCTCTCTGTGTTTGACACCTTTGTGTCCCTTTTATGCAGTCGTCCTAACCTACCCAACCCTGACAGCTCAGAAACTCGAAAAGCTCCAAGGAACGACCAGACGAAATACTATTAAAAGAGAGGACAAGCAGGCCTCATTGTTACCATAGCAACCCCTCTTTAAACTTAGCAGTAACCATTTCAGCAGCATCACGTGATAGTCCTTCTAATCCTTACCCTCTTATTCCCTTTCTCTAGCCCAATTTTCCAAAATCGTTTGACCTAGTTCCCCTGCCGTGGGCTTGTAACCCTCACCAAAACGTCCCAAAAAGCACTTTCCCCGCTAGTTTCCCCCATATCCTAACAGGAAATAAACCCTTCTCTACCTGTATAATGATAAAATTCAGACCATCATCCTGCCTCCGAGCTCCCTCTCCCCCACGTAGCAGACCAGGTCTTCACTCCTGATGCTAGAAACTTGCAAGCCTGTGTATAAGCATTCCTACTAGATGGCGCTAATGAACTTTCTAATAAATGCATCCTTCTCACTCTCCTGGCTGCCACAAGTCATCCAGCATTGCTGTCTTCTCCTGCTTAGCCTCCGGCTCAGGCATACTGAACCTCTGCCACTGCAAATGAATAATGCATCCACAATGTCATTGGCTGTGCCCAAGACATGCTGGGCTTGAAAATCTGTGTTGAACTTCAGGAATCCCAACACAAACACTCTCAACAAACGAAGAACCTGCAATGTCCCTAGAAGACTGTATATTGAAAATATTCAATACTGCTATACTGTCAACATAAAAGACCCTCTACTTTTTCCTGAAACAACAGCCCCAAAATTCCAAAGCCAAAACCAATGGGAAAAACTCAAAAAAAGCAATACTTCTTTCCCTTGTCCACCAACTTGCAGGCACTGCTCCATACACCTTCCTTTCAAGTACAATCCAAATCTCAAATTACAAAATAAACAAAATCTTTTGTATAAAGGTGCAAGTCTATTGTATGGGTCTATCCACTTGGAATTTATTGCCATTGAAAGATAAATATAGGTTTAGTGGGATCACTCATAGTTTTAATGTTATAAATGAGGAATGCCACTGTCCAATTTTTTATGTTACTGGTACTCGTGGCCTCTTCCACAGCTCATACTTCTCCTCTGAACCCTCTTTCCTCTGGTACCTTTTCTATTCAGCAGTTTAAATACTTCTATATATTCACCCTTCCAAATGTTTTCCATAGTTGTACTTATCAACTGTGCCCCTGGAAGCTAAGTAATGCCCATACAGGGTATTTTTTTTGTTTTACCTCCTTCCTCTCTTTTCTGTGTCTTCCTCTTTTGCTATCTCACCCTTTTCTGGCCCAGTGTCATTTACATCTACCGCCTGGTGACCATCTTCTACAACCTCACCTTTTTCCAACGACCTTTCTTCCTCATCTTAATCCAGAACCCCACCATCCATAGCGATGTTCCCAACTGCACCAACACAACTTCTACTGGGACTCTTCCCATCTTCAACACCCCCCCATCACCAAACTGTGCCTCAAACATTTGTTGCAACTTCAGTGGACAGGCTGTACCAAACCTTCCCCTAGCTTCATCTGTATGGTCCACAGCCCTATTTTGTCGCAGACTTGAATAAAGCACAGAGTGAAAGAATGTTGTGCTAAGAAATGTAAATGCTTTCCTAAGGGAAAGACTAGTAAGAAAGGAAAATAAAACATCACCACAAATGTGATTGTTTCTAAAAGAATAAAATTAAATAGAATGAAACATTACCAGGCTAAAGGGCACAGATAGCAGGCCTAATTGCTAATATAACGTGCCCACAAACATCACTGAAATGGCTTCTCTACAGTACAGCCTCTGACAATACAGGGTGGGAAAATGGAGAGCTACCCTTAGAAATCCTAGTATGAGAGTGTTGATTAGTTGTTCCTGAGCATTTCCATTTGTGTGATGATAAGGGGAGTGAGGGAGAGTAGACAGATTCTGTTAAGAGTAAGGACATTCATGCGGTGAACTGTGTGATGCACTGATGAACCCCTGAGCAACAGTATGCTGTCCAGCATCCCCTCCACAACCTGAAAGACCTGTTATGCCACTGCCCCAACCAGCTGTGCCACCTACAAAGATGCAATGACTGCTGTAGCAGAAGAGCCCCTAACAGACTAGAGGCCACAACTGCCCAGGACATGAGACTGCTGCCAAGACAACTGTCCTGCTTGTGATTAGCAGCAGGATCTGAGATATGAAGCCACTGTTACAACCCTGCCCCTGCTCACAAGAAATGCTAACCATGCTGCCGCACAGGGTTCATGGGACAAACATCCTAGTGGAGCTGCGTCCCAGGGACAAGTAAAATGAGGCCATGTTAGAAGATTGAGAAACTTTTGCGTTAAAAAAAGATAAGACCTGCTTGTCAGAAGTAACACATAGAAATGTGAATGCATAGTATACTTACTGAACTGACCTACAGGTTACCATACTTGGCAGCTGCTTGCATAAGCCAAAAAGTTAATTCACACCTGTGTCAATTCTAGACCCCTGAACTTGCCTTTGCTGCTAGATCACAGTACTGGTGTGGGGACTATATTACCTCACTAGAAACTAGTATTGCAGGAACTGTAGCAAGTGTACTAGAAAACTGTGGTTGGTGTGGAAATGTTTTAGAAACTGACTAGAGTCCTGAAGTAGTGCTGAGCAGAACGCTCTAGCTGAAGCCCCATCACAGTGTTCTGTATGTTTTTTTGGTTGGCATATTGAAAATGTGTCTATTACATAGACAAACACAGGTCAAGCCCGTACTTACTGCATTTCTTGTTTGACTGTGCTAGTTTCTGCCTCTCAGACTACCTCCCTGAGGAGCATTTGACTATTCACTCTCACTACCCTGAGATTTAAGTGTGGAATGGGTGTACTTGGCCCAGTTTTCAGAGCCATACTAGGATGGACTGCAGGACACCAGAGACAATCTCAACCACCATGATTGAGGCCATGCAGCCCTGCCTCCCCTTGTAGATCTCCCAAATAGGGTCTGACAGATGCCTTGATTTTCTTTCTGGCTTGAGCTAACGGCTTAAGTTTGAGGTGTATAAGTCGTCCACTTCACAGATGGGAATAACTAACTCAAATGCACTGCTGGTAACTGCACATCTGTCAGACCAGCTAGTGAAGTCATCAGAAGAGCAGCGGAGGTCATCATCATTATCCCATAACATTGTTCCAGCAACTTATTGGTTTGAGTAACATCAAAGTAGGAGCTTCTGATAGAGGACAAGCTAAAGTGGGGCTAACAGACACAGCAGAGAAGGCAGAGCGGATCTAAAGATATGGAGGATGACCAGAGTGGACAGCACTTGTTGTGGGTCAGCTGACTGCACCAAAAACTTCAGGTGTATCTTCCCCAACATAGGCTGCTGAAACTAATAGTGCCATTCTCTGAGGTTAATCAGGAAATGTGCTCCTAACTCTGGACCTGTCCACTGTGATGGGTGCAATGCCTCGAAGAGGAGGACCCCAGTAAGAGGTATTTTTAAATATTTTATGAAAGGATTTATCTTTAGGAAGTTCCTATTAGAAGGCTTACCTGATGAAGGGGCCTTGGAATGGGGATGAACCACACCTAACAGTCCTCAACCAGACGAAGCTTGGCCTTCCACTTGTGGATCCCCTTGAGTGAATGAGGCCACATTTCTCAAAGGTGCCCTACTTGTATTGGGGGCTTAGGCAGCAAAGGCAGACATAATCACGATCTAATGTTGACATCTGCTTGAGGCAAGCCTCGGGAATGACACTTTTAGGGAGAAAGGAAGGACTATTTTTTTAAGCAAAGATACAGCCTAGAACCTCTAAGTGTGTGAAAAAAACCATTGTCATCACATAGGGTGGTTCTTTGTACGTCTTTGCGTCATGACTGAAGAAGGGACTGGAGCCACTTCCCAAGCCACATGGCACCACCTAATGGCAAAGTTTCTGCAGGAATCTGGGGGTGGAGATACAAATCTATTTATTGAACTCTATTTTCTGTTCAGTCTAAATGACACTGATAGAAGTGTATCAAAGGTTACAAGAGTGGAGTGAGCATACATTTGTTCAGGAATTCAGGACCTTGGTCGTAGTAATATAAATTCACTGCCGATTGCAAACAGACCAGCTATCTGCCATTATTAAGCTACTGTAAATAGAGGTCTCAATTTACAGTGTTAGCGTCTAATTTGTAGTTTGCCAGACAGTACTCTAACCTTCGAATTTGGAGACTCCATTGGCCCAGTGGTCACCGCTGTATGTTGAAAGGAGCCAGCATCACAGTGGTTTCTTTCGATGTGTAAAAGGTTTGGTGGATGTCGGCTTGGACAGCTGCTCACACTTTTTACTTTTTTTGTTTTTCAGAAACAAACTCTAAAAGCTGGAAATTTCCTTGAAAAACAAAAAAACGAATGACTCCCAAGCCCTGGAAGGCTTCTTCCTGGGGTGGTTGTTACTGGGATGTTGTAAAATATATTTCTGCCACTCACTCCCAGGTTTTTCATGCCAGTGACGGACAGAATAATAAAAAGACATTCCATCCCCACCCTAAATAGGGCAGATGATTTAATGCTTTCCTCCAATGATCCCTAGTTCATCAAGCCATCGGAGGAATTTTTGTCTCAAAAGAGTAAACGGAACTCAGTGGAGAGAAAAGTTAAGGTCCATTTGTCTCTTAGTAAGGTGGGTGTACTGAGTGTTTGAAGGGGGAAGGTACTACATCCTGTTTGCAACAGAGTACCATGTCTTCCAAACTCTAAATCAGGCCCTTATTCTTATTTGAAAAGAGATAAGGTATCCAGGCTATCTTTGGCTCTAACTTCATGTGGTAGAAATCTTCCATACAAAACTGCTAGACTTAATAAGGATCGTTATAAATCCAAAAGTGTGCTACCACATATAAAAGTAGAACACAATATTAAAATCTATCACAGCCATCACACTGCCTTTTGACTAGGTTTGCACCATAGACATACCACAAACAATCATAGGAGAAGAGCAAAATATGTACAGAGGAACAACATTTGATATTGTTGTACAGGTAAAATACCAAAATGGTTCTTCAATTATATCAAAAGTTTTCTTCCTCAGATTTTTAATATGAACCCAAATATGAACCATCTTTTTAGGTATGCTAGAATTCACATTCCAAAATGATCTTACTACCACTAAAAGAGATACAGAAAGTCATTAAATCGCGCTCCTATAATTGTAAATGTCAGTGTTTAGCTGTATAAAATGACTTGTGTTTCTATACAGCTTTGCCAGAAAAAAGGCAAAGAGGGAACATTTGCTTAACTCCTGTGGGTCATGAGTGGCATTCTTTGCATGAGGAAGAATTCGACTTTTAGTGCAAGGAAGATAACTTGGGAGAGTAGAAGTAAATGAGGGCTGGGAGCGTCCTCAAAGGAGGTCAGTCGAACCGATGGTAAAATGCCGAGAGGTCTCCGAGTGTTAGGGCTGGAAGCAGGTTTGTCTGGGCAAGCCACGTTTTTTCAATGGTATGGGTGCTGAAGTCGATGTGTTAGATATTGGTGGCTCTCCAAGTACACTTGTTCAGTGTTTCACAGCTTTGAGCAGTACCATGCTATGGTAACTGGCTTCAGCAAAGATTGATTGTAGTTTGTTCTGGGACATGACGTTTCTTCAAATGCATTCAGAGATTGGAGTTTTAAAAAACGCTGACTATTACATGTGATGACGCAGAAAAAGAAGGACCAACATATATTTATATATCATGTAACCAAAATCGTATAATGTAGTGTGATTTTAGTAAAGAAAATAATGTACGAGGGAAATTGTGCCCTCGGAGTAGTTCGCCATTATTATAAACAAGCTTTATTAATCATGAAGAATTGAAAAATGTAGTAATCCGTCATAATTGCAAATATGTGCTATGATTTCTTGTTGAAACTGTTTTATGCTTAGCTTAAATTTAGTAGAGGCTTTGGCCTAGTTGCCTGGTCTCAAATTCTAACTGCGTGTTTTTTATTTGAATTAACCAAACGTATATTTAACTTTAAGGTTGTATTTTTCCAGTAGAGATGACTAATACACTTATCTCCAAGGTTCATGCTAGGCCGGTTTCATCCCCTTTGATACAAGGTCAGTCTCTGCAGGTGCGGACAATAAAAGTACTGATACCGAAATAATTGGCAAACTTTGTTGCAACTTGTGTTCCAAGGCTCCAAGGACAATGTATGCACAAATGAGTACTAGGAGACAGACACTATTCATTGGTCAAATTGAAGCCACCCTATGAACCCTCCAATGGAAGAATCTGCAGAATTTGGAATGTTTCTTACTTAAACCCACCGGACAAAGAGAAGTCAGCCATTTTCCTTGATGCCATTTTGAAGCCAAATGCCAGACGCCATCCTAGACGACATCTCAATGCCCTTTTCTCTATTCCAGAGAAAAAGACTTTAAGAATTCTCACCCTAGAGACTTTAACTTTAAACCTGCCCCGTCTTGCCCATGCAGTAACTTTGCCCCATTCTCCTTGCTGCTGCAAGGAAACTTGCCCTTAACTTTGCCCCTTTAAATCCGCCCCATGCTGATCGAACCGGTACCTGAGGGACGAAGACTTTCTTGAATGCTGATTGTATTTGGTAATTATGAAAGGATAATTGTATTATGCATTGTGTTTTTCCTTTTAGGTACCAACTGCTATTTTGATAGGGCCCAAGCTAGAAGTTTTACAAATTTGTGTTGACTAAATTTGTTTTGCATGAAGCCCCACATCCCAATGCTAATTAGAGGTTAGTTGAGGTATTCATTTGATGCACCATGCTAAATTGAAATCTTGTTATGCTGACCTATGTATGAAATTAGTCAAATTCAGTTACTCATATTAGTGATTTGCATTGCTATAACCAAGTGCATTATAATACAGATTTTGCGTAGATTACGTTTCTTCCGCCGTTATGGACAGCTAGTAATGTTCGTATACATATATCATTTGGTTTTAAGACTTATATACATTGTGCTAGCACAAACTGGTGTGGTTATTCATGACTGAAAGGTCATGGTGCGTCGAAATACCAACAGTTATTGATTTCTAATGTGTTATTTCGATCTATTAATTGAGTATTGGGTATCGATTACAATAGTTATTGATTATTGATTTTAGTGACCCGACTGTTCTAGGATGAGGAGAGCCCAACTCGGCTAAAAGGTTCACCGACCTCCAACGTGTCCAGGTACAGGTAATTTATAAGGGCTGGACGCGTTATCACATGCTAACACTAAAGCAGAAAACGTGTCTATGGTTACAATTTGAGTGAGGTCAGTGCCTCGATGCGAATTGCACACACTTCTGTTTGCATCAAGTTTGTGAGGGCACCAGAGTGGGTTTCATGGTTCTCAGTAACAGGTGAACATGCATCTATGGGTGTTTTGATGTTGAAGTTGTGGATGTCAAGTAGGACGTCTTTCAGGGCTGTGAGGAAGAGTTACTCAAGTGGGGAGATCTTGATGACATCATCCAGCTTGAATTCTTGGAAAACAAAAAACTGCTTTGTGGATTTCGGCTGCCAATAGTGTAGGCGCACAGTCTCAGATTGTGAATAGAATGGAGTGATAACCAGTGAGAACCCCCGTTATTTCACAAATTGTGATGACACTGGTTAGAGGGTCCGCCCGTCAGTTGTAACACGTGATTATCAGTCCATTCGAAGGTTAGTGATCTGAAGACGTCTGTCTATAGTTTACAGTTGATGTCTGTGGGAACACATTGACTTGTGTGAGCCACAGTGTCTTCATGATTCAAGTACCTCCTCTTTCATGCAGCCATTCGTTGCTCCTCAGCTAAGTTTCAAGTGTATACATACCAACATAAAGAAGATAGCAAGGATTCTGAATAGTGGTTGATGTCTATTTAATAAATGATGAAGTGTTATCTGTATGTTATTTTTCAAGAGGTTAGATTTAACCACTCTTAGGACATAGAGAGTACCAGATGAATGTCCTATTAATATGTGAAAACATAAAATCCTAAGAGCATTTACTTTCTCTTGAGCATCACTCTATATACAGTTTTCATGGCCGAAGACAGGCCCTGTACAATGGGTGGGTGTAGATATTTACAGACTCTCTCTACATACAAGTCTTCATGACCAAAGGCAGGGCCTGTACAATCGGTGGATGTAGACCTTTGCAGACTCTTTCTAAAGTGGTGAAAAACACATTTATAAAGTAGGTGACAGTATCCCCCTTAGAATCCAAATAAGAGATGTACCTAATAATTTGAAACATATCTTTATTCTGGAGTATTTAGAGTGCCTACAAAAGATTGGTACTATATGATATAATCGGAGGAACATTTTTAAAATGTAGGCATCAACAGAATAAATGATAACAAAATTGTGTTGGACGAGCAGTATGTTTAAAGGTACATTACCCAGTGCAGAAACAGGCATGGGAGACTTTGAAAGAAATAACTATTCAAACAGAGGTAAGCAGAGGAACTGAAACCTATCCAATGCTGCTATGGAATACAAAAAAACCACTATGCATTGACAAAGAAAATAGGTCTCACCTTTAAAACACAGGAAGCCAGACCTGTTAAAGACAAATCTGGGAAGACAATCATTGGTAACGAAGGCCAAAAACAAAGATGGGTGGAGCACTCTGAAGAACTGCTGAATCAGCCTGTCTCCACCAGACACAGCCAGCTGACAAGGACTTGCCAATCGACTGCAGCAGCCAACCAAGGACGAAATATGGCAAGCCATCAAACAACTTGACAGGGCATGGCTAGGCAAGTAAACATGGCGGTCGCTCCTCTCTAGAGCTCCGCTCTCCCAGCCACCCTAATCCTGAAATATTATCCCCCAGGGCTGGTCATTAATTGTCATCCTCCCAAATGCAGGGAGACAGGGACATCAGACCAGACTGCGGACGACCGCAAGGCTGACTGGACAGGTGCTTACAGCTGTGAACTGCCAGTGAGAAGCAACGGGGGCCTCTCTGAGCCCTGAGGTCTGTAGCAGACACCTAGACACCCTCCCCAACAACCCATTGAGCCCCCGGCCCACCACTGCAGACAGGCATGAGACGACCCGGACCAGATGTCATTGGAGGTGGCTGCTTCACGCCTCCTAATGCCAGTGGCCACTGCTGGATTCCACAGCCAGGGCAAACACCAACCTGCGCGCCCTGACGAAATGCGTTCCAGGCTGGCCCTGCACTGAGATCAACCCAGGTGAGGCAGCTTGGCCTTGAGACAATCAGGGCCATAACTCTGCACCTTTGAAATACCAGGGGTCGTCAACTGAGTTTACAGCTGATTTAACACAGCTCCAACACTGCGGCAAGAGCGGTGGCCCAAAGTGCTCCTCCCTCTGCCATCAGCTGCTTCTCTGCATCTTACATCCGGTGATTAAAATAGACTGCTTTTTCTAGGAGGCAACACCTAGGGGTTGGGGCAGCAAACTCATCAAGCAAAAAGGCATCTCATCACCGGCAGGCAGCACTGGCGACTTTCCATGGCATCCTCTGCCCAAGGCCTAGCTCCAGTTCTGCTTCCCAACCCCTCCCCCCCCAAAACTAGGCCATGGACCACAAGGTACCATAAATGACCCACTCTGCTCGACAGGAGCACTGCCTAACAGTGGCATTACGTCTGAAAGCCCTCTGCACCCCACACCCACCAGTAGCAAAAACCTGGCAAATTGGCGCAGTAACAGAGCTCTCCCTAGCCCCAGCTGGTGGGCACTAAAGCAGCCTCCCCTTCCAGATTCCTGCAACCATAGGGACTGGAGGCAAGGAAGGAGAAGCCCACCATAGTAGGATGCCACCAGAGGCTTTTATCCCCCAGGAAGGTCAACCCACCCCCTTGCAGACTTTAAAGACTGCCACAAACTCCTCCTAGCCTTCCACCACTGACAGCGGCACCACTCATCAGGAAAAGATGTTCAATGCCCCACCTAGACAAGTGAATATGAACTGAGTTGGGGGGCCCTCCATACCTGCAGGGGGAGGGGGAAGACCCTACTGGCTCCCTGGGCAATCCCCAGCTTGACCCCTAGCTATTTCCAAGACAGTCGGACCCCGGCACAGGGCACTGCCAGTTTCCGGCTTACAGACCCGCAGAGCGATCTGGCCACTTGAGAACCATCCTATGCAGCACTTACCACACATGGCACTTTCAGTTGGAACTTGTCAATAACTCCACTGCCCTTCCTCCCCCATCTGACAAACAACAACCCATGCAGCAGAGACTCCCTCCACGAGGCCCTAAATTGTCCTCTGTCTCTATGGGGCTGGTACCCAGGAAATCACCACCTTACAAGACTAGCTGAGCAGACCCCCTCCCACTGGCCCCTCTTCTGGGAAGCACAAAGGGCAGGCACAAGCTGACAACGTGCCTGGCCACTGGGCAAAAGACAATGGTGCCGGAAACTCCTCTCCCAGGCAACCCAAGGGACAGCACACAGCTCCCCGATGATAAATTCAATAAAGTTCTCGCTGCCATAGAGAGATCCCCCCCATTCTTAGAGGTGAAGGTAGGCACCCCGATGAATGAACACAGAAGGCGAAAAGGAGATGGTGATGCTACAGCCCCAGATGTCAGAGGCCCAGTGGACACTGTCGAACATTCAGACGGAGAAGCAACATCTGTAAAGTAGGGCTCCCAGATGGCCCAGAGGGCCAAGACCTATTGGTGTTCATGAGCAACTCGTTCCACTTCTTCATCCCTGCTTCAGACCTCACCCCATTTTTCTCCCTAGAAAGGGTGCACAGGGCCCCAACACGGCCACCGATCCTGGGGGCACCTCCTTGCTCCATTCCGGCCTAACTATACCATTAATCGAGACACAATTTTATGAGCAGCACGCATGGCTGGTCCCTTAAGACTGAACAATCAAACTATACTACTGTTCCCAGACTATACCCCCGCAGTACAAAGCCAGAGATCCTCCTTCTTGAGCACCAAAAATACACTTTGTGAACTTGGAATCCAATATGTTCTACTGTTCCCCAGCCGCTTCAAGCTGCTCTTCGAGGGCAAGTCTCTACTCTTCACTGATCTTACAGATGTCTGGGACTGGCTGGAACAGCACCAGGCCGGCACATCGACAACCCAAAAAGGAGCACCTCCCAGTTCACAAAAAACAGAATGACGGACAAGAGGCTGTGATAGAAGGGGTAACTCTCCACCCTCCAACCCCACAAGTCCGCCACCTCACCCAGAACAGTACATTGAGGGCTGGAGATGGGCAATTAAGGTGGTGCCATCACTGAGGGACAGCGCTGGCTCCTCTGAAGACAGACGGGGCCTCCAAATCTTCACCACTGATGATGATTCAATAACAACGAATGAGACCCGCCTTGGCTCCAAGACCCCACCATTGGTCACACCACAGACACCATAATTTAAACCTGCTGTGATACTCTTTACTCCCTCCCCCCCCCCCAAGAGGCCCCTCCACTTCACTCATCCTCCAGTTTCTCCCACCCCTTTTCATTCTTTCCTCCTTACCCATCTCCAGATGTCGGACCGTTCTCACCCCCGAACAGATGGGTGGCCATATACCACCTCCACTCAGCCCTTCCTCCCAGCCATGCCACAACCCCACCTTCAGACATAATAGACTCCACCCTGTTTGGATATGCTACCGTTACAGCATGTCACACTTTTTGTTCTGTTATATCTTGTTATATCTTCTCTTACCTCTTACCTTCTCTTACCTCGTCCTACCAGGGCCACAAAAACAACTCCCTCCCCAGTCATACATCGGGTACAAATCAAGACAGCAAATGCAGCAAACGGGACCATAGGCTCAGCAAGAGGGACACACCCATGATATGGCTCCTCAGGCAGACACCCGACTCCTCACTCTGAAGATAGGAGGGATGCACACAGAACTAAAACACTATGCTGTTTACTCCCATGCAAAACCCCCAAAGGCCCAAATTGTCTTCCTCTAAGAAATCCACATTACACTACCCGAACTGCAGCGATTACGCAAATGATGGAGGGGACACATCACAGCCACCACATTTTCCGCATACGCAAGCAGCTCTCTCATGTAGGTCCAGCCTGGGGTCCCTTTCAAACCATCAACACAATGGTAGACAGGGAGAGCAGCCATTTTGCTACAGTAGATGGCTACCTGGATGGTTCCAGAGGCCTTTTGGGCAGCATTTATGCCCCAAACACCGAGCAGGAAGCTTTCTGGTCCACACTGTCTCAAACACTTGCACACAAAATGGTAACCCCCATGGACCCTGATAAGTGACTGCGCTTGAGCACTAGACGTCTCCCTGGAACCTTCTTGTCCTCCGCGTGTCCCCACATATGCAAGCAGTGCACTTCCAACAGTGGGCCCGTTGCTAGGCACTGGTCAATGCATTGCGGTCTATTCACTCCAACACAACTTTTGGCCTGTTTGTCAGTATATGTCAGGAGTGCCACTACAGCCTGAGTGAAATAACGTCCACGTTATTTCACAGCCATTTTACACTGCACTTAAGTAACTTATAAGTTACCTATATGTCAAACCCTCACTTAGTGAAGGTTAGGTGCAAAGTTACTAAGTGTGAGGGCACCCTGGCACTAGTCAAGGTGCCCCCACATTGTTCAGGGCAATTTCCCCAGACTTTCTGAGTGCAGGGACACCATTACACACGTGCACTACATATAGGTCAATACCTATATGTAGCTTCACAATGGTAACTCCAAATATGGCCATGTAACATGTCTAAGATCATGGAATTGTCCCCCCATGCCAAATATGGTACTGGGGTGCCAATCCCATGTATCCCCGGGGCTCCAGCTTGCACCCCGGGTACTGCCAAACTAGCTCTCTGGTGTTTTCACTGCAGCTACCGCTGCTGCCAACCGACAGAAAGGCTTCTGCCCTCCTGGGGTCTGGGCAGCCAAGTCCCAGGAAGGCAGAACAAAGGATTTCCTATGAGCGAGGGTGTTACACCCTCTCCCTTTGGAAATAGGTGTTAAGAGCTTGAGAGGAGTAGCCTCTCCTGGCCTCTGGGAATGCTGTGAAGGGCACAGATGGTGTCCTCCTTGCATAAACCTGTCTACACCGATTCAGGGATCCCCCAGCCCCTGCTCTGGTGTGAAACTGGACAAAGGAAAGGGGAGTGACCACTCCCCTGTCCATCACCACCCCAGGGGTGGTGCCCAGAGCTCCTCCAGTGTGTGCCGGACCTCTGCCATCTTGAATGCAGAGGTGTGAGGGCACAGCGGAGGCCTCTGAGTGGCCAGTGCCAGCAGGTGACGTCAGAGACCCCTCCTGATAGGCGCTTACCTGGTTAGGTGGCCAATCCTTCTCTGAGGGCTAGTTAGGGTCTCTCCTGTGGGTATCTCTTCAGATAACAACTGCAAGAGCTCACCAGAGTTCCTCTGCATCTCCCTCTTCGACTTCTGCCAATGATCGACCGCTGACTGCTCCAAGACACCTGCAAAACCGCAACAAAGTAGCAAGACGACTACCAGCAAAATTGTAGCGCCTAATCCTGACGGCTTTCTGGACTGTTTCCTGGTGGTGCATGCTCTGAGGGCTGTCTGCCTTCACCCTGCACTGGAAGCCAAGAAGAAATCTCCGTGGGTCGACAGAATCTTCCTTCTGCTAATGCAGGCAGCAAACTTCTCTTTCACCAGTCCTCTGGGTCCCATCTCATAGTGACGAGCATGGTCCCTGGAACACAGGAGCTGGATCCAAGTGACCCCCGACAGTCCAGTGGTCCAACTGTCCAAATTTGGTGGAGGTAAAGCCTTGCCTCCCCACGCCAGACAGTAATCCTGTGTACTGCGTGATCTGCAGCTGCTAGGGCTTCTATGCACTTTTGCAAGGAATCCTTTGTGCACAGCATAACCCAGGTCCCCAGCACTCCATCCTGCATTGCTCAACTCGCTGAGTTGACCACCAGCTTCGTGGGACCCTCCATAGTAGGGTTGGGACGACCGCCGTGCTCAGATTTCTTGAACCCCTTTTCAAGTGCTTCTGCGGGTGCTGCCTGCTTCTGTGTGGGCTCTCTGTGTTGCTGAGCGCCCCCTCGGTCTCCTCCTCCAAGGGGCGACCTCTTGGTCCTTCCTGGGCCCAGGCAGCACCCATTTTCTTCAACCACAACCTTTGCAGCTAGCAAGGCTTGTTTGCGGTCTTCCTGCGTAGAAACAACTCTGCATCCTCCAGCACGCCGTGGGACATTTTCTGTGCAAAGGAGAAGTTTCTGGCATCTTCCGTTGTTGCAGAATATTCAGCTTCATCCACCTGGAGGCAGCCATTTTGTAGCTTCATTAGGGGTTTATTGGGCTCCTGCCCCCCCTCCCTGGACACTTTCGTGACTCTTGGAATTGGTCCTCTTCCTTTACAGGTCCTCAGGTCCAGGAATCCGTCTTCAGTGCTTTGCAGTCAGTTGTTGTCTTTGCAGAATCTCCTATCACGACTTTAGTGTTTCTGTAAAATTCAAGTAAAATCAGGGGTCCGCAAAACACTAGGACAAGAGACAGCCACAGTCGAGCGTCAGCTAGCTGACCTGGAAAAGGCAGCAGTCCTAGAAGCCGCTAAGAAGAAGACAGCCCTCACAGATGCAAAAACCCAATATGCTGTAGTCCTGGACCAAATGTGTTGCTGTAACTTCAAAGTTTATGAAACAAGAACACACAGAGAGGGAGACAAGCCAGGCAGGCTACTCACATGGCTTGTGTGCCAAGATACTTGCTCCGGGTCCATCCTTGAAATCGCCTCACCCACTGGAGCCATTCTCTGCACTCAACAGGCTATCCTAGAGGTCTTCTTCACCTATTACTCCCACTCCATTCAGTGACAGAGATTAGCTCCTTCTTCACCTAATGCCTCTTTCAAGGGTTACACCTGTCAATAGAGAGAAACTAGGTCACGTAAGCCATGCGCACCCTGGCCCGGAATAAAATCCTGACCCTAGATGGGCTTCCAATTGAATACTACAGCATCTTCAGCAGTCTTCTCGCTTGGCATATATTTACAAAGAGGCCTTGCGCGTCAAGCACCTGCCATCCTCCCTATCCAAGTCGGTATTGACTTCGCTCCCAAAGCCAGATCCGGACCCAACCCTTCAAGTCCTACCACCCCATCGCCATTCTGGCCACAAACTATAAAATCTTGTGTAAAATACTGTCTAAATAATATGCCCAGGTATTACAGACTCTAGTCCATTTGGATAAAAATAGCTTTTGCGCCAGGCAAAGCACCTGCAAGACTATTCATCGTCTCTTCCACCTAGTAGACCAAGGCCCACATTGCTTCCTCGGTGCAGCATGCCTCATTCTAGGCCTGGAAAAAACCATTGATACCCTGAAGTGGTACTACCTCTTCCAGGTGCTGTCCACACTAGGAGTTGATGAACACCTCCACAAGTACACATGGCTATTATATACCACCACCATGGCGAGAGTCCTGCTCGGTCGATTGGTCTCTCCAGCGTTCTCTGTAGGGAGAAGCATGAGTCAGGGCTGCCCCCTTTTCCCCTATTATTTGCATTCGCAATGGAACCGCTGGCCGCAAAGCACCGGTCAGAGGGAGAACCTGGCAAATACCTCTATGAAACACAACGTGCACAATCTCTCTCTATGCGGACAATCTACTCCTTTACATTTGGGATACTTGCATGGACCTTTCCCCGTTCTATGCCACCTTACAATAATTTGCGCATGTAGCAGGACTACGGGTCAAAAGAGCAAAATCCATTATGTTCCTATTGGGAGGATCCTTGCCCCCTACCAACGTTCAATTGGGCGGGCGGCGGATGGAGTGGATGGGCAATGCCATTTGATAACTAGGGGTGAGGCTCTATCATTCTCCTCAAAAGAGCCTCTACAGCTCTGAAATCCCTAGTCCAATTCTGGAAAACTCTTCCAATAGCCACAACAGGCAAAATAGCTGTCACGAAAGTGATCATGCTCCCACGCCTTTTCTATTTTTTCGTTAATCTCCTCCTCATAGCTTCTTTCAGGACCTAGATATATTACCTCCACCTGGGGCAATAAGCTCCACCGCATAGCACTACAGAAAGTACAGCTACCCACGGAGAAAGGTAGCCTTTGTGCACCCTAATTTGAGACCTACTTCTTAGCAGTACAACACCACTGGGTCTCCCAATGGCTGGCACACCGCAACCTAGACAAAAATAGAAGCTGATGCTGGCCCCTCTACCAGTATGGACCCCAGAGTCTCCTGCTGCCCAAAGAGCCCCTCCGCCACCGACCACTTCCACTCCTGGTGACAACTATAAATAAATGCATTCAGTAGACACAAACTCTGACTGCACATAATCACATAAGCACCTGTGTTCCCTCTATAGGGCCTCCCACACCTCCCTGACCCTGATCTTACAGAGAAATCACACCCTGGCACAACTCTTTTCTTACCATGATTGGTGACCTTTTTATCATCTACCAACTCATTAGAGACTTAGCCCTCCGTAGGGGTCAATACTGAATGTTCCATCCGCTGCAGTATATACTATGTGCCCAGTGGTCCATCAGACACTGAACCTCCTACTCACTCCATCACTCAGTCCCTACTAACCATGGGCAGAGACTGCTGCCTCAGACCATGGTACAACAGGGCTAGGAAGGAACACACAGGGACTCCACTCAAACTACTGAGGGACAAGTGTGAAACACACTTTGGGCTACCACTGCACCACTCTGAGTGGGAAAGATCCCTTGAATTCCCTCACAAGTTCTCACACAATGACCGATTTAACAGTATTCAAGTCAATACACTATGTATTACAGGGCCTATCTCAAACCACACCAGCTCGACCACTTCTTCCCCATGGCCCGCCTCAGCTGTCCGCGCGTCAAGTGTTTTCAGCCCACCTCTGTGGGGGTGGCCAGGCGCTACAGCAAGATGGTGGCATACTGGTGTAGCTCCGCCAGCTGGAGCACATATCCTGCACCCCAGCCCAGTTCGCCAAAACTATGAGACTGACTTGAAATTCTGAACGTAGACCGTAATGATTAATGTTAGATGCAGAGGTTATTAATAGGTAATGTCCTATTCTGCTCCGTGTAAGTTTGTGTGAGAATGATTGTTTTTGAAATTATGGCAACTGGCAAACTATATCTGTGGTTAGCCTTCTAAATAAAACGAGCACTGGCAAAGCCAATAGGTCTAGAATTAGCTGTTATTTTGATCTAAAAAATGCACATTACCATTGTACACCCTGACACTACAGGGGACTACTTTGTGTGTTGGTGTGCTCCTTGTGAAAGGGCAGAATGTAGTAATTCATAGTAAAGGTAGGCAATGGCTGAAGTGGGCTGACCCACTGCCCCATGCTATATGCTGCAGTCGGGAGAAGGAAAAACTGAATGACACCATTGCACCATAACATACCACAATAGCATACCATTGGGTGAACAGGACTGTCCAAAAGCCCCTATGACGATGTATATAAGGCATATAACAATAATACAAACAAAAGGTCTTGGCTAACACCAGACCTACAAGGGAAGGGCAAAACTCTTGTATTTCCAGAAACTCCATAAATAGCAGTTAGGGCTCCAATAATGTGCCCAAAGTGACAAGACACACAGAACAACTTAGCATTTTTCAGGGAATAATCTGGAAAGGCAATCAGCCTGACATTACCCACGTAAGTAGGTGAGGGTTCATTTATGTATGGTTGCCAGACTAGCCCTACAATGCATTTCATACGAACTGCATGTAAAAAGAGGCATTGGTCAAGGAATATTACGCATGTTTTGATTCATTTACAATGAATTTCTTGGTAAAAAGTGATGAGTTCTTAGTAAACGGCGACAGAAAGAACAACTTCACAGTCTTGAAAACAGCCAGCCCAACTGAACAACCATCTTTTAAATAGCTTTATTTTATAAAACCCAAACCATAAAGAGGACGTTAATGTACAACTTGGAATATTGACAAACAAGCTTTTGTTTTTACAGCTTAAGACATTCATAAACCACTACATAATTTACATCTGTACAGAGATTTCGTGTTTTGTAACACGAGGTACTACAGGATAATTACTTTAGCAGCAGTATCACACTATACAACAGTTCATAGTGTTAGCTTAGTGTATGTTGTAAAGTGCTCTTTCATATGAAAAAAAGTAATATTCAAGAGATGAGAGGGACTAAACGAGTTTGCGTCCAATGTACCGTTTGGATCACAAAACTATGTCAAATACATTTCAACTTAGTAAATGTGATCTTACATGAAATACAAAGAATAAAGCAACACAAAAAGAGTATACGATTGACACATTCGGTATGACTTAACACAAGTATTACATACAGAAATGAAACCAGAATAAATGCACAAATATGTATGTATGTATGTGTATATATATATATATATATATATATATATATATATATATATATATATATATGGATAGATATAGATATAACTATATATATATATATATATATATATATATATATATATATATATATATACTTGCACATGTATATACATACACATAGAAACAAATATAGATATGCCTATTATTGGATGCACTTCCGCCATGTTGATAAAAAATAAACATACTATAATAAATGATGTTTTAGTGGCTGTCCTGTAATACATTTAATCTTTTTCTCTTTCACCATTTGGAACAATTTTGCATAAATAAAATATGAAATCAGCAGCTAGAGTGATTTATTTATTGTAATGTTCAGGGAGGATGAAACTACATGACACTTGGTAACTATAGCCTGCCCCCCGTGCAGTAAAACACACAAGTGATTAAAAAGCCACACTCTTTTTATAAAAATGAAACACACTTGTTACATATCTATACACATGTACAGACTTGTTACATAGATAATGTAGACAGTTAATATTTGAGATGGCTATTTTGCTGCACAACTGAAATGGGAAAATCAACAATGTTGTTAGCACGTGAAAAAAGCCGCGGTCTAATCCGCTTTAAGATTAGGAGCAAAGGGACAGGCAATAACGTTCATTCCATCTAATACAATAAAGCGTGTCGGTTTACTTTTTCAAACTGTAGATAAAACCAAACGCAACTGTTTCCTCCATGTCAATATCGATTTATTTATACCAACAGACCTGCAACCAACGATTCTGTTTTTTGCTACATTAGGTAAATAACAATGTCTTAAGGTTTTCCAAAAGCCAAAACAACTACTTTACAACAAATATATATTTCAAACATATAGATAAAGTTATGTGTAAAAATAGAACTTTGTGGTCATGGCTCAGGGCTAAAATTAACAAAACAAACACGTTCATTCATTAACGTCTCAATATACAAGTTAACTTCAGATAAATAATAGTGCGAGATCATAAAATACATGAATTTCAAGTATGATAGTTGCCTTGCTTTTACTTGTGAAATTTAGAATATATGTATTCTTCTAGCTCAGCCTGTGAAAATACATTTCTAAGTGCCAGATTCTCAGTGGGTAGTGACAGGGCTGCATTAATCACATCACATCTTTAAAACCATTTGTGAAATCAAGTCAAAAGCTATCAATGGTTAACCACATCATTGCAGTTCTCAAATGTAATGACTGTATCGCAATTGCAACAACATGTAAGAGTGGGGGCAGTGTAATATTTGTAGAACAGTCCAAGAGTTCCACCGTCAGGTCTTAGTGATCAATATCTCATAACTCTAACACTATATATACACCATGTTTTGCTCAAAACACAAGATTTGAGAAATTCATATCTACTCTGAAAGATTAAAACAATTTAGAGAGTTTACTGTTATAGTTTGACTTAGTTCACAACGGAATACTATATACAAGTTATTTTGAAAATAAAGAATCCACCAAAATGGTTGAAGGAGATAAAATGTAATGTATCAGATATGAATATCAAGGCAATGGGGCCACTTTCAATAACGTATCCTGTAGAGGTTTCTATTTATTACATTTCATCTGGGTATTCCAAATGCTTCATGGAAATTAATTCTTCAAGCTTAATTTTTCCACCACCCATCATTGCAAACGCTGGATACATCATGCCTGAGCAATCTACTTTTCGTTCATAAAGACATTTCATACTTTGTGCATCGTAGAACCCAACTATGCCTTTTTCATAATCAAGACAAACACCTATGCGAGATGGTAAAGGAAGTACTCTGTTTTCACAGTCACTGGGAACATTTGATGCTTTTGGAATAAATAGTTTGTTCATTCCTACGGTAACCAGAGTAAATGGTTGTGATAAGTCATCACAGGCATCTTCACTGCCACTGTCATGACCACTGTCTTGATCGTACCTAAAACAAAATGTGCAGAGAAACTCATCATCAAACACATTTGGCAGTATTATTTTGTTTTAAAGGAAATTTAAACACAGTTTTATGCTGAAGTATAGCTATACTTTGTTTTTACAAAAAATGCATAAATATTATGTGCAACCCATTGAAAGTATGTTGAATGGTACTTGACTACATAGTGTCATATAATCAAATTGAACACAAAACATCTATGCAACTTGAGAAGCAGATCTAGAATTAGGCAGGCTGAGTTTGGATTGCCTAAATATCCATACTCTTCATAACTACGTATGCATTTACCTCACTGTTTTTGTAAAGAACAAGTTACTTACCTTCGGTAACGCCTTATCTGGTAGAAACAATACCTAGCTGCTGATTCCTTACCTTTGAATTTCCCCAGGTGTCCTGCTGGATCTGGAAAATTTTCCTGAGCAGTACCCGTGCGCACTGGTAGAGGGCATTGTAGGAAGCTGGCTCTACATACACTATATCAAAATGAGATATAGGGGGTCATTCTGACCCTGGCGGCCGGTGACCGCTAGGGTCACCGACCACGGGAGCACCGCCAACAGGCTGGCGGTGCTCCCGAGGGCATTCTGACCGCGGCGGTTCAGCCGCGGCCAGAAAGGGTAAACCGGCGGTCTCCCGCCGGTTTACCACTGCCCTTGTGAATCCTCCATGGCTGCGGAGCGCCCTCCGCAGCCATGGGGATTCTGACACCCCCTACCGCCATCCTGTTCCTGGCGGGACTCCCGCCAGGAACAGGATGGCGGTAGGGTGTGCCGCGGGGCCCCCGTAAGAGGGGCCCCTGCAGTGCCCATGCCCATGGCATGGGCACTGCAGGGGCCCCCGTAAGAGGGCCCCGCAAAGTATTTCAGTGTCTGCTAAGCAGACACTGAAATACGCGACGGGTGCAACTGCACCCGTCGCACCCCTGCAACTACGCCGGCTCAATTCTGAGCCGGCGTCCTCATTGCAGGGGCATTTCCTCTGGGCCGGCGGGCGCTCTTTTGGAGAGCGCCCGCCGGCCCAGAGGAAATGTCTGAATGGCCGCCGCGGTCTTTTGACCGCGGTGCGGTCATTCAGCGGCGGTACCTTGGCGGATGGCCTCCGCCGTCCGCCAAGGTCAAAATGACCCCCATAGTGTGTACAGAGTCTAGGGGTTCCACAGAGGGTTAACAGAGGCTAAAGTCGATAATACTAATGCTCAGTTTTGTGTTAGTGTGGTCTAGCAGTTAGGCTTATCAGAGGATAGTGCAAAGCATTTGTTGTACACACACAGGCAATAAATGAGGCACACACTCAATAACTCCAAGCCAATGTATTTATATTGGAAAAATATATTTTGTTACTTGATTTTTAGAGCCAAAAGGATCTTGTTGCAGGTAAGTACATCTGCAAGTACATATCGAACATATGCATCAATAGCACTTTGTTTAGATTTGGCAAAAAAAAAAAAGTTCAGTCTCTGGGGGTTAGGATGTCCACTGGTCGGGGTTCAGGATGTTCCCAAACTTACACCACTAGCAATACGGGGCCGGCCACCTGGACTCGGGCTGTGGGTGTCGGGTGCAGAGTGAGCAGGACCCGCAGATCCGGGGCAGTTTTGGAGTCCATTTGGAGGGTTTCTTCTGGACAGGGCCACTGTCCTCTGGAGTTCTTGGTCCGATGGTGGGCAGGCAGTCCTCTAGGGTTTTGGAGGGGTCGCAGGTCCTGCATGATGCGCTGCCTTTTGGTAGCAGGGTCCTTGAAGCTGCATACAAGGCTGGAGCCAAGTCAGTTGTCATCTGGGGACTTCACTGCTGGGGGTACGGCTTAGCAGTCCTTCTTTTTTCTTGTCTTGAGGTTGCCAGGAGTCTGGTGAGTTAGGTTCAGGGGAGCCCTTAAATCCTAGATTTAGTGGCGTTACAGGGGTCAGGGGTTAGTAGCCAATGGCTAATGTCCCCCAGAGCGGCTCCCTTTGCGGAGGGGGGCACATTCCTAACCCTATTTAGTCCCTGTCCTCCATACCAAGATGGAGGCTTCTTCAGGGAGAGGGGTCACTTCAGCTCTGTACACCTTAGGGGCTAGCAGGAGTGGTGACTCCTCCCTGTTTTACCTACTTTTCCCATCGGACTTGCCGCCAAAAGTGGGCTTTGTCTGGGGGACGGGCATCTCCACTAGCTGGAGTGCCCTGGGGCACTGAAACAGGAGGCCTGAGAATTTGAGGCTCACCGCCAAGTGTTCCAGTTCTTGCGGGGGGAGGTGTGAAGCACCTCCACCCAGAGCAGGCTTTCTTTCTGGTCTCAGAGAGTACAGAAGCTCTCACCTCATGAGTTCAGAAACCTGTCTTTTAGTGGAAGGCCGGCACAGACTGCTCAGCCTTAGACTAAAGGGTTGGTATAATACAGGGGGCATCTCTAAGATACCCTCTATGTGCATTTTATAATAAATCCAAAACTGGCCTAAGTATGTGTTTATTGTGCTGAGAAGTTTGATACCAAACTTCATAGTCTTCAGTAAAGCCATCATGGAGCTGTGGAGTTCGTAATGACAAACTCCCAGCCCATGTACTCAATATGGCCACACTGCAGTTACAATGTCTAAGAATTGACTTATACACTGTAGGGGCCTTTGCTCATGCAGCTATGTCCTCACCTGTGGTATAGTGCCCCCAGACTTAGGGTTGTAAGGCCTGCTAGAAGGGTCAATTGCCTATGGCATAGGCAGTGGGTTGGGGAAGGGGTGCCATATCGACTTTGCCTTTTTCTCCCCACCAGCCCACACAATCTGCAATGGCAGTGTACATGTGCTTGGTGAGGGGTCCCTTAGGATGGAACGATACATGCTGCAGCCCCTATGGACCCTCCGTGGTCACAGAGCCCTTGGTACCACTGGTACCTTATACAAGTGACTTAGCTGTCTGCCAGGGGTGTGCCAATTGTGGAAACAATTATACAGTTTAGGGAAAGAACACTTGGTGGTGGGGCCTGGTTAGCAAGATCCCAGCACACACTCAGTCAGGTTAGCATCAGATATCAGGCAAAAAGTGAGGGGGTACTGCAAACAAGGGGCCAGATTCATGCAGGCATCAATTTGCTCCGCACGCAGTGGCATCTGCGCTGGAAGTAACTTCCGCATTACCTATATAGGTGTCCACTCGGCGTGCTGATGTCAGTTACTTTTCACAACTTTCTGCACCAGAAGCATGGAGCCATGAAGTTTACTGACACTGGTGTGTCCAAGCTAGGGCCCTGAGGGGATCATCCCTAACCTTAGAAATGTGTCCACAGAGGAGGGAGTATGGGTGGGTCAGTAGGGAATGTGCGGCTAGATATTGTCTCTATCACGTAAGGCATTACTGAAGGTAAGTAACTTGTTCATCTGATACAGACTTCTAGCTGCAGATTCCGTACCTTTGAATAGATACTCAAGCAAAAGCAACCCTGGTGGTGGGACTGCAGACAAATTTAAACTAGGAAGTCCTGCAGGACCGAACAGGCAAAATACCAATTCCTGCTGACATGGCTGTTGAGGCAGTAATGTTTGGTAAACGTGTGCAAGGAAGCCCACACTGCTGCCTGGCAGATGCCCAGTACTGGGACTCCACATGCTAACGCAGTGGCTGCAGCTTTGGGTCTGGTGGAATGAGCCTGCAACCCCTCGGGTTGCTTCTTGGCCAATGCGTAGCAGATTTTGATGTAAAGAACTACCCATGAGGAGATGGTCCGTTTTTGCACCTCCCAACCTTTCTTCACCCTAGCATACCCCACGAAGAATTGGTCATCTACCCAGAACTCTTTTGTGCGATTAAGGTAGGACAACAATGTTCTTTTTGAGTCCGGATGTTAGAGTCATTTCCTATTCTTTAGAGGGATGTGAAGAAGTGAAAAAAGTAGGCAAGGTGAAAGACTGGCCCGCATGAAATGTTGTCACCACTTTCGGGAGGAAAGAGATCCTATTGCAAAGGGAGGCCTGGATGATAAAGTCTGCAGCTCACTCACCCTCTGGACAGATCTAACTGCCACAAGAAATGCTGTTTTGATTGCAGCAGCTGGAGAGCATGATTATGAAGAGCCTCAAAAGAAGCACACATCAAGAATGTCAGGACCAAATTAAGATCCCACTGAGGCATAATAAATGGAGAAGCGGGAAATATATGTAAAACCCTTTAGAAATCTATTTACAATAGGGGACTTAAATAATGAGGGATGGTCAGGCAGCCTCAAGAAGGCAGACAGAGCAGAAAGGTAACGCTTTAGAGTGTCCAAAGCAGAACCCTGCTGGGCAAGGGTGAGAATAAGAAGAACATCAGAAAAGGAAGCAGAATGGACATTTCTGTACCATATATTATGAGTTTCTTCCATCGGCAGGCAAATACTATCTTGGTAGAGGGACACCTGGCTGCCAGACTAAAGTTGTAGTCTTCAGAAGGAAGATCAAAAGCTGTCAACTGTCGCCGCTCAATGACCATGCAAGAAGGCATAGAGTTGGCAGGGTGGAGGGTCCCTACCCTGCTGCTGTGACCGGAGATCCTCCCGAAGGGGCAGCTTGATCGATGCTCATGCTCAGAATCTAGGGATACCAGACTCTTCGTGCCCAGGCTGAAGACACCAGGATGACTTGGGCCCGGTCGTTCCTGATCTTCTTGAGAACTCTGGGCAGGAGTGGTATGGTTGGAAACCCATATAAGAAGTCTGAGCTCCACTATAGACTAAAAGCATCTCCGAGCGAAAGCTGGCCTCCAGTGCAAAACTGCTGACACTGCACGTTCTTGGCAGAGGCGAATAGATCCAATTATGGCTCTCCCCACTGCTGAAAGCTACCTTGTGCCACCTCCAGGTGGAGACACCACTTGTGATCCGCCAAGCATCGAAGGCTGAGTTTGTCAGCTCTGGCACTCCGAGAACCTGACAAATGTTGAACCACCAGGTTCTGTCCTGCTGTTCCAGCCATGCCCAGAGGTGCAGAGTCTCCTGACATAGGGCCCTCGACCCCACCCAGCCTAGTTTGTTGCAGTACCACGTGGCGCTGGTGTTGTACGTGAACACCTGCACTAGCCTCCCCTTGATGGAAGGTAGAAAGGCTTTCAATGCCAGTAAGATCGTACGGAGCTTCAGCATGTTGATGTGGAGCACAGATTCCCCCAGGGACCAGAGTCCTCTGATCTCCACCTTTCCCAGGTGGCAGCCCCATCTCAGGAGTGATGCATTTGTCACCACTGTGAGATCTGGTTAGGGAAGGGAGAGGGGTGTGTCTCTGACCCAACTGCGGTTCCTTAGCCCCCATTACAGGTGTTTTGCAGTTCCCTCCAAGATTGCAGGTCCCTTCAAGATTTTAAACATATCGGAGAGATTCCCCTGATGCTGTGCCCACTGGAACTTAAGGTCCCACTGCTGAGCCTTCATATGTCAACTGGCATGCGTCACTAGCAGGATGGAGGAGGCCATGAGGCCCAGCGCCCTCGGTCAGTCTCACCGAAAACCAGGATAGAGGCTTGGACTCTGGGTATCATAGCCTGGATATCCATGACTCGCTGTGCAGGAGGATAAGCCTGAAACTGCACAATGTCCATGTTAGACATTGCAGCTTTTTGGCGTATCTCCCCGTTCTTTTGCCTTCTGATTTCCTGGTTTTGGACTCTGTTTTTGCTGGTTTATTGTCTCTGCACACTTAACCACTGCTAATCAGTTCTAAAGTGCAGGTGGTCCCCATCTACATTGTACTGGGATTGGTTTATCCATAATTGGCATATTTGATTTACTGGTAAGTCCCTGGTAGAGTGCACCAGAGGTACCAAGGGCCTGTAAATCAAATGCGACGAGTGGACCTGCAGCACTGGTTTTGCCACCCACAGTAGTAGCCCTGTAAACATGGCTCAGACCTCCCACTGCAGTGCATGTGAGCGCAGATTTTAACAGATTTTAACTCCCAATTCGTCTTGGCAAGTGTACCCACTTGCCAGGCCTAAACCTTCCCTTTTACTAAATGTAAGACACCCCTAAGGTAGGCCCTAGGTAGCCCCATGGGCAGGGTGCAGTGTATGTTTAAGGTCGGACATATACTAGTGTGTTTTATATGTCCTAACAGTGAAATACTGCCAAATTCGGTTTTCACTGTGTAAGGCCTATCCCTTTCATAGGTTAACATGGGGGCTGCCTTTAAATATCCTTAAAGCGCAGATTCCCTTTGAGAGCAGATACAAATGTGGAGTTAAGGGTCTCTGAATTCACAATTTAAAAATACATCTTTTAGTGAAGTTGGTTTTTAAATTGTCTGTTTGAAAATGCCACTTTTAGAAAGTAGGCATTTTCTTGCTTATACCATTCTGTGGCTCTGCCTGTTTGTGGATTGTCTGTCTGGGTCAGTTTGACAGTTGGGCTGTTTTGCACTTATCAGTGACACAAAAGGGGGCTGGGGTGTAGCCTGCATATCCTGATAAGCCATCTGAGCTAGAGAGGAGGAAGGAGTGGTCATTCACACCTGAAAGGATTGTGCCTGCCCTCACACAATGCAGTCTCTGACCCCCTGGTGCGCGTCTGGGGCCTGGCCTGGACAAGGAACGATCTTGAAAACATTTGAGACTTTACTTTGAAGTTTGCCAACTTCAAAGGCAGATCTGGGTATAAGAAGAAGACCCCAAACCCCAGACTTTTAGAATCTGGAATCAAGAGGAACCTCTGCAAGCAGAAACGCTGAAGGAGGAGTACTGTCCATATGCTGTGCTGCTTTGCTGGACTAGCCTGCAGTTACTGCTTCTGCCTGAAAAGAGTGCAAAGGGTGAATTTTGCTGTGTGTCCTGCTAGAGAAAATTCTCCAAGAGCTTGGAGTCGAGCTTGCCTCCTGTTGGAAGTCTCAGGGACACCAAAGACTTCAGTTTCCTCAACCTGCAGCACTGGGAACTGTGTGTTTTATGCTGTTCCAGAGAAGAAACCACCACGACACCGCCAACACCGCCGCTGGCCTAAACCATGATCTGCCAAAGTCACACGGAGCCGCATTGCCCCACATCGCACCGCGCCCCTGGTCTCCCCAACGCTGACTTCACCGAGCCGCTGCTCGCACCGCGACCTGTGGGCCCCGCACTCCGGCATCTCCTGCTCACACCGCAGCCTGGGCATCCCCGACGACGAGGCTCCTGATGACACCGGTGCTGCTGCCTGCACCGTGGCCTGTGGACACTGCTCGTGAGGTTCACGAAGCACCGTCCGGTCCTGCACCGCTGGCTTGGGCCTACCGACGACAGTGCTTCAGCAACGCCGCTGCCTGCACAGTGACCTGTGGACACCACACGTCGCACCGCCCCGCTTCACACTGCAGCCCTTCTCTCACCAACGCCGCTGGATGTGCACTGTGGGCACCGCACGTTGCTGAGTCCCTCTTTGCACCGCAGCCCCGACGCCATTTACGGCGGTGCACCTGACTTCATCAGCCTGGAGTTTGATTTGCAATGCGTGTGACCTAAAGGGCCCGACGACTCCTGCACCGACTCCAGAACTGACACCGCGACGCCGCTCTCCAGAGCTCACCGCAAGGATCACGAAGCCCGGCAAATCCAAGGTATTGTTTGCAGGTCTTCCCAACACCGTAGCTGGCCCGCAATGCCGCAGCCGGCCTGAACTGTGGGTTTTGCTGATCACAACGCCGTGATAGACCCAGGTGGAGCTATCGACTTCAAGGAACTGCATTTGTGAGTAAATCTTGCAAAATTCATATTTTTATTACTGTATGTTGGATTTTTAGTGTATTTGGTCTTGTTTTATATAGATAAATATTGGCTATTTTTCTAAAACTGGTGTGGTGTTCTTTTGTAGTGTTTTCACTTATTACTGTGTGTTATTTGCAAATGCTTTACACATTGCTTCTGAGATAAGCCTGACTGCTCGTGCCAAGGGGGTGAGCAGAGGTTATCTGAGAGGGTATCTCCCTTATTCTGACTAGAGTGAGGGTCCCTACTTGGACAGGGTACAAACCGACTGACAACTAGAGACCCCATTTCTAACAGTCCAGATGAAAGGGAACATCTGAGAGGGAGTCAAGTATGACTTTGGCATGTTAATAGTGAATCGAGATAGGGGAAGACTGACACCCCTGATCTGTGCAGTTGAGCTGCATCCACCGCCATCACCTTGATGAATACCTGAGGGGTGATCGTAAGGCTGAAGGGGAGCACAGTAAGTTAAAAGTGCTCTTGTCCTACCGTGAACTGCAAATAACGCCTGTGGGCAGGTGGGACGGGGATGTGAAAATAGCAATCCTGCAACTCCAACTCTATCATCCAGTCTTCAGGGTCCAGGGCAGGAAAGACCTGAGCCAATGTCTGAGCTTGAATTTCCTCTTTCTGAGGAAGACGCTGAGGGTTCGGAGGTCTAGGATAGGGCGAAGACCCTTGTCTTTTTTTGGGGACAAGAAAGCAGCAGGAGTAGCAACCACAGCCTACTTCAGGCCCTGGAACCCTCTCTATGGCTCCCTTGACCAATAGAGTCTTGACTTTCTTGTGGAGCAAGGTCAGACGATCTTCTGTCAGCAGGCCATGAGATGGAGGTATGGTGAGAGAGGTAGATTTGAAGGGGAGGGAGTAGCCCCTCCAAAAGATCTGTAAGACCTACCTGTCTGGTGCTATGGACTGCCAGTGGTGGAGATGATGGCGGAGTCTGCCACCAACTGGACGCACATGATCTTCAAGGCCAAGGCTAGGAGTGTTCAGAGGCTGCAGCTGCCGAGGGGTGGTGGTGAGATTAGCAGACCTCTGGCTACGCTACCCACAGAGTCAGGAAAAACGACCCCCTCACCCATGCAGAGGCTAGGAAACTTGCATGGGCTTGTGGCAGAGATGGTTGGACCCCCCCCCCCGGATCTGTAGCCTCAAAAGGAGCAAATTGCATTCTGGGGTTGACGTGGGGCAGCTGAGAGGTCCAAGGACTTGGCTGTAGCTCGCAAGTCCTTAAAGCGCTCCAGCATCGAGTCTGCCTTGTTTTCAAAGCGACGGCTGTCATCAAAGGGCATGTCCATGAGGGTAGCCTGGACACCCCCCCGAGAAGCCAGATGTTCTCAGCCAAGCATGGTGTCTTACTGCCAACATCATGGAAACCGCTCTACCCAGTGAGTCGATTGTGCCTAAACCACAGCGAATAGTGAGCTTGGCTGCTTGGGAGAGAATGGCCAAGGCCTCCTCCGGGACCTGTGGCAGCACCTGCACAACTGTATCCCACAGGGTGTGGGAACAGCGGTCCAATAAGCATGCGCTATTCACTGAAGGCAATGCAAGGCTGGTGGAAGAAAACATGTCCTTTCCTAAGCTGTACAGCCTCTTGGATTCCCTGTTCATTGGTAAGGCAGGAAACATGCCATGGGAAGTGAGAAGCCTTGACTGCCAAGCTTTTAGGGTGGGGTGTTGGATGAGGAAATTTGGGTCCTTGGGGAGGGGGTGGTGGGAAGGGAATTTGATAGCGGGCAACTGTGCTGTTCATAGGAGGCCTTGGTGCTGGGCTTGGACCAGGTTCCCAGTAGGGCATCTGTAAGTGCTTCATTGAAAGGGAGCAGGAGTTCAGAAGAGGAAGCTCCTGACTGTAGCACTTCCGTCAAGATGTTAGTCTTGACTGCCACCAAGGGCAACTCGAGATACCGGACCTCAGCAGCATTCTTCACCACCACAGCATATGTAGCTCCCTCCTCCGCAGTCACGGTAAGGGGAGAAAGCATGCCAGTATCTGGAGACATGTCCAGACCGCTGCCATCACCCAGTTCCTCAACCCAATCCATGTCCTGACCTTCAGACTGGTATTCTAAAGGGTCCAGTGACTTCTCCCTTTCTTCACCGAGGCCTACCCCTTCAGAATAGGACTGAGACACTGACCTAGGACACATGGGTTCTTGATGGTGCCAGAATCGGTGTCGGTCGACTCCGCTCCGGCTCTGCATCTCATTTGGGGATTCAAATGGGGCTGGCGCAGCTGGTGGGCAATGGAGGCACCTGGGGTATTGGTACCAGTGTGGGGGATTATGGGAGGCTGGCCTGGTTTGTAGTGGTTACCTTGGGTACTTACACCTTATACCAGGTCCAGTTTTCCCTAATTAGTGAAATGTAGTAGTGTTCTAGCAGCTTAGGCTGATAGAGGTAGCTATAGCAGAGCAGCTTAGGCCGAACTAGAAGACTTGCAAAGCTCATGCAATACCACTTATAGTTATCAATCAATCAATTTGTAAAGCGCACTACATACCTGTGAGGATTTAGGCGCGGGGGGGTGGGGGGAGCTACTGCCCCCAAGTCTTGAGGAGTTTTCTGAAGGAAAGAAGGTCCTGGGTCTGTCGTAGTTCCGGAGATGCCGGGTGGGGGTGTAGAAGCTGAGTCTGTTGTTCAGGTATGATGGTCCGGTGTTGTGGAGTGCCTTGTGTGCGCGGGTAAGGAGCTTGAAGGTGATCCTCTTGTTGATGGGGAGCCAGTGAAGGTCTCTTAGGTGGAGGGTGATGTGGCAGTGGCGAAGGATGTTGAGGATGAGTCGGGCGGAGGCATTTTGGATGTGTTGGAGGAGTTTGGATGAGATACCGGTGTAGAGGGCGTTGTCGTAGTCGAGTCTGCTGCTGCAGAGGGCCTGGGTTACTGTTTTTCTTGTTTCTGTAGGGATCCATTTGTAAACTCTGCGAAGCATGCGGAGGGTGTTGTAGCAGGAGGAGGAGAGGGCGCTGACCTGCTTTGACATGGAGAGTGAGGAGTCGAGGGTGAAGCCGAGGTTTCGTGTGCTGTCGGTGGGTGTCGGTGGGGGACCCAGCGTGGACGGCCACCATGAGTTGTCCCAGGCGGAGGGGGTGCGCCCAAGGATAAGGACCTCTGTTTTGTCCGAGTTCAGTTTTAGCCGGCTGTCTCTCATCCAGTCGGCGATGGCTTTTAGTCCTTTGTGGAGGTTGGTTTTGGCGGTGTGCGGTCCTTGGTGAGGGAGAGGATGAGTTGGGTGTCGTCGGCGTAGGAGATGATGTTGAGGTTGTGCTGGCGGGCCACTTGTGCGAGGGTGGCCATGTAGATGTTGAACAGCGTCGGGCTGAGGGATGAGCCCTGGGGTACGCCGCAGATGATGTTACACAGTACACAGTACTTACCCACAAGTAAAGACAATAATAAAGGTATCTATTTGGGTGACAGTACCAAAAATATCTTAGAGACAATACTCCTTCTGGAGGTAAGTATTATACACAATATATACACTAGACACCAAAATTAGACAAGTAAATAGTCATAGAACAATGCAAACAATAGGAAATGCTATAGAATGCAATGGAAGAAAAGGGGTCTAGGGGCAACATAAACCATATACTAAGAAAGAGGAATGTGAATCACAAACTACCCCCTAGACAAGTGAGTGTGTGCAGAATCGCTGGGAGAGTAAGAATACAGTAAAGGTAAGTAAATTACCCCTCCCCAGAGCCCAGAAAAGCAGGAGTAAAGTACTGCAAGTTTCAGCAGCCAACCAAGCCTGCAAAGAACAACTGCTGGATAACTGGAACTGAAGACCTGCAAAGGAAGGGGACCAAGTCCAGAAGTCGAAAGAGGTTCCAGGAAGTACAGGAGCCCCTGCCAACCCAGAAGATGGTGCAAAAGAAGAGTCCACGGTTAGTTGAAGACTGAAGAATTGCAACCTAGGAAGATGCCAGCGGGTTCCAACGTAATGCAAAAGATGCCCTATGGCGTGAAGATCTTTTCAGATGAGATTTCGTGTTGGAAGTCGTCAACAACCCTTGGCTATGCCAAAAGTGCGTTTTGCAACAAAATGGCGCTGGATGTACCCAGGAGGGACCTGGGGGCCTCAACTCTGTGTGAGGAGGAAGAGGGAGCTCTCAGCTCTTTAGAGAGCCCTCAGGATACCAACCAGCACCCCCAGGAGTCGCGGGATCCGGGTTCAAAGGAGGTGGAAAATGCAGTTGATGCAGCACAACAAAAGAAGGCCCCACGCCGCCGGAGAACAACCCAGCGAGTTGTGCATCGCAGGATGGAGTGCTGGGGACCTGGGCCAGGCTGTGCACGAAGGAATTTTGCAAAAAGTACACAGAGGCCTCAGGAGGCGAAGAAGACGCAGTACACAGGGGTACCGTCGTTCTCGGGGAAGGCAAGGTCTTACCGCCTCAAAATTGTGTCAGCAGGACCTCAGGACAGTCTATGTTGATGATGTCCACCCTCTGTGTCCTTAGGAGCACGCTCGTTGCTGTGAGAGGAATCCCAGGGTACTGTTCGTAGTCTTGGAAGGTGCCTGCTTGGAGCAGGGGAGTGACTCCATCACTCCACAGGAGATTTCTTCGGTCCTTCTGGTGCAGGATGAAGACAGAGAGTCCCCAGAGCGTGCACACCATGGACACTGTTGCAGTTGCCGACTTGGAGCTGAGGTTGCTGAAGAAAAGTGTCTCCTGTAAACACTTTGTTGCAGTTACAGCATTTCTTGGAGCAGGTTGCGGTTGATCCAAGGTCAGAAGAGTCTGAAGTTGTTGCAGAGGATTCCTGAAGGAAACTTGCAAGCAGAATCTGAAGAGAACCCACAGGAAAGACCATAAATAGCTCTGAGAGGGGGATTGGCTACCTTATCAGCTAAGGACCTATCAGGAGGGGTCTCTGGCATAACCTGCTGGCACTCGCCACTCAGAGCCCTCCAGAGTGCCCCCACACCTTGCAAAGCAAGATGGCTGAAGTGTGGGACACACTGGAGGAGCTCTGGGCACCACCCCTGGGTGGTGATGGACAGGGGAGTGGTCACTCCCCTTTCCTTTGTTCAGTTTCCAGCCAGAGAAGGGGAGAAGGGGTCCCTGAACTGGTGTAGACTGGTTTATGCAAGGAGGGCACCATCTGTGCCTTTTTGAAAGCATTTCCAGAGGCGGAGGAGGCTGCCCTTCCCCAGCCTGTAACACCTATTTCCGAAGGGAGAGGGTGTAACACCCTGCTCTCAGAGGAAATGCTTTGTTCTGCCTTCCTGGGACTGGGCTTCCCAGACCCCAGGAGGGCAGAACCCTGTCTGTGAGGTGGCAGCAGCTGTAGCTGCAGTGCAAGCCTCAGAGAGCTGGTTTGGCAGTTCTGGGGGTCCGTGGTGGGGCCCCCAGGATGCATGGAATTGGCACCCCAATACCAGATTTGGAATGGAGGGACAATTCCATGCTCTTAGACATGTTACAGGGCCATATTTGGAATTACCATTGTGAAGCTACATATAGGTTTTGACCTATATGTAGTACACACGTGTAATGGCGTCCCCGCACTCACAAAGTCTGGGGAAATGGCCCTGATCCTTTGGGGGGCACCTTTGCTAGTGCAAAGATGCCCTCACACTTAGTAACTTTGCACCTAACCTTCAGCAAGTGAAGGTTAGACGTATAGGTGACTTATAAGTTACGTAAGTGCAGTGAAAATGGCTGTGAAATAGTGTGTGCACTATTTCACGCAGGCTGCAATGGCAGTCCTGTGTAAGGGTTTGTCTGAGCTCCCTATGGGTGGCAAAAGAAATGCTGCAGCCCATAGGGATCTTGTGGAACCTCGATGCCCTGGGTACCTAGGTACCACGTACTAGGAACTTATAAGGGGGGGGTCCAATATGCCAATTGAAATTGGTAAATGAAGTCACTGGCCTACAGTGACAAAACTAAAAGCAGAGAGAGCATAAGCACTGAGGTTCTGGTCTGCAGAGCCTCAGTGACACAGTTAGTCACTACACAGGCATACACATTAGGCCACAAACTATGAGCACTGGGGTCCTGGCTAGGAGGGTCCCAGTGAGACAGGCAAAAGCGTACTGACATATAGGTTTTTATTTATGAGCACTGGGGTCCTGGCTAGCAGGCTCCCAGTGACACAGTAAAAACACAATGACACAACCTCACAAACAGGCAAAAAGTGGATGTAACCATGCTAGAAAGAGGCTACTTTCCTACAGAGATGGGTGCATTGGCACAGCCAGCACCAATCGAGATCCTTGATCGAATGCATGGAGCCCCATCGGAGCTAAGGATGAAGCCACCAATGCAGAACCAGATAGTCTCCTCTGACCCCGCAGGGCCAGAAAGCACACTGGAGTGGTTGGCCCACTCAAACTTAAGGCACATGGCCTCATAAGTCCTATTTTATTTGAGCAGGGGTCGCTCCAGCTCCTGGAAAAGCTCAAAGGCATGAAGTCAACAAAGTCCTTGTGTTTCTTGTGCCTCTTACCTGAGTGTCCAGAGGACTTAGAGTGGGCTGAAAGAGACTTGGGGCTCCTAGAGCAGTCCCAGGACCGTCTCCTCGACCGGTACTGAGACCTCAGAGGAGTCCCGGGACCGAGACCTCAGAGGAGTCCCGGGACCGAGACCTCAGAGGAGTCCCGGGACCGAGACCTCAGAGGAGTCGCGGGACCCTGACCTCCCTCAGAGGAGTCGCGGGACCCTGACCTCCCTCAGAGGAGTCGCGGGACCCTGACCTCCCTCAGAGGAGTCGCGGGACCCTGACCTCCCTCAGAGGAGTCGCGGGACCGAGACCTCCCTCAGAGGAGTCGCGGGACCGAGACCTCCCTCAGAGGAGTCGCGGGACCGAGACCTCCCTCAGAGGAGTCGCGGGACCGAGACCTCCCTCAGAGGAGTCGCGGGACCGAGACCTCCCTCAGAGGAGTCGCGGGACCGAGACCTCCCTCAGAGGAGTCGCGGGACCGAGACCTCCCTCAGAGGAGTCGTGGGACCGAGACCTACCTCAGAGGATTCGCAGACCGAGACCTCAGAGGAGTCGCGGGACTGAGACCTCCGAGGGACTGCTCCTTCAAAGCCTTCAATGCTATAGCCCGGCAATCTGAGCACAACTTGGGGGTCGTGGCCGTGCTCCAGACACCACCGACACACGAGGTGTGGGTCCATAACCGACACAGCACGGTGAAAGGCACCACACAGTTGAAAACCTGTCTTCCTTAAAGACATTCCCTTGACACACTGGTGACAGAGGGTAGTTCTCTCCGGATCTGCGGTGTCTAGCGCGGAAAGAAAAGAACGGACATAAGCGCGTTGAGGTGGTGCCTATACAGGGAGTGCAGAATTATTAGGCAAATGAGTATTTTGACCACATCATCCTCTTTATGCATGTTGTCTTACTCCAAGCTGTATAGGCTCGAAAGCCTACTACCAATTAAGCATATTAGGTGATGTGCATCTCTGTAATGAGAAGGGGTGTGGTCTAATGACATCAACACCCTATATCAGGTGTGCATAATTATTAGGCAACTTCCTTTCCTTTGGCAAAATGGGTCAAAAGAAGGACTTGACAGGCTCAGAAAAGTCAAAAATAGTGAGATATCTTGCAGAGGGATGCAGCACTCTTAAAATTGCAAAGCTTCTGAAGCGTGATCATCGAACAATCAAGCGTTTCATTCAAAATAGTCAACAGGGTCGCAAGAAGCGTGTGGAAAAACCAAGGCGCAAAATAACTGCCCATGAACTGAGAAAAGTCAAGCGTGCAGCTGCCACGATGCCACTTGCCACCAGTTTGGCCATATTTCAGAGCTGCAACATCACTGGAGTGCCCAAAAGCACAAGGTGTGCAATACTCAGAGACATGGCCAAGGTAAGAAAGGCTGAAAGACGACCACCACTGAACAAGACACACAAGCTGAAACGTCAAGACTGGGCCAAGAAATATCTCAAGACTTATTTTTTCAAGGTTTTATGGACTGATGAAATGAGAGTGAGTCTTGATGGGCCAGATGGATGGGCCCGTGGCTGGATTGATAAAGGGCAGAGAGCTCCAGTCCGACTCAGACGCCAGCAAGGTGGAGGTGGAGTACTGGTTTGGGCTGGTATCATCAAAGATGAGCTTGTGGGGCCTTTTCGGGTTGAGGATGGAGTCAAGCTCAACTCCCAGTCCTACTGCCAGTTCCTGGAAGACACCTTCTTCAAGCAGTGGTACAGGAAGAAGTCTGCATCCTTCAAGAAAAACATGATTTTCATGCAGGACAATGCTCCATCACACGCGTCCAAGTACTCCACAGCGTGGCTGGCAAGAAAGGGTATAAAAGAAGGAAATCTAATGACATGGCCTCCTTGTTCACCTGATCTGAACCCCATTGAGAACCTGTGGTCCATCATCAAATGTGAGATTTACAAGGAGGGAAAACAGTACACCTCTCTGAACAGTGTCTGGGAGGCTGAGGTTGCTGCTGCATGCAATGTTGATGGTGAACAGATCAAAACACTGACAGAATCCATGGATGGCAGGCTTTTGAGTGTCCTTGCAAAGAAAGGTGGCTATATTGGTCACTGATTTGTTTTTGTTTTGTTTTTGAATGTCAGAAATGTATATTTGTGAATGTTGAGATGTTGTATTGGTTTCACTGGTAATAATAAATAATTGAAATGGGTATATATTTTTTTTTGTTGAGTTACCTAATAATTATGCACAGTAATAGTCACCTGCACACACAGATATCCCCCTAACATAGCTAAAACTAAAAACAAACTAAAAACTACTTCCAAAAATATTCAGCTTTGATATTAATGAGTTTTTTGGGTTCATTGAGAACATGGTTGTTGTTCAATAATAAAATTAATCCTCAAAAATACAACTTGCCTAATAATTCTGCACTCCCTGTATAGATGATGCAGATGTCACATCTGGCACAGACGATGCAGCACGGAGCCGATCAACACCACCTAGCCGCGCACAGGGGTACTGCTCAAGCAAATCTTCCAGATTCAGTCTAATGCCAGGGGAAATTCAAAGGTAAGGAATCTGTGGCTAGAAGTCATTACCAGATATTGGCATTATATCCCCCAGCTGCTTCGATTTAAAGTTTCCAATAATTGTTGTTTATCAAAAAGTCTGAAGGCTCTGTAATCTCTTAAGATTCACAAGCACAATGTTTACCATAATATATTAGGGCTCATTTAATATCAACAGTATGAAGGGCCCGTTCTGCAACTGAGTCAGGTTGAGGAAAGAAACTGGGAGTCCTATAGACTGATTTCGTTGGAATAGAAAGAACACCTTATGAAGAAATGCAGGGTTTGTGCAAAAGAAGACCCTATCCCTATGAACCTGAAAACAGGATTCTTCCCATTTTAAAGCATGGAGCTCACTAACATGACTGAATGAGGTGATAGCCACAAGAAAGACCACCTTCCAAGAGAGGGATTGAAGGGAGCATTAATGGAGGGGCTCACATGAAGGACCCACGAGTCTTATAAGGATGATATTGAAATTGCACTGTGGTCTGGGGGGATCCTTGGAGGAGTGACCCTCTTGAGGCCCTCCATAAAATCTTTAGTAATTGGAATCCAAAAGAGGGAAACGTGTTGCCTATTCTGAAGATAAGCAGACACAGAAGCAAAGTAAGGCCAGATGGTGGTGAGGCTAGTCCAAGGTTTGTAGGTGTAGTAGGTTGAAGACAATGTGCTGGATGCTAGCTGCTAAAGGTACAATGTGTTTTGAGAGGCAGCAACAGACAGACCTTTTCCATTTGGCAGTGTAACAGGCACGAGTAGTAGCCCTGCATGCCTCCTTGAATATATTTAGGAGGTACGCTGAGGTAACTGAACTCTAAAACTTCAGGAACCAGATCGCAAGGTTAAGACGTCTGGGGTCTGTGTGTCTGATTTCTCCATGGTTCTGTGTGAGAAAGTCCAGCCTGTTGGGAAGCATCTAATGCAGAACCACTGAGAGTTTGATGATATTTGGGAGCCACTAGGATGAGGGTGAGAGATTTTCCAAAGCCTCAGAATTACAGATGGTAGGAGGGGGAGAAGCAGAAAAGCATAGGCAAATATCCCTGACTGCATTGCCCAGAGACTGTTGGTGTGTTAATATGGAGGCGAAGTTTGGGCATTTTGTGTTTTCTGCCGTGGTGAAGATGTCCACGTCAGGAAACCCCCCATTGCTGGGAGTATGGGTGGAGAACTTGTGAGCCAAGTTCCCACTCATGGACTTGTTGCTGCATCCGGCTGAGGTCAGGAAAGGCGCTGTCCACTCCTGGAAGCTACTCTGCTAGCTGATGGATGCTGTCGTGGACAGCCCACATCCAGATGGCTTGGGAAAGCTGAGAAAGCTGGGGAGAGCAAGTGCCCCCCTGATCTGTAGGTAATAAATGGCTGTCACGGAACCTGTCTGGGTGAGGACTATCTTGCCCACAATGTTGGGAAGAGAGGCTTTCAGCACTAGATGAACAGCTAACAGCTCCAGATAGTTAATGTGGAGACCCTGGTGACTAGGATTCCACTGGTCTTGAACATTCAGGTTCTGTAGCTGTGCACCACAGCCTTTGATATATGCCTTTTGTAACGGTAATCTCAGGAACTGGGCAGAGAAAAGGCCACCCTTGCAACAGACTGCTGGACTTCCACCACTGCAGAAACTGATGGGTGCAGTGGCTGATCAACTGTAGATCTTCTCAATGACCTTTTGCCTGAGACCATTGATGCATTAGGCATTTCTGTAGTGGGTGCATGTATAATTTGGCAAGGCGAACTATACCAATGCAGGTGGCCATCAAGCCTGGGGAAGTAGTATTGTAGCCACCTTGGTGAACTGACGAATAAAGGTGTTTGGAGGATACCTATGGCGTTCTCAGTCTCTGGGTCCATCTTCCAGCATCTCATTAACCTGGGGCCCAAATAGGTACCCCCCATCACAGGGCAGGATGCAAAGATACTTTTGGACATCCGGTTTGAAGCCAGAGACACAGAGCCAAGCGTGTCTGCATAGGAGCATGCTGGAATTGATGCCACAAGCAGCAGTGTCAGCAATATCAAAGGCACATCTGAAGGTAGTGTTCAAAATTAGCTTGCCTCCTTCTTAAACTAGCTCATGCCCTCTTTTGGGGAACTCCTCTGGGAGATGTTGGAGAAGCTCCTCCATCTCGTCCCAGTGAGCCTGGTCATACCTGGAACGGAGAGCAATGGAGTTGGCGATGCACCAGTGGTTGGCTGAATGCACTGCGATGCGCTTACCAGCTGCGTCAATGTACTTGCGTTCCTTGCCAGGTGGGGTCGTGTCATCGGTACCCTATGCACTGGCTCATTTGCGAGCCGTATCCACCACTAAGGAGTTGGGAGGGAGCTGAACCCGGATGTAGAGCAGGTCTGAAGAGGAGGCCTCACATTTTTTTGTCTACCCTAGGGGTTACTGCACAGATTTAACCGGCTTGTTAAAAATGTCCATGAGAGGTTCTGCATGGAACATTGTGAGGAGGACACAGCTTCCAGCAGAAAGTCCGCTTCCATGGCATCCCTGTGTATGTCAACCTTATGGAATGAGGCAGCCCTACCCAGGATCTCATGGTAGGAGGTAGTGTTGTCTGATGGTGAGGGATAGACGGGGTAAACATTGAATTCCATGTCCCTTAACAGGTCCATCTCATAGAATTCCCAAGCATCTACCTGTGGGGCGATGATATAAAGATCGCCTGTCTGTTAATTCCCAAAATCAGAGTGTGGTGACCCTTTTGATGTGTAAAGAAGGGGGTTAGCGGGGAGAGAAGGTGGGGAGGGTGAAGTTTGCAGCTGGAGAGAAGGTAGGGACAAGTCGCTGAGGCTGTGGAAGAGAGCTGGTATACTTGTTGTGTCGCTTCCTCTGCTTGGGTGATGGTGGGCGTTCTAGAGCCTCCTCGAAGCTGAGCTGTCACATGGATGTTTGCATGAAGGGTGCCAGTGGCTGGGCAAGGATCAGTCCCATGTGAGGGTGGATCACTGATGGGCATCAAGTTGGTCCTGCAGCTTCTGGAGGCAGGTTCCACGGGCCAACAGAAGATGTCTGTGTCGGTGCTGGTGCATGTTTCAGTGGCAAGCGGGCTTTCAACATCAAAGGCTTCGGCTACGAATGGCATTTTAGTGTAGAGGTGGAGGCAGTTGGCACCTAGTGCATCAGCTTCAGGATTTTCTTTGGCTCCAGGCAGTGGCTGGGCATGGGGTCAGAAGTGGAAGTTCAGAGCAGCCACAGCCTTAAGGCAGTGACGGCCCGGAAGCCTGTCTCTGAGCCTTGAACGTGGCTCTCTGGTTCTTGAGGGAGAAGGAGGGCCCTTGCTCAGATTGTGAGGTAGCGTCAAGGGGATAGGAAGGGAGGAACTGTATGCATGACGTGCTGAGTGCGTGGGAGGCCTTCAATCTCCAAGCAGGAACTTGCTTTGGGGGAGAAAGCCACCTTCTCGGCTGCTGACGACTCCAGCGAATGTTCCCCCTCGGCACTCTTAATGCCGAAGAGGTCGGGGTGTTGTCTCCACCATTAAATTGCATTTTCAAGCGATGAGCCAGACTGTCTTCTTTGCCTAGAAGAAGGAGCAGGTGCCGCAGAGGCCTTGTCGTGCTCGGGCAAGAGAAAGTTTGCAGACTTTATGTAGATCGGTCCAGGGGTATTTCTCATGACACCGAGGACAGTATTGGAAAGGAGTCCGTTACACACAGACAAGGCATGGCAATGATGGAGAGAAATGGACAGGTGAGGCCTTGAACGGCAAGACCCCTCTGGCGTTGAAAGTCTGCCCAATGCCCAGTCGATCAAAGCTGCGTGCATTGAGACAATGTGAGAAAGGGAAGCCAAATAGGAAAACAATACCAACGGATGTGAGAGGAACCGAAGAGAACACCATGACAGCATTGATCTGGCACTCGGTTACACACAACCAAACCAGGCTGCAGTAAGAAAACAATCTAACAATGGAGCCAATTACCATATGCATTACCAGCAAGAGGTGGAGTCACACTAACTCATGACTAGAGAAGAATTCTTCAAAGAAAAACAGTTTGCACAAATCCGCCCCCAACACTAGATGGCAGGAGTATGGAAAGCATGTGTATACAGCCACAAGTCTTAAACATTTTTTGCAGAGGAGAAAGAAAATCTTTTGCTAAGGACTCTGACTTTGGTAGGAGGGAAGATACCACCTAAAATATTCCCTAAAGGTTGCGTTATTGGTGATGCCCCTGGTTTTCAAGATGAATCCGATGTGTAGGGGAAGCCAATGCAGTTCCTTGAGCACTGCAGCAGATTGTAATATGCCTTTCAGGGGTGCTAGAGTGGTATCTGGAATACCTTTGACCTGAGTATTGTCTCTATTTAGATGGGACAGGACCAGGATTTGCAATGTTGTTCTGAGTCAGGAACATAGAATGTGGGGTCTGAGTTAAGATTATATTTAGCATAGTTTGAAGCTATATTGGCTCATGTCAGACAGCCAAGTTTAAATCTGTGATTTTAGGAGCTGCAGGTGAACAAGAGGAAGCCAATCTTCTTCAATCCTAGCTTAGGGTAGGTGCCTGATCTCTATGTCTAGATTAGCGGAGGGTGATTTTGATACATTGCTAGAGGAGGTTTTGAGGTAGAGTGTCACTGATATATTAATGTACCTCGATTATGTTCTCGGTGAATGTGGATCTATGATCCCCATTCATACATTCATAGACTGAAAGTAATTGGGATGATGGTTGTGGTGTAGGCCTTCCTTTGTCGTCCAGCCATGCCATATTTGGTATGGTTTGTTACAAGTTTCTTAAGAATCTCAAGATGGATCTTTTACTCTAACATAGTTTTCCTATCAAATACAGTTAACGATTTGGTTAAATCACACTAATGTCTGGAATGGGAGGGCTGATATTGTGACTTTTTCAGGACCCTGTCAAGTTCAAAGCCAGCAGGGCAGGTTGGCTGTCTCAGTATGGATGGGTAACCACCTAATAGTCTGCTCAGGTATGAGAACACAATGTCAACATCATGGAGCTTGAGACAGACTATTTTGCAGTGAAGAGCTTTGGTGGTGGTTTTGCACCTTCCTCGCAATAAACAACAAGTGAGCTCTCTGGTACACCAACCACCTCTATTAGATGGGAACACAGGTCCTAGTCCAGTTTGCAAAGAACTGCTCACTTTTCTGCCTCAATCACCAAATTTCCAAGCTGAGTCTTCAATGTATAGTGAAAGGAATTCCAAATATATAATGGTCTATATTGATAGTTACTTGTGTAGACAGTCTAAGCCTTGATGACCCAGAAGGGCACTTACAAGGTGTAATCATTTGCCTGCTTGGCGAACACTCAATCACCCAGGTTAACAGCTGGAGGACAGACTAGGAAGTACAAGTGCGAGAAGGGATACTCTAGGTATGAAGCATGGTGAAGTTATATATGTTTTCCTTTTCAATAATAATTTCCATGCCAATATTACAGGTGAAGAGGCAGAAGATAAGGAAAGGAAAATGTTACTTACCAGTAGACACCTGTTTGTGGCATGTAGTGCTGTAGATTCACATGCTCTGCATAAGCTCGCCATCTAGTGTTGGGCTCGGAGTGGTGCAACTTGTTTTTCTTTGAAGAATCTTTTCCGGTCACCGATCGAGTGACTCCTCCCCTCAGTAATAGTACACATGGGCATTGAGTCCTTTGTTAGATTGTTTTTAATGTGTAAAGCAGTGTGAAAAGAGTAAGAGAAAAAGATGTCCATGCAATGTAATTACATATGTGCAATATTTTCATGTAACATTAATTGCAACAACTGCAGGCATCTGGGGAGGAGGGAAGGCCCATGTAAAACTACAGCACTACATGCCATGAACAGATGTCTACAGGTAACATTTTCCGTTCGATAGCATGTGTAGCTGTAAATATACATGCTCTGCATAGACTGTAAAGCAGTCCCTCGATAAAGCGGTGGCTAGCGTGTTGAAGTTGCAATTGTTTGAAAAAGTGTTTTAAGTACTATTTGGCCAACATTAGCTTGTTGGTGTGTGAATACGTCTATACAATAGTGCTTGGTAAATGTATGTGGTGAAGACCATTTAGCTGCTTTACAAATATCTGCTATAGGTATGTCTCCTATGAATGCCATTGAAGCACCCTTCTTTCTAGTGGAGTGTGCTCTAGGGGTAACTGCTGTTTTGCTTTGGCTTAGCAAGTTTGAATATATTCAACTATCCACATAGCTATACCTGTTTTTGATATGGGTTTCTTTTGTGGGATATTGAAAAAGCCACAAAATGTTGTTTAGTTTTCCTGAACTGTTTTTAACATCAATGGTGTGTAGAGCCCTTCACGCCACTGAATCTGGTTGGGGAAATAAAACTGGTAGTTTAATTGTTTGGTTAATGTGGAATTGCGTAACAACCTTTGGGAGAAATTTAGGGTTAGTTCTGAGAACAACTTTATCTTTGGGAATTTGGAAGAATGGTACTTCCAATTTTAAAGCCTGGAGCTCACGGACACGTCTATGGGAAGTGATGGCCACAAGAAAGGCTACTTTCCATTATAGAAATTTTAAGGGGCATGCATGTAGTGGCTCAAAAGGGGGGCTATGAGCCTTGTGAGAACAATGTTAAGGTTACAGGAGGGTGCCTTCCAGAAATGTTTTTATAACTGTAACGCTAAATAAATAAGTGTGCTGTCTCATTTGAAGATATGCAGCTATAGCTGCTAAATGAAGTCTAATAGATGTGTGTGCTAAATTAGCTTTTTGTAAATGCAGTAGTTAACAAATAATGTCTTGAACCACTGGCTTGAGAGGATCAATGTTTTTTATTTGGCAATATCAGACAAAGAGTTTCCACTTTGCAGCGCAACATTGTCTTGTTGTAGGTCTACATGCCTCTTTAACAATATCCATACACTCTTAGGGTAATTGTAAGTATCCACATTCTATGACCTCAGGAGCCATATTGCTAGGTTGAGTGACTCGGGGTCTAGATGTCATATTTGCCCTTGATTTTGTGTTAGAAGGTCCAGCCTGTTGGGGAGCTTTTGAAGTGGAACTAGGTGAGAGTTCAAGACGTGTTGTAAATCTTGGCTGTCGCGCCCATGTGGGTACTACAAGTATCATGGTGAGTGATGACTGTTTGAGTTTCGAACTACAAACCGAATGAGTGGGGGAGGCGGAAAAGCGAAAGCAAATATCCCTGACCAGCTAATTCATACAGCATTGCCTTTGGACTGGGGGCACCTGGATGAAAAGTTTTGGCATTTTGCCTTTTGAACTGTGGCGAAGAGGTCTATTTGAGGTGTGCTATTTTTGGAAGTACTGATGAAGGACTTGAGGGTAGAATTCCGATTCGTGGACTTGCTGTTGCATCCTGCTCAGCAGGTCTGCAAACTGATTGTTCGTTCCTGGGAGATACTGCGCTACTATGTGAATGTGGTGATGAATTGCCCATTTCCATAGTTTGTGCCAAATGAGACAGCTGAGATTAACTTGTCCCCTCCTGTTTTTGAAGATAGTACGTGCAGTCATGTTGTCTGTCTGTACTAGCACTACTTTGTGTTGCAAGTGTGGAAGGAATGCTTTCTTTGCTAGGAAGACTGCTTGACGCTCTAAGTAGTTGATGTGTAAGGACTGGTGAGTAATATCTCAAAGATCTTGGACTGGGAGGTTGTGGAGATGAGCTCCCCAACCTGTGGGTGATGCATCTGTGTTGAGAATGATCTGTGGTACAGGGTCTAGGAAGGATCGCCCTTTCATAAGGTTTCTAGGGTTCCACCATTGCGAAGAGTGATGAGTCTGGTGGTCCAGCAACACTAGATCCTCCAACTGACCCTGTGCCTGAGACCAATGACGAAAGAGATATTGCTGAAGGAGACGCATGCAAAATCTGGCATGAGGTATGATGGCAATACAGAATGTCATCATGCCTAGGAGGCGCATAAATGTTTTCACTGTGTATGAATGGTTCTCTGTTAGTTGAGAGATTAAAGATTGAAAGGTTTGCACCCGTTCTGAGGTGGGAAACGCTAGGCCCAATTGTGTATTGAGAACTGCCCCTAGATAAGGTTGTATCTGGAGTGGTTGAAGATGTGATTTGAGGTAAGTGATTGTGAATCCTACAGTGTGTAGGAGATTGATTGTGAGCTGAGGGTGCTGATGACACTGTTTAAGCGTGCTGGCTTTGATATGCCAGTCGTCCAAGTAAAGGAAGACATGATGCGTTGTCTTCTGAGGTGTGCAGCAACCTCTGCAAGCTATTTAGTGAATACTGTGGGAGTGGTCGTGACCCCAAAAGTTAACACCTTGAACTGATAATGTTTTCCTGCAACTACGAATCTGAGGTATTTGCGGTGTGCTGGATGAACAGGAATCTGAAAATATGCGTCCTTTAGATTTAATGTGGTCATATAATCACCTTGTTGAAGGAGAATGACATCTTGAAGAGTAACCATATGGAAATGCTCTGAGAAAATGTATGTGTTTAAGGGTCAGAGCCAGAATTGGTCTGAGAGATCAGTCTTTTTTTGGACTAAGAAAGTACAGGGAGTATACTCCCATGCCTTGATGCTTTATTGCCCCTTTGAGGAGAAGAAACTGCACTTCCTCTTTGAGAAGTGTGAGATGTTCTTGTGATAGTGTGTGATTGCGAGGGGGAATGTTTGGAGGAGAGGAAATGAGCTCCAGACAGTAACCATTTTGGATAATAGAAAGAACCCATTAGTCGATGGCGGCGCCTGACCATTGTTGGTAAAAAAAAAAGTTGAATTCTTCCACCTACTGGAGTGCTGTGTGGCGGTGGAAGCTGGAGAGAGTAACTGTTTAGCAGAAGAGGTGGTGGGTTTAGAGGCTGATGGCTTGCCCCTGCCTTTGTTGTTGTGTCCTCTGTAGGATCTCTATAAAATCCTTGTGTGTAAGATTGAGAGGACATTTTGGCTTGTGTGGCAGATTGGTCCACAAAGGATGACCTAAACCCTTTTGCAAAACCTGGGAGTCAAAAAGTGCCGTGCCACACTGTGCTGTGGCTTGGAGGGCCCCTATTGCTTTAACGGGTTTGTTATTTATTTATACAACTTTTCTAAAGTTGTATCTACTTGTGGGCCAAAAAGGTGCTCCTTATCAAAGGGTATGTTTAAGTGTGCTGAATCTCTGGCTTAAACGCAGAACACTTCAGCCAAGCATGTCTAATAATGACACTGTATTAACGCTGCATGCAGCTGCATCAGCAGCATCTAAGACACACCTGATGAAATTGGTTTTGATGGTTTGCCCTTCTCCTACAATTTCAGTCCCCCCTTTTTTTATGCTTTTGAGGGAGATACTGAAGGAGCTCTTCAATGGCATCCCAGTGCACCCTGTCATAGTGTTCTAGTAGAGTCTGTGCGTTCGCAGTGCCCCAATGGTTGGCTGCTTGAACTGCCACCCTTTTATCTGCTGCATCTAATTTTTTTACTTGCTTTATCCGGATCAAGAGTGTCTCCTATAAATTGACTACTGGCTCTTTTGCCTGCTGCTGTTGATGCGACAATAGAATCTGGTGGAAATTGTGCCTGTATAAGCAGAGGATCTGTGGATGCAGCCCTACATTTTTCATCAACTCGGGGAGTGATAAAACATGCTTGAACTGGCTCCTTAAAGATCTCATCAGCATTCCAAACATTGGCAGGAATTTACTTTCTTTATGTGTTGCCGTGAGAGTGTCAAATGAAAAATCTTCTGCAATAGGATTTGTGTGCATTGTTACGTTATGAAAGGCAGCTGCCCTAGCTATGACTTGATGATATGAAGTGGAATCCTCAGGTGGTGATGGTCTAGCTGGGTAGAGATCTGGATCATTAGGTGTAAAAGGATCCGGATCTTATGTATCCCAAGGGACTGGGCCATCTAGGTTATCTCCTAAATCCTGTGTCTCATGTGGGGGTGAACTTTATGGTGTAAACCCTGTGTTTGGCGGAGGTGGTGGAGGTGGAGAGGATGGAGGAGAAGACTGAAGAAAAGATGGTCTTATTTGTTTGGTAGTTTTTTTTTGGAGGCAGAGAGGTATCAAGTGCCTCCTGGAAAGTCCATTTTCTTTTCATAGGGACAGGGTGTGATGCAAGAATGCGACCTGTTGCCTCTTGAATATTAAGTAGGCGTTGTCAAACGTCCATGGCTTCTAAAATTGGCTCCACTGGTGAAGGGCTGGTAAAAGACTGTACAGAGTCTACCGGAGTGGAAACAGTCTTTTTTTAAATCTTTTTGGCCGGTGCGGAGGTCTTGGCACTAAAGCAGTGGAGGGCAGTTTTTTGGTCGGTACCGAAGTGGGTGTGTGAGGGCCCGGACTTCTACTTGTGCCTCCCTGACCTGTGGTTGTCCCTTTGGAACAGTGTACCTTATTAATTTGCATCAGATAACTTGGCCTGGAGGGAGTCAAACTGGTGTGCTTCACACCAACCCACAAATTTATTCCAACGGGCATATGCAATTTTAGTCGCAAGCATCCTAGTTGCCAAGAGGGCATCAACCACCTCTGGGGGAAGGCTGACAGTGTTTAACTATTGCCGCTTAATCTCCATGAATGAATGTGAAGATTGTGAAGGCCCAAATGTAGCACCATGCCCTGTTACAAAAGCAGGTCCTTCTAGTGGAGCAGCCTGATCAGAAGACAAATGCTCAAGCCCAGGAGTTCTAGATACCATACTCTCTGTGCCCAATCCGGGGCCACCAGAATGACTAGAGTCCATTTGTTCCTGATCTTCTTCAGAACTTGGGTCAGGAGTGGTATCAAAAGGAAGACATATAGGAGTTCAGAGTTCCCGTGTTCCACTAGGCGTTGACGGCTGAGCTCATCTTCCCTGGTATTCAAAGAACTTGAATGGTGAATCACCACTAGTAAGATCCCTTGATGGACCAGCCATTTCCAGAGGCACAGTGTCTCAAGGCACAGAGTCCAGCACCGCACACCACCCTGCTTGTTGCAATACCATATAGTGATGGTGTTGTCCATACGAAGCTGCTTTGAAGAAAGACAGGAAAGCTTTCAATGCCAGCAGATGGTTCTCCACTCCAGGAGAATGATATGGAGCAAAGCTTCTGGCCAGGAACCAGAGGCCTGTGATCTCCACCCCTCCCAGATGGCCACACCAACCTAAAAGTGATGCATCAATCCACACCGTCAGCTCTGGGTTGGATAGGGTGAAGGGGTCTCTGCCACTGACCCAATCACGGTCCAGTAACCACCAATGCACATCTTTCGCAGTATCCTCTAAGGTCTGGATGTGTTCAGAAACGCCTTCTTGGTGATGAACCCACTGACTTCAGATTCCACTGTGGAAAGTCTGCATAGGTCACCTGCCGTACTTGACAAGCAGGATGCAGGAAGCAAGCCATCATCCCCAGTACCTCAGAGTGGACCTCATTGAAATCCAGGAAATAGGGGGAATAAGAACCATGACCAAAAGGGCTTGCACTTTGTGTTGTAAGACAGATAAGTGGTCCTCAGTCAGTCGCTCTAGGAACAGTGAAAGATGTGGCAGAGTGGAAGTGAAGGGCGAAGTGCATCCCTTCAAGACTATCCGCAGGGCCCATCTGTCCAATATCATGGTCTGCCCACCTAGCAAGAATAGTAAGATCCTGCCCCCAACCAGGGAGCAGTGCTCCACTAAGGGCATGCTAAAGAGGATTGGCAAGTGAGTTTACCGGGGTTGGGGTGGGTAGCAGTGGACTGACTGTCTCGCTGACCCTGACCGTGGGTGAAGCAGCCACAAAAATACATTACACCTTCCTGGGGCTGAACTGGCTAAAGGTCATGGGATACCTCAAACAAAGGTGGGAAAGGATGGTAGGGTTGATGTAACTAGCGAGGCAGAACAGATAAGCCTAGGGAGCATGCTTTGGTCCTGCCCTTCTTGAACCATACCTGAGCAAAATCTACAATGTCCCCAACAGGCGAAACCTGACAAATGGCGTGTCTATTTGGGACGACTGGACATCCCCCAAAAAACAGTTCACCGCAGCCGGGCATGCTAATGAAAGGTGATGCTGGTGCTAATGGTGCACAATGAATTGTGAACTTGGCCACATCACTGGGTGGCTAGGGTTAGAAGAGACCAACTGGGACACCTGGAAGGACTTTAGTCACCAAGCCCTTAAGAACATGGGAAATAGCATTCCGTGAGACAAAAGGCATTCACACATCTGAGGGCCAAGCTGGTGGAAGCAAATATCATCTTCCCTAAGGGCCCCACAGGTTTGCACATGCTGTAGGGGGGAGTAATCAGGAAGGTATTCGGGTTCACTGACCCATATTCTTGCACCACCAAGTTTTCAGGGAAGGGGGGCAGAGGCAAAAGTGTAGGGTCTCCCAGGGCCCGGTGGTGACCGTGCAATCTGGCGATTGCCTAGGGGGAGCCAAGAGCAAGGTTTTGACTTAAGCCCCAAATATATGCTATCTTTAAGTGCCTCATTGAAGGGCAGGAGGGACTTTGTAGATTTTTGCCCGAGCTGGAGAACTTCCATTAAGACTTTGGGTTTGACCTCTATGGTGGGAGGCAGGAGGTCAAATACTTCAGCTGCCCTATGCATGACCATTGCGTAAGAAGTGCTCTCCTCAGTGGCAGGACAGGGGAGTGAGAGGAGGCCCGTCTCAGGGAAAATATATAGGCTGCTGGCTTGTGAAAGCTCATCATACTAACTTTCCCCATGATTTGGCGGCCCTATTTCGTCAACTGCATTTCAGCTACTATCCGAATCTGACCCAAAACAGAAATACAACTTAAAGACCATTCTTGTGGGGGAGGTAGTGCTTTGATGGAACCAGAGCAGCAACTCTAAGTCAAAGAGCACAATGGGCACCCCGTCCTCCTGCATCGATGGAGTTGGCATTGGTGTCAACCTTCTGGGAACCAGCGTCAATCATGGCAGCAGAGGAGACCCACTGGAAGATGTGGAGGGTCCAACTGGGACCAAGGGCAAACCTGCCAGCGGTACCCTCAAATGGAGTGGCTCTCAGCTCCTTGGGGCCAAAAGTGTTGCCAAAGGGAGTTGTTAAGGATCAGAAAAGTTGAAGCTTGGTTAGCGGAACTCTTCTATCCACTTTGGTGTCCCAGATGGCCCTGGAAACCTGCGTTGTGCCGGGAAAAGTTGAAGGATAGGCTCCGACGTCAACTGACTTCAGGAGTGAGATCGAGAGGTATGAATACGCCCTTGAGCCTTCTCAGGAGTAGGAGAGTGGCACGAGTCCCATTTGCATTTCTTTTTGTTTTGTTTGACTTATCCAAAGACTTGGGAGTGTGATGACTACTGACCTCAGGAACCACTCCTACAACTTCTGGACCGGGAACGGGACCAGGCTTGACCCTTCTACTTGGACCAGTCCTGTCACAGAATCTTCGCTGCTGGCAACAGAGCGTTGTTGCGTGTTCTTCTAAGGGTTCAGGGATACGCGGTCACTGCAGGACTTAGAGTTGTGGCTCGACCCTAGGCACCACAGGCATACCTGATGAAGGTTTCAATACTGTCAACCTGAAGAGGAGACATTTGCCATAAACACTGAACATTTTGGTTGAAAAACTGGCTTAAAGATAGAAGAGGTAGCTCTGCATTGCGTCTGGTGTCATGAAAATAAACAAACTCATGTCAACCTGCAGGACTACCGGCTATATAACACCCACATGTAATTCTGTAAACCTAACGCTAGTAGTGCGGACCTGCACATCACCAACTACGGTGGGCAGAGGTACAGCTCAAACGTTTCCAGATCCAGTGTGAAGCCTGGGGAATATTCAAAAGGTGATGAATCTGCAGTTAGGAGTCTCTGCCGTAGGCATGAACAATTTACAGGCACCATGGGGCATATCTTAGGCATTTCAAGAGTCTAAATCAATTAGCAGAAGTTTTTGGCCTAGGTGCCAGCAAAAGCCTAGAGATCTAATAGGCGTTTTTGATCTGGTGGACGTATCCATCCTATTTTAGCAACTTACTTCTTTAAAAAAAACATTTTTAATCTGACAAGAGCTTGCAGAGTTGTAATGACTCCACTGGGACTACAGTAAGAAAAAGAGTAATGTCACAGAAAGAACACTGGCATCTCAAGATCTCTGGTACAATCAGAACTCTTGCACTGTGAAAGTGCTGGTATACTTAGAGAAGTACTGTCATCCGAAAGCTGGGCTAAACAAAACCAATAAATAAACTGGGTATGCATATACACACAAAGTGCAAATATTCAAAGAGCTGACAAACGGAGCCCTGGTATTTTCAGCATCAACGTGGCACAATCAGCGCATTGCAGGAATTCAAACCATCCCATAATATAAGTGCGTCTTATCAAAGCTCTGATATAATCACAACTCTACCATCATTTGTCATTTCACTGCGCTTAATTAAACAGTGGACTATTATTTTTTTTAACTTGACAAAGAGATTTCTTAAGTATCTTGTCACTCGGTTAAGTAGATATTTTAAAAACATCTACTCTCTTTTTTAGAGTAGATTTTAAGTTTACCTTGGACTGCTGATATCACGAGGATTATGAAGCCATTCTTGTAACTTAGTATCAGATGTAACTCCTACTTTTACCAAGTAAGAAGAGGAATCAACATGGAACGCCCAGAAATGTCTTCCTTTTGTAATTCCAGTATCTCCAATAAGGTAGTCAAGACACATATAACATCCAACTTGGATTCTTTCAGCCCCGAGTAAAAGTGGAAATCCAGCCACACTCTCCACAGTGTCTCTCCGTTTATTCAACATAAGGCGTTCTTTGTTGTACCCGCAATTGTCATCAAAAAGGAAACTAAATACTGAAACAGAGAAAGAAAACATTACCTCTTGAATAAGATTCAAAATGCACATACACATCAAATAATTGGTATTTGTGTAAGGCTACAAAACAATTACACTTGAATATAAATAATTACCCCAAGTTATATTAAAACGGAACCTCAGTAGCATAGAATCACTTTTGCTCACCTTCTGTTGTGGGCTGTTGAGATCCTTGTTGGATCAAGATCCTTGCCTGTAGTTTTAAATGCACAATCCCTATGTCTATGTTACATAGTCAACAAGAGTAAATCTATAGTGATGCTTAAATTGGTTGGCCTATGGCTGATCTCTAGTAACTTTGAACCAGCATTTACAAATGGACATGAAACTTGTAATAAAGTATACAAGTGTCCTAGAGTGATTGATATGTATTAGCAATGCATAGCTATAGTAACGTTTGTTTGTATCCAAAGTAGGTACAGATGTTTTTATATGATTGATTTTAATTTCAGGCCGAATGACAAGTAATCAAAGTGAACTCCCAGTAATCATGCTAATGCATAGAATTTGTATGAAACCCAACAGTGATGATTTCTATAGTGTATATAACCATAAAATTATTACATGTATCCCACATTAAGGAAAAGTGCTTTTGATTCATACAAATTTACATCAAGGTGTGCAATGTTTTAATACACAAGATGTGATTTTGAATTAGCTAGAGTTGGGATTCAGTTCTGGAAGAAACCACATTTGTTATACATTGTATTGAAGCTAACAGATATACATTAATTTACATGCTTTGACACTCCCTGTGAAGACTGGGTTTTTTAAATACGTAAATGAATGTCCTTTGTGTAGTCAAACTGGGCCTGTGACGGTAAGTGAATTGAAATATCACACACCTGCGCAGGCCTCCACTGTGTAGCATGCATTCATTATTTTGAAACGTGAGCAACAATCCTCTGACGCTAAGTGAACTGAAACATCAGCTACCCGCACATGCCTCTACAGTGAAGCATGCTTTTATGGGTTTTTTAAAATAGGAGCTAGAAGTAGGCATCTATAGAAGACCATGTTAGTATTTGGGTTTATATATTTGTAAGCTGTACAGTTTTCAGAAGCTGAACAGATAATGTCTGAGAAGCCAGGTATATTTCTCTTCTCCCAATCATTGTTGCAGGTATGTTCTAAATGGTATATTTAGGGGCAGAAGTGAATAGTATTTATGGTTTAAATAGATTATTAAACTTGTACTGCCCAGGTAGTCAAACAAGTTGCTCATTCAACAGATCCAATGGCCTAACAGTAGTGGTGTCGAAGACTATGGGCCTGATTTAGATCTTGGTGGTCGCACCGCCAAGTGGCGTCAACAGCAGACCCGAAAAGATCGTCAAGCCAACTATGTTACACCCGCCCGTCGTATTTAGATGGTGCAGTTCTGCAAGCGGAAGAAATGGAGACAGATTGCTGACAGAAGGAGACAGTGTCAGAGCCCAATGGACTTCGAACAATGGCGAGAGCAATGGAAGACAGGTAAGTGACAGTCGCACACTATCCCTTAGCCATATGTGTACCCCTGCACTACACAATACGCCACATACACACAATAACCCATTGCCATTCCAACACAACACAACCTGTACATGCGGAAAACACACATTGAAATACATCCATGACACAACATACACACACCATTGACATTACAACCACACATAACACAAACACGACAACCAGCACCTGCACACTCAGCTTAACAAACACGCACACAAGCACAACTAAACACATCTCAACAACATCTGCCACACAACAACCACACTCACTTGAATGTGTCACACGCCAACACAACACACACAATATCAGTCTCACATGCAAATGACACACAGACACAACCACATCACTCACTACCTCCACCTTACCCAGCCAGTCCAAACACACATGTACTGACTCACAAACAACTCGCAGCACAACATGACAGGTACAGGTCCCTTGGAAATGTGCACACATGGACACAATTGACAGATGTGAACATACTGTCACTGTGATGCAAGCATTCATTTGCCCATGAATACTGGCACCACAATGGGAGTTGACTATGTGTGCGATGTGTTGTGTACCAGTGTGTCTCCATCCGTGTCTAACCCACTTGTGTCCCTGACGCATGCATGTCACAGTGACTTAAAAAAATTAGTAGCATGTATATGCCTGCAGTGGCCCAACCTCCCGGGCTGTGTCCACCCAACGTACCCTAGCAATGCGGCGTCCCTACCTTCAAGTTCGGAGATGCGTTTCTCCGTAGGTCGGTGGCAGCAGCGATGGCAGGTGTTGTCCAGTCAAAGACTGGGGTGGATGGGTAAAAAATGTGAGTTTTCACCCCCATTTCCCTACATATCTGCCAACTCAGACATTGAGATCGGGCCGCCACTTTTTTCCAGCAAGGCACATCCAAATCTGCACAGTGGAAAGGGTGTCTGGGGTTCCGTCGTCAGCTACATTTCCCTACTGCACCATCTATAGGCAGTCTTTCTTGGCAGAGACGGCGGTTTCGAATGCGGGCTTTCATCTGTGAGACCGCCAACATCTAGATATGGCTGGTGGTCCGGCACAGCAGCGGACAGGTTTTCAGTGGAACCGTTACCAGCAGGACCGTTACCACCAACATCTAAACCAGGCACTATATCTGGGACAGAGAAGCAGGCTCTGTGGGCCTTGCTGGTTCTTCTTTCCCACTAGCTCCTGGGACTTTACGGCCTGTTTCTACGGGCTCTTTTCTGTGTGACTGATAATTCCTGGGCTGTCCTTTTTCCAATTGTTGTTGATCTGATTTACTTGGGGACCTAAATAGGGGACTACTTGCTTCCCTCTGAAGTAAGCTAGCTCTCTGACCACAGCGCGTAGGTCCAGAAAACACAAACTCTACAGAAGTAACAAGTAAATATCAACACAGAAAATGCAATTTTTAGATTTTAATTGGTATCAACACATGCTTTTGGGTAAACAAACAAACCAGAGGTTCTGATCTTCAGCAGACACTCAACCCTCTGGAATGACTCCTGGTGGGAGCACAGCTCGGACCCACCCACACACCAAAAGACGTCTGCGTCATTCTCGACAGCGAACTCTCCATGAAACTCCAGGTCAACGCTGTTTATCCAGCTTGCTTCCACACGCTCCGCAAGATCTTTAATTGGCTGCCCATCGGCACGAGGAAGACAGTGAGGCAGGCCCCATCTCTAGCCGACTAAACTACAGTAATGCAGTCTATGCAGGTACCAATACCAAATCATGCAAAGACTCCAGGCGATCTAGAACGCAGCTGCCAGATTTGTCCTCAACCTGCCCAAGAGAACCCACATCACCCAGCACTGGAAGGACTGTCATGGGCTCCTGATCCCGAAAAGATGCCACTTCAAGCTCCTGATCCAGGTCTACAAAGCCCCCAATAACCAAGGACACACCTACCTGAACCACTGTCTTCACCTGCACCAACTTACCAGGAACCTCCACTCGGCACACATCATTTGTCGCAAAGATACCATGCATATGCCACTGCCGAGCCAGAGGAGACTCCTCCTTCCGCCAAAGCCTGGAAAGCCGTCCACACCACACCCTTGCTAACCCACTTCAGAAAGGGACAGAAGACCTTGCTTTTCGAATAAATACTAGCCGCAAATGCCTGGATACCTGCTTAGGTAACAAGCAGCGCTATACAAGTAACACCTGATTGACTGATTGATTGACTGATATTGAGAGGTTTTTCTCATTCAGGGGCCGTATTACATTAAGGGTCAACTTTAACTAGGTGCATCAGAAACAAACAGGGATAGGACACACCCTCTTCCTGATAATGCACTGCCCCCTCGGGCAGCTCTGAACTCGCACTGCCTTTGGGCACTGCATTACTGAAAGACAGGCCAGATGACTCAAGCAGCCGGTCCACATTTCACAATGAAGAACGCAACCAGCCTGCAATTTCAAGGGCAAAACAATCCCCCTGCAGGTAGGTACACTGAGTGATTGCAGCTGCCAGTAGGAGGATGCCTGAAAGGGGATCCAAGGGACTTCATTCCCCTTCCTCCAGAGGGATGCCCTTGTTGGGCGCACTGACTGCTTAGCTCAGTCAGTGAGCCTCCAAACCCCTTCTTTGCCACTGAGCTCGTCCATAATATGGTGAAGGTGCTGAGACAAAGGGCTGCCCTCATTTGCATGAAGCCATGCAAATAAAGGAAGAGCCCTTCGGGCTAGAGACAGCACTACATGCGTGCTGTCTGTATTAAACAAAGGGCCATGCAAGTGTCTGCAGCCCCTTCTGTAATACTAAAGTGTGTCCGGGGTTCAAGGTGCAGGCACACACTCCTGCTACAACCCCAGGACTCATAACATAGTACAGCACCTGGTGGTTATTTCGCTAAATATATAAAATGTATTAAGTAAGAAATATGCGACTGTCACCATTTCTAAACCTAAAAGCAGAAATAAACATACACACATTGAATCATCCATATAATTAGTTCCCAAATAGGGTAAACTGTCAACAATTCATTGCCATATTAATGAGCCCATGCCACATTCTTTAAAATTAACAATACATTTTCTGCACTTAAATCTTCAACAGTCAATAAGTCGTAAATACAAAATAATTTTCTTTAAACTAACAAGTAAGTTTCTTACTTTTGGTAATTCTCTTTCTGGTGGATACTCCAACTGCAGATTACTCACCTTAGTATACTCCCCAAGTACCAGACTAGCTCCAAAAGAAATTTGTTACTTACCCTCTAAGCATCTGTTCGTGGCATTTAGAGCTGTAGATTCACATGCTTTGCATGCTCCTGCCATTTAATGTTGGGTCCGGATGTGTGCAAGTTGTTTTTCTTCAAGTGTTTTGAGTCAAGAGGTTGAGTGATTCTTCCTCTGTGATAGTGCGCATAGGCATTGACTTCATTGTTAGATGATTTTCCTGCAAGAGGGTGAGAATGGAGTGTATGAGTGTAAGTAACGCGATGTCCATGTGAATTTAATGTACGAAAAACGACAACAATCACAGGTCTCCAAGGAGAGGAGGGTGGGCGCATGTGAATTTACAGCACTATGTGCCACAAACAGATGCTTTTAAGGTAAGTAACATAAAGCAGACCCCCTCATAAGTGGTGGCCAGCCTGTGGGTGTTGCAGTTTGTTTAAAAAGGTTACATACCACTGCTTGACCTATATTGGCATGCTAAAACATCCATATAATATTTCGTGAAGGTGTGTGGTGTGGACCATTTAGATGCCTTACATATGTCAGCTATTGGAATATTTCCTAGGAAAGCCATGGATGCTCCTTTTCTTCCTAGGAGAGTGTGCTCTAAGAGGTGTAGGTAAAGTTATTTTGGCTTTAGCATAACATCTTTGAATGCACTTAACTATCCGCCTGGCATGCCTGATTTGTATGAAGGGTTCCCTTTATGGGGAGGTGAAAATACAATGAAGAGTTGCTTAGTTTCTCTGAAAGTTTTAGTTCTATCAATTTAGAACATAAGAGCCCTTTTAACATCTAATGTATGGAGAGCCATCTCCGCAATTGAATCTGGCTGTGGGAAAAAACTGGTATCTCAATTGAATGATTGAGGTGAAAATGGGAGACAACTTTAGGAAAAAAATCTAGGGTTTGTGTGTTGAACCACCCTGTCTCTGTGTGGCTGGAAGAAAGGTTCTTCCCAGGTTAAACCCTGGAGCTCACTAAGACCTCTAAGTGAGGGCATGGTGACTATAAATGACACTTTCCAGGAAAGAAACTGAAGGGGGCAGGTATACAGTGGTTCAAATGGAGGGCCCAGAAGGTGTGTGAGAACAATGCTAAGATTCCATGAGGGCGCAGGTGGAATCTATGGTGGAATAACTCTTTTGAGCCCTTCCACAAAAGCTTTAATGACTGGTATTTTGAATAAAGAGACATTTTGCCTATTCTCTAGATAGGCATCCATTGCAGCAAGATGTAATCTTATAGCTCTGAAAGATAAACCAGCTTTTTGAAAATGAAGCAAATAGACAGTTTGTTGTACTTTGGCTTTGAAAGGGTCAATATGTATGAATGACAGCAGCAGACAAATCTTTTCCATTTTGCCACGTAGGAAGCTCTATTCGTATATCTACGGGCTTCTTTAAAAATGTTCATAAATTCAGGTGGCAAATTAAGGTAACCAAACAATGACCTCAGGAGCCAAACCGCAAAGTTGAGAGCTTTGGGATCTAGGTGCCTGATTTTTCCATGGTTCTAAATGAGAAGGTCCGGTCTGTTGGGGAGCTTCTCCTGTGGGACTACAGAGAGGTTTAGTAGTTTTGTGGACCAGGGTTTGTGAGCCCAGGTGCGAGCTATGAGGATCATTGTGAGAGACGTTTGCCTAATCATCCAAATCAGAAATGGAAGGAGGGGGAGAGGAGGAAAAGCGTTGGCAAATATCCCTGACTGGCCCATCCATAATGCCTTTCCCTTGGATAGTGGGCGTGGGAACGTGGAGGCGAAGCCTGGGCATTTTGCGTTTTCTGCTATTGCAAAAAGGTTTTTCTGAGGGAACCCCCATCTGTGGAAGTTTGGGAGGAGGACTTGTGGGTGGAGTTCCAATCGGTTGACTTGTTGCTGCATCCTGCTGAGGAGGACTGCAAAGTTGTTGTCCGTACCTGGGAGATATTCTGCCAACAGGTGTATGTTGTGATGTACTGCCCATCTCCAAATAGCTTGTGAAACGGGATAATTGTGAAGACCGTGTCCCTCTCTGCTTTTGTAGACAGTACAGGGCTGTCATGTGGTCTGTCCAGACTAGGACAACCTTGTGAGTGAGGTGAGATAGGAATGGTAGGTGAACAGCTAGAAGCTCTAGGTAGTTGAAATGGAGATCACAGTGATCATTGTCCTTTGTACCCTGTGAGATAATTTAGATGTGTGCACCCCATTCCGTAAGCAATGCGTCCGTTCTGACACAGAGATGGAGAAACAGGTTAAGAAAAGGCAACCCTTTCAACAGGTGTTTGGTGTGCCACCGTTGTAGAGAGTGAGGAGTTTGGCGGTCTATCAACACTAGATCCTCTAACTGACACTGTGACTGAGACCACTGTCGAGCTATACACTCCTGTAATGGGCGTATTTTTAATCAGACATGGGGTACTATGGCAGTGCAGGAGGCCATCATCCCTAAGAGGCGCATGACTGTCCTCACTGTGAGTTATTGATATGCCTGAAATTAAGGTAATAGTGTCTGAAGATTCTGTACTCTTGCAGAATTAGGAATAGGCTAATAATATGTGTGTTTAGAATAGCCTCTAAATAAGGTTGCACCTACAGATGATATAGGTGACACTTGGGAACATTGATGGTGTATTCCAAATGGTGTAGCACAGTGGTTCCCAACCTTTTGACTTCTGAGGACCCCCACCTTATCAAAAACTGGAACCCAGGGACCCCCACCGAATCATTACTGGAATCTGGAGACCCCCCCTCCCCCACTGAGTCATTACCGACAGCTGGAGGCTTAATCTGTTAAAATTATTACATTTTCTAAGCAGTCACAGGCCCTCCGAAGAGGCTTCACGGACTCGAAGGGCTCCCCGGACCACAGGTTGGGAAACACTGGTGTAGCAGATCTATTGTAATCTGAGTGTGTTATTGACACTGTTGGTGAGTGTTGGCTCTGATAAGCCAATCGGCCAGATATGGAAACACACAGACTATGTCTGCATAGATGGGCTGCTACCACTGCTAGACACTTGGTGAACACTTGGGGTGCAGTAGCCCACCTCTGCCCACTGAAAGGAAGGACGATGAACTGATTAAGTGTGCCACCAACCACAAACCTGAGATAGCTGCGATGAGCTAGATGAATTGGTATGTGAAAGTAGGTCTAGCGTAGCCATAAAGTCACCCTGTTGAAGAAGTGGAATCACATCTTGCAAGGTGACCATGTGAAAGTGCTCTGACAGGATGTACCAGTTTAGTGGTCTGAGATCTAGGATTGGGTGTAGAGACCCATTTTTTGGGGGGGATTAGGAAGTATAGAGTATACTCCTAAACCCTGGTTCTATGACTCCTTTGAAAAGGAGAACTTGAATTTCTTGTTTGAGCAATGTTTGATGTTCGTGTGATAATCTGTGAGTGCGTAGTGGAATGTTGGGAGGTGGTGTGGGAGTGAGCTCCAGACAATACCCATATTGGATAATGGCTATCACTCACTGGTCTGATGTAATTTCTTGCCATGTGGGAAGAAATTGCAAGAAGCAGCACCATGGTTTGATCGGGGGCACGAGAGGGATGTCACTGTTTAGTGGAGGGTGTTGTTCCACGTGGAGAGGCACCCCTTACTTCTTTCTTTAATTTTGTTGACTCTATAACAGCCACAATAGTAGCCCTGCTGGGAATGTGCTCTGGCCTTGTTGTCTCTGATAGGAAGTGTAGGCATCTGATGAGGTGATTTTTGAGCTCCCACAATAACCGGGACAATGAAAGGTCCCACGAGGAGCAGAGGTCAGAAGACTCCCCATTGCTTTTGCCGTTTCTGTGTCTTTTTTTCTAGTGTGGCATCCTCCTGAGACCCAAAGAGATGCTCCTTATCAAAGGGCATATTTAGTACATTCTGTTGTACCTCTGGTTTGAAACCAGACACTCTAAGCCAAGCATGGCACCTAAGTAAAATGTTGGCGTTAATTCTCCTAACTGCGGTGTCAGCAGAATCTGGTGAACACAGTATAGAGATGCTAGAGATCAATTTGCCCTCTGCAACCAGTTCTTGACCTCGTTTTTTGTGCTCACCTGGGAAATACTGGGTGAGATGCTCCATCTCATCCTAGTGGGTGTGGTCAGAGAGCGCCAGAAGGCCCTGACTATGCGCAGGGCACCAATGATTGGCAGCCTGAGCTGCAACTCTCTTCCCCGCAGCATCAATCCTTTTACTATCCTTGTCAGGAGGTGGGGTATCCCCACTTGCCTGCGAGCTGGCACGTCTGCAGGCAGTGGTGGTCACAAGGGAATTCAGTGGCAACTGGTCCCATATGTATATAGAGTCTGATCGCAAGTGCTTGTATTTCTTGTTAACTCTAGGTGTTATGACCCTAGCCCTAATGGGGTCTTTAAAGATATCTGCTGTATGTCGTAACATGCCTTTCACCATAGGGAAATACTGTGTAGCCCTATGGGTGCTGGAGGGTGTGGCAAAGAGAAAGCCTTCCTCTAGAGGCTCTTTATTAAGTTCCACATCATAGAAAGCAGTGGCTCTGGATATAACCTCCTGATAAGAGGTGGCGTCATCATGAGGAGAAGGATGTGCAGAGTAGAGATCTTTATCTGTGGAAGGATCAGCATCGTATGTATCCCAAGGGTCATTTCGTGGTGGTGCTGCAAATGTGTCCTGTGTCCCACTATACCCAGCAGTGTTTGACTGAAAAGACCCCTGTGGTAATACGTCTAATGAATCTTGTCCATCATGTGGTAAAGATGGCAAAACTGGTGGTGGAGGAGGTGGAGGTGATGAGGCATGCGGAAGGGGCAAAGAGCTGATAGCCTTGTCCACTTTTTTCCTCTGCTTGGGAGGAACTGGCATGTTCAAAGCCTCTTCAAAAGTCAGCCTCCTTTCAGGTGGTGTAGGAGGCGTAGGAGTTGCAGCTGTGGCAAAGATGAGTCCAGTGTTTGGCTGAATGTGAATCTGTTTTTGCCTCATGTCCAGCTGTTCCAAGTCTATGCAGGATTGGCTCCACTGATATTTCAGATTCGGACTTGGCAGTCTGCTTTGAAGATCTCGGTTCTGGAGATTTCAGCTCTTAAGTGGATTTCAGCTTCAGTATCAAAGCTCCCCTCGGCGTCAAGGTGGTGAACTTCGACGGGCAACTCGGCACTGATGATCAAATTGGCACTGGGGGAGGTTCCAGTGCTGAAGTACTCGATGAGTAAAGTTTCCTCTTCAATGGAGGTTTCAGCACCGAGCCAGTGGGCGGGGTGTTCGAATCAGCTGCACAGTGCCAACCATGGGCGGAAGGAAGGGAATGGTGGACCGAGGGCCTCGAACTGTCAACTGTAGGTCCAGAGGAGCAGAGTGTCTCTTGGTGGGATCTGGGCGATATATGGGGGCAGGGAAGACCATACTCACAGCTTGTTCAGCTGGCTTCACATCCTCCATTTTTATGTCAACTTAAAGGTCGGAGCCGGAACTGCCCTCGACTGAGAATGCCTCTTCCTCCGCAGACAACGGTGGAGCGTGGATTTCTTCCTCCTCACCGAAGATATCTGGAGTGCTGTCAATGGTTTTGCGTGAAATTTCCAGGTGATGCTCTGGAAGGCCTTGAAAAGTCTTTTTCGAACTGAAAGATTTACACTTGTCACGATCCGCTTCATTGTGCAGACCAGGCATTGGTTGTCCAGGGATATTTCGCGTGGCAACGCAGGTAGTGACGGAAAGGTATCTGTTTCATCATTAGTCTGGCATTCTCAATGGGGTGTGACAGTGTCTGAAATAGGCCCTCGGAGGGCCACAGCTGAAAGGAACCGAAGCAAAGTAAACGAGGTTCGATACGCAGATGGATAAGCATAGAAGAACAATACCAACGACTATAGGATATGTGAACCAAATGGAAGAATACCAGAACATTACCGGCGAAAGGATGGGATATGTGAATTGAAAGCGAACTGTGACAGAGTCAACAACGGAGTGAAGCCACCCATGTCCAAACCAGATGGTGGAAAGAAAACAATCCAACACTGGAATCGATGCTCATATGCACTATCACTGAAAGGAGTCACTTGACCTCGTGACTTGAAAGACTTCTTCAAAGAAAAACGACTTGCAAACAACCAGACCCAACATTAGATGGCAGGAATATGTAAAGCATAAGGCCCTTTTGGGGTCCTGTCGATGAAGCCTCTCCTCCTCTTTCAAGGGGTGAGGGGTCCAACGATTGCTAGCAGACTGATGGATTGTCCAACATGAAAGATTGTCACAACTTTAAGCAAGAATGCAGCTGGAGTCCTCAGCATCAACTTGTTCAGAAAAGAAGTGGTGTATGGTGGTTAAAATAAAAAGTGCCTAGCGCTCGCTCACGCAATGACCTGACGTAATCACAATGAGGAAGACAGTCTTCAAAGTCAGGAGGTGCAGAGAGCAACTGTTCATCACTTTGAAGGGTTTACACATCAGGAAGATCAAGTTAAGATCTCATTGTAGCATCACAAACTGTTTGGGTGAGTACATGCGAGTCAAACCTTTAATAAAACTCATCACAACAGGTGACTTAAGTAAGGATGTCTGTTCCATTAAATGTAAACAAATAAACTTCAATGGTGCCCACTGCCACAGCTTGGTCAACCTGCATGCATGTAGGTGTAGATTGTACAGATTCTGTTGGACGATCTTGCTCTGTTGCTGTAACAAAAGATCCTTCTGAGTGGTGGCCTAAATCGAAGAACAGAAAAACATGTCCAGAACTTCTGGGCACTATACTGTGCTGGGCCAAGCTGGTGCCACTAGGATGACCCAGGCCCAGTCATTCTTTGATCTTTTCCAGAATTTTGGAGAGGAGAGGCAGAGGTGGAAAGACACACAGCAGTCCTGTGTTCCATTCCAGACGGAATGTATCTCCTAACGAGTGTTCCTGTGCGAACTCAAACATACAAAATGTTTGACAGTGTGTGTTCTGGATGGTGTCAAAAAGATCTAGCCAAGGATCTCCCCAGTGCTGGATGATGCCATGCACCACCTCAGGATGTAGACACCACTTGTGTTCTCCTGGAGGCCATTTGCTCAGGTCATTCGCTCTGGCATTCAGGGACCTGCCAGGTAGTTTGTCATCAGGAAAGTTCCTTTTTGCTCCAACCAACTCCACAGGGACAGAGACTCCTGGAACATGCATGGTTTAGGACCCCACTCCGCCCTGCTTCTGGCAATACCCCATTGCAGTGGTGATGTCCATGAGAACCTGCACCAGCCTTAGTTTAATCGACAGCAGGACGGTCTTCACTACCAGTACAATGGCCCACAACTCCAACAGACTGATAGGGAGTTGGGTTGGGCTTCCACATGAGACCAGAGTCCTCTGATCTCCATCTCACCCTGGTGACCTCCCCAAGCCAGCAGGGATGTGCCCATCATTATCGTCAGCTCTTGCAGGGGGTGGCAGAGTCGGGAAGTAGAGAGAAGGGCTTACCAGTAGACCAACTGTGTTTGAGTAGCCACCACTACAGATTACAAGCTGGTACCTCCAAGACCTAGATGAGAACTGGCAGGTTTCTTTGATGCTGAGCCCACTGGAGCTTCAGATTCTACTGCAGAGCACACATGTGCCACATGGTGTAGCTGACAAAAAGGATACAAGAGGCTAGGAGGACAAGAAGCCTCAGAGCTGCTCTAAGCTAGATCTTAGCGTCTATGTCCTGGACTCACTGAAGCAAAGGGAAGGCCCATGTGTCCAGGATAGCTCCAAAAAAGATAGAGGTCAAATGTCCAAAACAGAACCTGTCCTCCTTCAGCACAAGGAAACAGCAAGAGTAACAACCCTCACCTTAGAGTGTAACACTCGCACCTCCTGCAGCACAATGCACAGATTTGCTGATATTGGGGGGGTGGAATAAACGGAGGGAGAATTTGCAGCAGGGCAAAAAGAAAAGGCAGGGTAAAAACATGTTGAACAATTTGAAAAATGTATCTGCCCAACTTGATCGATTGCCGCCCTGGGAGGAAATGATGAATCCTGCTGCTTACTGAATGGGTATGCACTTCTAAAAGCAAACTAAAGTGGTTTGGTGGCTGCTACAGCTGGGGGAGAGGCAGGAATGATGGTTCTGCTGGCCTGTGCGCTGCCTCTCAGACCCATGGCCAAGGCTTTGAAACTACTGGAGTGACTGCTGTACTGGTTGGGGAAACTGCCTCAGCCTATATGCCAGCCCTTGGGAATAGGCTCTAAACCTTTAGAATAGGTGTAGTAACTGCTTGGCAGGGGTCAAAAGATCCAAATAGTACACCATGGCTCTACTTTCTTTATCGCTCATTAGCGCAGAATCTGCTTTCTTGATGAAAGGCTACTGTCAAATCCACGAGGGAGTCCTGTTCATCGCATGAAAATTGTGTAAAATGCATACATCCATGTCAACAAAGTACAACTCTGGTACTGACTGCCATCCCCATGCAGCCAGTAGAACAGCACAGTTAACATATTTGGCTGTGTCTTTTACATCATGAATTGTCTGAGCAAAGTCCTCTGGGACGGTCGTCAAAATTTCCTGACCATGCCGCACAGGGCATGCCTTCAACGACCCAGTAAGTACACAGCATTAACCAACATTAATGCCAGACTGATGGAGGAAAATATACCCTTGTCGGACACCAGAGAAGCTGTGGGGAATTCATTGCTATTCACTACTGGGTGAGGCCCGAATCATGAAGCTCTTTGAAGCAGGAAAATCTGTTAAGAAAATCAGAAATGCCGGAAGCTCGCCTGTGGAGGTTGCCCATCTGCCTGTTTACAGAGAGGCAAGAATAGGGCTTTTAGCATGGGCTGAGCAAGGTCGCTGATGAGGTCCTCATTAAAATGGAGGAAGAGTTCAGAAGTAGCTGGCCCAGACTGCAAAATTTCTGTCAAGACATTTGCTTGGGTCTCGAATGAGGACAGCTGCAAATCCAGGACATCACTGCAAAAGGAAGCACTTTCTTCCATTGGTGCTTCAAGTGGTCAGGCAAGCCCTGCCTAATGAATGAGAGCCTACTGGCCTCTTGCAAATCCACGTCAAAAGCATCATCTGTGTAGTGAAGGGGAAGAAACTCATCACCATTATCATCTACATCCCATGTTGACCCTTGATCTGAATCTGAGGCAAAAAGATAATGGAGCATCTGCTGGCATGTGCACCATGGTAGAGGCAAGGAGTCAAGAGTGTGGGTCTATTACAACTGGTTGCACTTTTATAATCTCGTAGAGCAATGGTCGAGATCAAGCTGAAGTCAGTTTGGTATCCGACATCGGTGCTATGGAAGTCTGCGCCTGCGTTGAAGTGCCTCGGGTAAGCCTGACTTCCAGCCATAGAGCTGGCAAGGAGTTGTGTACTTGCTCTAGAGATCCCTTGGGCCTCATATGTTTCTCAAGAGTGAGGGGCTACCATTTCAAGTTGCAGACACCCTCCTTCCACTATTACTTCCACCATCTCAATGGGGACAATCTGAGAATGCCTCCTCAACTCAAGGTCTATACCTTGAGACTGAGGTTTTGCCTGATAGTCCAGGATTTCTTGAGTGGACTCTCAGTCCCCTTTAAGGATGACACACACCGTGCAATGCAGGGGTCAGCATGGTCCAGAGTTCGTCGCTTTCACACTGCAGGCAGCACTTTTAGGCCAGAACTGGCCTCACCATTGTCAGTCTTGGGGTCCTCTTATCAGAGAAGGTAACCCCTATCCATATGGTCCTCAAACTTTGAATGACATCCATCTCCTACCCCTGCCCTTCTCCGGGGCCTCTTTAACCTCTTTTTGAGGATAGTACCTCCAAAAATCTTTTCTAGTGGGGAACACTGGGCATCTGCCCCTCCCCGAATTGTTTCTTCCTGGTGACCATTCACTGCCAGATGTGCAGTCTATATACATTTGACATCCATCTCCTACCCCTTGCTCTTCCCTAGGGCCTTTTTTCCCTTTGTTTACGGACAGTACCTCCAGAAATCTGTGCTACTGGGGAACCCTGGGCATCCATTCCTTCAGAGTTTTTTTCTCACTGGTGGCTGTTCAATGCCATGTGTGCAGGCTATGTTCATTTGGGGACAGACAATTACCCTTCTTTGGGCAAGTATCTTCTCGTATTCTAAAGAAATCATGAGCACAGGGCAGTCAGACTCCACCAGGGACATTCTTCATCCTAAAGACTCCTCCCTGCATATAACGTTGTGACAGACCAGCCTTCACACCGCCAGGGTCCTGCTGGAACAGATATCCCTCAGAGCAGTGACATGTACCCCATTTACTAAGGATCTCTGGAAGTCCTTACTACAACTCTCCAGGATCACTAGCCTACCTTTTAAGTCCACTTCCCAACCAGGGAACACTAGGGCATGCTCTATCCTTCACTCCTGGTAATAACATCCCTATAGTATTAAAGTAACCAGTCCTGTGGAGTGCCCACTAGCACGTGATTTCCTGGGACATGAGGCATTTCCCTTCCTAAAACCTGTCTGTAGACAGTCGTAACACTAAACCAAGGCCTGGTGATATGGATGATGGGATTCTTCCCACCCAAAAAATCACCCTTCATAGGCTCGAGTTGGGAGGCCTTCCTCCTGGTCAGAATTTAGGGAACTAAAGGGGTTCTCATTTTTAATCTTCTGCTTCTGGTCACTCCCTGGAATCTTCTTGGACTCTCTGGTGCTGAGTCAGAAATGTACTTCCTTCCACGCTCTCTAGGAACAGTCTTACTGGATAAGTCTACAAAATTCTCCCAAAACAGGTGTAACTGTTTCTGGGCATCTCTAACCTGCAGACAATACTTCTCTGAGACGGATGTCACACTGAATGCGCATGTGAGGGCCTCCTTCATGAGGGCACACTTAACCTGGTCAGCTGCATCTAGGGCCAAAAGTGTATCCCCTCCCAATGCTTGGCATTGCTTCTACAGGATAACCTCCAAGTCCATCTCTGGGGCTTTAGAAATACACACGGCTACGTCAGAAGCTGCAAAGCACTTTTGGATGTCATTCTCACCACATTACCAAGTACCAGTTTGTTTGGAATATGGTCTCTGTGTTTACCTCTCCTAGGAACGTCTGAATCACTGCCACCATCATCACAGGACTCAATTGCCCTTTGGGTCCCCAAGCCCATCTTGCACTGGCTCCCCTTGTGGACAAGCAGGGCCTTCATATCTAAAGCCAACCTTTTCTACTTCAGTGCAAGTGTTTCAGCTGTCTTCCCCTCAGCTACTAGGGCCAAACTCTTCTCCTCAGCAGCCAAGGCCAGCGTTTGCTCCTCAGCAGCCAAGGCCAAATTTTACTCCTCAAGGCCAAGGATGCTCAGCTGCAGTTCTGAGTCCATCTCTGCCTGTCCTCCAGCTCTGATGGAGACAATCTATGTGTTGGACTTTTTTCCTTATGCAGGGTCATCCCCAATCTTTTTGCCTCTTTTTTCGGACCTGTTGCTGTTGGCATTAGAACTCTGAGCACTTTACCACTGCTAACCAGTGCTAAAGTGCATATGCTCTCTGTGTAAATTGTATGGTTGATTGATTTATCCATGATTGGCATATTTGATTTACTGGTAAGTCTCTAGTACAGTGCACTAGAGGTGCCCAGGGCCTGTAAATCAAATGCTACTAGTGGGCCTGCAGCACTTGTTGTGCCACCCACATTAGTGGCCCTGGAAACGTGGTTCAAACCTGCCACTGCAGTGTCTGTGTGTGCAGTTTTAAACTGCCAATTCGACTTGGCAAGTGCACCCACTTGCCAGGCCTAAACCTTCCCTTTTCTTACAAGTAAAACACCCCTAAGGTCGGACCTAGGTAGCCCCATCGGCAGGGTGCAGTGTATGTTTAAGGTAGGATATATACTAATGTGTTTCATATGTCCTGACAGTGAAATACTGCCAAATTCGGTTTTCACTGTTGCAAGGCCTCTCTCTCTTATAGGTTAACATGGGGGCTACCTTTAAAAATGATTAAAGCGTAGATTCCCTTTGGGAGCAGATAGACATGTGGAGTTTGGGGTCTCTGAGCTCACAATTTAAAAATACATCTTTTAGTAAAGTTGGTTTTGAGATTGTATATTTGAAAATGCCACTTTTAGAAAGTGGGCATTTTCTTGCTTAAACCATTCTGTGACTCTGCCTGTTTGTGGATTCCCTGTCTGGGTCAGTTTGACAGTTGGGCTTTTTGCATCTCTTTCTAGGCAGTGACACAAAGGTAGCTGTGGTGTAGCCTGCATATCCTGATGAGCCATCTGTGCTGGGAGGGAGGGGAGGAGTGATCACTTCCACCTGAAAGGGCTGTGCCTGCCCTCACACAATGCAGTCTCCAACCCCCTGGTGTGTGTCTGGGGCCTGGCCTGGGCAAGACAGGATTTCACAAACGAGAGACATTTCTTTGAAGTAAGCCTACTTCAAAGGGCAAAATGGGTATAAGAAGGGCATCCAAAACCACATACTTTAGATCACTTCTGGACATCAAGAGGAACCTCTGCTAGGAGAAGAGATCAGGAGAAATGCTGCCCTGCCTGATACTGTGATTTGTGAAGCTATCCTGCAGTTGCTGTTTCTGCCTGTGCCAGGGGTCAAAGACTGGACTTTGTGTGCCTTCCTGCTTGTGAAGAAATCTCCAAGGGCTTGTTCTGAGCTTGCCTCCTGTTGTGGAAGTCTCAGGACCATCAAAGACTTCTCCTGCCAGCACCTAGACTCTCTGCTGAGACTCCTGCCCTGCCAAGTGGTGCCCTATCCAGTTCCTGGGGCCTTGGAAGGTGAAGCTGGTAGACCAAGACTGAAAATCCTCGCAAAGACTGCAGCGCGGGGAAAATATCAATGCACCTTCCAAAACGCGACGTGCCGCTGGCTTTGTGACAGAAATCGACGCTCCACCAGCATCGCGGCTGGAAAATCGACGCACGTTGCTGGAAGAACGACGCACAACACCTGCTGATGGAGGCTGATAATGTCGCAACCCACATTGCGCGGTTTTGCTGAAATTGTGCGGCAGGATTTTCGACGCAAACCTGGACGTGTTAAAACGATGCAACGCCTGCCCGGACATGAGTGCTGCCCGGATCAACGCATTGCTCCCCTGCAGGGAGGAAAAACAACGCACGCTGACCCAACAGGGGAAGGAGAAATGATGCACAATCATGCTTGCGGGTGAGAAATCGACGCACCACTTACCTTTTTTGACGTACACTCGCCCGTGCATGTTATTTTGATGCTACCCAGGTACTCTTTAACACTAACAGTGTTTTACTGGTTACTAAAGGATTTAAGACTCTTTTGCTTTTAAAATTAATAACTCGACTTGTGTACGGTGGGTCGTTTTGGTCTTTTTTTGTTTAGATAAATATTTCCTATTTTTCTAAACCTGTATTGTGTCATTTTGTAGTGTTTTTACGGAGTTACTCTGTGTGTTGGTACAAATACTTTAAACCTAGATCTCTGAAGAGATGTGCCAAGCTACCAACGGGGTGAGCGGGGGTTAAGTGAGGGTGCTTCTCCTTTACCCTGACTAGAGTGAGGGTCCTTGCTTGGCCAGGGGGTAACCTGACTGCCAACCAAAGACCCCATTTTTAACACTATGAGAACATACTATTCCCTTCTCTGGACAATGCAGGTGATGACACATTTTGGGGAGAACGCCCCTTTAACACTATCCTCAGTTTCATCAACTTCATCCTCCTGCTCCTTTGAGGTGGACTGTAGCTGGCAGACCTCCTCCTAGCCTGTGGTAATCCTCCTTCTCGGACTCCTGGTTCAGCTTCAGCCCCTGCTGCATGTACACACCCCTTAACTCTGACATGCTAAGACACTCTACATTAGCTAGAGCCATCTCCATGTTCCCAAAAACGTAAGGTGAAAAAACTGAGTTTTTAGAGTGAAGTTAAGTAAAATCAAAGATGACCCAATAAGAAAATCAAAGGTCAGTTAAAAATTCAAAAAAACAAATTCCTCTGTGAATTTAGAAAGGGGTTGTTAATTTCAATTTAAATCACTGTGTGGTGCTGAAAAACAGAAAGTCCTGGATCCCACCCTAAACACCAATGTAACAAAGTGGATTAATATCAGAGAGCCCACCTCAAGGAATAAGAACAATCCTTGCTAGCATGAACCATCAAAGTATCTAAACTAACCTGACCTCACACTACCTTGTAGCCATGGCACACAGGCAATGTGTATTTATGCAGTACCAAAATAGTAATAAATTAAAAGCACCAACAAATAAAAATCCCAACCTGAATTAGAAAAACACAGTAAAATGTAATAAACAAAATGCCATCAAAGTGACAAAAAATTCAATCAGGGGAATCAGAGGTATGAATTTTTAAAGTCTTAAGTAAAAAAACATCACCAAAAGCTCTAAGCATCAACGGTAGTCTATCAAAGTGGCAGACTGGGTCCAAGGCGCGATTTCAGGCTAATTGCAATGGAACCCGTGTCAGATACACCCAGAGGATTGGGACCGGTGACAGTCTGGAAGTCAAAAAGTTCAAGAAAAATTGTAACTCCTACTTCAGAAAGGGAATTTGTCATTTTGAAAAAAGGCATTGACATTTCTTCTAAGTCCCAAATCAGAATGGGACCTGTTTATTTTTTTCGGAGGTGCAAGGATCTCTGAGTGAGATGAAGATGAAATCCAACCCAGCACTGTGGAACAACTGGTCAGATACATTTTTCCACTGGGTCCTACTGAAACTCTGAAGAAAAAGTTTTCAAAAGTTTCCAAACTTTCCTCTTGTGCCCAAACAGCCACGTGAGTGCAATTCTAAGTCACTAGGACCTCAGAGGAAGGCCCTTAGAGACTCTCATGGTGTAAGGCAAGGGCCAACAGCAAAGTCCATTCCAGGTCCAGTTGCTACTAGTCAGCTGGATACTTCATGATAAAGACTGTTGTCTCCCTGGAGCCACACAGGAGGTCAGTCAACTGACCTTGAAAGTCCACTTCTTTGTTCTGGGTACAAGGAGTACCCCCAGTCTTTCAGGGCTCCACTTAGGTCAAAGAAATCCAGTCTAGTCCACTTCTGACCTTCCACTGGTTCAGAAATTGTTCCAAGGATGGACAGTCATTGGAAAGCCGCATTATGATTGGCTCTGACTAGCGAGTGGGGGTGACTCCTAGACACTTTTTTAGCAATGGGGTAAACGTTTGCGGAGGCAATCCAACCCAATTTTTCAGCAGTTCCTGTTTGCCCTACTGCAACCAATTCCACGGTGAACCTCATTCTAAAAATCCAAGATGGGGAGACCCTTCTCCCCATGTGAAGAGCCTGTATGCCCACCCAGAGGTGTGGTCAGGGAAATAAGCAGGTCCCCCTCCAACCAGGTGTAAACCAGCTTCTCTCCCCCCTCCACCAGGTTTGGTGCCAACCTGACTAGAGGGACAAGGGCTGCTTTTTTCCAGGTCTCCCCTGGCATTTACTTGTGAAAGGGCACATTTCCTTTCAAGTTAAGCTTCTGGATCCACCATAACTGGTCTGAATCTTAGGAGCAGTTTTCACATCTCTTTCAAACCTCATTCAGACCAAGTAAAGGCTGGGCAGTTGCTGGAGAGCAAATACAAATGAGCTTCGAGCAGCTTCAGGTTAGGCTAAAGTCACTTTTTAAAAGTTACATTTTAAATATATTTAATAAACCATTTTATAATATAATAATGCAATTCTATATTTTTATAATATAAAAATAAGTATTTGAATGGTTCCTGTAATTTGTACAAGTCAAATATTACAGATTAAAGTGCACAATCTATACTTTGATATTGTTATGTGCCAGTTACAGCCTGACCAATAACAATGTCATTTTGGACCTAGTCACTGGTGGAACATGCCATTTCTAATGTCACATGTTCTGCTCTTAAATATTATCCACCCTACCTTGAAGGCAGCAATTTGTGCTGTGGGGTGGCATTTATTATTTAAAATCAGGTTACAAAATGGTGATTTTGACAGATCTATGCCGCAGGGTTTAAGCTGCTGCCCGTTACGACTACACAGGGTAGACTTGAATCGATGTTTGCACTTTCACTACAGCGGATGGCTCAATAAGTGCTGCAGTCCAAAGGTAGAATTTTATTTCTATGTCAGGGGTGAATTTCGGCACCATGTGGTATGGCCTTATAGCAAAGTTAACTGTGCCAATCAGGTTTAGTCCAATTATAACGCGAGTAAAGGTGGGAACACAGGCACTTTACTCCTATTTAGCAGAGGTAAAAAGCACAGAGTTCTAAAACAGCAAAAATAGGGTACAGAAAACCACAAATAAATCCCCATATTAGATGTGCAACTCCTGTTCTGACTCACAATCTAGTACTTGCAAACAGGTTTTTCCAAATATTTCTCCATACACATAAGTTCATGCTAGGTTATCAGGAAAATTACTAAATAAAAATATACGGCCTCCCGTAACAAGAGCTGAAATGCAAGCCACAAGAGCCTGAACTTTTTAGAAGAAGAAGAAAGACGGACAGGTACTCCTCTGAAACATGGTCTGATGTGTTCAGGAGGTGCGGTGTGTCTAAAAGGAACAGCGGGGTATAGACTCGTTGAACGATCAGAAGGACCCACCTCCTGAATGTTATATTTTGTCACCATCTGAGGAAATGTCTGATCCAGCCTCCCATGGGGTGGGCGTGTGCCATTAAGGGCAGACTAAATTGCCTTTGGGGCTGATACAGCAGAGGTGGGTGACTGGAAATGAGTTGCCTCTGATGGCCTAGGCATTATCTGCTTGATCTCCGGCTGACCAGAAAAGGACTGAAGTGCCTCTTGCAGGGTGGTGAAGCTTGGTGCTTCTGGTACACCAATGCTCTGGAATAGCCTCGAAAGGGGCGAGACTTTTGAAGATACTGTCTCATACGAAAAGAAAGGGCTAAGAAATGAGCTGTGGTACAGTGTTCTCTAAAGTCCTCCAACACTAAATCAGTCTTCTTGCCAAATAGACGAGATCCTTCAGGCACTATGCTATGTCCATCAGAAAGGCTTGCACGTCATCACAGAGAAGACATTGGATCCCAACGAAGCATGCTGCCAAAGCAGCTATAAAGTGCCAACTGTTCTGCCCAAGCAGTCAGTAGTGTCCAGCTCAGAATAATTAATATACTTTGCAAAATCTTGACCAACCTGGATAGTTTGAGCCAGTTTGGCCCGGAATTCCTCAGAGACTGATAGCAGGATCTCACAATGTCCATAAAAGCATGGGCATATCTTCCCAGAAACAGACAGCAGTGACTGACCAGAGAGCTTAGCTTTCTGAGAACGTCCGCTTCGTTACTGCTTTTATTCGTTTTGACCCTCTGTGCATAGGCCATAGGCACTGCATAAACCGAGCCCACGACATATCTTGACCTCAACCAGGCCATTAAAATCTTCACCACCTGGATCGCCAAAGCTCAAACCAGCTAAAACCAACAGCACCTCCAAGCCATCAAGATAATCCACTCCAGAGCTCAGAAACTCCAAAACACAACTGCCACTGACTTGAGAAACAATAGCACGTGACCAAGGACCACTCCATAAAAGAGCCGCCTACAAGGCAGCCCTCAACAACTGCCACCACCTCATCAAAGCAGTAAAAAGAGCAGCATTCACTGCCCACAATGACACTGCAGCCACCCACATGAAAGAACTCTTCAGAATCATCAAGAAATTCTCTAACCCGATAGCCTCAAAGACCACCATCCACCCATCACAGGAACTCTTTGACACCCTCTCAAACTACTTCCACAGCAAGATCACCACCATATACAACAATTTTGATTTCCAACTTTCCACGTCTAGCCTAGACAACATCTCTCAATAAGCAAACACCAGCCACACAATTACCTATTGGTCCCCAATTATCACACAGACCAGTGCAGCCATCATGTCATCCATCCACTCTGGGGCACTCACCGGCGCCTTGCCCCACTGGGTTTTCAGTCTCAGAGCCAACACCATTAGCATGGAACTAACCTGCATTCTCAACACATCCATCTCCACGACAACCTTCCCGGACGAATGGAGGCTTCTCGACACCTCACAATCAGGATTCCGGGCCAACCACAGCACAGAGACTGCACTGATCACCGCCACGGATGACATCAGAACCCTCCCCGACCGAGGAGAGTTGGCAGCTCTGATCCTTCTGGACCTCTCTGCAGCGTTCAATACAGTCTCCCATCACACTCTACTCAATAGACGCCCTTAAGTGGGTCGCCTCTTTCCTCTTAGGCTGCACGAACAGCATCTGCTTTCCTCCCTTCACTTCTACATCGAAGAAAATCATCTGCGGCGTACGCCAAGGATCCACTCTCTGCCCAACCCTGTTTAACATCTACAAAATGCCCCCTCATGGACATTGTCAGATCCTATGGACTCAATGTAGTCTCCTACGCCAACGACAATCAACTAATCCTCTCACTCACCGAAGACCCACACAACGCCAAAGCCAACTTCCACAACGCCATGACCAATGTAGCAACATGGATGAAAAACAGCCTCCTCAAACTAAACACCAACAAAAAGGTAGCCCTGATCTTCTGGAAGAACACCTCCTTATGGGACCACAGCTTGTCGCCAGCAGAATTCAGACCAATGCCCTCTCCTTCAGACAACGCACAAAACCTCAGCACCCTCGACTGCCAGCTATCCATGAATCGATAAATAAACTCAGTTGCCTCCGCCTGCTTCTACATCCTCATATGCTCCACTGAATCTTCAAATGGATCTCTATCAACACCACAATGACAGTCACCTCGACTACAGCAATGCTCTACGCCTGAGTGTCCTCCCAGCTACGTAAGACTCCAGACTCTACAGAATGCCACAGCCAGACTCCCACTCAACATCCGCAAGCATCACCCCACAGCTCAGTAACCTCCAGTGGTTCCCCGTCTAGAAGAGATGCCAATTCAAAATCCTCACACTCACATATAAGCTTCTCCACAACCCCAGGACGCCCTATATCAACCATCGACTGAGCTTCTTTCTTGCAGCAAGACAAGTACGCTCTGCCTCGCTAAACCTAGCACACATACCTCGCATCCATCGCAGCCCCAGTGGAGGCCGCTCCTTCTCCTACACAGCAGCCAAGTCATGGAACAGCCTGCCCCTCCACCTCCGAAAAGCTCCCTCACAGGAGGACTTCAGAAGGAGACTCATGACATGGCTCCCTTAGGGGTGATAGTGCTGCACTTTACAAATGCTAAGATTGATTGACTGATTGTCTAGAGAAGTCACTGGGATAGGGGCTGGGGTTCACCCTACTAATGGAAGCTTGAAACTCCAAACTTTCTGGTGTAAGGTGGTGTGTCAAGAAGTCAGGTTCGCATGTAGCCAGCCTGTGGCGCCTGGTAACCTGCCTGTTCACTGGTTGGCGGTAGCAAGGCAGAGACGAGATGCCCGTAATGGCACCAGTCAGGGCTTCCTTGAGTGGAAATACGGAGTCAGATGAAGTCTGTCCAGGTTGCAAAACTTCTATCATTACCTTAATTTTGACTTCCATTGTTGGCAGCAGTAAATCCAAAAGCTCTGCTCTTTGTGATTACCATGATAAGGGCAGCACTCTTCTGTTGATGGTCCAGGAGAACACAACCCGGTGTTTGGGGAAGTGTCTAGCCCACTGGCCTCCTGCAAGCCCATGTATAAATTGTCATCATCATAGTGTCAGAAAATAATCCACTGTCACCCCCCAGTGCTGGTTGACTATGATCAGAGTCTAAATCAAAAAGTGGCTGGAGCACTCTGTGCAGCTCTGAGCAATGGTTCTGTCAGAATCGGATTGGACTTCAACTGAGTGCATTGGTACAACTTTGATATGAAATCTCGTTGAGATTGAGACCAATTCAACTCAGAGTCAGAAAAGACTACTGGGGCTGGTCGACTTCTGGCACTGGTGGTATTGGGGCTGGCATCGATGTTGAAGGGACAGACTGTTTTTTTCCCCCCGAATTGGAAGTCGAATCTGGCATTCCAGCAGAAGCTGAGATGGGTTTGGGGGTCATACTGTGCTAAAGGCAGACACGCTGGCAGTAACCTGACTGGGTGCCTCCACAGAGGGAGCCAGAAGTGTCAGAAATGTGCAACACGGCCACTCTGAAGGTTTTAATCGGTTGCAACATAGCCAATGGCCCCAGAAACTTATAGTGGGTGGGAATCATCTGTGGAACTGGCTGCTCGGTAGGGGTCTGGGAACAAGACAGAGAAACCCTGACATCCTCAAGAGTTTACAGGCTAACAATGGTAGGACTGAAACAAATCTAGTTAAGTCTTCATGAGCTACTGCTTTGAGTTACCAAAAGACTTGTACTGTGATAAAGACCTGCCATGATAACAGCCCTGAGACCTGTAACATGTCTGTGCCCTCTACTTTAAGCAGGACTTCCATGATTTCTTTTGGTGTTCGGCAATGTATAGCTTTCCTTCACTGCCCAAATTGCCTTCGGATTCATAAGGACACTGTGAGGAACCTAGTCATTTAATACAGTTACCAACACCTTTAGGTCCTGTACATTTCGTCCGTACAACCCTCAATTCAACCCAGGGTAGCTGCGGCACTGAGCAGCAAGGTTTACACAGAGGAACAAGTGTAAAGCATTTAAACAGCACCAAAACAATCAGAGAAATTGATACAACACTTAAAATTTAGACACTAGAATGAAAAAGATCCACCAGAGGTTTCCAGAGATCTAAAATGTTACAAGCAATAATAAATCAAAAGCAATTTCACTCAACCACGAACAAGCCTTGGCAAAGTCAACGAAGTGGACACATAGAAGCTGTTTCAAAGAAAACTTAGGTAAGTGTCAATGCCGCCTGTTAGAAGTACTTAGTGCAACCACCTCCAGCAGGGAACTAGTCAGGGGGACCAGCAGGGTCCTCAGGGAAAGGAACTGACTACGAGCAGAGGTAGGACTTCGAAGCAGCTCCATCATCACTACTGGGGTGGAACAAAGTCAACAAAGAGCTGCAAGGCGCCTATTACAAATGCTGTTAAAATACTGGAAATCCAGGCCCTCATTACGAACTCGACGGAAAATCCCGCCGAGTTCGGTGCTGGAGGTCGAAACAACGACCGCCAGCATGTAAAGCATCCGCTGGCCCAATAAGCAACATTCTGCTGGGCTGGCGGGCGGAAACAGTGTTTCTGTCAGCCCGCCCAGCAGAATGCTGGGCCTGTACATTGCCGACGGCTCCACAAGGAGCCGTCGGGAATGTAGCAGTGCAGCGGGTGCAGCAGCACCCGTCGCGCATATCACTGCCTATAAATCAGGCAGTGACATGCGCGACGGGGCTGTGCACAGAGGCCCCTGCACTGCCCATGCCGTGTGCATGGGCAGTGCAGGGGCCCCCATTCTGCCAGCCTTTACCTGCCGGGGTAAACCGCCAGGGAAAGGCTGGGGGGAAACAGGTTTATTATCTGCTTGCAGCGCTGCCCTGTCGGATAAGGAACTCTGCCATCGTCAGGCTACCTGGCGACAGAAGCCCGGCGGTGGCGGAGTTCCACCTGTGGTGGTCTTCACGTGTATATTATATGGCGGTCCGGACCACAATGCCGGTGGCAGAAATTTCTGCCACCGCCGGCATGGCGGTCTGGACCGCGATGTTCATAATGAGGGTCCCAGTCTAGTGCCTGGGGATATTCTGAAGTTGACAAATCTGTGCTTAGAAATTGGCACTGGACTGCCCAAAGACATTAGAAAGAAAACACTGTCTTTGTTAACAAGGAATATGCTTGTTTAGAGTAAAGAAGTGGCCAATTTTCCAATAAAATCTTAACTCTCACAGTAACTAGTTTAGAAAACGTTTCCCATAGATTGACACCCTAAACATCAACCAAAGGGAGTGTCACATGGGAACGTAAACTTAAAACCTGCTGTTGGAATAGTCAAAAATCAAAAAGAAAATAAATGTTCCACATAGGGCTAATGACTAACTTTAAAGGGAGAAGACATGGATGCGGAATCCCTCAACTTCTCATTTTCGCTCTGTGCTTCCGCATAAAGGGAAAAAAAATTGAAGTATTAAGTAACATGGGCCAACACAGACAGAGTAGAAGACTAGTGGACATCAGAGAAATCAAGTAGACATTAGAGGATCTGGAAATGATGAGGCAATGGGAATGTACCCTGTAGTTTATACACACAGGTTTGCTTGCCTGAGTGCCCACCTGCATGTGTATCTGATATCCTGATATTGCCTTTGCCTTAGCAGCACGCTAATCGAGCTTTTGAAAAAAGGTTTAAACCTTCTTCTGGCTATAGGAGGTTCTGGAGCTGTCTGGTATGCAACCAGTGTGCCCTCATAAGCAGACCGAAGAACACTGTTCCTGTCCTGTGTACGGCATATAAAGTAGTGGTAGCAGCATATTGTTTTTTAAAAATGTATAGTGTGTCCAGATCTACATCTGTGTTACTAAGAGTGTGGTTTACAGCTCTCCTTGTGTAACGTTTTGCTGTTATGTGTATGCCCAAAACTGTATGTTGGCATTCTATGTCAAGTGCATGTGTGTGAGCGTAGCATATGTGCGTGGGTGTAGCATGTGTGCAATAGTAGGGCTTTTTGTGTGCGGAAGCCTAGGACTGAAGCCAGAGGGATCCGTTTTCAATGACCATGGCTTAAAATGGCACAAGATGGAAGATGTGGACAGCTTCCATAGACAGTGAAAGTGCAATGTCTGCATTCCAGTGGCTAGAGGGTGGCGATAAAAATAAAAGGAACACTCAAGTAAGGAAATGAGAAAGCACTACTTTTAGAATCTCTATGAGGACCTTTGTCAACATAGGGGTGCTATTAGGTCTTCTTCAGCACTGCCATTTTGTCGATGGTAGGGGTGAGGGCCTACAATTTCTGCTGTCTGCGAGCAACATCCTTGGGGACTTATGGTCTTGTGAAGTGGATTATGGTTTTCAGAGACCAGCGGTGAGTACAAGCCAGTTAGCAGCAGTGGAAAGGAGTGCTCTGCCCAACTCCATTTACCCTGTTCATCCTACAGCTATCCCATCTGCCACCATCTCTTGGCACGCCGATTGTGATTTTTAACTGAGGGCACCATGTCTTGGGACTTCAAGTTGTGGCTGTTGCAGGGTGGGAGAAAGGGCTCTTTTAGAAGGTTCTGTTGTTTTTTCAACTGAAATGGAAGAAATATCCGTAGGTGCCTCTGACGCTTGCACCCTCTCAGATCACATCCCCATCCTGATGGACCTCTCCCTTTCGCTGGCTACACGACGGGGCTTCACCCAGCGCTTCGCCCCAAACACCTTACACGACCAGGTGTTTATAGATGAAGTCCGAATGGCATTCATTGACTATTATGACCATAATGAGGCCACGGTGGCCTCACCAGTGACATTTTGGTAAGCCTTTAAAGTTATTGGTGGCATCTGCAATGCAAAACAGTCAGGCATACTTAAAATGATACACACAGCTGGCTATGCTTGAGCGGGAACTCCATTTTCTTGATCTGGAATTCTATATGAACAAAAGCATACACACTTTAGCGGCTATCAAAGAGAAACTCTCTGAGTACACAAGAAGGCTAAAAGAGAAATCCACTATTTGCACTGAGAGGTGATCATGCGCTGCCTATGGCAAAAAGGATTTCCCCAGGAAGACACTTGCTAATATGCTCTGGAAGTCATGGGCCTCTGCTCACGTCATGGAGATGATAGATGATCAACAAGGTAGCCAGACAACCCCCAGTGGCCAGCTAGAAATCATATCATCCGTCTACTCCCACCTTTACAGTGCCACAATAGTACCTAATGCAGAGGAGCTGTCGACTTATTTAAACATAATCCAACTACTCTGGCTGGACCCAGCTCATCGCTTATACCTGGATGCCCCCTTTATGGTGGAAGAGATGACCCAGGTTATACAGGGCCTTCCCAGGGACAAAGTGCTCACTACATCCTTCTACAAGGCCTCCTGGCCCCACACATTCTCGCTGTCTGTGAGGACTCCCTGGCATCCAGAACATTGACACTGATGGGAGGCAGTCATCATCTTAATCCTAAAGCCCAACAAGCCTGCTAACTGCTGCAATTCGTACCGACTGCCTTTAATGATTAATGTTGATAATAAGAACTTTGATAATCTCCTCGCAAATCGCACACTCCCTCTGTTGCCAGATATTGTTCATCAGTTGGGATTTGTGCCAGGATGTTCCACAGCGCATGCCCTCTGCACAATGTTTGCCCTCATGCATGCTACAGACCCCGCAGATCGCTGAGGTCACTGCCCTTGTAGACGCTATTAAAGCGTGTGACACCTTGGAGTGGCCATATTTATTTCGCCTACTTCTGAGACTTGTTTTACTTCACGGTTCGCGCATTTGATTGGTCTGTTATATGCCTCTTTCATAGCACAACTTTACCTCAATGGGATGATCTCTGATCCATTCTCTGTCATACGAGGAACTAAGCCGGGATGCACCCAATACCCAGTTCTCTATACCATGACAATGGAGCACCATGCTCACAGAGGACTCAACTTCATGGCTGGTTGGAGTTTAGCGTCCATGTATGCTAATGTCGTGCTATACATAAGAGAACCCCAAACAAACTTTGCTCTCATCATCTGTGAAGTAATCAGATTTGGTGGATATTTGGGCATTCATATAAATTGGAGTAAACCTACTCTATTCCCCCTTACCTCCGGTACGCAACCATTTGAATCTGAATATCCATTGCAGTGGGCCACTGACCCAGTGCAATACCTGGGTATATGGCTCAGCTGAGAGACAGAGGAACTCTTGAGGGCTAATTACAGCAGGGCCAAAACGTGGTTGGAGTGAATCCTGATTTGAACTTAGTTACATCTCCCAAAGACAGGGAGGATTGCCATTGCAAAAAATGGTCGTATTGGCTAAACTCCTTTAACAATTTAGCAACCTCCTGCTCCCACTTACTACATACGTCCTGCAGCGGCTATGCTCCAACCTGATATCTTTAGTCTGGGCCAGCAGGAAGCCGTTTCAGCATGGAGGCCTGAATGTGTCTGACATGACCCTCTAAGCGGATTGCACCTAAGTCCAATACATACATTTCTGGCTATATCCCATGAGCTATCAGCCATACATATTAGTGGAATCATACCAGGCAGCCCTTTGCACCCCTTGTCACAGTGATCTACTAACAGCCCTACAGGCCACAACAAGGAGAAATTAACTCAGTGGTGTGTGTTTGCGGGGAGTTGGATGGCATGCAACGTGGTGCCCAGCTGCCTTGCATTTATGCCCCCTCTATCCCACTTGAATGTAATTCCATGTCCCTGCCGCTGCAAGACGAAGGCACCAGAGAAAGGCCGCAAAAAACGGGGCATCACCACATTTGCAGACTTATACCCTAATGGTCAATTCATACCCCCCTTTGTGGCAGATGAGCATCCTCGACCTAATGCACTGGACATCCTACTCTACCTCCAAATCCATGTTACATGCTGCGCATTCCACGATTTTCTGCACACCGCCCCTTGTACTCCATGCACTAGGACACATGCTAACAAACCCCTCCCCTCGTAAACTGGTCATCCAACTGTATGCCGAGATGCAAGGTAAAGTGCCAGTGCGCACTCCGGCACCCTGCGCTGCCTGGGAACTGGACACGCCCTCCTATGTCTGAAGCGCAATGGACATACTGCTGGGGGCAAATTGAAGCCTTTTTATCTAACTATAGGCGTCAGCGTATCCACTTTAATTTCTTACAGTCTGTACTCCACCCCAGTGCAGCTGCTTCATATGGGGTTAGTCGAAAAAAGCTTGCTGCTTGAGATGTGCTGTCCCGCAGCCCCCATTTCTTCACCTTGCTTCAGAGTGCCCACGCGTGGCTAGCTACTGGTCTGAAGTATACAGAGTCCTGACCCAGATAACTGGCCACTCGCTGCTGCAGAATTCATTGGTGGGACTCCTGGTCCACCCTCTGGCTTGGCATCTCACCAAAATGCTATTGCCCCTTGCCAAATGACAAGTGGCTTTACACTGGGGAAGACAGCCTGTGCTGAAAGCTGCAACCTGGTTGCAAGATGAGATTTATTGCCAAGAACAGCTTTACAACTACTGGGACTCATGCCACCGAGATCCAGTCCAAAGGGCATTTGGGATCCACTGACAGCCTATTTACGACAAAAGAACTTCTTACCCCTCAGCCAGGCACAGAGGGAGATCTACCGGATGCAGGGGAGGCCTCTTCACCTACCGGAGTTACCAGCACACCTGACCATTCAATGATCTTCCAGGCGCCTGCCCGATATGTGAGCCCTAGGGCAGAAACAGGTAAGTGTCTAACTGACTTGGCCATATCTTTGTTTGGGAGACAGCTGAATGATTCTTTATGCATTAAAAGGAATATGTTAGCCTGTAAGCATCTGTTTGTGGCATGTAGTACTGTAGATTCACATGCTCTGTATACACCTGCCATCTAGTGCTGAGTCTGGATGTGTGCAAGTTGTTTCTCTTCAAAGAAAGTCTTTCGAGTCACAAGGTTGAGTGACTCCTTCTTGTGATACTGCGCATGGGCATTGACTCCATTGTTAGATCGTTTTTCTGCAGTAAGGTGAGAAAGGAGTGCAGTGTAACTTAGTCATGAGATGCCCATGTGCGAAAAGGTAGAATAAACTGTAGCAGCCACAAGTGTCCAGGGAGTAGGGTTAGCGCATGTGAATCCACAGCACTACATGCCACAGATGCTTACAGGGTAAGTAACATATTCCATTCAAGGCTTGTGTGGCTGTAGATGCGCATGCTTTGCACAGACTGTAAAGCAGTCCCACATAAAAAGCAGTGGCTAACCCATGGGTGTTGCAGTTGTGTGGAAAAGAGTATGTAGCACTGTCTGACCTACACTGGCTTGTTGGCGTACTAAAACATCCACACAATAATGTTTGGTGAAAGTGTGTGGTATGGACCACGTAGCTGCCTTGCATATGCCAGCTATGGGAACATTTTCTAGAAAAGCCACAGATGCTCCCTTTTTTCAAGTAGAGTGGGCTCTAGGAGGTGTAGGTAAAGGTATTTTGGCTTTAGAGTTAACTAGTCTATGCATTTAACTATCCATCTGGCTATGCCTGATGTGGATATAGGGTTACCTTTATGAGGTGGGGAAAAGTTGTTTAGTTTTCCTGATAGTTTTTGTTCAATCAGTATAGAACATGAGGGCTCTTTTAACATCTAATGTATGTAGAGCTCTTTCTGCAACTATCTGGCTGAGGGGGAAAACTGGGAACTCGATTGGTTGAGGTGAAATTCAGCAACCACTTTAGAAAGAAATGTAGGGTTAGTGTAGAGAACCACTTTTTACCTATGCATAAGGAAGAAAGGTTCTTCCAAATGTAAAGCCTGGAGCTCACTAACACTGCGAAGGGAAGTGATGGTGACTAAGAATGCCATCTTCCAAGAAAGGAATTGAGCCTTGTGAGAACAACGTTAACATTCCAAGAGGGTGCAGCTGGAAGAAAGGTGTTGCCTATTTTGTAGCTAGGCAGCCATAGTAGCAAGACGTAGTTTTATAGATGTGAATGCTAACTGATTTTTGTAAATGAAGGAGGTAACAAATAATGCTTTGTACAGTGGCTGTGAAAGGGTTGATTTGTTTTAAGTGACAGTAACAGACAAAGCGGTTTCACTTAGCAGCACAACAAGCTCTAGTGGAAGGTTTATGGGCTTCTTTAAGAATGTTCATACATTCTTTTGGTAGATTAAGGTAGCCAAACTTTATGACTCAGGAGTTAAGTTGCTAAGTTGACAGTTTTGGGATCTCTTAATGATTCCGAGTGAGAAGGTCTAGTCTGTTGGGGAGCTTCTCGTGGGGAACTATAGAAAGGTCTAGTAGTGTTGCGAGCCAAGACTGACGAGCCCACGTGGGAGCAACTAGGATAATTTTAAGCGAGGTTTACTTGAGCATCCGAATCAGAAATGGAATGAGTGGGATAGGAGGAAAAGGGTAAGCAAATGTCCCTGACCAACTCAACCATAGTGCATTGCCTTTAAATAGTGGGTGTGGGAACCTGGATACGAAGTCTGGGCATATTTCGTTTTCTGCGGTTGCAAAAAGGTCAATGTGAGGGAATCCCCCACCTATGGAAGTACAGAAGTAGGACTTGTGGGTGGAGTTCCTATTCGTGGACTTGTTGCTGTGCCCTGCTTAACAGGTCTGCAAAGTTGTTGTCCGTCCCCGGGAGATACTCTGCCATCAGATGAATGTTGTGGCATAAAGCCCATTTCCATTTGGTCTGAGCTAGTTGTGATAAGTTTAGAGACTGTGACCAGCCCCCCTTTTCTGTATATAATACATGGCTGTCATAAGGTTCGTCCAGACGAGGACAACCTTGTGAATTAGATAGAGAAGGATTACTTTCAAGGCTAGGTGACCAGCTTCAAGAAGTTGCAATGGAGATCCTGGTAATCATGTGTGCACCTCATCGCATGAGAGAGGCGTCCGTTGTGACATCATCTGGGGAAAAGGGTCAAAAAGAGGCTGCCCTTTTTAGCAGATTGTTGGAATTCCACCATTGAAAAAAGCAATAACTTTGGCTGTCCACCAACACTAAGTGTAAGTGACCCTGTGATTAAGACCACTGACGAGCTAGACATTGTTGGAACAGGCGCATGTGCAGTTGGACAAGGGGTACTAGTGCAATACAGGAGGCCTAGAAGTCGCATGAGTCTTCACTGTCATCTGCTGATTTGGTTGAAAAAGAGGTAGAAATGTTCAAAAGTTTTGAACTCTGCTGAAATTGGGATAGGCTATTCCAATGTGTATGTTCAGAATTGCTCTCAGATATGGCTGTATCTGTAATGGCTGCAGGTGGGATTTGGGAAGATTGAATGTAAATCCCAGGCTGTAAAGGACATTTATTGTTACCGGGGTACTTAGTAGATGCGGTTTCTGGGATGTGGCTTTTACAAGCCATTTGCGGAGAAGGGCCAGTACCACTGCTAAGCATTTGGTGAAAATTATTGGTGCAGTGGTAAATCGGAATAGGAGGACTTTGAATTGGTAGTGGTATCCGTCCACTACAAACATGAGGAATTTGAGATGGGCTGAACGGATGGATATGTGAAAATATGCCTCTTTGTGATCAAGAGAGGACATAAAGTTGCCATGTTGAAGTAGTGGAATAACACCTTGCAGAGTGACCATGTGGAAAAGCTCTGAAAAAATGTAGTTGTTGAGGAGTCGTAAGTCCAGCATTGACCTGAGAGTTCAGTCTTTTTTGGGTGTGAGGAAGTACAGGGAATATAAATCCGACCCTGGTACTGGAGAGGTATGAGGTCTATTTCTAATTTTTGAAAGAGTGCCTGTACTACCTGTTTGAGTAAGGTTTAAAGTTCCAAGGTGAGCCGATCAGTGCGAGGTGGAATGTTGGGGGGTATGGTAATGAGCTCCAGACAATAACCATGTTGGATAACTTCCAACACTTATTGACCTGCTGTTACTTGTTGCCAAGTGGGGAAAAAAATGTTGTGGGCATCCCTCGACAGGTGTGGTGTGATTTGGGGGGGTGGGGAGGAAAGCGAGTCACTGTTTACCAGTGGTGGTACTACCACATGGAGAAGTACCTTTGCCCCTTCCCTTTGAGTTATTTCCTCTACAGGATCACCTATAGTGGGGCTTCGTGGTAGAGTATTGACTCTGCCCACGCTGAAAGGAGGTGGAAGGTTCAGGGGTGGTGGTTTCTGAACCACAGCAGTAGGTGGAGCGACAAAAGGACCCTCTAGAAGAGCAGGGGTTTGAAGTGCCCCCATGGACTTTGCAGTTTCTGGGTCCTTTTTGATCCTCTCACATGTCTCATTGACTTGTGGGTTGAAGAGATGTTCTTTATAAAATGGGGAGTTAAGAATGTTCTGCTGAACATCAGGCTTAAAGCTGAAGATACGCAGCCATGTAGGTCTACATAAAAGTACACTTGCCTTGATATTTCCAGCTGCAGTGTCAGTCGAGTCTAGGGCACCTCTACCTCAAGTGTTGGAAATTAGTATCCCCTCTGCCACTAATTCCTGATTGGTTTGCTGATTGTGCAGCAATCCGTTTGTCTGCAGCATCAATCCATTTGCTTTCTTTGTCAGGCAGTGGAGAGTCTCCTGATGCTTACTAGTTAGCCCACTTTCTGGCACTTGTCACCCTGAGGGTGAGGCCTTGTATTTCTTATCAACCCTAAGGGTGATAACTCAGGCGCAGACACGGTCTTTAAAGATATCCTCTGTATGGCGGTAGCGTGCCTTTCAACATCGGCAAGTACTGTGTGCCTTTGTGGGTGGATGACAGCATTTCAAACAAGAAGTTCTCTTCTACGGGGTCTTTGTGTAACTGCACCCCATGAAAAGGGGCCGCCCTCACTATAGGGTGCTGAAGTTGCTGCATCGTCAGGGGGTGAAGGGTGTGCTGGGTACAGTTCTGGATCTGTGTCCCCTGGTGGATCCACAACATATGTGTCCCAGGGTCAATGTCGAGAGGCACCTGAAAAGAGTTGTCTGCAGAGTCAAGTAATCCTGTGCCATATGTAGGGGAGCCTTGAGGTGAGATGTCCAATAGCTCTAAGTCAGAATGTGGTGAATGAGGCATGTCTGGTATTGGTAAAGTAGGTGGTGGGGGGGACTGTGGCAGTAGGAGTGGACAAGGTGGAGTTGCCAGCAATGGAAAGGTGGCCTTGCCAGACTTTTTGGCTAGAATGTGAATCTCCAAAGACCCCTGAAAAGAGAGTTGCCTCATGGACGGTGGTGGCTGAGGTGATGGTTTTGCCAATATTCTTCCAGTCCTTTAGTTAGATCTAGATTTGCTTTTGTTTGGAGTCCAGTCTTTCCTGCATTTTGTGGAGGATGAGTTCCACAGGTATTCGGACGTCTTTTTTGGCACCGATTTTGATGACTGGTTCAGAGCTGAGCTAGTGTGTTTGCGCCAAAGGTGTCGACGCCGAGGAACATGCTGACCCCGAAGGAGTGGAAGACGAGGAGGTTGTCGGCAACAAAGCTTTCTGCTTAAAGTGATGTTTTGATGCTGAGCCGGAGGGTGGGGCATGCCGACCATGGCGCACAGGCAGTAGAAGCCCGAGGGCCACTTGTTTTGGAGGCGTCAGCCTTTTGATGGTTTTGAGTCGAGGCAGGGGTAATTGTACTCATTGTGGCATTCTGACTGGAGACACAGGAGATTTCAAACTCAAAGTCTGATTCAGAGCTTTTCACAATGGAAAAAGGCCTCTTTCTTCGGCCACCGAAGTCTCCGGATGAAGTTCTTCTGCAACATACTGTTGCTCAAAGAGGTCTGGAGTGTCATCTGTAGAACTGTGTTGCATTTCGAGGCAACATTATTGACAATCCCAAGTGTCTTTTTCTAGCAAAAAGCTCAACAGGCTTTGCACTCAGCCTCCTTATGCTCCAGGGGGAGTCACAGGTTACAGACCTGGTGGGAGTCTGTTCTGGGGTATTTTATGTGGCAGAGTGGCAAAATCTGAATGGCGTTTGTTCCATCACTGGGGGAGTCATGATGTGGAAGACAGATCTGGTGATGAAAATGGAATGCCCCAAACGGCAAGATCCTCAATGGTCGACGACGATCCCTCACTGACTCAACATTTGCATGTGGCTCGATGACCCAATCAAAGACAATGCCAACTGAAATAGGATAGGAATGAAAGAAAGAACCATCAACAATAGAGTTGATGCCCATGTGCAGTATCACAGAGGAGTCACTCAACCTTGTGACTCGAAAGCTTTTCTTCAAATAAAAACAACTTGCGTGCATCTGGACCAAACACTAAATACCAGGAGTATGCAGAGCATGTGTATCTTTAGCCACACACGCCTTGAACATAATTCACAGCTGTCTCTTGTTTGTACCCTACCCACCCCGCCCCATTCGGAGGCTCTCGCCTTGTTGCTGTTACCGTTATGAAATGCCAATAAAAACAATTAAAAAAAGGCATAATAAGTCTTCAGACTTATGGTCTTCATAAACACAGAACATGCATGCCAGATTTTCATAATCTGACGTGAGCAAAAAGGAATTTGTTACTTACCCTGTAAACATTTATCAGTAGCATGTGGTTCTGTAGATTTACATGATCTGCCTACTCCTGGCATCTAGTGTTGGGCTCTGACGCTTGCAACTTGTTTTTCCTCAAAGAAGACTTTTGAGTCACAAGGTAACGTAACTCCTCCCTTAGTTGATAATAAGCATGCGCACCATCTCCACTGTTATATTGTTTTCTGCATACCGGCTGAGCGCACACATACAGTGGTAGATAGTACAGATTGGTGACTGTGCAAGAAGTTATACACAAAGAGTTTACATAAGTAAGTAAAGACTTGAATGTCTGCAATAACTGAGGGCTTCCAGGTAAGTGGATGGGTGCAGGTGAATATACAGCACTACACACTACGAATAGATGTTTACAAGCTAAGCAACATATTCTGTTCTGTTCATAGTATGTGTGTCTGTGGCATGTAAAGCAGTCATTCCTCATTATCCCTGATGTCGCAGAAGCTTGAAACAACGTCTTCAGAACATCTAAACCAACTCTACCTTGTTGGCGTCCTAAGACATCTACAAAGTATTGCTTGGTGAACAAGAATGGAGTAGACTAATCAGCTGCCTTACAAATGTCAGCAATGGGAATATTTCCAAGGAAATTCATGGCAGCTCCTTTTTTTCGTGTGGATGCACCCTGGGAGGGACTGGCAAAGGTAATTTATCCTTAATGTTTGGATACAGTTGGCAATCCATATAGCCTCAGACAGAGCAAGGTCTTTGTGCGGTTTGGCAAACGCAACAAAAAGTTTCTGTGTTTTTGGAAAAAAATATGGGTTCTATGAATGTTATACATGATGTTGCGCCATGGGGGCTACCTCGGACCACAACATGACCCGCCCTTACACCGAGGGCCACTGCGCAGCCCGCAGCGTCTACATCCTTCTTCGGGGAGAGCCAAGGGTCAAGGAGGCGGTCCGCTGTGATTGTTCTGGCATCGTGGATTAACTCTGCGGCACCTGCATAAAGAATGCATCGGGCACGCAGTGAGACTGTGTGGTGGCCCTTGAAATACAAAATAACGCCTCGTATGTAGTATACACTCACCTTCTTCCTGGGGCCACTTCCTTTCAATGGGTATATAAGGCACCGACTTCATTTTCTTTGTGATGCAAAACTCTTCACTTCCTGTTGAGGTGTCCACGCCACGTTGGTGCATCTTGCTCCTGCCTGGTGTATCTTCATATCCTACTGGCTTATCCTGCTACTTTGGATTCTCCTGGTCTTCTGTGATCTCCTTCGCACAGGTCCTTTGTTGTCTTCTTCTGGACTCTCATCTGCCTTCCAGATGTGGTCATCTTTTTTTTCTCAGGAGTTTCAGCCTTCCGCAGAGGTTTTTTTCCCTTTGGGTTTTTTTCCCCCTCTTGGGACTCCTTCTGGAGGGCACAGTCTGCTCTGACATCTCTTCGTCTGCAGCAGTGTGGCTACTGGAAAGGGTCGCCTTTACCTTGGACAGACCAGAACTTTTAAGAACCAACATTGGAAATCTTCAAGAAGTTTCAAAGTCGGAACACAAGGTATAGAATGTGAAACATGAGGCCATGCTTGACATCTATTCAGCAACAGATTATGGCTGAGGGGGAAAAACAGGGAGCACTATGGTCTGGTTGAGGTGGAACGGGGGTTACTACTGTAGAAATTAGCCTGGGGTTAGTAAGGAGGGTAACCCTATCATTATGAACTTCTAAGAAAAGCTCCTGTAACATGAGGGCCTGTAGCTCACTAACACATCTTAAGGATGTAATTGTCACAATCTTCCTGGTGAGAAAATGTAAGAGGCGTGGATACAGTGGTTCAAAAGGAGGACCCATGAGTATGGAAAGGACAAAATTAAGGTTTGAGACAATGGCAGGTGGTACCCTGGGTGGGATAACCAGTTTGAGTATTTACATGAAAGCTTTGATAACCAGGATCTTGAGTAAGGAAGTATGTTCCCTGTTCTGGATGTAGGCTTTGAGATCAGTCATGGGCAGACAAATGAAAGTGTAAGCAAGGTCTGAATTCTTTCAAGTGGTGAAGGTAATAGATAATCTTCTGCACTGTAAGCTTAGGAGGGTCCAGGCACTTAGACATACCGTATTGGGCAAACCAGTTCCACTTGGCTACATAACAGGCTTGCATAGTAGGTGTGCGTTCGTCTTCAAGAAGTCCAAGCATTCTTGAGGAAGATTGAGATAACCGAACAGTAGGATTGCAGAAGCCAAATTGCTAGATTGAGCAGTCTGGGGTTGGAGTGCCTGATTCTACTTTGGATCGGAGTGAAGGTCAGGCTGTTGAATAGCTTCTCGTGGGGATCAATGGACCTCTCAAGGACAGTCAAGAACCACCAGTGTCTGGTCCATGTAAAAGCCACCAGGATGAGAGTTAGGGATGTTTGCCGAAGCTTCCAGACCACATGCGGCAGGAGTGGGAGAGGAAGAAAAGACTAAGCAGAGATCCCAAACTAATTCAGCCACAGAGCATTGCCCATGGACTATAGAAGCCTGGAGGGGACGTTTTGGTGCTTTGGGCGGTAGAGAAAACGTTAAGGGACCCCCAGTGACAGAAGTACATGAGTAGGGCTTGTGCGTTGAGTTTCCACTTGATGATTTGTACCCTCATTCTGCTGAGCAGGTCTGCAAAGTCGCTGTCCACTCCCAGATAGTAGCCTGCCACTAGTTGTATGTGATGGTGGAGTGCCCTATGACAAATGCTATATGCTAGTGCTGACTACTGCGGTAAGCTTGTGTCCGCCATGCATTTGTCTGTCTTTATGAGCACTACTTTGTATTGAATCTGTAGAAACAAGACCTTGCGAACTAACTATATGGCCATGAGTTGGAGATTGTTCATGTGGAGACCTCTTTTTGATGGAGACCATATATCACCAACAGTTAGATTTTCAAGATGTGCTCCCCAACCTAAGAGTGAGGCATCCGTGGTGATGGTCACCTGCGGAACAAAGTCCATGAAGGGCGGCCTTGCAACAAATTGTTGCTGTTCCACCACTGCAGAAAGTGACAGATGCTGGCCCGAATCATCACTAAATCTTCTGAGTGACCCTTTGCTTGTACCACTGTACTGAAGCAGACGTATGCTTAGTTGGGCATGGGGGCCTATGGCTAGGCGTGAGACAAACATCTCCATCTTGACGATCTACCGCAATGCCTGCACCTTGGACTTGACTGGGGTAAGCCTTGCCGGTGACTGTATTGAGAACGGCACGAAGGTGGCTGAATTTGAAGTAGTCGGAGGTGGGACTTGACTGTGTTTATGGTAAACCCCAAATGATGGAGGAGGGATATAGTGGGTTGAGTGTGATCAAGGCACCGTTGCTTTTTTGGACTTTTGACCAGCAAATCGTTAAGGTAGGGGAACATGTGAGTACCCTCCCCTATTCTGAGATGGGCGGATACCACAGCTGCGCATTTGGTGAATATCATGGAGGCTGTGGTGACACAGAACAATACGTTGAACTGATAATGTTGACCACTTACTATTACCACAAGCATAGGTAGTGGTGATTAGTGAGAGTGGTGAGTGTGTGGAAGTAGGCATCCTTCAGATTGAGTAAAGCCATGAAGTCACCTTGCTGCAGCAGCAGGATGACACCCTGCAGAGTAACCATATAGAAATATTTTGAGAGGATGTAATTATTGAGAGGCCTGAGGTCTAATAAAGGCCTTAGGGAACCATTCTTTTTGGGGACTGGAAAGTAAATTAAATTCAACCACCCTGAAGGAAGGTGTAGCAAGGTAAAAAGGAATGGAATGGCATAGCCTCAGTAGATAATTTGGAGGACCCACTTCTCTGTCATGATGGACTGCCTCCCTTTGAGGAAATATTGTATCCTGCCTCTGGCAGTGGAGCTGTGTGCCGACAAGGACACACTAAAGCAGTTATGTGGTTGAGCTCGCAGGAAGGAAGGGGAACTGAGCCACACACTGTCCCTGCTGTCCTTGTTGTCTTGGAGAGCCACACCCTCTGCCATGTAAGGGCTGAAAAGGTTGTTCAGCTGAAGACAGAAAATGGCATTGACAGATGGGAAAACCGCTACTGTAGTCACAAAGAGGGGGTGAAATTTCGGGTGGAATTGCCTTGGTGAAGAAGAAAAGACCTGAGGAACATACTGTGGCTCTGTTCTCGTTGAAACGCTCCGAGACCGAGTCCGCTTTGTAACCAAAAAGGCACGAGGCATCAAAAGACATGTGCATTAAAGAAGACTGGACAATGCCGGAGAAGCTATGGACCAGATCCAGGTATGGCCCTGGAGCGTCACACTGGTATTCATAGCACACCGCAGACCTTTAAGTCGTATGCAGTCCTGAGGCATCACAAATTGTGTTGCATCATGGTCGTCTTGAACAGTGGGCATAAGAGATGTCCAGAGGTCATCCGAAACAGCCGGTAGAACTTGAGATGTTATATCCCAAAAGGCAGGGGAATAACAGTTGAGGAGATAGCTGGCATTTATGGATCTCAGAGTAAGAATCGTGAAGGAATAAATTCTCTTGCAAAACGTCTCTAGTTCTTTTGGACTCACGGTTTGTAGGAGTGGCAGGAAAATCATTGCTCTTAAACCTACTAGTGGATGCCTGCCCCACTAAAATTTTAGGGGTTGGAAGCTGTGTTCGGAAAGTCGGATTGTTGGGTACAGGAGGATGGCAACAGACAACCTGTCTTTTAACCCCTTCTGTGCCGTGGATGTAATGGTTACGTCCAACGGCACAGTGCTCACAGTGTTACAAATTTATTTAAGGCCAATTCTGCCCACCCTGGGGGCAGATCGGCCTATTGTTATTGGGGGGGGCAGAAACCTCTAGGCGCCAGGGATCTTTTTTTTTTCTTCTTTTTTTCCAGAGGTGGGGAGCGACCCCTTAGGTAAGGGTCGCTCCCCTGGGGGGGGGGGGTTTCATTTTTCGTTTTTGTAATGCATCTCGTTTTCCTTTAAGAAGAAAACGGGCTGCATCACAAAAAAAAAAAAAAAAAAAAAAAAAAACTGCTTTATTAAAAAGCCGTCACAGACATGGTGGTCTGCTGTCTGCAGCAGGCCACCATCCCTCTGAGGGCCGCCATTCGCAAGGGGGTCGCAAATGGCCACCTCATGATTATTCATGTGGTGGCCATTTGCGACCCCCTTGAGAATCGGAGATGATGTCAGGGACACCATCCAACATTCTGAATTGTGACTCTCAAATTGCGAGTTGCTCTGACTCGCAATTTGCGGGTCGCAATTCAGAATGTTGTTACATCTGGCCCTTGGTCCCGGTGCACCCTGAATTCTCTGATCTATTTGTTACATTGTGCAAGTAGAAGCCTTCAGAAAGGCATGCTGTGCCTATTCAACACTTTACTGGCTCCTCTGGCGTGGTGTTGGGCCCCAAGGAGCCGTAGGGGCCACCAGTTGGACTTTCTCTAGTACTAGCAGGTCACCCTCAGTGATGTCTATGCCCCTGTTATGGGCTCAGCACTGGCTCTGGTGCCTGCTTCGGGGCTGGAGCCAGTCCCTCTATCATTGATATTGATGCTGTTTATACTGCCTATTTTTCTATTCAGCTCCAAAATTAATTCACCATTACCTCAACATGGTATGGCTCAGAGTCTACATATTTTATTTGGCACACTATGATTTCAGCAATGATTTTGTCCCTAAATATTATGAGGACACCTGCTATAAGGAGCTTTAGAATGAGAGTGGGTTTGACACTGCGCCTGACACGGGCTTTGTGTATCACCAGAACCTGCCACAGAACAAAACACCTCTTTAGCTGTCCTGATAAGAAGGACAGCTGAAGTGTTAGACCTACAATTGGCAACCATGGAAGTGAAAACGAATGTACTGAATGAGGTGCTGCAGCCTGGCCAGGCTGCTACTGAGCCACTTTTACTGTTTACCAACGTACTTACTGACACCTTTATGGGCACCTGGGCAAAGCTTTGCTCAGGGCCTTCTTTTAACCCCTTCTTTTAACCCCTTTGCCGAGCCTTTTTTTGGCAATTGGGGGCAGTTCGCGCTTAGGCCCTCATAACTTTTTTTTCACATAAGCTACCCACGCCAAATTTGCGTCCTTTTTTTCCAACATCCTAAGGAAGGATTCTAGAGGTACCCAGTCTTTGTGGGTTCCCCTGAAGGAGACCAAGAAGTTAGCCAAAATACAGTGAAAATTTCGTTTTTTTTTTTTTTAAATAAAAAAAATGGGGAAAAAGAGCTGCAGAAGAAGGCTTGTGTTTTTTCCCCTGAAAATGGTATCAACTAAGGGTTTGCGGTGGTAAGATCACCATCCTCCCAGCTTTCAGGGACAGGCAGACTTGAATTAGAAAACCCAATTTTTCAACACAATTTTGACACATTTTTACTATTTATTGTGCTTTCAGCCTCCTTTCAGTTAGTGAACGAAATGGGTGAGAAACCAATGCTGTATCCCAGAAAGCTAAACATTTCTGAAAAGTAGACAACATTTGAGTTCAGCAAGGGATCATTTGTGTAGATCCTACAAGTGTCTCCTACAGAAAATAACAGCTGAAATAAAAGAATATTGAAATTGAGGTGAAAAAAGGCAATTTTCTCCACATTTTACTCTGTAACTTTTTCCTGCGATGTCAGATTTTAGAAAGCAATATACTGTTACGTCATCTGGACTCTTCTGGTTGCGGGGCTATAGCTTGTAGGTTCATCAAGAACCCTAGGTACTCAGAGCCAATAAATGAGCTGCACCTTGCAGTAGGTTTTCATTCTATATCGGGTATACAGCAATTCATTTGCTGAAATATAAAAAGTGAAAAATAGGTATCAAGAAAACCTTTGTATTTCCACAATGGCCACAAGATAATGTGGTTATTTCAACATCTCTGAATTCCGTGTGCCCATACTAGCATGTGAATTACAGGGCATTTCTCAAATAGATGTCTTTTTTACATACTGTCTCACATTTGGAAGGAACAAATGTAGAGAAAGACAAGGGGCAATAACACTTGTTTTGCTATTCTGTGTTTCCCCTAGTCTACCGATATAAAAATGGTACCACACTTGTGTGGGTAGGCCTAGCGCCCACGACAGGAAATGCCCCAAAACACAACGTGGACACATCACATTTTCACAAAGAAAACAGCTGTGCCTAGCCGTGGATTTTGGCCTCTAGCTCAGCCGGCACCTAGGGAAACCTACCAAACCTGCGCATTTATGAAAACTAGACACCTAGGGGAATCCAACATGAGGTGACTTGTGGAGCTCTGATCAGGTTCTGTTACCCAGAATCCTTTGCAAACCTCAAAATTTGGCCAAAAAAACACTTTTTCCTCTCATTTCGGTGACAGAAAGTTCTGGAATCAGAGAGGAGCCACAAATTTCCTTCCACCCAGCATTCCCCCAAGTCTCCCGATAAAAATGGTACCTCACTTTTGTGGGTAGGCCTACTGCCCGTGAAAGGAAATGCCCCAAAACACTATCTGGACACATCAAAATGATCAAATACAAAACGACCTGTTTTTGCGGGGGGCTGTGTTTTTGGTCCTGGGCTCTGCAGCCATCTAGGGAATTTACCAAACCCAGACATTTCTGAAAACTAGACACCCAAGGGAGTTCAGGCAGGTGTGACTTGCGTGGATCCCCTAATGTTTTCTTACCCAGAATCCTCAGCAAACCTCAAATTTAGCTAAAAATTTAGGTTTTTCCCACATTTGTGTGTGGGATCACAGCACTGGGACATATTTCATACCACCAAACGTTTCCCTCAGTCTCCCAGTAAAAATGATACCTCATTTGTGTAGGTGGACCAAGTGCTCGTGAAAGGGAAGAGCCAAAAACATGTCGATATTGAGGGGTAACCAAAGGGGGTCCAAAAGGTCAGTTTGGAAAAAAAAAAATTTAGGCTGACCAGTGCAGCAGAATTTTTATTGGTATAGATGAGACAATGCTGGGTGGTAGGAATTTTGTGGATTCTTGCAGATTCCGGAAAGTTCCATCACAAAGACGTGGGAAAAATGTGTGATTTACAGCAAAGTTGGAGGTTTGCAGGACATTGTGGGTATGAAAATGGTGCGGGGTGCATGTGAAACACACCACCCTGGAATCACCCAGATGTTTAGTTTTCAAATGTGTCTAGGTCTGTTGGATTTTTCAACATGGCAGCGTCCCAAAGTTCATAAAGTGCAGCCCTCACCATTCCAAGTGGGACGATTTTGAGAGTTAGCCAAGCTCTCATGGCCCAAATGTAAAACCAAAACCCCAAATAATCAAATCTCTTCTTGCTTGCTGTGGGATAAGATGTTTAGAGTGCGGGGGAGAGCTGAAAGACTGTTACCCCCTTCAGTTGGGGTGGGGGCATAACCAGTCCCATACTGGTTGGTAGCCACCACTCCAAAATATATATATATATATATATATATATATATATATATATATATATATATATATATATATATTTTTTTTTTAATTCTCTGGCATCTAGTAGACTTTCTTCCCCCACAGGGTGTGGATCAGGGGTAATTGCCGTGGGCAGAACAACTTTGGTCCCATTTATTTGGGGTGGGGGTATGGCCATACCCCACCCTCTTATTTTGGGGGAAAAAACTTCCCTGGTCTCTGGTGGGCTTTCTGCCCCCCCCCCTTGAGGGCAGATGGGCCTTCCAAAAATAGGCCCATCTGCCCTGAAGGGGGCCAGATATGGCCAACAGTAATGTGCCTCCATGGGGAGCGACCCTTACCCAAGGGGCTGCCCCCCTAAAGAAAACATACACATACACCAAGTCCTGGTGCCTAAGTGGTTTCTCCCCCCCCCCCCCGGGGGCAGATCGGCCCAATAGAAATACGACGATCTGCCCTCAAGGGGAGCAGAAATGGCCATGGGGACCCCTTCCCTTTTGCGAATGGGTTACCACCCATTTCAAAAGGGTGCAAACTGCGACTGGTTTGCGACCGCGTTCGCGGTCACAAAGCAATCCTGCATTGCACTGCAACTCGCAATTAGGAAGGGAATCTCCCTTCCTAATTGCGACTTGCAAACCCGTTTTGTGATTCGGTAACCAGGTTACTGAATCTCAAAACGGGGTTTGTGCACTGCGATTTGCTTTTTGCACGTCGCAAACAGCAAAATTCGCTGTTTGCAACGTGCAAAAAGCTTCGTACATGTGGCCCCAAATTCGGAATTAGTTCTGATGTAGACTGTGAGAAAGACCAGGGGACACGGAGATGTACTCGCACACTTGTTGGAATTAGAGAGTGGGCATATACATTTGGTGGTCCTTGAGATGTAGGTTCCAGGGAGTCATGCAGCTTTTTCATAAAGGGACATAATGCCAATCATACAGACGCACACATAAATATGCACACACACAAATGCATGCCCTTGAGGCTCTAAATTGTCTCAGCTCAGGATCCAGACGCTGCTCTTTTCATCTCCTGGGCTGATCATGTATAGAACTCACATTTTCACTCCTGCTCCGAAGGCCCCACACTGGCTATTGCTGGCCCTCTTCTGTCCGAGCCAGTTGTTCACACACAGTGTGACTGACCGAGCAAGGCCTACAACATGGCATGTCTCCTTGTGACTCTGCTATATTGAAAGGGGAGACAGATGCTCATGGGGGAGACCGCATAGGCAAACACAGTGTGTGTATCAGTTTTATGAAGCTCTGATATTGGTTTGACTGGCTGCTACTCAGAGTCTAGAGGAGAGCAGTGCTGCATCTTCGATATGCACAGACCCTCTGAATTAATTACTGGAATTGGCTTCCACTTTAAGAGCTATGTCTGGGGTGCTGGTGAGCTACCTGTAACTCCCAAGCTACTAGCTGGAGACCTCTCCGTGGGTATCCAGAAATGGATGCACTCCGCGATAGCACAATCAGAGCACATCAAGGCTTGGTACCCCCTTTCATTTCTGTAGCTGTGCAGACTTCCCCCAAGTGTGGACCCATGACGACACAGGCTAGACTGTCCATATTATGGCACTTTTTAAATGTAAAATGCATTTCTCCTGAGACACCAACTGCTGAAGGGGAATGTTTTAATCTGGTGGCAGCCAATAGTACAGTAAAAGTAAATTATTCCTGTAATTTTCTATTAATGACTATCTCTGAAATTGAATCGTATAGCTCTTAGCACACATGAAAATGACTTGCTGGACCACATAACTACTGTATAGGAGAAGCTTTAAACATTTTTACCAGGTCTGCAGGTACTGGCAATACACTTGTGTTATATCAGATTTCTCAGTATTAGGCCAATTTGAAGAAGGGCAATACAACAAATATTAACTGTTTTACAGTACCTGTAGCTGGAGGAGTGTGGTAGGTAACTTCACTGCTAGAAAGACTACTGATGGAATCTTTAAAGCCTCGAACTCTAAAGGAGTATGTACTGTTGATTTCCAAGCCAGGCACAACTTTGCTGGTGCCGAGGACTTCAACCTCTTTCCAGGACACATCTTCCTCTTTGTTATGCTGTTTATATTCGAGGATATAACTATCTGCTGAAGTTTGGTCAGGTTGCTGCCAACAAATCAGTGCTTCATTGTAGATCTTGCTTAGTTCCTCATTAATCTTGGGTGTATCTACAGCTGTAATGTGAACGAAGGAGAGGTAAATGCAGAAAAAATATGTATCCTAGTTGGAGTATTTATTTTAAACATTTCTAGTTATCTTATAAACATTGACACAAATTTAAGATCAGAAAATGTTACATACCAGTAGACATCTGTTTGTGGCACGTAGTGCTGTAGATTCACATGCTGTGCATAAACTCGCCATGTAGTGTTGGGTTTGGAGTAGTACATCTTGTTTTTTGTTCGAAGACAGTTTTTTGAGTCACAGGATCCAGTGACTCCGCCTCTCGGTAATACTGTGCATGGGCATCCAGTCCTTTGTTAGATTGTTTCTCCCCAAGCGGGGGAGAAAAGTCGTGAGAAATAGAAAGTAGGATAGAAAAGATGTAGATGCAATGTATTTACATATGTACATTATTTATGTATATGAGAATACATTGCAATATCTAAACACAACCAGGGAGGAGGGACGCGCATGTGAATCTACAGCACTACATGTCACAAACAGACGTCTACTGGTAAGTAACATTTTCCGTTTGAGGGCATGTGTAGCTGTAGATACATATGCTGTGCACAGACTGTAAACAGTCCCTACATAAAGCGGTGGCTAGTGTGCAGGGGTTGCAATTTTTTGAAAAAGTGCTTTAAGTACAGCTTGTCCAACATTTGCTTGTTGTCTTGCAAAGACGTCTACACAATAATGTTTTGTATATGTGTGTGGTGTAGGCTATGTTGCTGCTTTACAAACGTCTGCTATAGGTATGTTATCCAAAAAATCCATAGATGCACCTTTTTTCCTAGTGGAATGTGCTCTAAGTGGTATAAGCAATTGTCACTTAGCTTTAGTATAGCAAGTTTGAATGCATTTGACTGTCCATCGTACAATAGTTGTTTTAGATATAAGATCTCCTTTGTGTGGTATGGAGAAAGCCACAAAAAGTTTTGTTTTCCTGAAAATGTTTTTTACTCTCTATAGAGTACATAAGAGTTTTTTAACATGTACAGTACCTTTGAGCTCTTTCTGCTATGGAATCTGGTTTTGGGAAGAAAACTGGTAATTCTATTGTTTGATTAATATGAAATTGCAAAATTACTTTTGGAAGGAATTTTGGATTTGTTCTTAACACAATTATTTCTTTATGAACCTGAAAGAAATGTTCTTCCAAAGTTAATGCCTGGAGCTCACTGACACGTCAGAGAGGTGATAGAAATTAAAAAGGCTACTTTCCTTTAAAGGAATTGTAGGGGGCAGGAGTGAAGTGGCTCAAACGGTGGAGCCATGAACCTTGTGAGTACAATGTTAAGATTCCAAGATGGAGCTGGAGGAATTCTTGGTGGAATTGTCCTTTTTAGTCCTTCCATAAATGCTTTAATAACTGGAATTTTACACAGAGAAATATGTTGTCTATTTTGAAGATATGCAGCTATAGTGGCTAAATGTAAATGAATAGATGTGTAAGCTAAATTAGCTTTTTGTAAGTGGAAATAATATTGTACAATGTCTTGTACTGTTGGTTTGAGGGGGTGGGGTCAACGTAATTTGTTTGGGAGTAACAAACGAAACTTTTCCATTTTGCTGCATAGCATTGTCTAGTTGTAGGTTTGCGTGCTTGTTTAAGGATATCCATACATTACTGTGGTAATTGTAAATATCTAAATTCTATGACTTCAGGAGCCATATTGCAAGGTTGAGTGATCTGGGATTTGGATGTCTTATTTGTCCGTTTTTGTGTCAGGAGATCTGGTCTGTTGGGAAGTTTTTGATGAGGAACAACTGATAGTTCCAAAAGAGTTGTGTGCCATGGTTGGCGTGCCCATGTAGGGGTCACTGAGATCATATTGAGGGAAGATTGTTTTATCTTCCGGACTAGAATTGATAAGAGTTGTAGAGGGGGGGAAAGTGTGAGCAAATATCCCTGACCAACTCATCATCTATAGAGCTTTGCCTTTAGACCGAGGGTGTGGGTAGCTAGAGGCGAAGTTTTGCCATTTTTTGCTTTGATACGTTGCAAACATATCTATTTGAGGTGTTCCCCACTTTTTGAAGTTCTGTTGAAGGACTTGTGGGTGGAGTTCCCACTTGTATGTTTGTTGATACATCCTGCTTAGTAGATCTGCTAAGTGGTTGTCTGTACCTGGGAGATATTGTGCCACTATGTGAATGTGGTGACAAATCGACAATTTCCATATCGTTTGTGCGTGATGGGACAGTTGATGAGATTGTGTCCCCCCTGTTTTTGAAGATCGTACATGGCAGTCAGGGCAGCACTGTTTTGTGTTGCAACTGTGAAAATAAAACTTTCATTGCTAAGAAAATTGCTCGCAGTTCCAGGTAATTGATATGAAGAGACCGATGAGTACTGTCCCACATCTCCTGGATTGTGAGGTTGGGGAGATGAGCTCCCCAACCATTGTTCAGGCATCTGCTGTGAGAGTGATCTGAGGCACAGAGTCTACAATGGGCCACCCTTTCATAAGGTTTGTGATATTTCACCAATGTAGAGAGAGAAGTCTGGTGGTCCAACAACACTAGATCTTCCATTTGACCCGGTGCCTGAGACCATTGACGAGAGAGACATTGTTGAAGAGGACGCATATGAAGTCTGGCATGAGGCACTATGGCGATCCAAGATGCCATCAACCCTAACATTTTCATAACAGTTCTTACAGTGTATGTTTGGTTCTGTTTTAATGTTGTGATCAATGTTTGAAAAGCTTGGACCCAGTTTGAGTTAGGAAAGGCTATTTCTAATTGTGTATTAAGGATAGCTCCCAGATAAGGTTGTATTTGGAGAGGATGCAGATGAGATTTGCTGTAATTTATGGTGAACCCCAGAGAGTGTAGGAGACAAATTGTAATTTGAGTATGTTTTTGACACTGTGCGAATGAATTGGCTTTGATGAGCCAATCGTTCAAATAAGGGAAAACATGAATTTGTTTTCTTCTGAGATGTGCTGCAACCACTGCAAGGCATTTTGTGAATATTCTGGGAGCAGTTGTGACTCCGAATGGTAATACTTTGAATTGGTAATGTTTTCCTGCCTGTACAAATCTTAGGTATTTGCGGTGTGCAGGATAAATTGGAATGTGAAAGTAAGCATCCTTTAGGTCTAACGCTGTCATGAAATCACCTAGTTGTATTTGAAGAATACCAACCTGAAGAGTGACCATATGAAAATTTTCTGAAGTGGTGTAGTGGTTTAAGGGTCTGAGATCTGATGTTGGTCTGAGAGACCAGTCTTTTTTGGGAATTAGAAAATACAGGGCGTAAACTCCTGTTCCTTAGTATTGTAATGGTACTGGTTCCATAGCTCCTTTTAGAAGAAGGGAATGTACTTCCTATTTGACAGGAGTGAGAGTCTGAGTACGAGGGGGTATATTTGTTGGAGTGGAAATGAAATCCAGACAATAACCATTTTGGATAATTTGAAGTACCCATTGATCTATGGTCATTTGAGTCAATTGGGGGTAATAAAAGTTGAATCCTTCCCCCTAGAGGAGTGGTGTGTGTTAGTATTGTTGTAAGTCATGGTTTAGTGACTGATGAGGAACCTCCAAATGTAGATGCTTTTTCTCTTCCCTTTAGATTGTTTCCTCTATATGATCCTCTAAAGTAACCTCTGGTGTATTGAGAGGTGGGTTTAGTTTGATTTGTGGAATGTTCTTGGAATGATGATCTAAATCCTCGTGTCAACACTGCACGACTAAAATTACCTCTATGCGTGCTGGCTTGTAAGGCTCCCATAGCTTTGGCAGTTTGATTTTTTTAATTTAATTTGTGGTTTCCACTTGTGAACTGAATAAATGCTCTTTATTGAAAGGCATGTTTAAAACTGCCTGTTGTGCCTCCTGTTTAATCCCTGAACATGTGAGCCAGGCATGGCGCCTTAAGATGACACTTGTGTTAATACTACGTGCTGCTGTATCAACAGCATCAAGAGCACATCGAATGGAGTTATTTGAAATTGTCTGTCATTTGTTTACAATTTCTACTCCTCTTTTACAATGTTCTTCTGGTAAGCATTGTAAAAGTTCCTCCATAACATCCCAGTGAGCTCTATCATATCTTGATAATGAAGCGTGTGCATTAGCACTTAGCCAGTGGCTGGCTGCTTGAGCTGCCACTCTTTTCACCGCTGCATCTAATTTTTTTATTTCTTTATCAGGGGGAGGTGCTTCTCCTGTTAACTGGTTATTAGCCTTTTTGCATGCAGTAGATGCAACAATAGAGTCTATATATATATATATATATATATATATATATATATATATATATATATATATATAAAAATCAGTGGGAGCAGCCTGTTACTTTTTATCAACTCTCAGAGTGATAACCCTTGCCCAAACAGGCTCTTTAAATATTTCTTCTGCGTATCTGAGCATGCCTGGAAGAATTGGAAGGAACGGACTTTCCTTATGTGTTGCAACAGGGTGTCAAATAAAAAACTGCCCTCTATTGGAACAGTGTACATATGTACATTGTGAAATGCTGCTACTCTAGATATAACCTGTTGGTATGATGTGGAATCTTCAGGTGGTCAAAGTCTAGCTGGGTAAAGATCGGGATAATTTGGAGTAATTGTATCCGGATTCTATTAATCCCGTGGGTCCTCTCTATCTAATGTATCCCCTATATCTTGAGACCCACCAGGCGGTGAACTAGGTGGTGTGAACCCTGAATGAGGGGAAGATGTTGGTGTCGGAGTATGTTGTGGAGAAGTAGGTAAAGGTGGAGATGTCGGAGTATGAAAAGAAGTCTTTTATTTGATAGTCTTCTTTGGAGGTGTAGAGGAATCAAGACTCTCTTGTAAAGTTAGTTTCCTTTTTAGAGTCGAGCCTGCGTTGCATGCGCTCGCGCATGCGTATCGCAGCGAGACGCTTTAGTATTTAGAAAAGGTCTTGGAGCCCTGTCAACTTCACCTCAGTGTTTTTTATTGGTTCGTGGGCTTGCCTAATAAAATCTGCTTGCTTTCATTAGTCAAAGGCACGCATACGTCATGCCTTTTCCGGTAGCTAGCCCTCCTCCAGCGCAGCGACCAAGTACAGAAAACATGCGAGGCTCGCTGTTTTCCATCGGGCTTGTGGACTTCTTTTTTTCTAATTTACGAGCGCGATCTCGCTTGGCAGAAGTCGAGCGCTTTACATAGTTAATTTCACTTTTTCGGGTTATGTACATAAATGCACGTTTGCCCGATAGGTGAAAAGTCGGGTTAGGAGTTTACAACGCGATCAGCTCTAACATGAGCAAACGCGAGACCCGTTGCATTGAAAATGCTTGTTAAAGGTGGCGGAGGTGACGTTATAATCCTCCCTGTTCCTCGTTGAATTTGAAGTCAGCGCTGCCTAGCATCCATAACTTTCTAATAATTGGTTCCACTTGTGATGTAGGGGTTGTTAGAGAATGTCCAGGGTCACTTGAAGTATTTTGTGATGTTTTCAGTTTCGAAGGTTTTTGTGCATGGAAAATTGCTGATTGTTGTCTCTTTTTCGGTGCCGAAGTGGTCGGCACTGAAGCATCATGTAATTTCTGTTTTGTCGGTGCCGAAATGTAGTTACTGCAGGTCGATGCAGAAGATTTAACTTTGGCTTTTTTCGGTACCGAGCTGGTATACGAGGCACCCGAATAAGTTTCTCAGCTCCGACCATGGCTGGAAGGCAGTGGCGGACCGGTGACCTCTTTTGTGGTTGTTTTGTCCCATGGAAAAGGTGGCTTTTTACTTACAATTTGTGCTGGTTGTAATAGTTGACTCTCGATGTCGGACTACACATCAGAGTCTAAATCTTGAACAGAGAAGACCCCCCTCCTGTTCCAAGTCTTCTTGCACGTGCTCATCGCCCAAGATATCCGGTGTATCATCTGGATGTTTGGATGTCATTTATTTGACAAGCTCTTTGATCTTTAAGTGTCTTCTTTGATCTAAAAGAATGGCACGCTTCGCAGGTCTAGTCATTGTGGTCTGGTGAAAGACACAAATTACACACCTGATGATGGTCAGTGTGTGGAAACTTTGAATGGCACCGAGGGCAAATCCGGAATGGAGTACGTTCCATTAGGGCTACATTCTTTGATACGACGTGGAAGAGGTAGGCCCCAAGAGGGCCAGAGAGGGCCTTTCTTTCCGAAAGGGTTGAAAAATTTGATTCCAAGTATCAAAAAGGAACAGCAAGTTGAATTATTAAAGAATACACGTTTGGAAAAAATACGACGATGAAGGTAAGACAGAAAGAATACCGTTATAGACTGTTTGGAGCTGAGAACTCGGAGCAAGAGGAACACACATCCGAACATGACGGCTGAGAAAAACAATCTAACAAAGGGCTCGAGGCCCATGCGCATTATTAACGAGAGGAGTCACTCGATCCCGTGACTCAAAAACTTTCTTCAAACAAAAAACAAGTTGTACTACTCCAAACCCAACACTAGATGGCGAGCTTATGCACAGCATGTGTAGCTACAGCTACACATGCCATCAAACTATATGTTCATATTATGCTTTACATTTCTATTGCAATAACCATAGTCATCCATTTTAGACAATTTGATTCCAAATCTAAATAGTCCAACAACAAATGTTTATTTCAAAAGGACTGCAACTGAATCAAGCCTAGTAAACACTCTGTGCTTTGCAAAATGAATTGCACTATTTTGTGTTTACAGTGTTTAGAGGCCAGTTTATCAAAGGATTATTCATGAAGGCTTCCAAGCACATTGAACTTTTGATCTAAGAATTATGTAGTAAAGGCAACACTGCCTAAACTTAAAGTGATTCATTAGTCCATGATTGCATTTGTGGATATTTGCAAACAGACTATTCTTAAGGAAGTACATTCAGGCCATTACACACGTCTTGTTGATGGTGCAATGGCAGATGTCTTGAAGGGAAACCACAGGGAACTAAATTTGGAATAAAGTCAGTATGAGATCAGTACATGAGAATATATTTCAGGAAAGAGGTGGAGTTATTTTATATAGGTTTGGTGCCACATAGGAATCATGCAGCAGTGAGGCAGCAAAATTAACCATCATCATACTAAAAAAGACAACCTCACCTAACTATAATATTAGATGTCCAAACTTCCAGTTGAAACACAGTTTATTGTGAGTTCTATGAATTCTGGAGATCAAAGAGGTGTTCAAAAATGGTTTAATGTCTTGTACATAATCAAGTGGCAGAACTTTGCAGCCGTAATAACTTTCAACTTGGTCTTTCCTCATAATTTAACATTGAGGAATAACACACAATTCACATTTGAGGAACCAAACAAAAGTAACTCAATACAAAGACAGATATGTTTAAAAACATTTGGTCAAGAACAGAGAAGAATTCTGATCTGAGGCAGTCGGTATCTTACCCTTGGAGAATGAAATAGTGCTAAGAATGTCTTTTTCTGTAGAAACATCAAGCTTAAACTCCTCGAAAGAAGATTGCACAGCAGGTCGGAAGGATTTCAGGGACTCTGTAGCTTTCTGAATTCTGTGAACAAAAGTGTTGGATATTTAGGATGTAAAAACATTAAAAGACTGTAAAGGTTAAGAATAGGTATGTGAGTTTTGGTATAGAACCTCATTTATTAACACTTAGGGGCTCATTATGAACTTGGCGGTTCAGACCGCCATGCCGGCGGAGGCGGAAAAGACCGCCACTGGCGTGGCGGTCTGAACCGCCATATTATTAACACAGGAAGGGGCCACCTGTGGCGGCCCTCCGCGACTGCCAGGCTACTGCCGACAATGGCAGATTACATTATCTGACAGGGCAGCGCTGCCCTCCGGATAATGTACCGTGTTTCCCCCACCAGGAAAAGGCTGGCGGAAGGGGTGCCCCCGTGCAGTGCCCCGTCATGCAGGTCACCGGTGCACCCGCCGCATACCAACATTGGTTGCGCCATTAATGTTAAGGCCCTGCAGGGAAAACATTATACAGCCGGGCAGTGGGTGGGGAGTCTTCTGTTGACCGCCAGCACTCATCTCAGCGGTTTTTACCACCGAGATCAAAATGAGGGCCTACATTTTTGTAAGTCCTAATGCAAAATAATTAGAAGACGAAAACAGCTGTGTCATTTAACAATGTTAGCTACAAGAGTTTTCTCCATTGTATAATATCAACATATGGATGGCACAGATCTCTTTTTTACAAATTATTTTAAAAAGAAAAGGAAAAAAAAGAAAACATTTTTCCTTACTGCAATGATACTGGTATTTCTGAACAGATACTTCTAACCATAGATTCCTCACTTTTAGAATATGGTAAGGTGCCTGACTGGATGCAGGTTTTTCAGCAATGCACCACGTACCAGCAGGTGGCACTCTCTCGCTCCTCAGAGATGCCGTACCTACCCAGAAGCAACAGAGCTTAGCTGCATACAAAAGTGCTAGCCTTGCCTGTGTGTTAACATTTCCTTTCTTTCTATGCACTTTCATACTGATCAGGAGTTCTACTCCCAATTTTTTGTTTTTCTGAGGACAACAAAACTGACCTCGGTGCCAGGACTGAGGTCTCACAAAGTAATGAATCCAGGCTGCACTGCAACTACAGGAAGATGTCGGTCACGGACTTTCACAACATGTGTCTTTGATGTTTGGGCTCCAGTCATGATTCAAAGCCTTGTGATAAATGTGTTCTTATGCATCTGAAGGAAATCAGGATGCAGGAGGTAAACCCCAACATGGCCAAACATGAGAAAAGGTTGCAGTTGAAACACTAATCCTGCTATGGCCACCTGCAATCTCTTTCACAAAGTCCCATTCCAGCTCAAAGGCTTCCAGTAAGTTGAAGACATGCCATAAGCAAACGATAGTTAAGCAAACTCTACCCCATCCTGTCAAACATTTCAGATAGCACATTAGAAGAAAATACCAGAGCACACCAGGGAGTAGTCCGAACAACGTAAATCAAAGTGGAAATAGGAGTCCAAAGGTTGACACAAGTAGTTATTCAAAACTCAGCGAGGTTTATTCCTTGTAGACCTGTGCATTCTGTAAAACAGCCAACACGTGTTTCGTCCATAGGACTTTTTCAAGGCAAGAAGATTTGCGTATGGGAGGCTGAAACATCCTGTAATCTTTGATTTACGTTGCTCGGACTACTCCCTGGTGTGCCCTGGTATTTTTTTCGAATACGTTTTCCAGCACAGTTAAAATTCTTTGTTCAGTGTAATCAACACCCGGGGTGGTTGGGTGTTACACCAGGTTGGTAGCCATAAATAACTCACTGACTTTGGACCTACTAGTCATTCATCGTTTATTACAGATGTGCGGACTCTAAGCATTTAACCACCAATTGTTTCCATACAACTAATTTCAGAAAGCACAAAGGTTTTCATTAAAAGATCAAACCTCACAAAAGTATTTGGACTTGGATAAGGTCCTGCAACTATCCCGTACAGGCATGCCGCAAACTCCTTGGGCTGTCATTGACACCTCCACAAACAGCAGCCTTCAAGACTGCCAAGCTGCATCTGATTCAGAAGCTTCTGGCTCTCTAGCACCCTCAGGCCCCACAGAGCTGCAAGATGCTCCCCATGGATAGTGAGCCCTTACTCAGAACCTACAGACTCAATGAAACCAGATGCTGGTTCATACTACTAGCCCAGCCCCTTCTTTGTTATCAGTCCCATCTTTGCTGACTCCACCAACACCAGCCCCACCTCCAATCCCGGTCTCCGACCTGTCATCAGTGCACTCTAGGCCTATGTTGTGCAGCCAGTCAAGATGCAACCAGACACTAATCCCTGGTCTCTGCCTCAGTGCCAGCACTAGAGGGTTTACTCGGATCTAAGTATGATGCAAATCAAGGTGTGAAAATGTTTCCCCACAACAATGAAAAGTAGGCATCCAACCTACCTCCCCCCCTCCACCCTACCAGTTATACTGATGATGGACTATTACTCGACTTACAGAATACCAGTGAGAGACAGCTAACCTACTATTGAAACTAAGGCAAATGTATTAACTGATATCCTTCAACCAGGTTCCATCCCTGCGGATCCAATAGATCTACTTAGCAAAGCCCTCACGGACATTCTCATGGCCACCTAGTCTAAACAGTCCTCAGATCATTCAGCAAGTCGACATAAGCCAGCTCCCGGTGCTCCTGATTTTCGGATCAGGCATTCTATGCCTGAAAGTCTGGTGGTATGGGCACTGACAAGTCAAGTCACTCCTAATGACTTTCAGACTATTCCTCTTGTTATAGAGTGTAGAGAAAGAGAAGGTATAGCTAACTTAGCCCTGGAAATCCTTGAACACAGTGTGACTTATGGGCAAAGTACACCCTTTTTTTAATGGGACACAGCAAGTGAGATATTGCAGACCGTCAGGAAAACCTCAGAGTCTTGCTGGCTCAAACAATACTGGATGGTCAGGATGCACCAAAGTATCTCCTGCATGATGGCTTGGACAGCATAGACTGACTGTGCTGTAAGCACTGCTGGCATTGACATTGTGCTTAGAGGCATGCCTGGATGGGATCAACTGGGTTTTCAGGAGATGTCCAAACGATTTTGATGAACATTTCATCTGATGGGTCCACTGTCTGGAGAGAAGGTTGATGCAGAGCTCAAATCATTTAATGAGCACAATGCTTAGCAACAGTTAGCATCATAAGTGCTAAATTTACAGCTGCCTACTGTTAAAACTAACTCCTGTCATGTCCTTTTCTGCCGCGTTTCCACTTGCATATCAGAGCTATACTGGGATTTCATGAACACATGGAATATAGAGAAGAAAAAGCAGCGAAAAACAAAACACTGAAGGATGAAATGTTACCGCACTGTTTAAAAAAAGAACACATTTATTTTCAACGTTTTTTTTAAATCAAAGACATGAAGGCAGAACCTTGTACTCTGGATTTCTACTCTCAGAGCCTACGCAAAGAAACATAAAAAAAAGAAAAAAAATGACCAACAGTCACAGGATGTCAGGCTGGGACAGAGGAAGTCCAGGGGCAGTATTTAAGGACCACCACTGTGTTTTCATCTTTATTGGGTTGTGGGCCGATTAATGCATTCCCATTTAACTTTTCCCCCATTCAGGAGGAAGAGAAAGGAAAGTTGTTATGAGTAGCAAAAGTGCCACTTGAGTTTGGAACACTTCAGATTCAATAGTGTTTTATTTTCACATCGCATTTTCTCATGTGGGGTTTCAAAAAAGATGAAAAATGTAAAGCACTGTTGCCCATGGATAGAACTGACAGTCTTGTGCTTTATTTGGAGAGCTTTTTCTCTATGTTTTAAAAACATTCTGGAATCTCATATGAAGTGGGACTATTCTTTTGTTTATGAATATTCATCTGGATTTCTTGATTAAGATTGAATTGGGCTCAGCATGATGTTTGGGGTGAAGAGCAAAGAGGAAAAACGGCTGAAAATGTAGACTGGGGCTTCCTTTAGTTTCTTGAAGGAGCCTGAGATGCAGGCTTCTTTCTTTAAATGATGGCCTGGATGAAAATGGGCCTGTTGGTGGTGTGACAAGGTGCCAAAGGCTGCATGCAAATACCTTCTGCCCCTCTCCCTCAAAGTTTTCCAGTTCAGGGACTTACAAAGTTTATCTGTTTGTCGAAAAGAGGAAAACACGATCTTCTTTGCTCATCTTCCAACGACAATACAAATAATTTGTAAACAATTGTGAAAAGCAAAACATGCATACTAATGAAGTACAATAACTTTAAGGAGATAAAGCTCAGTCCCTTAAAAAACTACAAGGACTAAATATATGCGCCAGTCTGCTTGAGCAAACAAGGAACACAGATCTTGAGGGCTTGTAAGATCAGTGCCCAGTTCCCTGTGTAGAATCCTAAAATGTCATTCTAGAAAAGACTGAGTATGGTTGCCTTTGAAAATATTTTATTTAAAAAAAATAGTAGTAGCACATATTTATTTTGAATTTGTTCTGCACTCCTACCAGACCAATAGGCAATATCCTACATGGCATTACTAACAAGGATTACATGGTATTTAAATTATCATCTTTGATGATGCCACAGCAGAGCCAAGCAATTCTTTACTATAGATCTTGTTGTGTGTGAGGGCTCTGACACGACAGCCAATTACCTGGAATGCCTAGGAAGGCCTGTTACCTTGTTTTGCTTACACGAGGAGACCAGCTGCATTCCACTTACAATATTTCTATGATGAGATACGTTACTAAGAATTTCTCAACCAATTCGTGCCACTAACTGGATCAACTCACAGTTTAGACTGTATTCCTTCAAGGTACGATTAGCATCATTTTGGTCAGAGATTTCACTACGTATTTAAAAGTAGATGGCTCTTAACCCCTAGGGTGCCCAGAACAAGCTGGTGTCGCCCTCGGCAACGGTTACCCGGCAACGAGGACGAGACCAGCTCGTCCTGCTATGGGCCCCCCAAGCACCCACCCCTCCCCTGGGCAGAGATGGAAGGGGAAATCGCCTATTTTTGTTTGGCCAATCTTCCCCCAAAGGGGGCAGAATCCTCTTGACACCATGGATTGGTGTGTGTGTTTTGTTTTGGGGGGGCAGCCCCTTGTGCAGGGGTCACTCCCCATGGGAGCACATTACTGTTGGCCATAACTGCCCCCCTTGGGGGCAGATTGGCCTATTTTATGAAGGTCCATCTGCCCCCAAGGGGGGCAGAAAGCCCACCAGAGACCAGGGAAGATTTTTTTTTTCCAAAATAAGAGATTGGGGTATGGCCATACCCCCACTCCAAATACATGGGGCCAAGGTTGTCCTGCCCACCACTGGGCAGATTGGGCAAGTACCCCTGATCCACACCCCGGGGGGACAGAAAGTCTACTAGATGCCAGGGAATAAAAAAAATAGAAGAAAATAGTGGGGCGGTGGTTACCAACCAGTATGGGCCTAGTTATTCCCCCACGCGGACTGGAGGGGCTAACAGTCTTTCAGCTATCCCAACATCTTATCCCATGGCAAGCAAGAGGACATTTGATTATTTTTGTTTTTTGTTTTACATTTGGGCCATCAGAGCTAGGTAACTCTCAAAATCGTCCCACTTCGAATGGTGAGGGCTGCACTTTTTTTTAACTTTGGGACGCTGCCATGTAGAAAAATCCACAAGATTAGACACATCTGCCCCTTGTCTTTCTCTACATTTTTTCCTTCCAAATATAAGACAGTGTGTAAAAAAAAAAAGACGTCTATTTGACAAATGCCCTGTAATTCACATGCTAGTATGAGCACCCCAGAATTCAGAGATGTGCAAATAACCACTGCTCCTCAACACCTTATCTTGTGCCCATTTTGGAAATACAAAGGTTTTCTTGATACCTTTTTCACTCTTTATATGAAGTGCTGTATGCCCGGTATAGAATGAAAACCCACTGCAAGGTGCAGCTCATTTATTGGCTCTGTGTACCAAGGGTTCTTGATGAACCTACAAGCCCTATATATCCCTGCACCAGAAGAGTCCAGCAGACATAACGGCATATTGCTTTAAAAAATCTGACTTTGCAGGGAAAAGTTACAGAGTAAAACGTAGAGAGAAATGGCTGTTTTTTTTAACCTCAATTTCAATATTTATTTATTTCAGTTGTTATTTTCTGTAGGAAACCCTTGTAGGATCTACACAAATTATCTATTGCTGAATTCCGAATTTTGTCTACTTTTCAGAAATATTTAGGTTTCTGAGATCTAGCATTGGTATCATACCCATTTCTGTCACTGACTGGAAGGAGGCTATAAGCACAAAACAAAATCGTAAAAATGGGGTATGTCCCAGCAAAATGCCAAAATTGTGTTGAAAAATTGGGTTTTCTGATTCAAGTCTGCCTGTTCCTGAAAGCAGGGAATCTGGTGAGTTTTGCACTACAAACCCTTTGTTGGTGCCAATTTCAGGGGAAAAAACACAAGCCTTCTTCTGCAGCCCTTTTTCCCATATATTTTTTTTTTTAAATGACGTTTTCCCTGTATTTTGGCTAATTTCTTGGTCTCCTTCAGGGGAACCCACGAAGTCTGGGTACCTCTAGAATCCCTAGGATATTGGAAAAAAAAGGACACAAATTTGGCGTGGGTAGCTTATGTGGACAAAAAGTTATTAGGGCCTAAGCACGCCCTGCGCCAAACAGCCAAAAAAAGGCCTGGCACCTGAGGGGGAAAGGGCCTGGCAGCGAAGGGGTTAATAGTGTACCAGATTTGTCTAGAGGTTTCGGATGTTTAATAAATTTAGTTCAAGCAAGTTATTCATGCATACAAACCACTTTGTGAAGAAAATTTTAAATTTCATTTTGTTTAGATTTCTTGGAAGGAGAGCTGGGAGAATTATATGTTAAGCCTTTGCTAGTTAACATAGCCAAATGTTTTACAGCTTGGTGACAGAATCTCATTTTTACGTACTGCAACTAAAATGGTCACCCCCTCCATGCTTATTTTTATTGCCAAAACACATAAATCAGCAAAAGCAAAGAGTGGAACTAGCACACTTTCCAGCCAGAAAGGCAAATGAATTGATTCCAAGCACTTTCCTGTTGAAATGAAAGACATCAACTGAGCCCCATTATGGATAGAAAGACTTCAAACATACATGAAGAAAAACACAGATAGAATGCTTGAAATGCATGAGCAATATGCAACTTTATCTGGGAAACAGAATGTGTGCTATCCAGCTTCCTTAATCGTCTGCTCCTTTAACCCACCATAACAAAATGGATGGCTGGGTAGGTGATATCTCAGGGTAGACATTATCTGTTTCCAAAGCTCCTCCAATAAGAGGAGCTAGCTACAACTTTTTGCTTTCGTATGGATAAAATGCATCGTTTAGCACACAGATTGGTAGTAAACGGGTTTGTGTGAAACCGGGGCAGTCTGCTAACTTCAGAAGTAATCAGAATACTTTATGTAAATATAGCAAACACTGGCCTAGATACAGAATGATCATTTTCTTGCCCATGCTTAAGTAGTATTAAGGTAGGATTTGATTAAAGATCCTGACACTACTTAAGACAGTTTTTTGTTTGCCAATCTCTTGGTTTTCAGAGCTAAACAGGAGCAATTACCAAAGCTAAACAGGTGCAATTAAAGATAAGTGCATCAAATGCCAGCCAGACACTGTTTTTGATTGTACATTTTTCTACAGAGTATCCAGACTAAAGAAAAGAAAAATTGTGGAGGAGACTCCAGCTTAATAGGACATCATAGATGTTTACTAGCCTATCATAAAATGCTCTCAGCAACATTTCTGGTATACTTTGCAAGGTATTTCACTTTGATCTCTGTGTTTGTTTATGAAAGATGTTCACATCATTATTGCCCATTTCCTTCATAAAAGTACTTTATCATACCTGGGAATACGCTCACTTGTTACACAATGCTGTATGTGCAAAAGGACAAAACGTTATATCACACAGAAACAAAGAGATACCTGTCATGGAGCTGTTTTGCTGTTTGCACGAAGCAAGACTGATCGGTTTCTTTCAGCACTTCCTGTGCATATCCAACAAGGCCATTATTTTCCAATAGGCCCTGGTATTCCTCTATTTGATGTTGCAGTTTATCCATTCTTGAGGCCTTAGAACTTTCAATTGATTTTATAACATAAGACTTACGATCTTCTAGAACAGTAAAAAGCTTTTCAAACGTATTATTTGCATTTTCTTGGGCTTGGTCTCCATTGCACTACAAAAAACAAAACAAAAAACAGGCAAGCCAATTAATACTTTCAGTAGTAATATTATCTTTTAATACTAATGTTAACATGTTTCTTCTTTAACAAATCGGACATTTATTTTGCACATTTGCACTCACTGTCACTTTACAAACCTTGCAACTACAAATAAATGTTGTTTCTCTGTTTGAAAAAGCTATGGTCTTAAATGTTTTAAACAATGTACAGATTTACACTTTAATGTTATTTCTTACTGAGTTTGGAAAGTAAAGGAGTATTGTCACTGGGCGAAGCCACAACTGATAAGCGACACAGACCATTTTTGAGACATCTCGATCTATGACAACCATCTGAATAATCACATGCCAAGGAAAATAGAGCAGAAATAAACTGAGTTGTTGAATGCCCTATAAAAGGGTAACAATATAAGAAATATAAATTCTTCAGTGTTGGCCAATTTTTCAACAGATGGATCTTAGTAAATGACAGTTTCTCAAACTGCCAAGGCAGACATTTTAAGGGGCTTGACCACAACATTCTCACTAGATCCAGTGACCATGCTGCCACAGCAACAAGTAGCCTCTTTGGTTAATGGATAACCTTTCTGACATTTTCCATCACCTTTTCAAGACATTGGCTTCGCACAAAGTTCAGTGTGTATGACTATAAATGAAGATCCCTAAAAATAAAAGAAAAGGTTACTTACCTGAAATCCTAGTTCTCTTCAAGGGAATCTTCCAAAAATAACACATCCTCCCTATTAGTCCCCACTAGGTGGTATGCTATACAAACAAGACATGTATACAAACAAGACGTATATAAAAACAGACACACATAGATAGATAGGTAGAGTGATATGGAAAATCTTACTTACCCAGTAGACATATGTTTGAGGCATGTAATGTAGATTCACATGCTTTGCGTAAGTCCACCATCTAGTTTCTAGGAGGCATGTGTAGTCTTGCATGGGGAACTACTGCTAAACAGGAAGCCATCATTCCCAACAGTTGCATCACTAGCTTCACTGTGCAAGTATGATTCTGTTGTAATTGAGAGATGAGATTTTGAAAAGCCTGAATCCTTATTGGGTTTGGATATGCTAATGCTGACTGAGTGTTCTGACTTGCTCCCATATAAGGCTGTATTTGTGATGGTTGAAGATGGGATTTTAGGTAGATTACTGTGAACCCCAAATTGTGTAGAAGATTTACAGTGTACTAAGTGTGTTGCTGGCAAGTTTGAATGGTATTGGCCTTTATGAGCCAATCGTCTAGATATGGGAAAACAAGTATGTGTTGTCTTCTGAGAAATGCTGCTACTATTGCCAAGCATTTTGTAATAACCTTGGAGCTGTTGTTACTCCGAATGTAATACCTTGAACTGGTAGTGCTTTCTTGTAATGCCAAATCTTAGATATTTGCAGTGTGCCGGATGTATAGAAACATGGAGAACCAATGCTGTCATATAATCCCCTTGCTGTAATAGAGGAGTAACATCTTGCAGCGTGACCATATGGCAATGCTCTGAGAGTATGTTTAGATTGAGAGGCCAGAGATCTAAAATTGGTATTAATGAACTGTCCTTTTTGGGTATTATATTTGGGAAGTAAAGTGAATATACTCCTGACCCGTGTTAGGATGTAGGTACTGGTTCTATAGCCCCTTTGAGAAGGGGGGACTGTGCTTCCTCTTTAACAGAGTGAGGTGGTTGTGAGAGAGTTTGTGGGAACGAGGAGGAATGTTTGGTGGAGTGGAAATGATTTCTAGACAATAGCCATGCTGGATAATTGATAGAACCCATTGATCTGTGGTGATGTTGTAACATTGTGGATAAACATTTACCAGTTTTCCTCCCACAGGAGATGCATGTGCAGTGGGGATCTGTAAGAAGTCACTGTATTGTTGAGGTGAGGGAACCTCTAGAGGCCGATGTTTTACCTCTTCCTCTATTGTTTGAGCCTTGGTATGAACCTCTAAGTGAACCTCTATTGAAGAACTGTGACCCCTGTTTTTGTTGCCAGGTGGTAATTGTGTTTTAATGAAAACTGGATCCGAGGCTGCAGGTTTTTTTTTCTTTCTAATTCAACCCTTGGTGTGATGATCCTTGCCTTGACATGTTCTTTGGAAATGTGTGCAGCATGTAAAAGCATGCCTGGAAGCATAGGGAGACATAGGTACTCCTTATGTTTTGTAAAAGTATTAAACAAAAAGTCCTTTTCAATGGGATCTGTATGTAATTGTACGTTGTGATATGCAGCTGCGCTTGGCTATCACTTGATTATAAGCAGTGGTATCTTCAGGGGGAGATGGTCTTGCTGGGTATAAATCCGCACCATAGGAGAGAATGCGATCAGGATCATATAGATCCCATGGGTCTACATCCGGTTAAACATCACTTAAGTCGTCCCTATGAGGTGATGTTTGTGGACAGAATTGTGTAGAATATCTAGGTGAGAGTGGCGGTGGTGGAGTAGAAGGAAGGAAAGGAGAATGTGATGGTGAAGGTTGTTCTGTAGCCTTTTCCTTCTCCTTTTCCCTCGAGACTTTTTTAGGTGGAGGCCAGGTGTAGGGAGTTGGCTCTGTATATACTATCTCAAAGTAAGAGATAGTGTGCACAGAATCCAAGGGTTCCCCTTAGAGGTAAGATAGTGGCAAAATTAGATAATTCTAATGCTCTATTGTGTGGTAGTGTGGTCGAACAGTAGGCTTATCAGAGGGTAGTGTTAGGCATTTGTTGTACACACACAGGCAATAAATGAGGAACACACACACAAAGACTTAACTCCAGGCCAATAAGTTATATATAGAAAAACATATTTTCTTATTTTATTTTTAGAACCACAAGTTCAAGATTTGAAGTATATACATGCAAGGTACTCCACACAGGTAAATTAGGAACTTTGAATTAGAGCAATGACATATACAGTTTTTGTTAAAGTGGCAATAAGCTATTTTAAAAGTAACAGTGTAAAAATCAACAGTTCCTGGGGGAGGTAAGTATTGGGTAGATTGTGAGATAAGTAAGATACTTACAAGTTGTTCCTGGACATAGGCAGCCCACTGTTGGGGTTTCGAGGCAACCCCAAAGTTACCACACCAGCAGCTCAGGGCCGGTCAGGTGCAGAGGTGAAAGAGGTGCCCAAAACACATAGGTGCCTATGGAGAACAGGGGTGCTCCGGTTCCAGTCTGCCAGCAGGTAACTATCCACGACCTCGGGGGGCAGACCAGGGGGGTTTTGTAGAGCACTGGGGGGGGGGGGACACAAGTAGGCACACAAAACACACCCTCAGTGGCACAGGGGCGGCCGGGTGCAGTGTGCAAAGCAGGCGTCTGGTTTTGTATTGTGTTCAATGGAGGGACCCGGTGGTCATTCTAGCGGTTCAGGCAGGGTACAGGTGGGCTTCTCTGGCCAGCCACCACCTGGGCTGGGCAGAGGGTCGCCTGAGGGTCACTCATGCACTGAGGTTCGGTTCCTTCTGGTCCTGGGGGCTGGAGGTGCAGTGCTTGGTCCAGGCCTTGGGTCCCTTGTTACAGGTAGTCGCGGTCAGGGGGAGCCTCTGGACTCTCTCTGCAGGCATCACCGTAGCGCTTCAAGGGGGGTCGTCTCGGGCTACTCACGGGGTCGCAGTCGCCTGGGAGTCGTCCCTGTGGTGTTGGTTCTCTGGATCTCGAGCCGGGGGCGTCGGGTGCAGAGGGTAAAGTCTCATGCTTCCGGCGGGTAGAGTGAGGTCTTTGAAAGTTGTAGAAAAGTTGCAATATTGTTGCTGTTTCTTGAGCAGAGCCGCTGCTCACAGGAGTTTCTTGGTCCTTAGGTTCAGGGCAGTCCTCTGAGGCTTCAGAGGTCACTGGTCACTGTTGGATGTGTCGCTGTTGCAGTTTTTCGAGTCAGGAGACAGGCCGGTAGGGCTGGGGCCAAAGCAGTTGTCGTCTTCCGTCGTCCCTGCAGGGCTTGCAGGTCAGCAGTCCTCCTTGTTTCAAGTTGCAGGAATCTGCTTTCCTGGGTTCTGGGTCGCCCCTAAATACTAGATTTAGGGGGGTGTCAGGAGGGCAGTAGCCAATGGCTACAGTCCTGGAGGGTGGCTACACCTTCTTTGTGCCTCCTCCTGAGGGGAGGGGGGCACATCCCTATTACTATTGGGGGAATCCTCCAAAATCAAGATGGAGGATTTCTAAAGACAGGGGTCACCTCAGCTCAGGACACCTTAGGGGCTGTCCTGACTGGTGGGTGACTCCTCCTTGTTTTTCTCATTATCTCCCCTGGACTTGCCGCCAAAAGTGGGGGCTGTGTCCAGGGGGCGGGCATCTCCACTAGCTGGAGTGCCCTGGGGCATTGTAACACGAAGCCTGAGCCTTTGAGGCTCACTTCTAGGTGTTACAGTTCCTGCAGGGGGGAGGTGTGAAGCACCTCTACCTAGAGCAGGCTTCGTTTCTGGCCTCAGAGGGCACAAAGGCCCTCACCCCAGGGGGTCAGAAACTCGTCTCTCAGCAGCAGGCTGGCACAGACCAGTCAGCCCTGCACTGAAGGATTGGGTAAAATACAGGGGGCATCTCTAAGATGCCATCTGTGTGCATTGTTTTCATAAATCCAACACTGGCATCAGTGTGGGTTTATTATTCTGAGAAGTTTGATACCAAACTTCCCAGTATTCAGTGTAGCCATTATTGAGCTGTTGAGTTAGTTTTGACAAACTCCCAGACCATATACTTAATATGGCCACACTCCACTTAACATGTCTAAGAATAGACTTAGACACTGTAGGGGCATATTGCTAATGCAGCTATGCCCTCACCTGTGGTACAGTGCACCATGCCTTAGGACTGGAAGGCCTGCTAGAGGGGAGACTTACCTATGCCACAGGCAGTATTTTGTGGGCATGGCATCCTGAGGGAGGTGCCATGTCGACTTTGCCTTTTTCTCCCCACCAAAACACACAATCTACAATGGCAATATGCATTTGTTAGGTGAGGGGTCCCTTAGGATGGTATAACATATGCTGCAGCCCTTAGGGACCTTTCCTGGTCACAGGGCCCTTGATACCACTGGTACCTTTTACAAGGGACCCAGGGGTGTGCCAATTTTGGAAACAATGGTACATTTTAAGTGAAAGAACACTGGTGCTGGGGCCTGGTTAGCAGGGTCCCAAGCACACTTCCCAGTCAAGCCAGCATCAATATCAGGCAAAAAGTGGGGGGTAACTGCAACAGGGAGCCATTTTCCTACACCCGGCATCTAAAGTATTTTGAAATGTAAGTTTTCTCTTAATTGTCACAAGTGGAGAGGCTATGCTCTTCTTGTTGTTCTTTTGTATGTGAAGTTTGTGCTGTTTGACGTCCATGACATCCTGTATAGGTTCTATGTGAGATGACTCCTCAGTAACTGCAGAATGTTTACTGCTGTCCATTTTCGGTTCCGGAGGTTTCAATACCGAATGCTTGACCTGAACCGAAAATGTCTGCTCCGAAATTGGTGTTAATTTTTTCGGCTCTGAGGTGGAAATGTCCAATTTTCAGCTCAATACCGAAACAGATGTAGCTGTCTGTTTGGTCAGTGCAGAATGCATTTTGGTCTGTATTTTCGATGCCGAACACGAAGGTTGGTCATCCGAATGTATTTTTCGGCTCCGACCATGGCCAGAGGGAAGTGGAGGACCGATGATCAATGCAGGAGTCTTTTTAATTGTCTTTGTTTGATGTGATGTGGCTGATGTACTCACCTACTGCGCCGTTGGTGTGGACTGGCTACCGACATGGAGAAGGCTCTGCGTTGTCCTACTTTTACCTGCGATCCATTTTGGATCTAAAGACTGCAATCAAGCAAGTGAAGTAAAACAAATTCAAAGTGCTGAGTATGAACCAATATAATCTGGAAAACTGATTGTGTGCCATCTACTTTCCTAATATTTCCTTTCATAGTTTACAAACTCCGAACCTGAAGTCACTAGAATCTTTTGCAGTTTAAGCTTCCTGACCCCCGCAGACAGGATCAGCCTGCACAACATGATAGGTGTTGCTGTATGTCGAAAACTCATTTAACATCAATAACCTTAATGTTTTTAACATCAGATACCTCCCGGACTTCAACATAGCATAACTAGACGGCAAACAGGTGATAACTGTGCCCAAACTCAACATTGATATGGAACAGCATCCTAACTATGCCCTTCAGACTCCTTCTTGTGGACCATTTTTACCTCCCGAAGTACATGGAGGCTAACTTTCTTCCTGTCGTTTTGGAAACATTTTTCCACTAAACATAAAAAGAAATGGCAAAAAAGGCACAGGTCAGAGCTCCAGAATCCTGTTTCTGAGAGCCTAAAAAAATGACTGGAGAAACGGACACTGATGGGATCCCCTAAAGAAACCGTGCCTGTTTTCCAGCCATTCTAGGCTGCAAGCTAGATTACTACACTACACGTTTTTAAAGAAAAATACATGAATATTTGAAAATATACTCCTGTAATGGGCTGTTAAAGTGTTGTTTTTTAATTTGTAAGAAGGAAAATTGGTGTTTTTTTTTTTAAAGAGAAAAGTGCATTTTTTTTTTTAAAATGTTCCAGAATTCGAGACATGGGCAGAAAAATTGAGTGCTTACGATTATCAATGGAGATTGCCTGAAGAAGAAACAACAAATATTCATCTGTCTCTTCTTGGACAATTAGCAGTTTAAAGCCAGCACCTCAAAATAAGCTATAACTATCAGACATAAGTCTCTCTAGTTCAGTCCCTACTGCTCTGATCCATTTTCCAAAGACCACTCGAGCACCAGTGCAGTTTCTGAAACACCTATTTGTGACTCTAAACACATGCATAGGAAAATGTTTCCTTTAAAAGAGAGATGTTTATTGCCAGCAAAAGTGCTACTTCCATACCCGCAGCATAACAGATCTGGTCTATTCTATTGTCCATAAAGTCCTTAAGCCCAAGTGCAAACATGAACATAAGACCTCTTATGTTGAGGGTTGAAAATGAGAAGTCAAACTAGCACACTCGCAATTGCTGCTGCAGGCTTTTTCATGGTGGTGTCTTCGTAACAATGTGGTAGCAGTGATTCATTAAGAGCAGAGATTCCCTGCACAATCAGATGTCATGGATGCCTCACTCATATTTTTGGGAACTCATCTAAAGTGCTCTGGCAATACAAGACACCTGGTTGCAAAGAGAAATGGCCTACTGTATTAACCTCCTGAAACTGAGGGAGGTTTTGCTCTCAAGGCTACGTTTTCCTTTTATGTGTTCTGTTCTTGCTTGAACAGACATCATGACCAGGCCGTATTTCTTCAAACAATAAACAAGCACAAGCCAGAGAAATACTCTCCCTGGAGGTTCAGTCAATTGAAAGGGGACTATTTTGAATGAATATCTCAATAAATGCACCTTACAAAATAGGTATCGAAAATGTTCAGGCAAATGCTCTTAAGCAGAATAGCCCAACAAAATTACAAATGGATTTCACATAAGGGCTTTCTTTGGGAAGTCTTTTGCTACTGGAGATTCCCATTTCAAGGGCTGTTGATCAAACAAACTTTATCAGGTTGTAAACCATCAAAGTATACATAAAAACTATCATGACGAGCATGATACATATTCAAATGAATAAAACCGCTCAAGAATAAAAATCAGCTGAAACTTCACAGTTATTTATGACCTTTTACTTTCCTACGATAATAAAGTGCATAAAAACTGAATCAACAGTCATTTCCTTTTTTTGTTTTTTAAACAGCAATTGGCATCAGCACCAAGTTGATTTAAAAAAGTTACAAACAGGCATGTATGATTAGTGCAAAGGTCTATATTTAGAAGCAGCATTCTTGTTCATTAAAGTAATCAGTCTCCAGATTAAAACAATCTACATAACCAGCGAAATTCATATTTATAATTTGATCTGCAACAGGTTAAACTAAAAGCTGGATAGCACCAGCAAATTAAAAACAATAGTGCATAGTTGGAACATATGCACTCACTGATAGAGCACGCCATCCCCCTTGAACATTAAGATAACAAGCAAGATCGAAGTGCAATCAACCTAAGGTGCAAGTAGTTAAAGTGACAACCCTTATCCCGCTGGCAAGATTGGAAGATGGTTCAACGTCGTCTCCCGATTAAGCCAGACATTGAGCAAAAATCGACTAATAGGAAATACAATCGGGTCAAATGTATCATATCTCAGGATGCGTTGTGCCTCAGAACATCTGGTCATCCATGATGCTAGACAGAGAGGGCATAGCCATTTACATCATAAGCCATGGTACCCTGGGCAAACAAACATAATATGTTCCACTGTTTCGGGATCTGTACTACAGGCAGGACAAAGGACTACTGCCTTATCATAGAAGGCTACTGTATCTAAGTCTAATGTATAAGCTTTTATCCAGGACCAGAGTTATGATATCTAAAAAGTTTTCAAGCACAGATAGGGGCTTTACCTCCACAAACTGTTCTGACAGGTGCCCCAGGTTACACCCAATTAATCAATGTTCTTGCACATAAGACCAGTAGGTCGTTTTAAAAACCATTTTATCTCCTTCGCAGATTAAATTAGGAGTGGCCCACAATTCAAGTAATCCTTATTCCTTGCACCAACTGGAGAGAGAGAAATCTAAGCCAAGGGACCTTTACAGTGTAATCGAATTTCATTAAATTGTGCAAGGAGTCTCTAAAGTCAAAAAGCTCTGGGGTCGACCAAACACGTACCCAAAATAATAAAGGCCTCTGCTGGGCCAGATCTGAAACATATTTAAGGTCTAGATCGAGATATAATGGGGTGAGTGGGGTACTAATAGGTACAAATACCAATGCCCTGGAAAGGCTATTCTCCACTATAGTCAACTTATGGGTGTAGCTATAACCTCAGATTTCTGCTCCATGTAAGATGGCACTCTGTACCATTGTGCGATAAGGTTCCAGGGCGGGTGAGATTTGATGAGTGCATCTTTTTACAAAAGCGAAGTACAGCTTTAAAGCTATGTAACTTAACTTTTAGTATTAGTATTAGTATTCTGAGCCCCCAGTGGTATCTATTTGATAGTGTCACTCCCAGATAATCAAACCTATACACCCTGTCTAATACATAAGCTTCAATCTTCATGATGCTGCTTAGTTGTACTCTTGCCAAATACCAAGAACTTTGTTTTGGCCACGTTCAACTCCAAGCCCATTATTTGCAAAACTCTAAAAATCTGTCTAGCAGTATTTGGAGACTCAGAGTCTTTGATATTAGCAGTGAGTCGTTTGTAAAGAGCACTATTGGTATCTTTACCCCGTTTAAGGTGGGGGAATCATTAACACAATTCTCTATCTCCTCTACCACATTATTATTAACATATAGGGTGAACAAAGTAAGTGGAAGAACGCATTAAGTATTGGAATGTGCTCTGTCGATTTGCCCTTATCGCCCCATCGGACCTCTGCATAATTTATTTTGTGAAGTCGGATGAGAAGATCTAATAAGCCTCTGGGAACCTCCATGTCTTCTAACACTCCCCAGAGCTTCTCATGCAGCACTAGGTCGGATGCGGCACATACATCAACAAACGCGACATGCAATTTCTGGCTGCAAAGAAGGACATATTTCCAGTATAGGAGAGAAAATGTAAAAGCCTGGTCTATGGTGCTGGTTGTAGCGAGGAACCTTGACTGTAATGGGGGTAATATCTGTCAGCAACCATCCATTGTTATAATTTATCAAGTACTTGCCTGGAGAACATTTTTGCAGGTTGTCAATCAGGCTCATAGGCCTGTATTTAGCAGGGCAGCCTGCGTCACATTTCTTAAAAATAGGGATTATCTCAGCTCCATGTATCAGGGGTCTCTCCCCCTACTGCAATTGTATTTGGAAGAAGATTCACATATGAGGCCCAGAGCTGGGGTTCAGACATAAACAAGTCTCCTGGGATATGGTCAGGACCACGTGTCTTTAAGAGCCTGAGGCCTTAAAAAAGCAGAAAGGATGTATTCTCAACTAAAGGAACTGTAAAACTTCACACTTGTATAGCGCACTACTCATCTGTTAGGGTCTCAAGGCGCTGTACGCATACCGCTGTGGAACCCCTCCTGGCTTTTCCCTGTGAGGCGTCCACTCCTGGGCACCCCCAGGGTGAAGCCAGGCATCCAAGCGCTGTCAGGGCCGTTGTGGAGATTAAGCAAGCTATTGCCCAGAGTTAAAGAGTGGGACCGAGGCGGGAATTGAACCCTGGTCAGATCTCTGCATCAGGGTCTGCCGCTCAATGTGCCTGTTATTGATGTAGCTCTGCAGAATTCCCAGTAGACTCAGGTAGTGAATATTAATTTGGGCTACCTTGAGCATAAAGTTCAGAGAAGTGTACCTCCCACCTCTTTGGTTGAATGTGATACTGCTTGTGATTTATGCTCCCAACAGTCCAGTGAGTATGTATGCCCCAAAAAGTCTGACTAACTTTGACTTTCAAGGCCTGAAGCATGTCCTGAGAGTTTTTGTTCTCCCAATTGCGCTTAGCCTGGATGAGCACTGCTTTATATCTAAAACATGCTGCACACATTTCTGAGTGATTACATTCACTAACAGCCCTTTTTAGGCCAATTTGCAGTCATGTGAAAACCACTTTGGATCGTTCAAGCTATTTCTGAGCTAGCTACATGACTCTTTATAAAAGATTCCCTGTAGTGTACTAAAGAAATGCTTATGGATATCTAAAATCGGAATGGCTGACTCAGGAATGTTCTGATACTATGATATAAAATGGACAAACCATTGATAGATCTCAGCATGAAATTCTTTATTCGCCAATACTCTAGGCCAGGAGATTCTTCTAAAGATATTTGTCATAATGGGTTCTAGACGCACAGCAGGACAGTTTAATGATGATCTCTTAAAATTGTTCCTGAATAGAGTAACAAACAGGGAAATATGTTCACCCTCACTGCGATAAACAACCTCCCTGTCAAGGAGCTTAGGCCGGTGACTAAAGTCAAGTAAGACATAATCAATAATCCTAGATTGCTGCCCCCAACCCCCGAACATAACCACGCTACCAAAATCAGAATGGGTTTCCCTATTGCATGCTCTCAAGCCCCATCCCACCACCATTGATACAATCTGCATAGCAGTGTTAGAGAAATGTTGCTGCAGTGCACCAGTAAGACTGGAGATACCCCACTGTTCATCCTCTTGTTCGGTTACAAGACCAGTAAGTAATGAGGGTAATAAATGGCAACTATTGCAATAGCTTGTTCTCCAATTATGACTGTCAGCATGTCATATCTTTCCTTTGTCTTGTTTTAGATTTATTTCAAGTCAAAAGTGACCTATTCATGAAAGTTTATGAATACCTCATTTGGTCATCTGCTCACCAACACCTTCTAATACGCTTGATAGAGCAGTGGTCTCAACGTTCTCTTGTCTTAGCCAGGCAGCTGTAGCTTATTCACATAAAGAGTAATCAGCAAGCAACTTCAGATTTGCTTTTTTCATTTCTGGGTATCAAGTTGTCCACGTTGAGTGAGACAATATCAACTACTGAAAAACACAACTTAATGAAGGATCAAATCTATGGTTTATTCAGAATACCTGCTCTACGGCTGTATATTACATAAGAAAACAAGGGTAATGCGGCTTGGACCCTTTATTTCAATATCCCCCTGCTCCCTACGTACTCCAAGAGATTCAACATAACCCACAATAGTGTTTCATACAGGTTATGGCCTCCAACATGAATGCTCGAGTTTTAATACTTTTGATATCCAGTCAGCCAATCTTGATTTTTCTTTTAGGAGTCTATTTTCTCTCTTCACCTTGCAGCTGTTCCACTGCTCTTGGTTTCACTGTCTTTAAACAATCACTATTTCATGTTAATTTCAGTTATCCACAGCAAAACTGTTAAGCTTTCTCTTTGAAATAGAAAAAGTAAGTCCACTGGATTTTGGTTCTACTCACTGATGCACTTTTGTGACAATCCCCACCTCCTATCTGTTGTGTACAATAGTTGCAAACAAGCCTTGAAATATTGAATTTTTGCTCCTAGGTATTCCTTCCAGTTGAGAAATATACGGTAAAGGTTATACTTGGTCAAGCTGTGCCATCTTATGTCAGTACCATGTTGCTTATACTTCCACTTCTTACTCACAAGCGTAGTCTACATCTGCCTTTGGGGCAACTCAGAGGAGATCCCTTAGTTTCAAGTGTATCCTTCATTGCTGAGAAGTGTTGGCAGGTCCTCCTTGGTCATGCAACCTTTGTTGCTACCTTATTACCTTATTACGTCTGTTCAAGGCATAGGTTCATTCTTTTTTTCGCTTGCTTTTCTTGATGCAGTTATCTTGAGATTTCCTGTGAGATGATTTCTTTGGCAGAATGCCCCTAACCCCATAACACATGCATAAACATTTTCTTCATCCCCACATCATGCAGGAAGTGGTACTAGCCTTCGAGGTTCTACAGGGCCGACAAAGTTTACATAAATACTCACTATCTGGTGATACTTCAGAGGTGATATGACAGATTCTGTCACCCAGTGTACTTGCCATTTAGATGACAGAAGTAGATCGAGCCTTGCCTCAGGATGGATTGCTCATTGCTAGTCAGTTGCCACTGTTCAATGCGGAGATTACTATTCTGAACAGCACCAGAAGCACACATTTAGATGTAGTAAATGATTAGAACTGGCTAGATATTTCTTTATACTGAAAACCATATGTCCATTTCATACTGTTCCTTACTATTCTTCAAGATTAAGCCTCAACTCCTCTGCTTTTCTATAATGAGAAGCAAGCCCAACCCAAAGATCTTGGCATACTGGAGTAGAATCATAATACCTGGATATTCTGAAGTATCAGGCACCATCAAAAATACTTTCAAACTATTATCCAGCACTCCTCCCCTCCCGACATCTCAGGATCACCACAGGTGAACCTACATACCAAGTATCTGTCCTCAAATCAAATGTTTTTTGTATTTTGTAAAGCCAATCAAGAAAAGTATAACCTACAAAAGGCCCTGCGGAAAACAAGTGCCTACTCTTCATCAAATTGTATAAAAGTAACCTTGGAAGTCTGCAACAGCCATACATTAAAGTTGGCCAGCTACCAGTCATGTATGTGTGGGATGGTAAGGCCCTAATATGCAAATAAAAAAACAACGAGGATCATCTTCCAATAAATGGTATATGGCAACTATTCAATGCTTGAACCATACAGCCCTCAGCACAAGTGGTGGTACAGGAAAGCAGCATATTATTAAACACTGCAAAAACGAGTCATACGTTTTAGTGGGGAAAAGGGTGAAATGGAAGGTGGGGCAATGGTCGGATAATAAATGTAACAAAGAAGGGCTCTGCATGTCAGGACAGATGGGTGCCGACAGAAGAAATGTAATTCATTCTGAAGCAGGAGCTGGGAGCACACTGCCAGCACATCCGAACCAGTCCTCCAAAGTGCACTGTGGTCAATGCAGATCCCTGTAATTATTAACAGTCACAAGTAAAAAAGGAGCACCAGTGTCAGCATAGCCACTGCTGGAAAACCTCAGACATGTTTTTTGGTAGTTGCCATTCACCAGGAGTGAGCAGTCTAAGTTTGGGGGTGCTTTGTATGCCGGTACTAATTTTTCAGATGAATTTCCACTCACTTTCTCTTTCAACGTGCAAAAATCACATATTTAGGGGAAGAGGAGGTAAAAATGTGGTTAACCATAGCACTTTCTCCTCAATTTATTAATATCAGCAGTGTCTGGAAGAGGGTGGTTAGGACTGCCCTAAAAATGCAACTAAGTTGCAAGGAAAAAGGGGTCAGTGCCTGGAGAAAGAACGGTTGTATAAACCATATTTTTCGCTTCTGCAAGGTTATGGCCACATAAAGCACTGCTCTTAGGTTTTAGGTGCACATTTTTTAACCAACTGCTCTCAGATGGAAGTTGTTGGAGTAAACAGTTAGTTGAAGACTGTAAAACTGTAAGGAGGCAACAGGAAATCTAACCACAAATATTGTGATAAAAACAACAGCCAAGGAACAGCTGAAGTCTTTAGCTTACCACACAGCATCAACGGGGCCCAGACTGGTGAAGAGGTGAGGGTGTCGGATACGCAGCTGTGAGACTCACCAAAACATGTAAATTACATGCAAATATATGTGTAATGTAAAGTATAAGATTTATGAAAGTGCCTGCACTTACTTTGCCATGTAATTACTCAATAACAGATGATCCAACAGAAAACAAGAGCATGCACAATGCCTACTTCCTTCCTCCAGCATGAAGGTCATAGTAAATAGCCGCACTGACATGCACTCCATTTCATGCCTCATGGTACGACCACATTGCAGGCTGATTGAAATTACATGCACATACATTACATGCTTATGCAGAATGTGAAACACTGCACATGCGGATAATGTGCATTTCAGTTCCTGTACACAGGAAAACTCTGTCATAGCCAGTCATGGTTTTCATATGAGAAAATATCACAGTAATATATGCACATTCCCAAATTATTTTGGCACGTGGACCTTAAAGACTTCACTGTTTGTTCTAGGTGGTGTTCATAGTTACAAACAATACTACATTACAAGTTAGACAAACGTACAGCTAGCATTTGAATTTTAATTCACTGTAGTTTCATTTCATTAAAAAACATGTAACCCCAAGCACTCATTATCCCCTAGGATTATCAAGAACATGTCTTCATTGTTTAAACAACATGAAAATGTATTATAACATTTGTATCTACCGGGTGATACAAATTAATCAAGTCTTACCTCAGTCTGTTTCATCAAATGCTCCAGCTCAGAAATTTGATTCTTCACTTCACTTTCCTTGCTGATTAGATAACTGATACCCTTTGACAGCTTCTCCTGTGGGCAAACCAAAAAGTGATGTCAATTTAGAAAACCAGTATTTCAATTTAACATTTTGGTAGGTGTCAATTTGGGTAGTTCATTCAAAGAAATCTTGCTGAGTAATCCTACTGCTTCAGATGTGTCAAAGCACAAAAATATAAAAAAATATTGCATCATTTCCAAACGTGCTATTTAATACAACTGTCATAGATACCAAGCATTATCACAATGGAAAGAGAAAAAAATAGTTATGAGTAACATTACCACTCATGAGCTAAAGAAAAGCTCATACTGAATAGAGAAAGTTCTCCAACCAATGCCGCAGACTAGAAAAGGAAAAGTTCACTTATCTGCACTCCACAACATATCACAACTGTGTCCCACTGCCGTGAATAATTTACCTGTTGTGTGACTTAAAACTCTATATAAAAAAGTATGCATACTTTATGAAACCCCAGCACCAAACCATGGATCAAATAACAAATAAGGTTTGTTACTAGTTCATGTGTTAGGAAATTATAGGCCTAATTCACTTGCCATTGCTAAGGATTCCAAGCCAAAATGTGAAGAAAAAAAGACTGAAATTAATAGTTGCAGATAAGATGCTCAATCTGGTGCATGCTGACAAATATACTTTATTTTAATAATTAGCACAGACGTGCAGTACGTTACTCAACACTGCATCTCTGGGGTTAACCAAGAGAAATAACAATCTTGGTTGTAAAGGCTCATTCATCAAAGGATACTCCGTTTTACACTGGTCGCAAATACTGAAAACCAGAGCCATTTTTAAACTGCACTCTCAGATTCGCACAATTACAAGGTTTTACACCACAAAATTACACTTAGGTTTGAATTTTATGAGTTGAAAAATAGTTTGTGGCTCACCAAATGGGTTTAGAGATGCATATTGAGACACAAACAGAAAGGATACGTGAAGGGGGGGAATGTTCTCATAACCACAAATTTGTTTGGCATGTTTCAATTGTTTTCAACTACAATTAGGGTCGCAAATCACTGATCACTTACCAATGCCACAAAGGACGTGGTAACTCATTCACAAAGGGACATCCCTTGGCGTTGGTGATCTCGAGGGCAGCGCAGAGTGGTCTATGGGACCAATGTGTGCTCTCCTTATAGTTTTTCCGTACTGTAAACTTTTTTTTTAAGCAGCACTAGTTTCTTCATTTAACAAAAAAAAGTTTGCGATTTAGGAATACAAACACTGAGATGTGGTCTGTTCCTTGCAGGAGATCATCCCTACATTTGTAGCCAATCAGCTGAAGTCATAAATAGTGACCTGCCAAATTAATATTTGTTAGGCAGGTCGCTCACCATCACCTGAAAGTTGATATTTGGCGATACATCTTATTAGTGCATAGATCGGATCACAAAATTAAAGACGTTGTAAAGGGTTGGTGCACAATTTGCAACCACTTTTTATGGCGAGGCTTTTGATATACCTGGCCTTAAGCTTTTAGTCCTTTCATTCCTTAGCCTGTCACAAACGTTCTTATCTAACAACTAAAGCAAGAGGAGAAGTGTTATTTTGATAACTGTACTACCACTGCTGGAAAACGCGGTTTGTGTTTTTTGGCCTGGCACTGTGGTACTGCTGTTACAGTCAACTACAGCAGATGTAACAAGATCCCTTAACCTTCTCTTTCTTTTAAATTAGGACTAACTGTTTGCTGGTACAAGATCTAGTGTAGTACTTGGAGGTTAGTATCCAAAGTGTTCATCCCGCCTGCCAATAAGACATCAACGTGTAATGAAAAATTGACATAGTAACTAGAATTGAAGAAATTAAAGAACTGAAAGCAACTGGTATCAGAAAATCTACTAAAAATATTTTCTTTGAAACATTCGGCAAAGCCACTCACTCTATTTTGAATCTAGAACAATCATTCACTCAAGAATGAAGTCCTAGTTTGCAGAATACAAACAAGACCCAAGCATATTTCAGAAAATAGGTGGGAATGGAGTTTCCCCTGCATGAGCATGACCTAATTCTCTAGAATTAACTACTAGTAGAATAACAGCACAGCAATGTTTAATGGTCATTAAGGGTGCCTCATTTTTGCTGAAAACAAAGGCTTTGCCCTCAAAACCATAAACCAGGGTAGAGCAAACATACTTGAGTGGACATCAAATCTCGGGCTTCACGTTAGCTGAGGAAAACTGCACAAGAAATAAGTGAATGTACCACTTACGGTACTATCTGACAGTTAATTTAAATATGGCTGGCGATTTTGAAAGCCAATATGAAACTGTCCACGAAACCAAGTTCATTTGTAATTTCGGAAAACATGGTACTTTCATACTTGAAAATGAACAATAATAAAAGTAGTGGTGTACCTGCTGTCAAATGGTTTCTGGGAAACCTACCCAACCTCTCTGCCACCACGGCACCTCTAGTGTATCCAATAGCTTTTCTGCAAGTACACATAAGATCTGAAGCTATGTGACAGCCCTCCCACAAACGGATCAATGGCAGCATGATGACTATCTACCTGCTGCTTCCCTTTTCTCGGGCCTTCTTGTCTGCTTGTCAGCCGTATCACAATCAGCCTGCCATTGACTTGTAGTGTACAAAAGCCCTGTAGCTCCGTGGCTGAGGTATTGCACTGCGTACACAATAAAGTCTATCAACTCGGTTTGTCCTTGGTAAGGTAACCTGCGTCATGCCTTCCTAGAGCAAAAGCCTCAGAGCCCAAAACCTGACAAAGCCAGAGACCAGTGTTCAGCGAACACCCAGAAGCCAGAAAAATTAAATGAATCAACTGATTATACAGGGCTTGATGGGATATGAAAATTCTTAGCTATCTATGCAGTGCAACGACAAAGTTCATTTCGAGAGTCGTTGCCTATATAACGCCATTTCTCTCACTGGTTTTAAATTTCACTTAAAAAAAAAAGTAGGGAAATTACATGTCTTCAAACAATACTTTTTTTCCTTTTAATTCATGCAATTTTAATAATTAATTTGCTATTTAAAAAAAACAAAAAAAAAAAAAGAACGAGCCAAAACGGATTGGGACTTACCTTCAAAGTTTTGTAGGCACTGCTCATTGTTGTCACCCTGTGATTTGCATGTGCCCCTCCTAGCTTACAAAGATGACAAACGGGTCTCCTGCATATTTCACAATACATGTTTACTTTTTCCATTTCGTGTTCAGGACACATCAAAACCTGGCATGAAAAAAAAAAAAAAAAAGTATCTATCTGTAAGCAACATTTTTTCAGAATACATGCTTACATGAACCACAATTGTGAGTCGTACTCATCTAGCATAAAGGTATCGAAGGTGAAAAGGACCACTTTTCATAATTCAGTTACTTAAACAGTAAAAACAATTGAACGTTGTGCCACAGATATAAGCAAGAATTCACACATTTTAAAACATACTGAATACTTACACGCTTAGTAGGGCTATCACATTAGTACACAATAATTTACCCTTTAATATCACTCCTCTGTAAGTTATCAAAAGCAAGTAAAATGAATCAAAGTTTGGCAATAATGCAGAGACCCAATATTAAACTGAACAAAACATAACATGGCTACATTTAACTTCTCTGGGGGACTACTTTTCAGCCTTTGTACAAAATACTTGTCCAAACCTCACGTGCACAGATTACCTGCCCAAAGCAAAGGTACACAAAAGGCTTGCAAGAGCTCAGAATGCCAGTTTCAGTTCATTTTCACCTCACTCTTGCCAAGATGTCCACCTGCACACTGCCCATCGGTCATGTACGCAAGATTTATCCTGATATCATTTGCTTATAATTCCTGCCATTACAGTACAGTTCGTAAAGTAATGTTCTTTAGTTCTTTGACCTAATATCGCTGACAATCACACAACATAATGCATCACGCAATAACCTGTGTTTAAACATAAAGAATGCATGGTTTGTTACGAGACAAAGCTAGAGAGACCACGTGCAGCACACTATGGGGGTCATTCTGACCCCGGCCGGCGGCGGAAGCCGCCGGCCTGGCTAGAACCTCCAGAATACCGCTGCGCGGTCAAAAGACCGCCGCGGTTATTCTGCGTTTCCCGCTGGGCGGGCGGGCGACCGCCAGAAGGCCGCCCGCCCGCCCAGCGGGAAACCCCTTCCCACGAGGAAGCCGGCTCCGAATGGAGCTGGCGGAGTGGGAAGGGTGCGACGGGTGCAGTTGCACCCGTCGCGATTTTCAGTGTCTGCATGGCAGACACTGAAAATCTTAGTGGGGCCCTGTTAGGGGGCCCCTGCAGTGCCCATGCCAGTGGCATGGGCACTGCAGGGGCCCCACGACACCCCTTACCGCCATCCTGTTCCTGGCGGTGACAACCGCCAGGAACAGGATGGCGGTAATGGGGGTCGGAATCCCCATGGCGGCGCGGATTCCCCAGGGCAGCGGAAAACCGGCGGTACACCAACGGTTTTCCGTTTCTGACCGCGGCTGTACCGCCGCGGTTCAAATGCCCATGGGAGCACCGCCAGCCTGTTGGCGGTGCTCCTGCGGTCGTTGACCCTGGCGGTTTTTACCACCAGGGTCAGAATGACCCCCTATATGTTCCCACGTCGCTACTGTTCTTGAAACTTGTTTTTATTTCTACAGTTTATACAGCGCGTACCAGAAGCTCGAGGGTGTCGGAGTATTTTACAAAAGATATACACATTAACGAGGTAAAAGGTGGGAAGTATGACGTGGTTACAACATATACACTTCAGGCGCAAAAATAGTACATTTCATTACGGGATTAAGAGTTAATGTTTACAGTACTACTGGTGGTGTTGCTGGAACATTCATTGTTTCAGGTCATTTTCGAAGGTCTCCAAGCACAAGTTTACACACACTGCGGGAGGGATTTTCGGGATGTTTTCCAGAGAAGGATGAAGAGATAGATCTTGGTTTCTTGAGCTGTGGGGATTCTAAAAAGAAGGATTCCATACTTCGTACGGTTGGTCTGAGCCCGAAGGGGAGACGTTTTGTGGCTATGTATCTTGGGGACCCCTGTGCATGGCTTTGTGGTCTATGCAAACATTTTTTAAAACACTTCTGGCTTCTTATGGGAGGCCAGTTGCTTCTATTCGACGGCTATAAATGCTTTGTATCAATAACACTGTTTCACACTTTTACCGTTACATGTATGGTTTAGGTCCTTCTCAGCCAATCAAATAATTATTATCGCATTTATAATTTTTCTTGTCTTACATTCCACTTACCTTTATGTCCTACAGGCACATCACCGTTGTTTATTTTATTACTCAATGCATGTGACTCGGCTCATCTTCTCATATGTCTAAGAGTTTATACAAATTACGTTAAAACTTTGCCAAGCTTTGAATAGATTTGTGCCCAGAGATCCCTCCAACAATATTTCAACAGTATCAGGTGGCCAAGGACGTGTAATGTGGTCACACTGTATAAATGATCACTTCAGATAAACCCGAGATGGTTGTGGTGGGAGGTAGTGATGAGCTCCAGAATTCAACATATAGGCCAGGTGGCAACTGCACTGACCCAATGTCAAATATCTGGGTAAAGATGTCAGGTTAATACTTGCTTAACAGGTCAAAGTAGTATCCAGTGCATGCCTTTCACCACTACAAGTGCTTCGAAACACTTGCTTGCCCTTTTTAGATGTATTCTCTCATAGGTAATTGGCAGGTATCACAATTTCCTACAGATGATGGTAACTCATGACATAATACATAATTTCATGTCTACAAATAATCCTGAATGGGGCTGCTGGGCTGTTAATTGGTGTATTCAGAATCAATTATATTCTAAAGGGACTTCGAGAGCTACACTGGTTGCATACTCACGACAAAGCAAAGTTTAAAGATTTAAACACTGGTCCTCTGGCCTTTCAGCATTCAGGATCCTAATTAATGTGGGACACTTCTATCCCATTGACATGACAACTTTCAATTTCTATACATTTTCTAGATGGTTTGTGTTTAAGGAAAGAAGACCACGATTAAGGAACGTTATGATCCTTGCTAGAAAAATGCGGAACAGCTTACCGGCTCACAAAAGAACAATTGCCAATCATCAACAGTTTGGAAGCTCCTAAAGACTTAGCTGTTTAATTACTGATGAAAGAATGCCAATAGTGTACAGGAACATGCTGCACAATCTGAAAGATTAGGCACTAATTTTTCTCAAATCCCTAAAACTGATAAACACAATAATCATGTTTTAATAGACGTCCTTCAAACATGCAGACGCACAGTATCTTTTCATTCAAACAAGAAAAATTGCAAAATGTTTTAATAGATTCTTTTTAGAATCACCAGCAAAAGACCATCTGCATAGGATGCAAACTAAATTCTCTCAAGTAATTGTGGCGGGCTCAATGGTACAGAGGACGCGGACTCCGATTTCAGGGTGGCCCTATAAGGGCCTAACACAATCTCTTTATTACAGTACTGAGTATATAGTTATAATGACTGTAAGTCTTTCCAGTTTCTCTTGGGGAGGGGGTTTCTTGTCGTAACTTGATTGGTTTTTGTCAGTCTTTAATTTTCTTTCTTTTCCTCTTTAGGCGGCGTCTTCCGTACTGTTGCTTCTTGATTTCCATGTGCTCTCAAAACAAAAAAACAAGAAGATATCTCCAGGTAAGTGGGACAAATTTAGATGTCTCTAAGATGTTCATATAGGTGTGGGAGGGTGAGGGAAGGAACTAGGGGAGGCAGTGCATTAACGAAGGTTGGCAGCCAAAAAGGAGGGAACGGATTGTTATAGTGCCTGGATTAGGTTGGTGACAGGCTGGGAATAGCACCAGTGGTTCCCCGATCCCCAGCACAACCCGCCCCGTTCCCTTTATGTCCTCCCTGGTGTCCTTACTCCCCCCCTACCGCTCCCTTATTCCCCTTATGACGGTTTCCCTGGAATATAGCCCGTACCTTGTTCAGCCACGACCCTCCTGGGTCGTGGCAGGGTTCATCTCCTCCTTGAGGCTTCCCTCTGGCTCCACTGTTTGTGCTGGGCTTCTTCTCCTCGCCGCACGTTGTGCTGGTTTTCCTCTCCTCGCCGCGCGTTGGGCTGGTTTTCTTCTCTTTGCCGCGCTTTCCGTTGGACTCCTCTCCGTTTTGGCCGTCTTCCTCCGTACCGCGTTCCGCTCCTCGTCCTCCCTTGGCGTCCTCTTCCTTTTCCCCTGCTGCAACCCGGAAGTCCGGTGTCGGCAGGCCGCTCCGCCCCCACGCGTCTCCTAGGTGACGCCTAACGGGGCTGCAGGAGGTGCGCGATCGGCGCCATTCCAGCGCTTCGGTAGGCGAGGTGGATGACACCCGCCTACAGTAATATATTGCCATATCCTTCCCTTTGTAAAATAAGCAGAATTGTTCAATTTGGGTGTTAAAAGAAATGTTGTGTTTACTTCATTTAAAAAAAGAGAAAACCCTAGAAAATGAATAAAACAAATGTGTCCTCGTCCAGTTAGTGACTATTTATGCAGAGTTAATTCTTTGGTTTGCAGTTCTCTCTAAAGAAGGTATTCAGAGAAGTTGTGAAAATTATTAAGTAAGCAATATATAGTGGGCAACAGGTGAAAGGGAGGCAGATGGTACTTTTTTCGGACTAGTGCCCTACATCTCCAGTATGAATAAAACAGTTCCAAATAATAGAAAAGGAGTTGCGGTCCCTTGGTACTGCTTTCTGCATTTGATATCTGCCAAAACTTCAGAAGGTAAAAGAGGGCAAGATTTTCAGTGTCACACAAGTGCACGCAAGACCTTTTGGAGAAGAAGCTAAAAGAAGCCGCAAAGTCAGAGTTAAATCAGATGTTTCCAAAGAGAAGGTTTTTGATTTGTACTGCATTATTTCTCCACTTGTACCATAAGGCCAGATTCAGGCGCAGGCTTCCCCAGTGTGTTCCTGTGGAGACTGGAATGTCCACTGCATGGTGTACAGTCGTGTTCACCTGCCCAGAGTTCGAGAATAAGGGTATTTGTTATCTTGGTTTGTGATTTTGTCTCTAGCCTCTTACTGATCTATTGTGGGCAGAGAACTTGGCCTGTCCATTAACATGAGTAAGGTCCTGGATTGGTCTTGTAACCTGGAGGGGAGGCGCACCATTCGTGCTCTCATGTTACTGACAGTGGACTACTGTTATAGGTTTGGCAGTGTATCTTGTTTTGTGAATCCGTTATTGTGATTAAACCTTTTTTATTTGTGTCACTGAGTGGAGGCCTACTGTCCAACTCGAGTTAAATTATGTCAGAAAATAGAACAATCATAAAGGAATCTTCAGTTTGCAGTAACTAGCACAAAGAAAAGTATTTAGCTGACAAAACAGTGAATTTTTGAAGGAAGAACCTTTTCTATCCCCACCTCTGAAGCTTCCCCCCTCTAGCCCGCTGATTAACGGTTACTCAAACAATGTGAACATCCAATGGGTAGACATCAGCATAATAATGGTACAACATCTTTCGCTTCTAGGATAAAAGCATAAGAATTATAATTGCCGTCCTCCCCAATTAAATAGTCAATTTGCGTAATCATAATGACCCAGAACAACCCAAACCAGTTCCTCTATTCACTAGTATATCCACTATAACCTGCCACTGGCTTTCAAACTTATTGTCCATATCATGAAGCCCCCATGTTAGTTTCGTCATGGCTATCAACACTCATATCTTATCCGCAGAGTCATAGACTGTTGGAATACTTGGGGATTTCCATCTCTGCGCTAATAACACTTTGGGGACTATGATCATGTTTAATATAAGCCTCTAGTCCCCATCAACACTGCTGTAACAATCAGGAGGCATGCATGGCTCAGGTCCTTAGGGTTCAAACCCAAAATCCAACAAGCTGTGTTGAATATGCCGTTCAACAAAAAACAGCTTTTCAGCCCAGAGGTGGACACTGCAATTGAATAAATGCATAAGGATTCAGACACCGCAAAAGCGATGGGTGCACTATACACCACACAAAACAGGGGATCCTTTCAGAAAACCCAGTTTAGAGGTGGATTTAGGGCTCAAACTGCAGAGGCATCCACATTACAGCAAAAACCGGCCTACCAACCTCAATACCGACAAGGTGGTTTTAAGAGCACATATAGAGGCCAGTACCCAAGAGGTAGAGGGAAATATCAAACACCTAAACAAGCCTCACAACACAGTAAACAGTGACTTGTTTTATTCCCTTCCACTCCACACCTCCCCTGTGGGAGGGAGACTGCAAAAGTTCCACACCAATTGGCAAAACATTACCAGAGACAATTGGGTATTATCAATTATCCGCAATGGCTACTGCCTAGAATTGATACAAACTCCACCAAACATTCCACTAAAACCACACAAACTATCCATAGAACACATCATTCTGTTCCAGGAAGAAGTCAAATCTCTATTACTCAAACAAGCAATGAAACCTGTGCCACAAAATCAAGTAGGAACGGGAGTTTACTCGCTGTATTTCCTCATTCCCAAAAAGGATGGCACCCTAAGGCCAATATTAGATCTCAGGACCCTCAATATTTACATCCTGTCAGAACACTTTCAGATGGTAGCTCTCCAGGATGTTATCCCACTAGTTCAAAAACACGATTTCATGGCAACATTAGACCTCAAGGATGCGTATTTTCATACACCCATCCATCCGGCGCACAGAAAATATCTCAGGTTTGTCATTCAAGGAAAGCACTATCAGTTCAAAGTGTTACTCTTTAGAATAACAACAGCTCCAAGGGTATTCACAAAGTGCCTAGCAGTAGTCGCAGCCTACCTAAGAAGACAACATATACATGTCTTTCCATATGTAGAGGATTGGCTGATAAAATCAAACAGCCATACACAGTGTCAAAACCATGCACATTACGTAATACAAACCCTGCACACGCTGTGGTTCTCAATAAATTACCAAAAGTTGCAACTACAACCTGCACAAATACAACAGTATTCAGGGGCAAATCTAGATACTCAAAAAGCGCTAGCAAGTCCAAATACGCAGAGAATACAAGCATTCCAAATCGTAATTGCACAAATACAGACAGGTCAACAGTACACTGTCAAATTTGTCATGAAAATGTTAGGAATTATGGCATCATGTACTGCAATTGTTCCACATGCAAGACTAAATATGCGGCCCTTACAACAGTGCCTTGAACAACAATGGTCGCAAGCACAGGGTTAACTTCAAGATCTGGTGTTGATAGACCGCCGAACAGAGGTGGAATTCCACAAATCTAAACAAAGGGCGGCCATTTCAAGACCATGGTTCTCAGACCATAATTACAACAGCTGCATCAATGATTGGTTGGGAAGCTCACCTCAACAGTCACAACATCCAAGGACAATGGGATGCCCAACACAAACAGCTACACACAAATCACTTAGAGTTGTTAGCTGTCTTCCTAACACTCAAAGCTTTTCAGCCTCTTCTCACTCACAAGAATGCCCTCATCAAAACAGACAACATGACCACCATGTATTACGTAAACAAGAAGGGAGGGACACATTCGTCCCCAACTCTCCCTCCTAGCTCAAAAAATGTGGAAATGGGCAGTACACAACCAAATTCTCCTGGTAGCACAATACATTCCAGGGATACACAACCAATCGGCAGATGTTCTCTGCAGAAATAATCAACAAACACACGAGTGGGAGATTCACCCTCAGGAATTTCAATGGGGAACACCAAACATAGATCTGTTCGCCACCAGGGAAAACGCAAAATGCCAAAACTTCACATCCAGACACCCACATCCCCTATCCAAGGGCAATGCTCTATGGATCAATTGGTCAGGGATATTTGCTTACTCTTTTCCCCTGCTCCCACTCATTCCATTTCTAGTCAACAAATTGAGTCAAAACACACTCAATATGATACTCATAGCACCAACGTGGGCACGTCAACCTTGGTACACAACATTGTTAGACCTGTCAGTAGTACCACACTCCAGACTCCCAAACAGACCAAACCTATTGACACAAACCAAAGGGCAGATCAGGCACCCAGATCCCAACACACTCAATCTGGCGATTTGGCTCCTGAGGTCATAGAATTTGGGTATTTACAACTACCATCAGAATGTATGGAAGTGATTAAGCAAGCAAGAAAACCCACTACTAGACAGTGCTATGCTAACAAATGGGAAATATTTGTATATTACTGCCAATCTAAACAGATTGCCCCTCTTACAGCATCAATACAAGCTATTGTATGCTGTTTACTTAATTTACAAAAATCAAATTTAGCATTCTCTTCCATAAAGAAATATCTTACTGCAATTTCCGCATATTTGTAAAATGTACTGCACAGCTCTTTATTTAGAGTTCCTGTTATCAAAGCCTTCAAGGAAGGCTTAAAATGCATCATTCCACACAGAACACCTCCAGTTCCTTTGTGAAATTTAAATATAGTGCTTACGCGACTTATGGGTCCACCATTTGAACCTGTGCACTCTTGTCAAATGCAGTTCTTAACATGGAAGTTTGCCTTCCTAGTCACAATTACATCATTGCGAAGAGTTAGCGAAATTCAAGCTTTCACTATTGAAGAACCTTTCATACAAGTACACAAACAAAGTCGTACTACGAACTAACCCTAAATTTCTTCCTAAAGTAGTGTCACCTTTTCATATCGATCAAACAGTGGAACTACCAGTCTTCTTCCCACAGCCAGATTCTGTGGCAGAAAGAGCTCTACATACATTAGACATTAAAAGAGTACTAATGTACTATATCGATAGAACAAAACCATTCAGAAAAACTAATCAGCTGATTGTAGCTTTCCAAAAAGCCCATAATGGTAACCCCATTTCAAAACAAGGTTTAGCAAGATGGATAGTAAGATGCATCCAAACATGCTACGTTAAAGCCAAAAGACAACTCTTAGTTACTCCTAAAGCACATTCCACAAGGAAGAAAGGTGTTACAATGGCCTTTTTTGGAAACATACCAATGGCTGAAATATATAAAGCAGCTACTTGGTCAACACCACATACATTTACTAAACACTATTGTGTAGATGTTTTAGCAACACAGCAAGCCACAGTAGGTCAAGCTGTACTTAGAACATTATTTCAAACAACTTCAACTCCTACAGGCAAACCACCGCTTTTATGGGAGGACTAACTGCTTTGTAGTATATGCACAGAATGTGTATCTGCAGCTACACATGCCATCGAACGGAAAATGTCACTTAGCCAGTGTACATCTGTTCCGCTGCAGATTCACATGCACCCTCCCACCTCCCCGGCAGCCTGTAGTCGTTTAAGTGAACATTTGTACATATGTAGGTATATATATATTTAACATTCCATTAGCATGGACATCTCTTTTCTTTATACTCTATTACTCCTGCCTTACCCTCTGCGGGAAAACAATCTAACATGGAGTCAATGCTCATGGGCAAGGGAGCCGAAGAGGAGGAGTCACTCGATCTCATGATTCGAAAACACTTCTTCAAAGAAAAACAACTTGTAACACTCCAAGCCCAATACTAGATCGCAGAAGTATATCCACAGCATGTGTATCTGCAGCTACACATGCCATAGAACATATATATATGTGCACATCCTTGCTAATGTTAAGTTGAGGAACCCTGTACAACCAAGACAAGAGAAACCTTCCCAAATGGGATTTTGTTCTGGGCAGTGTGTTCACCCCCCAAAATGAGTTCTTTCTGCCTCAGTGCCAAGATTCCCCACCTCATAAAACAAACCCAAGAGGAAGGTTCTGGTAACCTTGCCCCTCCCTTCAAGTAAGTTATGAAATTCAAGGTCAGGCTGTACTAGGTCTGCATCGAAAACATGCAAAATAATGGGCCCTGCCCCAATGCGCATTACAGAGACAGAGGAGCAGTACTTTTCCATAATGAAAACATTTCCAAGCGGAGACGGTCTTATCACGTCTACTGTGCAGAATCCCCATGTTATGTTCCTGCACAGTGCAACCCAGTGCTGATGAGAAGAAGCGCAAACACTTTCTATGTGGAAAACAAACTTTGTGACGGCAAGCACCTGAAGCTAAGATAAGCACAAAATGGAGTCAGTAGTCAAGATAGAGTCAGTGATTACATACAGACAGCATTACAGGTCCCCAAAGACTTGTTTACATCGACTGAATTCTTTAATTATTCCCCTATGAAATGCGTCTCGCAACATCCTACAGCAGAGATCAGCCCATCGCACGAAGCCTTCCTTTACAGTACCTGGAGAGAAGTACACATTTCCCTGCCGGGGGTAAAAGAAGGATGGGAAAGAAGTGAGGTTGTGATATCTGATTAGGGTATCCTTGATCTCAAAAGCAGAATTAAGAATGTTAGAAACATAGCAAACTGATGGCCTCACATATTTCAGAAGCCATGGTATGGCTTTGGGCGCCCGGGCCATTACTGCAGTATCTCTGTATACCCAACGATGCTCTGTTTCACAGAGTGAAAATTCAAAGAAAAATAGAAGCTGGGCTCCCTGATAATATTTTAAAATGCCCACAAGGCCCAGCCTCCCGACCTCTTAGATACAGTCAGTACATTCTTGGGAACTCTGACTCATTTCCCACCCAATGTAAATCGGTCTATGGACTTCTGTAAGACATCTGTTTCAGCCTCCTCTGAGAACTTAACAGGAAGTGCTGGGAAGAGGTTGAGTAGCCTGGGAACTATATTTTGTTTAATTACTGCCACCCTCCCCAGACATTGAATAAATAAAGGATTCCCACAAAGAAGGTTGTTTTGATAATATGAAGGAGGCGGTGGTAAGTTGCCACACAGAGCAACAGACCAGGTTGCGGAGTGATACACACCACCCAGGTTTTAAGTGTTTTATTCACTCTCCGGCGCAGTGGAAGCATGCTTCTCCTCTCAGATGCCAAGCCTACACTAAGCATTTATGATTTATGTATGTTTACCTTGAAACTCAACATCCTGTTAAAGGTCTCCAGGAGTTCCACCACTTTGGGAATGGAGCACAATGGATCGGTCAGCCTGAGAAGGATATCAGCAGCAAACAAGTGAATGGTGTGTTGCTCCTCTCCAAAAGGCATACCCACAATCTCTGCAAGCTGAGTGAGCCAGTTTTATTGGCCTGCTCAGAGAATTTCCGCTAAAGATACAGCAAGGCCTTCTTGGATTTTTCTGTAGCGAGGAGATCAATTTTCCCTTTAAGGGAAATAGCCTTGTTCAAGTCTTTCAGGGAGCATGTTTCTCCATGGTGGCTTGAGACAGCCTTAAGCTCCACTTCGAGGGCTGCTCTATAATCCCTATAAATCTGGTGCTGTCTTGCCCTCTCAACAATACACTGCCCTCTAAAGACTGTTTTAAAGGCATCCCATACTACATAAGGCAGATTCTCACTCTTGTTGTTCACCCTGTATGATTGTGTCTCTCAAAATTGTATGGGATAAGCTATCTTGGAGTGAGGATTTCTCAAATGTCCAGTAGGGACAGCTATGGTGCATATGTCGTATTCCCTCCCACATTACCTAGCCTGATCCAACATCTTTATCCCATTATGCGTGACTGCTTCTGTAAATTCTAAGACATCTGGGGTACCCCATACAAGGTCAACCCAGGAATATGACCTATGTACATATGGCAAAAATGAACTCCTCCTTGTCTGGGTGTTTACTTCTCCATATGTCCGCTAGGCCAAAGTCCTTCATTCCCTGCAACAATGTCAGTAACACTGTGCCCTGGATATGCCGGTCATGTTGGCATCTAGACAGTAGAGGGTCAGAAACTGATTTAATATCTCTATCCCATATCAGACTAGTCTGATCCCAGTTTGCAAGCTGCTTTATAAGCTGCATCCAATAATGGTCAAGACCTTTCTTGGGGACGTAGAATTCAAATATGTTACATGGTTTCCCAGGATGACCGCCCTCAATATTAATGTAGCGCCCTTCAATGCTGTCCTTGACCAATTTAACTACTTCAAAGGAAAAGTCCTTACATATTATAAGCCCGCCTTTCTTGATCTTAGTGGCAGCAAAGGACTGGATGAGGTGTAGTATGTTTTTCATCATGTGGATATAAGCTAACCTCAGAAGTGTCTCCTGGAGACACAGGATGTCTGAAGCAGCCTCCCTTTCTCTCCAATCCTTGTTGAGTTTAACGGGGGCATTTACACCGTTGACATTTCACATCACAACTTTAACCATCACTTAGATTGTCCAGGGAAGTCAAAGGGACCATTATGGAGCACAAATCTCACCCCTTCAGATGTATGTAGTACTGAAACATGCAAAAAAAAAACGAAAAAAACAAAAAAAACATTTGTGACCATAACTATATCGATGAACAGGTAATCATATAAGAACTGGGTTCTTTTACACTCCCCAGCTCTCCTACCTAGCCTTTCTCAACCCTCACCCAACCTCCTTCCTTCAAACCCCATACTTTGTGAGGAAGGGATCAGTTTAAACAAGCCTTATAATTGTCCACTCCCAGAGCATTTCGTCTGCCAAAATCCAATGATAAAATATTGGTTTAGAGAAGAAAATGTTCTTAGGTAAATGGGAGTGCTGGGTGGCTGGCTAGAAAGCACCTGTGTGAGAGCTCAGCAGAGATGCTCCATATTAGGTCTCCGCCTTCGCCATTTCACCAACCCTCCCACCCCTCAACTGGGATACCTCTTAACTTCATACATGAAATGCTCATCCTCCTCTTTGTTAGAAACAGAGTTCCCAAGCCAGACCATTGTGCGAGGGGGAAAAAAATAAAAAAATCAAGACCATAATTTAAGGTGATTATGCTGAAATCAAGGTCTTCAATTTCATTTTTAGCAACCAGGAAGGTGTTCACCAGACTGCACAAGGGACGGCAGGGTTGAGGGGTAAACTTGAGGTTGTGATAGCAGCAACATCTGTGGGGGAGCAGTTGTTATAACTATGATTCCAATATCTGGCAGATACGAGGTGGTATTTACTGGAGATAAGAGAGTAGTGGCTGCCAGACAGCAGCACTGATGCTGCAGAAGATAGGAACGCAACATGAGAGTTAAAGTCAGCCGCAGTGGAAAAAGGCCTGAGAAGGGGCGCATCAGAGACAGCGGCAGTGGGGAGGTGGTTCAGAGAGGCTGCATCAGAGACAGCAGCAGTAGAGAGGGCTTGACAGAGACTGCATCAGAGACGGCAGCATCAATACTAGACTTGGCTCGGCTGCCAGAATAGGAGAAAGCCACACTGGGAAGGAGACTGCTTGAGAAGAGTATCAGCACCAGAGACAGCAGCACCTCGGCTGCCAGAATAAGAGAAAGCCAAACTGGGAAGGAGACTGCTTGAGAAGAGTATCGGCACCAGAGACAGCAGCACTGGGAGGGGCTGCAAGAGCAGCACCAGTGTCAGAGATAGCCAGGACGCAGGGATTGCAGGTGATGGGATAGCAGCACCATACACAACGGGAGGAGGTGCACAACATTGGGTGGGTGGAGATGGAAGGGTTTCCCAGCACAGGGAGGGCAGTCTGCAACACAGACAGATATTTTGAAATGGTGCAACCATCTCAGGACAGGTAGTATGTTCAACTTGTCCACACTCTGAGAAGAAGCACACATGATTTTAATATAGGGGAGCACCCATCCATTCCCCTATATACCGTCTATCTATCCCTGGGTAAAGTGGGGTAACAGCAGCAGGTGCAAGAGGTACATGAGGGAAACAAATGCCCGGAGGTTACGTGCAGGGACGGTCCAGGCCTTTTCATATTCACTTGTTACTATAAGGTTGCTGGATTTCGGTGAACTCTACACTTGGAAAAAACTGCATTTTTGTTTTTTTAACAAGTCTCTCCTTCCGTATTGCTATCTAAGGCACATTTCGGAGTAGGATATCTATGCCTCTTATCAGCACCAGCAACTGAGGCCACTCATTACAGAGCTGGGAGCTTATAGACCTGTGCTCTCTCTCTCCTCCACAATCCCACAATCCACAGCCCAATAAGTAACACACCGGGATTAGTAACTACATTACTGTTACTAAAAGCAAGTAACAATACAGAAAATACACAAAACAGAAATGATGGTCATTAAAATAACGTGCCACAAAAATGCAAATGTTTGCTGCAAAATATATATCTTAGCGCTGCAAAGTTTCCTAATCCATCTCACAATATACTGAGGGAGGTCTGAATTTAGCCTGAAGTGGGTCAACCTGCTTTGCCTGAAAGCAGGTGACGAAATTAGGCCAACAGTCTAAGTAAATCAATTTTGCAGATGGGTAGCGACAACCAAAATGACATCTACCACCAATGATACAGCAAAAGCACTGCACTGGGCCAATTCAATCACTGCGCACAGAATGTAAATTGCAGAGGTGCAGGTGTAACACCCTGCCCTGTTGTGGTTCAGAAAATCCTCCTGAATAGGAAGTTAAAGAGAAGGGCAGATACAGAGGGTTAGTAGTTCTGAATAACAGACCCTCCTGTCTCAATCAGGGGCCATAACAATTGGATGTGCTTGGTCCTGCCAGACTTCCTTCAGTACCCATGATATCAACAGTGGAAGTGAAAATTACAACAAGATAAACATAGGCAGAAGATGCCCCCCTTGAGACCCTCAAATAGGAAACTCTAGCTCACAAAAGGAAGGGCACAGAGTGTGTTAAAAGGAAATAAAAACATCAACCAAGGGCATGCCCCACCAAGCGATAATAGCATGTGCAAACTAAAGGTGCAGATACTATTTTTGATTTGCAATACATTGCATGTTGGGCTCTTCTCTCCTGATGTTGAGGGACTCGCTGTCAGGGACACATTGTGAGCATCCATCCACCACAACAGCCTCAAAGCCCTGAGACAGCAGGCATGAGAACCCACCATGCCCGATTATTGAGGCAACACATTGTCATCATCACTTTGATCGACTTGTCCTTGACTGAAGAAAGAAAATACCTTGCCCACCAGGCGGATGGCATACAGTTCCAAAAGATTGCTGTTCCATGGAGATCAGAGGCCTCTTATCTCTACATTGTCTAGGTGACCGTCCCAATTCAAGGGGTTCATATCTATCACCAGGGACAGCACTAGAAAGGAAAGGGAGAACAGTCTGTTGCAAGATGCGATTTGATAAACACCACTAAAGATCCTGGACTGCTTCATCTGAGATTTGATTTCTTTGCTTGAGACACCCAAAATGCTGGGTTCAATGCAGGTAAACATTCCACTGAGGGCCATGCCTCTGTCAGCAAGCATGCAGCACCAGAAGGATACAAGACACTGGGACCCCAAGCAAATTCAAGAATGGGGCAAGTAGCTCACCTGAAAAGTCAGATCATAGCCAAATATCCTAGACACACTGCTGAGGTGGAGACCCTCTCATGGCTTCCATATCCAGAATGGCCCGATGAAAATAAGTCTCTGAGAGGCTAGATGGCACCAGCGCTATGTGAGGAAGCGGACTGCTTCAGCCATTGGTGACCTCACCTGCTACCACCACCCCGGCCCCTGGAGCCACGAAAGGGCTGAACTGGTTCAACAGTGACAAGCATTGCCTCTGGCGATAGGAAATTACCCTAGAAAATCCTAGGAAATTTCAATACTGTAGGTCGATTTGGCAGGCAAGGAAAAGCAACCCTAATGAATGAGCAATACATGTTATGTTAAGTTAACTTGGTATAGCGCACAAATCTATACATAACGGCACTGGTAGGTATGATGACCGGCAAAGAAGCTAGAAAAGAGTGGTCTTTAGCAGTTTCCTAAAAAGCTGGTAGTCAGCACATATGCAGTTTTTGTATTTTTATGCGTGGAATAGTCATGAGCACTTTTCCACTTGATCGCAGTTGCCTCATAGTACAATAGCGCAGGAGCTTCTGGGTGAGATACCTAAAACTTTGTGGGTGCAGGAGCACATTTTGAAGAGGATTATTTTCCTGATCAGTAGCCAATGCAGTGATTGCAGGAGGGGCACAGACGTCGTCCCATAAGGCAAGTTGCAAATAAGGGAGCTGGCGGTGTTTTGTACTGCTTGTAATTTAGCAAGTAGGCTTATTTACAGAGGTTAGTAAGGCATTACAATAGTTGAATCTGCTAATTATGAGCCCCTGTACCAATGTTTTCCTGGCTGATATTGGTAGTAAGAGGAGGGTTTTCCTTAGCATAGGTAATATATGAAAGAAAGAGCCGGTTGTTGCTATAACCTGGTCTTTCATAGTCAACAAATTATCAAGACGGAAACCAAGATTTTTTACTACTTGTTTGGGAGTGGGTGCAACGTCCAGTTCAGCTGGCCACCAGTCATCAGTCCAATGGAATTGGGCTTTCCCAAACAATAAGATATCTGTCTTGGCTGCATTCAGTTGCAGGTAGTTACAGGACAACCATGCAGCAATTGCTTTAATTCCAGATAGGAAACATTTCATGGTTATTGCTGGATCCTCATTAAAAGAGACCATCAACTGAGTATCATCAGCGTAAAACTGCATTTCCAGGTCCTATGTTCTAGCAATGTTTGTCAATGGAGCTACGTAGCTATTAAAGAGTGTATGGCTTAAGCAGGATCACTGGGGAACTCCCTTGTCCAGCATCTGCTATCTTTGAACCATTCAAGGGCTGAATCTGCCTCCCTGCAAAAACAATTACACCTCATCAAAAGGTATGTATATTAAGAAAGCTTGCATGTCCTCAGATAATATAGTTGGACGTACAATATGACATTTATTGAAAACAATGGTGCCAGGGCACTTTGCTGCATCCCAGCCACCCTTTATTGTTTAGGCAAAAGAATTTCAAAATACTTTAAGCAAAGCAGGCAAAGATCTTGTCCCTGTCCCACTGGGCAGAAGTGTAGCAATCCAACAGCCAAATCACTTTTAAGGATCCGAGGACTAGGATAACCACTGAGAAAAATGTTTGCCCATAGGGTCTATTTTCTGTTATTCATAATCCGGTGAAACAGTGGGGAAAATAATTGGATGGACTGCAGCAGGAGTGACCTTCTTTCTTATGTTCGGGGGATGTAGAGTTTAGCTTCCCACTCCTAAATAGGCTTTAATGCAGAATGGAGCACAAGAGGCATCGAAGACGGACACTTCAAGCATCTGCGACAGTCACCTGCTTTAAGCCTGGATTAAACACTGCTGTTTTTAAGGTGACAGACCTGTACACTGTAATAATGTTTGGCTTACAAAACTTAAGAGTTTAAAAATCAATGAAGCCTAGTTCCAGATAAGTTGGCATGGAAGAAGATTAAAGTATGCCAATAGGCAAGGGTGTTGTCCATATGCAACTCAATGTTGTCATGTCTGGATGCAGAACAGAGTCAAGAAAGAGGATAATAGTGCTACTGGAAAGTTTCAGAATCCACTCTGAATCCTGGGGAGATTCACAATATGAAGAACCTGTGGATAGAAATACACATCAGAAGCAGGGTTTCAGTCATTGAGGTCCCAGGCAAACAAAGACAGCAAACCAAAAGTGGGTCTTTCCAGGGATAGCTGTTACTGCACTGCGGAAGATACTAAAAGAGGCATTCTCCATTCCTACCCTTCTCCCACCCAGAGTCATTCTAAATAAAGCACGGAGTCTGTGCACTGTTAGATGGAAGTAACTTTTTCTGGTAGTCTTCTGACTTATCCAATGAAGAAGCCACATTATCGAGGCTAAACATAATGGTTGTTTGCAATTTAGTCTTGGAGTTGACAAAAACACTTTAGGACAGATTTTTTTTAATTAAAGGTGGGATCTGAATGGTCATGCCATCAGAAGTCACTTTATTGATGTATAAAGGCAAAACAGACAACTTGGAAAAAAGTAAGTGCCAATCATCCAGATCCAGCACGACATGTCAGGAGAGTGACCTGTAGCTGGATGTAGAATAGACACATGCAGCAAGCCTTTGAGACTCTATAGGGCCCTGGCTCTCGGGCTCTTGATGGTCCTTTCTTGGACCATGACAACTCGACTCAGCAGAAACAAATTGTTCTATACCAGGAGGAAGCCGATTTGCAACCCAGCACTTTCTCCTGTTCTGAGGTTCTCAGGCCATATACCTATCAGGAAGGAAGGAGACAGTCCCAGTAAGGAGACTACTTACTACTTAACCACCAGAAGCATCTGCCTAAAGGCCAAGACCTTGCATCTCCTCCAGACTCTTTTGTAATGATGATATTCATGTCTACTTTGAGACTGATGCACAGATACTCTCTGTGCAAGCAATGTGGCTTTGGAAAGGCCTTGATCTGATGGTAGCACAAAGAATACAAGCATGGATTGGATCAATGATAAGCAGGGAAGAGGTTCTGAAGAGGACATGGCGGTCATCGGAGCAAATGGTCCCTAAAAAAACAGCCAGCTTAATTACAAGGAGTTGCAGCGTAAATTACTCCAGGTGAAGGAAAAAGAGGGCAGAAGAGACCAAAGCGAGCAAAAAAGAATTGAATACATAAAAAAGATTTTTTAGTTTTATGGCGAGGCCTGATTTTTCACCAATACCATTCTCTATGCTCTAAATGGATTTTGTAGAACCAAAATTCCCCAAAAACAGGTTTGCACACGTAACATTTTCATGTAACAGAATAATGTGTCATCATTCTAAATGTAATCTCACAATGTCAGAAAGTGAATTATAATTAGAGATGGGTGACTGCCCGCTTTAAAGAATTATCACACCCCATGTCAGTGTTAACCCTTAAAGTCAATAAATTAACCTGAGCTCAACCCCTTGGTAGCTATGGCACAGGGAAGACAGGCTTAACTTACGGCAATGTGTAAAGTATTTATACACTACCAAAACAGTCAAAGTTAAAATGCAAAATTATCAAAATTCCAAAACGAATTGGAAAAATGTAGTACAATGTATTAAACAAAATGACCAAAATCCAATAAAGGGAACAGGCAATAATACTGTTTTTAATTTTTAAGTCGAAATAGCACCAAAAAGCAAGAAGGCCAAGGATAGTTCACGGTGGCAGTAGATCGAGACATAAGCGCAATTCGAGGTCAGCTACAAACACAGGTCTGATACACCAACCAGATTCATCCTGGTCAAGGATTTTGCCTACTGACGTAAGTTACCAGCCAACCAAAGGAGTACACTTATAAGACTCTCAGGACCTTAAGGGAGGTACTAAAGAGACTCACAGGGTATTAGGCAGAGGCAAACAGCAGGGTCCAGGTCAGGTCCTGCTGCCACTGGCTAGCTGGGTACTTCCAAGAAAAGGAATCTTGTAGATTGCCGTCTCCCTGTAGCCAAACAGGAGGTCAGCCAACTGACCTTGATATCTACTTCTTTGTCCTACGTACAAAAGGAAGCAGATTCCATCCTTCAGGACTCCTCTCAGGTAACAGACAGCAGGTCCACTCCTCTTCTGATCTTCTGCAAGTCCTGAAAGTGTTCTGAAGTGGGTTCCTAGGGGTGTCACGTTTATGCCAACCACTATCTAGTGGGTCCGGGTGTCTGTTGGCTGCCCCCTAACAATAGGGTAAAGGTTCCCAGACCCTGACCTACCTTCTTTTGCAGTAGTTCCTTTTTGCCTTACTGCAAACAGGCATAAAATGCAATGTGTCAAGGCAAATCAAAGATGGTGAAGGTTTTAGCCACACTAAACGTGTGTTTTAAGCCTGGAGATGTGTGTGTAAGAATATAATGGTAGCCCTAGTGCCCTCTCACATCTAACACCAAAATCCAGCTTGAGGCACACTATATCCACAATAAAACCAGAGACACAAGTATGGCAGAACAAGAGCAGGGTCATTCAGCAACCATACAAAGGACACAAAAAATGTTCTTGGTATCCTGTTCTCTCCTGTTAATGTGCACCCCAAATGTGACATGTAAACAAAGAGACATAGGTCTCGTAGGGCAAAATCAGGGTCTTTCAGCAGCGAGGACGGTGATATACAAGAGCTGTCTGGCTTTCTGTTCTCTCCCTTTTAAGTGCACCATATGTGCTTCATATGGCTCATCAGACCTGTCATGCAGGATCTGACACTGTGCTGTCCACAGCAGGCCAATACCCCGACACTGCATATTCTATGTAGTTGAGAAAGTCATCCCTGCCCATTCATGTTAGCCTTCTGTTTGCTCCCAGGAGGCATTTCACAGCTATTCAAGGCTATTCACTGGCTGCGAGGTGGCAAAGGCTTACGCTAATTAACCTTGTGACAGTTCAGGCATATACGGGATAACTTTCTAAACGTTACTGTTCTTTAATATTTATTAAAATCAAACTTCATCATTGAATTGGATTTTTAGTAACTACTGAAAATAGCTGTTTCATTCTTTTTCTAGCTGGTGCCTGTCCTGAAGTAGCACTATTAGTATTTTAATTTCTATATATGACAGCTAGGCCTGCCGCAGAGAGATATGGTTTTAAAAATTGTCTATGTGTCCCTATTTAAATATCATGCATCCTACCTTGTGGGCTACACTGTTTACTGACTTGCTAAAGTTTAAAAAGGGTGGTTTTATACATGTCAAAAGGTATTAGTTTGACAAATCAAATTGCAGTTTTTACACTGCTACAGTCAGACTACATTAGTAGGCCTGAAGCTATGTTTGCATTGGCACTATAGCAGTTTCACAATAGGGGCTCCAGGGAACTGGTGGCATTTGACTTCCAGGCCCAGACTACACTTTGTACCATATACTAGGGACTTAGGGCCAGACGTAGCAAGCATTTTGCATGGTGCAAACTGCAAAAATCGCAGTTTGCGCCATGCAAAATGCTCATCATGATGCTCATTCACACTTTGCGAGTCAATACCGACTCGCAAATAGGAAGGGGTGTCCCCTTCCTATTTGCGACTCGCATTGCGATGCTAAATTGCTTTGTGACAAGCAAAGCAAATCGCAGTTACCACCAGTGTCACACTGGTGGTAACGCATTTGCAAAAGGGAAGGGGTCCCCATGGGACCCCTCCCCCTTTTTGAATGTTGCCAAAAAGGTTTTTTCAGAGCAGGCAGTGGTCCAATGGACCACTACCTACTCTGAAAAAACGAAACCAAATGGTTTCGTTATTTTTTTTATTTTGCAACTCGTTTTCCTTTAAGGAAAACAGGCTGCAAAATAAAAAAAAGAAACTGCTTTACTTAAAAAGCAGTCACAGACATGGAGGTCTGCTGTCTTCAGCAGGCCACCATCCCTGTGAGTGCAGGGAATCGCTATGGGGTCGCAAAATGCGACCCACCTCATTAATATTAATGAGGTGGGTCTTTGCGACCCCATAGCGATTCGCAGACCGTGTCTGAGACACCGTTCTGCATCAGGATTTGCGTTTCGGAAATTGCGAGTCACACCGACTCGCAATTTCAGAATCGCAAATTCTGGCTTTGCTACATCTGGCCCTTAGATGCAATTAAACCCCTCTGCTGCTAAGCCTTACCCCCAACCCTCCCATCAACAAAGAGTTTGTGGTGCTAAAATGACCATCTTGCCAGCTTTTAGGAACAGGCAGACTAGAATCTGAAAAACAACGTTTTAATTCTGTTTTGGCATTTTACTGGGACATAACCCATTTTGCCTATTTTTGTGATTTCATCCTCCTTCCAGTTAGTGACAGAAATGGGTGGGAAACCAATGGTGGATCCCAGAAAGCTTTACATATCTGAAAAGTAGACAAACTTCTGAATTTAGCAAGGGATCATTTGTGTAGATCCTTCAAAGTTTTCCTATAGAAAGTTAACAGTTGAAATAAAAAAACATTGAAATTGAATGGAAAAAAATAAACCAGCAATTTCTGTCTACGTTTTCATCTGTTACTTTTTCCAGCTACGGCAGATTTTTTTTAATAATATACCGTTACGTCCGCTGGACCCTTCTGGACGCGGGGCTATAGAGGGCTTGTGGGTTCACCAAGACCCCAAGGTATCCAGAGCCATTAAATGAGCTGCATCTTGGAATGGGTTTTCATTGTGCACCAGGTATACAGCAATTCACTTAGTGAAATATAAAACGTGAAAAATAGTTATCAAGCAAACTTATGAATTTCCAAAATGGGCACAAGATATGGAGCTTAGAAACGGTGGTTAGTTGCACACCTCTGAACTTGGGGGTACCCATACTAGCATGTGAATTACAGGGTATTTCTCAAAATTACTTCTTTCTTACACACTGTCTTACATTTGGAAGGCGCAAATGCAGAGAAAGACAATTGGTAATAACACTTGTTCTGCTTTTCTGTGTTCCTCCAATTCGCCAGATAAAAATGATGCCTCACGTTTGTGGGTAGGCCTAGTGCCCAGGACAGGAAACACCCCAAAACGCAACGTGGGCACATCACATTTCTCGACTGAAAATGGACATGTTTTTTGCAAAGTGCCTAGCTGTGCATTTTGGGTTCTAATTCAGCCGGCACCTAAGGAAACCTAGGAAACCTGTACATTTTTTAAAACTAGACACCTAGTAGAATCCCAATGGGGTTGCTTGTGGGGTGCTCACCAAGTTCTGTTACCCAGAATCCTTTACAAATCTAAAGATTTGGCTAAAACACACAAAAATAATTCTTCACATTTCTTTAATGTAAAGTTCTGGAATGTGAAGGCAGCCACAAACTTCCTTCCACCCATCATTTCCCTAAGTCTCCCAATAAAAATGGTACCTCACTTGTGAGGGTAGGCCTAGTGCCTGCCACAGGAAACAGCCCAAAACATATTGTGGAGAAATCAAAATTATCTATCAAGTTGATTTTGCTAGAGTGTAACCTGTGATTTTGGTCGTGGGTTCAGCGGCCATCTAGGGAAACCTACCAAACCCAGACATTTCTGAAAACTAGACACTTGGGGGGGGGGGGGGGGCAGGGGGACAGGGGGGGGGGAGTACAGGGAGGTCGGGCCAGTGTAGATTCTCCAACGTTTTTTTCCCTAGAATTCCCTGCCAACCTCAAATTTAGCTAAAGAAATGTCAAAAAAATTGCAATTTTCTCATATTTCTATGTGGGGTCACTGCGCTGGCACAAATTTCTTACCACCCAGTGTTCCCCTCGGTCTCCCAGTAAAAACGATACCCATTTGTGTGGGTGGGTCAAATGACTGCAACAGAGAAGGGCCAAAAACGTGTAGAGATTGAGGGGGCACAAAAGCGTGTTGATAAGCACAGTTTTTTTTAAATACATTTTTAGGCTGACTCTGCTTTGGGCACCACACAAGTGAGGTATCATTTTTATCTGGAGGCAGAGGGGAATGCTGGAAGGTAGGAAATTTGGGGCTCATTACGTAATGCCAGATGGGACATGCCGGGTCAACAATGACAGAGACAGAGAAAAGCAGGGTCCAGGGCTAGGCACAGGGACCAATAGGGTCAGGCAATGAGGGCCAAGTGACACATGAAACAAGTGGCTTAAACCTGGATATGGAACAACATAGGCATATGGCAGCTAGGCTGATGGGAGGCACAAGGAGGCGAGAGAGTGTCCATGCAAGCTGCAGAGGGGATGGGTGGCACAACATCCAACCCACCAGATCACCAGGGGGTGCAACACATCAAAGAGAACTCCGATAGGTGCTACAGACCTTGGCCCTCATTACGAGTTTGGCGGTCCGAGTACCGCCATGTCAGCAGTAGCGGTCTCACAGCCGCAAGACCGGTGGTGCAGGCCGCCACATTATGACCATGGTGGTGATCCCAATGGAACACAGCCAATTCACTGCCATTACCACCAGTGCGGAGGGGCAGCCGCGGACGGCGGTAGGCATCTCCAGGCCGGCAGGGACCATGTTGCCGCCAAGCGTATTACGAGGTTGTACATCGCAGGATTTCTAACCTTCAGGAACACAGACACGTTTGTGGCCGCCATGGAACCAGAACCAGAACCTGAAGTCGTCCCACTACTCCTGATCGTCCTGCGTGTCCGCAATCGGCGATGAAAACAACCATAAGTACACCCACCTAGCACACACTGGAGGGAAAGGTATTAGAACACACGCACACACAACACACACATTATGGATGGCTAGCGACTGCCACACACACATGCAACCACACACCCATCCCAAGACACACACATATACATACACACAAACATGACCCACACCATCCTGCACACACAGATCATCGCCACAGGCTAACACACATGTACACAACATCGAGTCACACATCACAATCGCAACTACACAAATGCGTAGTAGCCAACCCATAGCACTGCACACCTACATATGAAAACAAATACTGACAACAACATGCAAAGACAACTCACAACCAATCAACACCATCACACACCATACAACGTACGTAATGTCACACCACACCCACACAACTTGCAACGCATATGACATAGCCAAAACCACACACCTGGACGCACACACAACAACCACACACTGGCACACTGCACCGCAACAACACATCACACCACTTACAATGCACAACTTAGCTACACATATGCATGCAAGTACACAATCATACCACAGACACAAAACACACCAATAGCAGCGGGACCAATGGCAGGGCCACACACACACATGCAGCTCAGGCACAACATCTAGCACAACCAACACACACAACTCACACACAGACAAACCAAAACCCACAAATACAAAACATTCCTGACGCAGGAAAGCCAGGACAAGCATGTTACCATTGATACCAACACCAGGTTTGTCCAGATGTATTCAAGTACGAAAGTACCAAAAACAACTATATACAAATATGAGGCCATTGGCCAGCCTACAGTTGATGGTGCCCATGGCACAAATGGCATTACAATGTGCCCCAACTTGACTGCAAAATGATCTCCACAGTGTGGGGGCATCATGGGGGCAGGCAGGCACTTCAGGGGTGGGGGTGTTTAAGTGGGGTTTGGGCTTGGGAGGGAGGTCCCTGGGTTTGGGTTTGGGTTTGGGCAGGGGGGCCTTGGGTTTGGGCTTGGAAGGAGGGCCCTTAGGTTTGGCCTTGGGCAGGCCCACCATGTGTTGGGGGGCAGACTTTCCGGCAGGAGTAGAGGCATGGGCCACACCAGGGGTGGCAGGGGAGGACTTGGAGGTGGAAGAGCTGGACATGGGGAGGGACACAGGGTGCTTTGGGGAATCACGGGGTGGGAGAGGGGAAGGCAACAGGGAAAACTCATAAAGGAAACGTTTCTTGGGGACACAAGGCTGGTCATGGGAAAAGCGTTTGGGAGTGGAGAGAGAGGGAGTGGTGGTAAGATGTGTCTTTGTGGGTGTCTTGGGTGCAGGTGCGTGAGTGGAATGCTTGTGTGTGACTGTCTGTTAGGGTGGTGTCTGCAGGTATGGAGGTCGGTGGTTGTGGTAGGTGCCGATGGGGTGACTGAGGTGGGGGTATGCGGTCTGTTAATGTGCTGACTGTGAGTATGATGGGACTTGTGGCTGGATCAGGGAGTGTTGGTGTTGTGCCAGCAGGTGTGAGTGGTGTAGTGTCTGTGAAGGAGGGGCTGGTGGGGGAGTCCTGTGCAGGGAGTGGACGTTACTGTGTCTGCAGGTGTGTGTTGTCTGTGTGCATGCGGGTGGTGGGTCCTGTGGTGCTTGTGTTTGTCAGTGCCAACCATGTCTGTTGAGGTGGATGCATGCCTGCATGAATGTGTGCTCTGGATGGGTGTAGGGAGAGGGGTTTGGGATTGAAAGAGGTAGGTCGAGGGGGGACAGTAGACAAAGGGACACTGGCTGCCATCAATGAGGAGGCCAGAGCCTGAAGGGATCTCTGGAGGGCAGCCATGCCACTGGGAATGCCTTCCAGGAATGCACTGCTCTGTTATACTTCAGCTGCCGGTCCCTGGATGGCATTCACAATGGTTGACTGACCACTGCAGGCTCCTTACTGAGGGCAGCGGGGCTGACTGGGGCAGAGGTGCCTGCACTGAAGGAGACGCCCACCCTCCTGGGTGAGTGGCTATGGGCAACTGGATGGGGAGCTACAGGGAGGGCAGTCTAGTAAGGGTGGTGGCGTACAATGATGTTGCTGGGGTTGTCTCAGATGGGTCCGCCACCACCAGGGAGTGTCCATCGGAGGAGAAATCAGAAGATGATGTTGTCAGTCCAGTGTCCCCTGTGGCACTGCCGTCGCCCTCCGTCCCACTGGGTCCCTCGGTCTCGCTGGTATCAGCCTCCTGGGTGCCGTTGACTGATGCTTCCCCACTCGCCTGTGCCCCTTCTCCTCCGTCTGGTGATGCTGATGATGCTGATGCACAGAGAGGACCCTATCACCTGCAAGATGTGGCATCATGGCTCCCAGAGACAGAACACAGCAGTACTTGTGGAGGTTTTGCTTGCATGAGTGTCAGTAGTCAAGTGAGCTAGGCTACAGAAAACGATGGTCGTGGTTGTCGCATACTTGATTATCATTGGCCCCAGTCCCCCATAGGTAGCAATGTAAACCAATGAGAAGCAGCACAGCGGTTGCGACCGCCTACCACCATGACGGCATACGCCGGTGGACTTACATCACTTCCATCTGTCCTGTGCTGCAGGACAGGTGGCTGCCATTTAATGAACAGTCAATGGCTTGTAGCAGTAAAATATAGGTGGTAGTTTTATGTCCTGAATGCTGTGTAGGCCCATGTTGTGCGAACATGGTTAGGCTCATACATGTCACATTCAAGGCACAGAGCTGACAAATGGACAGATGTCACATGTAGTGCATTTCCACCTACTCGCTGCCTCATAGGCGGTGTGACCCCCTAGGTCACTGACAATTCTACATACATGATCCATGCTGGACCCATCTGTGCATACAACATGTAACATTTAACATGTGTTGTGTGCCAGAAACTATAGTGCAGTGCCAGCAATGGGCATCAAGGATGGTTGGAATGGCGCTCCTGCATACACTATTTAGTATGTGTCCACTGTTCAGCCCTGTCTGCAGTGTTAGGTGTGTGGCACAAGATTCTGCACAGTTAACATGTGTGGAGTGTTTAATGCATTGTACTGTCTACTCTCTATCCTATATTCCATGTCATGAGGATGAGTAGGAATGCACAAGTGTACTGACCACTAGACAACCTCGCTACCTTGGAATAGAGACACATCATCCAAACCTATTGTCTGAATCATCTGACCATCATGGACCCTTGTGCCCAATTGGAGCCAGATCTACTGCCTGGCATCCGTAATCCATAGGCCATCCCTCCCACCGTACAAGTGTTGTCAGTGCCACACTTCCTTGCCACAGGGCCCTTTCAAGTTATGGTGGGCTTGGCTGCAGGGATGTCACAGCCCATGTTTAGTATTGTGTTGCAGGATGTATTGTGTGCTTTTCTGAAACACCTGGAGAGCTACATCAGGTTCCTCCAACCTGCTGATTTGCCCATTGTGAAGGCAGACTTCTATGCGCTTGAACACATACCTCATGTAGTAGGAGCCATTGATGGCACCCATATTGCTTTGGTCCCTCCCAGTGTTAACAAACAAGTGTATAGGAACAGGAAAAGCTATCACTCGATCAATGTTCAGGTGGTGTGTCTAGTGGTCCAGTACATCACCCAAGTGACAGCAAGTTTCCTGGATCTGTCCATGATGCCTACATTCTGAGGAACAACAATGTCCTACACATCTTGGCACAACTACAGAGAGAGAGAGGGCTTGGCTCATTGGTATGAATCAATATGGATGATTGTCTCTGTTGTTGCACGTGTCAACACAATCTTTCCTGTGGCTGTAGCTGGATTGAAACAGGTCCTACCTTTATTCACACAGGTGACTCAGGCTATCCTAACATTCCCTGGCTGTGAACACCAGTGAGGTACTCTGCCTCGGATGGGGAAACAGTTTCAATGAGGCCCACAGCAGGTTGAGGCGTGTGATAGAAAGGACTTTTGGCCTACCTGAGGCAAGATTTCGGTGTCTACACGTCTGCCCTACTCTACAGTCCCCCACAGGTGTGCCAGGTCATAGTTGTCTGCTGCATGCTCCACAATCTGCCCCTGAGACGTATGATATCCTTACTGGCAGATGAGGAGATGGCCGCTGCACCAGTGGGTGATGATGGTGACATGCAAAGTGAAGAGGAGGCAGACGAGTATGGTGCAGCTGACTCTAGGACAGAGCTGATCAATCAGTACTTCCAGTGACATATAGACATGTTGTGTGTGTGTTGTAGCAGGTGACATACTTGCACTTTGTTTAATGGCAATTGCCCTCCTGGCCAGGTACATCAGTGGAGATGTTCAGTTTACCTATCCCAATATGTGGGTACTGGTAGACAGATTGCAGGTCAGGAGCAGTGTTAGTGGTCTAAACCCAGACATATATTTTCAATGCAGGATGCTAGTTTAACATCCCCTATGGAAAGTCCTATAATGTTCTATGTGTACTGTTATCTCATGTCCAGATGTGAATCCAGCTATGGATTGTGTATAGCGTATCCTTTCCTCTCTTACCATTTACCTGACACATTCATGTCTGTTTGATTTTGCTCTCAGTTGGAAGTGTTGAGTTGTGGCCATTGCTGCTGTCAGCTAGTGTGTATTACTCATCAGTTTATTGTGTCTGTTTAAGTAGAAGTGTTCTATGCTGTGCCCTGTTTCCTTGACAATCCACAATGATGATGACAACAACAACAATGGATTGCATATGTGCTTCGAGTGCCACCATGCCTAGATTCCGGATGCGTGTCGTTCTTTTTTCATGTTGGATAAGAGGACATGCTTTGGTGTGTGGGTGGGCTACTGTACCCCTTACAAAAGGCTAATCTGACTTCTCTGATTTACTATGTCCCCTTGAGAGAATGCTTCCCTCTACTATAATTTGCACTGACTGTTGGTTGAGACATATTAACACACATTACATATTGGTGACCACACATTTGTACAGGACACAATGAATACACAAATGCATTTGCTTTGTTTATTGTGCATATTTTGTCAAACAGTTCTAGAGTGGGGACATGGTGGATGAAATCATCAGAGTAGATGGCCTATCAGTAGGCAATACAGGTCCAGTGTCCAAGTGCAATGGGAAAAAGGAGACATGACATTGAACAGTCAACAGGGTGTGTCAGTGGCACACAAGGGAGAATGTTCAGGCGAGGTTCACTTCCTGGCAGTGGGTTTGGTCTTAGCATCTGCTCCAGCTGAATGCCTGGATGGACGACCAATGTGTGGCATTGTGGCTGGGTGGTGGTGTGGCATGCAGGGGGGGGTACTGGTGAATGGGTGTGAGGTGGAGTGGTAGATGGGTGACCTGGGGAGTGATAGGGTGGTGAGGAAGCATGCTGGACAGGCGTACTTAGTCCCAGGGGAGTGTTAGTTACTTACCAGACTCCAGTTCTCCAGGTATTCCAGTCAGGCCAGGCCCTCAGGATGTAGTATTGCCAAGACCTTTTCATCCCACGTTGCAAACTCAGTGTGTCGTTATCTGAAGGGCAGTATGTGGTCAGTGCGGTGGTGCTGGTGGTGGGACCACCTCTATCCCACCCTCGGTCGTCCTGGCGGACTTTGATTTGTGGCTGTTTTTTGCCAGTGTTCAGTGTATGACTCGTAATTCAGCAATCGGATTACCGCCTCCATTTCAGTCTTTTGGCAGCTACCACTATGATGTTCTTCCGAAAAGACCACCAAACTCCTAATGAGAGCCCTAGTGTTAGCACACACATCAGTGAGGAGGGGCATGCCTAGTGTATACTGGGCAGTGGCATTCTCCCAGAATGAAACCGCATACAGCTTGACAATCCCAAGATGAGGTGTCACCTGCCCTTTAGCCCCACATAGCTCAGCTCTTTGGAGCACTAGAGACATAGCATACAGTAAGGGAAGAAAAGAGAATACCCTCAAAGAGGGATCAGAAACAAGAAGCAGAGGTTAAATCGCCCCCCGAATCCCCACCCAGAGACAATCAAATCCAACAGAATACCAACGGAACAGTGCAAGGATTTGGTTGCAAAATATAATATGCCTGGGTAGCCTCATCATGCAATACATTCGCAAATACCATCTAGGGTCCAGTCAGGTACGTTTACTTAACCTTACTCTCAACCCTGGGTAGCTGTGGCTACGAGAAGTAAGGCTTAGCAAATGAACAATGTGTAAAACATTTAACAGCACCAAATAACGAAATAAGAAAGTCACAACAAAAAAGAAACAAGATACAAATTTATAAAAATAGAGCTTATTTTTATGACTTTTTAGTGTCCTTAACCATTAAAATCCAGAGTAGGGTGATAAGCAACTTTTAAATCAACTGCAATGGCCAACAAGAAGTTTGGAAACTTTTGAAAGTCTGCAAACAACTCCAGCATGAGTTGGGCGACTAAGTCCGACAGGACAGGCGTCTAGGGCGCCAGAAAGGATACTTTGGACAGTTACCTGGCCACCAGAGCGTTTTCAAAGAAAGATCTAAACTTTACAGGATGACCGCCATAGAGAACAATGCTGTGGTCCTGATGCTGAGGGATGCAGGCTTAAAGATACCCTGATGCTGTGCGGTCCACAGGGGGTGAAGTCCTGTCAAGTCCTTGGTCCACAGGTGAGCAAGAGCAACTCTGTCCACAGATCTTGGGGTCCCATGAAGTCCTCTTTGTAGGGTTGCAAGGGCTTTTGATGCAGACCTTGCACTTTTGCAACACAGCAGTCACGGTGTAAATCTTTGGTGGGGGCTACTGTCTGCCTTGGGTGACAAATGTGGTCACAACCAACACAAGTCCAGCAGACACAGGTGCACCTTATGGCTATCTCCAAATTGTCCTTTAGGTGCCTGACGTCCAGTAGCAGCAAAACTCCAGTGGTGGCTGCCAGAAGAGCATCTTGGGCTCTTTCAGCTTTGATGTTTCCAGTGCTGTTCTGGAGGGCCAGCCTACTGACCACTGGAATCTCTGCTTCGGACTGGGGCCAGGAACCAGCTTTTTCCTGAGCACGGCATGCAGAACAGGGTCCACACTCTGCTAACCCAAAGGGCAGCAGGTGCAGTCGCTCTGGAGCCGCAGCATTTCTTGGTTTGCTTCCAACTGGTGCAAAGTGGTCTTCTTCTTATACTTTTTCCAGGTCCAGCGATACTGAGGGTCAACAAACCAGGGGTGCCATATTTATCCCTGCAAAGTGCCCAGAGGGAACCATGTGTCCCCTAGCCAATGGGCTACAGGGTCTTCTCCTACCTAGTGACATAGTTCCTTTCATGTGTGGCATCTAGCTATACCAGAATGCCACATTTTTGCCCCTTCCAAGATAGCACGACCCTTCCTCAGTCGTGAGTATCAACGTAGCCCACCCTAGAGGTGTGGTTACCTGAAGGCAACATGTCCACGGTAAAAACGGTTTGGGGATAAGTTTCCACTTATCTGGCCCAGTCTCCACAGGAACAAAGGGCATCCTGCTCAGGGGTGTTGGGCCGCGCAGCCCATCAAAGGTGGATTCCCCTTTGAAGCTCGCCTTTGGGCTAACTTCTGAGTGGCCATCTGGGCAAAGGAGGTGACACCTTGCTGCTGCAGCACTGCCTTTTGTTCCTGGGCCTGGGAGTCGTTCACACATCTCCCCAGGCAGTCAGAAACCTGTCTGAGTGTGTATGCTTTTGTGAGGCTGCTGGACAAGCAGAAGGGCAATTTTCTAAAAGCTGCCTACTATTACATAGTTACAATAATTTTGACTTGGGCATCAGGTCGCATTTAGTGCCATTATTAATTTGATACCTCACATGAGCCAGTAAGTCCCAGTCAAAAGTCAGCCAGGTGGGGATGCCCCGCAGTAACCCTATATTAGCCAATGGGGCTACCAACTTTATCTCAGCAAAACAACAATTTAGAAGTGTTGCTGCCAAGATGTATCGTAAAACATATGCCTTACTTAGCAAAATATTGCTCCCTGCCATAGGACTCAATAGGCTTTCCTCAAGAAAGACTTACATATAATGTTAAAGGTTAGGGTTGTTTTGCCACAGGTTTAAATGGCAAAGTCGAACTGGCAGTGCAAACATTGCCCTTCAAGTCTGCAGTGGCAGGCTGAGAGCTATTTTGCACATTGTCACACAAAGGGTGACAGAAACAGTGCTGCAGCCTTGAGTGGACACTCTGTCTTACATGCCCCTGTATCCTGCACACCATATACTAGGGACTTATAAGCAAGCTCAGTCTTGCCAATTGGGTGTATCCAATTTGACGTGCAATTTTGTATGGGTTTAAAACACTGGCACTGAGGTCTGGTTAGAGGGCCTCAGTGCAGTCTCAGTCCAAAACGGTGGGGGAGAACATGCAAAAATAGGCATTTCCTTACAAACCCCCTATGATGGACTCATCTTAAATGATTTCTTCTGGGGTTGCAGGAGTCTTCTCTGCATTAAGAGAGGAAATTAGAAGTTACATCCAGAGCATCAAACAAGACCCAGCCGATGCGGGAAACTGGGACTCATTCCTAAAGTCCGCCAAAGAAAGTAAGAAGCCGTTGAGGATCTACAACAGGAGATCATCTCCCTAAAGAAGAAAGCTGTGGATCTACAGAAACACCAAGAGAAAATCAAAAACTGCTTGAGGAGGCAATATATTAAGGATTAAAGGGCCTCCAAAGAATGTGGAGGTAAACGAGACAGAAGCATGTGTAAGCAGATTCTTCAGCTACTATCTCCTGTGCCTTGAAGAGGAGGACATTGTGCTGGATCGTACGCATAGTGTGATGGGTGGGGGGAGGGCGGGACAAGGGCAGTTTTTCCATAACCCTGACATCAGGAACTGCTTTCATCATTTCCAATAAAAAGGAGACATCATAGCAGTGGCTAAGAATATGGGACAAATTGTGTTTGAATGTAGCAAAATCATGATTTTGCAGGATTTGTCAGCCATCATGTTGAAAGAGCCCTAAGAGTTTCAAGTGGTCACTGATTACCTGCGGTGCAAAGGGATCAAATACAGATGGGGACATTATCTTCACCTGGCAGGGAATGCTCAACCAGAAGATGCCCTGAACATAGACCTGCTGGACCCAGAGACTCAGAGATTCTTTTGCAGTGATTCAGAGCCCCACAGGTCTGGTACAGATTAACAGCAGTGGACCATCAAGGCCCAGTGGGTGAAAGAGAGCACAGAGCACCAAAAAGAATTTGAAACCACAATCAGAGACATTAGCAGCCGAAAGAAAGACTTATCTTACAGCTTACAGACTTGACCAGTCATTAAGCCACTTAAACTAGAGGGGACCAGCAAGGGCCTATGAACAAAAGGAAGAAGGCGAAAAGCAGCTCAAGTGAGAGTACAGCAAGGTCAATTAGGTGGAGGGGGCCCTTGGATGGGAAGGGTATGCCAATGATGACTGGAGGAATCCAACGTTACTGGGAAGATTCTGGCTTCTGTGTTCACATAGGGGAAGGAGAGGAACTGTTATTTGTTTGCTTAGCCAGGGTTATGTTGCAGTTAAGGAATGAGAAAGGAGGAAGGGTCCACCTAACCGTTTTGAACACACATGCCAGGCCACATAATTCCTACATAAAGGGACTCACAGGTATGGACAACAGCAAGGGCGTTCTATGCAACCCATGGACTAGCACTATGAGGAAGCCATACTGTGGGGATTAAAATACTGAGTTTCTACAATTAAGGGATGAATGCTCTGGCAAAAATGAAAGGCATTGCTATCATTCCTAAGCGGCGCCAACCGTGTGATATGCCTCCTACAAAAGAGACACTGAGTCAAGACTCGACTGTAACAGAATATATAGAATGCTGACCTTCAGAATAAGGCAGGAGTGGCTATTCTACTAGCAGGTTTTCTTAGAGGTGTGGTGAAAGAGACATTCAAAGAGGATGTTAGGTATTAGCCTACTGAGGGGAAAGCAAATGTTTACAGCGGCAAAGGTGCACCACATGTATGTCATGAAAAAAATCCTCATATCAGTCATTCCAAACAGCATACAAACACAGAAGAAATATATATATATAATAATTGGAGGGGATCCGAACATGGTTATGTACAATGAGCAAGATAGGTCAGCACAAAGATTGGAGCAGACAGCAGCGATGTGTTAGGAGGATAAGAGTTCTCAGCTGCACACAAAACAAACATCACATTATATTATTTCCTGAGCTCAGCTCATCTAATGAGGCAGACTGTACCTTCTGAGATAGGAGAACTCAATCATTATCAAACCATACTCCTATTTACGTCACATTAAAATCTCTGGCAGACCAAGACTCAGACTCCTCAAAGGCTAGAGGATTGGAGAAAGCCTGTCATATACCGAGTATAGTGGGGAAGAAATTAACAAGGCCCTGACCCTATATTCCCACGAAAATGACAGGGAAGCAATGGGGCTACACATTCTATGAGATGTGCTAGGAGCAGCTATTGGGGTACATGCATCACACGGACAGCAGGTTATTAGAGACAGAAAGGAGAAGCAGAAACAGTTTGAAGAACAAGAGAAAGAATTAGAAGGATCACATACAAAGAAAGGAGGGCCAAGGACTTGGCATAAACTTATGGAGGCCAAAGCAATGTTGAGGATTCTTAGCAAAGACAGGGCAATTACACTCTACTTAGACAGCAACAACATTTTAATAAGGAGGCAAAAGGGAAAGGAGATTATTAGATTGCAATCTCTGGGCTAAACAAACAAGGGGTCATGTCTCAGTCATCAAGACAGCATCAGTAACGCTGGCCACAAAGACATAGGCATCAAACAAGCCTTTCAGCATGCCACAAAACGTCATACACATTGAGAAACGCTCAAAAATAGGTAATTGGGAATTATCTGAAAAGGGTCTCCATACTTAAGTGAATGACTCAGAGGCAGACAGCATGAACAGCCAGTCACAAGTAGTAATAGTGCAAAACACAAGGTTAAAAACACAGACATCATGAGGCCCCGATGGATATTCCCTCCTACTATGACTTGGGGCCCTTTCTTGCACGTCTTTTTAACAGGATAGGCGAGTTGGGGGCAATGACACCATCAATGCAGGAGGCTTACATTATAGGCCTTTCCAAGCCAGGCAAAGACCCTGATAGGTACACATCATATCAGCCAATCTCCCTACTAAATGTGGAATCTAGGCTGCGCATTACGATTCTAGCCCACATACTAGGCGTTCACATGCAAAGCACTGTAGACTCAGATCAAGCTGGGTTCATACCCAGGAGAAACTGTTCAGATAATCTGTTAAACAAATCCTACATAGAGCTGACAATGTATGGAGGACAATTCAATCAATCAATCAAATTTCTTAAGCGCACTACTCACCAGGTAGGGTCTCAAGGTCTTGGGGGGGCTGTGGTGGGGGGGGGAGGTCTTTACTGCTCGAAAAGCCATGTCTTGAGGTGCTTTCTGAAGGTTAGGAGGTCATGTCTTGCGTAGGTTGGTGGGGAGGGAGTTCCAGGTTTTGGCAGTGAGGTGGGAGAAGGATCTGCCGCCGGAGGTGGTGCGTTGGATGCGGGGGACTGTAGCGAGGGCGGCGGAGCAGAGCTGTTGAGTTGGTTTGTGGAAGTTGATTAGTTCATCGAGGTAGGCCAGTCTGGTGTCGTGGAGGGCTTTGTGAGCATGGACAAGTATTTTGAAAATTATCCTTTTGTTGATGGGCAGCCAGGGTAGGGATCTGAGGTGGGCGGGGATGTGTTTGTGGGGAGGTTGCGGCTGCGTTCTGGATTCGCTGGAGTTTTCTCTGAAGCTTGGCTGTGGTCCCTGCGTAAAGGGCGTTGCCGTAGTCCAGTCTACTGCTTATGAGGGCGTGAGTGACCTTTCTTCTTCTTTCTAAAGGAATCTATTTGAAGGTCTTACGTAGCATGCAACAGGTGTTGAAGCAGGAGGATGACATGGCATTGATTTGCTGAGTCATGGAGAGAGATGAGTCCAGTATGATGCCAAGATTGCGTGCGTGCGTGGGTGGGTGGTGGGGGTGATCCAAGGGTGGTGGGCCACCAGGAGTCATTTCATGCTGTCTTGTTGGGACTGAAGACGATGATCTCGGTTTTTTCTGAGTTCAATTTGAGGTGCCTTGCTGTCATCCAGTTAGCGATGGCGAGGAGTCCAGCGTGTAGGTTATTCTTTGCGGTAGATGGGTTCCTCGTGAGTGAGATGATGAGCTGGGTGTCATCAGCGTATGAAATGATGGTAAGGCCGTGGGGGCAGATGATGTTGGCGAGACGAGCCATGTAGATATTGAAAAGGGTGGGGCTGAGGGAGGATCCTTAGGGGACCCCACAGATAGTCTTGGTGGCTGTAGACCGGAAAGGAGGGAGGCGGACTCTTTGGGTTCTTTCAGAGAGAAAGGAGGTGAGCCAGTCCATGGCTTTGTGGCGAATTCCGGAGTCCAGCTATTGTGCTGTTGGTCTGTGTAGAGAGGATATTTGAAGGGGTCCATTGGCCTATCCCTAAGGAAACACTGAATCAGATGAGCTTTGACCCCAAATTATGTGTCACTGGATTTAAACAACTATAGAGACGTCAAGGCTAGTATGAGTATTAATGGGGAATCAACTGTCCCATTCAAGGTGCGGAAGAAAATGAGACAAGGTTGCAACTTTCACCCCTAATTTTTGCATCATATATGCAACCACAAGCCATAAATGCTATGCTAAATCAAGGAGGTGAAGATAAGCTACAATGACCATAAGGTCTGCATGTACCCAGATGATGCACTAACGACACTTGTGGACCTGGAATGCTCTCTTCCGGCAGCACTAGAGACCTTACAATTATATGGACAGGTATCATGCTTCCGGAGGAATTTACAAAAGTCACAGATACTTATCCTCTCTGCCATTTAACTGCGCAAAACGAAGTTCTGAAGCAGAGATTTTCTATCTGATTGGTTAGATACAGTATAGAGTATACTGTAGTAAAATTACTGGCCTCCCTGACAAAGTCAGCACGTCAGAACTACTGCAATCTGATGAAAATAATGAGGGGGCCTTCCAGTCCTGGCATATAGGAGGTCTGTCTTGAACAGGAAGACTAGTAGCGACTATGCTTTCAGGCGTTACCCAGGTACTTATTTTTAACCTTGCTGCTACAGCCTCCAAGTCATGCTACACAAAATTCAAACCATGTTTAATAGTTTTGTATAGGCTAGGAAGAGACCTAAACAAAAAGCAATACAAAATAATGTACCACATGTAATAGGGGGCTTAGGGTTGCCAAACATAACCAACTACTATTATGCATCACAAATCTGCTATATAGCAGTGTGGAACCAAAATGAAAGTGAAAAGCACTGGAACTTTATAGATCAGACAATCACATATAGGGAAGGTTTTATGGGTGTCTCGGAGACATAGAGCATGGGGCTTGTAACTCTTGCCAATAACAAGGACTACTTTAGTGACATGGGAAGTCACAGTGATAAAGACAGGGTTCTGCAACAACTATCAAACCTACAATTAGAAATCCAAGGTTTACCCCAACAATGAAGGGGGCATTCCCTGCCTAAACGGCTAGAGGAGAGTTGCAAAATAATTGATGACCTAAACAACCACAAAGGAATAAAGGACCAGATGTATCAAAGGATTTTACCCATTCTGTGTCTATGGGAAAATGTGTTCGTACATATGGCCCAATGTTCTTTAAACAAATCAAAATGGACTATGGTGTACCTGAGGAAGGGGTCAGAGAGGCTGTTACTTTTAAATCCGGCATTGGGTGACACGCAACACAGTAAGAGCACATGCACTTTACCAAAGTGGCTGATAAAAAAATCAGGCATATGCTCTCGGAAATCTAAAAACATATTTCACACAATCAAGGTACTGAGAAGGCCCCTCGGCAGAAGAGGTGGGAAGCGGAGCTGTGGCAAAGACAGACTTCATTACAAGAGGCGAAAGTAACTACCTCACATATAGCCATTACTAAAGAGAATCTGATAAAACAGCCAATAACTGATCTTATACGCCAGAGAGAATATATGTTAGGGACAATTCTAAGACCAGAGAGTGTGTGGGAAATGGCAAACTTCTACACTTACTGTGGCACTGCCCTAAACTCATAAAATATTAAGGAGAGGTGCTAGATGACATTGACACTGTTCAAATACACTGTCCTGAGATTCCCAAAATATATAATACTGAGGTGAAAGACAGGCTCACATACTCTCTCCAGTATCCAAGAGGGAAGAAAAACATATTTTTATACGCAGCGGAGCAGGTTATATTTGCTGGCTAGGGAACAGGCAATTCTCGATCATATAACGTATTATATAAAATTTGGAATATTACAGGGGATGGAAAAGATCTCCATGTCAATATCGCAGAAAAGGAAACATTTTGAGACACCCTGGGAGCCATGTTTATGGCTTTTGTCAACAGAGTTCAAGAGGTTACCTGCCCCTAATATCTCAGAGCATTACCTTTGTCCATCTCCTTGTCAGAGGTACCCATGGATAAATCTTTAAGGAATGCCACAACAGGGCATGCTGATTCACACCTGCTCAGCAGAGGATTTCACATGTTTTGAGATTCTAGGGCTCTAGGCAATTACTATTGTTGGCTTAGAATCACTAAGTTGAGGGTTGAAGGGAAGGGTGGGGGAGGGTAGTAGTTGCCATCAAATTTTCTTTTGGAGTTCCTGTTCCCTAAGGGTCAGAGTATGTAACCATATATGTGAGATTTAAAATCTAGAATAAAAAAGAATGTTTAATTGAGATGTTTATTTTAACAGGTTGTGATGTACATCACCAAACACTTACCTTTGGTCGGAAATTAGTAGTTGGGCCGACGTATTCATGCTGGGCTTTTACAGTTCCCCAAGGATGATGTATTTTAAAGCATTCATTACAGTAACTTGCATTACAATCCATGCAGCTCTTCGTTGATTCCTGAGGTGGAGGCTTACAAAGATCACACATAATAGCAGTAGCTGCCCTAGCAGCTTGTCTGTATCTTTCTACAATGGTTTCCAACGTAACATTTCGAAACAGACCACAAATGCCTCGCTCTCCAAGATCAATTTCGTGCAAACAACCAGGGCATGGTAAAGTAGTGAACTTTGGAGTTAGGGAGTTGCGTTTTGAACCTGTAACCAGAAAATAAAGTTAATTTAGGAAATCATGAAGAAGACTTAGTGATAGTGAAAAAAAGTCTAAGCATCATCTCTGCAGAGTAACATTCATTTATTAGTCATCTAGGGCCAGATGTAGCAAAGGTTTTTCCCCCATTCTGTGTCTATGGGAAAAAGTGTTCGTACATATGGCCCGAGTGTTTCGTAACAGTAAGAGATTGCCAAAATGTTAAAAGGAGCTGATTATGCATTTCGTTTAGCACACATTTTCTTTTATTACACATCAAAATGGAGTGTATGTAAGCATGTATGCATCTTTTATTTGTATAGTACAAAGCTAAACAAAAAGGCAGTGTTTAAAAAATTAAAGTACACTGTCCAAAGAGATATATATACTCATACATTGATATGCAGGCCTCACCATGTCATAACTGTAGATAAATCTAACCTCATGTGACAAATAACAGATACAACTTTCAACTTCAATTTCATTTATGAAAAAAAAAAGTAGACCATATATTCAAAAGCCTTTTGTAGAGAAATTAAGTGCACCCTTACTACTTCCTTTTAGTTAAGAATGTAATCAAAACGATCTCCTGTGTAAAGAAAACATCAGGAAGTGCTACCACCCGCATGTACAGTCAGAGGGTTTTCAGTTTGTATAACTGCAGTATATATTAACACATCATGCCTAGGTCAGAAGTAATTCGAGGAAAAAAATCATTGCTGCCCGTAAGTTCAGAAAGTCTTATAAAGCTGTTTCCAAACAATAAGAAGTCTGACATCAGTTTCTTTTCACAACTTTCCACACCAGAAGAAACTGACCACTGGCAAGTCAAAACTAAGGCCCTGGAAGGGGAGTCTCTGCTCCTAAAAATCAGTTTGCAGAGCAAGGAGGATGGGTGGGTCAGTAAGGAATATGCAACTAGATATTGTCTCTACCAGATAAGATGTTACCAAAGGTAAATACCTTGTTCATCTGATAGAGACTTTTAGTTGCAGATTCCTTAACTTTGACTAGATACCCAAACAATACCATCCCCAGAGGTGGGTCTGTGAACCAGGCTCATACTAGAAAGTCCTGCAAGACCGAATAGGCAAAGTGCGGACCTGACTGTCCAGACAGTAGTGTTTGGTAAAGGACAAGAACTCTGCATGCTAACGCAGTAGTCTCAGTTTTAGCTCAGATAGAATGAGCACGCAAACCCTCAGGAGGTTGCTTCTTGGCTAGTGTGTAGCAGATCTTAATACAGAGAACAAACCTTCTGGAGATGGTTCGCTTCTGCACTACTCAACTTTTTTTCTCACCCACATAACCAACAAAAAGTGGATCATCCACTCAGAATTCTCTTTTGTATGATCAAGATACAACGCCAATATTCTTTTTGGCTCCAGGCGGTGGAGTTTCTTCTTTTCCTTAGAAGGATGTCGGGGGTACATAAAAGTACACAAGGAGATGGACTGGCCTATATGAAAGGTCATAACCACTTTTGTCAATTTGTCAAGATAGATGAGAAGGTAGGGCAGCTTAGAGGACAATAGCTGCAGCTCACTCACCCTGAGAGCAGTCTAATGGCCGCAAGAAAAGCTGTTTTCAAAACAAGAAGCCGGAGTGGATAATTGTGGAGAGGCTCAAAAGGACAACACATTCGAAATGTCAAAAACAAATTCAGATCCCATAGGGGCATAATGAATGGGTATGGAGGAAAAAGATGTGTAAGACCTTAACAAAGAAGGTTGATAAGGCAACTTCAAAAAAGCAGACATAACAGACAAATAACCTTTAAGATTGCCCATAGCAGAGCCCTGCAGGGGCAAGAAAAAGGATAAACAACAAGACCTCAGAGAGAGTAGAAGAAAGGGGGTGAGCAGACTTGTTTGTGCACCATGCCACAAATTTCTGTCAAAAGGCATATACTGTTTTGGTGAAGGGACACCTGGCGTCCAAGATTACGTTAGAGACTTCTGGAGGAGGGTCAAAAGCAGTCACCTGTCGGAGCTCAATCTCCACGCAAGAAGACAGAGTGGACAGGTTCGGGTGCAGAACCCTCCCCTGCTGCTGCAACAGAAGATCCTCTTAAAGGGGCAGTCTGATCGTAGGATCGATGGACATACCCAGCAGCTCAGGATACCAGACTCTCCCGTGTCCAGTCCAGATCCACAAGGATTACTTTGACCTGGTCATTTTTGATCTTCTTGAGAACTCCGGGCAGAAGTGGCAAGGCCGGAAAGGCATACAGGAGGCCTGAGTTCCACTTGAGACAAAAAGAATCACCGAACGATTGCCGTCTTGGAAACTGCTGGCACTGCGCATTCTCAGCAGAGGCGAACAGATCTCACCAAGGCTAACCCCACTGCTCAATGAGACCTTGCGTCACCTCTGGCTGGAGATGCCATTCATGATCAGCTAGACATTTTCAGTTGAATTTGTCTGCTCTGGCATTCAGAGATCCCGACAGATGTTGAACCACTAGGGATTTGTCTTGGTGTTCCAGCCCAGAGGCGCAGAGCTTCTTATCAAAGGTCCACAACCCCATCCTGCCCTGCTTGTTGAAGTACCACATGTCGCTGGTGTTCTCTGTGAAAACCTACACCACCCTTCCCTTGATAGAGGGAAGAACTGATTTAATGATAACCGGATTGCACAGAGCTCCAACAGGTTGATGTGGAGTCTGCCTGTGAACAGATGCCTCTGATCCCTACCTCTCCTAGATAGCTGTTCCATCCCAGGAATGACGCATCTGCCAATTCTGTCAGATCTGGTTGGGGAAAGCAGACGGATCTGCCTCTGACCCAATCACGATTTGTTAACCACCACTGCAGATCTTTTGCAGTTCCCTCTGAGATCTGGACCTTGTCAGAGAGATTCCCCTGATGCTGCACCCACTGTAACTTTAGATCCTATTCCAGAGCCCACATTTGATATCTGGCATGTGTCACCAACAGAATGCAGGAGGCCAAGAAGCCCAGCAGTCTCAGTGTCACTGTCACCAAAAATCAGGATAGAGGGCTGAAAAAATCAGTATAATAGCCTGAAAACCTTGGACTCGCTGCTTGGGAGGATAAGCCCAAGACTGTACTGTGTCCAGAACAGCTCCAAGGAAAGGGAGCATCTGAGAGGGAGTCAGGTGTTGTTGTATAGCTATTTTAGCCATATTTTAGGCCTGCCATTGTGCATTTTAGCCCAGTTACATTGTATTCAGCATCACTTTATTTTTCTAGTAATAGCCACAATTGCAGTGTTGTTTTATTTCTCTCTATCTAATTGTTCTTTCGTCTAGGAAAGCATTATGTTCTCAGTAGGACATTCATTTCACTTTGTGCTTTCCTCAAGGCTTCAGTCAGATAGGGTTGCAGGCAAAAGTGGTACACTATGTCTCCAACATTCACAGAAACACACACACTCATAACTGGGGACCATTTCTTAGAATATCAACAGTTTTATTATAAAAACACTCCTTTGTCCCACATATGTTAGTGGAAGATTCCAGCCAGATGACCATGACTGCATGCTGGTTGCCTCACTACAGCTGCTTGCTTAGACTGCTGAACCCCTGGCCTACATGATGACGGTGTCTCTCTAGAATACAGGCTTTCTTACTCAGTCATGAGGGATGATGTTTTCTCATGGAGGAAACCTGGAGGGCGCATTAGGCTTATTATGTTGTGCTCAAACATAGCGTAGGTAGGAGACTATAGCACTCCTAGTGACAGTATGGTGTGACTGTTTTTGTGTTTCACACTCCTTGTCACCCTTTTGCTTTTGTTATGTTTTATCATCCTAGTTATTGCAACACGTCATTTTATTTAAGATGCAGTTACTTTAATAAACCCTTATCAAGCTATATTTTGCCTCTATTTGCATTTGCCTGTGTGAGACTAATATAATTGAGAGAAAGGGACGAGATCAGATCAACCACGATTCGCCTGAGGAGTTTTTTATTAACATGCGCAAGGTTGCCACAATCCTCCCTGCTCTTGGCTGGAGATGAGGCGCTGCTAGTTAGCTGGAAAACTCGGATTAGGCCAACAGGCGTTACATGGTGTGGAACTGTACTTAGTACCCCACAATCTATGCAATTCTATTGCCCAAATCCAGTAGCCTCATTAGGATAATGAGAACCTATGCAACAGTGTCGTTTACAGTGAACCCTAACAAATGCAGGATGTCCTCCATAGTCTGAAGGTGGGAGGCGACAGCCTGGCGCAAGTCCACCTTCAACAGCCAATTATCCAGATAGGGGAAGACTGAAACCCCTGATCTGCACAGATGAGCTGCAACCACCACCATCACCTTGGCAAACACCCGAGGGGAGCTGGTAAGGACAAAAGGTATCACTGTGAACTGAAAGTGCTTGTAGCCTACCGCAAACTGAAAGAAACATCTGTGGGAAGGCAGGACGGGAATATGAAAATAGGCATCCTGCAAGTCTAACGCTACCATCCAGTCTCCTGGGATTTAGAGCAGATAGAACCTGAGCTAGAATGAGCATCTTGAACTTCTCCTGCTTGAGGAACAGATTGAGGGACCAAAGGTCTAGGATAGGGCAGAGGCCCTTGTTCTTTTTGGGTACCAGAACGTAGGGGGAATAGCAACCACAACCTGCTACTGGCATGGGAACCTTCTATATGTCTCCCTTGGCCAAGCGAGCCATAACCTCGTCATAGAAAAGGGACAAGTGATCCTTTGTCATTTGATCGTAAGATGGTGGCATGGATGGAGGGGAAGTCTAGAAGGGGAGGAAGCAGCCACTTCAGACTACTGGCAAAACCCACTTGTCTGACATGATGGATTGCCAGCGGACCAAGTGATGGCGAATCCTGCCACCAACTGGCCCTTGGTGGGGAGGAGAGTCAAACTAAGAAGAGTTGGAGGCTGCTGCATGGGTGGGGTGTAACTGTCCAAACTGCTGCCCACCTGATCCACGAGGTCGGTAGATCCAGTGCCCTCGGCCACACAGAGGCTGGGCATCATGCGCTGCACGGTGGCCGGTCACAAATGGACATGGTTGGAGGCCCCTTCAGTAGTCACAAAAGGGGCCAAAGGCAGATGGGGGATGTCAGCCCGCCACGAGGCCCAAGGACCTGGCTGTAGCCCAGAGTCTGGCGTGTGTCCGAACAGATGGGTGGCAAGTCAACGCCGTGTCCTCCGCCTGCTTCCTCACCCTCCGCATGCTCCGCAAGATCTTCCGCTGGATCCCCGCCGACACCAGAAAAACCGTGACCCACGCCCTCGTCACGAGCCGCCTGGACTACGGCAACACCCTCTACGCTGGGACCACCGCCAAACTCCAAAATCGCCTGCAACGCATTCAAAACGCCTCAGCCCGCCTCATCCTCGACGTACCCCGCAAAAGCCACATCTCCGCACACCTGAGACACCTGCATTGGCTCCCAGTCAGCAAAAGGATCACCTTCCGACTTCTCACCCACGCACACAAAGCCCTCCACGACAAGGGACCGGAATACCTCAACAGACGCCTCAACTTCTACGTCCCCACCCGCCCCCTCCGCTCCTCTGGCCTCGCACTCGCCGCCGTCCCTCGCATCCGACGCTCCACGGCGGGTGGGAGATCTTTCTCCTTCCTGGTGGCCAAGACCTGGAACTCCCTTCCCACCAGCCTCAGGACCACCCAGGACCACTCCGCTTTCCGGAGACTCCTAAAGACCTGGCTGTTCGAGCAGCGATAACCACCCCCTTTGTCCCTAGCGCCTTGAGACCCGCACGGGTGAGTAGCGCGCTTTATAAATGCTAATGATTTGATTTGATTTGGCATCAAAGGGCATGTCCATTAAGGAAACTTGCACATCCCCTGAAAAGCTAGATGTTCTCAACCTGGTGTGGCCCCTTAAGGCCACTGTCTATGAAACCGCTCTGCCCAGTGGGTCGGTCTTGTCCAGTCTGTAACTGATTGTGAACTTTGCTACGTGTCTCCCATCGGCAACAGCCTGAGAGTGTACAGCCCGGGTCTCCTCCGGGACCTATGGCAGCACTGTGTGGGAATAATGGTCTAAAAGGCATGTAGTGTTCATGGACCGCAATGCAAGGCTGGTGGAAGAAAACATCTTCTTCCCAAGAGAGTCCAACCTTATGGATTCCCTATCTGGGGAGGTGGAAGGGAACGTGCCCTGAGAGGTAGAGTCTTTGATAACCACACTCTCAGGGGTGGGTGATGCGTCAAGAAACCTGGGTCCCCCAGAGCGGGGTGATGGCAGCAGGCAATTGTACTGTTCACAGCAGCCCTTGTTCTGGGTTCGGACCAAGTACCCAGCAGGACATCCATGAGGGCCTCATTGAAAGGGAGCAGGAGTTCTGAGGTGGAAGCTCACAGTTGTAGCACTTGTCAAGAGATTAGTCCTGACAGCCACAAAGGGCAAGTCAAGGTTCAGGACCTCAGTCACCCTCTGCACCATCATCGAGTAAAGAGCTTCCCTCCTCCATAGCCACTGTAGGGGTAAAAAGCATGCCAGTATCTGGAGAAGTATCCAGTCTGCTGGCATCACCCAATTCTGTACGCCACTCTATAGGTTCTTAGCGGGGCTGGCATTCTAAAGAGTCCAGCGAACCCCTGCCATTCCTCTACGAAAACTAACCTGTAGGAAAAGTGTCCAGGATCTGAACTAGGAGGAAGGGCTAAAATCTTCGCTGTTAGACGCCCATCCGGCTCCATGTTGGAGTCAGGGATTACAATGGGGATGGCACCACCCATATGCGTAGACGGCCCAGGAAGCATCGGAACTGGAGGCATGGGAGGTTGCGGTGGTACGACCGATGCCAGTCCGCATCCAGGACTGGATCCCTGGGTGTCCCTCAGTGCCAAAGCTGCCGGCGCAGAACCTGAAGGGGCCCGAAGGTGCTCCCAGGGAGTCGGGCTGCCCGAAAATGAGGCGCTTGGCCTGGTAAAAACTCTGAGTTGGGCAGGGGTCGCTCTGGCTCCCAAAAACTGGGGGAGGCACAGAGTCCGCCCCGGTGCAGGCTCCACAGAGCGAGGCCTGGAACATCAACACTTCTTAGACTTCGTTTGCCACAACTTACCCGACTGCCCGGAGGATTGGAGTGGGACAACGACGATGGAGGATTCTGCAACGGATCACGGGAACGTCCTCTTGACTTGCGCAGAGTCAAGCATCGGGCTACCATCAGCTTTAGGGACTGCTCCCTCAAAGCCTTCGGATGCATGGTTCGACAGTCAGAGCACAACTTTGGGTCTTGATCACGCTTCAGGCACCGAAGACACAAGAGGTGCGGATCCATTTTGGACGAAGTTCAATGACAGGATCCACAAGGACTTGAAGCCAGTCTTTTTAGAAGACATCCTTGACACACTAGGAGTAGGACACTCAAAAAATCTTTGACAAAAAGTTGAAAAAAGCCAGTCAAAAAGTGACTGAAGGGTAGCTCTCTTCCCATCAGCGCTTGTTGGCGCAGAAAGAAAAGAAATAAACTGATGTCAGCGCACCAGGGTGGTGCCTATATAGGAACCGGACGTCTCATCTGGTACAGACGATGCCAACGACAGAGCTGATCAAAGCCACTTAAGAGCGCATAGGGGTACTGCTCACGAAAATCTCCAGATCCAGCCTGATGTCAGGGGGAAATACAAAGGTAAGGATTCTGCAACTCATAACAGGGTGTACATTGTTTTGTCACAATAATATAAATTTGAAGTAAACAATACAAAAGTAAACATTGTTAAGGGAAGTGCAGTTTGTGAATATGATTTAATGCATTATTTCTTGCTACAGTGCAACATTCTGAACTATAGGTATTCTAAAGTAAAATTAAAATAATGTGTCTATGCAGTGGGCATTTACTCTATTCAGCTTGTGTGATATGATTATCTAATTGTATCCAAGATCCAAAGTAAATCCAGGGCCCACCAAAAAAAGGTTTAGCTCTGTATGTGGTCAATGGAAACAGAAGTATTTGTTCATGTGTGCAGCTTTGTAAATATGATCATTAGGGGGTCGATTTGTTTACTGGCGGGCGGTCCGTCGTTCCGCCCTGGGTGAGAGTAATCCAGGACAAATGAATAAATGACTGTCGCCCTGGTGGAGGCTCACCTCCAGATTTATAAATGACCACCAAGCTGGCAGTTATTTTGAAAGCATTGGCAGGAACAGTTGTCACAGCTGGTCCTGTCAATGCATTTCACTGTTTGGTGCAGGGCTCCGTCAACATGACTGAGCCATGCACCAAACAGTTTTTTTTTATTTTCTAAAAGAAAACCAAGAAATAAGACTTTCTTTTTAGAAAGTAAAAAAAAAATTAAAAAAATGCCCCCACGCCATGTGTGTCATCTCCCATAGCGAGGGGAGCATAATTTCTTTTTTTACTGTCCCTCACCATCAGAGATTGCCTGGCAGTGCCGGACAGAAAAATAAGTAACTTCCATATGTCTGCTCCTAACTGGGACCAAGTATTCACCACCGTGGTCAAACTTAAGGTCTTCCCGCATCAAAATCAGGCAGGCGGATCACAGTGCTGGCGGGAGGAAACTCAGTCGCTGTTGCCTCTCAGCCAACACATAAACAAGGCCCTAAATCCTTCTTAGAGAAGAACAATACACTATTCAGGAAAGAAAAGGCCACTTTTTTTAAATTATTTTTTTTTAACTTTATTCCTCACTTTTTTACATTTTCTGAAGAAAAATTCTTCATTTTTTTCTCTGCACATCATTGGTTTCTGGTGAAGCTGGTTTTGTCTGTAAAAAGTTGCCGGTTAGATTAGCCAGAGGGCATTGTGGAGGGTTAGTGTAACTCAGGCACAGTGTGCATGGTGGAGGGTTAGTGTAACTCAGGTACTGAGAGGTGGATTTTTATCTGGAGGGTACATCACAAGCAGGTAAGCACAGGTTTGCAGTTACTGATTCAGTGTCTATACGGTGGAGTATAATGTGGGTGTTAGTGCCCTTAAGAAGCAATTCTGTATTGTGGCAGGTTAGTATCACTTGAGTACCAGTGCTAGTAGTTAGCTGGTGAATCTAGGATGCAGTGCAGTGCAGTGGATTACTGTCCTTAGAGAGGAGTGTGGACTGTTAGCATTGCTATGATGCAATAGAATGTACTGCTTTCGTGTCCCTAGATTACAAACAATGGACACCATTGCAACAAACAAAATGCATTACAGCTTAAACAGTGAGTCCCAATTTTCATGCTGCAGAATCAAGTGACTGCAGAGAGGGGGAACAGACCTTCTGATGGTTTACGTTATGTCTAATTATGCCAGCCACAATATAGTAGAGAATGAACAGGAATGAGACCCCAGAACGTCACTCGCTTACAAACAAAGCATAGAAGTCTTTTATGTACTATGAATTAAAATGAAGAAAATCCAAATGCTCACTTCAAGCAGACTTATGGGGCCAGTTATCACTGAATGATCTAATGCTTCATTTTGTAACTTCTAGATATGCCAGGTGTCATGATAAGATGTGCAAAGTTGGATTTAACCGAAAGAGTGAGGCAGCAAAGATCGGTCTAAAGCTTATTTTTAGTACTGAGATTAGCAAAATAACCTATCAGACTTATACTTATGTAGTATCCTATGTAGAATCAGGGGCAAAAATCTGCTTTTAGAATATTGTTTGGTAACAGTATCAGGCAGATTTTAACATCCTATCCCAAGTTCTGCCCTAGAATAACATAGGAAAAAGTCTTAGCAATCGTTTTTAGTCACACCGGAGTATCTTTATCACACTATTTTGCCCACGGATTTCATTCAGATATGACCTGGGGGAAAGTGTGCAGGCAAATCTTAAATTGAGCCCGAGTTGCAAGAAACCTTCCTCTGCACACAATGTAAAACCAAGTACGAATACCACGTGCTGAATTTTCCCCTTAGCCACAGCACTCATAATGAAACAGTTTTTATATTAACAACAGCTACACCCCCACCGATATTACCTGGGTCCTACTAAAGAAAAGGAGTTGAGGAGTTCATGAGTTTCCTTACTGTACTGAGTAACAGCAGTAACAGAACTGCTATGCATGATAGTGTTTGGAGAGGGCAACCTGATAGAGTGGTGCAATGAAGGACCCTGCACCTCCAGCGGTGTGGAAGGCCCCTGAGCTCCAGGCTGACCTCTCAGCACAGTACACTGTGCACAGATGGCAGGCCCCTTACTGGGTCTAGGAGGGAGGGGGCCTCCTTGTGGTACTTTGCAGGTTTCATTACGCCACTGCCTGGCACATCATGGAAAGTTGCAACATGAAAAGCAGTCCCTTAAAAAAACTAGACACTCTAGGGATATCAGTTAGGGCTAAGTACGTTTCATCCCACTAATATTTCTTCACCTAAAAATACTGAATTATGGTATACTGCTTGACAAAATTCCATTTCTAAATTATCCTTGTGGTTAGTGTGTTTTGGTTTCCCTGGGATGCAAGAGGGGTGCTAGGCTCTGATTAAGCTTCCCCCAGGACAGCTAACATGCGGAGAGTGAAAAGAGCTCTGGAGTGGTCACCTCATATATTAGAAGGTCCAGCCTCTATTGGATTCTTTTTTAAGGTCTTGCCTGACAGAGTATGTGCTGTAGCTTGTGAGACATTTTATAAACTAAAAGGAACTTGGAACCCGTCTACTGCTTACCATTAACTGTTTTCACTAGCAGTCTCACTTCCTTGATTCTCATTACTCAGTGTGTGCCGGTTTCACTTTCTCTTCATGCATTTGTTCCTTCTAGGGAGCATGGACCATTTACTGACTAAATGTTATATCAGTGTCCTTCCGCTGCTCACACTCGGATTAAGGTACTTTTTTATCTTGCTGCTTCCTCATCATCATTACTTGTACAGTCCTGTGATGTTGCTTGCACATGCCTACCTCCTGTTGTTGTTTGACCCTTCCCAGTCCCATTGTTGCTGCTAGCCCACCTACTATTGTTTGCACCCCCCCCCATTGTTGTTGCTAGCCTCACCTCCATCCCCCTCCTGAAATTGTTGCTTGCACACTCTTTTCCTTCCCATTGTTGTTGCTTTTCTCCCATCCGTACCCCCTCTGTTGTTGCTTGTCCTCCTGTTGTCCCCCACGTTGTAGCTGCTTGCCTCTCTTCCTTTTCCCCTCCTATCATTTGCCACCGCCCACTGTTGCTGCTTGGCTACCTTCCTTTTCTCCACCCATCACTGTTGCTTGCCTCCCTATCACCAGAAAATAAAAACCGATGTGACCTAGCGACCACTGGCAATGTCGTTGCGCTTGTGGTGTCTCTGCTTCACACCTTCCGTTGTTGTTGCTTGCTCAGTCCCTTCTTCCCGGCACTAAAAAGCATTATGACACGGCCAACACTAGTTGCTCTAAATTTTAGCCAGGTTTCAGAGCAACAGCGCTGCTGTACAATATGGCTAAAATACACTGACAAAGCAAACAATTTGCGTGTAGGCGAGACCTTTTGACTTTGTCAGTGCTTGTTTCATCTGGTGCCAAATTGCAGGATAACATCCCTGATCTGCTTCCCCAGTAGAAATAACATGCAACAGTGGTGGAACTTGGAGAAAAGCATATTTGTGCCCCGAAGCCCAGCTCACCACACTGTTCTTAATTTTACCAAGGCTCAAAAAATACTCCCAGAGTAATGGGTCATTTTAAGTCCCTGAGAAAGACAAATTAGGAGGTAACACCAAAACCTAACGAGGCTACAGTGTGCATTGTTTCTGTGAAGGTGGAGTGAATGGGCAGTTTAGAAAAAAAGATAGCCACGCAGAAGGTCAGGCTCCTCAGATTTCATTTTTGCCATATTAAATGTTTTTTTTTTTGCTGGAGTCAAAGTAGGATTCTAGGCCTCTTGATTGAGGCCTGTTGGTGGACGATAGATCCAATCTACTCACCTGGGGGAGTCCAAATGTAGATTATAGATTGTGGTCACAGTGAGGCAGATCCTATGCTAATAAACCTGGCACCCCACTTTTACTGTATTAATTTATCTGTTATTTAATATGTCAGATGTGTTGCAGTGATGATGTAATTTTTCAGGTACCATGAGACCTATATATTTCACTCTATAACGATGTCTTTTAGCCATCATATGGTGGTTTATTTTAATATTGTTTTTGTTTCAGGTTTTCCATTGATTCAAATTCGTAAAAATGAGAGAAGGGGGTGGCAGCAGAGGATGTTTACCTCCTGACAGAGTGTTGCTAACTACAAAATCTGAAGACTACTTCAACAAAGAAAAATGTGTCCGATGCCAAACTAATCCGAAACAAAAGCTAACACAACTGCGGCTGGACAGAAGAGAGTTCGATATGCTGCAGAAATACGGCAAGATGAAGTTAAAAAAAAAAGATTAAAACTCATGAAGAGGATCAAATATTTCATCATTGTAACAAGTGCTACAAGTCATATGCAATGGAAAAAAGTCTGGAAAAAATGTGTCAAAAAAAGCAGAAACCAGTAAGTTACAAAAAGAATCTGAGTCTTCTGAGAAAGTGAAGACAACCAAGCCCAAGGCCCATCCATTTAGAAGATCGATAGCTACCCCTCATTTACCTCCAACAACTGATCAGAAAGGAGAGGATCTTCAATGTGTTATCTATGGTTTATCCAGAACAAGGGCCAAAGGGAAAGAACAAAGTACAGATTATTTGAGTCTGAAAGGGCAAATATGTTTTTTTTTATCTGCAGCTGATTTCTTCCAAAATGAAGTTTTCAGCCTAGTACCTGATCTAAACAGCGAGGTGAATGTATTTGCATATGCCCACGCGACCTGCATGCGTGCATACTTTCCAAAGTATAGATGCACAATGAGCTCCTAGCAGCAACGTAACCACCAGCCTTCAGTTAAGTTTGCACTCTTTGAAAAAGCAAATTAAGTTTTTAAGCCACTCTTGAGTGCCGGCTGCAGGTGCACACTCAGTGAGATCAGAGAAATAATGGTCAACATTGATGAAACTGTATTGATCCACAATAATGAAATTAAAATGTTTATGGTGAGACTGTACAATGACAGAATTCGTTTTTGTCAGTCTAAGAAAAAGAACAAGCCACTTATGTTGTTCTCAGCTGATCTGACTCCTGAAGTTCTTGCTGACAAAATAACATTCCAGGATGCAGTAAAATCAGCAGGAACCATTTTAAGAAACATCCTTGAAAGATTTGGATTTTGGACTAAATCTTGTGATGCCCCAGAGCTCCGCAAATCATGGGAGTCAACAAGAATGCCTGATGTTGTCTTAATATGTTTTACATCATTGTTTAATATCAGCAAAGGAAAAAATGTGACAAACTAAAGTTTTTGAGTTCAGAACAGAAGCCTAAAGACATTGTTGATGGCTTTAAAGATATAAGCAAATACGTGAAATCAACAGGCTTAAGCTGTGCAAATGTACTGTCTTTTCCAAATCATGTTTTATAAATTACATCACAGCAAAAAGAAAACTTTGTTACACATGATGACTGCCCACGCAATCTATGACAATTTCAAAAGTAAAGAGTTAATCACTTCAATAAATAGGACTGGTGCATCAATAAGTTATAATGATAAAGTACGGAGCAGGAACTTGTTAGCAGCTCATGCTATAAAATCTTGTGAATTCGACAGCACACCACTTCCACGTCACTTCACCAGGAAAGGATTTACAATTGCTGCTCTTGATTGTTTTGATTTTGAAGACAGCTCTACTTTGAAACATCCAGCACATGATACGGCTATGGTGCTTTTTTAAGACTGTACCAAATAAATAGCTGCTGGAAAACAAGCTGCATCAGCTGTAGGGAAAACAAATGAGGCTGCAAACTTATAACCCAACAGTCTTGCCAATCTGTATAAAATCACTACAAGCCATCAACACGTCCCAGTCTACCAGAAAGTTTCAAAGTGGCTGAGGACATGATCTTCTTCTACCTGATGCTATGGTCCGCAAAGCTGATTTAACTGAATTTATCATCTCACTTATTTGGTGCAGGCTGAAGGATGCAGAAAAGCCAGTTCATCCTTGGGCTGGAATTCATTCGCTGGTCGCCCAGAATACCAACCCACTGAAGGTTGGCTTTTTACCAGTAATACCATCTCCAGTCACAAACTATGCAACAGTAGACACAGCTCTAAAAGTTTTTAAAAATGTGTGTGCTCAGCTTGAAGACCAGCCTATCCTGCCAATTTTCTGAGGTGAAGGTGTTTTCCGTATTGTAGCTGACATTTTTATGAGCAATCCAGTAGAATTTTATGATCTTTATACAATGATGAGCGTTTTCCACATGACAAAAGTTGTGTTGCTGTGTGCAGGAAATTATCTCAGTAGATGTGGCACAGATGATGCACTTATTGAGGCTGAACTCTTTGGAAGCAAAAGTGTCCAGTCAGTATTGAGCGGAACTCATTATGTTCATTCGTTACAAGGTATGCCCATCATATATAAAGCTAGAGAAACATTGCATTGGAATGCTTTCTGGACCAAGAATGACAAATTAGGTTTTGCATAGCTTTTCTCAGAAGTGAACAAGGCACAGGGTGCAGGTTATTCGAATGACAAAATGCAAAGCTAGACAATGTTCAAAACAGTCAGTTCAAAATCACAAAACCTGGAAAACAAGTTTGTAGAGTTTGTTAAAGAATGTGAAGAAAAATCGAAACTTTGCAAGTACAGGGGAAATGTTTTATACATGATACTTCTAGTGTAAATTTGGAGCATGCTGATCGGGAAGGTTATTGGGAGCTGCACCTGAAGACTGTGGAGTCACTGATTACTATGTTCAACAAATTAAATTGTATAAACTACCTGAGATATGGGTCCTGGTACTTGGAAAGAATAAAGAGGCCAGAGGTGGAAAAATCGTACCTCTACAGAAAATAATCCAAGGACATTTTGTGGTTAAAAAAACCAGAGAGGGTAGGTTCAATGCTGTGGCTCCAGGTATGAAACTGGAATAGACGATCCTAAGATTAAAAAAAAAAAGCTCCAAGGGAATTGTTGATGAGACACATAAAAGTGAATATGTTTCTCAATGGAAACTAGTTTATCATGAAGTCCTTTCTATTTCCAATGTTTTCAGGAGAGATTAAAAATTCAAAATCAATGGACCATCGTGAAACTGTTCCTCGCCACCAACTTGTGGGAAAGAGAGGGGAACGTTTTAATAAACATGTTGACAGCCTTCTTCATTTCATGCAACAGCAAGGAAACCCCTTTGAAATGACTGCACCTGTGTGACTACATAACTTTGTGACCAAACAGTATGTGTGTGGATACGCTTTAAAGTCACATCTACTAGATGTCCTGGAAAATGGATCGAAACTATATGCAGAACTGAAGCAGGAGAGAGTTGTGTTGAAAGAGAAAAGAAAAAGCTGTTTGACATAATCACTAGAGCTAAACTTCTAAGCTTTAATTTCCAGTAAGAGTTTCATCCAACCAGCAACTAAAAAACAAGTTACACAAAACCAACTTTAGCAAGCACATAGATAGATGGATGTAGCAAAAGAAAGGGGTGAATTAATTAAGGACAATCTGTCGCGTGATCTTCTTCCAACAAACGCATTATTTGATGGAGATGCTGAAACCAAACCAGTGAAGTACAAACTTGTGCAAGAGCTCGAACAAAAAAAACTTTCACCTGAAGAATTGCAATTTGAAAAGGTGTCCTCATTGAAAACTGCTTTTGTTGTGGACTATATCACAATTGCGAATGGTCAAGATTTTATCCATGCAAAAATTCAGAGGTCGTTCAGGCTGTTCTACAGATATCAAAATCAGTGCACACCTTGCAAGAACTGCACATTGTCTTTGACAGTTATCTTGAACTATTTGTCGAAGAATGTGAGAGAATCAGACAAATGTCTACAAGTGGAACAACTGATCTTGCCTGCATCAAAAATTCAACACCTATACCTTTGTAACTTGATAAATTCTTGTTGTCAACACCGACTTGGAGATGTTAACTCAGCAAAACATTGCTGATGCTTCAGTGAACACTGAATTTCCAATTATTGCAAGTGGAATAATTGTCAATGAGGAGTTAGTCCCTGCAGAGATATATTCAAAAGGTACTGGCCATATTGTTCAAGAACTTAACAGCAAACCAGAGGAAGCTGACCTTCGTATTGTGCCACATGCTGAGTAGGCTGTTGGAAATGGTTCCAATCGAGACACTGTGTACTGTCAAATGACACAGCTGTTATTATTGCGCTACTTAGATTTGTTGTTGTCTAAGTTATGGATACGTTATGGAACAGTCAAGAAAAGGCACTTAATCCCATTTCATATTCTCTACAAGAAACTTGACCCAGAGATACTCAGTGTTCTTATCAAGGCAGATATTCTTACGGGTGAGGACACTATGAGCAAAATTGGAACAACGCTTGGAGCTTTAACTGTTGAACCTGTGAAGTTTCTAAAAGGATTTGCTGAGACAGAAGAAGAAAGTAACTTTAAAGGCACAGAGAAATACCTTGTGCGTGTGTGGAAAACGAGTTCTGACTGTCACACATTTGATGATCTTTGGTACAGTGAATTCCAGAGAGCAGTCCCGCCAAGTGACCTTCCATCAATGTAATATTCTGTGCGATGACACATTAAAAGAGCCTTCTACTTGATCAGAAGATGAGTAAATGTTTTGGATCATGCATATGTAGAGAAAGATCCGTGTGAATTTGGTTGAGAAGTTATTGATGGGGTGCTAAAACTTGCGAAATGTTTAAAGCTTCTACCCACAGAACTTACATGCACTTGCAAAACCTGTACAACAAAAAGATATCCCTGTCGATATGCTCTTCTCAGATGTTCAACATTCTGCAAATGTACCATGAGTGATTGCCACAACAAATAAAGTGAACTATGAAAATGTGTCTAAAACAGGAGTGATGAACATTTTTTTCCATAGTCAGATCATAAACACTGTTTGGTGTATACATAAAAGGATTAAAAACCATTATTGTTTTATTTCTATATACGTCTCTTCTCCCTTTATTATAGCCGTCATTTTGGAAAATGGCAGAAGGGTTGCTCTGAGGAGTTATATTCTGCCTCTAAAAGACTACTTAACCCCCAAAACCTATGTTTTGACACCAAAATAAAGTATATAGGTCTCACGGTTTCTAAAATATTACATCATCACTGCAACACATCTGCCATTTTTAAAAATGTTGTCCAGAAAAATTTGGCAAGGAGCAGCAATGTCAATCCATGCTAAATAACTTCTCTAATGATCCAAAAACACAAATCAAAAATGAAAATTTAAGGACAACAATATTTTTAATGAGGTATAACAGGGAGCTGGGATTAAAATGGAGAAAAACATTTAAGACACCCTTCACACTCTTCTGTTACTAAATGGTTAGGTCTCATATCAGAGGCATGCCTTACTCTTCCACAGAGCAATCTTTCACATCACTGTGCAAAAGGCTGAGGAGTGCTTCACAGTAAAGTTCCACCATGGTTCCAGTGTGGCACAGATGTTCACTAGGTAGCTCACCTCATAAACCTTTTTCATTACCTTGCGCAGCACACACCACTTATCCTCTAAAGCTCAAGGGCAAATGGAGTTTGGCACTAACATGTCCACAATCCTCCTCATATCCAGCTAACATTGTATTCCGGTTGTAACATTGTGTCAGCTTTTGGCTAGCCTCAAGGTTTTCTTTTTCCTGGACCATGTACTGCGCCATCATTATCCGGAGGCTAATGACATAGTCCTCATCCTTTATGGGTAACTCAATTTCATTTTGACACTTTGCTGACTAGGGTGAGTGAGCTGCGAACGAGATTCTTAAACAGAAGTCCAAATTCAACTCCTGTCAGTGAAATTTCTCTGTAGGCGAATAATCTAGGAGATCCCATTCCTCCATGAGTGGTAAGTTAGATAAGCTCGCTTAGACTGGGCTTTAGAGAAGGAACCATTGATGCTAGGATGACATCCACAACCTTTGTTAGCAGATCGACGGCAGCCATGATGGCACACTGAATTAAATTCACTTGGGTCACCCACGGGTGGGAAAGCAGTCTTGCAGAGCTGAGCCAGAGACTCCGTTTACACAACACATCCTGCTGATCCATTTTGCCAGGAGACATATGCCCATCAGAGGACACGCTGACGGAGGTCCACGGATGTGCTGAAAGAGAGGACACTATGGTACGGAGACGCGTAGGCACTGAGACGCAGCTACTGCAGGAGGACACAGAAACCCGGTGCGAACCCAGAGGACGTGGAACTGGGCCGCGGGAGTCGGGCTGCAGTTTGCGGTTGTGGTAAGTGGGGGTACCAACTGCCCAAGACGCCACCCGTCCACTCGCTCATCCGCTCACCCGCCTGCCTTCCTTTCTGCGTGCCTCCGGCTGTTGTGGACCTCAGGGGACGCCGCAGAGGCTGACGCACTGCCGGGCGGAGTTTATTGGGCCACTCCCTTTTCACTGCCATGGTGGCTTGGACTGTGGGGCAAGGGGGAGCCTGGCAAAAAAAGTTTCTCTGTCCCGCTGTTCTCCCTGATGGGCCCCATCTGGCTCTGAGTCCCCCCACCCCTTTCGAGGTAGGAGTCTGCGAGATTGTGAGTTTGCGAGCACAGTGGGCTTAGACTTTTGCTGTGGAGTGTATACCCAACTCCCTTGCAGAAGCGGCCCAGCTAGGTCTAGGTGTGGCTTGCAGGGGAGCACAGTGAGACCGGCTCGCCTCAGCCCGTAATCCTGCTTGTAGCGCAGCCAAACCAAGCAAAGTTCAGTAAACCAAGCAATCCAAGCAAAGCTCAGTAAACCACGCCACACCAAGCAAAAGTTTAGCAATTCAAGATAATCCAAGCGAGTAAGCAAGCAATTTTGTCATATTGACCACTTGGCCACATTTGCAACTGTCAAGATCTATTCCTTCCTACCAGAAGCCCCACTAGAATCTCAAGTTTTCACGTATATTGGAAGTGGCCTATTAGAATCATTGCGTTGCTGGAATAAAGTAGCTGCATAGCTTCACCTCTGATTACTATGGGCCTTCTTGATTCCTGGGCCCCATTTAGGACCAAATGAAATATCTCTCGGGATTAAAAAAAAAAAAAAGAAAAGAAAAAAACAACTTACCCAGCCACATTGACTGCTGATCATTGAGAAATGAGATCTGGTAAAATTAGAGGCAAGACCTCAACCTCAAACAAGAGGAAGAGAAAGAGAAAAGTCAGTACTAATTGGAATTCAGGCGAAAAGGAGAGCTAGCAGTACAGCTCTATCAATAGATGGTATCCCAAGCTGCTTATCTAGCGAGGGCCCATCAAGGCAAACTCCTGAGAAGGAATTGAAAAACACAAAAGCACAGGATATGGCTACACCTGATAGTTTTCAGCATGAGGGGGAGGTCTGCTCATGCAGTGAGCACAGACACACTGGTCAACCCCCAGCCCCGATTAAGACCCACAAAATAACAGACTAATTTGGGGTGATGAATAGGATAATTACGCACCAAGGCGTCCCTCCCCACCCCCCCCCATTTCCAACCAGGCTTTTGACCTAAGAGGGGGACCCGTGGATTAAAGACCCCACCCTCCGCCAGTACCACTCTACCATATCATTAACATCTTGGAGAGGAGAGCCATAAATTTGATAGTGAGAGAGTCCAAGGAGTGTGGCCGTACGGGGGCATCAGAGGTGGGGCAGTGCCTTCCTTAAGTAGTCAGGGATCAGTTTCACTCCAGTCAGACATGTTGAACAGCCTGACCAATCAGCAATCTATACCACACTGGGCCTACTTAAATAATCCAATCAGTAAAGAGGATAAGGTTTTGATTTTTGCGGAAAAAGAGAATCCTCAGGGCCCCATAAGGAGCCCCAAATCCAGATTTCATTATTTTCCTGCCCTCAGTCCAAGAAATGTAGAACTAGAGGGGGCATCCACAAGTGCATCTGAGCAAAGCTGGGATCTAGGGACTGCCCCTCAGACTAATGATGGTCCACAGGAAATCCCAGGGATAATCGAAAGAAGTGAGAGCAAAGAGTTTACAGCCACCTCAGTGCCAGCAACAGATATATGGGCCGCAATTTTGAATTAAATGCAGACAACAGTAACAGCTCTACAGTTTCATTCCAGGAAAATGCACATCCAGGTGGATCTGCTAAATACAGTGGCTGTGTTTGTGGCAGGAATTGATGGCAAGCTACAAGAATTAAATTCACTGATAACAAGGGTATAAAAAAAAAAAAACTCAAGGAATTTACTATTTGTTCCTGTAAGGAGGTAGTAGATCGTTTGCAGCAACCCTCTAAGGAATCCTGAAAGAAATTTGCACCCCATGTAACAAGGAGGCGGAAGCCCCCATGCCCCTGGATCTGCCTGCCACCCCCCAAGTTCTAGCGATCTCAGAGGTGAATCAACATAGCCTGCCCAGCTCTCTAGCTAGAAGAACATGTAATAAAGTAGGAATTGCCACTAGATCAACAGCCTTAGTTAACCAAGAAGACGCCCTGGAACACTCCTATTCAATTGGCAGACCTTAGGGAATCGGAAGGGCATCTCTGCCAACATTTGACATAGAGAGAGCGGAAACGCGCAAGAAAGGGTAGGAAGAACAAACAGGTGGCCCCCAGAGACAGTACAGAAGTATTAACCTGCAAAATACAGGATGATGACATGGGGATAACTTCCCAAGGCCCTTCACAAAAGACAATATCCCCCTGGAGGCCTTTGACCCCAGCCACAGCAATGGAAGGGACAGAATTAGGAGGTACTGCTAGGTCTTTTCAGGATCAGCAAGCACTCATTCTAACACAGGCTTTAGAGGGCAACCAGGAGGAGACTGGTCGCCTCGTGGGCAGGCAAGGAGAGACGGCATCCAGGTTAGGAGGAGTAGATGCCACAGCATGGAACCGTCTCCAGGGGACAAAATGAACAGGAACTCCCATAAAGCAATTAAGCCTTGTAAATAACGCAAATCAGTCCATGCTGGCCCAAGTTCTCCAGTTGCTATGGATCCCAGAATATAACTCTAGAGGTCCACAAGTCCACTGTTCTCAAACTAATAAATGCTCTCCCAGGCCTGGAACTGGTGGCTTCAGATGATATTGCGGCTATAAAATGTACACAAGCCCAGGGTAGTCAACAATTGGATCCAACTGTAGTAGTATTTGCATCACCGAATCTCCCAATGCAAATGTTGGAAAGGAAAAATATCCTAAAAGACTGGGGAATTGAGGTTATTTCCTACTCAGGGGAAAGATACTCTCATCAGCTCCTGCAGGATTGTCAATGGGAAGTCCAATACCAGTGAATCTGCTAAAGAAGTGACAGGAGAAGGGATGGCAGTTCAATTAGATTTGAAAATAGAAATACGGAAGAAGAGGCCCAAAGAAGGATCTTAGCCAGACAACCTTTGACAAAAGGCCAGCCCCAGGATAAATGGTCTTGGCTTCCGACAGTGCTGGTTTCCAGATTATCCCCAAAAAGCTGAACGATAGCCCAGCAACCGCCCTCAACACAAGGTTCACTCAGTATTTGCTCTTGGAACATAGGGGGTCTTCAGTCCAAGTGGGAAGACCCAGAGGTTATCTAATTTCTGGGTTCTTTTGATATTATAATGCTGCAGGAAACATGGCCACTTACAAGTCTCCCTCTAATCGGGTACAAGGAATTTAGCAAGCCAGCAGTAAAACGCAACACATTTGGAAGGGCAAAAGGAGGTTTAGCATACCTATATCAGCACTAGACTTATGGCTAAGATGTTAGGACCGCTGAGAAAAGTGTTCAACTGTTCCTGCTGCTTCGCCTGGACGGCTGGGCAAAAAAAATTATGTGACCCTCCGATTTCGATTAATGTTAATGTCAATCCTATAAAGAAAAAGATGGAAGCTAATAAACTCCTAGATCATCTGCTCCACTTAATACATTTATTCAAGTATGCCTATTGGCTTGTCCCAGGTGACTTTAATCTTAATCTAGTTCACTCACCAAGTGTGGATCATGTGCATATAGCAGTCCCATTGCTCATTCAAAACTTGCCTTCCCAGAGAAAGAAAGATAAATTGGTGATAGATAAGTTAATTAAGACCTATGAGTTAGCAGGCCTTTTTGCACAGAATGGGCGTCTGCCGTCGGATATTCTGCCTGCTTGGACAAGAACCTCAGAAAAGGTGGTTTCATACCTTGACTATACCCTGGTAAATGCTCCTTTATTTCATTTTGTGAGTGATTTTAGAATACAAGATCATCCAGGAAGCGACCATAACCCCCAAATAATTACAGTTCAGAGCAAAGCATGTATACAGGAAGAAACAAATCTCCTTAAGGGGGAGCTCCGCTCTGAAAATTTTAAGAGACTAAATGGAGTTCTTGTTCGGTCAAAGCACAAGCGGAGGACGCAGTCGAGATCCTGGAAAACATGGTCAACGAATCTTTGAATGCAGTTGCCATATGGGAATCTTTCGTAAAAAATCTTGATAACCAATCTTCGGCAAAGGGTAGGTCTTGGGGTGCAAACCTGGGACACAGTAACAACATACTTATGCCACATGCAGTACGGCTCAGGAAATCAGTGGCGAATAGGCTCTTGAGGCAACTGCGGAAACATCCGGAAGATGGATCAATTCTAAAATCCCTACGGGAGAAAGGAAACTTCTAAAAAGTGACATTAGGCTCTTTAAAACTCTATGGGCAAAACTACATCATGCACCGGAATCTGTAAACTCTAGACGCTTCAGGAGATAATATTACATAAAACATAAAATAACATTGATAAAGGCCCCGGGGATGCCAACAATGCCAATATCAACGAGGAGTCGGTGAGATACCTGAAATCCCACTTTAAGGAATCATCCTCAGCATATGCTGGCCCAGCTCAATGGGAGAGGGGGCTCGGTGGGTATGAGGCCCAGGAGTCCATTATGTTTGCCCCACTCGAAATACGCAAAATAATAGAAAAAATCACGTACAGATGGTGCACCTGGCCCCAATGGTTTACCCCAGGTCCTGTGTAAATAACTTACAACAAGATGGGTGACTTTTTTTTTTGGTAATGTTTAATTATATCTTGGCAACAGGTACAATCCCAGAGAGTTGGAAGGGCTCAATAATCCATCCTATTTATAAGGGAGGGAAATCCTCCCAACCATCTAACTATCGTCTAATTGCCCTTTTGGATGTGGACCTCAAACACTTCTCCATTGGACTTTTCCAGCATTTAGAACGGTGGGCCTCAGATAATGATATGCTCCCCATTAACCAAACTGGCCTTACAAAGAAGCAGGGCACTTTAACTAACCTCAAGGCACTTAGTTTAATAATTAATAGAGCAAAGGCTGCAGGGACGCCTCTTTCCATGTGTTTTGTAGACTTTAAAGCTGCATTTGATTGTGTTCCTCGAAACAAACTGTGGGCAAAATTACAGCACTGGGGGCTCCCGGCAAACTTACTGAACGCCATCATTATGCTCTACTCAAACACCTGGGTAAAAATCAAACTTGGGGGTGGTTCCTATCTAAACAGGTCTATTGAGACCACAACTGGACTGAAAAAGGGCTGTGTTTTAGCTCCATTTCTTTTCAACCCATTTATAGTAGACCTACCTCCAGTCTTGGCGGTAGGCGGCTGCCAAATAGCCAACCTACTTTATGCAGATGACCTGCTGTTATTTAGCAACTCTAGAGTAGGTTTACAGAAACTTCTGGACAGTTTAGGAGGATTTGTGCAGGCCAATGATTTGGAAATAAATCAAGGTAAAACGAAATAATCCCCCTCAACCGCAAACACACTTTACACAGTAAGTGGTATTTGAACAGGTGTCATTTTGAGGAAGTGGCAGAATACACATATCTGGGGGTCAGGATTGACTCAAAAGGTACATTTGCAGGCCACAGAGAAGTAATCAGGGAGGAGGCCCAAGCATTAAATCGTGCTTTTGGGAAGCTAGCAAAATCAATCCTTGGGCATTCTCTTAAGCCGATGACCATTGTTATGAGAGCTAAATTACTATCAATACTTTTTTATGGTACAGAAATAATGAGGGGGCGCAGGTGGCCTTGTTAGATAAGTTGCTAGTCAAATCATATAAACAAGTCTTTCGGCTACCTAGATTGGCCTCTTCAGCTCAAGTTAGATTAGAATTTTCCTTAGTAAAGCAATCACTGGCCAGGCCGGCAGCATTTATCAAGGGTTGCTATCAATTATATCTTGCCACTAAGGGAACCCTAGCTAATTTAGTCTGGCAGGAAATCAATCTTGAAAGGGGTAACAGTAGCTTCAAGGAGCATTTAGAAAAAAGGATAGCACAGCTGGAGCTGGGTGATCTATAGGGTAATTCATTGCCGAACACCACCTTTATGAAAGCAGTAAATAAAGCAGTTAAAATTCTAAGCTGGTTAGGAGATATGGAAGAGCTATCCAAACAGTCACACGGATGGTTGGGTCTAAATTCATATAAACAAGGTATGGAATCACCCATTCTGTCTGCTCCTCTAGCCCTAAAATTTAAACAGAGCCTTTTACGGCTTAGACTGGGAGTTTTTCCAACCCTTAATTTCCTACCTAAATAGAAAAAGCAGGCTGAGATACAATCCCAGGATTGTAGGTTATGCCATCAGACTATGGAAACACTGACCCACGTGGTCTGTATATGTCCAGTCCTCCAAAGCCAGAGAAGGGAACAACTGAGAAGGGAATTCAATGCCCTAGGAGTTTGGTCCTGTAGGCCAGCAGTCATGTCAGCACTTGACCTGCGCAATGAAATGTTAAACATTAGATTAGTTCAATTCCTAAGAATTATTGTCTCTCTGGTCACCTCTCACCGCTCCCTCTAATGAAGGAGTAGGGGCTGTTTTGACAGAAATTTGCATCTTGCGTTTAAGGCCAAGGGAATACGGTATGTTTTCTTGCCCAACAACTTTTGTCAAGGTAAGCAAGGGATATAGACGTTTTTAAGATAAATTTAGGTAAAGTGGGTAAAATAACCCACTCAATACTTGCCCCCAGCCCTGTAGGTCTTTTGAAGCATCTAAGTGAGGGCTAGGCCGTATTCTTATTAACACTATTTCAGGGCATCAGGACTTTTACCATGACTGTGTTCTTTTATAATGGTAACTTATACTTTTAATGTTCTGTGTCATTGTTATCTGTATATCGCACTTTATTATAGTCAGCATCACAGCCCTGATTGCCAAGGGTGAGGATTTAAAGACTGTATGAGTGGGTTATTGGGCAAGAATATCTAGGGGACGGTAAATAGGCCTGGAACAAATGAGAGATGTAATGATGTGATGGACAAGAGGATCTAAGCCTAAGAATTGCTCCCGGGTTTTAGGTGTTTTTAATATGAGGTATTTTATTATGGTTGTGTTATATCATCTTAGTATGTGTACGTTTACTTGACACTTTTTCATTTCATTTAATATGCCCGTTCTAAATTGGGAGCTGAAATCTATGGGCCCAATAACAAGGAAAACTATCCGCCATCATCCATGTTTTGGAAGAGGTTGCACACAACCTGAAATCAGTCTGATCAGCTGCAGACTCTCCCTTCATCACACAGAGCTGAGGTGGTGAATGATGCACGCCTGCTGGGTTTGGACTGTCACCTAGGAGAGGAGATCAGAGGTCTATGATGTAGACCTGGCTCCAGATACATCAGTTGGAGTTGCAGGCCAGCAACTTGGTGTTAAAGTCCTTTGTGCTGTATATCAAGCGAAGGTTGGCGCAAGTTCTCATGGACACCACCACTGCCATGTAGTTCTGCAACAAGTAGAGCAGAGTGGGGTACTGGGTCTTGTGAGCAGAGGTGCTATGCCTCTGGAGTTGGCTGGAGCTACCGGCATTTCACTGATTGTGAACACATCAGTGAGGATACGTGCACTGCATAACATATATACAGCAAAACACTAATTATCAGCAGTCAGGAAGGCTGTGTTCCCTGCAAAAGGCAAACACACGTTCAGCATCAAAATCAACTCCTGCTGGGCTCAGCTTTTAGCAGAAATTGTGTTACGGTGGTAGCATCTCTGGCATTCAGGATCGACTTCTGGCCTGGCAGTATCTTGCTTGTGATAGTCTGGGTGAAGGACTGCTCCTGACAAGAGGTCAAGTGGCAGTTCTTATATACTGCATCTTATCTGAGACGGAATTAGCAATGCCACCTTTGCACTGTTTGATATAATCAAGGAGCATCAAGATGCTAGTTTAGGACGCATTCCTTTATACATCTGAGAACAGGTGAAAATACAACAATTCAGACTACACTGTTTTGGTTATTGCTTTTTGTTTGACTTTGAAACTGAAACAACGAGGCACTTGGTCTAGACTGATGGTGCATCAGGTGTTCTGTTTGTATCTATATCTAAATGACTTCACTGACACTTTCACAGTTCTTGGAAAGATAAGGACAGATGGCATCTGCGGCTAAGGCATCAATGCTGATTTTGCAGAAATGCAGAAAATGGAGTTGCAACCTACTCAGAATGGAGTCAGGCCTTGTATCTTTATGTCATATGCATATGGCTAAAAGACCCAAATGCCTCAGAGCCGCCCTCACTGATATCCAGGACCAAGGCTAAAATATTGGTATCATAGCCCAAATGTCCTGGACGCGCTGAGGTGGAGGAAAGGCCCTGAACAGCATCTTTCCCATAAAGGCTCCTGTAAAGCAGAGCCTCTACAGAGGAGTCATGTGCAACTTTGGCTCTTTGATCAAGAACCCCAGTGAACTTAGCCATCATCTGGAGGTGGTCCATGACCGACTGTGGCACGCCTGTCTTTCACAGATGAAGCTGAAGAGGAGCACAGCAAACTGAAAATGCTTCTGGCCTATCCTGACCTACAGGTAGTGCCAGTGGGACTGCAGAACTGGCAAATGAAAGTATGCATCTTACAGGTGGAAGGCAGCCATCCGGTTGCCTGAGTCCAGGGCAGACAGAACTTGGACCATAGTGAGTATTTTTAATTTGTCCTTTAAAATGAAGACGTTCAGAGGGCGAGCATCTAAAATAGGAGGGCCTCTGTCCTTCTTCAGCACAAGGAAGAAGCAGAAGCAGCAACATAACCCTTCTTCTGTGTCCTTTACTCTCTTGATGGTTAATAGAGCATGCACCTCTTGTCGCAACATGGAAAAGTTCTTCTCCAAAAGCCTCTCTAATGAAAAGCCTCTCTAACATCAGGGGAAGTAGAGGTGGGTCTGAAATGAAAGGTTGTGCACAGCACTGCATATGGAAACCTACTTACTGGCAGACAAAAACAAGGCTTTGTGCAAATTAAGTTAGTGCTTAATTAAATGGAAGTAAGAGGTCGGATGAAGCGGGTCTCAGGTCAGTCAGTACATTGGTTTTGAAATCTACTGCATGTAGCTGTAGGCCCAGGAGCTCAGCTGCATGTCTAACCACCACAGCACTTCTTTCTATAGGGGGTCAAATGAGCAACACCAACCCCGTTATCATGCTGTGGGGGTAAATCATTTCCATCATCATAGTCTTGCTGATCTGAATCTGCCCCAAAGAGGTGGTGAAGCCTCCGATGAAGGCTTCTTGAAAAAGTAAGAGTTTTGTCAGAGTCTGAGCATACTGGGCCCGGTGCGCTGGAGTGGAGTCAAGGTGCAACACTTGTCAGGGCTAAAGTGGATTTAGCTCAAGTTGAAAGAGTGGAGTCAGCAACGACTTGACCTCTGCCGCTATCGGGACTGGTGTATGTGGAGAAAGAACGGGTGCATATCTTGGAGCCAGATGTGAAGTCGGCACTGGAATCTGTGTAAAGCCTAAAGCAGGATTGAGGGGCTCAGACAGTGTAGAGGGCACACCAGCAAGTATAAACCATCACTAGAGGAATCTGTATTAGTGCCAAAAATATGGTACCAATTGAGTAATTGGCTCCCCGACACAGGATCGGAAGCAGATATGATTGCCAACTTGACATCCCCCAGATGTCTTGTTAGAAAAAAAAACGTTTCTCTGCATCCTTTTCAGCTAAATCAGGTAGGTATTGCACAAGTGGAGTAAAGCAATACTCCCCAAGTAGCTCAAACTATCAGTTGCTTAAGGCAGGAACATACCACGCATCTACCCCTCCAACCGACTGCTTCCAATCCTGCAGAACCACATGAATTCAGACATGAAACTGAACACCACTTGCTCTACTGTTTCTGTGAGGACTGTGACGGTACCGACGGGCTTCAACCCAAATCACTCGACAGGTGCTTCTTTCATTTGTTAATACGTCATGTTAACAGTCGCCGATCATTCTCCCAAAGACAGCCATTCCTTTCATAAGCAAGAGACATTTAAGAGCTGGTGCTTTGGAGAGATCATTCACTCATTGTGCGCTACAAGTGTTCTGAAAACTCACAAACCATTCAAAATTTAATGTACAAGTTCTTTTGAAAATCCGTCAGGAGGAATCTCAAATTTGAAGAGGGTGACTCACGTTTACCATTATTAGCAGTTTCTATTGGAAGAAAGAGCTTCTCCTCTTCCTGCTCTCCCTCCAATTACAGCTCTCCTTCTTGTTCCTGTACTTTAATTTCTTGTATTTCCCTTACCTTTTCTTGCCTTTGACTTTCCTATCCCTTCTCTTCCAGGGCCAATTACCCCCATCTTTTCCTCCTCCCTTCTTGTTCCTGGTGAGGCAGCCTCAGCTTTTTGCTGTCAAACTCTCTGGTCTTCACTTCTCCTTCAGCCTTAGCTTTCTGAAGAGCTGGGTCTCACAGAAGAAAATGACTCCTGGAGTCAGTGACAATGTAACTCTTGAAATTGGCTGTGGAGATTGTGTAGGAGAAACTATGGAACGAAAATCCAGTGACACACCTACAGTGTTCCGGAAACATACCTGTGCTAACGGGTCAAGACAGCCCAACCCCGCAGCCCTCACTTCCAGGGCTTCTACCATACCGTTCGAAGAGATCAACACTGTTTTCTTTTACCTCTGGCCCCATTTTAGCTAACTGGACTGTAACAAAACCCACAATTATTTCCCTATCTTTATTTCTGGGAGCCCCCACCCTCTCTATAAGCACATGTTCATTAACTGTTCTAAGGGTGTCAAAGTCTACTCCCACCAACATTGAGCCTGCCATTTCTCTGTGCGGGTAATGGCATGTAAGATACTTTTACTGTACTGTGTAAAGATGATCGTGCTGTACTGTTCACAACAGTTGGAATCAATGGATCCCAAAGCTGCCCCCAAATACCAGACCAATTCTGGAGTCCTGGGGCAAGAAGGGGTTACTGGGCCCAAATGTTGTGGTTTAGGCCTTTTAAATCTGTTGTCCCAGTGACTGTCCTACTATGATGCTGCAAACAGAATACTAAATAAACTCCACTGGCATTTGACCATCAGTAGTAGTGAGACTAGCAGTCCAAGACTTCTCAGCGAGATAGTGAGGGGACAGAGAAACAAGCCACAAAATACACTTAGAAATGCAGTATTGCACACAAAGAACAAAGGCATATCATACAAACTACAGGGATTTTTACAAAGAACTAATTAGTTTTAACATTTCAGTGCAGATGCAGGCTCACTGCAGACTGTGTGAGCAGGTTCTGCTTCTTCGACCTATACGCCGGTTCTTAAAACTGTCCCAGCAATATAGTATTGGCCAAACACACTTTAGTTCAATACAGAGTTTAACGGTTTCCAGCTTTACGTGGGTGCCGTTGCTCAGATGCTGTAAGCATGTGCAGCCCCACCTTCTTTGGATTCTTTGAGTGCATCCCTGCACTGTGTCAGTAGCTTAGATGGCTGCCTTCAATCTGTCCTGGACGTTGTTGGTGTGGGAGTGCTGAGTGGAAGCCATGCCATTCGGCAGTCAGCAGCAGTAACTCTGGCACTTGGCTTTGACGTGCTCTGAGGGGAATCTATGCGGTCACTTGTAATTGTTGTTGATGTTTCAGAAGACGGTTGCCCATAACTGTAGGTCTCTCAAGTCACAGTCGCTCATAGGTGCAGGAATTTTGGGTTTCAGTCACTCATAGTTGTTGAGCATTTGGATAGATCACAGAAACAGCAGTCACACCACTAAAATTTGATTTAAGGTTAGGTTTTGGAGGATATGAGACCCACTCCAAAACATGGGTCAGCACCATTAACCCTCTCCACCATCTGCAATTTCTGACACTTTTCCAACCCTCCTAGGCACACCAGCTGTGTTTCTCCTTCTAGGCAGTTGTCTCCCAGCAGGGGCTAGGTGCTCCTTCTCTTCTGTCAGCAGGCCAGCAACTCCAAGGTCACAGGCAAGTTGAAAAAAAGAGCAGGCCCTGCCTGAAAGACTTCCTTTACACCTGTAAAGAACACGAAGAACACGGTGCATCCTCTCTCCCTGCCCACTATGAGCCTTAATGGCATTGTTCCGAGACAGTTAAACAGCTGACCCTCCACCAAATGATCACTGATGTATTTCCAAAGCACTGTTGTTTTTTTTCTCCCATACTTCAGTGTCTGTGGCTCTTCTCTCCAGTTCAAGAAGACCATCAATACACTTCCTTGTCTGGGGAGTCTAAGCTACGACCTCCATCTGGTGCTTTGTGGTACCATGGACCACTCAGAATGCATCATTCAGGTCTTGTCAAGCATACACTTGCATTTAACATGCTGCACTGATAACAGTGTCAGCCTTGAATAGGAACAGTAAACATGCACATTCATTCTGGATGTCGTAGCGGTTTCTGGACATGACATTCAGGCAGAACGTTACTCTATTAAGGCTGGTAGGTACCACACTCTTTCTAAACAGGAAAAAGTCAGTTTATTACTTTCAATTCAAAAACATATGCTATGCTGCCACAGTGCTTCATGTATATGTCCCTTCATGCACAGAAAGTAGTCTCATGTCAGCTTTAAGATATGTTTACCACACCTCTGTTTACCACATAACAAGGCTCTGGACATCATTATGTGAGTACAGAACCAAAATGGCCATAGTATTGCTGCATTATCGTTGTACAGCCAAGTCAAAAAAATATGTCAGGATACAAGACATTATGCAGCTGTGTTATTCACATGGAGTGCACATGTGCTACAATGCAAGTGATGTTCCTGGCCCAACAAAGTATTATCGATTGCCCCCGGTTCTGTCATATTTATTTAATCATTTAATTTTACATTTCTGCTTGTAGCTATCCATATTTATTTTTATTTTTAGAATTTGTCTGTTTTTAGAAACTTAAGAGGTGGGCTCAGACCCAACTCATTGCTCACCATTGGTTGGCTCCCCTGTCACTCCCATTTGCTCGATTCTTATTCAATGGCTTTTGTTCCTCATCTTGTGTTTGTCCCTGCTCTGGAGCATAGCTCCTTAACTATCTATTTAACTGACTGACTTGTATCCTTTCACTGCTACATTCAGGCAACTATTTATTTTCTTTTTCTTTCAGTTCTCCACGGGGGTGTATGTTGTCTTGATCTCGTCCCTATGTGCTATATCCCCTCAAATACCCATCCCACCCCGCCCTCCTACTGTTGACCCTCCACACCCAACCCCAGCTCACCCATTGGTTTCAAAACGTGATTTTTTTTTTTAAATGTATTTGTTTTTTCTTTGTTATTCCACCTGTACCATGGCCGCTAGGTCATCCATTGCTTCCCTGCCACGCTTCTTTGCTTCCCTCCAACAGCCCCCTCCACCCACCCCCGCTCTACTACCCATTGCTGTCCTTTAAATATTTTATGCTCAATTTTCTTGAAGGGACAAGTCACTACTATTTGCTACCAGGCTATTCTATTTTCATAAAGCACTCTGCCCTAATTTAAATACTTTTTTGTCTTTATTCTCCATTTTATGTGGCATCCGCACTCTTCAAAAACTACATTAAACAAACACTGGCAAACCCAATAGGTCTCGCCTATTAGCGAAATGGGTTTTGTCAATGTTTTGCTTTGACAATGTTTTGCAGAAATGGTGTACAGTGGCATGGATTCTTTGCAGGGTGGCAAACGCGAATTAAAAAAAAGCACTATGACGCAGAAATGGCTAATGCACTTTTTTGTTTTAAAAGTGCAATAGCACTCGATGCATCAGAGTCCTCTTTTTAATGTTATTTTTAGCCATTCTGCGTAGAAGTCACTCTGCTATACAGCAAGGCTACAAATCATAGCCCATATCAGCAATGTCTATGCTGTACAGCATGAACAAAAGGCAATAGTAGAGTCAATTGTCTCAAATGTGCAACCTATTGGATTTGCCAATGCTTATTAGATCTAAACACAACACCCCTGTGATTCTGAGAAAATCAGTTAATCTCATAAATGAAAAAGAGAAAAAAAAAAGACATTTGGAAAAAACAATCTTATCACATAAGGAAAGCAACTATGCCTAGGTACATGCCTTTGTGGGAATACATCTAAAAGCAGATAACATGTTGCAATAAAAACAGATAACATCTGTTCTCATAAACATCTGTTTCAAAGGAGAAAAGGACTTCTCCGAAGTGCATGCGCCATAGTAATGTACTGTCACAAATGGTAAGTGATTTAACAAGGATCACAGGGAGGAAGAAAAATAAAAGTAGTACCTCAATCACACTATGATCAGCCGAAGCACAGGAGTTAAGCTGAAGTAATTAGTACTTGGTCCGACCTCCAGCCGAAAAAAAGAGGAAGTGAAGCCAGCATGTGCTGGCCAATTAGAAGGCAGTAAATACGAGTGACAATGAAGCCAAGAAATAATGAGCAAAGGGTGGGCTGTAAGCCCCTGGTTGTCTCCAATATCTCTTGCAAGCGCGAGTGCATGCTCTGTTGCAGACCTAAAACCCAAAATGGTGTTGGTTCTGACACATGTGCAAGCATGTACAAAACCATGATGGACTACCACTGTAGCATGACAAGTAGGCATCATCAAGCTCCTTTTATTTTTTGCAAAGGCTGCACAGTATTGGCAAGAACATTTTTTTGTTGATGCTGCACAGGAATGGCAAAAAGCGTATGGAATGACAAAAAAAATCAAAGTTTCGTTAATGGTTGTTTTTTTGTCTTATTGTCATTTACATTATCACATTATTGGTGTGAACATATATTAAGCAACAACTATATTGAATGTGCAGTCATACTTTTAGAGTGTTAACGAGCCATTTCTGATAAAACCTGAAAACATAGGCAACATCACACAAATGTATATGCACAGCTGCACTGGGGAACTTGATCCTTTTCTCACTGCTGGTAATGCACAACTGTTAATTTGGCACTAAATTCAGACAGCTTCGAGAGACATTCAAAAGACAGCCCATTTCTGTTTTTTCCACTTTTTAGAAAATATATGTATTGGGGATAAGATTGGTCTATGTCTGTATATATATAAATCAGTAAAAATGGAAACTGGGAGCCTTAAAAACAAGTATCAACTTTATACAGAGATATCTCCTATTCAGATTTGTATATATACATTCACCTTTGTTCTATCATATATATAGGATATACAGAGTTCGGAAACCTGCATTTGCTTGTTTTAAAAGTCTGTGAAATATGTTTAAGTTCCACTAAATGTACAGTATTTATGTACAGAGATATTACCCAGATTTGTATATCACCTTTATTCTGTCTTATTTGCTGTACAGCACTCTGAAACCTGAACAGAGTAGGTCCGCACTATACCATTTTACCACTGAAAGATTCTGGAAGATAAACAGGACTTTTTCCACGTCATCTAGGAATGTCCAACAATTCAGGAACACTGGCAAGCAAGCCAATACAAATGGTCTATACAGTACTTGGAAGACCAACAGACCTTAGCCAAAATCCACAATTCAGAAGATCATGGAGTAGTTGGGGGTCCTCGAAGCAGCTGTACACTGACCCGGGATGAGCTTTTCATCTGGCTACGCAGGTCCAGGTCAGATGCTGGTGCTCTGATAGAGCACTTCTCAGTAGATGACTGGATGGGGGCATGGATCACTGCTGATGCCTAAAAGAGGCAATCTACATAGCCAAAGGGTTTCCCAGAACTCATTCAGGACACCTTTCAATATGCTACATGTTATGCTGTGCTATGACTGTCTACGCGGGTTGGGAAAACGAACTGTGCTACGTAAAGAATTGCACAATGTGAAGACCTTTCATGTCAATGTCTCATCATTGACTAATGTCATGTGAATGACTGCCAGTTATCTCTAAAAATGATTACAATTGATTATAAAACGACCACACTAGCTAAAAAAGTACAAGTACACGTAAATAAAAGTATTATTTAATAGGCAAACTCAAAACATTTAGTTTTGTACTGCTCTGCCTTAATTAAATAACAATAAATGAACAAGCAATAAAATGCAAACATTTCAATTTAGCTTTAGGTAGTGATATATGAATTAAAATGCTTATACTTACTGGCTCTAAGAAGCCTGTCGATCCTGTCAATTCTTTCAGTACTAGGTGAAAGGAGTCTAATGCGAGGACTTCCTGGGCTGGATGCTTCTGAACACACATCAGTAAAGGAGTCATCATGATTCAGGAAGAGAAGTTCTTTTACACATTTGTGACAGACGCTGTGCTGGCATGGAAGAATGAGTGGATGGGTGAATAATTCTTTGCAGGCAGGACATATTAGCTCACGTTCAATATTCTTAATCGTCACCTGAACGGATTAGAAACACAAACAGGAAATAAACAACTTATCAAAATTGAAAATAAAACAGGATCAGAATACAAATGCAAATTGTGACATGTACACATGATGTTGTGGAAGGCCGAACACTACAAAACTTGTAAATAACAGTTAATCAGCTACTCGGTCATATATTTAATAATTAACCACTGTGATATATTTTTCACCAACTCAGTATATATTTTCTCACAACTAATTCTACATGATGCAAAAAGTTAAAAGACATACTTTTGCCAAGAACATAACATGTTTTTAATAAATATGCATTATATTACATCCTGCAATATGGGTTCCATGATGTTCCTTGGGTTTGTTGGGGGGAGGAAAGGGGCTGCCGCATGGATGGAAAAATGAGGAGGCACAAGGATACCGTAGGAATGCAGTAGGGAAAGGCGAGCAGCAGGGTCAGCCTGAATACCAAAATTAGCCTTAACATAAATGCCCAAAGCAACCCACACAGCAGGATGCAGCATTGTGTTTTATCGTTGGTGGCTATTATGATTGGTTGGGTTATGGCAGCACCTGAGCTCTGCAGTCCACAGGAAACATTCCAGAGTGGTGGGGAAAATTCTAGAGTGGCAGAATGACCAGCATAGCCCTAGGATGCAAGGATGGGGAGTAGGAACTAGGGGATGGACTTGAGAAAGGGGAAAGGAGAATAGAGTTAAATGAATTGGGGACGAGGGAGTCAACAAGTTGGAACACTGTCTGGGGAAAGGACAGGATACGATGAAACAGAGCAGCAGGGTACGATATCGAAGGGAACCAGAACTGGATAGCCCTTACTGGCCAAATGAGGGGGAAGAAGCAATGATGAGGGGCAGAGTCCCAGACAGAGGAACAGGCAGTTCAAAGAACTCTTGCCTCACTCACGGCAAAATTCCATCAGTAAATCCCATTTCATTTAATTTACTTCAGTTAAAATATTTTCGTTTTACAAGGAAGTAATAAAAAATAACTGCACTGAGCTACTCAGAACAAGAAAAAAACATTGAGGTTATTGTTTGTTGCCATTGGACACAAAGTTGTTATCCACCAAGTGAACTTCAATGTTCTGGGTTCCTATACTCTCATGTTACCAACTGGTTTGAAAACTGCTATCTTGTGATGAGGACAGGAAACAGAAGTCAAAGGCACGCACACAAACCATACACGCAACTCTTGCCCGGACTAGCCTATCACCCTGCATTTAGTTTATGTTTTTCAGGTTTACATAGGGCGAACTAGGCCCTAGAACATTACATCGCTTTGCCTGAGAAGCGCACTACATCAACCATTATCTTCTGCACGGGAGATGAAGTCATTTGCCTAGAATAACAGGATGTTGACCTGTGGGACGGATCGAACCTGTTTCACCAATTCCAAAGTCGGCAGCTCTAGTCACATCTTCGGCAAATGATGTTTACTTATTTAAGAAATTAGCCATTTATTTATTTATCCTGCAGCTTAGCCAAAAATAATTGATGGATACTGAATGATAACCGTCAGAAATGCAACTTTGCATACCTCTTTTTCCTAGTTACAGTACTTTCCTACTGTGGTCTAACGATACCCAAGTTAGAGGTAGAACAAATTAGATTCGGGGAAAAGTCTGGCCGCGACTGTAGTAATGAAGACGTGTTTACCAAACACCGAGCAGCATCTAAAAGCCTTCGATCCAGACCAATGCTTGCAGAGGTATGTAGAGCAGCACGCTTGATCTACGACAAAAAACATGAAGTCCTTGTGGAATAATTGTTGTTTGGAATTAATACGACAGGGCGTTCAGAGCGAGGAACTGATCAGAGTAAAAGACAGATTCTCAGTTGCCTTTCCATTCAAACTGCCCAAACTTTCCTCAGCTTGAATATAAATAAATGTCACAATAAAGCGTCTACATTGACATGTTGGTTCGTATGGATACCCTAAAAGTAATAAGTTGATGAGCTTGAAGTCCGCAAAATTGAATGTAGAAGTAGGCCAATACGAACAAGAGTGTTTTTTTAGAGCAACACAGACAGGAGAAAACAAGCATTGGCAAAGCCAAAACGACTCGCCTTCAAGACATATTATCCTTGTTAATGTTTTTAGCCAGGTTGAACAACATTGCGGCTGTATTCCAGGGAGATAAAAAGACCAAACAACGTGACCGTTGCATCATTTTATAGGCATGTATTGAACACACATGCATGCAATTACAAAGCACACTGTTTTGTTTATTTACATAACTAAGGAGGATCAGCAATTAAAAAGAAAAAGTACCACAAAAACATTTTTAAAACAAAGCTTGAAGCACTAAAAAATAAATAGATACTAGATGAGGAAGATGTGGACGGGGTGGGGTGAAACAAAACAGCAGCTGAGGAGAAACAACTAGAGAGAGAGAACATTGGAGAACGAGCGCAACATGGAGTGTGGCAGGTGTAAGCACATGGTGAAATACAGCAACGAAAGTGTGGGTAGTGGGGGAGAAGCCCATGGAACGCTACAGCGGTGGATAAAAGCACGAGGGAGACAGCAGGAAATCACACGCATTCTCATGGAGTGCTTGTAAAGAAAAAAGTAGAAGACATCCGTAAAGAGGTTGTGCTTGCTAGCACGGACAAACATAAGACTGACAAGAAAACCTAATAAGAAGCATGCAAATAAGAGTGAGTAACAGAAACTAATGGTAAACAATGGTGGGCCCCAAGCTCCCTGTATGTTCTTGGCGAGACGTCTTTTGCAATCAGAGAAGCGCTGTCTGGAAGGGCTGACCTAGTAAAAACCTTTTCAGGTGGGAAACAAAACTCACAGAAATAGCAGATACAGGCAGATTTTAGTTCAAGAAGTGTAAACCACATACCCACTCACAGATCCACACAGCAAAGGTTACAGCGACGTTATCCCCCTTCGCTGCCAGGCCTTTTCCCCCTCTTGTGCCGAGCCTTTTTTTGGCTATTTGGGGCAGTTCGCGATTAGGCCCTCATAACTTTTTGTTCACATAAGCTACCCACGCCAAATTTGCGTCCTTTTTTTCCAACATCCTAGGGATTCTCGAGGTACCCAGACTTTGTGGGTTCCCCTGAAGGAGGCCAAGGAATTAGCCAAAATACAGTGAAAATTTTGTTTTTTTCAAAAAAATGGCGAAAAAGGGCTGCAGAAGGCAGCTTTTTTTTTTTTTCCCTGAAAATGGCATCAAAGGGTTTGCGGTGGCACAATAACCATCTTCCCAGCTTTCAGGAACAGGCAGACTTGAATTGGAAAACCCAATTTTTCAATACAATTTTGACATTTTACTTGGACATACCCCATTTTTACTATTTTTTGTGCTTCCAGCCTCCTTCCAGCTAGTGACCAAAATGGGTGAGAAACCAATGCTGGATCCCAGAAAGCTAAACATTTCTGAAAAGTAGACAAAATTCTGAATTCAGCAAGGGGTCATTTGTGCTCATCCTACAAGTGTTTCCTACAGAAAATAACAGCTGAAATAAAAAAATATTGAAATGGAGGTGAAAAAAACAGCCATTTTTCTCCACGTTTTACTCCGTAACTTTTTCCTGCGATGTCAGATTTTTGAACGCATTATACCGTGACGTCAGCTGGACTCTTCTGGTTGCGGGGATATATAGGGCTTGTAGGTTCGTCAAGAACTCTAGGTCCCCAGAGCCAATAAATGAGCTGCACCTTGCAATGGGTTTTTATTCTATACCGGGTATACAGCAATTAATTTGCTGAAATATAAAAAGTGAAAAATAGGTATGAAGAAAACCTTTGTATTTCCAAAATGGCCACAAGATAAGGTGTTGACAAGCAGTGGTTATTTGCACATCTCTGTATTCCGGGATGCCCATACTAGCATGTGAATTACAGGGCATTTCCCAAATAGACGTCATTTTTACACACTGCCTTACATTTGGAAGGAAAACATGTAGAGAAAGACAAGGGGCAATAACACTTGTTTTGTTATTCTGTGTTCCCCCCAAGTCTCCCGATAAAAATGGTACCTCACTTGTATGGGTAGGCCTAGCGCCCACGAAAGGAAATGGCCCAAAACACAACGTGGACACATCAAATTTTTTTACAGAAAACAGAGGTGTTTTTTTGCAAAGTGCCTACCTGTGGATTTTGGCCTTTAGCTCAGCCGGCACCTGGGGAAACCTAGCAAACCAGTGCTTTTTTGAAAACTAGACACCTAGGGGAATCCAAGATGGGGTGACTTGTGGGGCTCTGACCAGGTTCTGTTACCCAGAATCCTTTGCAAACCTCAAAATTTGACCAAAAACACACTTTTTCCTCTCATTTCAGTGACAGAAAGTTCTGGAATCTAAGAGGAGCCACAAATTTCCTTCCACCCAACATTCACCCAACTCTCCCGATAAAAATGGTACCTCACTGGTGTGGGTAGGCCTAGCGCCCACAAAAGGAAATGGCCCAAAACACAACGTGGACACATCACATTTTTTCACAGAAAACAGAGGTGTTTTTTTTACTAAGTGCCTACCTGTGAATTTTGGCCTCTAGCTCAGCCGGCCCCAAGGGGGGCAGAAATGGCCTAAAATAAATGTGCCTCCCCCCAACACCCCCCCCCCCCCAGGAAGCGACCCTTGCCTACGGGGCCGCTCCCACTGCGTGACATTGGTGCAAAAAAAAAAGATCCCCGGTGCCTTGGGGGCAGATTGACCTAAAAACGTCTGATTTGCCCCCAAGGGGGCCAGAAATGGTCTAAATAGAATTTGTCCCCCAGGGGAACGACCCTTGCCTAATGGGTCGCTCCCCATCTCTAAAAAAAAAACAAACAAAAAAAACACTTTTTTTTGCCCTGGTGCCTAGAGGTTTCTGCCCCCCCCCCCCCCCCGGGGGCAGATCAGCCTAATAACAATAGGCCGATCTGCAGAAATGGCCTAAAATAAATTTGCCCCCCGTCTCCCCCGGGAGCGACCCTTGTCTACGGGGTCGCTCCCCTTGCGTGACATTGGCGCAAAAAAAAAAAAAAAAGATCCCTGGTGCCTAGTGGTTTCTGCCCCCCTTGGGGGCAGATTGACTCATAATCCGCTGATCTGCAGGAATGGTCTAAATACAACTTTCCCCCCAGGGGAGCGACCCTTGCCTAATGGGTTTGTCCCCATCTCTAAAAAAACAAACAAACAAAAAAAAATTTACCCTGGCGCCTATTAGGTTTCTGTACCCCCAGGGGGGGCAGAAATGGCCTAAAATAAATGTGCCCCCTGCCCTCCCACCCCCCTGGGGAGCGACCATTGCCTATGGGGTCGCTCCCCTTGCGTGACGTTGGCTCAAAAAAAAAAAGATCCCCGTGCCTAGTGGTTTCTGCCCCCCTTGGGGCAGATTGACCTAAAATCGGCCGATCTGCCCCTAAAAGGGGGCAGAAATGGCCTAAAATAAATGTGCCCCCCAAGGGAACGACCCTAGCCTAAGGGGTCGCTCCTCTTGCGTGAAATTTGCGGGAAAAGAAAAAAAAAACTCCCTGGTGTCTAGTGGTTTCTGTCCCCCTTGGGGGCAAATTGGCCTCATAAAACTAGGCCAATCTGCCCCCAAGGCGGATAGAAATGGCCTAAATATAATTTGCCCCCAAGGGGAACAACCCTTGCCTAAGGGGTCGCTCCCCACCTCAAAAATATAAAACCCCCCCCAAAAAAACACTAACAAAAAAAAAAATGCTCCCTGGTGCCTAGAGGTCGGCCTAATTATAGGCCGATCTGCCCCCCCGGGGGGGGGGGGGCAGAAAAGGCCTTTAAAAAAAAATGCCCCCCCTGGAAGAGACCCTTGCCCAAGGGATCGCTCCCTCATGCCAATTTCATTGAAAAAAATTAAATCCCTGGTGTCTAGTGGGCGTTTTAGCAGCCAGATTGCTTGACGCTGAGAGAGACGCTGAGAGAGACTTCAAAGGGAAGGAAATAACTTTCCTTCACTTTGAAGTCTCTCGGCCTCCTCCACGTGATCGGAAGAGAAATGCTTTTGCATTTCTCTTCCGATCGCGCTGGAAGCTGAGCTTCTAGCGCGCTGGGAGGAGGCCTTGTGAAAATCAGCACGCGATCGCACGCTGAAGTCACGGGGGGTGGGTGGGGGGTCGGGGGTGGAAGGGGAAGGGCTTCCCCTGCCATTCCTGCCTTGGGAAGGTGGGGGGGAACCCCACAGAGGGAGCGCTAGCGCTCCCTCTGGGCTCTGTGCCCAGGACGTAATGGTTACGTCCTGGGCACACGAGCACTGTGCCTCAGGACGTAACCATTACGTCCTGGGCACAGAAGGGGTTATAGTTAGAATCAGATTTCACAAACAAAACAATAAAACAAATCAGCAGTTATAGTTTTACTTGGAGCAACAAACTATAACTCGTGCCCAAGTTAACTATAACTTGTACCCCTGACATGCACCGTATTCTCATCAATAGTTTTATTGTAAATGTTGCAGCAAAATTATCAGTGATGTGATAGAAGGGGTCATGAGTGATGTAATATGTGAGGTAATCATCAGTGCACTGCAAGGGCACAAGTTATAGTTTCCAGAGATAAGTATAATTAACTGCTGAATTTCTATGGTTTTGTGGGTGTAAAACCTAACTAGAACATCCCGGTTATCCTTGTTTTTTTTGTGTGAATTTCTAGGATTTTTTTAACAAAGTAATATTTAAACACCATACGTTGACCAAACGGCCTTCGTCCATGCACTATGAGGGGTTGGCCTCCCGGCTAACTTCCTGCATTCAGCCAAACCACACTGGGGGGAGAGGGGCAATAGTGTGTGTGTGTGTGTGTGTGTGTGTGTCTGCATGGGTGTGTATGGTTATGGGTGTGTTAGGTGGGTGTGTGAGTGGCTGTGTTGGTCTGTGAGTGGTTTTGTGGGTCTGAGTGGGAGAGTGTATGGGTGTGTCAGTGGTTGGGTTAGTGAGTGTGTGTTTATGAGTGGCTGTGTGGGTCTCTGATTGGGTATGCTAGTACTTTTGTGGGTGTGGGTGTGTGTATGGATGAGGGTGTTAGTGAGTGTGTGGGTAGGTCTGAGAGTGTTTGTATTTTTTTGCAAATGTGGTCTGGATCTGCTAACCTGTCAGAAATTCACACATGGGGGGGAGGGGGCGCTGATTGTCGGCGGAGGATCCACAGATCTACGTGTGCTTAAACAAATACATTTTGGGCTGTTTCTTGCTCATGAGGGGCCTCTCACAAACCCCTTCCATCAGACCTATAAGTTTAGGATACCCCGATCCTGACCTCCTATAGCTATTTTAGTTTTTTTGCTCCTCCCTGGAAACAGTGTTCCAATTCACAAAATGGTGAGTGCAACTTTCCTGTCAATTTGAGGCCAGCCAATCATGGCATTGATGTTGGCACGCATTTCTACATATACAGACATAGTAACTCCCAAACTACTGAACAGACTTACATCAAATTACAAAAAACACTGTTTCTGGACCAAGATGTAGCTTTCTGAAAAATTCCATCCTGCGCTTCAGGCTGCAGTGGTATCTAAAATCCCTATGGGAAGGTGTTTGGGGAACACGCGTCTTGAGACACACCCTACCCCCTTTTTCTCAGCTCACGCTTGATGATTCACATCGAAACATTCCAAACAGCAGCTGAAGCGAGTGGCAAATTAGTCAAAACAAATAAAAAAAATTCATAGGGAGAACAGGAGTGTTTGGGGATATAAATATATATAGATATATATATATATATATAGCGAGGACTGGTACGTTATAAGGACCTGTCCCCATAGTGTGTTTAGGTAGTTTCAATCAAGTGTATAAAAAAAAAACTAAATGTGAAAGTTAAATTTGACTTGGTCTGCTTTATAACCTTCCCTACTATCAAAGAGCGTTTGGAGTTAGAATAGCAAATACACACTTCATCACAGTTAATGGCCGGTCCTCACAAATATAGGTATGTTATGTTGTGTGTGTGTGTGTGTGTGTTGGGTGTCTGTATAAAATATGTGTATCAGCACTAAGGCTAGATTTGGGTTTAGAGTCAAGTAGTGGTAAAGAAGGGTAAGGGTCATTTTAGGATTATTGGATGGTTAGTGGTAAAAGAAGTGTTGCTAGAATGTGGAATTCCTATCGCCCAACACCCGGGACATATTATTTGGGGTCAAGGGCAACAAGGTTTCATGTTTAATGTGTCCTTGGGACAAGTAGGCCTAACCCTCTGCAGCACAAACACATTGGCTACCAATTTACAGAGAAGTAAGCTGACTGCAGTTGAGGTAATAAGTGTGTTCATATGTTAATGCTGTCCGAACTTGTATTTATGGTTTATTAATGAAAAACCTTTAACATTATGGTGAGTGCTGTAAATAAACGTTTTAAGGTCACACTGCACTACTGACACTAGTTCCAGTAAAAAAAAAAAAAAATATATATTAAAAAAAAAGATACACACTTGTTCGAAACGTTTAATAATATGAGGCAAAGTATAATACTCCCAGAATGCTCTCTGATTAGATGCAAATGTTTGCAGAAGCTTGTAAGCAAGAGTGATGATTCTTTGCTTTAAAAATAAAACGTCCATAAAAAAATGCAATTAGGAAAAAAACATTTCGCTACTACTAAACTTAAGGTGCTATTTCTTTGAAGCGTCACTTAGTAAAATGTGTTAATGCATGCTAGTATTTCCCATAACAAATTCTATTGGAAAATCAGTGTAACCATTTCAACAAGATTATGGTAACCCTGAAAATAAACAAGCACAGGAAAAGCTAACTGATCTGACATTTGCTGTGTGTGTTTTGTTTTCGTCAATGTATGCCTTCGTTTGACATGGTTTTTATAAGACTTTACAATGGTGAGGTCCTAGCAGCTCCCACAACAATAAAGAGCACTGGCGAAAACCTAAAAACGTTTTAGGGTCTCAAAAAGCACACATTGCCGTCAGTGGTGTAACAAAGGTGCCACAGCCCCTGCAGTGCAGGGGGGGACCCCTCCAGGCCCCCCCCTCACCGCAGCACCTGCCCTGATTGAGTCTGGAAGGATGACCCACTCCATGTTCTTTGCGGGAGGGGGGCTCCGGTTTCGTTACGCAACTGATTACCACAGTAGATCCTGGCACTGAGCAAAACTAATGTATGCGCCAATATGCTTGCTGTGGAAGAGCAGAACGAGATCACTCACAGTAAAGCCAACCCATAGATAGAGAAAGAAACAGAAGTTTAATACAAATAAAATGTCTTGGTTAATGCCAGACCTAATTAGGGACCCAATTTTTAAAGAAATTCACAAAAGTGCACCCATGGTATAGGTCTTTGAATCAGTGGCTTTCATGAATTCACAAGAAGTGACAGAAGTAGACCAGGAAATCGTACTCCTAGAAAATATTTGTGAACTATATTTGAGCACAAGCATATATGCATTAGTACATTTGCTCATTTCAAAATCTATTTAACGTTTACAAGTTCACTTTCCCTCCAACCACTTTTTTCCAAACCCTGGAAGAACTTCTACTTCTGCTATTGTCAGGAGGAGTACATTTCCAACCTTTATCAGAATGGAAAATATTAGAGAAGAGCTAGTGAAAATACTTTAACATGCAAGCTAGCAGATTTGCAGACTCAAAGGGACTGCTGCTCCGGAACTGTTGCTTACTGCTTCCTCCAGCTCCAGTCTGTAGATCTGTGAATAAGAAATTACTGTTGTAGGGATTGGAATTTCAAGTATACAAGCCCTACTATAGTAGTAGCCCTGGCATAATCACAGAGACTATTATCAGAGCTCTTGCATAATGAGATTGCTGCCAAAATTTGTCACCAAACTACATGGCACCAAAAGAACAAGTAGATTTGTTTTACAGGACAAGTCAATTTAAGAAGTAACCTGTTGCATGGACAAGTATTTTATTAAATTCCACACCCTTGTGTTGGATTTGCCCTTCTCTGCAGGGTCACCCCCAACTTTTTGCCTTTTCCCTTTCCACTTTTTAATGTGTTTTTGTTGGCCTTAGTACTCCAACTGAAAACCAGTGCTAAATTACCTGTGCTCACTTCCCTAAACATGGTTTGATTGGCATACACCTAACTGGCATCTTGAATGTACTTATAAGTCCCTTGCAGAGTGGTGTGCCATATACCCAGGGTCTGTAAATTCCATATCACCAGTGGGCACTTATTGTGCCATCCACTGACATAGCAATTTAAAACATGTCCCAGGCCTACCATTGCAGCCTGAATGCAGATTTAAACTGTCATGTTGACTTGGCATTTAAACCCTCTTGCCAAGCCTTAAACTCCCCTTCTATTACATACAAGTCACTCCCAAAGATAGATCTTAGTTAGTCCACAGTGTAGGTTGCTGCATAATTAAAAGGCTGGACATGTACTTTCACATTTTACATCTCCTGATAGTGAAAAATTAATAGATTCATTTTTCACTACTGTGGGGCCTAACACTCCCATTATATAACACTGGGGGTTCATTCTTACATTTAATAAGCTGTAATTCCTCATTGGAAACAGGTAGATATGACATGCTTGGAACTTATTAAATTCTAGTGATAAACTCTCTTTAATGGTAGAGTCGGATTTTTCATTACAATTTCGAAAATGCCATCTTTAGAAAGTTGCCATTTTCCTGCCCTCAGCCCTTTATGTTTGCAACCTGACTTGAGTCACATGACTGGGTGTAGATTACAGACACTGTAAATTCCTCTCATACAGTCACACAATTGAGGGATTAGGTGTGCCTCAATGGGCGATCTGCTGGCAGGATGGGGGTGCGGAGCTGAGCACAGCCCCACTTACAAATAAACAGCCTGTGATATGCCTCCACACAAAGGGCCTACTGACCCTGCATTGTCACTGCAGCCAGGACACAAAAGTCAGGAAATTCCCCGCACTTCAAAGAACCTTTCCAGAAGATTCTCCTACCTTCCAGAATAAGGGCAACAGGGTATAAAAAAATAGGACCTTCAGAGTCACTCTTCAGATCACTACTGAACCTGTGGAAGGAGTCTCAGGGGATGCTTTGCGCTTTGATCTGCTGTGCACTCTTCCAGACTGCTGCTGTACCTGGTTGGACTGCTTTGTTTCCTGGAGCCTGCCTTGAACCATCAGAGACCAGGCTTGCTGTTGAGCCCTACATCTTCACCTGCATCCAGGACGATCAGAAGAGACTCCAAGGGTAAGTTTCCTTTCCACCCATTGAGAGCCACTGGGACATAAAAGGCTTCCACCACCTTGAACCCACACCTGGACCCAGCCTGAGTAAGCCCTGAACCCCCCAAGAAGTGCCTCACCAGTCCTAGACCCTTGGTTATGGTGCCAAAGGTGTCCAGATGGTCAATGCACAAACTGTGGACTTTGGGAACCAGGAGGAGACCAGGACCAACCTGCTCACCTATCCAGCCAAGATGCATCTTCAGTTGAATTGACTTTTCACCTTCTTTCGCTACATTCTTCTCTGCAGCAGCAAATCCTTTTCAGCAGTCCTGGGCCAAAGGGGTAACCAACTGTGTGGATCTGACTTAGGCTACAGCCCACTGCCCCGTCGTGGTGGAGATTTTCAACTTCCATTTGGGAGACTAAGGGGGTCATTACGAGTTTGGTGGTACCACGACCACCATGTTGGCAGTGGTGGTCGTACAGCCAATGGGCCGGCGGAAAAGACCCTCAAATTAGCACCCTGGCGATTTTCCCAACAGAGGACAGCCAAACTAACGCCAGTGCAGTCATGCCATCACAGACGGCAGCAGGCACCTTCAGGCCGGTGGACACCATGTTCCTGCCGGACAGATTAAAAGACTGCACACCACCAAGGTTTCCGCAAGGTCGCACCAGCACGAAAAGCCTGGCGGAAACCAAATCTCTAAAAGGAGACACTCACCTTCTGGAACACATACCAGTCTGGAGCCGCCATGGAACCTTAACTGGAAGTCTTCACACTGCTCCTGCTCGCACGACGACTCTAGAACCAGCGACTGATTAATACAACAACCGTGACTACACACACCTACCTGACACTGTAGGGAAACCCCAAAGTACATAAACATACACAACATACATATCCAGGATGGCAGGCGACGGCAACACACACACTTAACCACACACCCATACGCACACACTTACATACACACACGCACACCCAAACTACACACTCCACGACCAACACACACAGAAACCGCAGATACACAGCACCAGCACAGTCTAACACAACGATACACAGCAGCACTGATTCACACGACACCACAACTGTAACTGCACAAACGCTTCGTCAAGCAATTTCAGTACATACCTCCACATGACACCACATGCATACAACACGTAACAACACCTGACAACCAATATACACAATCACACAGCCATACGAGACAGCCGTCATCCCACGCTAATACAACACACAACACACCCGACATATCCATCACCAAACACACATAACCACACAAGGGCACAAACCACCACCATTACACATGTCAACACAAACAATACGCAATTAATCCATATACATGCATGTACCAAACACAAACATCCTACACACAATACACAGTCATACCGGGAAAAATGCCAGGGCCACACCCACACATGAAGCCCAGACACAACAGCTAGCACAAACAACACACACACGTCACACACAAACAAACCAAAGGAGCCAAATACAAAACAGCCATGTGGACAGAAAGGCAGGACAAGTATGTTCCTATCGAATCTAACAACAGGTTGGGCCAAATGTATTTAAATTGTTAATTAGTGAACAAAAAAAAAAAAAACTAAATACAATTAGCAGGCCACTGGCCAGTCCAATGCCCAAAGTGCCAAAGGCATAAATGGCATCTCTGTGGTGTGCCTCTACTTGACTCCTGACTGCTACATGACCTCCACAGGGTAGGAGCATCAAGGGGGCAGGCAGGCATCTCAGGGGTTTTGGGGAGGGTTTTGGGCTTGGGCAGGGGGTCCTTGGGCTTGGGAGGGGCCTACTTCTTGACAGGGGGAGGGGCATGGGACTGCATGGGGCAGGGTAGGACTTGGAGGTAGAAGGGCTGGACTTTGGGAGGGACACAGACCATTTGGGGGTATCACGAGGTGGGAGAGGAGTAGGAAACAGGGAAAACTCACAGAAGAAAGGAAATGCTTTTTAGACACACAGTGGTCATGGCAAAATATTTGGGAGTGGAGGTAGAGAGAGTGGCTGTAGGAGGTGTTGGTGTGGATGTCTTGGATACAAGTGTGTGCGATGAATGCTTGTGGGTGCCGAGTGCCTGTTGGGTGGGTGAGTGCAGGCGTTTATGTTTCTTCGGAGGAGGGGGGGGGGGTGATACTGGGAGATGCCATGCTGGATGGGTGACTGTTGGGGTGGTGTCTGTAGGTATATTAGATGTGCTGCATGTATCAGTAGTTGTGGTGTCTGCGGATGTGGTGACATCGGTGGATGTCTGAGGGGCTGCTATTATGCAGACTGCGGGTACGATAGGAGTTGTGGCTGGATCAGTCAATGTTGGTGTAGCAGCTGCAGGTGTGTCTGGTGTAGTGTCTGTGAAGGAGGGGGTCGTGGGGGAAGTCGGTGCAGGTAGTGGATGTTGGTGTGTCTGCAGGTGGGTGTTGCTTGTGTGCATGACGGTGGTGGGTCTTGTGCTGCTGGTGTTTGCCAGTGAAACCTTTGGCTGTTGAGGTGGATGCATGTTTGTGTGCCTGTGTGCTTTGACTGGGTTTGGGAAGATGGGTCTGGGAAAAGGAAGGTTGAGGGGGGACGGTAGACAAAGGGTGACTGGCTGCTGTCATTGTGGAGGCCAGAGCCTGAAAGGATTTCTGTAGGCCAGCCAGAACATCCTCCATTAATGCATTGCTCTGCTGGACTTGAGCTGCCAGTCGCTGGATGGCATTCATGTTGGTCGACTGACCCACAGAGATTGACCTCAGGAGGTCACTAGCCTCCTCAGTGAGGGCAGCAGGGCTGACAGCGCAGGGGCAGAGGTCCCTGCGGCGAAGGAGACCCCCACTCTCCTGGGTGAGCGGGCACGGACAACTGGGTGGGGAGCTACAGGGAGGGAGGTGATAGTAAGAGGGGTGGTGGACAGTGATGGTGTTGGGTCTGCCACTGCCAGGAAGTGTTCGCTGGAGGAGGATTCCGAAGATAACATGAATGATCCATTCTCCCCCATGGCATTCCCCTCGCCCTCCATGCCACGGAGTCCCTCACTGTTGCTGGCTGCAGCATCCCCACTTGCCTGTGCCTCTTCTCCTTTGCCTGCCAATGCTGATGCACACAAATAGAGAGAGAGAAGGAGGGAGAGAGAGGGTTAACACATACCTCACATACACACTTGTAAACATGCACATCTTTGACAATAAATATCCTGCCTAGGCTATCTCAGGTGCCAATACACATGTCCTCCATAATGTCACCATTACCCACCCCTGAATGCCAACCCTCACACCTACATCTACATCCAAGTAAGTCTGCACAACTGGACTCATCCACATGATCACATGATCACCACCATGGCCATGTCTGCACGCACATCATGCCCTGGATGAAGTACAAATGTCTCCCTGCCCTGGATGAAGTACAAATGTCTCCCTGAATTCACATCATACCTCTCCAAACTCCTATCACACATTGGAAGTGCAGCAGTCTGGACCAAACATATCTGCCCTTTACAGTTAGAACAGCTGATCAGTCCATGTCCTTTGTGAGATATCCATGACAGTGAATACTACTACACTCGCACACCACATAGCATCTGCCTGTCACATTACACGGCTGACATAACACTGTACAATAATGGAAATTTGGATATAAAAACTGATTAAGCCACTACAAGTTAGACAGCCATACAGATGACATCTGACTGTACAAAACAAGTTAAGGGTACAAGCATGTGATTAGTCTGACCCAATCACAGAGGAAGATCTAAAGACGCCAAACACATACGTATCACAACTATTCATACATCTAAGTGCATCTACAATGGCCCATACTGCACATTTTACACATCCATACTCAATCACTGATGCAGTGTCACAACTGCTGAACATCAGGAACACACACATGATATCATGGTCTACAAATAAAACCACCACACATGCATTTTCACCAGTAGGGCTTCACAACATCCTAACACCACCCTCACTCACAACATTCCAGATTTGGGAACACGTGTACCGAAGTCCAGACAACACACATCTCAGACGGTCAATACATGTATGCAATATGCATACATGGTCCAACACCACTGCCTTTGCACTGACAACACATCACACTACTACATAGGGCAGCCTAAGAAGAGAAAAAACAACATTCATTTCACATCAACATATCTTAAGTCATACAATACCCAATCCTGTCCTAATCACCCACTTCAGCTAGACCAAGGGTAGCTGACATTTTCACACTTCATCAGATGTGCCCCCAAGTAACAACTGGGGCATGACGTAGGCAGCTAATAAGCTATGTTGCACTGTAATCGCTAGGGCATTGGCATATATGGTATTAACATTACATATGGTGAATGACGGGGTTTGTCTAGGCCAGGGCTCAAAAACTCCAATCGACGACTGGCATTGGCAAGTCTTATTTGATCAGGTCGCGCTATTTTAATACTTACGCATCCCTTCTGATGAGTTGACACAGAACAGATGTTCCGTTCATTTTAAAAGTGATGGGGCAATAAAAGATGTCTTATGTCACATTTGCTCTGTGTTCACAGACAGAGGTCAAAAGTCAGTTTTTCTTACAATTAATTTTCCTTCTGACTGCAGAGTTCCAAGACTTTGTAAGGTGAACTGTGTGACCTACTGCTTAGAATGTAAAATAAAAAGGTATAGGGTGCCAGGTTTTTCCTAACACACAACATTTAAATGACTAAGTCACCTGTGCAAACATTTCAAAATATATTTCAGTAGTTGTGAAAGCCCTTTTTTTACATCTGTGCAATGAAAACATATTTCAATAAGATTAAACCAAATCAGAATTCTTTACATGTTGATGTACAAAGGATATGTTTTCTGAAACCCAATTTTCACAGATTGTTAATACACTATATAGTTTTATCAGTGAAGCTGCAAGTTAGTGGAGAGGTTTTTGGACATTCTTGGAAAGTTACTGTGTGTAGATGGCAATATGTTACCATATCATGGTTTAGTAATATATTTATTAAAATTGAGTGTTTAAACAAACTGAGAAAATCTCCTGCCCTGATGGTAATGTTGTTAGTAAACTAAAAGTCGTCCTAGGTTATGTGGTCTAGACCTCATGGGTATGTGGGCAAGATTCTTGTGATGCAGGCAGCAAACATTAGTCTACTTAATCAAACAAAAGAAGTTTTTTTTTGTACTGCAGAATTGCTGAGCTCACATATTTGAAGGTGCAATCAGATCTGAGAATTAAGAAAAAGGCGACTCTGTAAACTATTTGCCTAGGATCACACAATTTGAGCACATTACAGTTATGTCGATTAGGTTATTTAAATTACTCGACCTGCAGGTCTAGTAACATTTTTATGATTTTTCAAGCCCTGTAGGCACTTACCACCTATAGTACAATCCCATTGTGTTCAAGGTTTCATCATCACAAGTCTAGTACTTAGAAATGCATGATGACTGCAATCAGACCATTTCAAAAGGTACATTTCATATGAGCCTACTTGACCAACCTTCACATGCCCATTAGACAGCAGATTACCAATACATGGGGATACAACTGTCAAGCCATTAGTCCAGTCCAATACCAGCCATATCTGTGGTGGAAATGTAATGGCTGCCTCACATAGAGTCAACACCATTACCAGTACCTGAATTATATAGTCCCAATGATAAAAGCTGAGTCACACAGTTGTATATACAGGTGATCTATACAAATGGGAGTATACGGACACCTTAGAGCCACAAATGCCCAAATGCAGATGGACGGAGCAGGTCATACTCAATGGGTAAGGTGGTACACAAACTCACTTCCATAATAAACGCAGGATAGAGTCACACATGTGCAAATCTGATTAGACAACCTTCACAATGCAGACGTACAATTCTGGATATGGGAGATCTACATCCACTGACAACAAACCATCAAGACACAGCTACAACTAATGCTCAGGCCTGGTGGTTACTACCCATTCCCCACAAGTCTACATACATGTTTCATTGACTACATTTTCACATAAGCTACAGTGAGACTGCTAATCCCATACAACCAAAGCCAAGTCCCAGGATACAGTCAGTACTCACCCCATTGTGGCTGCTGAGCTGCCCTCAAACGCCCATCCACCTCAGGGTAGGCCACTGCCAAAATGCGGGCCATTAGGGGAGTCATGGTCCGATGGCCACCCCTTCCTCGTTAGGAGGACATCCCCAGCTGGGCCTCTGCATTCTTCCGGGCCCAGCATCTCAGGTCCTCCCACCGCTTTCGACAATGGGTGCTCCGCCGGCTATGAAACCATAGGGTTCGCAATTCCTTAGCGAGGCTGTGCCAGATCCATTTCTTCTGATGGGCGTTCACCTGCATGGATGACACAGACAAAAGGAGAAAGTCATGTACACTGGCATCATACTAGCAGGAGAGGCCTAAACATATCAGACTCACCAAGTGCCCACACATACCCATCCTCTATGCCCACATGCCTGCACTTGATGCCCTCTGCATGTATCTATACTCCCTTATGGGTACACTTACCCCATTCACCGCCACACGCACCCCTCTCACACATGACCATGAGACTGGGCTCACCAGCTCCCCTGGTGCCCCATACAGCTGTCCATAGAGGGGTAAGACCCCATCCACAAGCTTCTCCAGCTCTTCTGGGGTGAAAGCTAGGTCCCTATCACCTGCAGGACGTGTCATGATGGCTCCCGGCGACAGTACACAATAGCTCATGTCGTGGAGGTCTTGCTAGCAACAGTTTCAGGAGTCAAGTGAGCAAGGCGGCAGAAAGTGGTGGTCATGGCCGCCACGTAAAGGACCGTCATCGCCGGCGGTCATCACCAGTGGTCCCAATCCCCCATAGGCAGCAAAGTTAACCAATGACAAGTTGCACGGCAGTTGCGACCGCCTACCGCCATGACGACATACGCCAGCAGACTCAGGTCACTTCCATCTGTCCAGTGCTGCAGGATAGGCGGCTGCCATTTTGTGCACATCTCATGCATTGATGTGCCAATATAAGTGCGCCATACACATCTTAGGACAAGTATGGGAGTAACCCCATGTTTTACCATCATGGCAGTGCTGACAGAGTTGACATGGATGACACAGTGATGTGATTTGCCTGTATATATGTTGACGGCCGTGCTTAGATACTCGGTGGTACATAGGTGGTGGCACGATATTGATGTATTCTATTACTTTTGTAATGATGAGTGCAGGACAGCCCAGTCTTCCACATTTGGCACATTACACATGTGACATGTGTCCTATACAACTTAAAGGTTGAGCATTGTGCTGCAAGTTCAATGTCCAAAGCACTTCTGCATGGCCATTATTGTGTGTGTCAGCAGTGCTACGCATGTCCAACAGTGTTAGGTGTGTGCTATTTTGACATGTTCAGCTGACATGTGTCAAGTGCATTTCTCTATGTCCATTATTTCCTCCCTACCTAGATATCCTGCCATGAAAAGATTGAGACAACCACCAGTGTACCGTCCACTAGTTGACCTTGCAACCCTGGAGGACAGGCATATCATACAAACCTATTGTCTGACTCGTCAGACATTATGGATCTATGTACACAGTTGGAGCCAGATCTGTTACCAGCCATTTGCAATCCCTATGCCATCCCTCCCACAGTACAAGTCCTGTCAGTGCTACACTTTCTTGCCACAGGCTCCTTTCAGAATACAGTGAGCTTGGCAGCAGGGATGTCACAGCCCATGTTCAGTCTTGTGTTGAAGGATGTACTGTATGCATTGTTGAAACACCTGGACAGCTACATCAGGTTCCCCCCAATGTGCAGATTTGGCTAATGTGAAGGCAGACTTTTATGATACGGGACACATCTCTCGTGTGATAGGGTCCATTGATGGCACCCATATAGCTCTGGTCCCTCCCAGTGCCAATGAACAGGTGTACAGGAACAGGAAGAACTACCACTCCATTAATGTTCAAGTGGTGTGTCTGGCAGACCAGTACATCTCACAGGTTACAGCCAAGTTTCCTGGATCTGTCCATGACTTTTTCATTTTGAGGAACAGCAATGTCCCACACATGATGGCATGACTACACACACACACACAAACACACACAGGGCCTGGATCCTTGGTATGTATGCATTTGAATGTGGTTCACTATTATTGCATTTGTCATTAAAATCTTTCCGTCGCTGTACCGGTTATGTCACTGGTCCTACATTTTTTCACACAGGTGACTCTGGCTATCCTAACCTTCCCTGGCTGTTCACACCAGTGAGGTACCCTGCCACGGATGGGGAAGTCCGTTTCAATAAGGCCCATAGGAGGACGAGGCTTGGAATCCAACGAACATTTGGCCTCCTGAAGGCCAGATTCAGGTGTCTGGACCTATCTGGTGGTGCCCTCCTCTACTCACCCCAAAAGGTGTGCCAAATAGCAGTAGCCTGCTGCGTGCTTCACTATCTAGCCCTGAGACGTCAGATACCATTGCTAGCTGATGAGGGTGAGGCAGCTGGACCAGTGGTTAATAATGCAGACATGGCAAGTGAAGAGGAGGCAGAGGAGGAATGTGCAGCTGATTCAAGAACTGCACTCATACATCAGTACTTCCAGTGACGTACGGTATGGTGAATGTGGGTTGGCAAGTGTTATGTATCCATTTGATTTGCTGACAACAATCCTCCTGAGTCGACTCATCAGTGGTGGTGTGATGTGGTCCTATCCCTATGTGTCTGTTAGGGGAGCAGCCTGTTTGAATGTCAGGTGCACAGTAAAAGTGTCTCATATCTAACAAGTGTTCCCACTGAAGTTTCCTAGAATCAAATCTCCAATGTACAGACTAGTATTGAGCAATGTGTGCTGCATTTTCCTGAACGCATGTCATTCCACACACTGACTGTGGTAATAATATATGTGCCTCTGCTACCTATGGCTTGATGCATTTATAGTAACTAGCCACTGCTGAATTTTTGAGAATTGAGGGTTGTAAATGACAGATGACAGCTACAATGGTTATGATGAATAGTCTGTAGTATAGGTAAGCTCTGGGGTCCCCTGGTTAGGAGGTAACCCACACTGGGGACGACATCTATGTGGTGCATATGTGCTTTGTGTGGCTCCAAGCCTTCCATCCTGATGACACTCTGTCACTGACTTTTTGCAGGTTTGCATACTGACTATACTCTGGTGAGGATCAGGATTTTGGACTGTCTGGCATGTGTCCTGGAACATGTATGCTGTATTGTGTCTCCTGCTGAGGATGCCTCCTTCTGCTGTCCATTACACTGCCTGTTTGATGTAGGGGTGCATAGTCATTTCACATACAGCAATCTTGACTTCTGTTGATGTTGTAATGAAGATACATATACAGTAGCTGTGTCACATTGGTGTTTATTGTGCATATATAGAAATGGTGACAAAAATATATGGGGCATACATTGTTCAAGAGGTGATGAGTGGAGCCATAGTAGATGGAATCATCAGAGTAGGTGGTAAAGCTGTTGGTTCCACAGGTCCAGTGTCCAGTTGCCTATGGGGCGATGGAGTTATGTCACTGAACAGTCGACAGGGTGTCTCAGTGACACACAAGGGCGACAAATCAGGTGAGGGTTTCTCCCTGTCAGTGGGTGTGGTCTTGGCATCTGCTCCAGCCGGATGTCTGGATGGACGTCCATGTTTGCGGGTTGGGGAGGTTCTTCAGCTACAGAGGGAGGGCTGTCTGATGTCGGCAGGGAGTCGCTGACTGACCAGGTGTCCCAGATGGGCCAGGTAGGTTTTCAATATCCAGACATCCAGGCGTGTTGTCCTCACTGGGGCCTTCATCCTGTGGTGGGCTGGCAGTCTCTGGTATTCTCTCCCTGGTGGCATTGGCAGAGGTACCTGTGAATGGAGTGAGAGAGGGAGTTACAGACTGAAGATGTGTTTGGTTATCTCTTTATCATATGCATTCAGTGGCTTGACATGATTCTCAGCAATGACAATGACAGATGCTGCACAACATACCTTTGGTGTTAGATAGTGGTCTGTGACATGTGCATCATATTCCATTTAGGTTGGTGTCAATCAGATTTAGTACCTCTGGATATGTGGATGGGTACTGGTATAGACTGATAGTTCACTTGACTGTCGGCACTGTTAGCTAGTGACTATTCAGGTTTCGTAGTTGTGAGTGGTAGATGGCTGGACATAGCAGCATGGTGTCCCAGTGGCTGGAGGGTATGGGAGTATGCAAGGTTAATTATCCTGTCTGTGCATGGAGTCCGCCCTCTAACATACCATTCTATGGTGGGTGACTTTCTGGGTTGTGGATCCTGTTTTGTGGCCAAATGATCGTGCTACAACTGTGTTTAACCTTGTTTGGCATTGTGTTGTACCACTGCATTGCTGTCATTGCCATGTAGTAGCTCTCAGTCTTAACATCTAGTTGGTATAACTAGTCCAATACGCATACATGCAAGGGATGTGATGTGCATACTCCAGGTATTCATGTAGATGGGATTCATGTAGATGGGATTGTGCATTGTGGGAGTTGAAGTGTTAGTATTAGCCCATGCTAAGCGTGTCTTTGCCAAGGGCTGTGTGGGCAGTTGGGCTGGTAGGAGGTGTGGCATGCAGGAGAGGGGAATTAGGTGGATAGGTGGGATGTGTAGTGAGACATTCAGTACATTGGGGTGTATTTGGGTGGAGAGGAGGCATGCAGTACACAGCAACTGTATGACATGGATGTAGTGTGCACTTACCAGAGTCCAGTCAGGGTCTCGGGATGCAGGATGTTCAAGACCTTCTCCTCCCATGAGGTGAACTGTGGGGGAAGAGGTGGGGTCCAACGCCAGTCTTGTGAACGCCGATCTGGTGTTGTGATGCCATGAAACGCACCTTCCCCCTAAGGTTGTTCCACCTCTTCCTGATGTCCTCCCTTGTGCATGGATGGTTGCGTACTGAGTTGATGCTGTTGACTATTCTCTGCCACAACTCCATTTTCCTGGCAATCGAGGTTTGCTGGACCATTGCTCCAAACAGTTGTGGGTCTACCCTGACAATTTCATCCACTATGACCCTCAACACGTCGTCTGTAAACCTTGGGTGCTTTTGTGGAGACATAGTAGTGCGTGTTTTGTGGGGATGCTTGTTTAGTGTAAGGGTGCTGTGTAGGGTGAGTGATGGGGTGTATAGGTGGTGTGTAGTGGGTGATGGATGCTTGTGGTGTGTGTGGTCATTATGTGGGTTTTGTATTGGTACTAAAGTTGTGTTGTGTGCTGGGTGGGATGTGTATCTGTGCCAATGGTGTAATGGTGCTATATGAGTGTATTTGATTTGCCTGCTCTCTGTGTATATGTAAATCGATTTTGTAGCAAAGGATTGTGAGTTGTGTTGGTGTGTGTTATCGAGTGCTGTGAGTAGGTGTGTCTGGTGTGGGTATATGTGTCAAGTGTGGGATATTCAAACTTCCCAATGTGGTGGTGTGTTCTGACATTGGTGGATTCTAAGCGGGGCAGTTCGCACCGCCAATGGTTTTCCTCTGTGAAAGAACCGCTGCGCTGATTTGTGGCTCTTACTCTGGTGGGTGGAATTGTGTCGAAGTGGCAGTGTTGTTGGTGGAACTGCATCTTTCCTGTCCTCCTGTCTCCTAGTAGTGTCAGACTTGTGGCTGTTTTTTGGAAGTCTTCACTGTGTGAGTCTTAATACGGCAGTCAGATTGCCGCCAACATGGCGGTCTTTTGGCGGCAGCGGTATTCCATAAAGACCACCAAAGTCGTAATGAAGCGCTAAGTCCGAACATAGAAATCTTCACCACGGCTTTGACCATAGGCTATTCAACAAAAACACTTTCTCTTCGGTCACCTCCGGCAGCACTGCCCGCTGAACTTTACCTTCTCAGAACATTTTCTTCAAGAATATTTTTAAGTCCAAAGGTAAGCCCTGACCGGGTTCATTCCACTTCTTGATTCTGAACCATGCTCCATCGCGGTTGGCCTTACCTTTCGACTTTAACCCGGTCTCAGCGGACTAAATGTCAGTGGTTGGCACTTTGATGTTTGAGGCGCTAGGGTTCACTAAAAACTTTAAAAATTCATAACTCCTTCTCTACTGATAGGATTTTTGTTGTTTTAGTGTCAATTTATTAAAAAGTACCCTATTTTTCTAAATTCATTTGAGGTTTTTCTTGTGTTGTGTTACTGTTTGTGTGCTGCATAACAACTGAGTTAAGCCTGGTAAGGGTTTGTGGCTGTTGATTGAACAGGCTCAATCCCAGTGAAAGGCAAGTTGTAACAAGCTAGTGAAGCACTCCCTGTGAAGAGCAATTCCTAACCAAAACATACACTTACAAACATTAAATGTGCCTCAAAAACATGGCAAAAATAAAAACAGCTTTTGATAAGAGTGACTGCAGAATCCACAAACCACCCCACAGAAGTCATAAGGTGGGGGATGGAGGAGGAAGCATGCAAGAAGAGACATGCATTCTCATGAAGTGCTTCACAAAAACAGAATGCTGCACAAAAAAAGAAATATAGCTCCCAAAATGCACATAGTCATGGAAGAATACGAGGAGTTGATCAGGGAGGTAGTAAAAAGGCCATGCTCCACAGAAGGGACTAACTCAATCTGAGCAGTCTAAAACAAAGACAGCGAGCAGAAAGCATGCAAATGTTAGTGACAAAAGGCAAAACCAATGGTAAGCAAAGGACAGAAAGCTTTTCTTGGTCAGCTTCCAGCATCCTCTCAAATGTATCTTTGCAACCAGCCAGCTGCTCTGTCTGATAGTTTCGACCTATAAAGGGATACAGTAAATGTAGGAAACCGCACACCAGCAGGGCAGATGAACGTGGAGCATGAGATAAAAACACAAGGGTAGGGAGCAGACAGAGGATGTAGCAAGGCAAAGGGAATGAGGGCGGAGGGAGAAGAAGGACTTGGTAGTGAGACAACAACTTAGCGCACAGGAGTAGCAGACAGCAAAAGAGCAGGGGAGAGGAAAACCTGTAGTGCAAGGGGAGGGAGGAGAAGCACACGAGAGAGACAGCTTGGAGAGATATGCACTCATGAAGTGCTTCACAAAAAAGAAAAAAATAGCACCCGAAAAGAAGACACTCTTGGATGCCTAGAAGGAGCCAATCAAAGAAACTGTAAGCAGGCTATGCTTGATGAGAAGGAAAAACACAAGCTGGATGAGCAAAAATAAAGCCTTTGAATAAAAGCAAGCAAATTGTGTGTAGTGATTGATGGTAAGAAATGGGCAGAATGCATTCCTAGGTAAGATTTTGACATGTCCCAAATAGTTCTTTGCACCAAGACAGCTCCGCTCCATGGTAGGCTTTGACCTAAATTGGAGTTTAGAGAGCAGTTTTGCCTCTGCTCCTTTGTACTTCGACCATTTTTACAGGAGATAAGGATCTGACTGTCTCACACTTCAGATTAAATGCGGGGTTTGCAGGTGCACATCACACAATGCTGGGACACAGCAGAGATGGATATGATACAGAACAGACTGCAAGAGGACAATAAAAAGGCAAGAGCACCGCAAAGATGGGAGGAGCACAGGAGAAACTACAGGATCACAGAAAGGATGACCGGTGGACGGCAGACTGCAAGAGCAAAGGCAAGGGTGCAGGAACACAAAAGAGACTGCACAAACACAGTGACAGCAAGAGCACTGCATAGACTGGAAGGAGCACAGCATAGACAGGAGCTCAGATATACTGCAGAGATTGCTGGAATACTGCAAAGGCACAGGAGAAACTGCAGGCTCATAAGCGAGACAACAGGAGCAAAGCCAGCAGGAGTAGAGCACAGGTTGCAGGTGAAACTAAATGAATACAACACTGACTACAGGGGCATGGCAGGGATTGCAAAAGAAAAGAAAAGCATAGATGCCAAGAGCACAGAACAGACTTGCACGAGTACGGTACAGAAGGATGGAGCAGAGCAGAGACTTCTGGAGCACAGACAGCTGGAGTACAGCTGATGAAGCAAAAGCACAGCAAAGACAAGCAGCACATCACAGATGGTAGCACAGACAACAGGGCACCAATCCTGTAGCACAGAAACTACAGAATGACGGAACACTACTGGAGCTCATCAGAAACTGCTGTAGAGCGAAAAGACTGCAAAAGAACTGAGCATTGCACACAGAGCAGGGCAGAGAAAGGTGAGACACAGCACAGATAGTTGAAGAACAGCAGAGACTAGAAGCACAGACGATTCAGCAGAAGCAGAGGAGAGACTGCAGTAGTCAGGAACGGACAGTGGGAGCACAAAGGGTAGGCGCACAGCACAGATGCCACAGCAGAGAATAGAGGGACACAATACAGACTGCTGAACCAAAGCCCAGCAGGGGTCTCTGAAACACAGCATGTAATGCAGGAGCACAGGGGTGAGAGGAGTAAGACAGACAGTAGGAGTACAGTACAGATCACTTTAGGAGAGGGGCACATCACTGGCACATAGCAGACTATGAGAACACCACATATTACAGAAGTACTACACACAGATGGCTGTGGCTCAGCACTGATTGCTTGAGCGCAGTACAACTGGGAGGGCAGGAGATACTGGAGAAATAGAGCTGAGCACCGATGGAAGGAGCATAACACAGACTGCAAGAGTATGACACACTGCTGTGGAATTGAACAGACTAGGAGAACAGAAGATCGTACAGCAGCAGAGCACAAACAGCAGCTCGGCAGAGACTGCAGGAGCACAGCAAAGAATGCAAGAGCACATGAGAACATGAAGGTGCAATTTACAAACTGCAGGAGAATAATAGAGTATGCAGAACAGCACAGACTGCTTGAGCACAGCAGAAAAAGGCACAGACTGCTGGAGCACAGCACAGATTGCAAAAGCACAGGGGGAATGCAGAGGCACAGCAGAGACTTCTGGAGTATGGTATAGACTTCATGAGCACAGCAGCGTCCATAGAACAGCAAGGATGAGAGCACAGAAGTGCCTGCATACATGGATTTACAAAGCATACACACTAACACATACACACCTCCAAGCACCGGATGTTCTTACAATGAATATATGTCCCCTCTGAAGGCACCACACGTTCACAAACTACAAAGTCATACCTCAAGCACCACATTCTCTCACAATTCACACACACCTCCGAGTATTACAGGCTCTTACAATCTATGCATAAAGATGCTCTCACGATACACACACAGACCCACATACGGGTGCTTGAGATCCGTGGAGCGAGGGAATGTCACCAACCATCTCTGGAAGACCATACACGGCAGGGGACTTCCACTGCCTCTCAACAGCTGTGTGATAAAAGCTAAGTCAGTCACGTTTATCTTCCCAGCTCCATTACAAATTGTAGCACTGGGGTGACACAACAATTGTGCTGCGGTGAAAAAAGCACGCTTTATGCTCCCGCATTTTACTGCTCATTCTCCCACAGCAGGGGAGATGTGCAACAGGTCTACTGGTTGAACACCCACTACAAATGGTGTTTAACCAGCCAATCTCATGGTGTAAAATTAGCCAGAATCAGCCTGTCTCTAGTATTCTAGTGCCTGTGGCAGAGGGTGAGTATGAGTGTGAAAGATCTAACTGTGACGAGTTTCTGTTTTTGAAGGAAAGTGAGAAGGAAAGGGAGGAAGGGAGAGATTTATTATGAGTGCTTGAGTACAAGTCTGAGTAAGGTTGTGCAAGAGGTTGTGTGGACTGGATATGAAACGGTGTGTAAGAAAGAGTATATGAGAGAATGTGTAACTGCAAGACAGTCAGTGTGTAAAAAGGCATGCAAGTAAGAGTGCCTAAATGTGTTTGGGGGAAGGGGGGGGAGGGGGGGTTACGCCTGAAAAAAGTCCAGTGAAAGACATAGTGCATGTTAGTCTGTTTAATTTATTATCTGTTGCATGTGTTTGGATATCTGTACTGGTGCGTGCTGTGTATGTTTCAGGGTGGTGAAGAAGCCCTCCAACGGGCAGAAATCAAACCCATTATGTGTAATTATGCCAATGTTTCTTTGCATGTATGTATCCAGTAGGCTATGGTATATGTTTGCTCTCTCCTGCGTATGTGTGTCTACTTGTCTGTGTACAGGTAGGGAAAGCGGGGGCCCCTGAACAAACGCTACCATTCCAAGGCGCTGATGCCACAATTGTTATTAAAACAACAAATCAATGGCTGGTATGATTTTAATTCCAGAGCTTGCAACACAGTTTTGTCTCGCTGAGCGCTGAAGGGGCGGGGTGGCGGTGGGAGGGCGGAGGGGGAATAAACATTAAATAAAAATAAAAAAATAACTAAGAACGTACCTGCCTTGCTGCAATGCTGCCTCTCCTCCTTGCTGGTCACTGGAGGCAGGCACAGGCTCCCATCCTGCCCTGCTGCCAATCCTGATGCTGCTCAGAGAAGCGTTAGGATTGGCTGGGAGCGCCAAGCCAGGCGCTCCCAGGCAGACTGGGAGTGTGTGCCTTCTCTCCCCAGCCCGGAAACACAATGCCAGGCTGGAGAGAGCCCTGTGTGGGTGTGTGTTTGGCTGACCCAAGACAGCTGGCCAAACATTCATGCGCATCGAAGAGGAGTGCTGTGAATTCCCCCTCAGTTGTCGTCACAGCCCGTGGCCCTGCCCCTTTACAAGAAAACAATATTAAACACAGTTTATAACTGCTGCTGCTGGCGGGGGCGACACTTCTCCCCCACGGGCAGAGAAGCCACGGCTGTTGCAACATAAAAAACCCTTACAGGAGGCTGGTCAATTAAGAGCGCCTCTCATCAGTTCTGTGCGGACAGCCACAATGAGTGATGAGGTCAAAGCACACAGAAATAACAAGAGAAGGAAATTAACCAGCCCACTTACCAGAACCAAAATCATAATGCTGGGCTAGAGAATTTCCTTTTGGTGTTTTTATTTTACATGGTTTCCTGTCTTTGAACTCTTGGTCACTGATGGCTCCTTCGCACTAGTTTTAAACTGTACCACTGCTTCAGTGTTGCATAATCCAGACGCACCTGTTGGGTCGTCTTATTTCTAGTTTAACCATGACGTCATGTTAGAATGTTAATAGGATCCTAGTAGAATGTGATGAGGTGTTGTGGAATGTTACTTGGGATGTTAGGATGTTATTGGGGGGTGTTGAAGATTTCTGCCATATAAAGCAGATGTGTTGGCCAGTTTATATGGGAATCTTTCTTCAATAAAGAAGATAATTCACTACTCTGTGTGAGAATGAACGTAAAAGGACTTTTACAAGTTGCCCTTGCTGCACTTAAAGGGAAATTATTAATGAACACTAGACAGTGGGTAAGGAAGCCACTACAGAACAATAACTACTATTTAAAGGCTGGATTGAAGGGTGAGAAGAAAGTTACACATGGTAAGATTAAGAGTAAGAGTACTAAGATCTTCCATCAGGTTGTGAGCCTGCTCACAGTTGGGGTCCTCTAAGTGGATATTAAGGTCCCCTACGAGCAGAAAGTTGGCAGTTTTGAGAACATGAGAGGCTAAATTATCTGATAGAGAACAGACCAGCCACTGGCTTGGCCTGGCGGTCCTTAGACCAAGGCCCCAGAAAAAGTCAACTTTGGTGTAAAAACAAGAGAAGTTAAGGGCTTCACAGGCCGGAATGTCAAGACCTCCAATTTTGCATCTATGCTACATCTTATAAATAATCGCTATGCCTCCTCCAGGTCTGCCATGCCTGTCTTTCCTCATAATTGCTTAATTAGATGGTAAAGCTGCAATTACACCAGGTGTGGAGCACTCCTGTAACCAGCTTTCCGTCAAAAATAGGACATCAGGTGCACAATCCCATAACAAGTTAAAGATATTCTGTTGATGTTTAGGGAAAGAACGGCAATTAAAGCTTAAGAGTGAGAAGTATGAGGAATTTCTGCGGCCCAGCTGTGGCACACCAGTATTTCTAGCCATCGATGTGAGGTCAACATGCCTGATCGAAAAAGCATCACAATGTCCACAAGACTGAGCAGTTACTCCCAAATCCAAGTAAGCACAATTACATGTAATGGGTGTTTGAAGAGCAAGTAGTTAACTCCTGAAGTACACAAAACCAATGTCAAAGGGACCAGTTTCTGGCCCCTGACCCCGGCTGGACACAGAGGAGCATAGACGGGCTTGCCCTAGGTTCGCAAGCGGCCCATCTGCTGCGCATCCGCGCTCTAGCCTGCATTTGAGGGGCACGCAGCAATTACGGACTCCACCCCTCCCAAATCTGAATGGCTTCCCACCAGCCAATAATATTGCAAGGAATGCGGAAAGTAAAACGTGGTAAAAATAACCCCACCTGTTAAAATTCAAGCAATAGAGTGACTAGTACAAAATCAAGAAAAACAAGCATTTGCAATGCAATGGGTCTCGCCCTTGCTCAGGTTAGAGCTATTTGCGCTGAAAATTACTAACTGGACTTTTCCTGCCACACATACCGAAAATAAAAAGTAAAACAGTTGACATAAGCAAGCCAATTTAAAGTGCTGCCATGAGCATGAAGGAGACACAAAATGAAAAAGAAGTTCGCTCGCAGTCAAAATTATCAGCAAAAGTGCAATTATCCATGTAAAAGTGTTGATGGCCAAGGCAGTAACAAAACCTTATTAAGGAGGGAGAAACGTATAGCAGTTACCAACAAAAAGAAATGATTTTTGAAAGGCAAGCCCATGAACGAGTGATGTGATAGGCGTGTGGTGGCGTGGTTAAAAGCCCAGATACATACCAACACGTAGGAAAAGCAGCGCTTGCGCACTGCTAAGCTCAACCTAAAAAACAGTTATTGCATTCATAAAACAGTCTCAAAGCAATTCAGCAGGCACCATCTCAAAGGGAGTGCGTCCACACTCTAGCCTGCATTTGAAGGGTACGGAGCTCTTACAGACTCCTCTACCGAAACCTGATTGGCTCCCCACCAGCCAATAACATTGCAAGGAATGCAGAAAGGAAAACGTGATAAAAATCACCCCACCGGTTTAAAAATTCGAGCAATAGAGTGGCTAGTGCAAAAGGTTATGACAGTTCAAAAACAGTCTTAAAGCAGTTCAGCAGGCACTGTCTCAAAGCAAGCCCTTCTGTGCTCTAGCATGCATTTGAAGAGCGGCGGGCTCTTACAGACTCCACCTCCCCCCCAAACCGGACTGGCTCCCCACCAGCCAATATTATTGCAAGGAATGCGGAAAGGAAAACAGCGCTGTAAAAAGCATCCCACCCGTTTAAAAATGTGGGTAATGGAGTGAATAGTGAAAAATAAAGTTTAAAAAAAGGGTTATGGCAGTCTAAAAACAGTCTAAAAGCAGTTCAGCAGGCACCATCTCAAAGCCATCTTAAAGCACATTCCTGTAGGCAGATTTGAGAAACTTGGAGATAGTTACACTTATGAGGTGTGGGAGCTACCCTTTACGTAAAAATGTTTAAATGTCATAAAGAGGTCTTTCCTTAGTGGCAGCGAATGCAATACTTCTGTAAGCCGTTCAATGATTTGTAAACAGCTGTCCTTGCATGGAGCATGTAATGCTTCATTTGCAAATGTAGCTTGTTATCTTAAGGGTGTTCCTGTCACTTTGATTTGTCGCCGTTCCAGGGGCTCTCGAATAGGAGTTATTGGATGCTGAACGGAGACAGCTGTGGAATGCGAGCTGAAATTTCCTATGTAGTTTTGGTCTCCCAAATTGTAGCTTGTTGCAGAAATGTGCTTTTCCTCACACGAGAGATCAAAGTAGCAGAAATATGGCCAAAACATTTCAGTGAACTAATATGTTGCATTTTCAACGGGTCTAACACCGCTGGGATTTTACATTTTTTTAAGGCTGTAGGTTCTGTTTTTGTCAGCACCTTTCAATCTGTAATTGGCATAATACTTTCAGCCATACATTCAATATTTGAGTGTTTTTGGGGGATTCCCTATAATTTTGTCACTAATTGGTGTTATCTTGCTGTTCCTTTCTTTCTTCGCAATGGCTGCCCCGTCTCAACAAGGAGGGCTGATAGTGCTTCCACCAGCCCGACTGTGTCATGAACACATGATGCAGTATTTCGGAGCACCACTCCTGGACCAACTGGAGTCCAACTGGTCTTTGTTATTCAGACTGGTTCTGAACTGCAGCAGCCCAGCCTTTCTTTCGATGTTTGTGGTGCCCATTCGAACATGCCCCAGAAGCCTTTCCTGCTATGCAGTGTGTACCTTCTTTGGATGTAGGTCTGTTGATGTTCTCAATGAGTGATCATTACTAGAATTGTACATTGAGATTAAGGTTGCTACAAGAAGCTTCCTATGAGCCGCCCTACATGGATCAAGTGGCTCTTGGTGTTACAACACCTGCCACTGCATGGGATGCTGCCACCTCGGCCAGAGCTGGAGCTGAGGCAACTGAACATGTGTGCTCCATCGCTTTACTTGTCAAGGACCTGATTAATTTGTTTCATGCCAAAGTGGAATCTATCCTGAATACAATTTCAATTGATGACAGAATTTGTTTTAAGGATCATGATTATTGCTGACATTTGGCCTTAATTTGATGTGATGTTTTTATCAAACTTCTAAATTGACAGTTTAAATTTGGCTTACTCTTGGTCTGTCCTGCTTGTCAACATGAATATATTTATCTCCTTTTATGTACATTTTTAGCTTGTTTTTAATAAGAATTGTTGTAGATTTTAGCAGAAGGCTATATTTTTAATAGACCTTGGCACTTTAGAACAGACAATGGGGATGGTGTTGTGAGGTTATCTTAGCATTTATGTAGGCACATTTATTTTAGCTTGGGTTGGAGGCCAGCACCCTCTTGCCAAGTCACTTGACATTTTATTCCTCTTATTATTTTAGCAAGGCTTCAGTTTTAGTGGCGATGTTTTATTTTTTCATCAGTTGCCCTTCTATGAAGAATTTGATATTAATTTCTCTGCACAACATTTCATTCTTTGCTTAATCTAAGGCTGGACACGGCCAGGTATTGTTGGTCCAGAGAGTGTGATGTCTGCCTTACTCAGAAAATACGCATATGATATCAGGGCAGTTCTCAGACCAATAACATGTTTTATTATAAAACAACATTCTGCCCAAAAATAGTCAGAGGGGACATTCCAGCCAGCCTGCCATCTTATGCGGACTGTTGTCGCAGTTGCTGCTGAAACTCTGCGGTTCCTTTTCGTCTACATGGGAGGACTCCCAGCAGACTAACAGATGTTTTCTTCACCCCTGAACACAGGTAGGGGGATTGGGCTTCCTTCATGGGACTAGATGAGCGGATTAGGGCTACCACTGCTATTTGCTCTCATGTAGAACCTTAGTAGTATAGGAAGGGATATTAGATACACTATGGTGACAATATGGTGGGATTCTTCCAGTGTTTCACTTTCCTAGTCACTGCTGTAAGCCACCCAAAAGCCAGCAGTCTTGTTACTACAATGGTAGTCCTAAAACAGCACAGAGTAGAGTGCAGTGGCATACAGTGCATCGGTTTGGAGTAAAGTGGTGTAGAATGCATTGACACAGAGTGCAGTGGTTAGAGTAGAGTGCAGTGGGGTAGAGTGGCAAAGTAGAGTGGTGTAGTGCGGCGTGGCATAGAGTGGAGTGATGCACGTTAGAGTGCTGCAGGGTAGAATGTTGGTGTAGAGTGCACTGGCGTTGAGTGGAGTGGTGCAGAGTAGATTGGAGTGGCCTAGACTGGAGTGGGGTAGAGTCCAGTGACAAACAGAGCAGCGGTGCGTAGTACAGAGGACTAGCATAGAATATAGTGGTGAAGAGTAGAGAGACGTAGAGTGAGGTGCCAGAGAGCAGTGGTGCAGAGTCTATTAGAGTGGCATAGAATGGAATGGATAAGAGTGAGTGGCTGAGTGCAGTAGAGTGGTGCAGAGTAGAGAGCAGAAGCATAGAGTGCAGTGGTGCAGGGTAGAGCAGTATAGAGTTCAGTAGTGGAGAATGCAGTTTTGCAGGGTATTGTGCAGTGGCGTAAAGTGGAGTAGTGCAGAGTAATGTGGCTTAGAGAGCAGTAGTGTAAAGAAGAGTGGTGCAGAGTAGAATACAGTGGTGTGGAGCTCAGTGACAATGAACTTGTGTAGAGTGCAGTGGCATAGAGTGCAGTGACAAAGCAGAGTGCTGTAGAGTACAGTGGCCTAGTAAAGTGGCATAAAGTGTATTGGTGTACAGTGCAGTGGATTAGAGAGGTGCAGAGTGGAGTGGTGCAGGGTAGATTGCTATGACGAAGAGTGGAATAGAGTAGATTAGAGTGTAGTGGCATAGAGTAATTGTTTCACAGCAGAGTGAAGATTCGTAGAGTGCAGTGGTGCAGAGTGGGTTAGAGTGGATTGTAAATCAAAGTGGATACTACCGTTTCTATGTGCCGCTGAGAATAATATTTTCTGATGACTTAAAACTAAAAAGGGCATCTATGTCTGTTCTAAGTAAACTTGTGTTCTAGAGAGCATGTGCACTGATTTATGAAAATTATGAAGGTTGGTCATTTTTTTTAATTGAAAAATGATTATTTCTAGGTATATGCCCAAGTTTATGTGGCATTGTTTTTATTTTTAGTTTGTAGTTTATGCTTACAAGTAAAAAATAAAAAATTAAAAAAGTAACCATCACACAAGCTTGCCAAAGCCAGAATCACTGTCTTGGTCAATGCTTGCTTACTTATGATTTCACCTCTTACAGGAGGTTGGCGATACGGCTAAAGCTGTATCCAAACCAGGACTAAATCTAAGCCAGACATTTAAAAAAATTACTTTAAAAAACAATTGTATGGGCTTCGCTAATATCATGTACATTGGGATGTTCCTCTTGCAGTGGCTACATGATACTGCCACCTGCCTCAATCTCTGGTACGGGATGCAATAACAGCAACTCTTCTGTTAACCATGGGTGCCTTCCACTGGTTGGCTACATAAACAGAGTACATTCATGAGGTGTGATTGCAAAAAAAACAATCTCAAGAGTCAAGGATAAGACCTCTGTGGGAAAATGATAGACCTACAGAATCTACCTCTTTTACTACTGTGTAAAGGCAGGTAACATGCAATTTTCTTATACAATACCTACTTCATATTTTGATCATAAATAGGTCATGTACTGGAAATCACCTATCAGTAATCGTGGAGCCTATGCTGCTTCAGTATATACATTGACCCACAAGACTATCAAAATGATGGCAAACCTTGTAGTAGATTTTCTGACACCTTCAAAGACTTGAATTGTTTGCTTTGACTCATTATGAGCTATACAGTAATGATTAAAACACCTGAACTGATCTTTCCAGCTCGTCTTGCCTTACTTCTTTACCAAAGGATAAACGAATTATCAATTGGCCTTATTTTACATGGCACTCCCCATGCATGCAATGGGGCACAAGTCTGGCAAAAAGCCATCTCTATGATACAAATACCCAAAATGAGACCTCACATAACCAATGAATCAGAACAGACAGGACTTGTCCTGTGTCCAATACACCATCAATGTGCCATATCTGGTTGCCATTAGTAACCAAAGAGCCCTTCTCACCTAACAATACTTTCTACGCAACTATTTTCAATTTTACTTTTAAGTCATCTTTCTCAATCAGAAGAGTCTACACAAAACCCGACTTTCCTCATGTGGCCACAAAAGCTCCAAAGCTACGTAGCTGAAAAAGCATGTCAACAATGAAATAGTCTTACCACACCAATATACACCCATCTTTATTATTTCCATAGATTAGTACAATTGATATAGCCCATCATCATCAATACATAAATAGCATACTTAATTCAGGTACAGTTAAACACATGACCATCATGCCCACAACATCACGGTGTTTACCTATCTGTAAGTGTGGCGCTTATAAATAAACTTTACAGGCTGGCCAATAGACACCTACCAGCTAGCTCAACAAAAACATAGGGATGTCATTCAGGACACCCATACATACACATACCATACTCCAAAGGACAATATCTAAATTAAACTCATTTTCCTCTCTCGTTAGTCCGCAAACAAACAAGACTTAAAAAACAAGTGTCTGCTAACCACCCTAACAGCAGACAAAAAAAAAATAATGGACATCACCAGCTGTACATTACATTGGGCAAGCACTATAGTAACATACAAATGGCTGTAAGAACTGTTCAAACACTGGTAACATAACAAGACATAAAAATAACACGGGTGCACATCTGTTATGTGGAAATTTCAAATAATAGCTGCATAACGGCACTATATACAGATATCTAATTTGAGAAAAGGAGGGGAGGGTCTGTAAACTTTAAGTAAAACTCAGCTTTTTTTTTTTACTTTGTGAAAAATAAATATCTTTCTAGCTATGTCGTGACGTTTATGTTCAGCAAGTTCGATTTGCTTCATCAAAGATTAGTACCATATCTGGAAAAATGTATAAGAACACTGTCCTCTCCTACATAACCCAGAAGAATTACTGAAAAACGCATTTAGACAATGATTGGAACATGACTTCATGTGAAACCTGTGATCAATTGTGTTCTGTGAATAATAATGTTCATTAAAGACTCGGTAAGTAATAAACTGAAAGGAATATAAAAGACAACTTGAAGATAAACTCAAACCACACTCGGAAGAGTCTGTGAACAGAATGAAATCAAATGGGCGGCGACATTTAAGCCATGGAGATGTCGGAGCGGGGATTGTCGTGTCCAGTTTAGAGAGCATGGAATGCGATGCACACAATGCCTTTCTACTCAGAACGAATCCATTATCTGAGTTTGTAAAGGAGGGGGGAAGTTGTCTGTTTGAACCACAATGTGCACTTCGAAGCAAATTATGGGACGGTTAAATGACTCTGTTCGCATTGCGCTCCCCTCCCCACCGCATATTAGTCATTCATAGCTGTTCATACGAAACAGCACGAAATACAATACTCTATAGAAATGAATGCCTGCTCCCCATTATTCACACTGTATTAGTAATGCCCAGTTATTCACAGAAAAAAAGTAAAACTAAGTAAATATGTAAAAGTTACCAAACATTCGCGGTATGGATATTGTACACAATGCAAGGTGGTCAATATGGGGAAACAAATCACAACACATAGATCCCTCACACGCCCTTGTTCCGCGTTCGGTGTAGTACAACGTGCTTAACTAAAATATCGGCACAGATAATCCACTGTAATCGCTGCGTGTTGATCTTTTCAGAAGACGAAAAAGTCCAAAGTCACAACAAAATATGTCCAACTCACTGCTAATAATAACGGCACTACATTATCAGAAGTTCGACGAAATTACCCTGCAACCATGCCACACTGGCGGCCCTCAAAAGTTTGAGCAGCTGCAGCACCGAGCCAGGGACTGCACAGCCCGATCTGCCTGCCTAGAGCATAGTTAGTTCCGCTGTGGTCAGGCTGCTACAAATAATGACCTAATCGGTGACAGGTACTTCTTAACACGTGGCACACGAACAAACCAACAAACAGCAGGTCTACCACTGCCAGCACCAAGACTTTCAGGATGCTGACTTGCAATAGTGTCAGAACTTGCGGTTCCACTACATCATACACCTACACCTTCTTACTTTGCTTACTTTGCTAATTCCATACTGTCCCGGTTCTGTGAAGTAAAGCCTGCACTGCTGCCTGTGATGGAAAAGGTGTGTGCTGATGTTACCTCAGCTGTACCTGTCCTCCGAGGGTCGGAAGCTTGCACTGTTTCTGCCCACGGTGTACCTGTTTTATGAAGAAGGGTGTTTCCACTGCTGTTGTCCCATCTTACACAAATACAAAGGATGTTTTGAATGCACTTTCATAACTTGCCCTGGCCAGTCAAAAGCTTTTGTTGGACCCAAAACAAAACTAGCTGCGGGTCCCTCACCCAGAGATCATGGTTTTAATGACAGCTTTTCATCTAGGTCAAACTGCGTGATCCGGAGTGCTTACTTTTCTTCCCTCTGCCTCCTTTTCTGTGATCATCACATCTGACAAAACCTTGAGATAATTTGGTTCAGGATGTGCAATGTACAAAAACCTCTCTGGTACGTGGTGCAATAGTCCATAATGTTGCTTCATCAACAATAATAAACGCCTTGTACAGGTGGCACAACTGACTTGCCTCTTGCGTCACTAATAAAATTGTCATCAGGGAAGAAGGGGTAAAGAATGCGAAACCCACCAAGGATCACTGTTGTTTTCTAGGCTTGACGCAAAACAGACGGGCCACTTACTACCACTCCCTTAATGCCACTGGTAGTGAAGCAGGGCATGCTTTGGTGTTGGGCATATGGTCTGTAGGCCTGCACACTCCCACGTCCCACACCCAGCCAGCTGACAGCCTGGCTTGGCAGTGAGGACATGGCATGTTTTAGAGCACCGGCTACAATTACAGTGACTCAGCCCTGTAAAAACAAGCTGCATTTGCGGAGATGCACGTTACAAAGGCTCTTCAGGAAGTGGGCCCTATAAAAATGAAATCTGCCACGCAACCCCTCTCCCTTGCCCATTCTCCCCCCGCTTTCTGAGGGTGGTGAATATGCCATATGCCGCAGGATCCAGATCACAATATTTAATCTGAGACACCTAGCCCCATAGCGTCAATATTCGAGCACCAAAACATCATGATGGAAAAGAGAAGTAGGGCCTGTTACTCAGCTTTCCTGTTTGTCATCCTGTGGTACAGAAACAGCAGAAAGCAACATTTCAGCTCACCCACATCCAATTTTGATATGTCTCACAGTTTAACAAAGGAATAACATAAATGCTTACAAATGTGACATAACTGCACTCAAACTAGGTGACCCTGACGTAGGAGATTGTTTAACCAATGAACAGTAACACTGAATGCTTCCTAGTGCAAGATCTAAAAACCGCTGACGAAGCATATGACACTAGGTGAGTGAGTGTTCATTATTGTACATGAGAACATAAATGTATGTTAATTGTATAAGAGGTTTGGCCGTTTGTTCCATGATTTTTCTACTTATTATTGTGTTAGAGAAGGTTGTGTTGCTGTTATCCATGGTGTACCTTTGCGATGGGCAACTTGGTACAAAAAAAACTTTCCACTACACATAAAAAAAAACAATTCACATTGCCAAGGCTGGTTTTAATGCATGATGTGAGTGAAAGAGTGAACCCTCGCATAGTATGTAAGCAGAGTTCGTTTCTGGATTTGCGTGTGAAAAAAAAGCATTTTTGAAAAAGGAATAGCTGACATAGTTAAATTTTAAAAAAACTGACAAGTTTTGGAAAATTTTAAAACATCGTTGTTAAGTGGCTGATTCTAGCATGTTAGCCAACAGTAACTTGTTTTCTTTGGTTTTCAGCCCACCAAGAAACTGTTAATAGCAAAACTACAAGCTCCACAATGCAATATGCTGCTGGTAGAAAACAACATTAGATGATGGTAACTTACGTCATAGTGCCGCAGAGCAGTGAAATGCAAAATGAAATTTTGTTCCTGGCTTTCTGACTTTTCTTTTCTTGTAGGCCGTCAATGGTTAAACAGGCCAGTGGGTGAGAGGGTATAGATGTCTTTCAGATGCAATGGAGAGCATCTCACTGCTAATGGGCTAACATTAACACTACTTAGAAAACTTGCAAATTGAATAATTTATCAGAACAATGTAAGAGGCTGCAGTTAGAGCGTTTAGAGACACATAGAAAGAAAAAATAATGACCCATCATCAGCATTTCAAAACACATCATCAGCCTAGAGTTTGGAGATATTTAGGTGGCGTGCTTTACAATAGCACCCTTCTTTTAACAAGTGCAGCTCATGCTGCAGGTGCTGCCCCGAAGAGCAGCCAGTCTACTGGATGGCATGAAAAAGCAGTCCCTTAAAATAAAATACTAATAATAAAAAAAAGCAATAATGAACTTCTTTATTTTTCATACATACAAGCAAAAATTGCTGTGCTGCTGGCATCGTACATATAAGTGAGTATTCTGGATAAACTGTATAATTTTCATTTGGCACCGTGAACCTTGTGGTACTCTTATATACTTAAAAAAGCATTAGCAAAGCAAATATGTCTGGCCTTGATAAACTAGTGCAGTGGTTACATGTTTACTTACTATTGGAAGCTTATTCCATAAAAATAAAACGGAAAAAAGAAAACTTGTCACCTTCTAACTGTTTTTTTTTTTTTTAATTAGACAGCTTAAACACACAAAGATGGTTTTGAAAAAAAAGAGTGGTAAAGAATGAAAAACAAGTGGCTGAGTGTATACCCACATTTACAGACACACAAGTGCACTTCTTTGTAGGAGGAAATATACATGTGAATAGGAAAAAATGCCATCACTCACAGGCTCCAATAGCTGACATGGGCTTACCCTCTGTCCCATGCTATATTTGCGCAGAATGGAAGCAAAATGTTAATCAGAGTTGAACAGCCATTTGATGATGAGGACTGACTCAAAGTACCTCTGTATATATGTATTTGTAGTGTTTTTTTAACTACATGACACAGACAACAGAACTAAAACGATAGTTAGGCCAGACTTAAAACATGTAGTTCCAAGCAGACAGCCTCCAAAACATTTGGAGCCTGATTACAACCCTGGCGGATGGGATATCCCGTCCGCCATATTACAAGTTCCATTTTATTCTATGGAAAATGTAAAACGGAGGGTGGGATATCCGTCTAGTTTGAGATGGAGTATCCCATCCGCCATGGTTGTAATCAGGCCCTTAGTCCTATCCAATGTATTTTGATTAGAGAGAACCACTTTGTTCATCTTTCTTGTTAATGTACTCACATAAGAGGGTGCAGCCAGGCAAATAGGCATAACTTGCTTTAACTTAAACGCACTTCCAACCTCACTTCAAACTTCCCCTACACCCCCTTAAAAAAGCCTTCCTTCATTGGCCAATGCTTGTCTCTGAAGTTTGCTTGCTTCACACTGTAGTGAGACTACATACATGATACAGAAAGACACAGAATGGAAAATGGCTGGTACCCAAAGGAAAGTTCAAGAATTGCTGTTGCTGGAGAAATGGAACACTCAGATGGCCATCTCCTGGTCTACTGCTACTCCTAAATTCCTCTCGAGTTACTAGTGGAATTAAATAATCCATGGTTGTAATATGATCAGTCATTGAACCAAAAAAAACAGATCGCTAGTCCTAGGTCACCCAAACCAGGAGCATAACAGAATAGAAGCCAATACCCCCCCTTCCTAAGAAGGAACCATGATGACTGTGTCTGTAACAGAATTTCAACCCACCCCCGTCACCTACTCCATCTAACAAGATCTGCATTTCCCTCATTCCTCGAAATTTTGGTTAGGATTGCAACAAATTCAGAGGTAACTACTGGAAGTCAATTGAATAGGCTTGCCTAACGAAATCCAGTAACCAGTGACCTGGAAATAAATGCCGCAACCAATGCCTCAACAGTTTTCCTATTAGTAGGTTATCTTTGTTCTGATGAACCTCTTCCTTGCCAGAAAGGATCTACCTGCAGCCCAAGGATTGCACCACATGTGTAGCTACAACTTCCTTTTAACAATAAGTTGGCTGGGTAAATATGATCAAAAACAGGCTTTTTTCTTAACAACATCTAATGCAAGGCTCAGAAGCTTTGTTTGGAGACTGGAAAGGTGTAGCCCCTATTTGTAGGTCAAGCCTGCAGACAATGTGCAAGCACTGCCACTAAGCAACAACCTATTGTATTTTTTTGTATTTTTTAAAAACACCTATTTAAAAGGGGCTTTAAGCCCACCCGTTACTACCGTTTGTTGACATCATTATCATACTTTGCTGCCTTCTAATTCAGTGGCTAGTGTGAAGTATCAGCTCCTGCGTCATGTGGAAAATGGATTTCTTAACTTGGCCTGAGGGCTCCACTTTGTCTAACCTTTAACTCCATTCTGTGTATGTTACAAGCAAAATTGTATGCATTCAGCAGATGTGCTTGTTTCATTTCTCAAAAATGTGCTGGCTTCTCAGAAATGTTTTAGAAACTTTGCAGATGACTTAACTGCCTCTCTTGTTCTCAGAAATGTTATTTTCTGCTTGAACATCCTCTTCTTGTGGTTCAACGGTGTTACAGGAAATGCTTGTTTGAACGTGTTTGGAATTTATGGCGCATGTATGGTGTGGTAGAGTGGGTACTGCAATAAAGACATTTGAAGGAGGGGGGGGGGGAGAGGGTAGTTGCACTTGGCCAGAGAGTCGAGTCATGAACACTCTTTGGGTGTGACCCGCTGCAGCTAAATAAAATGCTATCTTGAAGCCTACTCCCAATCCTTGTATTCTATCTTGTGGACAGCCTCCTACAAGAAGAGGCTCATGAATTGACTTCACAGTCTCTTCCCTGCCTGTGTGTGCAGCACGAACCAAGTACAGACTGATTTGTCTTAATTAGTGTCCGTCCGCGACTCGCGCTGTGATAGAGGTACTATTTTGTCTTTGTGTTTTTTTTTATATAGCCTGAACTAGTCACAATCCAAGGGTATTGGAGCGCTTTATATGAACATCAGTTGCATTGCACGAGCTCAGATTAATTATTTTTGTTTTTACGGTAGGGCTGCATGTCTGCTTTCAGTGATAAGACTTCTCACAAAAACCTTTAAATCCAAGTGTTCATTCTGCTTGTTTGTGTTCACTTGCATAGCATATTGTTTTGATGTTCGCCATCGGCATCAGTAAAAAAAAATAATCACTTGCCATATAGTGGACGTTTTGGTTTCATAACAATTGTGTTCTTATACGACATATTTATGACAAAATACCTTTTTCTGGCTCATCCAAGTGGAGAATAATAAACATTGGTGGAAGCCCAGCGTTTCTATGACAGCATTATTTACGTTTCCAAAAATATCAGTTTTTCAACAGCACCAATTAAGTTTCTGTTCCACTCCGTAGCACGGCACAGCAGCAGTAAAATATTAATTTTTAATTTGTTTTCAACACTGTTGTTTCATATTTTATCCAGGTTTCTTTATTCATATTATCGGTCCCAAAAAGCTTGTGCAGTGTTTTGAGCGTCCCTGTAATTAGCTCCATTTGCTGTTTTTCAGCTATAGCCAAGTACAGGAAACAGAAATAGATTCTGTATTTCTTACCCAGTGGCTGGGTGTTACGTGGTCAAGAAGTAACAGGACCAAGCACCTCCTGCCTTGGGGGACAACAAAAATGCAGGCCTTCAAATGTGTTCTGAAAATAGCAGAGTGGGTATTGTTAACAACCATTTTTAGGTCGAGCTTTCAAGACCTCTTGTATACTTTAGTATACTTCTTTGTGGGCTTAAATCCCACCCACTGTTTTTCGTTTGTTTGTTTCAATGTTTTTTAAAAACACTTGCTTGCCCTGGAGTGGAAGAAAAAGGCCACTGGAACCTGGAGCTCTGTCGCCCTGACACCACATATCCTTCAAAAAACTGACTTGAGACTCCTACTGATGCATGGAAGTATGAGAACATGGTTCCGGACCATGTAAGGACAGAGTAAGGCTCTGAAAAGCCTCCTTGAGCCCTACTGCACCGAACGCCATGCCCAGATCCGACAGCCTTGGAGCCGCCATCATGGCTATTCTCATCCTGACAATGAGGCAAGGCCTCAGTTCCAAGATCTACTGCAATCTCCAGGTTCACTAAGGAACAAAAAATGCCGCTTATTCACTAATCAGTGCTAAAAATGGGTGTCACGCTTGTCAAAAATCAATCACTGCAATGTGAATACTCCTTAACTAACGAACGGCCCAACATCAACTGAGTCAGGCCGCAGGCCGACCATAACTGAACCTTAACTGAGCTCGTTCAAGACATAAGGGCCAATATTACTTCCAATACCACCTAGCACTTAACACCTTGCAGCCCACGCCCTTAAAGGTCCACATGCCTTCCTTCTGAGTGCACTCGCTCTCTAGCCAGAGCTCTAACTGCTGTCTGAGTGCACCATGCGCTGCAGGCTCCCACTGCCAACGTCAATCTGTGTCCTGACTAGCCCTGCTGTGCGATTGTGCCTACCAGCGTCTCTGCATCAATAGCTGCCTGAAGACACCCAATTATGCCTGCCTGTGTACTGGTACAAGATCACTCTCCGCTCCTGACAGCATAACCTGCCTGCGCACCCAATCACCTCTAAAGCGTTCGGATGCCATCCACGTGACCATATTCACCCAGATAATCCCCAGAAAATCGTCCAGAGAATCTCCGCAGCCAGTAGCGAGGCCTGGTTGCACACCCGACCAGAGTTAATGCAGGTGAAAAGACGCACTCAATCATTTGGGGACAATGACACAGTCCTAGCATAAACAAACAATGCCTCCCTATAAAACGCCTGAGGAGAATAAGATTGGAGGTGAGCTGTTGGATCTGCTGTGAACTGCAATGATCTGTTGTGACCTGTGATCTATGGAGAGCTAAAGCCGAGAACTGCTACGAGCTGTGCAAAACCGTGAAGAACAGTTTTGTACTATTTGGCACTCTTTCGTTCTGTAGGTAATGTAAAGTACTACACCCATCGTCGCCATAGTCCGGTAGGCACTACACTTGCCCCTCCACTGTCCACTACTCCACCAGTTGCCCTCCAACATCTCAAGACAGGGCTGAGTGTGGGGGGCATGCACAACATATGGTAAACTGCATGAGTGAGCTGTGTGTACAGCGTGGGCACTGCCAGAGACACGAGGAAAGTGCACAAGTATACAGCATAAGTCATATGAATACACAAATAACAAACAACCCGCACTGCAAGTGGTACATGCCTGCAGACAGCAAATACCTGAGTGAAGTGAGAACCTTCAACATCATATAAAACAACAACAAACAAACAATAACCTACAAGTAGCTGATACCGCTGATGAGCTGAAAGTGCCTCTAACAATTTCCCTGTTCCTCAAACGGGTGCCTGCCCTGGTTCTGCTCCTACCACCTGAAATTCTTCTACATAAACCGGACCAACTGAGTATCAAGATGACTGAAAAGGACTTAAAATCTGCAACAAAAACAACACAATATGATCCGTCAAAAGCAAAACTGAGCTCAAACACACCACAGACTCAATCCTCAAAAAACGGTTCTATGACCTACAGCTTGCACAAACAATAAAGGTTAGCATGGACATAATGCAACAAGATGTTAGTGGAATGAGATCAGACATCGGACAAATAAACAATAAATTATCTGCAGTTGAACAGCCCATTAGCGATCTGGAGGACAAATCTCTCACTTAAAAAAAAAAGACCTTAGCGCCCTCCACAAATCCTCTATCTTGATGCAAAGCTCCACTGCTGATCTGGAAGGTAGAAACTGGAGGGGAAATGTAAGATTTTTTGGCTTTCTTGAAAACTGCGAAAAACAACACAGTTCCTGCATCACCTTCTTAGAAAACTGGATCCCACGACATACCAACATTTCTTTTGATAAAAGATTTGAACTTAACAAAGCTCATCGCATTCCAACATGACAGTCTGACCATGCAAACCCATCTGACCCACAGCGATAACTGGCAAACCCCTCAGATACCAACATGTAGAACTGATCCTCAAATTCATTTGTAAACACAAACATATCTTCTGGGAAGACCATTGGATTGCTGTCTTGCAAGACTACTCCACATTCACGGTTCAAGCAAGGAAAGGCTTCCTCTCCCTCTGGCCCAGACTGTACAGTATGAACATTCCCTTCTCTTTCTTAGGCCCTGCCAGATTTCGTATCGCCTACAAAGGTTCAGCTCACTTATTCCATAGCCAACAGGATCTGTCATCCTTCCTAGACAACATCCAAGAAGCCAAGATGGACATTTCTTCTTCCTTCAATACAGGGCATTCATAATTTATAATCATTCTTTGTATCACTCCCTTTCCAGTACATGCTGAGAAGGAAGCTGTCCATTGTTCATATTTCTATATGCCTTCTTGCACCAGATTTATATCTGTTACTATTTGAAGGTTTTGTGTCCCTATCTGATACTACAAGATGCTGATGGACGCCTCTTATGTCTTATAGAATGGATAAGATGTGACATAGGATGTGAAAAGATGTGATATGGATTACTGTTCGATGTTTTAAGATGCTATAAAGGTTCTAGCTGATGCCTATCGGGTTCAATAAGATGTAATAATATAGGATTTTGTTACACCGTTAGACTGTTATACCATCAGTTACTACCTTTGGTCGCTAAACTATACCTCTATTGTCTGACAACATGCTATGTTGACATGAGATACTAGGTGCTACTGGAAGATGGTATGTACCTTCTGTGCCGGTATATTGCCCCTGAAATTGCTGGCACAGACACTGTTAGCACAAAGCCTTTATAAACCCTTCAAAGCTTTTAAGCTTCAATCCCTTCACCTCATAGACGATCTCTATGTAGGTAGGTCACCTACGACAACATGCATCCGTTCTTTACCACATAACTGGGCAGTGTTACAAGAGAGTTAATTGGGCTGGGGATCGTGGCGCCCCTACAGCGACACTTGATGCCTGTGCACATTAAAGCAGATATCATCCATAAAGTAAATTTACTCGCTGCCTATAGAAGACTTTGCGCAACTCTAAACTACGCGCCATCACATCCGTCTCCTGCCCCCTTTTCATTTCTTTAATTATGTATGCGCTCTTACCTTCACTGTCGATTACCAGTGCTCGCACTCTTTTTTCCCTGGTTACTCACACACATCAAAATACATGTCTAACATCCTTAACTCATTAACACCCATATTGTGGCCGAATGGAAAGGATGATTAGTCTCCTCCTTTAGGTCCTATGCACTTCCTGTTACAGGTGGGGGGGGAAGGGGCAAGGGGCTAGGAAAGGTGGGCTTGGTTACCGTTACTTGTGTTATTATTTCTCTCATTGTTTTCTTTCCTTTGCCTCATTCTCTGGTGATTACCCTACCTTCCTAGGCATACACAGGTCGTCTTCGGATTATAATAGTTGCAGTTTTAGCTCATGTATGATGAGCGCACCTTTCTCGTCACATGAAACTCTGAGAGAGAGCAGCCCCAACGTACAACATATTGGTTTGACCCCGCTTATTCATATGTCTTAGGCCCATCTTTCCATCCCCATGGCGAAATCTGACAACTTACACATTCTTTCCCTCAATACTAAGGGGCTGAATCGTCCAGTTGAGAGGAGGAAAATTCCTGGATACACATACAAATTCAAATGCAACTTAATACTCTTTCAGGAAACAAAGCTTGTCTCCTTAGCTACCCCCTCCTTCAAGGCGTCTTGGTTCTCAGAAGTCAATGGCTCACCTGCCTACAAAAAGAAAAATGGAGCTTTTACCATCATCACTAAACCAGCAAACATGACGGTGTTAGACTCTCTGATCAGAATGGGAGGTGGATACTTACTAATTTCTCCAAATCTGGCAAGGAATTTTACTTACTGAACATCTACGCGCCAAACTCTAGTGACATTGACTTCTGGAAAAACATCTCCAAATTGATTTCAAATCTTCCTAATGACTCACGACTGATCATAGGAGGTGACTTCAAACTGCCATTCGACCCCACGATAGACCGTAGCTCAAGAGCTACATATAGACCTTTACCATCCCACAAACTATTACATAAAATATGTTCTAAATTCTCTCTTGTGCACACATAGTGTATTCAAAACCCAGATACAAGGGATTACACCTTTATTTCCCTCCACATCAATAGTTTTCGAGAATCAACCACATATTGGTATCCAATAACCTAGCAAGAGTGATCTCTGACTCATCCATAGAACCCAGACTAGTTTCTCATCATTTGGCCATATTAACTTCCTTGGACTGGGGCACAACCGCTCCTCTTTCCAAATCTTGGAGGCTTAATGCAGCTATCCTGCAAGATAATAATCACCTGGAAATGATTTGCAAAGCCCTCACAAACCTTTTCCTTGAAACCCCCCACTTGACGATTGCTCACCTCAGAAACACTGGGGTGCCTTTAAGATCATTATTAGAGGAGTGATAACAGGCATCAGCACCTACATTATTAATTCAGCAAAAAAAAGGCACTCTCCTGTTAGACACTCTAAACCGGGAAAAATACAAATACAACAAACTTCTAAGCACAAGAGTTGGTCAATGGGCAACTAAAGTCAACTCAATACAATTATGCATAGGCAACGCGGCTGGTATCTCACTACCTAAAGAGTAAACGACTCACAACTAACCCCGGTCAATGACAATAAGGGACAACTACAGCTAGACCTCCACAAAACTTGTAACATCTTCTTAGAATTTTTTTTTTTTTATAAGCAATTTTATTAGTTTTATATAACAACATAAAACCCAACAGGTCACGATTACACTCTGTGGACCGAAACTGCACAGGTCCAAAGCATTTAACACAGGTATACGTTCAAGAACCATCATAGTAGTCAAGGACAAGGCACACAACATTCCTACATTGAAGAGATGCTTGCTGCACAATCTCCCCAGGTGCCCATCCACTTCCCCCACACTCGGTCATGCTTGGCTGGACAGTCCCTCGCTTCATAAACCAGTTTTTCTTGCTGGGCGCACCAGCCTACCCCACGGCGCCACTTCCTGATGCAGGGACAGTTTCTGCTTTCCAACTCGCTGGGATGTATCTTTTGGCCACTAAACAGGCCATCCCCACAAATGACTGGTCTGTTGGACCTCACTCCCTCAAGAACTCCCAATAAAACAGGTAACAGGGTGACCTCGACCTCCACCTGTAGGATTCTGGAGATCTCCGTTACCACCGCCTGTCAGTAGGTTGCTATGTGGGGGCAAGTCCACATCATATGAAAAAAGTCAGCACTAGGACCTGCACAACATGGACAGTTAGCCTGGGGCAGGAGGTCCACTCTATGCAACCTGTATGGAGTGAGGTACACCGTGTGGAGAAAGTAGGTCTGCACCACCCAGAGATGAGAGGTCAAGGTCAGTGTCCGCGGGGCCATCAAAGCGTCCCTCCAGTCCTCGTCGTCCACCGGACTCACCCACTGTTTTCACCGCTCTCGGAGCTTGTCAAGCGTATGTGCTGTGTTAACGACTAATATGCGATAAATGTGCGACACTTCCCCTCTACCCAGGGCGCCCACCAGTGCCTTGGCCTCAACAGGGCTCAACTCAAGGAGAACCGTCCCGATTGAAAGTGCACATGTGATGCATGTCTGAGTTGCAGATATTTGTGAAACTGGGACCGTGTGAGCAAAATCTGCTGCTGAAGCTCCTGGAAGGACCGCATGTGGGAACCCACCTAGACATCACCCAGCAGCTAAATACCTATGAGGTCCCATTTGTGGAACTCCTGAAGCGCTGAGACCCCTCCCAGCCACAATCCCTGCCACAGCGGAGTCTGTTGAGTAAGACGGCGCCACCACCCCGTCACCCGCAGCTCCCCACCCCATCAGCACTACCCTCATCACCGCCCGGACTTTACGTGGCAGGGGGGCACCGTACAGCATCCCAAACAGACCAGGAAAGTCCATCGTCAAGAGTTCTAACTGGTATGCGGAATCTGCCCACCCCCCCCAAATCATTCATTAACGACCAGTAGATGCATTGCAAGGTAGTAAATATAGAGATTAGACATCCCCAGGCCCCTTCATACACATCACCCTGACAGGTGTGAAAAAACAGCCTGGGGCGCGAACTGTGCCACAGGAATTGCTGCGCGACCACCTCCATCTCCCTAAACTATCGCCTGGGGATGTGGTAGGGGAAGTTCTGGAGCAAATAGAGGAACCGGGGAAGCACCATCATTTTATACAGCGATATCCGTAGTTGAGGGGCAGAGACCGCCGTTGCTGGAGGTCCTCCTTGACTCTTCGAGTTAGTGGCACAACATTAAGAGACAATGCCAGCTCAGATAGCAGTGCTATATGCACCCCCTGATACTGGAAACGATTGCATCGGATAGAAATAGCACTTTGCCAATCATAGCAGTCCCGTGGGGGGGGGGGGATCAACGGAACCAAGAGAAATTTACTAGGGTTAATTATCAAACCTTAAGCCTCGGCAAACAGCCCCAGCAGCTGCATCACCCTAGGTCCACTGCTGACCGGGTTAGCCAAGAACAAGAGTACATCTTCTGCGTATAACACAATGCAGTCCTCCCTCCCGGTGGGCCATGCCCAATCATCAATTAGGGGACCCTCTCTTATTAGCTTCGCGAGCAACTCCATCGCTAGTGTGAATAGGAGCGGGGACAGGGGGCAGCCCTGGAGGGTACCCCTGCGGATGGGAAACTGGTCCGACCCTGCCCCATTCACCAGCACTCTGGCCGTGGGATTAGAGTAGAGGAGTCCCACCAGTGCCCGGAACCGTGGACCAAACCCGGCACTCGAAAGCACCCCTTGAAAGTAGGACCAGTCCGTGTCGAACGCCTTCTCGAAGTCCACAAGGACGCGCGCCAGTGGAAAGGTCAAGAGGGCCCAGTTGGCCAGTGCGACGTGCAGTCGCCTAATACAATGCCTGGTACTACTAGCTGGCATAAAACTACACTGATCCAGGTGGATCAGTGAAGTCAACACTCTCTTCAACCTAGCGTCTAGAACCATGGACAGTATCTTGATTTCAGTATTCAGAAGCGAGATGGGGCGGTACGCAGAGCAACACCTCGAGGGGGAACTAGTCTTAGGAATCACCACTTTGGTGTCCTGATCTAGTCCCGGGGGAAAACCCCCAGTCTTCTCAGCCTCCTCAAACATGGCAAGCAAATGGGGAGTTAGGATATCACGAAACTTGGTGTAGAGCTCTGCCGGGAAACCTTCTTACCCGTGACCAACTTTGATATAGCAGCCCCGATTTCCTCGAGTCCATGGGTTCATCAAGGTCCTGTCTGTCTGCCACGTGATTCTTTGAAAGAACACCTCCTCCAGCAAGGGGGCCTCCCTCCCCACTTGGGGCTGAGTATGCTCCTCGTAGAGCCTCGCGTAATAGGCGGCGAAACTGTGCGCTATCTCGCATGGCGTCTGGGAAATGGCTCCAGAGTCGTCAACGACCTCTGGAACGACTCTGCTTGCGGTCGGTCCAGTTGCAAGCCACTGCAAAAGCTTGCCGTTTTTGTCCCCTCATCCGTTCACTCGGGCCGCGGAGGCCCGCCACATATGCTTTGCTGTCTCGAGAGTGGCGTGCCTAATCTCTTCCCTAACCAAGGCGAGCTGCCTTGTGACAGCCATATGCGTGGCATCGGTGAGTTGGCCCTTCAGACGCACTGCCTGGGTCTCAAGCGCTGACACTTTATGGTTACGCACACGCTCCTGCACACAAAGGAGATGCTTGCATGCCCCCTAAGAGTGGCTTTGCAAGCAGCCCAAACTGTACCCGGAGACGGCACTGATTCAAGATTGAAAGAAAAGTAGTCAGAGAGCCGGTTCCCAATGGCATGATGCGTAATCGCTATCCTGAAGATAGCGGGTACTGAGCCGCCACACCGGGCGCCTGACTGTATCGATATCATCCAGCCACAGAAGGAGTGGCGCGTGGTCCGAGACTCCATGGGAGAGCACCCCTGTGACCCAGAGTACCTCAAGGGCTGGCACAAGAAAGAAGTCTATCCTGGCATGAGTGTGGTGCGCCGCCGACGTACTGTCGCAATTGGGTGCCAAACCCGCCACACATCACAGAGACCAAGGCCCTCCACCCATCTGAGCAGCCCCTCACCCTGGTAACTCGGCTCAAGGACAAAGGCCCGGTGATATCCATCTCCGGGTTCATGACGGAGTTGAAGTCCCCCCCAATATGTTTAGGCCCGGGGGGAAGTCCCGCCATCACGTCCCGGAGGGTCACGAGATAACGTTCCAGCGCACCCGGAGGAGCTTAGACACTAAGGATATTGCTTGGGTGCCCCCCCCCAGAGCAATCCAGAGACTGCCACATACCGTCCCTAAGGATCCAACTGGGAGACAGCAACCACCATAGGTAGGGAACAGTGCAGCAATACGGCACACCCCAAGAGCCCCTGGAGAAACCCATGTGGTAGACCCTGTCGTATCCCCACCTCATGAGCATAGGGCACCGAGTACCAAGCAAGTGGGTCTCCTGGAGTAAGACTATGGACGGAGCAAAGCGGCGGATGGTACAAAAGACCGCAGATCGTTTAATTTTATCCAGGAGCCATTTACGTTCAAGGAGAGGACCCGCTTGGCCAGGTCCAGCATGAGTAAGGAATCAGTAGTAGTATGTGCAGTGTGCCCGTCTGACCTTCCCATCGTGATCAACTAGTCAAACACAGGACAGCATGACACAAACTCAACCGTAAAAAACTGTAGATGAACAATCCTGTGAACCACCCCCCCCCACTGACCCCCACCCTATACTTCCACCCCAGAAGCATCTGTCGCCCAAAACTGTGAAAACAGTGTCAATAGTAGGTGTGGAGTGGTGGACCCCTCCACTGAGTCGGAGTTCTGCAATGCGGCCGTCCGCCGCCCCACGCCCTTTGCCAGGAACGGACCATTCATCCATGCCCTTTTACAGGTCAGTCTCAAGAGAGCAAGAGAGATTGGCTAAGGCACTCCCCCTCTACAGCCGGAGCCTGCCTCTTCTCCTCTGGACTGTCTGGTGTACTCCGCCGACCCGCCGTGAAGGCCGCTCCTCCTTCTCCTGCGGGACCGGGTACGCCCCTGCTCATCCCCGTGCCCCGGGGGAGCCTCCAGGCCACCCGATGCTCCTCGGTAAGCCAGTCCTACGCAGTCTATATTGATTAAAAAAAGAAGGATTTCCCTTCCATAAGGACCTTGAGGTGCGCAGGAAAGAGGAGCATGTAAGTCAGTTGCATTGCCCGCAGCTTCTGCTTGACTCCCTCGTAAGACCAGCACCTGGCCTGCACCTCACGGGTGTAGTCTGGGAAGATTAGGATCTTGTGGTTATCCCAGCGAAGGTCCGGGTGGGCACTTGCCTCCTGAAGGATGACATCCTGGTCTTTAAAGCTGAGGAACCTTGCAATCATCGGCTGCCGGGGGCCACCCGGCGGGGTCTGGGCGCCAAAACCCTATGGGTGCACTCAATGGTAAACCAGGGGGAAAGCCGCTGATCAGGAACCTACAATCTGATCCAGCGCTCCAGGAAATCGATCGAGTGGCTCATCTCCGCTCCCTCCGGGAATCCCACAAAAACAGGTTGTTATGCCTGGAACGATTTTCGGCGTCTTCTGCCCTATGGTGGAGTTCACTCATGCGAGTCTGCAGTTGAGCGACTTTGGCCTGGAGTTCCAAAATCTCATCCTCCGCCTGGAAGACCTGTTTTTCAGCTTCTTTGATTCAGCCCACCACTGCCCGCAGATCCTGTTACAACAGGCTCACATCCTCCCTTACTTCCCCCACGTTGGTCTCAACTGTCAACTGCGAGGACTAGATGGCCTGAAGGATCGTATTCACCCCCTCTGCTGCGGAAGCCTCCGGGACTGGATCACCTGCCGCTCAAGAGGCCGCATGCTTAGCAAATTGATCAATGCACTGCTGCGACACCGGCGGCTTCTTACTTGCTTTGTCCTTCCCCATGTTGGCCACTAGTCCGGGGTGCCGATGACACCACCGGGACCCCCTCCAATGATCCAGTCACCAAAGGGCAAGTGGAGGATCCGCAGCAGCCACACTCCAGTCGCCTGAGGACCACTCTCCAGCGGGCTGGTGGGGGACCCAGCGGCAGGCGGAGCCATCCTCTGCAGAATCTGTGCCTACTCCGGCCCCTCAATGCATGGCACTGCATCTGGCTCTTGCCTGTGTCCCACCACCAACCCAGGTCTCGCTGGCCGCCGGCGGGTCTCCCCTTCAGGCGCCTTCTGTCCAGTTCTTTGATCTCCTCTCGGGGGCCGGTCGCCCCACCAAAGGCCGCTCCGCTCCTCGAAGGCCCGAACACACCGGGTACTGTTCTCTGTACCGCGGGTCACGTTCGGGCCGCCGCAGACTGTGTGCTGCACCGGTGGGGTGGGAGTTTCAGTGCCCTCCGCCCCTCAAAGTTCGCTGGCACCCCCAGCCGCGACCGACAACCACAGCTTCAACACCGGTGGGCCACTGGCTTGGGCACCACCTGCTGCTCCTGCCGCCAGGCAGCACCCATGTTCACCGCCAGCAGGTGGGGACCTCGCTGGGCCCCGGACTCAGTCCACACCGTGCAGATCTCTCTACGATCGCAGCACCGGGCCAGCACAGGCCCCCTTCCACCACTGTCGAAATCTCTCCCCACGCCCGGGCTGCAGCGTGAGCCCTGGGCCACGGCCCGGAGGGGCAGGGCACCTCTCGTCCTCTTCGCCGCGGTCCCGCAGCAGAATCACAGATCAGGGCAGGTGGCGTCCCCAATCTTAGGTGCGCTGCGCCACTCCAAGAGGACGCCGCGACCTCACCGGCAGCGAGCCCTGCTCAACTGGGCCCTGAGGTAGGCAGCAGGCACCGGCCTAGGCTGCGGAGCCCATCCCAGGCTCCGCTGCGAAATAAGGGAAAGTCCAGGCCCCCACTCCGCCTCAGCTGACTCCTGCACAGGCAGGGCCCCAAGCGAGGACTAAACGGGCACAAGATCGGCAGAGCTCATCAAGGTGGATGACGGAGGGGTCCGAAGCACTCTTAGAGTGTGACCGCCATCTTGACGCCCATAGCCACGCCCCCATCTTCTTAGATTTTTACAGTTCCCTTTAAAATGAAAACCCCAACATAAACCTGACAGATAGTCTAACCTATCTCAGTAAACTGAACCTACCCAGACTGGACCTTCGCCAGTCCACACTGAACCAACCCATCACTGACTTAGTAATAATAACAGCGGGGGAAAGCCCCCGACCCAAATGGCTTTACTGAAGAACTATGCAAATCATTGCTACTCTTCTTCCACTAATACAGGGCACATCGGAGGTACCTCCGTGGAAGCAACTATAGCACTAATCACTAAAGAGAGAAAAGACCACACACACCCTAAAAACTATAGACCAATATCGCTCATTAATTTGGACAGTAAGTTGTATGCTAAAATCCTGACTAAACGCATTCCATTACTGATTCGCCCTTACCAAGTCTGTTTTCTCAAAGGCAGACTCTCCAATGATAACATTTGACTTATGGGTCATGTCCAACAGATATGCAATTCTAATAACTCCCCAGTAGCTGCAATAGCATGCAATGCTGAGAAAGCATTTTCTAAAGTTGTGTAACCCTTTTTGAGAACCACCCTATCATGCTTTTGCCTAGGTGAATCATTCATAAAAATGGCAATGACCCTCTACTCCAATCACAGTGCAAAAATGAGGACCAGCGGAGTACTGTCTGATTCATTCCTGCTCAAGCAAGCAAGGTACAAGGCAAGGCTGCCCTCTCTTGCCCGCCCTCTTTTTGCTAGCCATTGAATCACTCTTACAGTCCCTTAACAACAAAATAAAAAAAACAACTCCATAGGTATAAATATTAGGGGGTAAATCCTTCAAAACGGCAGCATACGCCGATGACATCTTAATTACTACTGAAAAAGCAGACATCGCTATTACTGAAATGATGACCAAAACGGACGACTATGCTGCTGCATCTGGTACACCCTCAATAAAGGTAAGTCGGAGGTCTGCCCACTAAACATTCTTTGTACCAAAAAGGTATTAGGAAAATCTGGTTTAGCTCGGCAACCTAAATTCCTTAAATATTTAAGTCTCAAAATCAATAACAGCCTTTCTGAATCTATCCGTCCTTGAATCCCTGGTTCTTTAAAAGGTACATAGTTGTCTAGAATGTTGGTCACCACAATTACTGACCTGGTGGAGCAAGCTTAAATCCATAAAAATGGTTATCACTCTGATTGCTAATTAACTACTAAACATGTCCCCCATCCTGTGTTCACATGACTTTTTCCATAACTCAGATTTCCTCATCAACAAATTCCTTTGGAATTCAAAAAGATCACGTATCTCCCTAAAGAAACTTCGTCTACCCAAACACTTGGGTGGGGCTAACCTTGATGATTTCAGAAAAGACCAAGTAGCCTTTTTAGTGGCTCAGGGGGCAAAATGGTTTGACAACACTCCTGACTTCACTCCATCATGACCCTCTTTGGAGCGGCCACTAGCAGACAATGTCCCTATGATTTGCCTTGTAACTACCTATAAAAATCATCCTAGTCTTTATAACTTAATCTTAAACCACACCAGACAAAGTTTTCTGCAACTTGATCTCCACCTTTCAGATATAAAAAAAATTAGACACTCCTTACATTCCTCAATCTAGTTCAATGGGGACATTAAACTGGGCCCAAATCTATACATCGCTAGTTAATTTAGGTCGAAAGGAATCTCTATGGAGGGTGACCTTGGCTCCAAAGTACACCCTTTTCAAAATTTCACAAAAATGTTGATGACCCATTTGACTTTTATGACTTCCTTAAACTGGAGGTCGCAATTTCTAAACACAAAGCTTTCCCTTTTAAACCTGCATCGCTGCCAACCCTCTTGGCATGGGTGCGAAAAGGCAGCCATACGGCCTCTAAGATTTATGCCAAACTCAGACCCAAGTCCATGTCCAGCTCATTATGTGAAATCTCCCAACAGAAACGGCAGAGTGATTGGACCCATGATGGCCCACGTGAACCCTTATATATTGACAGGCATCAATTATGGTCCTCCCCATTCACCAAAACAATAATCCAGAATCTTGCTCAAGCCAAACTACACATCCTACATAGAACATACTATACTCCATACCGACTTGCAACCCTGGGCCTATTAGATAAAGATAAATGCTGGAGCTGCAACACACCAAATGCTGTATGACTGCCCCTTGCTGTACAACCTTTGGAATAAAGTCCATGATACCATTGACAATATTTTGCAGACTAAGCTCCCCAGGACATTTTCGTTTTCTGTTTGAGGAACCTTTCACCTCTCATACAATACAGAATTACAGCGAGAAGACCTGCTTTTAGCTGACTTACTGTTTCCTCTTGCCCACCCATAAAACCATCCTCTCCACCTGAAAGTTATTGGGAAATGCCTCTAATAACACCTGGTGGGAGTAGTTAAGGTACACTAGGTGCTCAGACACCATCCTTTCAACTCAATACCCCTGGATCTCAGCCAACAAGGCACAACTGAATAACAGAGATAGATGTTTGGAAGTCTTGCTTTCTTCCTTGTTCTTTTTTTACTTCATTCACAAAACACAGCTGCAGGATTATAATACTCTTACGTAGCTTAGTCAATGACTTACTCTTTACCAATATTTGTGTCATCTGGTAGACCATGTAACTGTGCATCACTTATTAACTATACTCTGCTCTTGTCTACATGCCAACCACTTGTTTTGTATATTTGAAATTTCCAATAAAAATGTGTGAAATAAAAACATTTTTAAATCCTTGCTTGCTAGTGGGTCAATCCTTTCTCTTTGTCCCTCCTTTTAGTCTTTCATCTCCTCCCACAGAGCCGCACCCCAGGACTTGTATCCTTCCACTTGTCCCATTGTAGCATCAGTTTAGGGACTACTTTTCCCTTTCTCTAACAGCTTTTGATACATGCGCTCAATGTTTTCAGCCACTTCAGGTCCATTTTTGTAAATAGAGCTGTAAATCATGTTCTTCTCTCATTACATCTGATGTGCATACAAAGACCAAGGTCGAATGTTAGAGGCTATTTTCCGAGGGCATCTGCTTTTGTTCCACGTCGCACCAAGAGAATCGTGACCACAACTATTTACATTGATCTCCAGTTAAGCACTGGGGATGCGCAGAGAAAATCACTACTGTTACGATTTTAATGAATACTGCCCCAATTTAATATGGCAGCCGCATGTAATGTGCGATGACCTCATTAACGCTGCGTGTCATGACGAGGCCATTTTGTTGAAACAGACGAGCTATGACTTCTGTCAGGAAAATTAACAGATGGTGACTCTCACTTCTGGCTCCAAACCTCCGAGACCCGCTTCCTGGCTCCATGTGGCATAGCCGTATGGAGGGGAATCTAAATTTACAGAGGACCTTTAACCCTGGTCTTTCTGCAATCACCTTACTTATCAGTGTATGCGTTTCTTAGGATCAGCCATGCCTCACTCCTTCCACCCTCAAGCACTGGCATGCCTTTGGTGGCAGGCGCATGGCCCATCTACATTTGCTGTGAAGCCCTGTAAAAGCTCTGGCTGTGCTTCCTGCATGCTCTTGAATACATAGGTACATATGGTGCGCACGTGGCTCAGGGCTTTGCCAGCGGACTGGCAGCTTGCAGGTTACCCTCCACTGAGCCCTGCTTCCAGGCTTTGGATACATTCATCATCAGAGCCCAGTTAATCTAGCTGCTTTCTGCTGTGCTCTAGGGCATGGAGGTCCTGGGAGGGAGAGGCAGGCAGCCTCAGCGAACATACGATACACAGCCCTTTAACTAAAGGAGGTTATACATTTCATATGCACTGTGACAGATAACAATTTACTCAGAGCTATCTTTTTTAATAATTTGAATTAAAACTAAATTGTGTTTGTATTGTTACCCAGGTAGGTGAATCCCCTCAGAGGTTTGATGTGTTCTTACACGGTCAGCAGCAAGAAAGTCTGTGTGGGGGTGGTACCAAGCTATCAAAGGCCACAAAACCTGATGATGTAATTTTCTTCGCGCTTGCCGCCAGTGACTTCCCCTTTCTCTGTAGCCTGTACGTATGCATTTACAAGATTTGCTTGCAGTTAAATCATGCCAACAAGCTTAATTACAGTAATATTGCGGGTGATTCTGTGTCAGGACCGGATGTTTGGATTATGCTTAACTTTTCCATTAATTTCCACTCAGCAGTCTTAATAAACAAACATTTATATGTCAAAATTACAAAGCCCAAAATCTCTGCTTCAGTGAAAAAACAACCATAGAACTATAGTCCCATAAATGTAACCATCCAGGACCGCACTTCCTCTTTCTTCGCTGCTCAGCGTGCCTTTCTCCTTCCTTACATGTGTTTAATGTGCCCTTCTGCATTGTTATAATCATATTGTACAGTTTATTTCCTTTGTACAGTTTACTTGATAATTTTCTGTTTTGTGTTTTTCCCTACCACGCGTTTGGAGGCCGCTACTCGCAGGATCATCAGCGACCTCCGCACGCTGCCTCACCGAGTCTGCCTCGGGGTGTTCTGTTTCCTTACGCTGTGGCTCAGGGAGCGTGCCGCTCTTGACAGGGGCTCACGTATGGTGTCATTTGAGGACTACCTGGGGGCGTGGAAGGGGTGTCGCTCCAAGAAACAAGACGCGTACCCATCTCGAATTCCGTACATTCCTTGTATTCCTGGGCTGACGCGTCGCTGCTGATTCCTTCCGCTTTCAGCAGCGATTGCGTGCCAGCCCATGTAATTGACCTCCGCTCGCCTACTAAGCACGATACACGCTCTTGATAAGCAGTTCCCATTGCAGAGCTCACCCTTTCCTGCCCAATTTTATTTAAAGAGCAGCGGCTCATTTCCATTTTTCACCTTTTCTTGCCAGTTTTTTTCAAGTAAGCTTTGGCTTAGGTAATTCTGGTGTGATGCCACGCCTGTCCAAGGGGTTTCTTTCTTCCTCCTTGGCTGTAATATACTATACCCATCATGGCCAGACTAATACAAGTTGTGAATCGGTGGAGGAGATCTATTCCCTCTTACCTAGTGACGAGAAGTTGGTGGATGTTATTTATGCATCCTTAGAGCAGGTGGTTGCTTAAGTCTTACAACCTCGAGTCAGCAACTGCTAGAGCTGGCAGTCCGAATTTCCTTTATACCCCTGGCTGGGGAAGGTTCAAGGTCGCTGGCGCCTCTCAGTGCACAGGGGCCTTCTAACTCAACTATACCCTGCACCAGTGCTAAAGCACAAACTTCCTCTTCCAACACTTTCAAACGCTTAGGCTTGGCCTTTCTGAAAAGACTCCTGGACTGATAACCGCAAGCGGCTACCCAGCCTGTGTTTACCCCCGATAACAATTCCTTTTTCTCCGGGGGACAGATGACAAAGCCGGGGACGATTCAGATAACCCTGATGGGGATTCTGGGACCAGAGTAGATCATGGCCACCAGAAGGCGGTGCCAAGAGAGCCAGGCTGGATGAGGTTGAAGATGACAAGAACACTGCTGTGCCATGGATGCTGAACCCCGAAGACACTTACCATCCTCCCTCAGCGGATTGGTTTCCAGCACAAAAGTGGCACGGTATGTTGCCGGCTGGATACGCAAGCCCATGGACTAAGATGTGCTGGGCCGCCTGAGGGCTGAATGCCCACGACCATCTTTGGCCCATGAGGTCGCCTACACACCAGAGATTTGATTCCAGGATGGCAACCTTTGTAGCCAAGTTCATCAAAAAAAAAAAGTCTATCAATCTATTAAAAAAGTTTACAATCAACAAATTTTTGCCAGAAGAGATAGGGGGTGCTCCTCTGGCCGTTCCCTCGCAAACCCCCAAAGACCACAAACAAAGAGATCCATGCAGTGGAAGGATCAGAAGCGCTTCGGGGGTTTCTACCCCTCACAATGACACGCCACAGGACATGGCGGAAGAGGACAATATTGCACCGGGAGCCATTGCTGTTAAGTTATACCCCTTTTTTCCCTTACGTGGTAGGGGGTAGACTTCAGTGGTTCACCCAAAAGTGGACATTCATCACAGGGGATGCTTTGGTCCTCCAAACTATTAAAGGCTTTCACACAGAACTTAACGGGACTCCAGTCTAAAGGTTTACCCACAATCTGTGGTGTTCTCAAGAGAAGATTCACACGTGGTGGATCAAGAGGTGGCCGAGCTCCTGAGCAAAGGGGCAATTGCCCACTGGATGCTCCACCCGAGAGGGCTTGTGAGCAACATTTTTCTGATCAAGGAAAAGGACAAAGACTTCCAACATCAAGTCTTTCAACAAGTGGGTGGTATATCGACATTTCAAAATGGAGGGTATTCACCTCCCAGGGACATCCTTCTACCAAACGACTGGTTAGCGAGGCTGGATCTAAAGGACGCCTACCTTACCATTCCCATCTTCCCGCCTCAGACGCTTCCTTCAGTTCGAATGGGATGGCCAGCTTTACAAAATTACATGCATTCCCTTCGGACTGTCCTCAAGAGATTGGTGTTTCAGTAAGGTGATGAGACCGGTCATGGAATGGCTGCGGGCCAGGGGAGTCAGACTCATTGTCTATTTAGACGATATTCTTCTGATGGACTAGAACAGGGAGACTCTCCTTTAACAACTGGATGTGACCAGATTCCTCCTACAAGACCTGGGTTTCCTCCTGAACTGTCAAAAGTCAGAGTTCAGCCCGGCCCAACAAATGTTTTTTCTGGGGTGCTAGATAGACACAGTACAACAATCCCTTAATCTTCCAAAAAAGAAAATGGGTGTTGATTTGCAGGGAGCTGCGGAGAACGCTGGAGAGAAAAACAAAATCTCTTTACACCACCTTACCTCCTATCATCCTCCATTCAGAAGATTTTTCCCAGGCCCCCGTTGTTTGAGAGCATATAAGACCAAGACCGAAGAGCACCGCCCAGCTGTGGCAGCTCAATTATTCATCTCTCTCAAGAAACCCTTTAAACCAGTGTCGTCTTTTACCATTGCCTGTTGCATTCGATGGGTCCTCCAAGAATCGTGGATTGATACGTCCTTTTTTGGCGCTCTCTCTACTAGGGGCGCCATGGCTTCGAAAGCGTTTTCTCTGGGAGGCAAATTAGAAGACACCCTCAGAGCAGCTGATTGGTCATCAGAATCGACCTGTAAAACGTTTTATTTCAAACCAATTCCCAGCATGGTGGTTCTTGTCGTCAATCAGCATTAAACTAGCATAATCCGAGCCTCCAGTCCTGACAAAGAATGAAAAATTGCCTGTTTATCATGAAGGTAATTTTCAGTTCTATTTAGGACAAGGAGGAGAGGATTATAAACTTTTTCTCTCTATGCGTTCACCCTCCCGGCAGATTGGCAGTTCACTGTGAGGATAAGTATACACTGTTTGAAGTGCTATAGTGTTACTGTATGTTGTGTATGACACAACGTTTTAATTTTCTTGAGGGTACAGCTCAATACCTTTTTTTTCTCTGCTCCTTGTCGATTTCTGCTCGTTTGTTAGCGATCATGAAGTCTGGTTAGGAGTTTCAGATTTGGTTTACAATTGGATTTTTTTGTTGGTTTATTTTCTCAGGATCGGATCAAAAACAGGATTTTTGAAAGGCACCGTGATCAGGCAACACACTTGAAGAAAGAGCAAGTGCGGCCCTGGATGGCTACATTTATGGGACTATATCTCTATGGTTGTTTTTTTTCTCTGCAGCAAAGACTTTTGGGCTTTGTAGTTTTGACATGTAAATGTTTATTAGGGCTGCTGAGTGGGCGTTAAAAGGAATAGTTAAGCATAATCCTCGCCTCTGTGTCCATAATAGAACTGAAACTTTCCTTCATGATAACTAGGACATTTTGCATACATCCTTAATAAAACCAAACACAAAACTAACAACTCCTCACAAAATATATAGTAAGCAAAAAAATATGGTCAGTAACTTCAGGTTCCTTATTTTGCTGCACGTTCCGCCCCTTTAAAATAGGTAATGCACAGTCAAAAAAAGAATGACAAGTGCTCTGTGTACACTGAACTGGCAATTTATCGCTGAATCATAAATGTAAGTCTACATCCTGAACACATAAACAATGCTTTAGAAATCTATTGAGCTGCATGGAATTCTGCTGCTTGCGTACACGCCTGACCAGACAATAGAGGACCGTGAAAAGACTGCAAAATCGTCGGGCACCCTTGAAGCACTACCAGCATTTGACATCCCACCTGCACCAGACCTGAGGCCAGAGAAGCACTTGATCTTTGAGAAAGTTTCACACCAACAGCCAAAAAGACTCCTACTAACAGGTACAATCTTCAGTCCCGTATGGGAAGCAGCAACAGGCCACCAGCAAAACACCGCATAAAGGGAGAGGTGCCTCTTTTAGTAGGACCAGTTACACACAATGCGCATCTGACAGGGTATCCAGCCCCAAACATCCCATAGGAGGGAGGACATGGGCTTTTAGGCCATACTGCCATGATATCACACAATATCACTGGGTTTCTGAATATAATCTGATGGGTGTTGAAATGCAGTAGGGATTTGTCTCCAACCCACTGCTGAAGTCCTTCAAAAAGGAGAAATATCTTTATCAGCACGCTAAAACATGCTATTGAACATGGGGCAAAGTCGCAGAGACACCATGGCTTTTTCAGACTGTTCTTTGCAATAAAAAAAAAAAATATCAGGAATAGCCAACTTCCTATGGCAAGTCATATTTTAACATGTTGAGCTTTTTTAGGACCTACTGACCCTTTTGGAAAGTTGACAAAGAACAGGTGTTCTGGTCAATCAGGAAGGAGGCCTTTATATCTTATTCTTGTCACATTTGCTCTTTGTTCAGAGGCACAAGTCAAAAGTCAGTTTTTCTTACAATTAATTCCCCTTCTGACTGAAGAGTTTCAGTATTTTGTAAGTTTTCCCTAACACAACATTTAAATAGCTAAGTCAACTGTACAACAGTTCAAAATATATTTCAATAGTTGTGAAAGCCCATTGTTTGTACTTATGCGTGATGAAAAAAATATTTTAATAGGATGAAAACAAATCAGAACACTTTATTTGGTGATGTGCAAAGAATAAATGTTTTCTGAAACCTGATTTTCACAGATTTGTTAATACATTATATAGTTTTAACAGTAAAGATGAACGTTAGTGGGAAGGTATTTGGAAATTTCACGGACATTTTCTCTCTGTAAATGCCAGTGTGTGAGCACATCATGCTGTATTCATATATTTATTAGAAATTAGTGTTTAAACATAAACCTAGAAACACGCCTGCCCTGGTAACAATGGCATTAGTAAACTAAGAGGCATGTAATGGATCATGTGTCCCATGTATGTGGGCTAGATTCTTTTTATATATGGAGCAAATGTTTAGTCCGTTTAATCAATCAAAAAAGCTTTTTTGTACAGCAGAAATGCTGAGCTCACATATTTGAAGGTATACTCATATGTGAGAATGAAGAAAAAAGCAACTCTGTAAAGTAAAATATTTGCCTAGGATCGCACAATTGAGACCCGTTTACAGTTATGGTCGAGTAGATTATTCAAGTTACTCGACCTGCAGGCCTAGTGACATTTTTATGATTTTTCGAGGCCTGATGGGGAGTTCTTGGCTTGCATATTTTCCACATCTGCAGCGTCAAAGTACCTCTATTTTACTGTATTTGGCCATCCATACCAGTTCTGGTTGCTAACCTTTGGCAACCTCCATGAGCATCCACCACATGCTTAGCCCAGGGGCATCCACTCTTTGACAAAGATGTGTATGGTTGTTTCTTTCCATGGATGACTGTCTTCTGAAAGCTTTCCAGAAAGATCAGGTATCTTGGTTGGTCCCCACTAAATCCAATACACATATTGGTCCTCACCATCAGTGAAATGAAATCCATTCTCAATTCGACCTCACAAGCACTACTATCCTTAAGAGCTTGATTTGCTTGGACCCTCTGAACACCTCTCAAAAGAGCAACAAGAAATGCTTACAGCTCTGGCTCAAGATTCAGTCTGCAGAAAATCGCAATCCGAAACATACAAGATCCTGCTAAGCATGGTGGCATCTGGCTTTCCTTTGAGCCCACAATTTCATTTTGGGATGTAGACGCTCAAAAAACCTGAAAACACGGTGCACAAAGTTTCCACTGCTTCCCAAGGAAGCATAACGTCTACGGCATTTGGTCCTACATCATCTCATTACTCAGACATGAGGCAAATGGCAGATTTTTAACTAATGTTTGCATGTAATTTGTGCAACAAGTGATGCCTGTGGTTTGAATCAAATTGGAAGCTCTACATTTTCATAAATGTTCGATGTGACACACAACAAACCACACAATTCACCACCACACAAAAAAATACAGTCCACATATTACCACTCAATGCAACAGAATTCAACTCCACATAATTACACACTACTCAATACCACAGAAATACACCCAATATAAAACCACTCTGTCACATAGCAACAATCTATATAAATACACTCCACACCTTGCCATATAATTCTAATCACTATAATTCCACTCAACGCCACAAAGTTCCACACCACACATTCTATTCCGCACATTTCCATTCCACACCACATAATTTGACAAACTACATAATTCAACCCAACACAATTACACAAAACACCACATACATCCAATCCACATCAGAGAATTCCACACCATGTCACAAAATTCAACAGCCCACCACATAATTAAATTCCACTACATACCACTCCACAACACCATTCCGCATAATTACACTCCATGACACACAACCCCACTCCACATAATTCCAGTACACTCAGTACCACATAATTACTATCTTCATAACTCCACAGCACACCATGCCACGTAATTCCAGTACACAAATCCACTTTGCACCACACAATTCCATGCCAAACAATTCCAATCCAACCAACATAATTCCACTCCACACACATCCACTCCACAACATATAGGTAAAAACATTGTCACTTACAACGGCAATAGCTCTAACTCTCGCAAAAGCGAGAACTATTGGCTTTGCCTGTGCTTGTTTTTAAATATTGGGCAGCGTATAAAGCCATTTGCTGGAACTGTGCCATTGTGAATAGTGTGAGAATCAAACGCTGTGAGAATTTTTCTTCACTTGCAACAATTGTGTGATTCACTGTAAAGAAACACCGACATTTGTTATTTATCTAGTTCCCTCTGTTGTCTGGCTTCTCTTCTGTATGATCTTGTTTCTCTACCCACTGGTTTTACTCTCCGATTATTTATTTTGCCTCCCCTTCCCAGTCGCGTTGCTCCTCATTTTCCTCCTTGCTTACTATCTATTTAACGCCTTTCTATCCCATTGCACTTTTTCTTATCACTTTTCTCTCCTGCTTTGTTTGTTTTACACGTTTTCTTTCTGTAGTCTTTGTGCTTGCTTATTTTCCTGTTTCACTCTTGCCTCTATTTTTCTGGTATCCTATTCTCTCCTTAATCATCTTTCCTTTAACTTGTTTCCTTTTCTTTCTCTTTTGCCTCATGCCTGCTCCATTCTCTCTTCTCGTAAATATTTCTCCCTAGTATTGCTTTTTTAACTTCGCTCACTTTAGCTCCCTCTACCTCTTCTTCCTACTGTTGTAACTTCATGCATGAGTTGTTTCCAGCACAGTTACCCAGGTTTTACTTGCATTCACAGTTTTTGTTACTGTTGTTTGTTTAAAAAAATGTGCTAGCAAATGCTAAAGAGAAGTAGCTACCATGCAATGCTCGGATCTGCTTTTCTTCAGTGTGTTTGCTGTTGAATGGAATGTAAAACTAAAGCTAGCATTGTTAAAGCCAAATAGGTTTCACCTATGCAAGAGCTATTGACTTTGTCAAATGTGTTTTAGCCGTGTTGTACATCAGCACTGACCATGCCACAACGTTTTTAGGGTCAAGCGCACAAGTGCTCCGTCCCTGTTGTAATCTCTCTTCGGGCCTTTAACCACACCCATGCCACGCCTTTCACTTTCATTGGTTCGTGTGCTTGCCTTTTAAAATCCACTTGATTTCATTAGTGGAAGGCATGCATAAGTCATGCCTTTTCTGGTATTTAGCCCTCCTCGAGTGCACCGGGCAACTACTGAAAACATACCAGGCTCCATGTTTTCAGCATGGTTTCTGCACTACTTTATCTTTGTATTTTCCACACAGGACAACCGTGTTCATTTTTTTTGCTTTTCAATTCCAGCCGACTGCGCTGGGTTTTACAAAGCACGATGTCGCTCAATTTTTTTTCTTTCAATTTATGAGGAATGTAAAGTCCGTTTAAGAGTACATCGCTAATAGATCTAACACGAGCAAATGCAAGACCTATAGCATCGCAAATGCTTGTTTTTTTTTTACTTTCAAACTTGCTTAGCAGCAGCTGCGCTGCGGTACAAAATGGCTAAATAAATCCTTGACAATGTCAAAAACTTTTGTGTAGGAGAGACCTATTGGTTTTGCCAATGCTTGCTTTGAGTCGCAGCTGCATTACAAAATCAAAGTCTGCGACGACCTCGGTCAGAGACGGTGATAATGCAGCTGAAGATAGTTGATCACCAGGTGGCAAAAGGGGCTTCCAGCCAAAGAGGTTTTAATCTCCATCATTAACAAGAAGTTTTGATAAAACTGCCACTCGGAAAGCATTGCAAGCTGCCTGGAAATACTTCACCATTAGCATCCACATATGCAACCCCAAAAGCACTGCTACACAAGGTATTATTACGGTAAGATATTAAAACCATTAACAACAAGCATGGCATATTAGCATAGCACACATAGAAGTGCAAGACAGACCCAGACATAGAATGTACACAGGATCCCCAAAGGCCACATTACAAAATGACATCAAAACATGACTAAAATTGGAGCGTTGATACAACATTAAAACATTTCCTCGACAACAGGAACTTCACATACAAACTATAAAGTCTTTAAATCCAGCATTGAAGCACTAACTGGAGTTATTCAAGCACAGCACTGCTCTCTGTCAATTATGTAAATGAGGTATACAAATATCATGGTCACAGCTCAGTATGGAAATATCATCAGTTTCACTCCCCAAATTTGAACTGTTACACTAATGTGTCTTACATCAGCATTAAAATAAATCCATGGTAAAACAAAACACAATCTGAAAGCACAATTCTGCACTCATGTGAATTGTAGGAGTACTAATTAGAGATAGCATTTTAGATGTTAATTAGCAGCGTCAATAAATCATTTTAAACAACGAATGTGTGATGATGCCACGACTTCTAGAATTGGGCCAAAGGCATAGCTGACGGAATTTCAAGTGAATAATCCCACCCCTTTACCAGACTAAAAAGATTTGTGCACACAGAATTAACAGTATCCTAGAGAATACAAAATTCTGATCGTAGCTGGATTCTAAATCAACGTTATAAGACTTTAAATTTCAATTTTATCCTAATGTCATTACGTTTTTTTTTTTTAACCACCAATGTACCAAATTTGTTTCCATTTCAAAATCCTCAGTGAAGTTTCTAGATAGCTTACTTAGCTACTGTTAAAAGTTAACTCCAGATAAGACTTTTGATAGATTTGAAGTTGTGGTGTCAAATGTAGAGAGGGTCTATCACAACTGGGTCTCACGTGCAAAAAAGAACCTTGTTAGACTGAACTCAATATGGATCTGATCATCAACCATGTTTGAGTACCGCAAATAACGACATGAATGCAGTGCAATGGGCTAAGCCACCTCGATAATTAGCCAGAGAAAACCTCACACCCGTAGGCTAGTGATGGTAGTTGTTTAACACAAATTAAAGAAAAGATCAGGACAACAGCTGGCCAAACCAATTTGACACACAATCACCTTGCAGTATTTACTGCTTTATTTGTCTTGATGTACAAATTCAATGCCTGGAGACACATTTGTAATCCTATTATAGTGCGTCCCACTTCTTGAGTGCACCATCATTATTAGGGTCACTTGGCAAGCTCTTTTGTTGCAAAGTCAGTGCTGTGCAAAAATGTGATAGGTGAGGTGTTCTGGGCTGAAGTGATAATACTTTAACCCCTACGGCAGATATTTGTAAAATTTACACAGGCAGTCCCTCCGTTTCTTCTAGAATAGTTCTCACTTTGTTCTTTGCAAAGGAGAAATAGCTGTTCTGGGGAGCACAACTGCTCATGAAATCAAGTTCAGACTCTCTCTTAAATGACACAATACCTGAGACAATCAAACTCCCCGAATATATTTATTGTTGCTGGGCGGTCTATTCTACTTTGGCTAGTTTGAAGCAAAGTCATTTTCTTTCCTGGTCGCCTTTCTGACACCCAGCTAGAGCAAAACTGACAACCGTATTCAAGACAGCTGCTTCATCTCCTCATCTGATGAGGAGGAAACTATTCTGTCACTCAAGGTGAACCTTCTCCCTACTGGTAGAGGCCAGCCAATCATGTGTCTCTGTCATATGTTTTTGCCCAAGTTTGACCTCTGGTGGTGCCCTGTGGCGGCAACCACAATGAAAACACACTCACCCAAAAAATACCTTGTACAAAAATTAGGTCCCTTGGCTTTGTCCTAACATGAATTGGTTCATCCCGACAACAATTTTCATGCAATCGCTGAAGAAAGTACAAATGATGTACTCCATTTAGAGGGACATTCATCTGGCACTCCCAGGTGGTAAATCTGTACTCATGTCTACTTATCAGACAGCTAGCCAGCTAAGTGGCAGGATGCCTAATCGCCCATAGGGGTGCTATAAAAATATTTATAACAAAACAACTCGCAGTGAGTTTGCAACTTTGTTTATTCAACTTCCTCTCTCCCAGCACCCAACAGAAATAACTCATCAGTTGCAACTGAAAGCCTGCAGATCGAATGGTTTGGGATTCCAAAGCAGGGATGTTCAAATGAGATGACTGTAGACATTCAGTAGTCAGGGATTTCCTCAATCCCACATCAGCTTGATTCGGGTAGAGTATTGATTAGATATCAGTATTGATGCTAATGTGAATTGGAATTGGTTGATAAGAGAAAAGATCTAGGCCCAAGCAACAGCTGGTACCCTGCAACTTCTATAATGGTTAGAGAAGATGAAATGTAATACCTGTGTTGGATGCTTTTATAGCTACAAGGAGGGATTCTATTTGGTATCAGTGATGTCAAGGACGGAATGGAATGTTGACAGGAGAGACTTGAAGGTGGCTAGCCTGGGAAAACCTGTGCTGGCTGTGTAGGCTTCCCACAAATAAGAGATTACTGTCAAGCCAGTGCCTGCATGTACTTACATGATGTGGCAACGAGCTGGCTAGCTACTGGGAAACACACATACTGCCCGATTGTACCTGAAATTATGACCCACTTGTTTGAAATTAAATGTATGACCAGTGAACTAAATTAAAGAAGTTAGCTTATCCCCTGCTGTTTCGTGACACTATAGGTGACCAGTGAACTAAGTTAAAGTAGTGAGCTTATCCCCTGCTGTTCCGTGACACTATAGTGCTACTAGAGGGTACGAGCAAATGAGATTATTGGTCTAAACACTGCTACTTCTCAGGATCACCTTGCCCAGAGACCTTCCTGGTAAAATCTAGCATCTTAGTCAGTTTCAGTCTCCTGAAATATTTTCAGACTAATTATGAATTCTTGCCCAAGAAGTTTGATCTTGTGAAAACCTAAATAACAAACACTTTCATTTAGATACGGGTTAAACTTTGTATCAGAAGAAATCCCTTTGTACTTCAACAATTTGATTATAAAAATTGCTTGAATATTAACGTAGTAGACTAGCTGCTGTTCAGGAAATAAATAGTACCGGCAAGAAGAGTTTGTTCTTGGTTGTTAGGGAGTTATTTCAAATGATGTACCCTTTCGCCTATTTGCGAGCAGTTTTCGACTACAGAAAACCCAAAAAAATCTATGCAGCAACTTATCTTGCAAGACAAAACAACATTTTCTATGCTTCATGTGTGGTGGGTGACTATTCAGTCTTTATTCTTAAATAGCTTTGATGGTGTATCTTTGCATGAGAGATGTAGACTTATTTAATGTCTCTACCAAGCCTTTATATCATGCGTCATTAGTATCCCCTCTGACTTTTTTTTTTAGTGTAATGATGGTAGGGCATCTAGCAGTTCAGCCAACCAGTTGGAGAAACTCCTCAAGGATAAACCTGACCCTTAAACGGGCGAACGCGATATTCATTCATACTTTATTACAGAGACTGGACCCTTGTTCTCACTGATTGAAGGTGGCCTACGATTATTATCTTATTTAGATTTTCTCAGTTTCCATACGGACAGTCGCAACTGTAGTTTTGCCTGTAGGAATGTCTGTATTCTCATAGTTGCATGAAATTTAATGGGAATAACCCGATTTCTCTTTTGTCTTGATGGAGACGATAACTGTCCCTTGGCTAAAGTGCTTGTCTTCCCTGGTATGACTTTATGCGAAGAACTGTGTAGCACGGCTTCTTTTAAATTTGTACTTTATTGATATAATGCGAAAGCCTTCAATAAAATCAGAACAATAAAACGTATCTACTTTCTATGGAATAGGGACACGGAGTTTCACTGTTATGATAAAGCTGTATTTACACTTTTTTTAATATACGGACACGTGCGCAGAGGCCAAGGCTGATAAAACCTCCGGCAGCAGCTTTTTTCCCCGTGGCTTCGAAGATACCAAGTTTTATTTAAGAACAATAACTTTGCATCATAACAACTCTTCAATTTAAAGCACATCGCGTTTACAAAGTAATGTGCGTTACATTTTTCAACCTGATAACTAAGCTGTTGACAGGCTTGTCTATCCACCGCTCAGCTCTGCTCAATCACTCTCCAGGGAAGAAAGAAAACCACAGCTCACTGTCTCAGTTGGAATACTAGGAAGGAGGCAGGACTGACCCTGCTCTCCCAGGGCACAGTCCACAGCGCCGCGGATCACAGGCAGTTAGGGGGAGGAACAGCTGGTTGTAAGGAGGGCGAGGGCCACTTTGGCATAAAAAATGTTTGTCTCTTTGCCCATAACAGGCGCACCCACCCCTCTCGCCCCATGGCGCTGCGGTACTCACAGGGGTCTCCACCAGGGCCATCATCTCCTCCATCAACTCGTCTTCTTCCTCCATAGCCGCTCCCGCGAGTGCGGGCGCTCACGCTCTCTCCGGCAGCGGGGATTCCGTGGGCGGGGCTTGTCGCGCGAGGGGCGGCCACGCGCTGGGATTCACGCGATCCTTGTGATGTGGCAGTTGGGGTCCGAGAGGTGGCACAGTAGAAGACGCGCTCGCTCACAGGAGTCCGCCGCCTGCTGGGATGGGGCGGAACCGCTGTACGCTCACCCCTGGTCCGAGCGGTTGAAATCCCTGCCCTCAGTGCGGGTCCCCGGGGAGGCAGAGGCGGGGTGTCTGCTGCGTCACAGCCAAGCCAACTACACAATGTGCTGACAGGGAGGGGTAGCACCAACTCATGCCACTGTGCCGCAGCATCGACGGACCGATAGACTGCTGGTGAAACACGCCAATATATTTGTGACGTTTGTTTCGGAACAACGTGTGCTACAGGTGCCACACCTCCGACGCTTCACTTATCCAGGATCTAGGCTGCATGTGCAGGCGTGAGTCTTAGGCTGCTGGCTCCTCGTTTACTTTGCCAATCCTTAAAATTCTAAGTAGTGTTCGCTTAAGGAGGAGTACGTGGTTCTGTATTCAGGGGATACTGGATGCTTCATGTCTTGGGAAGAGAAATAATGATGTATTTCGGTTTTCTATTGCAAAAGGGCGTAGCACGTTTAACAGCGACTATTTGGACGTATTATATTTACAGAGTTTCTCTCTACGATGGTCAAGCAACCTGTGATGCTGATGTTTTAGTCACGTCTCTCTGGTATGTAGACTGATTTGATACAGATATAGCACTTCAACTCTGGTATTCAATCTTAAATGCTATTGATGACCTGGGAGGGGTGTTAATCCTCTAATGATTTTGTTGCTCTACAACTAGACTTGATCAACAAGCTCATTCAATATCAAATAACTCCCCAGAATTAAATGCAAAGCACATTAGGCTTCGCAAAAAAGACTGACAAGAACTAAAATGCACCACCGCGAAGGCTTATTATTAAAGATGTAAAGGCATTACAGAAACCAAAATGGCAAACAGTCAGTTAATCATTTGTTAGATAAAGCATGAAGTTTAGGCTAAAATGCAAATCACTAAATAGCGAAACGTAGTGTAATGCAGCTCATTTAATAAGTCATAAATTAGAGATCATGTGTCAGCACTGTTCCACAGACATTTACAATACAGTTCCTATTCACTGTGCCTCTGTGACACCTGTTTACAGCTCTCACCCTAATCTTCAAATCTGGAGTCCAACAATTTTTTCTTTTATCTTCCAAAGGGTGAGGAGACAATGCATCAAATTATTCAAATTAATTTCTGTGTTACTTGATAGTCACACATTCACTCTCGGACACCAAATATAGTTCAAAGGGATTTATTTAGACTCAAAGTCAAACTTGCATATGAGTCTCAAAATCTTAGTAAAATGTGCAGAATACCCAAAGGTGAATCAAAATGTCATACAATATGAAACCTAACTAATGCCAATTTTCTGTGGATTCAGGAAAGCAGTCAGCACAACAGAACTTATTGAGAAGTTTCCATCAAGAGAGGCATGGCGGCATGAAGCATGAAATTTAGAGTTCAAGAGAAGTATCTAAGTAAGGTCCGCTCTACTTCAGGCTCAGCAGAGACACAAGTCCCTGAGCCAGAGAAGGTGCACATCAATGCTGTGCAATATGCTCGAACAGCTAATAGAAGAGGTCTCAAATGCTCTGGTGATGACCAGGGTTTTTGGGCCTGTGATTGCTGGCTGAGGAAATGTGATGGCCAGCTGAGGATTCCCATGATTAGATAAGGGTCTCTTGGGCCGACAGTGACCTACATAGTCTAACATGATAGGCTGAAGGCAATTTAAGGGTGCCGGTGGAAAACCAGATGTAAATTTCAGGGGGGCAGACAAATTCTGCTCGCAGGCAGCATCTCTGTGCATTGAAAGGTAGGGGGGACTGAAAGAATGAGGAGTCTGTCAGGGTGTCTTTGGAGCGGCAGAGAATCTGAGGTGGGATGAAAAATCATGCGGTTGACTGAGATATCCTTTGGGACAGCGTAGGTATACTTAAGGGATTATTATGGCTGCCAGAGGATTTGCAAGGGCACAGGCCTGATTAGGAGTTATGACGGTCACACCTGTGGTGGAATGGGACCTTCAAACTCATTGGCTCTGATGCAGTGGCATCCAATGCACTAATGACAGCTGTGCCCTTGCTTGCACCACTGCTACCCATGATGTGCCTGCTCTTTATGTGTTAGGGAAGCTTGGACTGCTCCAGACTGTGCCTTTCTTTTGGGGTGGGGTGCACACTTTACACACTGATTGTTTGGAAGGCAGGTGGAGACATACAGCAATAAATATCATGTTTGATCTTATGCTGTAGGCTATTCAATGTTCATTGTTAACTTTTAGCAGATTATGTCACTTGAGTGACCTGTCCATTTTTTTCCCTCAAGGTGCTTGGCACAAAAAAAAGGTCTGAAGACCAGTGATTAAGAGCCACACGACCCCCCTCCCGATCCAAAGTTAAATGTCACCCCTCTAATGTAAGAATCATCTTCAAAATAGCCTGTATCACAGAAGAGTAGCTTCACATTGACTCACCCTCTCACCGTAAGGATAAACAGACCTACAGAAGACAAAAGCAGGACAAGAAGCAAATCCTGCATTCACTTGGAAACCAGAACAAAACAAGCTCATACCAGCCAAGTATTAAGACTATGCAACAATCTACCCCAAAGTCAGGTCATTACAATGTTTCCTGCCTGACTTTTTGTGCAATTGCCTAGTGCATTCTGGGAGCTGACATCTTGTTTTGCCTCCCCTTGAACTAATTAGACTCGTATGTCTGAAATCAGTGAATTGTAGGTGAAAGGTTCAGGACTGGAGAGGGTGTCCTTGAAAGACCTGTATTAAGGTGGTAATCACAGTCTGCCCGAAAACATCAGATTCAATACCAACTTTATGTCCTTCCAGAAATACTTCTGGACACACTTCTTCAGAATCCATTTTTAAAGACTAGTTTGTTCCTCTGTACTGGCTAGGTCTGTGTAATATACATTTATTTAATGAATAAGCTACAAAGTGATGGATCCAGTAGCACCAAATGTTTTTAAGGGCAGACCAATCTCATTTCTGTTCTTCAGGATGCCGTTCATTGACTGTGTCATTTCATTTGTTATAGTTACCTTAGGACACAAATTATAGTTACTTGAAATAACTCTACATTTAACAGCTGCATTTCTATGGTTTTGTATGTTTAAAATGTGAGCCTAACTATAACGTCCCTATACCCTTTGGTTGTCTGTGTGTGTGTATATATATATATATATATATATATATATATATATATATATACATACACATACATATATATACATACACACACACACACACCAGCAGCAGTAGCCAATAGGTTAGCTGTAGTTGGGATTGTCTTTACATAGGCAATGCCTTTTTTTGATTTGCTTATATCTTTGGCGCTGTTTCACAAAACTTTCCAAACACAGGTTTTTTTCACCTCTGCTCCTTCCTGGTAGGTTTTGAGGCGATCCATCAAGCTGGGGCCAAGAGAACGGGGGTGGGGGAATCCCAAAACGTGTTTTCCCCTTTTATCTTTCTATAGGAACTGTAGACACAGCCACAGCCCAAACCACTGAACGGATTTACACCAAATTTTGCAGAAAGCTAGATATTCATCCAGAAAAAGTGATTTTTGTAATTAGGTGTAAATCCGTTCAGTCGTTTTTGAGCAATTAATGTCAAAAACTTTGCATAATAACATCGGAGAGGACGCGCTGGCCTGCCAAATCTTTTGTATAGTTGGCTGCCACTCCATCAACAAGGATGTGGTGCAAGCCATCTTAAGACTCAGTTGCAAGTTCTAAACAATAAAGGGCATAGGGGAGTGACACCCTGACTCCCTAGGTCTGGTGGTGGGGCCCTCCACTAAGGGCCAATAACATTTTTTTTTTTTTTTTTACTTTGCTGTGAAGTCATTAAGGATCTGTGAATCTGCAGTAAAAGCTTTTTAAGAACAGGTGCTCCTGCCAGATTAAGGAAACAAATACCCCTGAGGTGGGCCAGGGCCCTGGGGGGGGCAGTGTATACATATTTACATGGGAAGGGTTTGCACATGGCTTCCCAATCCAAGCCTTCAAGGGGCTCCAGAGATCCCATCCCCCCAGGGTCAGCATGTTTAAAAGGGGGAGGGGCCGTGTGCCTCTAAGAGGCCCCGAGGACTCCATGCCCTGGCAATGATATTTACATGAAGGGGAGGGGTGCCTTGCAGCCTCCCCCAGCCTAAAAAAGGCCCCAGGGACTCCATCCCCTGGGACCGTATCGATATATAATGCCCCCATGCCCGAGCCTTCAAAGACCTCAGCGACTCCATCCCCTGGGGCCTTTGATTACCTTGTCCTGGGGAGCCTACCCGCCGGGATACAGTCGTTTTCCTGCCCACATCAGTGAAGGGGGGGGTAAACATATGTTTGCTGCTGCCTGGCAGGAGCATTTTTTAATCTCCCGCCTGGTGGTAGCAAAAGTGCCTTTCCTGCCCGGAGCCACACAGACAGGGAAGGCATGTCAGCTCCCAGCTGATGAAGATTTAAAAATGTTTCCGCCGGGTGGGAGCAAACTTGTGTGTCCCTGCCTAAGCTTCTGCTGGCAGGTTAACACACATTGCTCACACCCACCCAACAGGGGCAAGCCTAAAAATCTTCTCCTGCCGGACGGGAGCAATGCTGGCTCACACACCATGCAGGGAACTGGCTAGGGCCGCGCGGGGAGCCCCATCTCTATTGGTTTGTGGGTGCCCCAGGTGGAAACCCACCTCTGGCTCAGGGTCCAAGAAGGCTTGGGGAAGGGGGCTGCATGCTCCCCTCCCCTTAACAATGGCCCCTGGGGTTGGGGTCCCTGGAGCCTAATAAGGGGGACAGTGCATTCCACCCCTCATTTTCATAACTTACTCCTGGGCCTATTAAGGCTCGGGGAGGTGAGATGATGGTCACCCTCCACTTTTTCAGGACGTGCGGCCCTGGGAGATGGGTCCCCGGTAACTGACACAGGGAGAGGGGCAGCATAGCTCCCTTGCCTTTATAATGTCATGCAACCTCAGTGATGGGGTCCCTAGGGCTTAATAAGGTCTGGGGATAGGGACTGGGTGGCCCCCTCCCCTTTTAAATGGCAATGGATCCCGGTGTTTGGGGTCCCTGTGGCCCAAGAAGTCTCTCGGAGAGGGACTGCACCCCCACCCGCCTTAATGTAATTTGGCCCTGGTGTATGGGGTCCTTGGGGCCTAATGTGGCTTGGGGAGGGGGGGCTCAAAGCCCCCTCCCTTTTTTAATTGCATTTGGCCCCTGGGTTTATTATGCCTCAGGGAAAGGGATATGTGCCCCCCCATCCCCTTTTTAATGTCATGTGGCCCTGGGAGATGGGGTCACGGGGGGTGTTGGCATCCCATTCCCCTTTCATGGCAATGAGCCACTGTGTATAGGATCTGTGGGGCCTGTTAAGGCTTGGGGAGGGGGTTGTGCGTCCTCCTCCCCATATTTAAGTTTAGGGTGCGGGGTCCCATGGCCCTTTGTGGCTTGGGAAGGGGAGGCAAGCACCCTCCTCCCCATTACAAACATGTTTTGGCCCCAGGAATGGGGACTCCGAGATCCAAAGGAGCTTGGCTATAGGGGGTAAATGGGGTCCCCAGGGCCCAAAATGGCTATAGGATGTGGCTGTGGTAATTAGACATGGCCACTGGTCTAAGACCATGTGTGACGAGGGTTGTTTTTACGCATGGTAGCAAAATATTACTTTATGTTTAAAAAAAAACTAGAAATTCACTGAAAAAAATAAAGGTTAACGTAACATTATAGTTTGGTGAGACTATCAATGGCCATATAGCGTTTTAAATGTACAAAACCACTGAAATTTACCAGTTATTTTAGCGCATGAGTTAAAGTTCAGAGATAACTATAACTCGCACCCTTGCCATGCACTGCTAATTACCCCTATATTATTTCACTCATGACATCTCCTATAACATCATTGATAATATCACTGCTACTCCTGGTCCTTTGCGGGTGTTGTGTCAATTGGCAGAGCTGCCAATAATATCAAACCAAAGCCTCTCAAAGGAAAGATGCACTCTCAGGCTGCTTTTGCTGGTGAATTTTATCACTGAAATAGCTCATGATACATTTTGACCATAAGATGGTCTTGTTCATGACCCTCTTCCGATTGAAACACGTCATAAGCTGTTCCTTAATAAAATTATTTAGCAAGAGCAGCCTCAGAGTGTGTCTTTCCTTTGGAAGACCTATCTGTGTGTGTGTGTGTGCGTATATATGCACACAGACACACACACACTTCACTGAAAAACAACAGTTAAAGTAATGTTCTCGTTAGGTGTTGGAACGATGCATGAGTTAACATTACAAAAACCACTGAAATACACCAGTTATAGCTTAGTGAACTAACTAAATCTTGAACCTTTATCATGCATTGCTTATGACCTCATGTTACATCACCCATGACATGTTAAATTACATCACTGATGACACCAATAGTTATATTTAAATAACATTGCTGAAATTATTAATGACATTCAGCAATGATTATGACAGTGTGCTGAAGGCTTAGCATACAGGGTGTTAGATGGTCATGAAGGGGTGGGCATACGGCCTGGCCACAGGCAGATGGTTGGGCGCAAGGTCTGATCGTAGGGTAGGTTGACGGCATAATCCCCATTGTGGGCAGAATGTAGGATCCAATATAACACCAGGTCTTGCAGTCATCCAGGGTGTATGGCCAGAGTCAGAGCAGAGTGGGGGTTGTTGGCTGCTTGTGGACAGGTGGGTGCAGACTCCAGCCAAAAGCAAAGTCCTGTGTCAAACTTGGCATACGTATGGTTTAAGATTATGTGTATTGTAGGTTTGATGCTTGCAACCTTGCCAGATCTTAGGCACTGAGGGCCTGATTACAACTTTGGAGGAGGGTGTTAATCCGTCCCAAATGTGACGGATATACCACCCGCCGTATTACGAGTCCATTATATCCTATGGAACTCGTAATACGGTGCGCAGGATATCCGTCACATTTGGGACGAATTAACACCCTCCTCAAAAGTTGTAATCAGGCCCTGAGTCTTAATGCAGAATGGATTCATGGTTTGGCTGGAGTTTATGACTGAAATGTCATGTGTGAAGTCATCAACAATACCATTTTGACCTTCGTTTTTTCAGCGAACATATATTTATATTTGTCTGTCAAAAGTGTACTATTTTAAAAATTAGGGAGCTGTTAAACAGATGTGGAAAGGGGATGCTGAACTTGCGCAGATGTCTCCTTGAACCATTTTTAGCCCCTTTAAAAATACATTAAACCTAAAAAAACTTACCTCCCCTCACATTTTTAACTTGATGGTTTCAAATCTGCATTAATATGTTAATGCTCATTTATTTCAACTTGCTCCTCAGGAAAGACTTTACATCCAACAGCTTCTACTCAAACAAAATTGCACTCAGGAGTGCCTCACTTTCATCAATAAAATGTTAGTATTATAGTCAATCATTAGAACTCTGTGGTGACTCCCCTCTAGAGTTGATTACTAAAGAGTTAACTCATAGGCTGCTACTGGTGTTGGGAGTACACATTTCTCTGAATTTCAGAATGTTTTACTGACAAGGATGAGGAAGATATTTGAGAACTCATAGAAAATGTGTCCTCATTTTACCTTTCTAAAACACAAACCATAACTCCAATAAGATAATTGGTCCCCTAATTTTGTTAATTTCTAAAGGAGATGTTTTGAGTTATACAGCTTTGATTTGATCACAATGGTGTTTAGATGTGCCACACTTTTGTCATAAAGATAGAATGAACACTTTAGAAGCTGCAGTAGAACATAGGAAAAACAACTGCCAGGCTGCTGCTGAAAGTAAAGGTTAATATCAGACTTTTTCTTTCATGGTTGAGGAAGACAGTGTGAATATATAAAAAAATGTGCTCTCGTTTTAGCTTCTCAAGCACCTTCCATAACCTTGATAAGAAAATTATGAACCATAAGAGTTTCCTCTCAAACATGGTTCTTTAAATCCCAGCAGAGGTCAACATTTTTCACAGGGTAAAATCATGTGAGAACTCACCAGAATTCCTAAAATAAGCAAACCACTTCTAACGAATGATTTATATTGTGACTAAACATGTTATCTCCCTTTACATGTGCTCCTTTTTGCGAACGCAAACCTGGCATTCATTACGAAGTATTTTAATTGGCATCATGTCCCTGCTGAAGCAGATATGTTAATTAGAAACATTAATGAGTGTTTATACATTTTGATTAACAAGAAAATGGTAGAAATAATTAAAAATGAAAAATTTATGTGCACGTTTGTAAATGTGCCCACGGAGAGTGGTCACCAAGATTCATAAATTATACTAAAAATATGTGAAATGTTGAAAATGCATAATAATGTAGTAATATGTCCTATTGAGATGTATAACATATCTTTTACATTATATTGTAGAGCTAACTTGGCCGAAGTTGTGGCCTAGTTTTGGCAGGCCTCATGCAGAAGCTGAATAATCATGCAACGTATGGAAGCTAACGTGCTAAACTGACCCTGAACTACTCGTGTTAATAAAGTCTGCTTAGCTAGAATTTCCTGCAATGAACCTGACAAACAGGAGATGAGGGAATCAAATTTGCAACACGGACTGTGTAGATCAGACGAGATGTACTTTCCCAGGACTCGAACAATAGAGACCCTGACTGGAGAAGAAGACGCAACATTTTTGATACCTGATGAGGCGGATGATTAGGACATCGTACAGTGAACCAATCGACAACCTTAGAACGGCGGAATTTTAGAATTAATAGATTTGTAGAATTAAAGTTATTGGGTAGGGAAATAACTGGTGATCAACTGACCAATTAGGAATTAGGGGATGGGCTGGGTAACGTTAGAGGCAGATGATCGGGGAGAGACCTTTGCTGAAATTAAGGCAACACTTTGTCATTGGGCTCATGCTCCTGAGAGCCTGATGCGTTGCTGATAGATTGATGACCTGAGACGAAGACTGACTTTGTTGCTGATCCATTCCGTGGATAGGTAGCTATGATAATGTGACTGATTAACTTTTGTGCCTTTTCTTTCTAGGTACCAACTGCGCTGTCTAAATAGTTTTTCTCTTAGCTAGATGTTTTTCCAAATTCATGTTCTAAACTGTTTTTGCATGAAGTCCCACTTGCTAATGCTAATCTGGGTTATGTAAGGTCCCTATAGGGTGACGTCGACAGTGACAAATGATTGACGGACTGATTTGCTGAACTCTGCTATTAATGTTGACCTATTCATCTTTGATGGCTTATGCTGAAGCATTAGAATGTATGGTTTCTCAAGTATGATTAGATTATGTTATTGGTGGTCACTAATGAATTAATCTTGAGATTGAATAAAGTTTGAATTAACCTCATGGATTAGTATTGTAACTAATAGGGAAATAAAAATTGTTAAAATGTATATTGAGTTGTGGTTACTCATGAAATGTTGACACTCTTGACTGATGATTAATGTTTTTCTTAGTGGTTATTGATTTTTGTATTGATTATTGATGAACATTGGTTACTACATGGCTAGGATACTCCATGCGAATGAAAAGGTTCATTGGCCTAGAAGCACCCCTTGTAAGTTTACTTACTAAGGACCAGCCGTGCTAGCATCGGCAAGCCCTGCAATGGCTGCCACAACGAAAGCTTCCACCCCCAAAGCCTTTGAAGGTCAGGGTGACTATACCCCATGTGTAATGGCTGCCACAACATGTGGTTCATGTTGTGGCCAGACAACCAGGATTGACTAGTCCCTTTTAAAATGGACAGTCGTAGCATACCTGGACACCAATGTTTCAGACATACTTACATTTTTAAGCCCTTCATGCCCAACCCTAGTGCCTCCTTAAATGCTAATCTCTACAAATTTTAATTGTAAGTTGAATATCTAAAAATGGCTGAAAGGATTTACACAAAATCACAATAAGCATGTTTCCCTGAGTACATTTCTAAGTTTTACTGAAGCTGGCGGATTTCCTTTTCAGCCATTTTTTCTGTATAGAAGAGCAAATTTCCCTATGGAAAATAACATGGGACATTTCCCTGTTTTTGGACCACTGGTGTTCAGTGACAGCATTCATAGCATCCTCAATGACATCTGAAATTGAAAATGTGAAAACTGTGCATGTCGAAGGCACAAGTTATAGTTACTTGACAAAACTGAACTTATCACCTAACAATAACGTCCCTTTAACCTTTGATGAGAGAGATATATATATACACACTGACACTCACTCGATTTAAATGTGTCTGAATTTGAAATAGGGTCGGACTAAGATCTACAACACGTGTGGTGCTTTACCTCTGCCAGAGAGTTTTTTTCCGATTATTTATTGTGATTTTAATTGTTGATTTGGTGCTATAATCGCATATTCAGATATGTGAGCTTTGCAAATGGTAACACCATATACATTTACAATTCACATGCAACTATATGTTTTATGGGTGGAGAGCAACAATATCCTATTGTTAGTACCGGATAGTATGATTTATGCAGAAACTAGCTGCTTTCCGTTGCTCACTGCTGGCATTCTGCCCCACAGTGTTGTGTGTGCATTGCAACGCATGCAAAGTCGCAGTCATGTTTTCAATGTAATGTTTCCCGTCAACAAGGCCGGTTCTCGACCTTGTTCTGACCTGTGTTTGTTTATCCATTACCCGCTTAAGATCATTAAAGTCTTATCCATGTTTGCAAGCCTGCAACTGCTCGTTTTAAATGTATGTACACCGACAGCCAGATCAGCGTCGATCTTTCCTCTCACAATCTTATGAGAGAACAAGCAACTTAGAGTACAGCCAGGGAAAAAAACAATTTTATCAAGTGACTGCAAGCAAAGGGCTCACCATCTTTCAAAGCTGCACAATACTGAGACTCCCAGATTGAACTGGCCCCACCCTTTCCTTTATAATGCTTGAATACCCCTCGAGCGCGCTCCTCATTTGGTCATTTCTTTCAGCTTAAATGCCTCTGAGTGCTGCTCTGTTCATCCAAAACTTGTAATTAGAAAAAATGGAAAATAAGAAAGCCGTTTTTAAGATCAGTTTCCAGTGTTTAAGAATAAAGAATCAAGAGGAGTTGATTGCACAGTGGGAACAGCGTCCGCCAGTGAAGTTGCACTGTATCTGTTCCATTAGTTTGCAGCAGTGCAGTTTCAGGTTTGGGGTTTGACAGTGCAGGAATCAAACTGAATTACTGCTAACAATATAGGTGGAGTGGGCTTTGAGTCCACCCTTTTTAACAACCTGCTTCGACCACCTCTTTCAGCCATTGACTTGAGACTGTCAATCATATCTTGGCTCTCACCAGAGGAGTATATCTGTTGCTCACCTAATGCAGTTGACTGTTTTGAGGTGTTCTTTTGCTTCCGCTCGGGTGTTTTCATTGAACTGCGAGTATAGCACCCAATGTTTGCTTCTGCTGATTCCCACCTGTCTTAATATAATGTGTGAACGCTGTTGTAGTGGCAAAATGTTTTGTACGAATTATAGAATAGTCTGCAGCTGCTCAAACGCACTTAAATCCAGATTTGGTCTTATCTGCACATACACCTAAATTTGTCGCTACAGATTCATGTGGTCAGTAAGAGGCAATATCATAAATTAAAAACACATACTATAATTCACTGTTGGGAAGATTTAGATCACTCTGAAATCAGGGCAATAACCCTCCCTATAGCTGCCATCATAACTGACCACCATATGTCCCATTCGAAACATGTTGCCCAAGGTTGTATCAGACAAGCTTAAGAATCAAGGAAATAGGTTAACTCAACACTGCTGAATTATCCTTCCCACTACAGCATTCAACGTACCTTACCTCCCACACTCCTATAAAATACTAAAAGAAGAGGCCATCCCAAATGGGAGGCCATCCCAAATGGGAAGAGCTGCAAAAATAGATAAGAGGGGCACTTTTGATAGGATAAGGTAGCGCAGAGTTCATAAGAAACAGCAACAGCAGGAGTTTAAAAAAACTAAACTCAATGGTTAGTATGCCTCTGAATACCCACACAATTATCAATCAAGTTAATCAACACAATCAGCATAAGAAAAGTGATTCTTCAGCAACAAACTTATTCATTGACTGTAAGAAATTAGGTTATTATTGGTAAAGGGTTTCAGTCCTTCACAAGTAATAAGTCCACAACTGACTTTTTACTGGGAACCAAATACCCCAGTGTAGCATTTGACTCACTCAGGTTAGTCGAGCAGAGGAGTCCAAGGGCTTCCCGGCAGAGATGGTATGGCTAATAATGCCAATTCGCTAGTATGCAACAACAGCACTCAATAAATCATTGTTCAGTCAGTGTTTTTTCTTTGAAAAAGGAAAATCACTTTTATTACTCCCACACTTCTAAGCATTAAATTACAAATATGTACTTCAGGCGGATGAAAATACTTTTGGTGACACCCTCATTTCACCTCACACTGCTGATGGGTCCTGAATCCCATATTCACAATATCCCCACTTATATTAGATGCAATATCAAGATAAAAGGGGTTGGCTATGTCAGGGTATCACCACATTAGTAAAATCAGCCACTTATGTTTCAATATTGTACTACCATTAAAATCACCAAGCACAGTATTAATCATCAGTGGGTTCATTAACCATACCCAAATGCATTCATCATAATGACATGCATTACACTGTATCTTTAAAAAAAAAAAATATTTGTGTATTGGATGCATGAGAAACAATTCATTGCACTGAGGGAGGAGGTAAATATCAAATACTATGTAAAACAATACTCCATGTTTAAAAAAAAAAGTACTATATGCCCTAATTTATACAGTCTAGTACATTAGTATATTACCAATAGGAATGATATTATACAAAAAATAAAGTGCGATGTGCAAATATACATAAAAAAATCACACACTACTCTATGTTGAGAATAAAGTGCTTCTTGCCGTAGTGCTCCCCACCTCAATTTTATTCTGTGATTACCAACTGCTTCAGCTTGGATCTGACCCAGGCTTCAAACAGCCCCCATATTACCTGCCCCTTACATCTAGCCACCCTCCTCTTCCATTGATATAGTGTACTCTCTAGCTGATATATAGAGAGGAGGCATCCCAGCCATTGTTGAAATGATGGAGATTGTGGATCCAGCCATGCGGACGCTATACATAATCGATAGACAACCACTGACACAAAAATAAAATTAGAAACCTTTGGTCCTGCAGTTCCTACTGCCTCTGATACACCTAAGACCATAATATCAGCAGTTAGTTCCACATCATATTTTACAACCTCTTTTAAAAACTGGATAATCTCCCTTTTTAGTGTATCTAATCTTATACATATAGCAAACATATATATATATATATATATAAGATCTGCCCCAAGTGTCTGATATCTCGGGCAGTGCATTCCCTCTGTCCTCCCAAACTTGGCTATTTTATCTAGGGTAAATATCATATATCATATATTGTTTTATAATGTTGAGTCTGAAGTGCTGATGATATCAGAATAGTACAGCCTAATTTGAGGGATTTGTAAAATTCAGCGTCTCCAGTATTTTCCCACTTCTTACTATATTTCTCTAGACCATCAGGCTTTTCTGATATCAATATTGCATACAGTGAACTTATTGACACCGAAGCTCCAGCTATCATCATCTCCATAAGGGGGCACTTTGCGAACCCTGCCGGTCCACGAGTTTTTCTATATAGAAAATCTCTTACTTGAAGATATTTAAAAAATACCCTTTGCTCCAGTCCATACCGCTCCCGAAGGTCCTCAAATGTTCTCATACCTGACCTTTCGAGAAGATTTCCTAATCTTTGAACCCCCTGTGAGCTCCATTTTGCTATATAAATCTATCCCTAAATATCTCCGGGTTAGAGGGGTTATTTTGTATCAATGTATACTGGTTGAATCTGCCTAGTCCTACTTTCTTCTGCGAGGGGTTTCTTCCGCCAGGGGTTCCAGCATTTAAGAGCAGACTCTAACATCTTAAAGCACACTTTCTTTTAGTAGCTGGGCTCTATCGTTGTCAGCAATCCACCATTAGAGATAGGGCCAATTAATAATTCGTAAATATTTGGCGAGCATCCTACCCCTCTCGTATTTCCTCTACCTCTCATCAGCGGGCGCATAAATTGGAACACAGCTGCCATTTGATACAGTTTACAATTTAGTAGAGAGCATCCCCCCTTTTCCTTCAGTAAAGTCAGATATTTACTAGCTCTTCTGATCTTGCCATATGACCAAATAATTATCCTTATTAGCTGATCCATTGCTATGAACCATGATTTTTCAAAGTCCAGTGAGATTGCTCAGAATACATACAAGACCTTGGGAATTAATAACATTTTAATCATATCGCATCACCCTATTATCGACATGTGCAAATTGTTCCCGCTACTAAAATCTTGTTTAGCTTTCCCTAAAATCGGGGTCAAGTTGGATTGCACTATCTGTTCCACATTGGATCTAATGTCTATCCCTAAGTATACTGCATGGTCCACCCTTTGGGCATTGCGTGTAGTAATATGCTCATTTACCACTAATTGGGTTTTATCTCTATTCAATAAATAACCGGAGAACTCTCCAAAATTACATGGCTCCTTTTCTATTTCCTGGAAAGCCTCATCCGGGTTAGCTGTTACAACAGCTACATCATCCACATATGCTAGAATCTTAGTATCCCAACCGTAGCGACTTACTGGTACAATAGCTTAATTATTTTCTAAATGCTGAAATAAGGGGTCAATATAAAGTGCGAACAATAAAGGGGAGCATGGACACCCCTTTCTAGTGCCTCGTTCAATTTGTATAATGTTCGATTGACCTCCCATTATTTGTATCCGGGCATTCGGGTGCCTACATATAGCTTTGACGGCCATAATTAAACAGCTTCCCAATCCGTACACCCCCAATATTGTCCACAGACAATCCCAATTGACCATATGGAAAGCATTTTCTGCATCCAACAGGGCCACTGCCATGGGCTCCTTGGCGATGTTGGTTGCCTCAAACAGTATGATAACTCTTCTAATATGGTCAGTAGTATCTCTCCCTGGAACAAACCTGTGTTGATTCTGTGTGACTAAACTACGAATAACATTAGATAGGCGAGATGCAAACATTTTAGACTAAATCTTAACATCACTGTTTATTCATGTAATGGGCCTGTATAAGCTAGGGTTTTACGTATTTTCCCCTTTTTCAGAAGTACTACTATATTAGTGGATGCCCAGGAGGTGGGGATTTACCCCCTTGTTGTACCTGAGTAAAGGGTTCTTACATTACTGGCATTAATAGAGTCTTGAAGTGTTTATAAAATTCCAGAGGGATTGCATCTGTTCCTACAGCCTTTCCAGTGGGTTTCCAGTGGGTAATCCTCGGGTCGCCTCCTCTAGTTCTTCATGATCTTATCTCCTAGTCCCTCCTGTTTATCCTGAGTGATCCTGCCAACCTCTACAGTGCTTAAAAATATATTCATTAATTGCTCTTCCACTAAAGGGGTTGCTTTATAGAGTTCTGCCTTAAACATGCAAAAGGCTTCCATGATCTCCTCAGGATCTGAAACCAGTCTGCCCTGCAGGTCTCTAATAATGCTGGCGGCTCCCTTCTGGCGAGGTCATACCTCCAGTGGACACCCCACTTTTTCACTATACTCATAACATTCGTATTTTTCCTCCAGCCTTTTTGCTGATTTTTCGTTAACTGCTATTTTGGTAATTGCAATCTTCTGTAGAGCATTATTAACATCCATACCTCCCTCAATAGCAAAGGTGAGTCTGCTGCTCAAAGCTTTGTGGATGCTTCTTGGGTCTGTTCTGAGGTATGTTTCTGTCTCTTTACGCTAAAGCTTAAAGTTTCCCCTATACCCCGTATCCCTGCCTTTATAGTGTCCCAGACAACTTCCACTGGAGCGGTCCTCCTATTTATTTCAAGAAACTCCCATAACCATGTATTCATATGGTGCAGGTATCCTGGGTTATGCAGAAGTCCCCTCTCGAAAGTCCTGCCCTTCCTACTGCTTCTGATACCTCCATTTTGATTTCTAATATTAATGGATTATGGTCTGACATGAACCATGGGTATTGTTCCATACATGCCCCTAATAATAACTTGGGAGAAACAAAACAATAATCCAGTCGGGCCCATTTCCTGTGTGGAGCTGAATAATATATGTACCCAGGATCTAGTCCCCTCCATTTTGGCCAAACATCCACCAATCTTATTTCCTTTTGTAAGTTGTGAAGAGCTTTAAAAATTCTGGGTTTATGCCTCTTTGGATTAATGTCCATTATTACTTTTAGACCGTCTCAAGAGCCATTAAAATTCAAATCACTGCATATTATATAGAGGGGCCGGCCACTCTGCTAATTTAACTAATTGTCCAACATTGGGCCGTAAAGAGAGCATATAGTAAAACAACCTTTATTTATGTTTGCACTCTACCACGACCCATCTTCCATGTTGATCTGCAATTTGGTGGGCAAACCCACACCTCCTACTGCCAGGTAGTCTAGCAACCCCTTTAGTTATAACATTCTGTTCGGTGCATACCACTTCCTTCATCCCAAGAGTGTCTAATATGGATTTATGACAATACTCTACGTATGTTTCTTGCAGACAATATATGTCCACCCTTATCGTTTTTAAACCCTCTGCTATTTTCCCTCTCTTTTCGGGACTGTTTAGACCACATATATTTATAGATGCAATCCGAAGTTTAGCCATTTATCTGGTACCCCTCAGGTATTTTCCTGAGACACCCATATTCATACATGATCACATTACATCCCCTGCAGCCATAATTTATACTAATTCCAATTGTCATCTTAATACAGCCTTCACTTTCTTTCATCATTCTTTGGGCCTTGTTGCTTCCATCCTTTTGTATTCCCTCCGTATCTTCTTCCCTCTTCATCCTCTTCAATACCCGGTTCTCAAGCATCCCTTTTTTACATGCCTACCACCCCCCATCCATCTTCCCTCCCACTCCCCCCCCTTTCCTACCCCCTCCAATTCTCCTACCCCCTACCTTCCCACAACCGTCACCCCTGCCCAAAAAAATGAGGCAGTCAGCCCCCCGGTCTGAATGATGGTTCCCTGGATGTTGCCCACAAACCCCTCCTCCCTGGACTAGCCATGCACAGAACATAGGGAGAGGGGAGGGGTAGAGGGAAAGTACTTTTGAAAACGTATCCAACCAACCAAACTTACACCCTCTCCCCCGACCTATCATATGTTCTTATTGTTATCTAGTCCCTTTTTCGCCTTTGCTCAGAGTCCTGCAGATTCTGCGAGCTCAGTCCATTTAGGTATTGTTTTACTTGAATCTCAGAAGTGAATACTGTGGTACTTCCCTTAACTATGGTTTGTAGCCAAGCTGGGGCTAGCAAGAAGACCTCCCTGCCAGCAGCCTGGTAGGGCTTGATCAGTTGTCATAATCTCCATCTGCGTTCTGCAGTAACATGACAGTAGTCTGGTAGTGTGAAAAAGGTTAAATTGTCCACAGACTTTTTAGCGTTAGGGCGTGCTTTTTCAAAAATAGCTTGCCTTAGCAAAAAGTTACCAAAAAACAGAATAGCTCTCAGATGTTTAGTTTCAGGGCCATGCTTTCTTACTTGCCTAACTAGGGGAAACCAATGAGCCCTTTGTACTTCCAGCTCCCAGTCCCACTTTGTCAGTTCTGGGAAGGCTTTTCGAAGTAGGTCAATCAAAGTTCCTGATATCGTTGCCCTCTGCCCCTTCTATGTCTACAAAACACAGATTATTCCTCCTCTACCGGTTTTCATAGTCTTCCATCTTCCACTTTATATCAGTTAACTGTTTGCCTTGTGTTTCTGCCTGTTCTTTCAACACCTCAATGTCTGCCTCCATTGTAGAAGCCCTGCTCTCCATTATATTTAGTTCTTCTTCTATTTCTCAGCCAGTCTTGGCAACCTTCCGCACCATGACCTGTAACTGTTTATTAGCCATCCTGGCTCTGTGACTCTATGTCCGAGGTTCAGTTTGCAGTTATTTTACCGTACTATATACCCGTTGCAACATCGTTTTGTCTGTACCGCCCGTAGAGTCCTCCCCTCTATTCCCTTCTCTGATATCCTTGGGAATTTTGAGAGTCTCGAGCCCTTATCTTGACTACAGAGACTGATTCCTAAGTAGTCCCATTTAAGGGTTGCTGTAACATGTCCTATTGTTGCTGCCCCAGTTATTGATCCGGATCTCACCTTTATGCGTCTGCGCTGACGCTGCTGCTGTTTTACAATGGGGCCTATGGCCAATGATAGGCTGGTATCAAAGTCAGATGGAAAATGTTCTTCTTCCTCACTTTGTGTACAGCCACTGCTAGTGGCCTCTGAATCTTCTGTAAGTGAATGAAACGTATCCCCTCCTTCCTTGGACCAGTACATATTCTCCCCCTTCCCTTCGATATTTTCTATTTCTTCATCTTGATCCTGCGCGGGTTGGCCTTTGTTTAGAGCTTGCTCCCTGCTTCTTCTATTGTTAGTTCCATTAGACTCTGACAGTTTATCAGCAAATATTTTGAATGCCCTCTTTACCAATTTCTTTCTCCAATTGCATTGTACCTGCATTCGTGGCAGGTCCAGTCAGATCTGTTAAGGTCCTGGCTTCAGCTGGCTGGCTCTCCATCTCTAAGTGTGACTTAGCCATATTTGAGAGGCTAACTTGCTCCAGTCTGCTGTGGCTCCATCACTAGCTTGATTGAATCCGAATTCTCTGTTACGTCTGTTTTCATACTTTCAAACTGGGTGAGTGGCCCTGCACTTCCGTTCTCTTGCCCCCCACTGGTGAAGAAGTTAGTGATAGTAGTAGAATAAAGTGCAAGCCTCAGCCAGCTATCAGTCTGAACCATAGTCTGAGCCACACTGCCGATGCCAGCTACATCCTCAGCGATCCCACCACTAGTTTTACTGCTTAATTTGCCCAGTCCTGTTACAGACCGCCTACCTGCAGGGCCACTGCTGCTCAAATCCTTCGCTGCATGCTTCTGTCGCGCTCCAATCTTTGAACGGCCATTAGCGATTATATTATCTTCTTTCTCTGCTTTTTCTCCTGAGGTCTGTGCATTTTTGGGTGCCCTTTCCGGTTTATTGGAATCAAGCAAAACTCCTGAGCACGGCTTGATCCACAGGTCTGCCTCTCTCACTCTGAGACGGAATATACACTTCACTGGCAAAACCAGGATGAAGCAGTTGCCTGGGAAGCCGCACCTATGCCCTCCGCAGCACGCCATTTTTGCTGTGCGGCTCCCGCCGCATTTACTCCTCGTTGAACGGGCTCCAAAAGGCTCTCGCAGTGGCATTGAGCCTCCTTGAGCCTAGTTGCCTTATTTTTCCCAGACCATTGAATGCGGAACGCACCACCAGTGCTCTACGATGGACGTCTGCTCGTAGTGTCCCGGGGTGGGGCCTGTAACTGACGACATTACGCGATCACCATCCTGCCTCCACTGCCTACACTGTCAGTATCAATGATGTCAATAAAGCATTTTAAATTCATAAACAGGTGTCAGAGTCTTCTTTGTACTTTCATTTAACTACCACTGCATTCATAGATCCAACCAGAGTCCCCAAACTCCAGCAGAAGCTCCAGCTCTGGGCAGTGCTTAAAATGAACTGAACCTTCTCCCCAAATTATGTAAATTGTGACCTCGGAGACAAAGGATGCATATTGCTAAAATACTTCTGGGGGCTGCTGCTCTTCCTCCAACAGCTCCCCACAACACTTGAAAAATGTATCGGTGGTGCTCCTGCCCCTTCTCTGTGTACCCCAGAGAGAGGTATGAGTGTTTTTAGCCCCCTTGCAGGGCTTTATGGGGTGCTCCATTGTGGAACCATGCATATTTAGTGAGCAACAGTCGCACTTTGCCTTTGCAGACTTGTATCACACGCCTTTTTAAAACATTTTTTGCTTTTATGTGTGTCCTGATTACACCCGCCTGGGGCACCAACAAATGCAAGGCATCATTGTGGGCATCATAGCAAGCCCACTCCTGGCTGCCTCATCTGGCACTCCACCGTGCCGACATTGCTGCTGTGGAGGCACAGGAGCCGGCAGCTTCATTCTTCCTGCCTACTCCATGTGGGCAGAGTGAGCTTCTGCAGTGTGTGCACACCACCATGTGGGATGGGTGCACTACAGAGCCACCCCCACGGCTTCAGGATCCCATGAATGAGGTTCATCAACCTGACTTCTAAAATCATTTTTGGTAGGGAGACGGCTTTTTAAAGGTTCCCTATGCCAGATCTTTACTGTGCTTGGCTCCTGGTGCTTTGCTCCTGCTGGTGGGGCATCTTCCACCTTCACAACCAACTGAAAAACACCTTTGCTGCCTCACTCCCATGCCCCACAGCCTTTTGGCTTCATGAAAGGTGGTTTAGCAGAGTACAGGGCCAATCCACAAAAGTCATAGGGGAACCATCCAGGGTCCCCCAGAAGATCCATTCCCACAATTTACCTCAGTAGCTCCGATGGGGCCAGAGCCATCGGCCCTGGTGAGACGCATCCTAGCCCTGGTGGTCAGCTGGAGTCAAAGTCCTTCAGTTCAGTCCTTCTCCTTCAAGCTGGGCATTATTTTATTGTCCTTTCTCCTAGGACCACGATTTTCTCAATTATCTCTCCTTAGTGCAGGAGTTTTTAAGACTGTGGAAAGTTTTAGGACCCAGGCACCCTTGGCCCATCCAAGGGTGCCATATCATCAATCCGCCCCTGTACACATCCTCCCAAACAGCACTCTGGGACAAACCAAGATGGACCCATAAAGATGTCTTTGGAAAGAGCTTCCCTGAAAGCCTCAATTCCGCCCATTGATGAGACAGCTGCCTGATCACTTCCCACCATAACTTTAAAGGCAGGTATCTGCTATTGGCCCTTCTTCCTTGTTCCAGTGGGTCTGTCTGAACTGGGTGCACAGAGGTGTGTTCACATGTGACAAGCCCAAAGCCTCTTACTTTAGATGTAGAGCAGCAGCCTTTTCTTAAAAGGCGGGCATTAGCGGTTAACACGCAATATCCAATTACTTTGAATTTACCTTGAGTGAGACTCTGGTAGTGAAACGCATTCACATAAAAGTCCCAAAACAGGGTATTCTGATGGATACAACTACCTGTGGATTCCTCCCCTTATGAATTCTCCCAATGCACAAGCATTCAACGGAAACTTTCTTCCCAGCTCTTCACGTCGACGAGGACATCACAATTGCACGGCTCCGCACGCGACTCTGTCTGACGTCATTGTGGCAATAAGAGGTCCTCGCCGGTGTTCAGACGTCAGTTCCCTTTTTTCTGTGCCTTCAATGCTAACGGTTTTCTCCTAGCTCTCAAGAAGCTACTGTTTCAAAGGTGTCTTGTTGTACCGGTTAGAATGTCTCCTCCTAAGTAGTCAGGGTTTAAGCCTTGTGAGTGCGAGGGTCGTATGTCATTCACGGACCCTCATGAAGACTGTTTAAGGTGTCTTAGGTTCGGACCACGTGGAAGAGTGCGTGTCTTGCCAAAGGATGAATCCAAAGGCACCGAAAGAAAGAGAAGCTAAGCTCTTCTTAGCAAAACCGAAGAAAGGACACAGAAGTCAACGGAGGTTCAAGACAAGGGTCTCGTCATCAAGGTCACACAAGAGGTGGCGCCGGCATGATTCTCAAAGTCATTCTTCTAGAGATCGGTCTCGGTCTCCCTCAAGACTACGTAATAAGGCGTGGGAGGTCAGTTCTACTGTTACTCCCCAGCCTCAAAGTCCTCAGGCTTCTCCGGAGCCATAACTCATCGAGGTGGTCAAATCCCCGGTGAGTCCTCAAACTCATTTTTCGCTGGGTTGGTTCCGGAGTCTGTGGCACAGGTTTCGGACCCGACCCAAGTGCTGCATGAAGAACAAAGGTTTTCTGCCTTCCCTACTCCGGGAGCGGATCCGGCAGCTTTTTTGACTGCCATGTTCAGTATTTTTAAAAAGGCTATGGCCCCTACTGGTGCACCAGCTGGTCCCACTGGTCCATTGGCGTTCTCCTTGGGCTCTCCAACTCCATATAAGTCTGCTCCGTTTGTGCCTTTCTATCAGGCTGAGGGTGGCGGTTCAGCACCGATGATGTCACCTCATATGCAGACAGCACCAACTCCGGCGCTGGATGGGTTCCGGTTGGGACGGAGTGCATCGCCTTCTTCTCCTTTACCACGCTCATCCTTCTTGAAGCCGCCGCCATCGTCGATGTTGGCTAACTCTCTGTCGACGCTGAGGTTGGGGCCCAGACTGAGGTCGAGGAGGAGAGCTTTGAGGCTCTTGGAAGAGCAAAAATATCAGAGACAATTATTGAAGGAAGGAGAGATTTCTAAGCTCTTGGTGGAGTTTCAGGGTCTGGACTCAGCTAGTGGACTGGACACCTCCCAAGTGGGATCTTTCATCCCTGGGGGAACTTACGGAAGAGGCGGCTTCCTATCATTCTGTCATAAAGAAGGCTGCAGATTTCCATTGCCAGCTTCAGAAGTTAAAACAAACATTTTAACTGAGGTATTATATCCTCCCTCCACTTCGGCGGAGTCCCTGCTCCCTTTCAATGATGCTTTTTCGGAGCCTATTTTGGAGGTTTGAAGAAAGCCGGTTATGTTGCCAGCTGTTTCCAGAACTGCAACAAGGAGATAGAGGGTTGCTCCTGGGGAATCAGGATTTTTATCCCAGCATCCGACTCCTGATAGCGTGTTAGTCCAGGTTTCTTGTTCTGCTCGTTCTGCACCTGGTTCCTTTCCTGCTACTCCATCAGACAGGGAGTCCAAGGGGATGGAGCAAGCAGCTAAAAAGACTTTCTCATCTTGCAGTATGGCCCTAAAAATCGGTCAATGCTACCTGTGTGCTGGGTAGATATGTGCATGTCCTGATGGACACAACTAGAGCTGTGGTTTCTAACTTGCCGAAGGATATGCAGGGGCAGTTTGACGAGCTCCTGTTGGACACCCAAGCTGCGGCCAAACAGATCATCCAGTCTGGTCTGGATACAGCAGACTCAGTGGCCAGGGCAATGGGTACTTCAGTGGCCAACGGGAGACATGCATGGCTAAGGTCTTCTAGGTTTTTGACTGATGTCCGGACAACTTTATTGGACCTACCTTTTGACGGTGAAAAGCTGTTTGGGGCCAAAGCGGGCTCTGCTTTGGAGCGCTTCAAAGATAGCAGGGCCACTGCAAGATCTTTGGGACGGCAGGCTTCTACTTCTACTCCCTTCAGATCCTTTCGGAATTTTAGGGGGTTTGGCCATGGAGCTGCTTATCGTGGGAGACCTCAGTCCACAACTCATCGGCTTGCCATCCTTCCATATAGATCTTTTAGAGGGCGGGGCAGGGTTAGGACACAAGGAGCCACCCAGAAGCACCCTTCCTCATCCCCTTCCTCTGGGGGAGCACAACAAGGAAAGCAGCCCTAGTTTTCCATCCATTTTAAGTCATGCTTCTCCTATAGGGGGCAGGATTTTTCATTTTCTCCACGAGTGGGAGTTAGTCACATCGGACTCCTGGGTACTAAATATTGTGGGGAAAGGTTATGCCCTTCCCTTTCGGGAGTTCCCTCCTTCCATCCTTCCCCGTCCTTCGTTTTATTCAGAAGATCATCTTCTGTGGCTGCAGCAGGAGGTTCAAGTCCTTTTATCAAAAGGTGCAGTGGAGTATTTCCTGATTCCCAAGAAGGATAGTCGATTTAGGCCTATCCTGGATCTGAGGATTTTGAATTGGTTCCTCAAGCAAGAGAGATTCAAAATGCTGACTCTAGCGCAGGTGCTTCTGGCATTGAACAAAGAGGATTGGATGGTGTCTGTCGACTTGCAGGATGCCTACTTTCATATCCCCATTCTCAAGTCACACAGGAAGTATTTCCAGTTTATGGTGGGGTCGCAACACTACCAATTTGCGGTCCTTCCTTTTGGTCTTACTTCCACACCTCGAGTCTTCACGAAGGTGATGGTGGTGGTTGCAGCAAATCTCAGAAGGAAGGGAGTATCTGTATTCCCTTACCTGGATAATTGACTGATAAAAGCCAGGTCCCCAGAGCTTGTGTGCATCACCTACAAATGACAACACAGTTGTTGTTCAGCCTGGGCTTTACGATAAACGTGCCCAAGTCTCACCTGGAGCCCTCTTTGCATCTCCTGTTCATAGTACATTGAATCGGGCCTATCCTCCGCCTCATTGGATTCAGGACATTAAGGGTGTTGATTCCAATGTTTCAAACTGGAGCGGTTGTTCCAGTCCTCGCAGTCCTATGTCTGCTCCGTCTGTTCGCTTCTTGCATTGTGTTGGTCACTCATGCACATTGGCACAGGAGGGCTCTCCAGTGGTGCCTCCGCAAACAGTGGTTTCAACACAAAGAGGATCTCAATGAGTCGATAACGATTTCCAGAGACCCTGCAGCAGATCTACGATGGTAGGCTGTTAACAACACCATTTCTCAAGGAAGGCCATTTTCTCTGCCACCACCAATGGCCACGGTCATAACGGATTCTTCCACTCTAGGGAGGGGAGCTCATCTGGGGGACCTGGAGATCAAAGGTCCTTGGTCTCCTGTGGAACAGATGTTTCACATCAATCTGTTAGAATTGCGGGCGATACATCTGGCTCTAATGGCCTTCCTCCCATCTCTTCGCAGTCAGTCAGTTCAGGTCTTGACGGACAACAATACTGCGATGTGGTACATCAACAAGCAGGGAAGAGTAGGGTCGTACCTTCTCTGCATAGAAACTCTGCAGCTCTGGTCCTGGGCTTAGGACCATCGGATTTGCTTAGTAGCAAACCATCTGGTCGGGGTCCTCTAAGTTCGTGCGGACATTCTCAGTCGGCATTGCTCGGCCGATCACGAGTGGCGTCTCCATCCAGACCTGGTCCTTCACATTTTCCGGATGTGGGGTTTTCCACAGATAAACCTGTTTGCCACCCAGAAGAACGCACACTGCCCGTCGTTCTGCAGCCTCCAGTATCCAGTGCAAGGGGCATTGGGGGACGCGTTTCAGATGTCTGGGTGCAACCAGTTATGTACAGCACAATCCAAAAATGCATTTACAAAGGAGTTAGACACGGGGGGTCGGAGTTGGAGAATCAAGACCAAGGTCTTATTTATTATGCTGCAGCCAGGAGAACAGATTTACAACTGGCATCCCCAGCCCGAAGTAAAGTGTGCTAACATGGCATGTCTAACAGCGATATTTATACTCATACATCAAAGGATTAATAAAATAAGCAAATGACGATGCATGTCATACAGGAATTTAAGGAGGGAATCCGTTTTTACACACTGGTTCCTGTCCTTGCTCCATTCTCGACTCCCTTCTGCAGCTGTCTGGCCTTGCACATTCTTGAAAGATTTCAAAGGATTTCATGGTTCAAAGATACAGATATCACATTCAGGCCTTCCTACCGTATATTATCACTCTTTCCCTCCCCAGAGTACGACAGCCAAGGGCAGTCAGTTTATATTTACCAGACGAATATAATGAGTAATGTGCCCCAGATAGGGAAAGAAACCAGCTGCAAGCCCGTTGTAGAACCAGGCTTTTTACTAAACAAATATATAAAAGAAAACACGCAATAGGTAGTGTGTTTAGAGAAAGGACTCAAACTAAATGTCTTATAAGAAAAGAAGCAATACAAAATAGATTCTTACAGTTACTCTACACATTTCTCCCCCCCATACTCTTGATTCCTCGGGTTCTGAGAAGATTCACCAAGATCGGGCCCAAGTTATTTCCATAGCTCCGGATTGGCCAAGAAGGGTGTGGTATTCAGACCTTCTCCAACTCTCACTGTGCCCTCTGCTGAGTCTCCCTCACAGGGCAGGCCTCCTCTCACAGTCGCAGGGGCAGGTTCTACAACCCCACCTCCAGAGCCTGCACCTAGATACCTGGAGATTGAACGGGGCAATCTGAGTTCTTTTTCTCTCCAGAGATGGTGGATGTTATTTTATTGGCCAGGTGTCACTCCACCAAGACAGTCCATGCCAGCAGATGGCAAAATTTGTTACTTGGTGTGGAGAGAGGCAAATTGATCCCTTAAAGGCCCATTTATCTGATGTTCTGATGTTTGCCCTTACTTTAGCACAGAAGGGTTGTGCAGTTGCGAATGTCAAGGGCTATTTATCAGCTCTGTCGACCTTTCTGTGCCTTCCTGATCAACCTTCCTTGTTTAAATTGCCTATAGTTGTTAGATTCTTGAGAGGCCTGACTAATAAGTTTCCTCCCACTCCATTTCTCATGCCTCAGTGGGATTTAAATTTGGTTTTAACTTTTTTAATGGGTTCACCGTTTGAACCTATGCATTCTTGTTCATTAAGGATGTTAGTCTTAAAGACAGTTTTCCTTATAGCTATCACTTCTGCTAGGGGTGTGAGTGAGCGCCAGGCTCTTAGTGTCAAACCTCCTTTTACCTCATTTTATGCTGACAAGGTGGTGTTGAGAACCAGGGTGGCTTTCCTTCCTAAGGTTGTCCCTCCCTTCAATATGGGGCAGTCAATCACTCTTTCATCCTTCTATCCTCCTCCTTACCCTTCAAAAGAGGAAGAAAGACTTAATCGCTTAGACCCAAGAAGAGCTCTGAGTTTTTATGTTGAAAGAACAAAAGACTTTTGTGTGGATGACCAACTCTTCGTTGGATATGTGGGCAAGATGAAAGGCAAAGCTGTCCATAAGATAGCCATATCCATGTGGGTTATTCTTTGCATAAAGATCTGTTATTCATTGGCAAAGAAGTTTCCTCCTGAGGGTATTAAAGCTTATACCACAAGGGCTAAGTCAAACCACTTCAGCATTGGCTAGAGGTGTTCCAGTAGTGAATATTTACAAGGCAGCAACTTAGGCTTCCCTCCACACTCTCGCAAAGCATTATTGCTTGGATTCGGAAGGTAGGAGGGACGGCCATTTTGCACGTTCTTTGTTGCAGGATTTCTTGGTGTGACCGGTCAGGCACCCACCTCTGAGTGCGGTACTGCTTTGGGACTCGATTCATAAGGTGGGGAATCCACAGGTAGTTGTATTCATCAGAAGAACAAGTTACTTACCTTTGGTAATGCTTTTTCTGTTGGATACAGTAGCTACCTGCGGATTCCTCACAGTCCCACCGCCTCCCCGTGGCCTGTGTGGTCATACCAAGACTTCTTTTACTAGTTGTGTATATATGTTTTGGGGTATTTTTATATGACTAAATGTTCTGTTTATATTGTATTTGGACTACAGTATATATATGTGTGTTTTCGTGAGGTCGGTTTTCACCTGTTTGCCTCAAAGGCACATAAAAAATGGTGAAACTGATGTCAGCACGCTAGCGAGGACCTCCTATTGCCACAGTAACGTCAGATGGAGTTGTGTGCGGAGCCGTGCAATTGTGACTTCCTCTTCGACGTGAAGAGATGGGAAGAAAGTTTCTGTTAAATGCTGGCACATTGGAAGAATTCATAAGGTGAGGAATCCACAGGTAGCTACTGTATCCTACCAGAAAAAGCATTACCGAAGGTAAGTAACTTCTTCGTCAAAAGCAAAAAGTCTTTGGGGACTGAGTCCGTGAAACCAATTTGCTACATGGGCAATACATAATTCAACTAAGGAATTCTTGACATAGTGCTTATGTGTCCAGAGTCAGACCCTACATCTTCCCCAAAATGAACCTTTGCATTAATGAAGGAAAGATACTGAGGGAAACATTAAACAGCACAATTTTAGCCTAATCATTTGCAGCATCTACTGTCCAAACTACACAAGTTATAAATATATATTTCCGTTGGCCTTACACATTTGCCTAGGAGAGTAAACTCTAGGGCCACATAGGAGAAAGCACTTGATCTATATAAACAAATGTGGATTTATGTGGCCTGACGTCTAAGCAGCAAGATATTTCCTAACAACATAATTTTGTCACCTCACCAGCCATGGAAAACGTAACTCGACAGAGTTTAGCACAAATAAAGAAATACAGCATCAAATGAACTTTAATGCGATGATCAGGAGGAGTTTAATAGTGGTCTAGTAAACAGTGTAACGTGGCTAGTTAAAAATGTTTCCAAGAGCACAATGAACCAACTGTGATTATAGGTTCTTAGGATGACCTTCGGAAACGTAATTTATTGCATTTCTTCAGTGTTGGATCTTTCATAGATTCACATGCTTGAATCAACCTTATTGTAGTGGGAGTCCTACGGTATCATCAATAAAGTAGTAGGTGAACTACCATAGGCCATAATGGTATTGGACAGTCACTACCCATAGCCTACGTCCTTTTTTTTTAAAGAGAAAAGGACCATCCTTCAACTACAACCCATCAGGAGGCACCCTTTGGAACACTCCCAAGGGAGGCCGAGTCCCTCACATTTTCCATTGCACGTCATGTGAGCGGGAGTCTCCCTGAGCTCTGCTCAGTTCTCTTCAGATATCTCCGCAATTTTGGTATATCCAAAGTTCTCTGCTGATACCATGCTGGACTTTTAGGATCATGTGGTTCTTGTGGTAAGAAAAGGCTGCATTCTGAGGATCCGCATAAAAACTGCATTTATTGCCTGCATTCACACCATCCAGTAAAAGCCTGAAACATTTGTAGAACATTTCCATCCAAAACCCTCAAAGATAGGGAGGGGAGGTTATTATTGTGGCTGCAGAAACTTAAAACCAAAACCGTTATTGTTTCTGAGGAGTAAGATAGTGAGAGGTCTAACACCTCACAAGAGAAACCTAAGAAAAAAGAGAGGTAGTAGAGGTCACCAGAAGGGCATAAAAAAGCTTTCAAGAAGACGCACCACGAGTCGTCCAAAAGTTCCTCACAAAAAGGAAAACACTGTTTTTTCTCAGATAAACTCTGACCTTTCAACTCTATCTTCTGTCTTGGCTTTAAAGCCAACAAAATCTTCCTCAGACACTGCACTGGTGAAGATCAAGCTAGCCATGAAGTCCTTGTCAATGATGGCAACACCATTGAAACCACCGTCAACGCCTGCACATAAAAAAAAAAAAATCACCCTCAAAGACATATTTCTTCTCATGGACGACGACCATCTCGTCGATGAGAGCTGCACCGTCGACGACCACACCATCGGTGACTTCTCCATCAATCAAGATCACACCGTCGACAACAACCACCTCATCGACAACAATGAACCCATCTATGACGTTGATGGCGACCTTGTTGTGACTCACCACACCGTCAACAGCAACTCTACTGATGACGGCACCATCAATGACACCATTAACAAAATCAAAGAGACCATCAACACTACTCCTCACACCGGATTTGCCAACGTTGACATTCTCGTCGATAACATAAGATCCTACACAGATCTCTCCTTTACAACCTACTCACTTGTTAGACTTGCCAGAATCTGATTATGAGGATGGACTTTTGTTTATAGCCCATCACAACGCCATGTAAAGTATCAAGATAATGATGATGATGGAGGAGGAAGGGTCTACATATTATGAACAGGATTATCATCACCAACAGTGCAGATACAGGTCTAAGCAATATATGGAACCCACACATGAACCCATGGTCCAGCTTCCAGTAGCTTTACTACAAGACTTACAAGCATTGTTGCAGGACTACTGTTGGAAATTACCCTTTTTGCAGGGTTATCTCCAAACATTTTGCCTCTGACCTCCTGTTCTGAACTGTGTGCTGCACTTTGTTTTTGCTGGATTTAGGACTATGGGCACTTTACCACTGCTGACTAGTGCTAAAGAGGAAGTGCTCTCTGTCTAAATTGAATGGGTGAGTGGTTTATTCATGATTGGCATATTTGATTTACTAGTAAGTCCCTAGTATAGTGCACCATGTGTGCCCAAGATCTGTAAATCAAATGCTACTAGTGGGCCTGCAGCATGGATTGTGGCACCCACTAGCAGCCCTGTAAACATGTCTCCGACCTGCCACTGCAGTGTCTGTGTGGGCAGTTTTTTAAACTGCCATTTTACCCACTTACCAGACCCAAACTTTCCCTTTTACTACAGGTACATCACCCCTAAGGTAGGCCAAAGGCCCCCCCATAGGCAGACAGCAATGTATTTAAAAGGTAGGACATGTACATGTGTGGTTTACATATCCTGATAACGAAATACGGCTACATTTGGTTTTCACTATTACAAGGACTATCTCTCTCAATAGGGTAACATGGGGATTGCCTTAAAATATCTTTTAAATGTAATTTCCCATTGGGCAGTCTCCAACCCTCTGGAGGGTGTCTGGGGCCAGGGCAGGGTCTTGGGCAGTACAAAGACTTCTCTTTGAAGTTTTCCTACTTCAAGGACAGAAATGGGTATAAGTACTGGACCTCTGACCCCACAAAGTTAGAACACTTCTGGGCTGAGGGCATTCTGCCAGGAAGAAGAGCTGGACAGGAGGTACTGCCATTCTGTCTGATGATTTGTTGTGATGGCTTGCTGCTTCTGTCCTGAGAGTGAAAGGACTGGACTTTGCTTTCTACATCCTGCTTTCCAAAGTGCGCCAAGAGCTTGAACTGAGCTTGTCTCCTGCTAAGAAGTCTCAGGGCCATCAAAGACTTCACCTGCCAGCGCCTGGGCTGTCTTGCTGAGAGCCCTCACTTGCCAAGTAGTGCCAAATCCAATTTCTGGTGCAACCAAGAAGAAACCAAGCACATCAACTCCAGAGGGACTTCGGAAACTGTGCCGCACTGGAGCCGTGGTCTCCGCTGAGTGCAACCCAGGCCCTATGTAGCCATTGAGACTCTGAAGTCCTGCCACAGCGTGAATCCCGAGTGCTGTGTCACCGACGTCCGTGACACCTCACTCCAACTCCATCACAGCACCTGTGGCCCCCGTGGTGTGATCACGACACCGCAAAGTTGCCGCCTCACATCTTAACCTGCTGGATTCATTGACCTTGCCTTGTTTTAAGGAACCAACGCCTCTCCACCAACACCGCATCACTTCCCCTGCAACCATAAGGAACCAATGCTTCACCTCGCCTGCCTAGCAGTAAGGAACCAGCGCCTCACTTCCCCAGTAGCAGTAAAGAACTGACTGCCTCGTCTCCCCAACTCCATGCAACGTCTTTGTTTCCTAATTTTTTTCCAAGGTACTTTACCTGGGGTCCGTGCGACTCCGTGACCGGCCCACACTCTCTAGCGAGTGGCATCGGACTGTTGGGAACGACTCCATCAAGATGCTATTATTGCCCAATTGGAGCTATTGTGATTCTGAGCACTTTTCTAAGATTTTCTCTTTGCAATTTCGTACCTTCACTTGAATTATTATCGTTTTAGTCTTGTTTGACTCCTATAAATATTGGCTACACACACAAATACTTAACACATTTCCTCTGAGTTAAGCCAGTCCGCTCGTGCCTAGCTACTAAGCTACCAAGGGGGGTGACAAGGTGTTAGCTGTGCGACTCCCTTACACTGACTAGAGTGAGGTCCTTAACAGGACAGGGTGCAAACCACTACTAACTAGAGACTCCATTTCTAACAATTACCATAAATGTTTTCCCTCGCCTGGGCTTCCACCACCTCCAGCATCTCCATCTCTCATGTTGCACTCCAAGCCTAGGGATGACTCTGGTTTCAAACACTGCTATACTGCCAAAAGATGATCCCTCTTCCTCTGGGTATGATAGAGAAGAGAGAGAACTCCAAGACACCCGTTCAGCTGCTAATGAGTGGGCCGAATATCTAATTTCCAGCATCTCAGCCAATAGGTTCTCCACCAGAAGATATAGGTGGCTTTCATACTCAAACAGAGAGAGCAGCTATTAGATTAACTTCCAAATCACAGTCAAGCAGTCCGACTGCTTTCTCTATGACTTCAAGGAGCAGTCACGGAATACAGTGACGGCAATTCCTAGGACTGACTATATCTGGGAAGAAGGTATAGAGATAATGAAAACACTAGCTATTGTGATTGCAGTCCTTCATAGGATTGACAAGAAGTATAAGCCACTTCACGACTCTCCAGTATGTTTGTTAGGACACCCAAAACCAGACTCTGTAGTAACACAAGCGGCTCAGCACTGGTCGAAGAACTGTTCAGTGCCTATCTCAACACCACCGGACACAGATGGCTGGCGCCTTGAAAATACAGGCAAAAGATTCTCCACCATCTCAGACACTACCAAGCGTGTTGTGAACTCTTTTGCAATCCTGGGAAGGTATGACCCTTAAATGTCGTCAGACATTGCACCATATCTGAATCTTTTGCCAGATGGCAAGAAAGCAAAAGCAAGAAAGACATTGCTAGAAGGGGAAAGGTCCGCTTCCGAAACTATTGATTGTGCTATGGACGCAGCCTCCCTCGGGTTTCGTCAACTTGCAGGGGCAGCAGTCCTTAGGCACCAAGGCTGGCTTAAAGCAACAAATTTCTGCCCCCAGGTACAAGCCAAGATTTTGGACATGCTGTGTGATAGCAATGAGTTATTTGGGAAACACCTTGATGATGCTTTACAAGTTATCAAAGCAGACGTAGATACACAAAGTTCTTTGGGAACACTACAGTTCAGAAAAACATCTTTTAGGGGAGCCCACAGATGAGGTACCTAATGCTTTCATGGTGAATACCAATGGTACCAATCATACCAACCCTTCCAGTCCCTTAGCCCTGCCTTTCAACAGCACCAAACATATTGTGCGCCACCTGCGCCGGCATATTCAAAATAACAACCAAGGTGAAAAAAGCCTACACAGCCAAGCGACGCTGGCAGAAAACAGTGACAACACCTTGGTGCCTGCTGCAACCCCCTTCACGCCTCAGTCTCTGGGAGCACGCATTTCTCGTTATTACTACCAATGGCAAGAGAGTACAATGGACAAGTGGGTCCTCGATCTTATCAAGTATGGTCATACTCTGGAGTTCACAACAATTCCACCTAGTCATCCACCAGAAAGATCACCTCTGTGTCATCTCCACCTGCTCAGAAAGGAGGCACTGACCATGCTGTACAAAGATGCCATAGAAAAAGTCTCAAACTCTCAAAAGGGAATGGGTTTCTACTCTCACTTTTTCCTAGTGAAGAAACAATCTGGATAATGGCATCCCATTCTGTATCTCAGAAAACTCAACAAGTGCCTGCAGAAGAAATCCTTTCATATGGTCACTCTCCACGAGTTATTACAACTCCTCAATCATGGAGATTAAATGACCATTCTGGATTTACAAGGTGCATACTTCCCAGTCCCTAACAATCCCAATCATCAAATGTTCCTCTGTTTTATGGCAGCAGGCACTCATCATCAGTTCAAAGTTCTTCCCTTGGGTCTCAGGTCAACTTCCCAGATTTTTACCAAATGTCTTGCTCCAGTAGCATCACATCTTAGACAAAAAGCCCTGCAAGTTTTCCCCATATCTCAACAATTGGCTTGTAAAATCTCCTGCTCTTCAGCAGGCAACGGAGGCTACAACAACCTGCCTGAGATTGTTTGATTCCCATCAGCTACCAAAAGTCTAATTGTTCACCCTCAAAGAGTATAACCTTTCTCAGAGCAACTCTGGATACGTTACAGGACAAAGCATTCTTTTCCACAGAAAGGCAAAAGAACATTTTGTGCTTAGCCCACGATCTTTCTGGAAGAGAGTTTGCTTCTGTCTCCTCAACTCATTCCTTGGCATGATGTCATCAGCCATTTTTTTGGTGTCCTGCGTCCATCTCAGAATGAGTTCGATTCAAGAAGAACTGGACAAGCAATGGGTCCAAGTGATTGGCACATTTGATGATCTCCTTCGGATCACACCAGCTATGAGAAAAGAGTTTCCTTGGTGGCAAGCCTCCAACAATCTTTCATCAGGGCTAACATTCCTATCTCCAATCCAGGAGTTCATAATCACCATGGATGCTTATCTAGAGGGCTGGGGAGCCCATCTTCAACGTCTCCAAATAAGTGGCAGATGGAGTGTTTCACGGTAAAAAATGCATATACATTTCCTTGAACTGTGAGCAATTTGCCTAGCACTTCAGCCCTTCCTGCCAAGATTACAAGGGTCATCTGTCCTCGTACAGACACAAACCACCACCAGCATGCATTATCTCAACAAGTAGAAGGGTACAAGGTCTTTCATTTTATCTCTGGAGGCCCAAAGAATATTGAAACAAGTTCCACTACAGCACATAACCATGAGAGCAGAACATTTGCCAGGTGTAAGCAACAATCTAGCGGATACCTTAAGCAGAACTAGTCTGTCACGAATAGGAGCTCAATCAACCAATTCTCAAAACCAGGAGAATCGAAAATGCAGGTTATACGCAAGCTGAGAACCGCAGAGAGGGTCATGGGGGAATGCATTTTCGATCAGATGGTCAGGTATTCCATACACTTTCCCCCCATTACCTCTCATTGCCTGAATTCTCAGGAAAATGAAAAGGGAACCATGCCGGCTGATCCTCATTGCTCCACAAAGGCCCCAACAGCATAGGCTCATGGAGCTCCTTCTGCTCTCGGAATCCAAATCCATTCGCCTCCTACCGATGAAAGCACCATTAACCATGAACAATGGCCAGGTCCTCCATCCATATGCCGCCTCTCTTGAATTGTATGCATGGCTCCTGAATTCAACTAATTCAAAGACCTAGACATTCCTCAGGATTGTAGAGATATATTGTCCAAAGCAAGAGCTGACTTCAAAATTAAAACATACAAACTCAAATGGAAGCCATTCTGTGCATGGTGCAAACAAAAGAATAAACATGCGCTGGAAGCATCAGAAGAGTAAATTCTACCTTAGCTTCTCTCACTTGCTGGGTCAGGGTTAATGCATGCGTCTATCAAGGCTCATCTCACTGCCATTTCAAAATACAGACATTCTTCGCACTCTCTGCCTCTCTTTTCTTCAAGAATGGACAAATAATTCTTAAATGAGGTATTCAGAGCTTTTCCTCCAATATGACCTCCTCCAGAATGGCATCTCAATGTGGTTCTTTTCCACCTTATAAAGCCACCCTTTGAACCATTCCATAAGGCAGAATTAAAGTTCCTTACTTGGAAGATCCCATTATTGCTGGCTCTCACATCTGCTAGAAAGGTTAACGAAATCCAAGCCTTCACAACACAGGAACCTTTTCTACAATTCACTAAGGAGTATGTACTTCTCAGGACAAACCCCATATTCATTCCCAAGGTTTCATCTCAACAAACCTGTCTTTTTTCGCACCTTTTCACAAATACTTCAACACCAGCTGAGAGGTCTCTCCATACTCTAGACAGTAAGAGATGTATTAACGTTTTGTTTGCAACGTACTAAAAATATTCAAAAGACTGACCAGATGTTAGTGTCATATGGTTTATCCGCACAAGGTGCTTCAGTCCCAAAAGTAGCTATCGCCAGATGGATTTCTGCTACCATCCAGTTGTGCCATTCAAAATCTGGCAAACCACTCATAGTCAAGTCTAAGGCACAATCCACAAGAGCAGTGTCCACCTTCAATGCTCTGTTTGCTGGTGTTCCGTTGGAAGCAATATGCCGTGCTGCAACATGGAAGACAATCCACACTTTCATGCAGCACTACTGCCTAGAATCTGCACACCTCCGTGATGCTATGGTAGGACAGGCAACGTTCTGTCTTCTCTTCAAATAAGGTAGACCTCTGTTCATAGAGGTATTACTTACTTCATATTATGTTGTAGTATAATTCATGGTTGCATTATTATATATACAATAATATTTGTGACTGTGAAGATGTTTATTAAATTGTTACCCACCATCCTTTAAGGGTAATTATGTTCCTGCAATGTTTATATACAATAACTGCCTGCTATTTTGATTCAAGCATGTGACTCTATGAACGATCCAATCCTGGAGAAGAAAATTAGTCACTTACCTGTAACTATGGTCCTCCAGTATTGGTATCTTTCATAGATTCAAATACAACCCACCCTCCACCCCTGAGAGACTTCTCTTATATAGCTACACATAATTCTTGTCACACTTGTGATTGAAAATCTGAGAGACTCCGCCTCTCTTGGGAGTGTTCTAGAGGGTGCTGTCGCCTAATAATAATAATAAGGCATAGTTCAAGTTTGGTCATTTTTTTAAAACTAGATTAATAGGTTATGGCAGTGAATGTCCATTGCCATCATGGCTAATGGTAGTTCACCTACTGCTTTACTGAAGATACAGTGGGACTCCCACTACGATGATGGGATGATTCAAGCATGTGAACCTATGAAAGATATCAATGCTGGAGAACCGTAGTTACAGCTAAGTAACTCATTGTCATCTTTTGAGTGGTGTTTTCTTTTCCCACCATCCACCTCTACAAGAAGCGAAATCAAAACACTTCGTAGAATCAAGTTATACAGGAATGTATATCATTCATGTCCCACCAAAAACATCTTTAAATGATTCCCAGCATCCATTTCCACAGAAAATGAAACCTCTGCAGTTCCTAGCATACATCTCTACAGGAAGTGACATAATTTCCTGCCTCCACCAATCTTCAGTCAAGTACTTAGAGTGGCCCACAGTGTGGACATCCCCAGCATAGGCTGAAATCATTCCTCAAGAATATGAGGGAGATCTATACTTCTGCAAAAGTATGGAGTAAACTATACAATATATTGCACAGCAAACCTTGAATGGAAGGCAAAGAAAGCAGGAAAGTCTTATGTGTGGCCAATTAAAAGTCACAATTTTACCAGTATTACTACTACTGGTGAATATGCAGCATGAATAATTTTAATGTAGATGTCGGAAAGTGTATTTATGGTATTTTGAAACTTGTGTAAAAAAAACCTTTCTGATAATGTTACAGGTTGATGGACATGCACTTTAAGGAGGTAACACCATTTTATGATGTGTTTTTATTCTTCGTGTTTTTGTGAAAGCAAAACAATGTAATTTATTGACAATATTAAAGAAACGGGTGGCTTTAGTTCTGGGCACTGCAATTCTGGTGCATGTCACACCCCTGAGGATGTAGGTTACCATGTCTACTTTGAAGGTGTTACACTACGGCCAGGTATTCCTGTGAAGGAATCAGGTACCAGCAAAAAGGCTCAATAACACCATTTCAACAAGTGTCTGTCCTAACGTTATGTATGGAGACAAAATGTGTATTGTGAAAAAATACTGCTAACTTGCCTGAGAATCTTCTTTTTTTATATAAACAAATTTAATGCCATTTTATACAGAAATTACACCACAGCATAATGCAACATGTTACAAAGGTGATTTTTCGATTATGCACTGAATACTAGTCTTAAGTCATTAATGCCCAAGAAAAACACCCTGTACAGTTATTTCCTCCAGTTGCCATTCCATCATATTGTAGTAATAGCATCGCTTATTCGTCAACTCCCAGTTCTGCAGTAATCCATCCATTTTCCTCAGATTTTTAAGTGTTCAGCAGACAACATGTATATATGGGGGTCTCCAGTGTCATGCAGTGGCCAGCCCGCAAACTTAGGTGGATCAGTTTTCTGCCAATGTCTTGTTTAGCGACTGCAAGTTATAAATGTATTATTTTTCATTTTTATCTGTTAGTGGCCAAATCGATGGTTAGATGTAGGAGAGTCAGTTTGGGAATCTCGTCCAGTTGCCACTCGGTCACTTCCTAACGTATTCCTCTTAGTCACCCCCAGAAGAGTCTAATCTGAGAGTATCAGCACGTGATAAATGATAAAATCCTCCCAGTCATTCTCCACATTTCTGGCAGTTGGGTAAGCTGATTCTTCTGAAGCACCATAGCCTATGGCACACGACATACAGCTGGTGTACTTATTTGAGCTGGTTTGTCCGGAAATAACTGGCGATGGCAGCATCTACTGAATTTATCCTAGCAGTTTGCCATGCCTCATCAGTGACAGTTCACAAATCTCCCTCCCTTGCCTGTCTAAGCGTGTCAAATATGTCAGAAGTATGTATGACCAGTGATCAGCATATTATGGAAATCTTTTGGCCACCTATTCTCCCATCAGTAATTTTGCCTCTAAAAGACCGAAGTCAGGGAGTTCAAGGAAGTTTATAATGTGAGGATGTAGGGCATCAGGAGGAAAATTTATGTTTGTGCATGTGGAAGCTGGCCTGGAGGTCTGTGAACGAGCTGATGGTAATAGTAGTCACTAGTAGTAATTTCAAGATCCCAATTTTCTCCCACCCAGTAAACCCCTTTCACACTCTCTGTCTATTATCATTCCAAGGAAAGTATCCCAAGGTTATGGTGTGAGCATTCTTACATTGTCTGGAGGGGCAACAGTTCTATTTATCCCTCTTCTTCTTAAAGATCTATGAACATGGCATAAGTCTAAGTGTTCAAAATCTGAAGAGAACTTGGCACAAAAAACAGACCTGTTAAAATAGTGTATCAACCTGTGTTTTTTTTTTGGTTGATATCACAAGATGGGTTTAGAAATTTTAAATAATGAAGATCAGTAATTACAGCGATAAAGGATCAAGCCTTCTCTAGAAGATTGCTCCTTGCTTAGAAAGCATCCTTCATAGCTAAGGACGCCTTTTCAAACACCATATTATTCTCTTCTGCGATTTTAAGTTTTGGACCAAGCGTCTGTTTTTGTTTAAGACTCTTTTCTTTTTTAGACGTAATACCCCAATGACATGCCCTGTAGCATCTGCTTCAACTTCCCGGGGAGGACAGCGGATGGCAGTCATAGTACAAACATTATAATATGCAGGGTATCCAAGGTTTGAATGTTGCTGGCTTACTGCACCCCAGACCTACGGTTGTCCCTTTTCAAAGAGTTTATTGTTGGCTAGCAGTTTTTAATATGTGATCCAGGAAACCACTCTGGGTCCTCAGCTGCTTAAAAAATTAAATATTACTAACAGATTAATAAAGTGTACATGAAAAAGAAGCAAAATGTAAAATCGAAAAATTTCAATATGTTCTGGAAACGTGAAGGAGTTTGAAACTGGAGGCTAAAAATTAAGTTGGCATTCTCATATTGAATTGTGGGAGCAGTGCAAGGGCAACAAACAGGATATACTGTGGAAGATGGGTGGTCTTAATTGAATTAGAAAAGCTTAAACTTTCCCATTAAAATTTAGATATTTGTAATATTTGTTTGTGAATGAAATAAAATGTGTCCTCATTTGTGTATTTGTTTGGTGAATGCTTGTTTATGTATTTTTGTGTACTGTTTGCAGTTAAAATCATTAAAATCACTTAGGCCGACATCCTTGGCTTCCAGTAATGATTCAGTGGGGTCCCCAGGTTATGATTCAGTAGATGTCCTGTGGAGGTCAAGTGCAGGTCCACAGAAGTCAAAAAGTTAAGAAACACTGTTGTAGGCAATATCATCTGGGAATATTTCTAGATAAAATTATAATAGAAAGTAGAGAACCCCAGGAGTCACTGGGGAATTTTTCAGGTTATATTCACTGGGACCATCAAGGATACTTTGGATATTTTGCAGAAGCAGCTGCATCCCATTAGGAGAGAATATAGTTCCTAAGACATCTATACTGATGTGAAGTAAATACTCAGGGCTTGGCATATTGTTATGGTAATCTAACTATTTTAGTACACCTGACATGTAATATATGACTGTGAAAAAAATAAGCATGTCAGGTAGGGGTCTAGAATGTCATGAGGAACTGCTGAAAGGTAGCCAGAAGGTTGTCTAGCCCAGTTGGCATCACTGTGTATTTCTAGTGGCTAAACCTCTACACACTGACTTTCAACTTCAACCTTTTTTTAATGAGGATACTATTCCGCATTACGAGCTTGAAAGATACCTTCGGCAACATTCAGCACATACCGTGGGAATCAGAGTAGCTATTAGCAGCCCTGGATGTCACTAGTCTCCAAGCATCCATACACTAACAGAACGGATTGACTGCAATCTCTGCTTTCCTCGAAACTAAATCTGCAGATTAAATTGCTTATACGTATTTCTCCATCTTCCAACACTTGTACATACAAACATAAGGTTCCGCAATGGGTTAAACATTTGCACCAGTGTGTGCCAATCCTTTGACCTGGTCACTCGAGAGGCATGTAATATACTATGATGAATCGTCACAGTCTAAGCCCATATATTTTGTTTTGGGGCAATTCACTGATGACATAACGCTCACTGGGCAAAGTGGAAAATCGCTCTTCCAGGAATGGATTACATAATCTACCTAATAATTGGAAGAACATTCAAGCAACATCTCATATAAGTGGCACCTGAATCAACTTCTTTGTTATAGAATTTTAGGAACAAAATCATTTTCTCCAATCACAGCTGTTTAGAATATGAACAGCATGCAGTTATGTTCCTAATGCTACAAGTGGGCAGCAATTCAGTCAAACCAATAATATTCCTATAGGGAAATTCTCAAGACTGAAATGGTATTGCCAAGAAGGGAATGTCTCCAATGCTCTAGCTTGCAAAATGGCATCAAGATTCAGAAAATTGGTTATAAAGAAAAATATATTCAGGTAGCATATCAAATCTGCACACAAATACACAGAAACATACTGAACAACTTAAAAAGCGCACCCACAGACAACAAAAGTAGGTTTGAGTCAACCTTTTCTATAACTCCCAATATCACATTATCACATTTAACCCAACATTGAGCAGAACCTTGAAAGACAATTCATCCATATATTTTTCCATGCCAAAGAAACATTTCAAAAGCTGAAAATCTGGAATCAAAACAGAATCACTGGGCTGAGTCAGCACCATTTTTGGATCTTGCAAATTAATAGGTATTTGCACTTGCCTACAGTGCAATGTTTGTGAAATTGAGAAAAACTAAAGAACTTCTCAGCAGTTCCACTTTTGCCATGCGTACAAACTTTAGTTACAAGAGTACCTTTTGTGAACTGCATTATTTTTTTGCCTATGTCATAAAGCTTACATTGGCAGCAATTAAATACCACTAACAATAAGAATGCAAGAACATCTCAGATTGTACGAAAAACCTGGACATAAAGCATTTGCTTACTGAATTCTAAAGTCAATAGCACTGTCCACAATGTACATTCACATTTCATTGAAGAGATTTCACCACATTTGATACTGGATGACAGAGAATTGAATTTATGGGAACAAAAAAGTCACTGGATTTTTAAGTAGAAGTCAACAATCACATAATGCTATCATATGAACAACTGTATTTTGCGTGACCATTCTATTGACTGTCTTATCCCAAATACTTAATTCTCTTTTTCCCCTCAACCCAATATAATGTTCCTGTTCCACTGAAGAAGTAATTTGCTTTTTTCATATTCATATCCACTCCCTTTCAAGATGATTCAGTTATTCACTCCATATTTTCAAATATTCCTATCTTGCATCATTATATATGTGAGCACAATGTTTTACAAAACTGCAAGCAGTCCAAACATGACAATGTTAACTGACTTCTGCTCCTATAAAACAGATTATCCATAGTGCAACAGTCACGAATTTGGACAGATTATAGACTTTACTACAGTTACACTGATCTCATAAATACCTCACTCATACTACCCTAAAATGATCCTTCTTTTGTATGGTCTCCTATCATTTACACATATATTTTCTGGCTGTTGTTCATATCATGACTTATCACACAAGATCAATTAGCAGTGAATGTTATTTGTAAACATTAACAAAAATCTAAGTTCTGAAAACAAACAGAGGATGCATTTTTTTTTTTTTTACTTCTACACTCTCTACATTGGCTGTGGACAACATCAAAAGACATTTAGTACATTATGTCCCACATAATTTAGATACTGCTGTTTGACTAATATGTCCGTTATGCCTAGGTATTACAGTTTTTGGTTTGAACCGATAATCCTCAATAAAAATCCACTGATACAAATATTTCCTTTTCCTTAGAAATGGAAAAATCATGAATTTCGCTTGAATAATGCTGCTTTTTACGCACCTCTAGGGGTAAAGTATTACAAGTGCAGCCCCACAGCATTTATTTGAGCTGCACTGCTATCTCCTTGATTTGCATACAAAGGAGAGGAAGAGAATTATTTCCCATGAGCAGCAGCCCTGCAACCTTTCCTTAAATCCCAGGCAATGTTAGCAGATTGTTACGTCACAAACCAGTAAGGAAAGGAGAAATGGGCAGAACAACCTTTGCCTTTCCTGCAAGACAGTGCTTAATTTGAGCCGGTGGTTTCCGGTACTTGGCACCAGCACTTTATTGTCAACACAGGCTCTTATGACAGCCTGCCACCTCTGTTTTACTTATTTTAGAAGCAGACCAGCCGTTGTTTAATCATTAAACATACAGTAGAATCCCTAAAACCTGCCACCCAAAGCTATAAGAATAGCTTGGGTGGCAGGCATTAGTCATTTAATGTATATTTAAAGTCTGAATTGTTACACCTGCATGACTGTGATGGCTAGTAGTGACAGTTCTGTCATTGGCAGCGCTGGTCGGAACAGTGGGTGGTGCAAGATCCAGTGGGACCTGACATGTGCCCTGAAACTTTTTTTTTTCTTTACAAATTAAGCACTGCTGCAAGAGAAAAGTTAAAAACATTTAGTCGGGCCTGCAATACCCAGACACAAAAGGCTTCTGTAAGTGCCCATGCCGCCTTTTTCTGTCCTTGCACATCCCCCCATAAATATTATCCATGCCAGTTTAGAAAGGCTGGAGGCAGAGACAGACTTAACATTAATTTAAATCTCCCTAATGCACGTTAGAGTCGTAGTTAGCGTTCAATGTCACAGTTTGCTCTTCTCCTCTCTCACAGAGCTCTTTTTATTCTTGGAAAATCACTGGCATCTCTCATTGGGAGCAATGAGATTTTTTGTGGAAAACGAGATTCATGATCACTGCTATTTGGTGATTCACCAGTCTTCAGACCCACCCTAAGCCATTTACCCAAAATTAAAATAAATGAATTGAGGGTCAGAGCAATATTCTGGACAGGGGGGAACACACACCCCATCGTGGCACAGTAAATATATTTTGACAAGTCTCAGGTTTTACAGAAGAAATTGTCTCCTTCACTGCTGGTAGGGCAGGAAGAGCTCAGACAGACACATTTTAAAAATATGCTCTTTTATAGCAATTATTTTAGCAGTTATGAAGCACTTACTGCCTCTACGAGGAACACTGAAGTGCTTGCCTACATGGGTAGAATGCTACAGTATTTAGGCTGTTGTCTTTGTGTTGATCCCATGTGGGGAGCGTTTTCATATTGTACATGATGATCACCAGGATGTAGTTATTATGTTATGGGATACAACACTTAGTAGTGTGAAGGATAAGTAAGTGTGGGAGATAGGTGTGCTGTTTATGGTTTCCAGTAACATTGCGGCTTTGACAAGCTCCTTGGATCTACAGTTCTTCAAATCTCCCACAACCCCTTCTTGCAGAATGACTTCATGGTAGATGTAGCCATTTAACAATGAGAAATATTATTGATGAAGTTCTGTAATCTGTATTTGTGAACAGTGGATTAACACAATTGCAGGCTAATTTTGGGAACTTTAAGTAGAACCACCGATATTCACTGATTGTCAGAAATTGAGAAAACTCTAAAAAGTAACCACTGGAAAAAATAACACTGAAAACAGAAAACCTTAACTATGCCACACTTAAGATGGCTCCTCGCCCTACAACCTGAAGCAGATCGAAGGGCCTTACTGGCACTCTACCTGCATGAACTGGTAACCCCCTTATATTACCCACTCTCACTGAGGGCATGAAGAATAATTATGATCATGATATGGTAACCGAACTTGCTTTTGTAGAAGTGACTGTTACAAGGACAAAACTACTATTCATCAACTAATCCTTTAACCCTTAATAGCACCAATACACGTATAAGTAACATAGCATGTTTTTCATAACCAGCCATAAGCGTATAAAAGTTAAAGCTCCTTCTATTACAGACATGAAATAATGAGTATTATGTGCATACCAAGAAAACAATCTGTAAAAGTCATGTCTAGATCTCTGTTCAAATTTTGAATTATACAAATTATGTAAAGAATACTGAGTGTATAAAATCACTCACCTCTACAATTAGTCCTTCTCTTTAATGTGTTCCACTGGGCTACATGTTAATAAATATTCTGATTACCGCCTGCCATGTACGCATACTGAGAATATTTTTGTTTGAGTGTCACTGACCCATTACCCACTGTCCTTTACCTACCATAATTTTGCTGTACTAGCCCTGAGGAAACTGTAATCAAAATACACCAAGCGAAATACGTGCTGACTGTAATTTATTAGTAAATTAAATAACTGGAGTAAAGATATATTTTAGAAACCAAAAAAATGTTCTTTGGATTGGGAGTTGATAATTATCCATTAATTGGATTTATTACGTGGAAGGCTGCCCATCCTCTGCAACAATAAGTTCTACAAGAATCTACTAAGTAGGTGGGTCACCTCCAGTGAGATTTATAACACCATTTATAACTCTTCAACAATGAAAACCTTAACAGTTCCAACCCAAGACTGATATTTTGAAAATCACAGTCCCGATGCAGAACAAAGTGAATTTTCCAACTATAACATGAATTGAAGAGTCAAGAATGATCATAATCCACTCACTATCAAGCAAAAAATTTCCCTGTTCCGAATGTACTCAAGGTACAGGTCTCAAGGTACAGGTCAGCAAACGAAAATGTCAGGCTTGAAGAACTTTCTCTGGCCAACATTGCCTTTCCCGCCCAGAAAATGCACACCTACCTGATGCTTTTGACTGGAGAAGACTGTTACCTCTTGATGAATGCCAGAGCCAACAACATGGAACTGAGTGCCACCACTTTTATCTGGGGCATTACCTTCTCACCTCCCTGTCGGTGAAACAATGATACAATTAAAGATCTTACCCATTTCTTTCTCAGCTGGCCTGTGCGTAAACATTAAAGGAAATTCAAACTGTCCCCTGTCCCGATGGAACATGGTCTCATCAGAAACCAAAGGGATGGACTGATATTCATCCTCAGTGACATCAATTAAAGAGCAAAGTCTTTCACCAAAGGTCGACAAACAAGGGCCATTAGCCCGCAGTTCCTTAAGGAGCAACTCTCATCCCAGATCTCCTTTACTGAAGAACTCTGCTGGGAGAAGACTAGCAGGCAAACTGGTGCAATGTAAAGAATGAAGCAAAGCCGTGCTAACAGCCAGCAATAGAGTGTGTCAAAAGACAATTACTGGCTACCTGCACTCCAGGAGAGTATCATGTTTTTGAGTACATGGAGACAGGACAATGCAAAAGGGAATATGAAAAGGGAATACGAGTGATGTACAGACAAGAATTGTGTGGTGGAGGGAGCTGATATGTGGCCAAGCAGCGATGGCAGGAGAAAATATGTTGAAGGAGGTAATTCACACAAAGGAAATGGAACAGAATCAGTGCAAGCAGGTACTGTCTAAGGAGAAAAGGGCATGGGCAAGGCGTACATGGAACAGCAGTGGTTCCAGGGTACAGAAGTAGGAGGAGTCAAAGAACAAGTATCATAGAGCCAGATGTACAGAGGGCTTTAGCATTCACAGACCCTCCGATTCAGTAAACCAGAGGGTTTGCGAACACTTAAATCCTTTATAAAATACCCATTTAACAATTCAAAAACGCTTTTCTGAATTGTTTAATGTGTATAGGAAGCCCTAGAGAAAGGGTACTTAAAAGAGGCATGTTTAGGGCATCCCTTCCAAATACTGACTGTTTTAGTATGTATTAATGTTTTGTGACTAAAGTTCAGCTACAAAACATTAACATTTTACCAGCACCTGAAAGGAGGTAGTAATTCCTTTGAAAACAGAAAGGGGTCCCCAAGCGACCCCTTTGTAAATGTTTAAAGAAAAATATTTTTGGGAGTAGACACTCATAAAAAATTTATGAAAAGTTTGCATTTTCTCTTAGGAAAAACAGGCAGCCTTAAAAATAAATATATGCCTTATGGCAAAACAGTCACAGGCATAGTGATCAGCATCCCTGTGATTGTAGCCAACCAGTGGGTCACAATTTGGATCCTACTCCATGCATCTGAATGAGGTAGATTGGATTACGACCTACCACGAATTGTGATGTTTGCAAATTAACCTATTAGTACATAGGTCAGTTTGCAAAATCAGAATTGATTCAGTAAAAGTGAGTGCGCAATTTGAAACCACGTTTAGCACATTTAATTACACGAGGTCCATAGTTAGGCTAGTGCAAAAAAATAGGTGAGGGTGAACAGAAGGCAGATGGTAATGCCAAGAGGATGTCCTACAGAAGTAATATGCAAAACGAAACCACTTCAGCTCCATGAACACAAGCAGCACATAATTATTTTCTAAGGAAGCATTTGCTGATAAACTTTTAATGACTGCATGAGGAAGGGAGAAAAGGCTAAAGAACACCAGATCCATGTTATTACTAAAAACTAGAAATCTGCTTTTTTTACAACATATATTTTCAGAAAATATCTATTACAAAGTGGATGTTGTAACTGTCTATATAGTTATAGTTAGGTCAGAGTTTCCATAGGAAGGACGTTTTTGTTTTGCTAATAACTTTGTCAACATTTACTGAACCTTCACGAAACGTACCCAAAAAAAGTTCATCCACTGCAGCTCCTTCCTAGAAGGTTTCAGGGTGATCCGCAAATGGGGGGCAGAGTAACAGGGAGGGCCCAGAATGCATTTTCCACACGCAGTTTCTCAAAGGAATTTTAGACACAGATATAGAAAAAGTGGGACTCCCATGGGACTGCAAATAAAAAAATAAAAAAATAAATAAAAAGAGTGCTCTGATTGTCCAAAGATGTATTTTTTTCCTGTCAGCCATTTGGTACAGAGGTACCATACCGATCGATCTGATTGGCTGGCACCAACAGTAAAAGAAATGTGGCTGCCTTTACAGAACACGGGGATTTGGTCCCAGTGTCTTCAATTTGTGTACAAAATAGGATATAAAGAGACAGAGTAGGGGTATGTTGACCTGCCGGCCACTGTGGTGGCGGGGAGTGGATGCCAGATGTTCCGTTCCTCAGGAATCAAAATAAAAAATACATATTTATATTTTTAATCGGTCCCATAGCACTCTTGAGGGGGGCCACTGGCGAGGTCCCACAGGACCCACCACAGCTCCCCTGCCATGAACTCCTTTGGAAGTGATTTGGGGCTGGAAAAAAGTTTTAAAAAACATGGCCCTGCACCAAAAGCTGCGCAATGCATATCCATGTGTGGGGTTGGTCATCCTCTGAGCCTACCTAGAGGCCAGGCCCTGCAGCCAACCTCATGCTTTGTACAGCCAAAGGCCGTGCGCTTTGAGCGGTAGGCAGATAGCGGGTGTTGGGTGAAGGGCCTACCCTGAGGCCAGGCCCTCAGCCAACCCCACACTGCACACAGTTGGCCACCTTTGGGGGTTTGAGTCATGCCTTATGTCTAGGTGTTCCGTCCAACTCCTTACTACACATGTTCAAAAGGTACACTCAGGGGGTTTGGGTAAATATGGTCAAAAAAACACAGAAATTCACCGAAACAACAAAGGTTAAAGTGACACTATAGTTAGGTCTGGTAATAATATCTCAATTTACATTAAAAAAAACTTCAGAAATCCACTGAAAAACCCAAAGGTTTTGCTGAATACGAGATTATCAATTTAAGTGACATTAAAAAAACGTGGATATTCACTGACAAAAACAAAGGTTAAAATGATGTTATAATTAGGGCTTGTAATACTATAAAAAAAAACTAGAATTTTAAGACAAACCACACTGAAATTCCCCAGTTATGGCTTACTGAGTGGAACACAACTTGCACTGCACCCCCTTCATGCTAGTATATTACATTGGAAAGTGTTCTAGACATGAGGGTCTGTATTACAGAAAATGCCCTGGGGCACCAGAGGGGCTTGTGCTTGCTCCTTGCCCCACCGAGGTACTAGGGCTTGTGCTTGCTCCTTGCCCCACCGAGGTACTAGGGCCCTGTGTTCATGGTGCCTACGGTGAATTGTAGACATGGGCATAGAAGCAAAAATAAATGTTGGGTGCAGCCTTCTTGGCATCAGGGCCTGTCACCATGCATAAGACAGAATTTCTCCCACCTCCCCCTCAAGAGGCAGAATGGGGGTGGGAGCAGGCAGAAATGAGAAATGGGGATGGTTTCACACCATCTCTACCAGCCCATATGTCAAAACTAAGCCCACAGAAATCCTTTTTTCCTCTTGTTTGCCATCAGGAGTGACTGGAATATTTAGGCTCTGGGTCAGCAAGCAACCAGGGACACCCAACCAACCCTGGACATTTATAAAACGTAGACATCAAAGGGAAGCCAGAGTGGTGTAGCTTGTGTGGATCCCATTATGTTTTCTTACCCAGATAGCTGTTACAAATACAGCTAAAGCACCCACTTTCTTATATCTTTCCAGTGACATAACTGCAACATTTTGTTCTGGGATCGGTTGGCATCACAGAACCTTCACAACCATGGGCATTTCTGAAACCTAGCAAACCAAGGGAATCCAGGATGGTGTAGCATTCATGAATATCTGTATGTTTACTAACCCAGAATGGCCTACAGTTGTCAAAGGATGGGCCAAAAAACATGTTTTTACATATTTTTGTGACAAAAAAATTGGACACTTTAAGCCAGTCACCCTAAGTTCCCACAATTCTCCCAATTGTCTCCAATGTGTGCATAGACCTAACGCATGTCATAGGAAGGGACCAAAGCTGGAAACATGTGAACACCTCACTGGCACAGTAGCAGTTCTTTAGTCAATCCCCACTGGTTCTGGAACTTTCTCTCACTGAAATATGCGGAAGTCTGTGATTTCAGTTTGATGTTTGCAGAACATTTAGGATAAAGAAATGTAGTGAAATCCACGCAAGCCACCCAACCCAGGACTCCCCTGGATACCTAGTTTTCAGAAATTTCTGGGGTTAGAAGGTTTCCATGGGTGCAAGCCACGCCTAGGCCAAAATACAGCAGCTACCCACATAGCCAGAACAACTGAAATTTAAAGGAAAAAGCTTTGGTTTTCCATTTTACATTTTGAGCCACTTCCTGCCGATCGGCCGTACTGGTTTCAATCTGAAGACGTGCGGGAACCGTAGGAGGTAGGACTTTTTTAAACTCCTGCAGATTCTGGATATTTCCTCATGTATATTTGAGGAAAATCCATGATATTTTAGCTGAAGATTAATCAAAAGCTACAGGAACCACCCATAAATCAAGATGGGTGGAGCACTAATACAAGGCCATACATAACGCAGGACCAGCCTAACTGAACCACCGAGTCTCCTTCCACACCCCCACCAGATGGCTTCGCCCGTATGGCCCTGGCCACCATCCCTCGCATCTGAAAAACCACAGCCGAAGGACAATCCTTCACCTACACTGCAGCAAAGAGCTGAAACAACCTCCCCCTGCACCTCAGACAAAGCCCGTCGCTCACCATCTTCAGGAAGAACCTCAAGACGTGGCTCTTCGGATGAGGACCCCCTCAGCGCCTTGAGACCTTCATGGGTGAGTAACCGCGCTTTACAAATACTGACTGATTGATAGTAATAATAAACTACAATGTTCAAAAAAGTGAAATTCAAAAGGAAAACATTAATGATATGATTATTATATAATATTGGCAATAAATGTACTTCTTTTATTCGGTGATCATGCTCATTTATATTCTGCAATAATTGCTGCCATAAATTTTCTTTTTGCAAATTACTACTGATTAACATGGTCATATTTTTGTTGTGTCTGTTCTACATTTGTTAACGGTATGATACATAAACCTCATTTATATTTTCCTTTTGTAACAATACTCTGTTGGACATTGTTTGGCTGAAGATTGATGATTTTGGGGAATTCTGGGTAAGAATTCATAGTGGGATCAATATAAGCCCCACAACCGTGAACTCTCCTGGTTGTCTAGTTTTCAGAAATGTCTGGGTTTGATAGGTTTATTTGGATGCCAACCACGCTCAAAGTACCCCAGCTACCTACATCACCAGAACAAGTGAACTTCAGTTGGATGCAGCCACGCTCAGGCTCAGAGTACCCCAACTACATACATCACCAGAACAAGTTCATTTCAAAAGGAACAATTTTGATGCTTCTTTCTTACAATGTCGGGCAATTCCTGTGGGGTACTGTGTTTTTAAGAAGCGATGTAGGAATGCTGGGAAGTAAAATTTTTGTCACTCCCTGCAGATCACAGGTATTTCCCTCGCAAAACTCTGGGGAAAATCTGTGATTTTAACCAAAGCTTGACATTTGCATGGGCATTCTGGGTAATAAAAAAAAAAACTATGGGATCCATGCACATCACACCACCCTGGATGGCCCAGCTGTCCTATGAGGAGCCTAAAAAAAATCTAAAGAATGACAAATGTCCTGATCAGCCCAGGTGAAGACAGTCATGCCTCATGGATGGGCTTTGCTTTAATGAGTTATTAATTTTAGGTGTGTTACTGTGATTGCTGAATGCAATCAAACCAATCATCTTCTATCAAGAATGCATCTATTTGTAAATCCCAGGACAGGAATGCTGGTGTCCTAGTTTCATAGAGGCATCTAGTGACCCTACATGTGATGACTAGGGAGGATGAGAATAATAAAAATTAATGTTGAATGTAGCCACCAAAATGCTGTGAAGGACAGCGTAAGGCTACAGAATGATCACTAGAAAGTAGCTAACAACCTTACTACATGTTTTTAGGTAGCAAAAAAAAAAACTTGAGTTTGACAAGCAAATTTGGGCAAATGGATGTTGTTATGGATACCTAGCTCTGATGTCGTCAGCAACCCAGTACTATAAAACTTGATCTTCTTAGATGGCTGGATCAGACAATTACATCTTTATTTAATGTAGTACTTAAATTTGTTAAACTTTGACTCATAGTTATACAGTGTTAAAATGTAGTTACCAAAGATCATGCTCAAATGTATTATGCATGGACACAAGCAGGGTAGACCCTTTTCAGTTCAAAAATACTAAGGGGGTCATTCTGACCTCGGCGGTAAAAGGCGCTTACCGCCGGTCAGAAGCCCGCCATAACACCGCCGCGGTAAACCGCCACGGTCATTCTGACCCGCAACTGGCAAACTGCCAAAAACCCAACATCCACAAAAGTCCGCCACACCAACGGCCAGCGAAAAACTGGCGATGACCAAACCTCCACCGTCACGCCAACAGAAATACGCCCATTCCATTCCGACCCACGAATCCACGCGGCGGTCTTTCAACCGCGGTATTCCATTGGCGGTACACACCGCTGCGGTCAAAATACACACACCTTTACAAAACACAGCCACATTGGACAATTCAAAATACACACACCTGATACACATACACACACCACTCCCACACACCCAATACAATATAAAACACACACCCACATCACCCACAAACCCCTACGACCAAAAAATCCGACAGAAGGCCAGAGAGAGACAGCACAGAATAGAGAACACCATCACACAGAGGCACACTACACCATCACCCACACAATATCCACGCACAAAACACCACACACCACCACACTCATCAACACATACACCACCCCACACCTCATCCACACCACCCCATGGCACCCCAAAGACACCCCAGGTTTTCAGACGCAGAACTCAGGGTCATGGTGGAGGAAATAGTTCGGGTAGAGCCCCAGCTCTTCGGGACACAGGTGCAGCACACCACCATTGCCAGGAAGATGGAGCTATGGCAAAGAATAGTGGACAGGGTCAACGCTGTGGGACAGCATCCACGAAATCGGGACGACATCAGGAAGCGGTGGAACGACCTACGGGGGAAGGTGCGTTCCATGGTATCAAGGCACAACATCGCGGTGCAGAAGACTGGCAGCGGACCGCCACCTACTCCCCCAGAATTTACAGCATGGGAGGAGCAAGTCTTGAACATCCTGCATCCTGAAGGCCTCGCAGGAGTAGCTTGAGGAATGGACTCTGGTAAGTCTCATCTTCACTACTTCATCCCCCCCACCCCACCTGCATGCCAAATCATACCCCCATCACACCAACTCCTTGCAAATGGCTCACCATCACAACCCACCCATCCCAACACCTAGCACTGCATGCGTCCACAAAGCATGGACACCCATCACCTAAGCATGCCCACTGCACATACCCATCTCCCCCACAAGCCACTGTCACAACAGCTCCCACAAGGGAATGCCAGCACTGGGGTTCACGGGCACTTACCCATTGCACGATATGGCACACACAGAAGCAATAACCATACTCTTATACCCCTGCAGGACCTGAATGCCACCACACCGCCCAGGAGGGTCCAGAAATGTCCATCCCACCCCCAGAAGAGGCCCCCAGTGATGACAGCAGCTCTGTCTCCCTGGACCCAGATGACCAGCCCGGCCCATCGGGGACCTCGGGACAGTCGGTTCCCCTCACACAGCCACAGGCCACAGCAGACCTAACCCCCTCTGGGAACACCAGCACAGCTCCCACCCAGCGGGCCCATGCCTCTGTCTCCAGGACACGTCAATCAGCGGTGTGTCCACCACTACAGGGCACCCAGGTTAACCCACCACCCCAACAACAACAGGGACCTGGGGGCAGTGGTAGTGGGCACACGGTCCAGGGGACGGAGGCACAGGAACACAGGGGAACTGGGATGGCTGCTGTGCGACAGGGGGGACAGGCCTAGGGGGGACAGGCCTAGGGCACCCACTCTCCACAAGGCCCTCTCCTCCATCATGGGAGCATACCACCACTCCCAGGAGACGATGGCTACGGTACTGGCCAGGTTCCAGGAGATCCAGGTACTGCAGGAGGAACAGTTTATGGGGTTCAGGGAAGAACTCCAAAGCATTAGTTCCGCAATGGGGACCATCGTTGTGGCTCTCAACCAGATCGTCACCACATTGCGGGACCATGTGGCCCCACAAAGGGCCCCTGTCACTAGCATGGACCAGGAACAGGCTACCACCTCTGCTGGCGCTAGTGGACAGGAGGCCCCGACACAACAACAGGCCACCAGAACCCTACCCCCTGCAGAAGGAGAACCACCCCACAAGCGGGGCCTGAGATCTAGGAAGAAGACAGAGTAGGATGCCAAGACCCCCGCCAGCCAAGGATACCCCCTGATGTCATCCCACTGTCCCACATTGTCACCCTGTCCAACCTTAAACTGCCCCTGCTCCATCCTTCCACAGGCATATGGACAATGCACCTGTGAGACTGAAAATCTGGACTCTGCCATGGACATTCCTCCACCATCACCCATCACCGATTTTCAACACACTTATTGCACACAAATAATCTGGAGTCTGCCTGTATTTTGAACAAATGTATTAGACATAACCGTGCCAAAATGTCCAGTTACATTGTGATGACAACATACCACTGTCACACAGCTGTAGTCCATGGGGAAACAAAGCCGAGGTCACGCAGTGGGGCCCACATCTCTGAAATTGGAAGGGAAAGTCACAACTCAGTTAATATACACTGGGGGAAAACTCAGACAGTAGAGAGGCAGGAGACTGTAAGTAAATGTAAAATGCCGGTGTTGATTCTTACCTGTGTGTTATTGAAAATACTGTTGTATCACTGTGTCCCTGTTGTCTGTGTCGTCCTCGTCGTCTTCCTCCTCTTCACTCTCCACAGGCTCCACAGCTGCCACAACACCACCATCTGGACCATCGTCCTGCAGGAAAGGCACCTGGCGTCGCAAAGCCAGGTTGTGAAGCATGCAGCAGGCCACGATGATCTGGCACACCTTCTTTGGTGAGTACATTAGGGACCCACCTGTCATATGCAGGCACCTAAACCTGGACTTCAGGAGGCCGAAGGTCCGCTCGATCACCCTCCAAGTACGCCCATGGGCCTCATTGTACCGTTCCTCGGCCCTTGTCCTGGGATTCCTCACTGGGGTCAGTAGCCAGGACAGGTTGGGGTATCCAGAGTCACCAATTAGCCACACACGGTGTCTCTGAAGTAGTACCATCACGTAAGGGATGCTGCTATTTCGCATGATGTACGCGTCATGCACTGACCCAGGGAACTTGGCATTTACATGGGAGATGTACTGGTCAGCCAAACAGACCACCTGGACATTCATCGAATGATAACTTTTTCTGTTCCTGTACACCTGTTCACTTTCTCTGGGGGGTACCAAAGCCACATGGGTCCCATCAATGGCACCAATGATGTTGGGAATATGTCCAAGGGCATAGAAATCCCCCTTCACTGTAGCCAAATCGCCCACCTCAGGGAAAACAATGTAGCTCCGCATGTATTTCATCAGGGAAGACAACACTCTGGACAACACCTTTGAAAACATAGGCTGAGACATCCCTGATGACATGGCCACTGTTGATTGAAATGACCCACTTGCCAAAAAATGGAGTACTGACAGAACCTGCACTAGAGGGGGAATCCCTGTGGGTTGGCGGATGGGTGACATCAGGACTGGCTCCAGCTGGGCACACAGTTCCTGTATAGTGGCTCTGTCAAGCCTGTATGTCAATATGACATGTCTTTCTTCCACCAGCGGTCTGTACACGGGAACATTCCTCCATCTCCTTGCAAGTCCCAGCGGACGGTGCCTAGGAAGGACAACAGCGAGCACAGAGTCAATCAACCCACAGGTACGTTCCCACAGCTTGCACAGTACACGATTCTCTATGCATTGAATGGCTTGTATGAGTGGCGATGCAAGGCCTAGGCATGTGTGACGCAGTAGAATTTAAGCCATGTGGGCCCTTGAAATGGCGGCTGCCTGACCTGTGAAGTGCGACAGTGGGATGTGAGGTCAATGCGCTGGCGTGGCACACCGTGGCGGTAGGCGGTCGAAGACCGCGGTGCAAAGCCGCATTGGTTAACATTGAACCATATGGGTTTCAGGAGCCAATGACGATGTGCGCCGGCGGTCGTGGTACGCACCGCCGCGGGCGTGACCGCCATTTTCTATCAGCTTAATCACTCGAGACCTGATCATCCACAGGAGAGAACCTATACTGCAAGTGCTGCTGTGACCTCGGTCTGGAAGAGACAATGGCTGCTGCGACTGGGGAAAGGGCTTCTGCCTTCACTTCTGAAGAATTGGAGAAACTCGTGGATGGGGTCCTCCCCCAGTATGCGCTACTCTACGGTCCTCCAGACCAACAGGGAAGTACACTGGGACCATGCTTTATGGCCAATGCCTGGGTTGAGTGGGGTGAATGAACGATGGTGGGGAGGGGAGCGATTGAGGCATGCATCAAACGACAGATGAGAGCATGTGCCACATGGCAAGGGTGGGGATGGTGGGCCACTCACTTCGAGCATGCAGAAGGTGATGATATTTTATTTTCTCCCCCTGTACATGCCACATAGGTCAGCGCCCATCAGAAAATCGAGATTTGGCGTGCCATCGCCAAGGACGTCCGGACCCTGTGGGTCCACAACAGACGGGGTACCCACTCCCGCAAGAGGTGGGAGGACATACGTCAATTGACTCGTCAATTGACCCCCCTGATGTCTCGGATCCTGGCAGTGGCCTACCCAGATTTGGATGGGCGCGTGAGGACATCACAGCAGACACAAGGGGGTGAGTACCAGCACATTCTGCTATCTTAGCGCGCAGCGGAGGTGTCTGGGTGGGGGAGGAGGGCTGTGGGTATCCTTAGGCCAGGGCGATTTCTGTAGGCTAGGCCCCTCCGTAAGGCATGGCCCTGTGCCCCCGCCCCCCACCTCTGTAGGGTGCCAAGTACAGCTATCCATGGCCCTGTGTCACCTATGTGTGCAGTTGTCGTCCATAGGCTTGTAGGCCAAGTCCCAATGATTGAGTAGTGTACCCCAAGTGCGCGGCGTAGTGCAGGGGGCTTCTGTGTCTGTCCTCTCCGCCAACTGTGTTGCCAATGCATGCACTCAACATGTCTTCATTTCCACCCCCTTTTTTGTTGGTCTTCCTGTTCATGTGTGCATTAGCATCATCAGGTGGAGGAGAAGTGGCATCGGAGCACGAGGGAGCTGCATCTCACATGGCCCTGGAGGGCCATGCAACCGACTCGGAGTTCACCAGTGAGACGGAGGGCGAGGGGAGCTCCACAACGGGGACACGTGGAGACATCAGCGACACAGACACGTCCTCGGAAGGGAGCTCCCTTGTGGTGGCTGCAACATCCGTGCCCACCGCAACAACAGGTACAGCCGCCACCCAGCGCACCAGCTCTGCCCTCCCAGCAGCCCCTCAGCATTCGCCCCGTGCCCGCTCGCACAAGAAGGCGGGCATCTCCTTCACCCCAGGCACCTCAGGCCCTGCCCTAGTTACCCCTGCTGCCCTCAGTGAGGAGGTCATTGACCTCCTCAGGACGCTCATTGTTGGGCAGTCTACCCTTTTGAATGCCATCCAGGGGGTAGAAAGGGAGGTGCACCGGAGCAATGCATACCTGGAGGGCATTCATTCGGGTCAGGCTGCCCATCAGCGATCGTTCAACGCTCTGGCCTCAGCACTGACGGCAGCCATTGTCCCTGTCTCCTGCCTCCCTCCTCCAACTTCCTCCACCCAGTCCCACTCCCCTGTTCCTCTGCCTATCCCAGACACACCTACAGACCAGCCTGCACACACCTCAACACCCAAGGGCAGCTCATCCAGACATAAGCACCACACATCACACAAGCATTCACACAAGCAACAGCCACATGCAGACATACCAACAGCCACTGCCTCCTCTGTGTCCCCCTCCTCCTCGTCTCCCTTCTCCCTCCCTGTGACGTCTCCACTCACACTTGCATGCACAACATCATCAGCCACTACGTCCATCACCAGCACACCCACCAGAACACTCTGCACACGTGCAGTCACCACCCCCACTGCCATTTACACGTCCCCTGTGTCCTCTCCCAGTGTGTCTGTCACCCCCTCTTCCAAACCACACAAACGCAGGCAGGCAGCCACCCACCTCACGACAGCCTCCGTCACAAGCACCTGCACCCAAAGACACCACACTTGACTCCCCTACAACCACATCCTCTTCCTCATCTCCCATACCCACTGCACCTACCCTTCCTACTGCTCCTAAAAAGTTTTTCCTGTCCAAAATTAACCTCTTTCCATCACCTGACCCACCCCCTCCATCTCGTAAGAGTCCAGTCAGCACCTCAGCCACCACAACCCCTGGACCTACAAGGACCATAGTCCATGGATATTGGAGTCCACCACCTTCAAGGGCAGCTACATCGGCCAGCAGTAAAGGGACAGCCAGCCCACCCCCTGGGAAAAAATCCAGGAAAGGCAAGGCCCGGCGCGAGAGGCCAGAGACGGCAGCCTCCAAAGGCACTACCCTGGCACCGTCAGGAAGTGGGGTGCCACCTGGCACATCTACAAAGGGAGGCAAGGGCCACAGAGAATCACGGAAGGATGGCAAGGGCAGTACGGCCGACAAGTCCGGCAGCAGGCGAGCTGCCCAGGAGGGCCCCACCTGCCCCATTCCGGGTGTGAAGGAGGACACCCACGGGCCCGGGACTCCAGCACAGGAGGGCCCCGCAAGCGAGAAGTCGGATGGCGAGTGAACTCCATACATTGGCCGGATATGGTGCCCTGGAGACACAGCTCAAGCACCGCTGAACAGGGCCCTTCAAGACAAGAACCGCTGAACAGGGCCCTTCAAGACGAGCACCGCTGAACAGGGCCCTTCAAGACGAGCACCGCTGAACAGGGCCCTTCAAGACGAGCACCGCTGAACAGGGCCCTTCAAGACGAGCACCGCTGAACAGGGCCCTTCAAGACAAGCACCGCTGAACAGGGCCCTTCAAGACAAGCACCGCTGAACAGGGCCCTTCAAGACAAGTACCGCTGAACAGGGCCCTTCAAGACAAGCACCGCTGAACAGGGCCCTTCAAGACAAGCACCGCTCCGCTGGGCACCGCCGTCTCTGCACCGCTCCGCTGGGCCCTTCCTCTCAAGCACCGCTCCGCTGGGCCCTTCCTCTCAAGCACCGCTCCGCTTGGCCCTTCCTCTCAAGCACCGCTCCGCCCTTCATCTCAAGCACCGCTCCGCTGGGCACCGCCGTCTCTGCACCGCTCCGCTGGGCCCTTCCTCTCAAGCACCGCTCCGCTGGGCCCTTCCTCTCAAGCACCGCTCCGCTGGGCACCGCCGTCTCTGCACCGCTCCGCTGGGCCCTTCCTCTCAAGCACCGCTCCGCTGGGCCCTTCCTCTCAGGCACCGCTCCGCTGGGCCCTTCCTCTCAGGCACCGCTCCGCTGGGCCCTTCCTCTCAGGCACCGCTCCGCTGGGCACCGCCGTCTCTGCACCGCTCCGCTGGGCCCTTCCTCTCAAGCACCGCTCCGCTGGGCCCTTCCTCTCAGGCACCGCTCCGCTGGGCCCTTCCTCTCAGGCACCGCTCTGCTGGGCCCTTCCTCTCAAGCACCGCTCCGCTGGGCCCTTCCTCTCAAGCACCGCTCCGCTGGGCACTGCCGTCTCTGCACCGCTCCGCTGGGCCCTTCCTCTCAAGCACCGCTCCGCTGGGCCCTTCCTCTCAGGCACCGCTCCGCTGGGCCCTTCCTCTCAGGCACCGCTCCGCTGGGCCCTTCCTCTCAGGCACCGCTCCGCTGGGCCCTTCCTCTCAGGCACCGCTCCGCTGGGCCCTTCCTCTCAGGCACCGCTCCGCTGGGCCCTTCCTCTCAGGCACCGCTCCGCTGGGCCCTTCCTCTCAAGCACCGCTCCGCTGGGCCCTTCCTCTCAAGCACCGCTCCGCTGGGCCCTTCCTCTCAGGCACCGCTCCGCTGGGCCCTTCCTCTCAGGCACCGCTCCGCTGGGCCCTTCCTCTCAGGCACCGCTCCGCTGGGCCCTTCCTCTCAGGCACCGCTCCGCTGGGCCCTTCATCTCAAGCACCGCTCCGCTGGGCCCTTCATCTCAAGCACCGCTCCGCTGGGCACCGCCGTCTCTGCACCGCTCCGCTGGGCCCTTCCTCTCAAGCACCGCTCCGCTGGGCCCTTCCTCTCAGGCACCGCTCCGCTGGGCCCTTCCTCTCAGGCACCGCTCCGCTGGGCACCGCCGTCTCTGCACCGCTCCGCTGGGCCCTTCCTCTCAAGCACCGCTCCGCTGGGCCCTTCCTCTCAAGCACCGCTCTGCTGGGCCCTTCCTCTCAAGCACCGCTCCGCTGGGCCCTTCCTCTCAGGCACCGCTCCGCTGGGCACCGCCGTCTCTGCACCGCTCCGCTGGGCCCTTCAAGTCAAGCACCGCTGGCCCATTGGCAGAAGGGGCAGGCCCGGATCTGTGTCGGGCAGGGCTGCACGATGCACTCTGGGCACCATGCCTCCTCCAGTACCAGTGGAGTCTGTAATCCACTTGAGAGACTGTGGCTTTGCACTCCCCAGGATGGCACAGTGGGCAAACCACCCACTGTAGAGACTTGAGAGACTGTGCTTTGCACTCCCCAGGATGGCACAGTGGGCAACCCACCCACTGTAGAGACTTGAGAGACTGTGGCTTTGCACTCCCCAGGATGTAACAGTGGGCAAACCACCCACTGTAGAGACTTGAGAGACTGTGGCTTTGCACTCCCCAGGATGTAACAGTGGGCAACCCACCCACTGTAGAGACTTGAGAGACTGTGGTTTTGCACTCCCCAGGATGGCACAGTGGGCAACCCACCCACTGTAGAGACTTGAGAGACTGTGGCTTTGCACTCCCCAGGATGGCACAGTGGCCATGGAGGCCCCTCATGGATCTGGCGTCGTGGACTCATGTGGCTGAGGTGGCTCCCCTTCCCTTCCCCCTGAGGTGCCTGTAGTTTTTCTATCTGATGCCCCTGCAGTGTTCTCTCCAATGGATTCGGGTCTCCTGTGTGGGCTTTGCCCATGTGTTGAGGCCCATTGGCCCACGTACAATGACTGAAAGCCAATTTGGACTGGACATTTTACATATGTGTATATAGTTATAGGTGTTGGAAATAATTTTTTACTTAGCCTAACAATATATTTAAATTTCATGATCATTTTATTTTGTCTTGCCATTCTTCCAGGGGGTTTGGGGGGTGTCACTCTGAGTTGTTGCTCTGCATTGATGTGTAGGTAGTTGTGGGTGAGGGTGGGTGTGTCGCGTATGTGTGTGCCCGTAATCTTTTCTCCTCCCCCCTCCCCTGTGTCGTAGGTGCAGTACTCACCGTTGTCTTCTGCGCCAGCGTTCATGCTCCTGGTAGAGGAGCAGGTAGACAATGGCTGGTAGGATGTGTAGTTCTGGTTCCATGCTGTCCAGATTCCTTGTGGAGTGTGTAGAGGTGAGCGTTTTCCCATTCGTAGTCTGTTTCCGCCGTGTTTTTATCGGCGGGGCTCCCGCCCCGGAAAAGGTGGCGGATTGGTGAGTTGTGATAGGGTGGGCGGTACATTGTCTCCCGCCTGTCTGTTGGCGGTGACCGCTGCGCTGTTTGTTTGTCCCTCCGTGGCGGTCGGAGTGTTAAAGTGGCGGTCTCTGTTGGCGGTTTCCGCCAGGGTCAGAATTCCATTTTTTTGACCGCCTGCCTGTTGGCGGGTTGGCCGCCGCTTTAACACCGACCGCCAGGGTTGGAATGACCCCCTTAGTCTGCAATTCCAACATAAAAGAAATCAGGCCTCAGCTTTGGAAAATCCTACCAATAAAGATTACAGTCAGTAAATGTCATTGTCTTTCCCTCTTGGGTTATATAAGAGCTCACTTCAAACAATTCTCAAACAAGTTATTCCAGTGTATATTGGCAGTCTGCCTATATACATACAATCTTACAAAGAGCTTGAATGCCTAGAACCATGTTAGTATTAATAATGCAGATTTATCTGAGTTTGCTGGTGTGGTATCTCTAATGCTTAGTGCACTTGCAGATCTTTGTTCAACCTACAAAGTTCCAACAAGACTGACATGGATGTAATTCTTCAGAGGACTGTAATAATGTCATGAATACATTGGCAACACTCTAGAATGCAGTAGACTCGTAGACATATGAACGACAGGGGGGACAGAGGTCAAAACAGTACAACACTCATAGAGGGAGACTATCTTCAGGATTACCAGAGAGAGCTATTAGGTGCCAGTGCTCTACTCGGGATAGTGGATGTAGCCATTACAATTTAGTATAGACTAACAAGCATTGGCAAAGCCAATATGTCTTACATATGAGACCTATTGGCTTTGCAATGTTTTGCAGCCATGCTGTAAAGCAGAGAAAATGCTTTTTAGAGTGGCTAAAACTAATTTAGGATAGCGCTATGATGCAACCAGGGCTAATACATGTTTTTTTTTTAAGTGCATTAGCGCTGGATACATCATATTCCCTTTTTTATTATGATTTGTAGCGGTGCTCCTCAGCAGTCACAGTGCCTTACAGCACGGCTACAAACCATGGCCAAAATCATCAATGCGCATGCTGTACAGCATAAACAAAGGCAATGGCAGAGCCAATAGTCTCAAAGGCAAGCGCTATTGGCTTTGCTAATGATTGGTAGACCTCAGCACACCACCTCTGTAATTCTGAGCAAATCAGTAAATCCCCCTTTGTGTGAAAAAAAATATGGCATTTGTCAAAAAATCCTATCACCTAAAGAAAGCAACTGTGTTCATGTCATGTCTTAGTAATAGTATATTTGGAAGTAGGTAACAACTGTTGTCACAATAAAAGCAAATAGTATTTGTTGTCCCAATAAACATGCATTTCAAAGGAGAAGATAGCTTCTTCGAAGTGTGTGTGGCACAGTAAAACATAGTTACAGCGTGATCAGTGCAAGGACAGCAATCAAGCTGAAGCACAACAATCAATACTAGGTGCATGCTCTAGATGAATGAACCGGAAGTGAATCCAGCAAAAGCTGGCCAATTAGAAGCCAGCATATGAAAGGGACAATGAAGCTGACAAATGTTAAGAAATGGGCAGACTGCAAGCCCCTTGCTGTATACAATATTTATTGCGAGAGAGAGACGAGACCTAAAAAGGGACATTTAGAATAGGTATCCTGTATTTTCCTCAACAACAAAATAATAGATGTTCAGGCAGTAACAAAAAGAATAAGCTATTGGGAAATTCAAGACTTGGATAAACAACGAGCTCTCAATCTATCCATTCCAGGATGGAAGAATAATGTATTTTAAAATATCAGACAAGCTCATGAAAAAAGAGGGCAAGTGAGCTCATTGTCTTAATAATATGATCTTATCGTGGCCAAGAAAATGTGACTATGATTACTGGGGTTACTGTGGAGGTGCCTATTAAGCACAATGCCAAAAACCTTCAAGCTCAACAATTACCTATTTGATAGACTACAGCGGACAGATCACAGCAATATTTAATACCCACACTAACAAGCCTACCAAGACGATTTGACTGTTTCATGGAATTGCAGTTTGTAGATGAAATCTCAGATTAGGTGTGGATGAAGAATTTGAACACACGAAATACAATTCTGTCAACATACAATGAAAACTGTACCCTTCGGAATCATCTGCAGAAACTAAAAAGTGCCTTCCAGAAAACCCTGAATGTCGAAAGCATGGCTAGGCAGATGTAGATGTCATACCTATGATATAGGAATGGACAGAGATGGCTAATACAAGGACGAGGTTAGCAGACTTTGTATCCATATTTAAGGACTACAGAAGACAGTTGAGCACTGAGGGCCAGATGTACAAAAATTAGGAACTCCGCTTTTCAAATTGTGATTCTTACCGAATTACCATTAGGAAACCACAATTCCTAATGTAAGAAACCTTGGAACATTTATTTAGCAATTCCTAGAGAGTTGCAAATCGACCTACCTCAATAATGTTAATGAGGTAGGTCACAGTTTGTCACCCATTAGACATAATAGCCATCCCATTGATGGTGGCTTTCTAGGGTCAGCAGACCATGTCTGTGATTGCTTTTAAATAAAGGCATTTTGTTTTTGAGTTGCAGGAGGTCAGGATGTGTTTCAAAAACAAACAATAAAATATTTAAGTTTCATTTTTTTAAGATATTGTGTTAAACATTCTCAAAGGGGAAGGAATCACAATCCCCAGTCAGAAATCAATTCCCCCTAAACAAAAGAGATGTAGGAAAAGGGACTGTCATAGGAGTCAACTCCGCCACCCACCCCTACACCCTGCAGTAGAAAAAAAAACCTCTATTTTCCACTGGAAGAGGGATCTGCAGAGTCTACCCCACATTTCCCACAAGGCATGGGAGGTGGTGGCCGCAGCCTGAAGACGGGCACTGCCTAACTCCCATCTGGTACCAGAAGTGGCTGCCACTTTGGATAGAGGCACTGAAGTTGTAGAAAGATGATCTCTACACCACCACCTGTCATATAGAGTTTTATCCCGGACATTCACCAACGAAGCCCCGTACTTGCTGCAGGAGGCTATTGCAGGTGCTCACCTAGTTATGGATGGTATATCTGAGAATCCCCTGTTCTTGCACTTGCAGTCAATTGGTGCTTCTGCTAAAGACCCTGAAGCTATTAACGACTTTTGTGATAGATTACTTAAACTATTACTTATGTCACCTTATGAGCATAAGCTGATTATTTATGTCATCTGGAAAGCCCCATCATCGGCTCCTCTTTTTGGAAGTTGTTAAGGGCACATATACCACCACTATGATGGCACAATCTAGTTCGGATACCTCATGACTACCCTGAAGGCGAATATGATGGAACTGAAATTAAGCTATTGGTACAGGCAGTAGAGCAAGCAACAATGGACACAATTAAGGAAATAAAAGCCCTGCACTCTGACCTTGCAACTTACATTATTGCTTATACGTAATCTCCCTCTATTGAGCACAGATATATGCATGTTGTGCTTTTCCAACTGTGTTCCCCCTTTTTCCTCTGGGATGTCTCCCACTGATTATTAATTGTTATGCTCATATATCATGTCAGAAAGGCAGCCTTAGAATGAGTTGCCCGCCAATCACAGTTGTGTAGTTTCTGCTTCTAACCTCACCTTGGTGTAACTGATACACCTACTTGCATCTTTTAAGCCTAGCACCTTTGTTCCTTTGTTAAAGGACCAAAACATATCCAGAGCCTACCTTCACAGCCCTACGTTCTGATAGCTACAACTTAAACTCTTTTCTGCCTATTCACTGGCCCCCAGAGTGGAGGTCAGCATTGCAGCTGCCCAAAAGAATCAACCCATCCTCAAACCTGAACATACTTTCTCTAGATGTCAAAGGTCTCAATAGCTATATAAAATGGAAACCCCTATTTAGCAAACAAAAAAACAGACATCGCTCTTATTCAAGAGACTCATATGTAAAACTGAATCCCAAAAGCTCAAGGGAGACTGGGTGGGAAATGTCCCTTATATCACAGGATCATCCTACTGAAAAGTTTAAGTTGTGATCCTGCTGTATAAAATTATCAGACTGCATCTGTAAGTCATGGCCTAACCCAGAGGAGAAAACCCTTTTTGTTAAATTAGCCATACACTTGATACTGGGATCCATGTACACACTCATTCCTAGTAAATCTACTTCTTTGCAAATAAGAACAGGCTACAGAGAGAGCTCGGACACTCAAAAGTTATTTTTGGGGCAATTGGAACATTACCTTAGACCCAATATGTGATAAATATGTTCCCTTGAGAAAAGCAGGAACAATGCTAGGAACAATGCTAGGCACTTACTATAAGATTTAATTGAGTCTCATGTCTTCTTGATCCATGGTATCTTCTCAATACTAGGGAGATGTTTTATGTGTCTGTCTTGTGTCTGTGGAATGGAAACAACTAAGATTGATTTATTTTTATTATCACATCCTCTACTCCCAAAGCTAGCAAATTGTCGGTTACTAGAGGGTGGTAATTCAGACCACTCACCCACACAGTTGGTTATTGATCTTGGACTTTCCCACCCTGGGTCTTCAACCTTCATGGAAGCTCAGAGACCCAGTAGAAAAGAAACAATTGAGATACTATCTCAGGGTAAATATGGGGTACAGTGAGGCCTCCAGGGCTCGGCACAGACACTCTGGGCCACCTGAAAACCCTATGTAAGATGCTATCTAATTGAGGACTCTATATCTGGCTGCACACAACCAAGGAACAACAGATCATGCTTGGATGATATTTTCAGTCACTAACCAGTCTGGCAGAGACCATCACTCTGACAAAACTCAGAAAACCCTTGTTTGCACATAGCTATACTTAAACGTGCTTTTCTCTTTAGGGGCTGAGAAGGCTTTCTCAAGACATATATTTTTAACAACATGTAAGTGGTGAGAAAGCTGGCAGACTTCTGGCATTAGAGAACAAACAAATGGAGTATACTATATAATGAATTATACTAGCTCTCTCAACTACAGAGAATTTGACAAGTATACTCCTGGCTCAAATCATGGGAGAATTCGAAAAATTCTATATGGCCCTTTACACCTCTGATATTAAAAGTGGGTGCCAGTATTACGAGGATAAGTTCTTCATGGATCTGTGCCTACGTTGGTTGTACATTAAAGTAGGGAACCAGCTGGAAACTGACATCACTGCAGAAGAAATTGCGCAAACCATATAGTCCTTGCCGTCGGGAAAGACAATGGGAAAAGACAGATTCCTGGCTGAGTTATACAAATTGACCGTGGATTTCCTGGCCACCTTGCTGGGCAAGGTCTTTGTCAGAGTTCACTAGGGCGATGATCACCCTACTTCACATACCTTATAAAAAAAAATCTGTTGAAGGTCACTCATAAATTCCGGTGTCACGATTTTAGTGCAAGTCCTTGCCCGCCGACTAGGAAAACTGCTACTGGCCCTAATTAACAGGAAGACTCAAGTTAGTTTTGTCCTAGGGTGCCCAAAAACAACTCCTCTCTGCCCAAACATCCAAATATTAATCAAGATAACTGCCTTCATCAATTTATTTACTCCAAATTCATTTATAAATAATGATATTGTTCCTTAGAAAAACATACACAATTTATCACAAAACACATTACAACAAAATCAGCTTTGCCCCCAGTATCACAGAGATAATCCAACGAGATGTTCAGTCCTTAGTTAAATACAATGTCTCAGCTGTAGACACAAAGGGCCAGATTTAGAGTTTGGTGGACGGGTTACTTTATCACAAATGTGTTGGATATCCCATCCACCATATTACAAGTTCCATAGTCTATAATGGAATTATAATACCGTGGATGGGATATCTGTCATGTTTGTGACGGAGTACCTCCCTCCACCAAACTTTGAATCAGGCCCAAAATCTAAATATCAAAAGAGACAAACTGTGTTTATTCTCCTTGTGTGGCTAATAACAATAGGGAAAATTAAAAGTTGATGACGTACGTTTTGGTGCAACACCCTTACTTTTTCTTCCACCTTCTTTTGGACCCAAATAAAAAGTACAGTAATACAGAAAAAGCATATCTTCAGTCTCTCACTAACATGGCAAGGTGGTCAACAAAATTAAAACAACTTGAGAAAAGGAAATGAATACCAGTCGGGTGTTCTGCAGGTCTGTGAACCGTTATATACAAAGCATCGACAGGCACACATTCAGGAACAGTGGACATTCATCAAGGTACCGGAAGTATGATGGAAAGAAGTCACAGTAGATCACAAGCAACTCTCTAACAGTAGAAAGATGATAGTCTGGCAGAGCAAATACAGCTTGATGAAATGTGTTTGTCACAGCCATGTATTTTTGTGTGGCAGGTATATTTAGACTGGTCTGGCAGCATTAGATGAATTGATGAAGTGAGTGTTTGGGCTGAGAAGAGTTGCATTTTGAGCTTTATGATAAGTGGGTACTCTTATCATAATCATATGTGACTCCTTGTTCATCTACTCTGGCAAGTCAAAGATAATCAAGATAGCCAAAATGCTGTGTCTCACATGTCTTTGACCAAGTTGAAAGGCGTTACCTTTTCCAGAAATTAACCACAGCTGCCTTCAAAAGAGAAGTTGATTCAAAAGATTCAAAGGCTGCATCAACACCCCCACAGCGTTGATTCTGTGTAATTGTTTTCGCTCAGACTGATTCACCATATGGAGTGACATTAGACAGGGATATACCATGTTGCCACTCCTCTTCCTCTTAGAGATTAAACCACTGCCACCCAAAATAAGGGCATTGTTACAGGTGTCAGGTAAACAGGAACTTCTCTACTCCGAGGACATCCTGCTTCTACTTAGGAACTGGAGACCTCATTGTCAGGAGGGCTTGACATAGTGTCTAACTTCAGCAGGTTCTTTGGTTACAAAATAAACTGGGTTAAAAGTGAGGCACTCCCCATGAATGCTAATACTGGCCTTTAGGCCATGGCTGGCCTACCCTTCAAATGGTCTCCACATTTGATTTACATACCTTGGGGTTTATGTTGGAAGAGATTTTAGAGAAGCAGTGCAACAGTGTTGAGATTTCGCCAAATAGTTAGTTCTTAACTTGTCACTCTGGGGCAACGTGGAGAGAATCAAAATCATCAATGCTCCTAGATTCAACTACATCTGTGGGGTGCTGCCTCTCTCTCCTTTCCTGTGGCCACACTAAATCTTGTGGATAAAGTGATCAAAAACGATGTTTCAGTCTCTCAGAGAGCATGCCCGTGACCCTCAAAATGACAGGCTGCAACATCATCAGTGGGCCTCGGTTTTCTACATATGGCCCTCTTTTATAGAGTGCACTACATGGCACACGTAGCTATTTTCTACTATCAAGAAGGTACCTTACTAGGTGCAACTGGAAAAGCACATCACGAAAACCACTGTGTTTCTGGATTATTGTATAAAGATGTGGCAGCTTCACTGGACCTTAAGCACCCGCTTCTGCGAGAGACAGTGTGCACATGGACTACCATCCACAAAACACTTACAAATACATGGAATGGATTCCTGTACTCTCAGACGCCCCAAAGGCAGAATATGGCACTGAAACACTGAAAATAGATCAATATTCTGGATGAGCTGGGTGGCTGAAGTAATTCATTGGTTAGACCATGTCCTTGTGGCATGAAGATTCAAGACCTTTGAAGAACTCCAGTTTGAGCTCCAGCTTGATGGAAGACAAAAGTGGATTTACATGTAACTGAATCTTTGTATACAATCAAGTTTCCACTTGGTCCTAGATGTCCCACCTCAATTGCCTATCATACTCTGTCTCAGTAATTACGCAGTAATTACAGGGGAATAATATCTGATGTGTACTCTCATAGAAGAGCTTCACTCCAAACAACTACAAAGATTCTTAAGGGAACGTTGGCAGCGCACGGTAGATAAACTTTATAGAGAAGCAGATTGGAGATTGTATGCTGCATTTGATGTGGTCATGTGAATCATTGCAGATTTTCTGGTGTGAGGTGGTTAACACGGAGAATATCTTGAATGATGTCCATCTATACTCCTCCCTCCCTCCCCCCACACCCACTGGTCATTCCACAAGATACTTTAGACCTTTCGCACAAATCTTGCCACAGGGAAAGTTGGACATACACAGCACTGGCTTTGGAGAAAATGTGTGTTCTGAGGAAGTGGGCCAATGTCAGCACTCCACCCTTAACAACTGGCTTAATTATGTGGTGCAGGCAGCACTGCATGAGAGAATAATGTATTATTTGACTAATCAATGGGCTGGGCCTTGATTCTCAATAAGTTTTTTTTCTATTTTCTTTCTTGCTGAAGAGATAGGGAATTAAGACCTAGAAAAGTACAGTATCTACTTGTATGCAAACAATTTACATAAAACATACTAATGTCATTATTGGTTGTTTAACAGGCTCATCATTGGTCCTTCTTTGAAGTTTCTGATTTAGACCGAATAACACTAAAAGACAATCTTATGCTAGGTGCAGTATTAACCTACTGAATTTCTATATTAATTTTCGTTATTATAATTTTTAGTTTCCAAACTGTGTTTTCTCTTCCTTTCCCTATCCTACCCCACTCCCTCGTTTTTCCCTTTTCCTTCCCATTTTGCTTGTTTTTCTGTAAAGGAAAAGGTATCATGTAGTGGCATACAAAATGTAGTAAAGACAGAAATGGGAAAAACAAAGGAACGGAGAGTGCCATCATCTAGCACTGGGGCTGACCATCAGTCAGCCAAAACAGCTTTTACCTTCCTGTGTGGGCGGGGTAGGGGATATAGGTGACCAACTGGGTGTTGAGTCCATCTACCATCTCAGCGGAGATACCAATAGACACCAGGGATTAAACACACGGGACAGCGCTCTCTACAACTCCAGACCTAGGAATTGGGATGGGCTTGTCCCTCCCCTGTAGCCAAAACAGCCATTACCCTTCCTTGGGTGGGAAGGTGAGTGACAGGGAATTGCCCCCTGTCCCCAGATTTTATATATGGGAGCCTGTTCCCCTGGTCAAACAGTGTTTCCAAATCCCTGGGATGGTTGTTGGTGGGCTGTCCACCCACTTCTAGGCACCAAAAATGAAAAACGAAATGGTAAGAGTGGCCCCCAATTCACACTGCAAAAACATTCTTTCCACTTCTCTGGAGGGTGCAAACACTGGGACACTAGACACTAGGAACTATGGAAATCGAACTGCTGTTCCCTAGTGCTAAGGTGGGATTTTCCCTAACCCCTGGTAAATCAGTTTGGGGGCACTTCCCCTATCCCAAGGAGAAAGACAAAGTCCACTAGACACTTGGGATCATGACTGGTATAGCAGACCTCTTCGAGTAGCACCTTCATTTGTAAAAATCAGACTGGTAGGCATCCTGCTAAGGCATCGGACCATGACCTCACCCTAAAATGGGCCCCTCCAAGGGATAAATGGTGGGTGTTTATCTCTTAAATATGCCCCCCAAGGGGGTAGAAAACCCAGTTAGACACCAGGCAACCAGATTTTTTTAAAACATGGGTGCGGCAGCCCATCCAAGCATATGATCATGTCCCCACCAGAGAACAGGTCCAAACGTCTCTCTGCCCTCCCCCAACCTCTCAGGAAACCACTTTTATGGATGGGCTTAAAGTCTGCTACCAGAATAGATGAAGATTGTGACCGTATGACATCAAAGTGGTCTTCCCATGGTCCTTCATGTGGACAATTCCCGTTGTGTGCATTAGGCCCAACCAACAAGTGGGATATTGTTTTTATGAGGAAAGTGAGGAAAATGTAAGATTTTAACCAAAGTTTGAAGTTTGCAGAACATTCTGAGTAAGAAACAATACTGGGATCCATGGAATTCACACCACCCTGGACTCCCCAGGTGTCTAGTTTTTAGAAATATCTCATTTTGTTAGGTCTACCTGGGTGGTCGTCGAACCCAAGACCCAAAATTGGACAGCAATCTACTTTGACAAAGTGGTCATTTTTCAAGAAGAACATTTGATGTTCCCAGTCTAGTTTTTAGGCCTTTACTATTTCTGGCGATAGGCCCAGCCAAACAAATTTGGGCACCGTTTTTATTAGATGAAGTATGGAAACACAGAATAGGAGAACATTTGTTATCTTCAGTTGAATTTGTTTCATTTTTGGCTTTCAAATGTAAGCCAGTGTGCGTGAAAGAACGCATTTTGCAAAACCCACACAAAATTACATGATAGGATGTGTTCTCCCAATTTCAAAGTTGTACAAATAAACACTATTCCTAAACTCTATGTTTTGAGCACATTAAAAAAATTCATAGGTTTCTTTCATATTAATTTATCATTCATTAGATTTTACCATTTGAATTGCTGCATGGTTGGTACAGAATGACAGATAGGTATAAGCTGCAACACAGTTGTTGACTCTGGATATTTCATGTTTTTGGACAACCAAAATGAAATATCCCTGCGACCAGAAGGGTGTGGTGGTCGTAGTGGTATTTTAGTTGTGTAAATCGGCCATCAGGGCAAACAATTATAGATCAACACGTTGTCAGCTACTTATATTACTATGTTTTCCTTTTCAGTACATTATATTACATTTCAACTACCAGTTTCCTTGGGCAAACCATGACCAACCTACACAAATGACCCTTTCTTGTGAATTCCGAATTTTTAGTACATTGAAGAAATGTATATCTTTCCAGGTTCAAACTATCTCCATCACAAACTTCAAGTAGGTTGAAACTATACAAATAAGGCAAATTGCCTAACATTTAAAACAAACAAAAATCTAAAAACTGAGTTAAAAGATATTTTTTTTACAATTCAGCTTCTTTCTGAAAGCCCAGAAGCTGGTGATCTTAGCACAGCACATTTGTTTTGTAGAAGCACTTTTTAGTTTAAAAAATAACACTTGCTTTCTCGTACAGCAGTGTTTTCCAGTTTTCAAACAAAAAAATAAATACATTTTTGCTTAATTTTGGCTTTTTTCTTCCTTCCCTTCAGGAGAATCCACAAACCCTGCATATCGTTAAAAAAAAAACAGCATTAAAAGATATAAATTTGACTTGGCGTTTTTAAAGGAAAAAATGTTATTTATGAAGGCTTAAGCACAAATCCTGGGTTTCTGAAGCATTAAAAAAAGTATGTTTTGATGTTAGTTTTTATGCCCTATGATAATGCATTTCTCTCGGTTATTACAGTTTACCTGAACTGAAACTTTCAGTTCGTCCGGATGTAGCCAGCTTTTAGGACGTGTGAAACAATTCTTTCTTGCCACTGGACGATTTGTACTTTGCGCAGGATTTAAACCCTCATATCCATCTTCAAATAACTAATGTTACTTGATAAGAAAGTATCGTCTGTCAGTGCCACAAAAAGACAAGTACACACATTCCTAGCTTCAAGCCACTAGAAAACCCCCATCATAATGCAGAAAACATTCGTGCACCTTGTGCATGGCAAAGGTCACTTGTCCAAGGACCTCAGATAGTAGCCAAATCCAAGGAACTATGCTTTATACTCATAGTACAACTAGGAAACGAAGGACAGTTTGTGAACCCGGAACACTACTGTAGTAGGTGGAGATCCATTGGGATACAAGCCTTAAGAATACTAATGGTTTTATTGGACAAAGAAAGGCCCAGAGAAACTCATCTTCACTTGTTTTTTGTTACTTGGAAGGCACAATATTACCAAAGCGTATAAAGATTCAGAAATAAGGTCAATTTGCGTCACTGTAACTATTGAAAAACACACCTATTGTGAACACACTAACCATAGGTGAGCAGATCATACGTATTAAAAACTGTTATTTTTCTTTCAGGGCACTTATTGCACGTATTGTAAACAAAAGCGCAGCCACTGAAGCAGCAGTTTCAACACGCATTCAAGTTAAACATTTAAAAAATAAATAACGTCCTCGAAGCATGTAGTTCTCATATTTTCTAGACGGCCTGCTACCATACCGAGTGTCAGCCAACTTTTAGATGTCACTCATCATCACAGAATTGCACAGCAAAGTGCCATTGTGAAACAGTGGTGCTTGCACCAGCCTAGTACATGCATAATAAGGGTCAAGAACACCCGAAGAGAAGGTCCAGCAAAGGAATGTAAATGACACAGCAGATCTAAAAAAACAAAATAAAAAATGGGATGACTGACCCAAGCACAGCCTGCTCTTGCTCATGTGGTAGGGTGACCAGATGTTCAGAACAAAAAAACCGGGATAGCCATTGACATAGAAATAGGACTAAATGTTGACACTGCACTGACCAGTGCCAACATTTAAACCTATTTCTATGTCAATGGTTATATATATATACATATATATATATATATATATATATATATATATATATATATATATATATATATATATATAAAAAAAAAAAAATAGAGTACAGTTAGCGAGAATATTACAATATCTGGCAAGTAATGTTAGTAAAAATGCTTTTAAATGTATGTTGTGGAATAACGAGGACTAACATTACTGCACAATTTTAAAATATTTTTAGAGGCCACCGCGCGCATTTTGATGGTGTAACATAGAAACCTTTTTTCCATTCCATGTGGTATACTGGCACTGATGCACTCAGGGTCAGGGATTAAGTGAGGCCGGTCCTGCTAGTGCTCTGCATGGGCAGTAAATATGTTCACCCCTGAGACTTCCAGTCTTTGCTGCAACTGAACCAAGACAACTGGTAATACGTTTCACTGCACATTTTCCATGCAGCAAAACCGGTTGTTTGGTGTGTTAATAATAGCACAGCCAGCACTTTCCGTGGGGCAAAAAAGACAGACGCCTCTGATAAGGGCATGGCAAAGAAGCGTAAATATAAAACCATTACAAGAGGCGTGGCCAGTTTAATTACGAAATTGGCTTAAAACATTTGAAATAGACTCCTGTGCTTGTCACAGCCTGCCACTGTTAGCACATCCAAACGCATCACACAAGAACGAAACATACACCTAAAGCAAGTCCAGTTTATTTGGTTTCCAATGCTTGTTAGAACCATTTTTTTAAATGTAAGTCAGATACATGAGTAACTGTCTTTCTTTTCCTCAAAATCACTTTTCTCTGTAATCTCCCTCTGCGTTTGTCACTTGTGCATTTTTTCCACACATCTTTCCCCTCTGCATGTCTCAGATTATCCTTCTTCTACGTCACTGTGTTTTCACTGTCTCCTTACGCATTTACTTTCTTCTGTGTCATCCACCTCACCATTCCCTCTCATATACACTGTATTTTTCACCTTTTGGTGCTGTTCGTATTCCAACTGCTGTGTAACCCCTTCAAACACTTTACCATAGAATTGTAATACCAATTGCCCATCACTGTTTGCTCTTCAAAGAGGCCATCGATTGAATTAGCATGTTGTCAAAATATCTTTTATGATACAATGGTAGATACTGTTAGAAACCTGCATTGCCTTCAGCCTCTACTCCAGTGCTCTCAACAATGCCACACTTTGCATGCTCATCCACACCCTGAATCGACCCAGACACCCACGGCGACTCAGGCTTCAGTATGCACTGCATAAGATTCATATGCTGCATTAAAACACAACTATAGAAATATATCTAGGAAAATGAATTATAAAAGAAAAGGCCCAAGGACAGATGCCTTCTGACAAGGAGCAACAAGTCAACCGTATTTAACATTCATTCCCACCACTGTGGTTCTCTGGCAAGTCTATCTGGGTGGGATGGGTAGATGCTGATGTAGACCCACTTTGATCATGCTGCACCTTGAGATTCGGGTTGTACTTCACTAACAAAGTTGGGGAGGGAGGGTCATGGTCCAGCAGTTTGGGTCAAAACTCTCTTGTTATTCGAGGGGTGCTGCTAGCTTGTATGTGACTTGTGCCCTGCACGAGAAAAATATTACCAGTGTACCCAAAGACATTAAGATAACAGCTTCATGAAGGAAGGGAGTTGAGGAATGCGTTGGCTCGAAAAACACATATTTGTTCTATGACAAATAGGGTGTGGCCAAAGCAGAAAGGTGTGCTTACTTCATTACATATTCATTTCTCTTCCTCATCTCCTTCCTTAAATAAGGAGAGGCTTTGCTTCCCTGCAGACTGTAGGAAGATGGCCTGGTGTGTGGTGGGCACCATTGTGGTGGACCCCTATGGTGTTGTCACATTATACCAGGTCCAGGTATCCCCTTATCAGTGAAGTGTAGGTAGCTGTGGCTGAGCATCCAAGACTTATCTAGGAGACATGCAAAGCTTATGCAATACCACTATAGTTACACAGCAAATTATCACATGCGAAAGAACCACATAGTGTTACAAAAATAAAGATACTTTTTTTATAGTAACAACACTAGATTACTTAAAAGCAGCCCCCCCACCTGGATATACTACATACACAATAGCAATCAGATATTAGCATAGAAACAACAAGCACTGGCAAAGTTAGTGAAAATAGTGAGGGCCCTACGGGAGGGCCAAACCATATACTAAGTGGAATGCGAGATACAGTCCCCCACCAAAGGATTTGAAATTGTTAGAGGGGAGCTGGAAGAACTAGGAACCGCCAAGAGGTGAGTACCAGAGTGGCCCCCAGCTACCAGGAGAGGAGAGGTAAATACTTGGCTTTCCCAAGAACTAACAGGAGGACTTACAAAAAGGATTATGCAAGAACAGGACCAGTCTAGAAGAAACCAGCAGTGGATTCTGGAAGAAGAGGACCTGCAAAAGAAGGAGACAGAGTCCAGTCCATGATAGAGTGTCCAGTGGGACCCGGAGCTACTACCCACCCTTCTGTAGATGAAGAACCAGGTCAACAGAAGACGAAGAAGGCCAGCTGTGGAGCCCCGGAGCTAAAGAGGAGTCCTTGGAGCAGTACAGATGGTGTCTCTTGTCGGTTGTAGGGTTTCAGATGGTCGGCAGTGTAGGAGAACCACCAACAAGCCTTGGCAAATGCAAGAAAAGCAAAAGAAGAGTTACAAGGCTGAAGAGGACCAGCAAGGCCCAGGAGACTCGACCCTTGGAGGGGAGTCCAACAGAAACAGTCACAGCCCCCACAGGCAACCCACTGACAGTAGGCACAGTAAGTTGCAGTGAGGTCCAGTCAGCACATCTGAAGAGGAGTCCCACATCCCTGGAGCAGCCGTGAGGGACTGTGCTTGGCGGGAAGAAGTGCTGGGGGCCGGGGCTACACGGATCCTGATGATCCCTTCGAGTAGGAGCAAACAACTCTTGGTAGCTGCTAGAGTCGCAGTGCACAGGGGTACTGTCCAGCAAGGAAAGGTAAAGGCTTACCATTTCCCAAGTTGGATAGCTGGTAGAGAGGACCAAGGGGACCACTCCACACCACCACCTGTGATGCAGGATCCACGCGGTTCCAGAGAGCAGATCCACGCAGCCAGTCATTTGCAGGATCAAACTGTCACAGTCAGGTAGTGGCGGGTCAGCCTACAAGGCAAGATGCAGTGAAAGTCCTGTTTTAAGCAGTTTGGGATTAATGATGAGTGCTTTTAGAGTTAATTCATCCTGCCCATCTGTTGATTGTTAGCTTAGATGCATCCTAGTGGACCAGTAGATGCGTCTGGAGGGAGGTTGCATATCTTCTGCTGTACTGGTTGTGAGGGAGTCCACTTAGACCCTTTGTGTTCTTCTTGAAAGGAGTGATTTGCCTGTGTCAGTATGAAGAGTATACACTCCTCCAAAAGAATAAGAGAGAACTCCACTTAAAAACATATTTATATGAGAGCCAGGGAGGGGTTGAGAATGTCTCCAAAACACGGCTAAGTACCTTAATTTCTGAAACCTTTATTGAGCTACTTGCTTGTTACAAAATGCCCTTTTTTGCATGGTAATTTTTCTGCCTAAAGCCTCTGGTAGCCTTTTCAGAGTTAATCCCGGACTGTCACCAGGCAGCCCACTGGAGGTGTGAATGGCTTCCAGGAAAGGGAACAAAAGAGCTATGGCTGGAAGGATGGTTTGCCTCCTCCTGACATTGCCTGGGGATGTGGCCACCAGCTGCTCAAGCTTCAAAGAAGCATCCCCTATCAATGGCAGATGTAACTCAAACCTAGCCTATCCCTGATATGTCCAAGTAGCCAGAGTGGCACCAGTCATTGTGTGAGGAAACTCTTAAAAAACTAGTTTGCAGGTGAGGGACCTTCCTTGGGTATGAATTATGGATTTCTCCAGCTCAGAGCTTTACCGCCAAAAGTCAACAGTGTCACAGGGACTTTGTCCAATGGCTGCCCAGCCTAGTGGAACCCACCTTGGCCACCACCTGCTACCCTGCCCTGCTGAGGACTTTCAGCTTCCATTCCGGAGACTAAGTTAGAAAGTAAAACTTTCCACTGGCCAAACCTGGTCCCTGCATCTGGCCAAACATGGTTCCTAGATCTGACCCGTGCTCCATCGCGGCTGGCCTTAACTTTTGACTTTCAGCCGGCCTAGTGTAACCAGGCACCGGTAGTTGGCCAGCTATGCTTTTTGGCGCTAGAAACATCTAAAACTTTGAAAATTCATATCCGTGGTGTCCTACATCTGATTTCTGTTGTCTTCATGTCTATTTCCTGATTAAAATGTTCTCTATTTTTATACATTGGAGCAGGATTTGTATTGTGTTGTGTAATGCTTTATACATTTCCCTAAGTTAAGCCTGTCTGCTGTGTGCTACAGCTGACAATGGTTATGCTCAGGTTTAAAATATTGAAACCTAACTGGCGCTAGTAAGGAATAGTGCCATTATTACTTGCCGAGGATTACCACCCACTTCAACTAATAATCCACTTTCTCACATTGCTCAATACAAGTCTCCAAAATGAGATCTGTTGGGGTCTCTTGTTTAATCTCCCTCCACATGATCTTCCAGTAATGCTGCAGAAGAACTGGACACTGATATGTAACGTGTACCAAGATGAAGGCTGGTTTATAAAAGAGGTTTCGATTTGGTTCAGATTTACTTGAGGGAAAATTTGGGGCTACCCTCAGAACGAGAGGAGGTTACATCCATTAGTTCTGCCTATTTTTCTCAATTGCAGTAATGGTCTTCTAGATCCCTGCCACTGATTCCTGTGCTGTCTTACAGGAGTGGAAGGAGATAGAAAATACCACGGTCCCTTGCTTCCTAACTTCGATCTATCCTGTGGAGGATGGGGACCTGCCACCATCTGTGAAGGTTGATCTTAAGCTTCCCAGTCTGGTGGGAGAACTACAGTGTTTATTGAAGACCCCACTTCATTGAATGCCAAGGATCAAAAGATGGATTGGTATAAGGCCTATTCAGGTCTTAATGTGTGTATGAGAGCTTCCAACTCCTCCTCTTAATACTCTCAGAGTTTGGGCTGCAACTTACAGTCTCTTTTTACATGTATCCTGGAGTGCAAAAAATGTGTCAAGCTCTTTGCCAAGATGGAGGTCCAGACACACTTGCTGGCAGATGATTGATGTGATAAATTAAGACCTACAACCTTTTCCTCTGAATCGGTCATTGCTTTTAGACATCATATGTGGAACAGGGACTGGAAGGCTGAAGGTCTTCAGAAAGCTGCAGTTCTGCATCTTCCCTTTCTTGGCCAATATTTGTTTGATGCAAAAATGTAAGGTCTCTTTCACAAATCATTTGAGATTAGAAAGCATTGGAGGGGTGAGAGAGGAGAAGACTAGTATCACAACTCTACAAAGCACTGAAGAAGAACAGATCACTGACTGCAATAAAAGGTAGAGAGGCCTAGCATGATGATCCCCCCGTACCCGCTAACGGAAGTGCAGGCAACTGTAAGCAATACACTGTTTAAATTGACACTTTATCTTCCCAGTGCTTATTTAAAATGGGTCAGGCTGCACAGAATATATCCTACTAGAACTGAATCCTGTCCAAAATGTGCCAAACAGAATGCCACTTTCCTGCATACGATCTGGAATAGCACAATATTGCAGGGGGAAGGTAGCACAGCTTAGGTGGGAGACGCGTTAGAATGAAGGTGATAGTGCTACACTGTCTGCTGGGCATCATCCCAAAGCCCAGCTTGTCAAAGTGCAAAGTAGATTTGCGGCTTTGGGTCTGCTCTTTGCCAAACACCACATTGCGATCCACCGACTGTCAAATAAAGGCCCCACTACGGGGGAAAGTATAGGGATGTAATGAAGCAGGCGGTGGTGGAGGACGTAAGACTGAAAAGAATTCAAAGTGAGGAAAAAGCAGAAAAGGACCTGGATGTCTGTTCGTATATGATCAATGAATTCACAGACTGACAAGAGATGGTCTGGGGGACGCAGAGGGGGTAAGCCCTGTATGATGTCAATGGTTCCTCTCTATTTCTTTGTTGCTTGTATCAATAATGACGATTACGCTGCAATACCGGTGAAACTGATGTGACAGAGTTGTGAACATAAACACATTATTGATGTTGACCACATTATTGTTATGTTGTATAATTGGAAAACTAAATAAAGACAAAAAAAAAAAAGAATAGGAACCATACCTTACCCTTTTCTTCAGGTAGAAGTGGTTCAAACTTTTATAAATCCTTCTCCAAATCAAAGGCTTATTTTCAACACCATCACCTGTTGGGCACTTCTAGTGGGTTAGTCAGTCATTTTAGGTGGAAATGTTGGGTAATTTCTCATAAACTCCCTCAGATTTGTTAATCAAGCCTTTTTGATCCAAGCAACTATTGTGTTCTGGAACCAGCCCTCTTTCTCATGTACAGCAAAGGCTCAAATTATTTTTGGTCAAGTGGAATGAAGATTTTTCAAATGCCTTAAGTTTAAACATTGTTTGGGAGGTTTATAGTATCGAATTTGCTACACTGCCTCTAGATTTTGTTCTTTTTTGATCCCTTGGCCCGCTCGGTGCAAAAACAGGAGGCTCTGATGACAGAGATCAAAGCCCCATTGGACTACTGGACAAACATGCTATTGTTTGTCCTGTTCCCAAGGAGGAGCAAGGTAAAAGAGTTTTCTTTCATATTTTTCTGATTCTAAAGAAATCAGGAGGCTTGTGCCTCATCAATAATCTAAAGGATAATCTGTTGGTAAAGATTATTCACTTCTAGATGGATACTTTCAAATGATTATCAATTTGGTCTAGCAGTGAGTAAACTTCAAAGGTGCCTGTTTTCATTCCCATTTGCCCCCCTCATTACAGGTTCCTGCCGTTTGCTATCAATATATCAAGGTGGAACTGTCACTTCCAGTTTGAGGTTTTTCCTTTTTGACTGAAATCAGCCCCAAGAGTATTTTCTAAATTGTGAGCTGACATAGTGGCCTACTTACGCCACAAGAGGTACCTCTACGTCCATATTTAGATGAGTGGCTGATTTATTCACCATCAAGCTGCCAGTCTGCAACGGAAAATAGTTGGTTCACAATCTACTGCCTTCCTTCGGCTTCCTGGTCAACCTGAAGAAATTCAGATTGAATCCAGCATGACCTTCAGTTGATCGGGCCTAATTCCAGACAGAGCTCTGGCATTACTCCAACTGAAAAGAGCTGTGTATGGTTCTCTATGTCTGAAAGATCTTTGTCCTCTTTGTCCAAGGCAAGGCGGTGATCCTGCAAACAGACAACACAAGAACCAAAGCCTACATGAACCAAGAAAGGGGGCACTTGCAGGGACCTATCTAGATTCTGTAGTGGACAGAGGACCACCAGTTAGCATTGTCAGCATTCTAGATCATGGAGATAGACGACAAGAAAATGGAAACAATAAGTCTGGAGTTAAGCTTGAATCTGGAAATTTGTTGGACCTAGTCTATGTTCCACAAGATACACTAAATATTCTGCAATCTGGTGGCGGTTTGCCACCAAAGCCAAAGCTATTCCCCATAGGCTTGACTTGAGGTGTCATTAGGAGAGTGCCTCTGGGATAAATTCCCAAATGTCCATAGCCCTTGGGTCTTCTCTTTCCTTCCCTCTTGTGGCCATCTTGTGTCTTCTAGCTCGTCTGGTGAGATGCTGGCAGAGCATCATCTTAATGGTCTCAGAAATCCTGGTTCTTAATCCTTCTTCATTAGCTGTCTTCAACTCAAGGGTGGATTCCTTCAATGTGACTGTTTCACTTTGCACCTCTGTTGCAGTTGTCTCTGCTGAGAATGCACTTGTCTGTGTGGAGGTTGAATGATTAGGTTTACAGAATCTGGGTCTTCCTGCTTATGCTGTTCAAGCTTCGAGGAGATATTCTACATGTAAGACTTACAGTCATTATTGAGCCTCCTTTCAAAAAGGTGTACTTGGAAAGGTTTAGTCCATTAGGAATGTGAACCAGCATTAATCATTAAATACCTTAATGAAGGGTTTGTCTGGGTATTGTCTCCTTCCACCTTCAAAATCAAACAGACAGCCATTAGAGCCTTTTTGAGAACCTTAGGATGGGGTTCACTCAGTGCAGGCCTCTACTTCGCATCTTCTGAAGGTATTTTTCTTTTTTCCCTGGGCTTCCACAAAGTGGAATTTATCCTCTATGTGACCAACCTTTGGTTCTATCTGAGCTCCATTGACCCCCCTTTGGACCTGTGGACAAGGTTTCCCTTCAGTTTCTAACTTTTTCCTAGTAGCTATCACATCAGCCAGGAGGATGTGGGATTTTGGATCTTTGTTTTTCAAGCTCCCTACCTTTGTGTCTTTTCTGGCAGAATGGATCTTCACCTGGATCTAAGGTTCAGCCCAAAAATATGCTCCAAATTTCACAGGGAAGATGAGCTGATTCTTCCAATGTTCTATTCAAACCTAGTCTCTCCCTCAGAAAAAGCATAGCACACTTTCGATATTTGCTGGGCTGTGTGCATTTATTTGGACAGGGTCTCCCCTTTCCATCAATGTGCTAACCTGTTTGTTAATTCTGGTCCACCTGGTAAGGAGTTAGCTCCCTCTCCTTCCACCTCGAGTGGTTGGATAAAATCTACCATCTGTAAGGGTTACAATCTTTCGGGCAAGGAAATACCTGATCATATTTAAACACATTCTGCCAGGCACATGTCTGTCTCATGAGATCAGACACACAGAGGGCCTCATTACGAGTTTGGCGGAGGGGATTACTCCATTACAAAGGTGACAGATATCTTGTGCGCCGTATTACAAGTTTCATAGGCTATAATGGAACTTGTAACACAGCGGACGGAATATCCGTCACCTTTGTGATGGAGTAATCCCCTCCATCAAACTCGTAATGAGGCCGAAAGTGTCTGATGGACATCTGTGCAGCAGCTATTTGGGCTGTGCCCTCTACATTTGCATTTCACTGATGTATTTTAATGTAAGGATAAAGAAGTGGAATGAGAAGGTAATGCTCAGATTACTTGAGGTAATCTAATTTCTCTGATTTGCTCTTCCTCGTCCCAGGTATCCCTCCCTCCCTTTTGTGTGCAGACTTGTCCTTAGGCTTTGAAAGTTGCACCATAAGAGATTATGGGCCACATGTACAAAGCATATTTTCTAGTTGCAAATGGGCCAATTTGAAGAATCGGCCAGTTTGTGACTAGAAAAATGCTTTTTTGCGATGTACCAAGCCCAAGTTGCAATTCGATAGCTTGCTCCTGAATCGCAATTCGGGTTTTGCGATTTGGTATCAGGAAGGGGCATGTTCATGGTGTCCCTTTCTAATATCGAATTCGAAAGGTATGTATGAATGTTTTGCTACCAAAATGAGGTTGCAAAGCATTTGCAGTTTACCACCATTTTCAAATTGGTGGTAAGCCATTCGCAAACGTGAAGGGGTCCCAAGGAGACCCATCACTATCACTCGTTCATGGGCTTGCCTTTCAAAAATCTTTTGTTTTAATTGGTAAATGCTTTACGTTTGTCCATCTTTGAGGCAGGTTTGTTACTGCCTTGGCCATCGCCCCTGTTACATGGATAACTGCACTTTTGCTGATGCATTTGACTGCGAGCAAATGTTTTTTTCCTTTCGTGTCTCTCCTTCGTGCTCATGGCGGCCGTGGCCCTTTGAATAGGCTCGCTGATGTCAGCTGTTTTACTTTTCATTTTCAATTTATGTGGCAAAAAAAGGCCAGTTAGGAATTTACAACGCTAATAGCTTTAACTCAACAAACGCAAGACCAAGACAAAATAGGGCTGCATTATGAAAAAAAAAACTGCTTATTGAAAAGCAGTCACAGACATTGTGGTCTGCTGTCCCCAGCAGGCCACCATCCCTGTGAGTGCAGCCATTCTCAATGGGGGGTCACAAATTGCGACCTATCTCTTTAATAATATTGATGGGGTAGGTCATTTGCGACCCACATTGGGAATCGCAAACAGTAACACTGTTGTACATTTTGTTTTGCAGCTCGCAATTTGAGATTCCTAAACGGATCGTAAATTGCGAGAAGCAATATCTGGCCCTTAGGCTCTGTGTCCTCGTGTAGGGTAAAATACGTTGAGTTGGGTCTGTGTTTTTTTGGTACTACTAAAGTGTCTACAGAGGAATGAGCCTCGCCTTCGGACGACAATAAACATCGGTGCAATGACATTACAGCAAGTAATAAGAACATATACAATTATGTGGGCAAAGAAATCGCAAATGGAGTGTGACAAATAAAACATGAACATTACCTAAAAAAAAAATATATATATTTGTCTTTTATGGTTTTCAGTACTGTTTCAAGAGGCAGTGGCCTGAGCATCTAAAAATCAACGTTGTTTATTCCAAATGCGCTCGGGGGAAAACAGTCACAAAAAAAACTGCTACACGTTAAAAGTTGTTTTCCAACAAACAAAACAGAAACCCAAAACAAGTCAAATGACGTGGCTTAAGAAACAACATAGGGCTAATTCAGCGAGAAGGCTGACGAGCTCTGCGCGTTTATTTTTATATAATTTCGCAAGAGAGAAGCATGACAACTAAACAGAAACAAAACAGCCTGTCAAACGAAACGCAACATCCCGGACGGGAAGTGCTGACCAAGCAAATCCTGTTAGTTTCACACATGTATGAGAGATGGGAACAAATTGAAGAAAGAGAACTGGGGGTGTTAGCGGCTAGTCCTTTTGCCTACCCCCACCCCTGCTGTCTTGCAATCTGCAACCCACCGCCAGCTGGCCCTTTCTCTGCAGCCAGGCTCCCGGAATTAAACCCAGCTGGTGGAGTCTGAGCTTCGCGCCTCCCGCAGGTGCATCAGCCAAGCCTGGGACAGGGCGCGCCTCTTACCTTCCCCCTCGTGATCGTGTCCACTATGAATCCGAACTGGTGGATATCGTCCGGCTCTGTCATGACGGTTCCAGGCAAAAGAAGCCTATAGATATCCGAGAACGACGGCAGGTTCTCCTGCGCGTACAAGGTCGGTGTCCTCTCTAGTCGTTGCCTCAGGCGGGACACAAACAAACAAACAAAAAAAAAAAAGCCAGCCGGCTGTAGCAATTACTCTGCGCGCAGCCCGGCCGTCCACATTGTTGGTTACTTGTGATGTGGTCCTGGAGATGAGCTCACGGAAAAAGAAAAACACACAAACGTGACGGGCTGCGTGATGTGAAAATTTTGATAGATTAACCCTATCCCCTGGGCACACGGCCACGCCTCTGGAACTCTGCCCTCCCCTGCAGACAGATCCTGCTCTCAGCTGCAGCCTGGGAGACGGGCTCCTCCGGCGCTCTACGCGGAGCGGCCAGTGGTCACTCCAGGCTGCCAACGCCCCCCCCCCCCCAACCTACCGCACTTTTATTTTCAGCGCCTGTTGTCATTTAGTTGGATGGTTCTCTGTAGGCGCAAAGCTAAGTGGCATTGAATCTTAAAGTGGTTCTCTTTAAGCTTCAGTGTTAAAGAAGTTAAATGAAATTGTTCAAAGAATGTTCGTCTGGTCCAGTGAAACGGGTAGAAGCGGGGAGAGAGCACCGGGCCACCTGGTCTCGGGGGACATGAGGTGGTCTCTGACACGTGTGTGGTTAGTGTACCCATCTATCCTAAGGAGATACCTCTGCCAGCGTTTTAAAGCAACTGTTTGATCTAAAATGTATCCGTGTTTCTCCCTTGAAGATGTTGTTGGGCCGTTCGCTCTTCTAGTCATTAAGCCTACTTTCCATCCTGCTGTTCCACTTATATGTGGTTGGCGCACTTACCCCATCTTTACTGAGCCTTTGCATAAATATTTTATTCCATTGCAAGAAACGAGCGAAGCTTTCTCAAATACTTTTAATGTATGTATTGTAAACAAGTTAAAACTGTTAGGCCTGAATTCTTAAATCTACCCGGTAGCAAAATCGAGTTTTCTCAATTCGACCAAAACATGTGTATCCATAAAACCTGCTTTTAGTTTTTCTATTGTGTGCATCAACTAGCACAACCGTACTGTAAGTACCAACTCTGTTCATGTTGTAGGTTATCGTATTATATAAGCATTACCTTCCTACACACTGCAAATGCCAAATGAATAAAGGTGAACTTGTTTTTAACGTTGTTTAGTAAAACATATTCCTTATTGAGCATTGTTTTGGAAAACATATTCCTTACGCACAGTGCAAGGAGAGTGCTCAGAGATGAATAATTAAATCTGTAAGTGGAGAGCTCTTTTCCGATAAGCAGTGGGTAAGAAACATTAGACGAGTAAGATTCTATTGATCTAAAAGCTCAGTGGAATTTTTACTGGAACACTGACTATATGGTCTGTACTCAAGAGTTACACCCGCTACACAAACTGATTAATGCTGCCTAGTGCAACCTTTCGACAGTGTAAACATAAATCTACTCTCGCCACTTGTTTCCAGGATCAATTTCTTCAAACCTTTAATGTGATGGGTTGCTTTTTTACCACAAAATTTAAATGTAATTTAATTTTATGTGTTTTGAGAAGTATTACTGAATTGACAAAAATGTTAAACTGGACTCCAATACCCCTTTTAGTTTGTAGCATGTGTGCACGCTCCTGACGTGGTGCTTTATTTTTTTTAAGTTACCAGTAAGTGGTAACCATATTAGGAGTGTTGAGCCCTTTCTGCCCAATGCCATACACCTCGCGTGAGGCCACAGACAAACCTGCTGAGGCCACCTGCAATGAGTGATCATGATGATTGTGTATGCATTAACGTAGATGTGTGTGTGTGGATGTATATGTGTGTGTGTGTGTGTGTGTGTGTGTATATGTATGTGTGTATATATATATATATATATATGTATATTTATTTCATGGGGAAAAAGATTACCGTAATGCTATAGTTATGTGGCAATTTCATTTACAATGTTATGTTTTAAACATACAATAACACTGAAATTCACCAGTTACTATTATCACTTATATTGATTACTCATGCCCAAAGGTAAAATTATTGATGAGAAAACTGTGCGTATAGTTTATCTCTGGTAAATATAACTCGTGCCCTAAGGTAACTATAATTTGCTCCCCTGCTGTGCATAGTTTTCTCAGCAGTAATTTAATTGCAAATGTTCGTGACATTATCAGTGGTGGTATAGAAGGAGTCATGTGTGGTGTAATACATGGAGTAATTAGCAATACATGGTGAGGGTGTGAGTTTTAGTTACCTTAGGGCATGAGTTATATTTAACAGAGATAACTGATGACTTTCAGTGAGTTTGTACATTGAAAAAGTAATATTGACACTGAAATTTTCCTCAAACTATAACGTTACTTTCATCTTTTGTTTTTTCAGTGATTTTCTCCCGGTTTTTCTTAACATAAAAACATAATTTGTAACCATACTTGGAGAGAACCGCCTGCCATGCATAGCCTTTGACCATGCGCAGAGGGGTTTGGCCACAGGGCCTAGTCTGTGGCTAGGCCCGGCAATAACATCCCTCCCTCCCCAGAGGCAGCAAACACGAACACTGCGCACGTGGGGTCGGCCGCCAGCCTCTGGGTCTACTGCCCCTGCAAGCGGCCAACCCCACACTGAGCATTGCCTTTGGCTGTGTGCAGCAGGGAGTTGGCCACAGAGCCTTGCTTGTGACGAGGCCCTGTAGCCACCCTCTGCAGGAGTACCAGCAGGGAAACAGAAGTCTGCTCCCACCCGGTGGGAGCATGTTTAAATCTCCTGCGGACTGGGAGCAGACTTGCCTATCCCCCTGCAGGCAGGGAAGGCATGTTTGCAGTTGCCTGGCGGAAGATTTAAAAATGCTCCGACCTGGTGGGAGCAAACATATGTTTCCCTAACCACATTGGTGCGCAAGGAAACTACTGTGTCTCAGGGGTGTTCAATTTAGGACACGGTAACTGAGCTGGCCCTGTTGCCTTTAGACATGGGGGTAAGGAGATCCCTTTTCAAAAACAGTCTGGGGTCCCTGGGGCCAGTTAAGAACCCCCCCTCTTTTATTATGTATTTTGGCCCTGGGGGGCTGGGGTCCCTGGGGCCCAATAAGGCTGTGGGAGGGGGGTCATGTGGCCCCTTCTCTTCATTTTGTACCTCTGCCTCAGGGAAATGAGGTCCCAAGGGCCTCGCAGAGGCTCGGGGAGAAGGCATGTTCCCCTCCTCCAAAATAATTTGTTGCCCCAGGCCCTGGCCCACCTGGGTGGGGAAAGAGATGTAAAAAAAAAAAAAAACGGTCGCCTGCATATTTTTGTTTTTGTTTAGATTTTGCTGCAGATTTGAGGCTCCTCCGTGAATTTGTGGCTATTTTTTTTTTTTTAAAGTGTTTTGTTAACCCCGCTCCCCCCAGTGGGGGGGGAAGGAGGGAGGGGGGTCAGTGTTTCTGCAACCTACCCCAGCCTTTTTATTTTTTTTATGTAATTTTTTTTATTTATTTTTAAAACTTTCTCGGGACTGAGTCCTAAAATGGCTGCAGCTACATCATTGTTAATATTTTGGCAGCCAGTCAGGTCTCTCCCCAAGATGTCAGCCCTGCGGTTCCTCGAAAGGTGGAAATATACAAAGTTTTCTGAGCATTATTTACTTAAAAACTACTGAACAGATAAACACCAAATCACATAAAGCACTTTTTTATGGACCAAGTTCTAGCTTCCTGCCAAATGCAATGTAAATCCATTCAAAAAGTTGTAGCTGTGCCTAAAGTTCCTACGGAAAATGAGTGAGGAAAGTGCATTTTGGGACCCCCCTCCCCCTTTTTTTCTAGGTTTCCTTTGATGGATCCCACCTGAAACTTTTCAAACGCAAATAAGTAAAAAAGTAGCTTTTTTGGGGGGCATTTTCATGGAGATTCGTCAAGCACGCCAACATTATTAGCAAAGCAAGAAAAGCATTTCCTATGGAAACACAATCCTGTATATGTGTGTGTGTTTTCATTAAAAAAAAAAGGGATTAAAGTGACGTTATAGATAGGTGAAAATGTCAGTTAAATCTTAACATTTTAAAGACCAAAAACAGTCACATTAACTAGTTAAGGTTACATTAAGTAACTACAACTGTTGCCCCTGCCTTGTAGTGTTGGCATGAATGATATAATGTCAGATGCCAACAGTAATATTATAAATGATGCCATAGAACATGTCCTGGGTGATGTAATATTTGAGGTCATAGACAGTGTATGGCATGGGCATGAGTTATAGTTACTTTAGTTAACTAACTTGTGAGTTTCAGTGTTTATTTATTTTTTAACATTTTGTTTGAATTGACATTTTGTTGAATTTCTGAGATGCTTTTCCTTGTGTTTTTTTTTCCTGCTTTCTCTTTCCTTTGCTCTGAGTGCTTTCTCCTGCTTTTCCCTCATATATATATATATATATATATATATATATATATATATATGGACAAAAAGAAAAAAGGGAGCACACTGCCTCACACTCCAGCAAAAAGTTAGCCCCAATGCATCATGGTAAATGCAGTCACTTTGTTTTGTGTTGAAAAAGTAATCAAAAGTCTTTCACCTAAGTAGGTGCAGCAAGTGCTGTGTATCTCTGGACACGTGTTTCTAGGTTTAGCCCGTCATCAGCAGAGAGCAGCCAAAGTCTGTGGGGTTGCTTGAAATGCCGCCAAAAGTCTTCTCAGGTTTATGTACCACTCACTGGCGCACAGGTGCCTCACCAGAGCTCGTCAGCTCGTTAGCTCAAGGGAGCAGTCATTGGACAAAAAGAAAAAAGGGAGCACACTGCCTCACACTCCAGCAAAAAGTTAGCCCCAATGCATCATGGTAAATGCAGTCACTTTGTTGCTGGAGTGTAGGCAGTGTGCTCCCTTTCTTTGTAATTTTGTCTTTGGACGGCTCCCTTGAGCCACGGCTGACGAGCCTTGGGAGGCACCTGTGCGTCATGAGAGGTACATAAACCTGAGAAAACATTTGGCGGCATTTCAAGCAAGCCCCTATACCATGCTGCTCCCTGCTGATGATGGGCTAAACCCAGAAACACGTGTACAGGGATAAACAGTACTTGCTGCGCCTACAGAGGTGAAAGACTTTATTACTTTCGGAATGGACTACGAATTCGACTGCATTTACCATGATGCATTGGGGTTGGACTTTGTTGCTGGAGTGTAGGCAGTGTGCTCCCTTTCTTTGTAATTTTGTCTTTGGACGGCTCCCTTGAGCCACGGCTGACGAGCCTTGGGAGGCACCTGTGCGTCATGAGAGGTACATAAACCTGAGAAAACATTTGGCGGCATTTCAAGCAAGCCCCTATACCATGCTGCTCCCTGCTGATGATGGGCTAAACCCAGAAACACGTGTACAGGGATAAACAGTACTTGCTGCGCCTACAGAGGTGAAAGACTTTATTACTTTCGGAATGGACTACGAATTCGACTGCATTTACCATGATGCATTGGGGTTGGACTTTGTTGCTGGAGTGTAGGCAGTGTGCTCCCTTTCTTTGTAATTTTGTCTTTGGACGGCTCCCTTGAGCCACGGCTGACGAGCCTTGGGAGGCACCTGTGCGTCATGAGAGGTACATAAACCTGAGAAAACATTTGGCGGCATTTCAAGCAAGCCCCTATACCATGCTGCTCCCTGCTGATGATGGGCTAAACCCAGAAACACGTGTACAGGGATAAACAGTACTTGCTGCGCCTACAGAGGTGAAAGACTTTATTACTTTCGGAATGGACTACGAATTCGACTGCATTTACCATGATGCATTGGGGTTGGACTTTGTTGCTGGAGTGTAGGCAGTGTGCTCCCTTTCTTTGTAATTTTGTCTTTGGACGGCTCCCTTGAGCCACGGCTGACGAGCCTTGGGAGGCACCTGTGCGTCATGAGAGGTACATAAACCTGAGAAAACATTTGGCGGCATTTCAAGCAAGCCCCTATACCATGCTGCTCCCTGCTGATGATGGGCTAAACCCAGAAACACGTGTACAGGGATAAACAGTACTTGCTGCGCCTACAGAGGTGAAAGACTTTATTACTTTCGGAATGGACTACGAATTCGACTGCATTTACCATGATGCATTGGGGTTGGACTTTGTTGCTGGAGTGTAGGCAGTGTGCTCCCTTTCTTTGTAATATATATATATATATATATATTTTTTTTTTACTGCTTCTCCTTATGTTTTTTTACCTCATTTGCTGCTCTCTCCTGCTGCTTGATTTTCTGCATTCCAATGTCCCTTTCACCTCACAGGTCCTACTTAATGGAGGCCACAGAGTGGCTGGGCTACTGGCACACAAAAGGCAAGCTAATCTGTGCTCTTCCATGTCCAGCGACAGGAACTCTGGTTCTTCCACCCCTTGCAGCTACGCCTCCGCAGACCTCTGAGCCCTGGACCCCAGCGACATCGACAACAACTGCTGCTGCATATCTGTACGCACCTTCAGAGGGCCGTTCTCCTGCTAGCACTGCCACTTCACCTGCAACACCGAAGCAACCATCAACAACAGACACCATAAACACAACTGCACCCACCAAGCGGTCAAGACCACTACAGCACAACTTCAGTGCATTCTACCCAACACACGATTGCTCGGCAAACCCGCCATGGAGAGCTGGGATATGATCTCATCACTCACCCCGGACGTCGTCATCTTCACAGAGACCTAGCTGAACTCCACCTCCGCACCAGACATCGCCATCGCTATACCTGAAGGCTACAAGATAACAGACCGGGACCAGATCAACAAACCTTGAGGTGGAATTGCCCATCATCTACAATTACACCATCCGCTGCAACAGCCTCCTCAGATGATCTGACCCTGATAATGGAGCATCCAATTTCCAACTTCACACAGATAGAAATAGCACCATCAGAGGCACCCTCTCATACAGACCACTGGTATCACACCCCAGCTTCTGCAAGGGCATCCTGACCTCTTTGCCCCTATCACCATCATCTCTAAGCACTACATCTTCTAAGGAGACCTCTGCTTCCACCTCAACCCCAATGACACAAACCCAACCGACCTCATGGAAAGCATTAGCAACACCTGCCTCCAACAACTTGTCTCCAAACCCACCCACATCGCAGGAGACGTGCTTGACCCCATTTGTACATCCAGCAATAGGGTCAAGTACAACCATGTTTCACAGCTCACCTAGACCGACCACTACCGCGTCCACTTCAGCATCTCAGGATCTACCAACACTGGCACCACGCCCCCCGGCTCCACATGCAGAAACTGGAAAAAAGTATCATAAGACCAGTGGAACAACGATCTCAACTCTCACTTCCCAGATAGATCACCTGACCCAGAATAGGCTGTGAAGAGCTTCTCCGAGAGGATCACGGAATGCGCAGACACAGAGGCTGCCGCCAAGCCAGCCAAACTCATCAGCCACTAGAAAGGAAGTGGCGTACTATCAAAAAACCACAGACTGCATAGAAGCTAGCACAAACCACTGTAAGGAGCTCTTCACTACTGTGAAGGAGTTCTCCATTGCCTCTGCCACCAGGAACAACATCACCCCACTTCCCCCACTCCACCCCCCCCCCCCACAAGAACTGTGTGACACCCTGGTGGACGCCTTCCACAACAAGATCTCAGCATTTTACGAGAACTTCAAACCCCAACCCCCCCGCTGCTGACCGCATCTGCCTACTCGCCCCCACAAACACAAATCCCGAAGATCTGCTCACCCGTTGGGACCATCTCGCAACTCAGGTCACGATCTCCATCATAAACTCAGAACATTCTGGAGCGCGCATAGACCCATATCCCCAACACATCTTGCTACCGAGCTTGAAGACAAGCTCAAGAAAGTCTTGAATGCTTTCATCACCACGGCCTCCTTCCCAGAAGACTGTAAACATGCTGAAGTGAGACCCCTCCTGAAGAAACCATCTGCTGATCCGGCAGATCTGAAGAACTACCATCCAATCTTCCTCCTCCGATTTCCACTGAAGGTTCTGGAAAAGGCAATCAATGAGCAACTCACCAAACACTTGGAGCACTGCAACCTCCTGGACCCCTCTAAATCCACATTCTGAGCCAACCACAGCACTGAGACAGCCCTGATTGCAGCCACCAATGACATGGTCAGAGCTGAGTGCTAACTGGTTGTGCTTCCTCTTATTCCTTTTATATGCTGTATCCCTCTCATCTGCTGGTGGTGTCGGAGGGGGTTCCATGGTCCAGCTGACTTCATGGCAATTAGGAGGGAGGCATCCCTATATACCTACGATAAAGGTCAGCTACAGAGGAAGACACACTCCTTTTTACCCCCTTGGGTTTTTGTATGCTGGCATTTGGGGAACATGTGTTTCAAGGCCTTTGAAATAGAAGAAGGTTTCTAGTCTTGAGCTCCAGGTAGTGACCTCTGTTGGTAGGAGGATGATTTTTCTTTCATTTCAGTTTAATTGGTTTGCTAGTGAATGTCCTGATCCAAACTTGTGCCTAGCTATTTTGAGGCCAAGGCTTGAGGAAACTCTATAAAATGTAAGTCATTTCCGTCATATTTCATACTAGTAAGTTGTTAGTACCGTGCACGGTGTGTGCACAGGGCCTATAAATCAAGTGCTATTAGTGAGCCTGAAGCACTGATTGTGCCACCCACATGAGTAGCCCTGTAAACATGTCTCAGGTTTGCCATTGCTGTGCCAATGTGTGCAGTAGCAAAATGCCAGGTCGGCCTGGCAAGTGGCCCCACTTGCCAGGCCCAAACCTTCCTTTTTATTACATGCAAGTCACCCCTAAGGTAGGCCCAAGGCTGTCCCCTGGGCAGGGTGAAGTGTATTTAAAAAGTAGGACATGTATTGGTGGGTTTTACATGTCCTGATTGTGAAATGCTGCTAAAGCTGTTTTTCACTATTGAAAGGATTATCTCTCCCATATGGTAACATGGGGATTGCCTTGAAATACCTTTCAAGTGTAATTTCCCCTTGGGAGCACATGGAGATATGGAGTTTGGGGTCTCTGAACTCACAATTTAAAAATGCATCTTTTGGTGAAGTTGTTTTTTAAATTGTAAGTTTGAAAATGCCACTTTTAGAAAGTGGGGGATTTTCTTGCTTAACCATTCTCTGCCTGGCTGTGGAATACACGTCTAGGTCAGGATGACAGTTGGCCTATTTGTGAATTCACTCTAGACAGTACCACAAAGGGAGCTGAGGTGTACCCTGCATACCCTGATGGAATGGTGGGAGGAGCTGACACTTGCACCTGAATAGATGCTGTGCCTGTCCTTGCCCAAAGCAGTCTTCAACCCCCTGGAGTGTGTCTAGGGAAAGGCAGAGTCTCAAGCACTACAAAGACTTCTCTTTGAAGTTTGCCTACTTCAGGGACAAAAATTAGTACGCACCCTGCACTTTCGACACCACAGAGTCAGATTGAGGACATTCTGCCATTAGAGCTGGGTGCTATAGGAGGAACTGCCTGTTGCTTTGTTGTGCTGGCCTGCTTCTTCTGTCCTAGGAGTGAAAGGACTGGACCTTCCTTTCTACATCTTGCTTTCAAAGGTTCTCCACAGGCTTGAACGGTGCTTACCTCCAGTTACGAAGTCTCAGGGCCATCAAAAACGTCACCTACTAGTTGTAGGAGGCTGGACTGGCTTGTAGTGAGTACCAAGGGGTACTTGCACCAGGCCCAGTTATCCCTTATTAGTGTATAGGGTGTCTAGCAGCTTAGGCTGATAGATAATGGTAGCTTAGCAGAGCAGCTTAGGCTGAACTAGGAGACGTGTGAAGCTACTACAGTACCACTTAGTGTCATATGCACAATATCATAAGAAAACACAATACACAGTTATACTAAAAATAAAGGTACTTTATTTTTATGACAATATGCCAAAGTATCTTAGAGTGTACCCTCAGTGAGAGGATAGGAAATATACACAAGATATATATACACAATAGCAAAAATATGCAGTATAGTCTTAGAAAACAGTGCAAACAATGTATAGTTACAATAGGATGCAATGGGGAAACATAGGGATAGGGGCAACACAAACCATATACTCCAAAAGTGGAATGCGAACCACGAATGGACCCCAAACCTATGTGACCTTGTAGAGGGTCGCTGGGACTATTAGAAAATAGTGAGAGTTAGAAAAATAACCCTCCCCAAGACCCTGAAAAGTGAGTGCAAAGTGCACTAAAGTTCCCCTAAGGACAAAGAAGTCGTGTTAGAGGAATAATGCAGGAAAGACACAAACCAGCAATGCAACAACTGTGGATTTCCAATCTAGGGTACCTGTGGAACAAGGGGACCAAGTCCAAAAGTCACAAGCAAGTCGGAGATGGGCAAATGCCCAGGAAATGCCAGCTGCGGGTGCAAAGAAGCTTCTACTGGACAGAAGAAGCTGAGGTTTCTGCAGGAACGAAAAGGGCTAGAGACTTCCCCTTTGGTGGACGGATCCCTCTCGCCATGGAGAGTTGTGCAGAAGTGTTTTCCCGCCGAAAGAACGCCAACAAGCCTTGCTAGCTGCAAATCGTGCGGCTAGCGTTTTTGGACGCTGCTGCGGCCCAGGAGGGACCAGGAGGTCGCAAATTGGACCAGCAGAGAGAGGGGACGTCGAGCAAGACAAGGAGCCCTCTCTGAAGCCGGTAGCTCCCGGAGAAGTGCCAGAAACAGGCACTACGAGGATGCGTGAAACAGTGCTCACCGAAGTTGCACAAAAGAGTCCCACGTCGCCGGAGACCAACTTAGAAAGTCGTGCAATGCAGGTTAGAGTGCCGTGGACCCAGGCTTGGCTGTGCACAAAGGATTTCCGCCGGAAGTGCACAGGGGCCGGAGTAGCTGCAAAAGTCGCGGTTCCCAGCAATGCAGCCCAGCGAGGTGAGGCAAGGACTTACCTCCACCAAACTTGGACTGAAGAGTCACTGGACTGTGGGGGTCACTTGGACAGAGTCGCTGGATTCGAGGGACCTCGCTCGTCGTGCTGAGAGGAGACCCAAGGGACCGGTAATGCAGCTTTTTGGTGCCTGCGGTTGCAGGGGGAAGATTCCGTCGACCCACGGGAGATTTCTTCGGAGCTTCTGGTGCAGAGAGGAGGCAGACTACCCCCACAGCATGCACAAGCAGGAAAACAGTCGAGAAGGCGGCAGGATCAGCGTTACAGAGTTGCAGTAGTCGTCTTTGCTACTATGTTGCAGTTTTGCAGGCTTCCAGCGCGGTCAGCAGTCGATTCCTTGTCAGAAGGTGAAGAGAGAGATGCAGAGGAACTCGGCTGAGCTCATGCATTCGTTATCTAAAGTTTCCCCAGAGACAGAGACCCTAAATAGCCAGAAAAGAGGGTTTGGCTACTTAGGAGAGAGGATAGGCTACTAACACCTGAAGGAGCCTATCAGAAGGAGTCTCTGACGTCACCTGGTGGCACTGGCCACTCAGAGCAGTCCAGTGTGCCAGCAGCACCTCTGTTTCCAAGATGGCAGAGGTCTGGAGCACACTGGAGGAGCTCTGGACACCTCCCAGGGGAGGTGCAGGTCAGGGGAGTGGTCACTCCCCTTTCCTTTGTCCAGTTTCGCGCCAGAGCAGGGCTAAGGGGTCCCCTGAACCGGTGTAGACTGGCTTATGCAGAATTGGGCACCTCTGTGCCCAACAAACCATTTCCAGAGGCTGGGGGAGGCTACTCCTCCCCTGCCTTCACACCATTTTCCAAAGGGAGAGGGTGTCACACCCTCTCTCAGAGGAAGTTCTTTGTTCTGCCATCCTGGGCCAGGCCTGGCTGGACCCCAGGAGGGCAGATGCCTGTCTGAGGGGTTGGCAGCAGCAGCAGCAGCTGCAGTGAAACCCCAGGAAGGGCAGTTTGGCAGTACCAGGGTCTGTGCTACAGACCACTGGGATCATGGGATTGTGCCAACTATGCCAGGATGGCATAGAGGGGACAATTCCATGATCATAGACATGTTACATGGCCATATTCGGAGTTACCATTGTGAAGCTACATATAGGTAGTGACCTATATGTAGTGCACGCATGTAATGGTGTCCCTGCACTCACAAAGTTCAGGGAATTGGCTCTGAACAATGTGGGGGCACCCTGGCTAGTGCCAGGGTGCCCTCACACTAAGTAACTTTGCACCTAACCTTTACCAGGTAAAGGTTAGACATATAGGTGACTTATAAGTTACTTAAGTGCAGTGTAAAATGGCTGTGAAATAACGTGGACGTTATTTCACTCAGGCTGCAGTGGCAGGCCTGTGTAAGAATTGTCAGAGCTCCCTATGGGTGGCAAAAGAAATGCTGCAGCCCATAGTTATCTCCTGGAACCCCAATACCCTGGGTACCTCAGTACCATATACTAGGGAATTATAAGGGTGTTCCAGTAAGCCAATGTAAATTGGTAAAAATGGTCACTAGCCTGTTAGTGACAATTTGGAAAGAAATGAGAGAGCATAACCACTGAGGTTCTGGTTAGCAGAGCCTCAGTGAGACAGTTAGGCACTACACAGGGAACACACACATATAGGCCACAAACTTATGAGCACTGGGGTCCTGACTAGCAGGGTCCCAGTGACACATAACAAACATACTGAAAACATAGGGTTTTCACTATGAGCACTGGGCCCTGGCTAGCAGGATCCCAGTGAGACAGTGAAAACACCCTGGCATACACTCACAAAACAGGCCAAAAGTGGGGGTAACAAGGCTAGAAAGAGGCTACTTTCTCACACAAGTGACTAGACTCTCTTTCTGAGAGTCCTGACTTGCCAAGACAGGAATCTCTTTCCGAGAGTCCTGACTTGCCAAGTGGTGCCAAATCCAGTTACTGAGCCCTTGGAAGTGAGCTCTGGTGCAACTAAGAAGAAACCAAAGACACAGACTCCAGGGCAACTTCGGAACAGCACCGCTGTCCAATGGTGCCTGTCACAATTCGCCTTCCCCTTACCCCCTCTGTCGGATGTAGGTGGAGTACGGCTTGAGGTCTTGTACGTCCTGGTCTGTCCAAGGCAAGGACGACCTTTTCCAGTAGCCACAGTGCTGCTGGCAATATGAGAGCCCAAGTAGTCCGTGCCCTTCAGAAGGAACTCCAGAGAAAAAACCTCCAGGGGAAAAACTTCCAGAAAAGGCACAGTAGAACTAAGGACTTCAAGAACTGTAACATCCGGAAGCTGCAGGGGAAACCAAGCAGAAAGCAATCCACAGCAGGAACAAACAGGAGCGAGGACCACCAAACCAGCGTGTTGCAACGCAAAGAAGAAAAACTCAAGCTCCTCCTATAAAAGTAAAATAGGAAGTGAACCAAAAGGAAAGAGAAAAAACGCCATATTAAGTTGGGAAAGTATTATAGGACAAAATAGGAAACCATCTTGGAAAGGTAGTAGTAAAAGGAAAGAGCAGTGCATGCTGGAAATAGACAAGCTTTCTGGGACCGAGAAAGCATGGCAATCATGACCAAAAGTGCAGACAGCCAAAAGCCAAGAAAACAGATAAGCATTATATATGCGTAGCAAGGGTCACCCGTGACACAAAGGCAGAGCGCGGTGCAACCAGGGCAAGATGTGAGGCCCGACCCCACCACCGTGCAAGAGTTGGACACTGCGGCAGGCCCGACATGCCAAAAAGCGGACCACGAGATGAGAATGGGGGCGTTGAAGGCAGATTACCAACCCACAGTGTAACAGTTCTGCTGCCTGCACCGGAGCCATGGTCCTCGCTGAGTGCAATGACCGCGACCTGCAACACGGGCCTGACGCTGCCACAGCGCCTCTGAAGTCCTGCCACAGTGTGAGTCCCAAGTGCTGTGTCCCCGATCGCCTAGACACCCGACTCTGACTCTGCCGCAGCACCTGTGGCCCCGTGGTGTGATCGTAACACCGCAAAGTGGATACCTCACATCTTGAGCTGCTAGATTCATCGCCCCCCCTTTTCCCCACCTTGTTGTAAAGAGCCAACGCCTCGCCACCAATGCCGCATCACGTCCCATGCAACAATAAGGAATGAGATGCCTTACCTCCTCTGTAGCAGTAAGGAACTGACGCCACACCGGCTGCAGCAACATCTCACCTCCCTGACTCTGCACCGTCTGTTTCTTCATTTTCCAAGGTACTGTACGTAGGCTCTGTGAGGTTCCATGATAGGCCCGCACTCCCTTGTGAGTGGCATCGGACTGTTGGGAACAATGCCGTCAAGAGGCTGTGACAGCCCTAGTTGGAGCTGTGGTGTTTCTAAGAGCTATACTAAGATTTAATCTTTGAAAATTCATATTTGTTTTTTTTTTGTCATTTTGGTCTTGTTTTACTCAGATAAATATTGTCTATTTTCCTAAACTGGTGTGGAGTCCATTTGTGGTGTTTTCAGTGTGTTACTCTGTGTGTGTGTATGTGTGTGTGTGTACAAACACTTTACACATTGCAACTGATAAAAGCCTGATTGCTTGTGACAAGCTACCAAGTGGGTGAGGAAGGGGTTATCTTAGCTGTGTGGCTACCTTACCCTGATAAGAGTGAGGGTCCCTACTTGGAGGGGTGCAAACCATTGCCAACTAGAGACCCCATTTTTAACAGCAACACTCAAGTATATTTCTTATTCATCATGCTTATTACCCGTTCCTCTGCATTCCCATGTTTCTGCTCCTGTGCCTCTTTTCTCTAGCTGTTTGTTTTCATTGGATTCAGTTCTTTTGTCTGTCATTATTGTTTATTTTCTTTTCCACTTGTGTTTGATTTGTTGCATTTTTTTTGTGGTTTTGCATTTCATTTTTGTTTGCATATAGCTTCTCCTCGAGGCACCTGGTGTTCTGCTTAGGTACTGTCCTGTTGCTCTACTTATTTTGGCTCCTTAGTTTACCTACCCTGTGTACTTTGAATTGAAGTATTATGAAGGCGGTGGTGTGTTTTTTTTTTTTTTTGTTTTTTTTTTCTCTCTCCTTTTCCCAAGACCAGGGAGAAGATAAGGAAGGTGGTCATTTTTGCACTTAATTATCACATAAACTTGTCGATCCTACTTGTTTACTGGTATATTATTAAATTATGTTCTTATCTTTTTTCTGCTGGTTTCTCTTCAGCACCTCATCTGAGAATCCCCTGGCATGACACTTATTGATTGATTAAATTTCTTTCAGTACTGTTGCATGCCTTTGTTTCTGATGATATTTGTTTCATGCGTAACATTTATGAGTATAGTCCGTGACTATTTAGCTGGTTCTGTGCCGCGGACGTAATGGTTACGTCGCGTGGCACAGTGTTCCTGTGCAGAGGACATAACCATTACGTTCTCATACTGGAGCATGGAGGGAGCGCTAGTGCTTTACCCGGTGAGCCTCTACCCCTCCCCCCCCCCCCCCCCCCCCAGGGCAGGGATGGAAGGGGAGTCACTTCCCCCTTCCACACCTGCCCCCTCACCCCCCCAGTGACGTCTAATGACGTCAGCGTGCAATCGCGCACTGACCTCATCAGAGGTCACCTCCCATCGTGACATAAGAGAAACAGATTAGTTTCTCCTTGGTATGGGGGCAGAGGAGATCAGGGAGGCATTAAAAGGGATGGGAAGGCTTTTCCTTCCCTTTTCATGTCTCTATGAGCATTCATGCAGCATGATTGCGCAGCGACTGTGCTACAGGGATGCCCACTAGGCACCAGGGAGTATTTTCTTTTTTTTTCTTGTATATTATTCTAAGGGGAGCGACCTCTTAGGCAAGGGACGCTCCCCAGGGGGAAATGTTATTATTAGGCCTTTTCTGACCCCACCCCCCGGGGGCAAATCAGCCTATATTAATTAGAAGCCACTAGACACCAGGGATTTTTTTTTTTTTTTAACTTAAATTGGCATAAGGGGAGCAACCCCATTGGCAAGGGTCGGTCCCCAAGGGTGGGGAGGGCAGCATTTTTTCTAAGGCCATTTCTGCCCCCTCCCCACCACCCTCCGGGGCAGATCAGCCTATATTATTTAAGCCGATTTGCTCCCAGGGGAGGGGCAAAAACCATTGGACACCAGGGATTTTTTAAAATTATGTTTATAAGGGGAGTGACCCCTTAGGTAAGGGTCGCTCACCTGGGGGGCAAATTTATTTTAGGCCGTGTCTGCCCCCCTCTTGGGACAGATCGGCCTATTTTTTAAAGGCCCTTCTGCCCTCAAGGGGGGCAGAAAGCCCACCAGAGACCAGGCAAGATTTTTATTTTTTCTTCAAAAAAAGAGGGTGGGGTTATGGCTTTACCCCCACCCAGCCGTGGTCCGTCCTCTAGGGTGGAGGAGGCATGCCACCCCACCTTTTGCCCCTCATGAGGAGTGCCTGTCAGACTGAGCAAAGGTCAGCCTGACAGACACTCTTCATTTTCAGATCAGGCAGCCAGGAGCAAGATATGTGCAGACTCCTGGCTGCCTGAGCTGAACTTTGCTGGGCTGAAGAGGTCACAGTTCCTATGGGCGTGACCACCTCAGCTCAGCAAAGGTGCCTCGAGGCCCTTCCCCTCCGTGACGAGGGGAAGCGTCACCCATTGACTCCAACCTGGGTGCTTCAGGTTTATGCCCTGAAGTGTCCAGGGCGATTGTCAATCAGTGACAACTCGTCACAGAGTGGAGTGCGGTCAGCAGTCTCACTGACCCCATCCCAATCTGTGACAAAGTTGGGAATGCTGCCTTCCCTCACTGGCTGATTTAAGGTCAAGGTGTTTGGTGCGTGCTTGTATGTTCGAATATTTGTTGAGTGTTGTGAATGGATGTGCGTGCATGTGTGAATGAATGAGTGTGTGTGCTTCCCGCCTGCCCCCCTCCCTCCTAAAATTACCGGCCGCCACTTCCCCCACCCCGAATAAATGGGGACAAAGTTGTTCTGCCCATCGTTCGGTAGGGGGGGCATTTAACCCTGATCCACTCCCCAGGTGGGGCAGAAAGCCTACTAGATGCCAGGGAATTAAAAAAAAAAGTGGGGTTGTGGCTGCCAACCAGTATGGGCATGGTTATGCTCCCACTCCAACTGAAGGGGGTAACAGTCTTTCAGCCAAACCCCGCACACTAAAACATCTTATCCCATGGCACGCAAGAGGACATTTGATTATTTTAGGTTTTGCATATACATTTGGGCCATGAGAGCTTTTCTAACTCTCAAAATCGTCCCACTTGGAATGGTGAGGGCTGCAGTTTTTGGACTTTGGGATGCTGCCATCTAGAAAAATCTACGAGACCTAGACACATCTGAAAATTAAATATCTGGGTGAGTCCAGGGTGGTGTGCTTTTGTGGAGAAAAATGGCTGGGTTTTTTTCATCTCAATTTCAATATTTATTTTATTTCAGCTATTATTTTCTGTAGGAAAACCTTACAGGATCTACACAAATGAGTTCTTGCTGATTTCAGAATTTTGTCTACTTTTCAGAAATGTTTAGCTGTCCGGGATCCAGCATTAGTTTCACACCCATTTCTGTAACTAACTGGAAAGAGGCTAAAAGCACAAAAATAGTAAGAATGGTGTATGTCCCTGTAAAATGTCAAAATTATGTTGAAAACTGTGGTTTTCCGATTCAAGTGTGCCTGTTCCTGATAGCTGGGAAGATGGTGATTTTAGCAGTGCAAACCCTTTGTTGATGCCATTTTCAGGGAAAACACCACAAGCCTTCTTCTGAAGGCCTTTTTTCCATTTTCTTTTTTCGTTTTCTTTTGTGTTGTGTTTTGGCTAATTTCTTGGTCTCCTCCAGGGGAACCCACAAACTCTGGGTACCTCTAGAATCCCTAAGATGTTGGAAGAAAAAGACACAACTTTGGCGTGGGTAGCTTATGTGGACAAAAAGTTATGAGGGCTTAAGCGCGAACTGCCCTAAATAGCCAAAAGGCTCTGCACAGGAGGGGGAAAGGCCTGGCAGCGAAGGGGTTAATAAGTGAAAACTTTTACTGTGTAATTGTTGTTGGATTTGTGTAGATACTTGTTTGTAATTTTCACTCTTGATATTGTGTAAAAATGTCCTGTGTTTAAACTTTGAGTTTGATTATGTTGACTTCAGATACTGATGTTGCCTGACCATATTGAAAATGTATTATCTATGCACTTACAGTAGGTGCGGTTTCCAAAAATAAAAAAAGTACACCCACACTCAAACGTATCCACAAATATGCTTGCATTTAACAGTGTCTCAAAGGACCCCACTGAAGTTACAGATGTTTGTAGGAAGAATATACTTTCCCATTTCAGCTATAGTGTAATGCTGAAGAGTGAATGTTTTATTTGTTCGTTCTAGATTATTTCATATAAGTATCTACTGTACACTTTTCAGACCTTCACTGTGTGACACAGATAATTTTAGTGAATTAATGTTGATTGTACAAAATGTGACTTCATGATTTTGTGAATTTAGTAAACAATCAGTTTATGTATGTTGACATGGATGTTAGGAACGGTTGAAGGAATGTTTCCATGTTTATCCCTAAAGGTTCCTGAAATAAGTCAATTCTTAAGATTGGTTTAAGTGGTGGATCTGTTAAATTTGTATACACTTTTGTGAGCAAATATAGTATTATGAGTGTGATTTCTTTCAAAAGTATTGTTTTATCCTTAATCCATTGAAGTCTCCTTTACTTGATGTTACTGCTGTTCCTATAATAGCTTGGCATTCTATATGTAGACCATTGTTAAACTGCAGGTAGATGTTAGTATCTGAAAAGTGTTTTTGTCCCTTTCCATGCATACAAATCCCTGTCCCTTGTCCATGCTGTTTAATACAATACCAAGATTTAATTTCAGCTTTCTTGATGTAGCTTTTTGTGCTTGGGTGAAGAATTGTGTGCACTTAGTTAAAAAAAAAAATGTGGTCATAATCATTGATTATTAACATTTCAAAAAGATCAACTGTTTTGCGATTAACCGCTGGTGTCAAAGTTTATTTGGTTTTGAATGCTCTTTATAACATGATATAATTACACCTGCAGCTTAAGGTGTGTTGATTAGATTAAAAAAATACTCTTAACATTTTGAAAAATCTAATGTTTCTTTCCAAAGGTGTTAGCCTATAATTCTGTACAAACCATTACATTTCAGATAGTTCAAATTTTTTTAGAGCTCTTGTAGTTTTTCTCTTTCTGGGGGACATCTCTCTAAAAGGCAATCAACTCTTTGTGGTGTTTTATCTTGTGATAGTGGTAGTGATTGTGGTAGTCATGCAGTTTTAGAGTCAATCACATCTGTTGATTCACGTCTGGTGTAAGACTCCAACGGAGTCTTTTCCTGTAGGACTCATATCTGATAACATTTGTTCTTTACTTTTTCTGACTGTCCTTATTATCTGTTCAGGTATAAACCTGGTTCTTTTTATACTCATTCCATTTCTTTTTTTTGTTTTTAACCTACGTTGTTGTCTGTTTTACTACTCTTTCTTTTGCTCACAGTTCCATCTGGGACTAAATGTACTTTACTTCTTAATATTGAACGAGTATTGATGTATGTATTTTGCATTTAATTTGATACTGTGTTGTAGTGTATTAGAAAATGCAACATATTCCATTGTGTCTAATATTAACAATATAATTTGCTGTGCCTCATATTTTGAAAAGCTCTAACTTGTTACATTTCATTCAGCTAAACTCATATTATCATCAAAATACATATTCCAAACTTTTCAGACTGAATCCCTAGATTTTTCAGCAGCCCTTAATATCCAACACTCTCCAGAAATTGTGCTATTAAATGCATGATATGGCCCCATTGTTTTCACCACCATGGTTAGTTCAGAGATTGGCTTTAGTAGTATTACTGGTGTAGAAGTCTACAGATAGGAAACCTGCTCAGTGGACGTACTGTACAGTGACGTTTTATGTTCTTAAGATTGTTACTGCTTATGTGAAGTACATATTCTTTATCCTTATCCTTCAAACACATATGTGTAGGAAGGTAGCCTCTTTCTAGCCTTGTTGTGTTTTTACTGTTTCACCGGGATCCTGCTAGCCAGGGCCCAGTGCTCATAGTGAAAACCCTATGTTGTCAGTGTGTTTGATATGTGTCACTGGGATCCTGCTAGCCAGGACCCCAGTGCTCATAAGTTTGTGGCCTATCTGTGTTTCCTATGTGGTGCCTAACTGTATCACTGAGGCTCTGCTAACCAGAACCTCAGTGTTTATGCTCTCTCTGCTTTTAAAATTGTCACTGCAGGCTAGTGACTAATTTGACTAATTCTGATTGGCACACTGGAACACCCTTATAATTCCCTAGTATATGGTACCTAGGCAACCAGGGTATTGGGGTTCCAGGAGACCCCTATGGGCTGCAGCATTTCTTTTGTCACCCATAGGGAGCTCAGAGAATTCTTACACAGGACTGCCACTGCAGCCTGAGTGAAATAACGTCCACATTATTTCACAGCCATTTTACACTGCACATAAGTAACTTATAAGTCACCTATATGTCTAACCCTCACTTGGTGAAGGTTAGGTGCAAAGTTACTTAGTGTGTGGGCACCCTGGCACTAGCCAAGGTACCCCCACATTGTTCAGGGCAAATTCCCCGGACTTTGTGAGTGCGGGGACACCATTACACGTGTGCACTACATATAGATCAATACCTATATGTAGCATCACCATGGTAACTCCGAACATGGCCATGTAACATGTCTAGGATCGTGGAATTGTCACCCCAATACCATTCTGGTATTGGGGGGACAATTCCATGAATCCCCGGGTCTCCAGCACAGAGCCCGGCTGCTGCCAAACTACATTTCCAAGGTCTCCACTGCAGCTACTGCTGCTGCAAACCCCTCAGACAGCTTTCTGCCCCCCTGGGGCCTGGGCAGCCTGGTCCCAGGAAGGCAGAACAAAGGATTTCCTCTGAGAGAGGGTGTTACACCCTCTCCCTTTTGGAAATAGGTGTGAAGGGCCTGGGAGTAGCCTCTCCTGGCCTCTGGAAATGCTTTGAAGGGCACAGATGGTTCCCTCTCTGCATAAGCCAGTCTACACCGGCTCAGGGATCCCCCAGCCCTGCTCTGGCGTGAAACTGGACAAAGGAAAGGGGAGTGACCACTCCCCTGACCAGCACCTCCCAGGGGAGGTGCCCAGAGCTCCTCCAGTGTGTCCCAGATCTCTGCTATCTTGGATGCAGAGGTGTGAGGGCACAATGGACAGCTCTGAGTGGCCAGTGCCAGCAGGTGATGTCAGAGACCCCTCCTGATAGGTGCTTACCTTTCTCAGTAGCCAATCCTCCTCTGTGGGCAATTTAGGGTCTCTCCTGTGGGCATCTCACCAGATAACGAATGTAAGAGCTCACCAGAGTTCCTCTGCACTTCCCTCTTCGACTTCTGCCAAGGATCGACCGCTGACTGCTCCAGGACGCCTGCATAACCGCAACAAAGTAGCAAGAAGACTCCCAGGAACATTGTAGCGCCTCATCCTGATGGCTTTCTCGACTGTTTCCTGGTGGTGCATGCTCTGAGGGCTGTCTGCCTTCACCCTGCACTGGAAGCCAAGAAGAAATCTCCTGTGGGTCGACGGAATTTTCCCCCTGCTAACGCAGGCACCAAACTTCTGCATCACCGGTCCTCTATGTCCCCTCTCATCCTGACGAGCATGGTCCCTGGAACACAGGAGCTGGGTCCAAGTGTCTCCCACAGTCCAGTGGCCCTTCTGTCCAAATTTGGTGGAGGTAAGTCCTTGCCTCCCCACGCCAGACAGTAATCCTGTTTACTGCGTGAACTGCAGCTGCTCGAAATTCTGTGCACTTTTGCAAGACTTCCTTAGTGCACAGCCTAGCCCAGGTCCCCAGAACTCCATCCTGCATTGCCCAACTCGCTGAGTTGGACTCCGACGTGAGTGGGACCCTCCTTTGTGACTGAGTCGACCGCTGTCCTCAGATCCTCTAAGTGCCTGTTCAGGAACTTCTGCGGGTGCTGCCTGCTTCTGCAGGGGCTCTCTGAGTTGCTGAGCGCCCCCTCTGTCTCCTCCAAGGGGCGACCTCCTGGTCTTTCCTAGGCCCCAGCAGCACCCAAAATCCTCAACCGCAACTCTTGCAGCTAGCAAGGCTTGTTTGCGGTCTTTCTGCGTGGAAACAACTCTGCATCCTCCAGCACACCTTGGGACATCTTCTGACCAAAGGAGAAGTTCCTGGCACCTTCCGTTGTTGCAGAATCTTTGGCTTCTTCAACCCGGAGGCAGCCCTTTTGCACCTTCATCCGGGGTTTAGTGGGCTCCTGCCCCCCCTGGACATTTGCGTGACTCTTGGACTTGGTCCCCTTCCTTTACAGGTCCAGGAATCCGTCTGTAGTGCTTTGCAGTCCGTTGTTGTCCTTGCAGAATCCCCTATCTCGACTTTACTGTCTTTCTGGGGTAGTAGGGTAACTTTACTCCTACTTTTCAGAGTCTTGGGGTTGGGTATTGTTGTACCTGGCTTTTTGACAGGGTCATCCCCAAACTTTTTGCCTCCTTCCTCCTATTTTTTCTGACATGTTGTTGTTGGCTTTTGACCTCTGGGCACTTTACCACTGCTAACCAGTGCTAAAGTGCATATGTTCTCTGTGTAAATTGTACTATTGATTGGTTTATCAATGATTGGCTATTTAATTTACTTGTAAGTCCCTAGTAGAGTGCACTACATGTGCCTAGGGCATGTAGATTAAATGCTACTAGTGGGCCTGCAGCACTGGTTGTGCCACCCACTTCAGTAGCCCCTTAACCTTGTCTCAGGCCTGCCATTGCAAGGCCTGTGTGTGCAGTTTCACTGCCACTTCGACTTGGCATTTAAAAGTACTTGCGAAGCCCAGAACTCCCCTTTTTCTACATATAAGCCACCTCTAATGTGTGCACTAGGTAACCCCTAGAGCAGGGTGCTGTGTGGGTAAAAGGCAGGACATGTACCTGTGTAGTTATATGTCCTGGTAGTGTAAAACTCCTAAATTCGTTTTTACACTACTGTGAGGCCTGCTCCCTTCATAGGCTAACATTGGTGCTGCCCTCATACATTGTTGAAGTGGCAGCTGCTGATCTGAAAGTAGCAGGAAGGTCATATTTAGTATGGCCAGAATGGTAATACAAAATCCTGCTGACTGGTGAAGTCGGATTTAATATTACAATTCTAGAAATGCCACTTTTAGAAAGTGAGCATTTCTTTGCACTTAAATATTTCTGTGCCCTTCAATCCACGTCTGGCTAGGTTTAGTTGACAGCTCCTTGTGCATTCACTCAGACACACCCCAAACACAGGGTACTCAGCCTCACTTGCATACATCTGCATTTTGAATGGGTCTTCCTGGGCTGGGAGGGTGGAGGGCCTGCCCTCACACAAAGGACTGCCACACCCCCTACTGGGACTCTGGCAGACAGGATTGAACTGAAAGGGGGCTTGGTGCATTTCTTAGACACTCTTTGAAGTCACCCCCACTTCAAAGGCACAACTTAGTATAAAACAGGGCCTCTGCCCTACCTCATCACACACTTGCTGGAGAAGAAACCTGAACCAGAAACTACATCCTGCCAAGAAGAACTGCCTGGCTGCTCAAAGGACTCACCTGCCTGCTTTTCTACAAAGGACTGCTGCCTTGCTGTTGGCCTGCTGCCTTGCTGAAATCTTGTCTGGCTGTAAGAGTGCTCTCCAAGGGCTTGGATAGAGCTTGCCTCCTGTTCCCTGAAGTCTCAGGACCAAAAAGACTTCTCTCTTTCACTTGGACGCTTCGTGCGCTGAAATTTTCGACGCACAGCTTGTTCTGCAGCGAGAAAAACGCCGCACACCGGCGCTGATCGACACGACGCCTTCGGGACGACCGAAACTCTGACGCACGGCCTAGCAAGGACAACGCCGCCCGACTTCCAAGGAGAAATCGACGCGACGCCTGCCGTGAGAGTGAAATTTCGACGCACAGCCCCGCGGAACAACGCGCAGCCGGAAAACAAGCAGGAGAATCCACGCACAGACCCGGGACATCTGGTAATCCCTGCGACCCATAGAAGGAGACGGTCCGCGTGCCGGAAAACGACGCACGTCTTCCCCGAGTGAAAAATAACGATGCAAGTCTGTGTGTGAAGGGGCGCAACCGACGCACACACCATTTTTCCACGCATCTCCTCTTCTGCGGCCCTCTGTGAAGATTTTCCACCAGAAACCAGGTACTTTGTGCTTGAAAGAGACTTTGGGGGTCATTCTGACCCTGGCGGTCTTGGACCGCCAGGGCAAGAATGACGGAAGCACCGCCAACAGGCTGGCGGTGCTTCATTCCCTATTCTGACCGCAGTGATAAAGCCGCGGTCGCACCGCCGGGGCCTGACCCCCTTACCCCCAGCCTGTTTCTGGCGGTTTACACCGCCAGGAAGAGGCTGGCGGTAAGGGGTGTCCTGGGGCCCCTGGGGGCCCCTGCACTGCCCATGCCAGTGGCATGGGCAGTGCAGGGGCCCCCTAACAGGGCCCGGCCTGCTTTTCACTGTCTGCATGGCAGACAGTGAAAAGCGTGACGGGTGCAACTGCACCCGTCGCACGGCCGCACCACCGCCGGCTCCCTTAAGAGCCGGCTCCTGTGTTGCGGCCTCATTCCCGCCGGCCCAGTGGGAATGTTGGAATGGGGGCCGCTTGGCGGTTCCCGCCTGGCGGGCGGCTGTAGCCGCCCGCCAAGGTTGGAATCACCCCCTTTGTTTGCTTTTTAAAGACTTAAGACACTTTATATCACTTTTCAGTGATATCTTTACAAATTCATATTGCATCTTTAATCGTTTTGACCTGCAAATACCCAGATAAATATTATATATTTTTCTAAACACTGTGTGGTGTATTTTTGTGGTGTTATATTATGGTATTGTATGATTTATTGCACAAATGCTTTACACATTGCCTTCTAAGTTAAGCCTGACTGCTCGTGCCAAGCTACCAGAGGGTGGGCACAGGCTGATTTTGGATTGTGTGTGGCTTACCCTGACTAGAGTGAGGGTTCTTGCTTGGACAGAGGGCAACCTGACTGCCAACCAAAAACCCCATTTCTAACATTGGTGATCAGCGGTGAGGATAGGACTTGTGTTTGTGCAGTGACATACAGTAGCTAAGTATTTCACTACCTACCCACAGTTGAAGGTCAACTTGATTTTTCATATTTTTTGCTTTTGGTTCTCTGATGTCCTCCTGGATATACTATTGATATTTTGGACTTTGGATTTTGGTTTTTGCCGGTAAGACCTTACCAGCAATGAGATTGCTTACCTACTCACTCTTTGTGCCTACTGACCACCTCACTAAGGCTGACCTAAGGAGGCTTTGCAGAAAATGGGGCCTTCCTGTATCAAGGAGATCTACTAAGATGGAAATGCTACATGCCTACATAGTCTGGGGGGAAGAAAGAGGGGCAGAGAGAGGCAGAAAATAACCAAATGACTAAGTACCCCTCAGATGAGGAGGGGGACTACTCACATGAGGAGGAAGACTACTCACATGAGGAGGAAGACTACTCAGATGAGGAAAGAGAACCAGTGAGAGATGAATGGCTCCTAGCTCAAGAGCGGTGGATGGAAGAGCTAGATGAGCAGCTTGAAAGGGCTGAGGCAGCAAGACTCTTAGCCCTAGAAGAAGAAAGGACTGCAGCTCAAGAGCTGAGCTGTTAAGAGCTGAAACTGGAGGCCGGAATGGCTGAGTCCAGTTCAGATGGTGGCAGCAAAAATCTTGCATCCAGTACTGCTGAAGAAGGGCACAAGCCCAGAGATGTGGTGCCCAACTTGAAGAAGGGAGTTGACACACCCCAGGTGGTTCAAGGGTATGAGGTAGTTCCTGTTATGCACAGGGTCCCTGAGAACGATTGGGGAACTGGCACAGGGAGTCATATTCCTACTGGGGGGAGGGACACTTTACTGACTTTAGCAGAGAGTGACAGAGAAAAGGGTTCCCCCCTGGTGGACGTCCTGGATATAGAGTGTAGAGACATCCCAGAAGAATATGGGTTGAGTGTCAGGGACAGGCAGATACTGTCTCACCAGTCTCAGGAGGGTGATGTAGAGTGCTTTTCCAAGGCTGAGTTACTGCGTGGTTGGGTGAAGGGTACTGTGGTTAATACATGTGAAGGGCAGAGTGATGTAATTGCTGGAGAGCATATGTCTGGTCCTTATTTTCCAGAGCTACGCCAACACCAGGTGGAGTGTGAGTTCTCTGACCCCAGGGAACATACAATGGAGGCAGACTTCTGGGTGAGTACCAGAGAGTCTGAAGAGGCATTTGGGGCTGCTCCTGAAGGGAGTGGTCTAGGTGGTTCCCAACCAAGTGAGGTGGGAGAGGATTGTAGTGTCCCAGGTAGGTCCCAGGTCCTAGAGGGTTCCATGAGGGAACACCAGGAGGGAAGCCTAGCCTGTACCGTAGGGCCACCTTTTGAGGGAAGCCCTGCAGTGTCAGAAGAACTTGGGGGGGGGTGACTGTAGCCAGCATCCCAACAGTTCTGGTGTCTGGCAGTACCACTCCTAGTGAGGGGGTGCAGAAGTCCAGACATAGGGTTGAGAGGGGGTTGCAGACCCCAGTGGAGGACCTTGAGAGTCAGGGGTCAGCTCTGAGAGCAGAGCCCCCCAGGAATGACCCAGGTGAAACCGTTTCTGGTTTGGGGGAAACCCAGACTCTGCCGGATGGGCAGAGGTCGGGAGACCTGCGCCAACCAGACTCTTGTGTGGCCCTTGGAGACGGTGTGTCCCTTGTGGGGGGTGAGAGTGCCCCCCAGGAAGTCCTGGCATGCCAGGCAAAGATTCAACCTCAGGGTGGTGACTCTGGGTTGGCTAACCAGGTTCAGAGGGTAAACTCTGACCTGGTGGGGGGTAGGCGTGCCCCCCAGAAAGTCCTGGTGTGCCAGGCAGTGGTTCAACCTCAGGGTGGTGACTCTGGGTTGGATACCCAGGTTCAGAGTTTAAACTCTGACCTGGTAGGAGGTAGGTGTGCCTCCCAGGAAGTCCTGCTGTGCCAGGCAATTGTCCAACCTCAGGGTGTTGACTCTGGGTTGGATGGCCAGGTTCAGAGGTTAAACTCTGACCTGGTGGGAGGTAGGTGTGCCTCCCAGAAAGTCCTGGTGTGCCAGGCAATTGCCCAACCTCAGGGTGGTGACCCTGGGTTGGAGAACCCGGTTCAGAGGTTAAACTCTGACCCGGTGGAAGGTAGGTGTGCCCCCCAGGAAGTCCTGGCATGCCAGGCAATTGTTCAACCTCAGGGTGGTGTATCTGGGTTGGATGGTCAGGTGCAGAGGTTAAACTCTGACCTGGTGAAGGGGTAGGTGTGCCCCCCAGAAAGTCCTGGTTTGCCAGGCAGTGATCCAGTCTGAGGGTACAGACCCTAGGTTGGAGGGCCAGTTGCAGGTTAACAGCCCTGCACTGGTGGAGGAATGGTACAGGGCGACTTCTATAAGCACCCTGACCATGTTGGACTCTGGGGGTACCGCTCCAGGAGGGAGGGTACAGAGCTCCGGAGGGGAGGACCAGGTTCAGGCTGTCATCCCTGACCTGGTGGAAGGGAGAGTGATTAAAGGGTGCCCAGCACCTGGGGCTACCACCCCCCACTCTCCACAACCACAGTGGTGGGAGAGCTTTGAGAGGCCTGGGGCCTGGCTCTCATCCCTGGAAGCTGTCAGTAACCACTGTGGCTTGCTGTCCGGGTGGACAGAGTTATCCCTGGGGAGGGGACAAGTGTCACACCGCGAGGGTAGAGTGGGCAACACAACTGTGTTAGTCCTGTTGGTACTATCCTGCTCCTGGGATACATCTGTGAGCAAAGTAAGGTTAGGTGCTGCACAGATGGGATCCGCAGGTAAGGAGAAAGGTTCCCCATGGATGGGCTTAGTGGGCCCTGAGAGTATAGACAGAGGGATCCAATTCGAGTCAGGAAGGCGAAGAACTGGAGCATGCCCCTGCTGTTGTGGGCCTGGGTCCTTGTTCTGTCGCCTCAAACAGGGAAGTACATCAGGATAGTGATTGTTCTCCACCTGGCTTTAGGCTGGTAGGGGGTCATGCTGTACCTGGCTTTTTGACAGGGTCATCCCCAAACATTTTGCCTCCTTCCTCCTATTTTTTCTGACCTGTTGTTGTTGGCTTTTGACCTCTGGGCACTTTACCACTGCTAACCAGTGCTAAAGTGCATATGCTCTCTGTGTAAATTTTACTATTGATTGGTTTATCCATGATTGGCTATTTAATTTACTTGTAAGTCCCTAGTAGATGGCACTACATGTGCCTAGGGCATGTAGATTAAATGCTACTAGTGGGCCTGCAGCACTGGTTGTGCCACCCACTTCAGTAGCCCCTTAACCTTGTCTCAGGCCTGCCATTGCAAGGCCTGTGCGTGCAGTTTCACTGCCACTTCGACTTGGCATTTAAAAGTACTTGCCAAGCCTAGAACTCCCCTTTTTCTACATATAAGTCACCTCTAATGCGTGCCCTAGGTAACCCCTAGAGCAGGGTGCTGTGTGGGTAAAAGGCAGGACATGTACCTGTGTAGTTATATGTCCTGGTAGTGTAAAACTCCTAAATTCGTTTTTACACTACTGTGAGGCCTGCTCCCTTCATAGGCTAACATTGGGGCTGCCCTCATACATTGTTGAAGTGGCAGCTGCTGATCTGAAAGGAGCAGGAAGGTCATATTTAGTATGGCCAGAATGGTGATACAAAATCCTGCTGACTGGTGAAGTCGGATTTAATATTACTATTCTAGAAATGCCACTTTTAGAAAGTGAGCATTTCTTTGCACTTAAATCTTTCTGTGCCCTTCAATCCACGTCTGGCTAGGTTTAGTTGACAGCTCCTTGTGCATTCACTCAGACACACCCCAAACACAGGGTACTCAGCCTCACTTGCATACATCTGCATTTTGAATGGGTCTTCCTGGGCTGGGAGGGTGGAGGGCCTGCCCTCACACAAAGGACTGCCACACCCCCTACTGGAACTCTGGCAGACAGGATTGAACTGAAAGGGGGCTTGGTGCATTTCTTAGACACTCTTTGAAGTCACCCCCACTTCAAAGGCACAACTTAGTATAAAACAGGGCCTCTGCCCTACCTCATCAGACACTTGCTGGAGAAGAAACCTGAACCAGAAACTGCATCCTGCCAAGAAGAACTGCCTGGCTGCTCAAAGGACTCACCTGTCTGCTTTTCTACAAAGGACTGCTGCCTTGCTGTTGGCCTGCTGCCTTGCTGAACTCTTGTCTGGCTGTAAGAGTGCTCTCCAAGGGCTTGGTAGAGCTTGCCTCCTGTTCCCTGAAGTCTCAGGACCAAAAAGACTTCTCTCTTTCACTTGGACGCTTCGTGCCCCGAAAGTTTCGACGCACAGCTTGTTCCGCGGCGAGAAAAACACCGCACACCGGCGCTGATCGACACGACGCCTTCGGGACGACCGAAACTCTGACGCACGGCCTCGCAAGGACAACGCCGCCCGACTTCCAAGGAGAAATCGACGCGACGCCTGCCGTGAGAGTGAAATTTCGACGCACAGCCCCGCGGAACGACGCGCAGCCGGAAAACCAGCAGGAGAATCCACGCACAGACCCGGGACATCTGGTAATCCCCGCAACCCATAGAAGGAGACGGTCCGCGTGCCGGCAAACGACGCACGTCTTCCCCGAGTGAAAAATAACGACGCAAGTCCATGTGTGAAGGGGCGCAACTGACGCACACACCATTTTTCCTCCCGTAGAACGACGCACGTCTCCCCGCGTGAAAAATAACGACGCAAGTCCGTGTGTGAAGGGGCGTAACCGACGCACACACCATTTTTCCACACATCTCCTCTTCTGCGGCCCTCTACGGAGATTTTCCACCAGAAACCAGGTACTTTGTGCTTGAAAGAGACTTTGTTTGCTTTTTAAAGACTTAAGACACTTTATATCACTTTTCAGTGATATCTTTATAAATTCATATTGCATCTTTAATCGTTTTGACCTGCAAATACCCAGATAAATATTATATATTTTTCTAAACACTGTGTGGTGTATTTTTGTGGTGTTATATTATGGTATTGCATGATTTATTGCACAAAAGCTTTACACATTGCCTTCTAAGTTAAGCCTGACTGCTCGTGCCAAGCTACCAGAGGGTGGGCACAGGCTGATTTTGGATTGTGTGTGACTTACCCTGACTAGAGTGAGGGTTCTTGCTTGGACAGAGGGCAACCTGACTGCCAACCAAAAACCCCATTTCTAACAGGTATCTTGGGCACCCTTAGTATTTTCTAATTGTCCCATCAACCCTCTACACACTACACTAGGCCTGGGGTCCATTTGTGGTTCGCATTCCACTTTTGGAGTATATGGTTTGTGTTCCCTATTGCATTCTATTGTGATTCTACATTGTTTGCACTACTTTTCTCACTGTTACTTACCTGATTTTGGTTTGTGTACATATAATTTGTGTATATTACTTACCTCCTAAGGGAGTATATCCTCTGAGGTACTTTTGGCATATTGTGACTAAAATAAAGTACCTTTATTTTTAGTAACTCTGAGTATTGTGTTTTCTTGTGATATAGTCCTGTATGAAATAAGTGGTATAATAGGAGCTTTGCATGTCTCCTAGTTCAGCCTAAGCTGCTCTGCTATAGCCACCTCTATCAGCCTAAGCTGCTAGAACACCTCTATTCTACTAATAAGGGATAACTGGACCTGTGGTGTAAGTACCACAAGGTACCCACTATAAGCCAGGCCAGCCTCCTGCACATACCTATACAATTACTATTTAGAGCATAGCTCAACTAATACCCACCACAATTCATATTAAATGGCTGCTGGAGCAAGCAATTCCTGTAACTGTGATAGTCGCAGTTGCAGAATATCACCTAGGACATGGATCTGCTTGACTGCCCAGCGTAATACCAAGCCATCTCGTAACCTACTACAGCAATCTAAACCTATTTGTTTCTCTCTGCTCATTCTTCACAGCCAAAAATTAATGCCCTTGTGAAACTGAAATGGAGGTACTAAAGTCCAGGACGAAAAAGCTGATCTGCTTCTTGTTTCACAATTATGACCGAGAGAAGCACAAATGGAAATTCCAGCCGCAAATTATAATAAAGGCTGGTTATTAACTTATCCCACTGGTGTATTTGGAACATTTTCTTCATATTATGCAGACCTCTGCAGCTGTGAAGTGCAACACTAGCTGAGTTATGCTTTGTAGAGTGGTTGAATGTAATATCCTTGACCTGGGATGGGAGAGCCTTGCTAGAGAGTGAAATTACGTTAGATGAGATTTTGTTCATCTTAAGCCTGTAAAATCTCCAGAGAAAGATGGATTTTCCCATGAATTTTAAAAGACCATTAAAACGCGATTGGCTCCTGTGCTTCTATAATGTACTAAAAGAAGGAAAGCCTTCTGGCTCATTGAGGCCCATTTCTAACAAAGCCGTCATCTTATTAAATCCAAAAGAACCGTAATATGCCTTGCAGTGTAGTAGCCATTGGCTATCTCTTAATCAGTAGATAAGAAGAATGTGGCCAAACTCTTGCACTCTAGCCTATGCAAAGTCCAAACATAGTACATGAACCTCAAGTAGGTTTTGTTCTAGGGCAGTCCTCCAGAACTTAACTGAGGATGCTAATGCAACCTTTATGGCGATCTAGAGACCTTCTTTTCGATGTACAGGGCATGTCCCTATATGTATTGATGGGAGTTTGCCTCACTAAGTAAGGATACATTTAATGAACACTTGACAAAATGGTACTGTGCCAAGACTTGAGGCCTTATTTAGAGTTTGTGGGTAGAGATACTCCATCAAAACGTAACGGATATCCCATCTACAGCATTACAAGTTTAATAGGCTTTAATGCACTTATAATACCACAAACGAACATCTTCTGTGTTTGTGACAGAGCACCCCATCTACCAGACTCTAAATAAGGCCCCTTTTTTCCCAGGTTCAATGGTTGTATAATCCTCCTTCTACCTCAATAAGGCCTTAATTTCCCAGATTCAGTGTTTATTTAATGCTCCTCCTGCACAGGTCAGTTGTGCAGGTTTCCTTTCAAGGTCGACTGATGTAAAGAATAAAACATGACAAGACCGCTCTCTGCCCCTTCTCATCTTCTTCCTTGCCTTTGACCCCTATTAGCAGTAATCCAAGCATCAGAGGGGATACAGCATATTCCCACAACTTAAAGGCTCACCAGGTCTCTTCCTCATCCAGATGATATCCTGCATATCGTTACTGCTCTGGATCCTGCTCCTCCTCCTCCGATATCCATGATACTCATTCTCACAGCTCTGTTATCTGGCTATAAAGTGAACTAGTGGAAGTGTTAAGTAATGGCCCATGTCGAACTCTATAACAAAAGCCTAAAAACCTAGGTGGTACGTTATGAAATGTCTGAATTTGAAACCCTATAAACTGCACAGACAAAGTTTGAAACTATATAGACTACCAAGATACCACCTCCAGGGGCCTACGATTATTGCCCATGGATTCTTGCTCCTTAGCCCATCACTTGTGACACAGCAACAGTCCCACCCCCCCCCCCACTCACACACATCTGGATCAGTCTTGAAATGCTGCCTAGTGACCAGAGATTATCCTCGTTTTTGTGTTCAGACCCTCTTCTTTTAACCTAGAAAACCACACCGACCCAAATTCAGCAACATCAGTCATGAAGCCTACAACTGTGAACTGGATAGCCCACCTTTTCATCCGTCTTTCCGCACACTTGCCCTAGTACACCAGTAACTTGTCAAAAGCCATTAAGAACTTCAGCAGCTGGATCACTGCATACAGCAACACCCCAGCTTCCCTCAAGGAGAAACCCAACGGCAAGAGTCTGACCACTGGTCAGCTGGTGCACAGCAGTCGATATGAAACACTAAGCACACAACTCTTGCAGATCACATCGATTTCTGCACTAACGACAGCAAGGAAATCTTTGCCCCTATCATAGATTTCACTGTGCTTCCTTCCACCCCCAGCAACATTACCCCTTCACAATAAGTTTGCAAACATGCTGTTTGAATTCTTCTGTAACAAAATCACCTCCATGTAAAGCAACTTTGACCTTCAACTGGACCCCTTCACTGTCTCAACTCAACTCCCCACCACGGACCCTGACTTTGTGGCCGCCATCACCACCAAAATAACTGCTACCAAGAAACCATCAATTTGGGGGGCCCATCAGACTCTTACCCCCATCAGGCCTTCACAAAGGACTCCTATCGATCAGCAAAGCACTAACACCCCTCCTCAATCCTCAGTGCCTCCATCTACTCACCCACATTCCCAGACACCTGGAAACATGGCACCCTCGTGCCCCTGCTAAAAAAATCATCTGCTGACCTAGCCACGATTTTCAACTACAGCCTATCTCTCTCCTACCATTCCCAGCAAAGGTTTTAGAGAAACTAGTCAACTGATGCCTCACTGACCACCTCAGCACTCACCAGCTCCTCTATGCCACGCAGTCTGGATTCAGGTCCAACCACTCTACTTATCACTGCCACATACATTTCCCTGATTCTTGAGAGAGGAGACACAGAGCACTCATTCTCCTGGCTCTCTCTGCAGCATTTGACACATACCCCATCCTCATCAGAGGCCTGCATGAGATGGGCATCCAGAGACCCGTTCTTTGCTAGATCTGCTTCTGCCTAATGGACAGAACACTATCTGTCAACCTGGCACCTTACTCCTCTGAAGCCCGGAAACTGATCTGCGGAGTGCCTCAAGGTTCTTCACTAAGCCCCACCCTCTTCAATACATACACGATCTCTTTGGCCAATGTTATCTGCGCATACAAAATCAACATCTTCTCCTACGCCGATGACATGCAATTCATACTCTTGCTCTGAGACAAGAGCCCAAACTCTGCTAACAGGTTCACTGCCTGCATGACCAAAGTCACTAACTGGTTGAAAGCCAACTGTCTCAAATTCAACACTGACAAGAAAGAAGTAGTAAACTTTGGCAAGTACACCTCACCATGCAACTCCAGCCGGCCAAGCTTGGACTCATGCCCACGCCAGGAACCTTAATCTTCAACAGCAAACTGGACACGACCGCACAAGTCAACACTGTCACTGCATCCTGTTTCCACTCCCTGAAGATGCTGAGGAAGATCTTTAAATGGCTCCCAAGCATTACTAAAAAAAAAACTCACTCACACCCTAGTCACAAGCAGGTTGGATTCCAGGGACACCCTCTGTGCTGAGATTACTACACAACTTGCTAAAAGACTACGAACCATCCAGAATTGACAGCCAGACTCATCCACAATGTCCCACACACAACTCGCATCACACCACATCTCGGGGAGCTCCACTGGCTTCAGCTAGACAAACTCACTCAATTCAGACTTCTCACACACACACTCATTCAAGGCAATACACAACTTAGGCTCCACCTTCCTTTGTCGTCACATTTCCTTCCACCAACCACCTAGACACCTCTGCACCACAGGACCCCTACTCGCACCTAATCCTTGCGTACACAGAACCAGATCAGGAGGCCGGACATCCTCTTGCAGCAACCCTGAAGTGTGGAATGGCCTCTCACTCTACATCAGAGCCTCTAAATTACTCAAGAAGCTGAAGATCTGGCTTTTCAAAAACCAGCCCACCTTAGGCAGGGCTAGGCACACATGCCTGCAACGCACCAGGATGCACTTGTGAGTGATGGTGTGCTTTACAAATACACATAACACTTCCCTGTCCTGCACCTTACTTAATAATGCTCATAAACCTCTTTCATCAACATCAATTGTCGCATCATGACATCAATTGTTGCACCATGGCATTGTGCTCCAATAGCCTTCAATATCAGTTCTCAGTTCCACAAAATTATTCTGACACTTGTCACAAAAGATAAAGGGCCTGATTACGACCTTGGCGGATGGGATACTCTGTCACAAACGTGACGGATATACCGCCTGCCGTTTTACACGTTCCGTAGCATGTAATGGAACTTGTAATACAACTGACAGGATATCCGTCACTTTTGTGACAGAGTATCCCATCCGCCAAGGTCATAATTAGACTCAAAATCTTATCCATTTTTTTATAAATCCTTCAATGTATGTGTTTTTGCAAAATTTTAAACAAAATCCACATGTTACTCCACAAGTTTAAGCCAGGATTTCAAACTATATTCACTTGCTAGTCCCTCTGCATTTACCATTGTCTTTACAAGGTTTGCCTTGAAATTAATCCCCTCAGCCTGACTGCCTAATAGCAGGAGAGGTGACTTCACACACTTTTACTTGCCTTTTCTGGATAAGAATCTACATCTCATTTAGTCGCTTGTTAAGCTCCTTTTGAGTCTTAGAAATCAGCATGCCATGCCTCTAAAATTGTTCCACTGAATTACCCTTCATAACATTACAGATGGCAATGCTAGACTAAGGCAAGTATCAAACAAATGTATTCAGGACATGTGGCAAAGGGTGAGTGACAACAAGACTCTGGGTGGAATACAATTTACACGATCAAAACTAGTGAACTAGGGGCCAGATGTAGCAAAGGGTTTTACCCATTCTGTGTCTATGGGAAAATGTGTTCGTACATATGGCCCTAAATCTCATACCAAGTGTTGACAACAACTTCATATTAACTGCCAGAGGATGTCATCTACTCAAAAATCCAAGAGGTCAACACTCGTCCTAGTTCTCATATTCTTTTAATGCCACCACAATCAAAGGCCTTTATAATTTGATTAACATCTGAGATACGCAATCTGACCAACTCACATTTAAGTTGTAGTTCCATTTTAATTGATCTCTGACAGGCTTCCAGTGAATGCTATGCTTTATTGGCACAACAGAATCCTTAAGTACATTCCAACAGGCGGAAATACTTTGAAGGGCCCAACATTTAAGAGATGAGTTGGGAAACAATGTGGCAGTATTGCCTGTGAATCATTTATAAGGACTATAGTATCTCCAGCCCAACAACTCACCCCATTAGCTACATAAACATATGCCACAATTTGCTTGTCACCCCACGTCATTTCAAAACCTCCAATGATATACGATGAGCCCGTCCATACCCACCAGGGTTTAGGTCTGCTGCATACTACTGCTTTATCAATCCAGATGATACTCTTATTCTCACTGAAGTCAATGTGCAAGATGACCCTCGCTGAACTACTCATGTACCCATCTGATTAGCAGATCACACCGGAGAACTTTAGCAGTTTTGCTTTAATACCACTTGCAGGTTATATTAACCTTTGTAGAAAGTAATTAATTCAGCTATTGCTACTTTACTGTGATTTTTATTTTTATTGGTTTAAATCAGATTTTATTACATTTTGCAATATATAGGGCTACCAATAGCTAAACATTATTACATAAGCAAGGCCCAGCTTCGCGTGGTAGGCACTTCAAATGTTGAACAAAGAACAGAATCCCCCTGCCCTGCCTCCCCATGATGATGTGAGCAAAGCTGCATAGTAGCCAAAATGCATCGTTCTCGACTGTGTGTTAAATGACACAAAAAGCAAACCTCTTGAGTGTAGGCGCCTCTGTTCGGTGGAGTGTGGAGATTAGAGCAAAGTAATGTGATACTTTGGAGGAGGGGCAGGCACCCTTTCTGTTTGCGTGCATCAGCGGGCCGCAATTTTCCATTATCTTTGAATAAAGGTGTGACTTTTTCTTGAAAATCTCCTGTGTTAATGCACCTGACAATACACCTGTGAGAAGAGCCACAAACCTTTTAATAAAACAGCTCTGGCAAAATCTCTGGCATGCCATCCAGCAAAGTCTTTTCAAATTTGGTAATTTTCTCTTTAACATTGCTTTGATAATCATTGTAGTGCCATGATGTTACACAATTTCAAATGGGACGTTCTTTTTTTTGTTCCACTGACTTGTTTAACTGCCCCAAAACAATGCCGTCATCAAGATCTACTGTTTTTGCTGAGACTAAGCAATCTCTGTTCTCTCAAGCACAGTCGTGTTACCTTTTATATCCTTTGGGACCTTCATGATTACTGCTAATGCCGCCTCCAAATCCTTCATTCCAAGAAGGAGCATTTTCTCTTAAAATCAGCTATATAATTTTAAAGGGGCAAACTACTCGTAAAGCTGCAGGAGTACAAACCAGTGATTGAGGCCTTGAAGGGGAGAACCAAATCTATGTTATGCCTAACCTCCTGCTCATAGATCGGGGAGTCGAGCGTTTCTGTCTCTATAGTTTTGGTAGTCCTTTTTGTATGACGAAATTCCTCTTCTTCATGATTTCTCAGATATCTTAACCAGCAGCATTCTAATCTCTTCCCAAATTTGTTGCTCAGTTCATAGATACCAAGGAAGATTAGGCCATAGTATATAGTTTGTGTTTCATCCTGGTGTAGGCACCCTAGCAATTGTTTTTTGTCTCTCGGATACTTCCTCATTATTATTCACTTTGCAAAACAGTCAGCTAAATGGCAATCATTCCAATCCGTTAATGAATTGAGATTCCCATCACATTGGTTACAAAAGCACTGCAGTCTGAAACTCTTCACACTTTGACTGGTGGACCAAGTTCACTTACGTGATAATGTCATGAGGTAATTCGTTCTCCCCTGTCCCCCGTTCCCTTCCTAACAAATTAATGAGAACAGCAGTAAAAAATTAACTTTGTAACTTTAAATACTGAAACCCTACTTTTGGGGAAATGCCCTTGGAAGGGGGAATACCCCTCTACAGGTTGGTCAGCACGCATTGGGTAGCTTTCCTTCTCAAGGGGCATTTCGGGACAGAAAAAGGCCTTTTTGTTGCTCTCTGTGCGCAACTGTATACCATAGGCCTTATCGGGCCCCTCCCAGGCTCATGGCTATCTTTTTTTAGCTTAGCCTCTGACACTGATAAATTGTTCAATAAACCAAACCCACCTGTAATTTAATCATTTCGACACAGCTTAGAACTTGTTTCACATTTGCTGAGAATAAGTTTTATCTCTAATGCCTCTTTTGGATTCTCTACCACCCACTCTGCATACAAGGTTTCGGCCATCGATCGAGGTACATCTGGTGAATATCTGTGGGCATCGTTGCTTGGTATATGCTGTTGTTTCTGCCACTATTATCTTCTTCAAATACAATTTGAAAGAATTACGCTGCTGCTGTCACATCCAAGTGGTGTTTTATCCTCAATCTCAAGTGTGATTCGCAAAGGAAATTTCCACCTGTAATTTATCTTGCCATCTCTGGGTTTATCTGTGACTGGTTTAATTTAGCACCATCCCTGAAGGATCACTGCTGAGATGTCTCGAAAAAGGATATGTTAACAGTCGTGAAAAGAGAGATCATCTTCATCCAGTGGCGCACAGACTTTCATTATTTTCATAGAAAAAGTGAAACTTTCCCAGCACACCCCTCAGTCTTTGTTTACCAGTCAGATAGTTGCAGCCTTTCCTGTGTGTCCAATCTCATTTCTGGTGCTTCCGTTTCTGGTCTCTCTGCCCCCTCCTTCGGGTCTCCGATTTATATATTCTCCCATCTTGAACAGATTTCCAGCCCCTCACATCACACAAGAGGACCGTGTCAGCTTTCACTTTTGGTTCCTCTATAGTTTGGAATGCTTCAGACTCACCAACTCAAACTGTGTTTTTAATTTATTTTTCTAATTCAAATGTTCGATTGTCCACTGGAGTCATATTTTTGTAGATTATCTCCATTTTGGTGCTTAAACCAGTTTGCAGTCCATGCATACTATTGGAAGGATCTTGGGTCCTCAGTCAGTGTTTTTTTTGCTACAAGGCTGATCAGAAAGTCTGACTTTGTAAGCTCTATAGTTCCCCTCTTTTTGTCTGTGCTACTGTTACCAGCAGCACTGTGCTACTACTCAAGGTGCCCATCTACTTTCTTGTTGTCAAATAGCCCAACTCACCATTTGAGTGCTCCTCTCAGGCAGCGTTCAATGTTAGTCTTATTGTGAATCTTTTCAAATACTACTGTGAAAGAAACTGTATGTATAGTTTCTGCTGCCTGGTATTGGGCAGCTCACTCCAGTTTTGGTGAAGGCACATATTCACTTAAATCAACTTATGGGCTCCAGAATACGGCACTTTTGTGTCACCCCTGGAGTGGTGCCATAGCAAATGTCCAAGGTGGCCCTCATTTTATTCAGAAAGCACAGAGGCCTTCAACATCACAATCAAGTCATAGTCAAATATACGACTGCCACTGAGTTGGTTCTTCAAACTCTACTAATGTTTTCAAAGGGGGATTATCAGCTTTTGCCACTGGGAGCCTCTGGGTCCCTTCACCATAGTAGTGTTCAGCTCTCTGTCACTAGTGTTTTAGACCTTCTCAGTCAACTGCAGTTGCTGGGCCTCAACACATCAGGTCATGGACCGCTTCCTAGCTGCTTCTAGAAATATGTTTGTGGGTCTCTTAGGCTTCCCCGTTCCCTTCACTGCGGATTATTAAACCAACTCCAGACCCCCACCATTAGTCAGTGGGGCACCACATGAGCAGTCAGATCGTTCGGTCTGTCTCTCCACAACACCTGGGACCTGAATCTTCACTAAATTATCTTTCGGCCTTCACAATGTCACACCACCACCACAATGGCAGCACTGCCAGTGGAGATGTTTCAGAAGTCACTCCCCTGGCACTGCCCGTTGCTCCAGGGCTCACTAGGGTGAAGCAGGAATACTGCTGGAACAATAACTGCAGGACTGAAGGACCCCAGTCTCTCTGGGAATGAGTCCATTTGGGTCACCTCAGGAGTTGTGGGCGATCTCCTCACTACTATACACAGTTGCTCATCAACAGTGATCTAAACTGGTCTCCAGAGTAGCAAGGAAGCACTGAGTCAGTCACAGGTATTGGTCAGTCTCACCTCACCCATAGGCATCCCAGTCTTTACCATGTCCTTTGTAGGCCATCTTAGAGTCACACCATACTAGCCAGCATTTGTCAAAGTCTTTCCTTTTTCAGTTTTTCCTTAACTATACACTCTTCTAAGTGGGTCTTCTTTACCTGTACCCTACAGAGTGCCAAGTGTTTAATCTTAATTGGTTATTTACTTTGCACAGTTGTAAGACAATCCTCAAAGGAGCAATATAGAAATGATCAATTTGTTCAGGCCCTTGATGATCTAAAAATAATGATACAAGTGAGTCCTTTTAAACGGCACATCTCCAAGAGAGTATGTGTGCAGAGACATCCATTGGTATATCCAGCCCACCACCTGTGTATCCCAGTACAACAACTCCATAGAGGGATGATGTGTGTGGCGGCCAAGGTGGTGTATGTAGATATAGACACCTTTGCCTTGTGGTGCATGGCTCTCAATATGCAAATTCACAGAATTGTTCTACCCTGAACAGGCCACACGTCAATATAGAAGAAAAACTCCTTATGTCATGACTTTTTATATCAAAAAATGGTTGAATGTCTAATATGTGTGGGATGATCATTATGTGAATGGCATTCACAGCAGCCAACGGCTGAGAGAGGGCTAAACATTTGGGTCTCTCTTTAAATATAGATCATATGTGGTTTTGTGAGACAGTTGTCTCTTGCATAGTTTAAAAACTACAAAGGAACTGATACTAAAGAACACGTTTTTCTGGCATCTAACTGCAGATTCCTCACTCTAAGAATATCTCCAGTGCCATAATAAATACAGAGAGTTTTCTCACCACCGCTCTAACGCGCTGCTAGATGGCACCATGTGGCTCTGGGGTGAGTTTGTTCTTCCCTAGATGTGATGAATCAGAGTTGCATTTAAACACTACCACTGTGCACTGTTATCAGTTTCGGAGCATTCCAAAAAAGTGCTGGTGAGACCGAGTCAAAACCTAACTTGGAACCTTACTATGATGTTCATGAGTCTACTCCACAGAACAGGGAGTTCTGAGGGCAGTGTGAAGTCTGTGATTAGATAGAGGATCTGCCAGAAGGATTGTTACAGAAGATAAGTAATATCTTCTTCTGATGGATACTTCTAATCACAGATTCCTCACCTTAAGAATCAAGGTGGATGTTCTGGGGAGTGGACAAGAAAGTCTTTTAGAACAGAGCAGGCAAAATGTCCCTGTCAGTGGACCTGGCTGTGCATGGCAGCACTGTATGTGTACATTGAGGCATGGCAGAGTGGCCTTGGCCCTGATGCAGTGAGCCCACAGGCATTTAGGGGGTTTCTTCCTGGCCAGAGCATAGCATATTTTAATGCAGAGGACTATCCATCTTGGTGGGGTTTCTTTTCGTGTATCTCTTTTCCTCTCTTTACTCCAGAAAATCATACAAAAAGCTAGTCTTCTGCGCGATAGTCTCTTGTGTGGTCAGTGTAACATTTCAGTGCCTGTTTAGGGTTGAGCAGGTAGTCTCTCCTCTTCATCCCATCATGGAAGGGTATCACAACTTGGGTAAGAAGGACACCCAAGTCCTCAGCACTAATGTCTATGGAAAGAGAGTAATGTTGGGTGTTTGCACTGCAGTTCACTGAGATAATGGCAATTGAGAAGACTCTTTTGAGCATTAGTAGCTGCAGCAAGCAGCTGCGCACAGGCATGACAGCTTTGGCAGAAACAGGTGCATCAGACCTTTTGATAAAGCCCTTCACAACTGGTGTTTTAAATAGAAGGGATGATTGATCAGGTAAGCACAAAAGGGCAGACAGATCTGCTGGGCCAAAAATAATACAAACAACACATCTGCAGATTTTGCCTGTAGATGGTTGGTATGACCAGCACCGCACCAGGTAACAAACTTCTCCCAGCATCCAGAATAGATAGACTTTGTTGACAGATGCCAGGCTGCAAAGATAATATGGTCTACTGCATCTGGCATATTTAAGTGTCACCACTCAGTCTCCATGTTTGGACGTGTAGGTTGTGGAGGCTTGTGTGCAGAACATCCTTCTGCTGATGAGACGAGAGGTCCTTCTGAAGTGGAAGCCAGTTGGAGCACAAATGCTCATGCTCAGGACCTCTGGGTGCCACAGTCTCCTGGCCCAGTCAGGGGCTATTAAGATGACCTGGGCCTGGTCTACCTTGACTTTCCCTAGAACTTGAGTCATGAGGGAGAGCGGCAGGAATGTGTACAAGAGAACCATGTACCATTATAGTCAGAATATCTCCTAGTGACTTTACTGGAAAAAACGTCAGTGCACAGTAGTATTGACACTGCACATTCTCCCCAATGGTGAGCAGGTCTAATCAGGGCATACCCCACTGGTCTAAGATGCCCCTTTGCCACCTCAGTTGGAAGATGCCCCTTGTGATCCATCAGCTGACATCTATGCAGCTCACCTGCCTGATTCTGATCCAGGAAAACTCACCTCTTGTCAAGCTTATTGCCTGAATCAGCCACTGGCTTTCAGCACTTCACATCATTCCTGTCCTCATGCTCAGCAGTCACTTAACAGTCCACTCCATTGATTACTGTTTTGTACAATTTGCTCCAGGTCTTCAGGCCCCTTCTCCAAGTGATTGGCACTCGCCTTCTTGGGAGTTAGAGACCTTTAACCTCCACTTCCTGGCACTGTTCGCCCTCGGCTCCCGCTCCAAGTGTGATCTGCACATGCCATTAAGGGAGTAAGAGACCTCAAACCATTATCCCTTCCTTGAACTTCTCTACCCTCTTGAGTCCTGATAATGATCCAGCGAATTCTCACAGGGAGTGAAACGTTGCCAAATTAAACACTGACCCTATGGGCTCTGTATTACATTATTGGGCCATGCGATTGTTGTTCTATTGATACACATACTGACCATGATGTATCACTTGGTTGTATCACTTATAAGAGAGCACTGAACATGTTTTTGCACTGAGCACCCCTATGTCGGTGTTTTAAATGCTTCTTTCATCTTTTGGTACTTTGAGTACAATCGCATTTGGATTTAATTTTATGGATTGATCGTTTATTAGGGACGACTGTCTTCCAAAATATGATATTGAGTTCATCTGAGCTGGCATTCAGAGACCCTGCCAGAAAGATATTTGCTGTTTCTGGACCATCCATAGGTATAGGTGCTTCTGGCACACCACCCCACTCCTCCCTCAGGGGAGGCTCCTCCATAAGGGTGGAGGAGCATCTCCCCTCTGCCAGCAGCGGCAGCTGCAAAACCTTTACCAGAAAATGATTATAAACTGAGTTTATTATCCTTTTCCGTTAAAGGGGAGGGGCCACAAGGGTGACGAGCAGTGAGGGGGAGTGCACACTGCGCATGTATGTGAGGCCGGCTGTCTCGGGCCGACCAAACACACATGCGTAGTAGGCTCTTGCCAGCCCAGCAACACAGTTGCCGGGCTGGAGACAGCATGCACAGGTTCCCTTTCTGCTTGTGAGCACCCTGGCTGGGTGCTCCCAGCCAATCCTGAGGCTGCTCTGAGCAGTGTCAGGATTGGCTGCAGGGGAGGCTGGGAGCCTGTTCAGCAGCACCAGAGACGAAGCAGAGGAGACGGAGGAGCGGCGCACGGCATTCAGGTAACTGGTTTCATTAAAAAAAATATATATATGTTTATTGCCACCCCTCCGTGCACTGTGCCACCCCTTCCGAGACTGTCTGCCCTGCTTGTTGAGGTACCACATGATGGGCTGCAGGGAAGCATTCAGGGCAACTTGGAGGAGCTCCAGTAGGCTGTAATGGAGCTGACTATCTATGAGAAACCAGAGGCCTTTGATCTCTACTTCTCCTAGGCGACCTCCCCAGCCCATCAGTGATGCATCTGGCACAACCATGAGATCGGGTGAAGTAGGATAGTGGCCTGCTGCAGGTCAGGCTGGTGTTTGTCTGCCACCACAGAAGATCATGAGCTGTCTCCTGTGAGATCAGGATGGCGTCGGAGGGATAGTTCTGATGCTGTTACTTGTACTCAAACCAGGTTCCACTGAAAGGCCTGCATATAATCCTGGCCTCTTGATATACCTCCATAAAAAACAAAATTGTTGTCCAGAGATTTTCATTTTTGATTTGTGTTTTTGGATCATTAGAGAAATCATTTAGCTTGGGTAGACAATGCTGATCCGTGCCAAATTTTTCTGGACAACATTTTTTAAAATGGCACGTCTTGCAGAGATGATTAATATTTCAGGAACCATGAGACCTATATACTTCACTTTAGTGTTACAACATAAGTTTTGGGGGTCAAGTAGTCTTATATAGACAGAAGATAACTCCTCAGAGCAACCATTTCACCATTTCCAAAAATGGCGGCTATGATAGAGGAAGAAGAGGCATATATAAAAATGAGACAAATAATGTTTTAATCAAAAACCTTGGAATTACCATGGACTCCAAGTTAACAATAAATGCCCAAGTGGACAAATTAGCATAAACAAGCTTCATCACCTTGAAGACTCTACGACGCATCTTCCCCCACCTCGGATTTCCACACAAGGTGCGGGCTACTATGTCGCTTGTACTATCCAAACTGGATTATGCCAATGGCCTCTACCATGGATCATTTCTATCTAATATGAAAAAACTACAACGTTTTCAGAACTCCGATGCCAGGCTACTATTACATGTAAAGCCACAGGCCCACATCTCACCTTCCTTGAGAGCACTACACTGGTTACCTGTTGCCAGAAGATGCACCTTCAAGCTGCCTTGTATCACCCACAAAGCTATACATGGAACAGGACCGCTCTTTATCAGAAACAAAATAACCAAATACATTCACGAAAGAAACCTCCGCTCAAGATTGGCACCCCGCCTTAGAACACCACCATACAAGAAAAAGACTATAGGTGGTACATCCTTCTCTGTTCAAGCAGCCAAACGATGGACTTCATTACCCCCAAATATAAGATCCACAGATAACTATTTTGTCTTCAGAAGACTACTCAAGAGTTGACTTTTTCCTTCATAACCACCATATTCAAACAGCTATGGACTGCATATGCCTGTGTTGATAAATATTTTTAGTCTGATTATGTGTTTATTCTAGATATGTGTAGTTCTTTAGGAAATATGTATCGCTACTATGTCCTAACAATAAATCACACAGATACTGTTTAAACCTGTTTAACTAATGTATATTTACTCACGGTTTAAATATGTATATCTATGTATGTGTGTGTGTGTGTGTGTGTGTATATATATATATATATGTATATGTGTGTGTATTTATGTATGCGTGTATATATATATATGTGTGTGTGTGTGTTATTCTATGCTAAACATGTTCATAGGTCATTCCATAGCTCCTAGATAAGTTGTTATATTAGATACTTTAGGAAATATGTATTGCTACTATGTCATAACAATAAATCACACAGATACCGTTTAAACCTGTTTAATGTATATTTATTCACGGTTTAAATATGTATATCTGTATGTGTGTGTCTCTGTGTGTGTGTCTGTGTGTATATGTGTGTATATATGTGTGTGTATATATATATATATATATATATATGTTTGTGTGTGTGTGTATGTGTGTGTATATATATATGTGTGTGTAACAAGACAAATTCTCGTAGTAACAAGGCTACGGCTGAAACGCGTTAGGAGGAATAATATGTGGATAGCTGTATAATAGTAAAAGCTTCAATTTCACTGGAAGTGTCCTGACCTTTCTTGTTACTACAAGAATTTGTCTTGTTATATTTATGGTGTTTCCCGAAACCATGGTTGTACCGCCACTTTTTGAGCCTCGGTATTTCCGGTCTCCTTGGTGAATATATATATATATATGTGTGTGTGTGTGTATATATATATATATATATATATGTGTGTGTGTGTTATTCTATGCCTAGCATGTTCATAGGTCATTGCATAGCTCCTAGATAAGTTGTTGTATTCGATACGTATGAATCCCTGTTCTCATTTAATATTACACTGATCAAATGTTTTATTATCATAAGCATTTGACTATGCAAATTTTGAGTATAGATAAATGTTAGAAAAGTGCACTTCTTAATTAACTTCAAATATTACAAATCTTGAAAGTCTGTGTTTATACAATACTACTTTTCTTCTCATATTATACTGATTATTTTATTTCTTGAACATTTATGTATTTACTTATCTATTTATTTATTACTTTAGTTCTACTTTACTGAAGAAATAATAAATAAAAATAAAATCTATAAATAACATAAATAAGTAAATAAAAAAATATATATATTAATAAATAAATGAAATAAAAAAATGATAAAAAATGTGTGTGTGTGTATATATATATATGAAAAAAATATAAATAAAATATATTTTTACTCTCTTGTAAGCTTTACTTTGTCTACCCATCACCATATGTCATGTCTCTATCAATCTATCCTCCATCCCCACTCTGACTCATCCCAAACCCATTCTACTACTTTCATCTCCTAAATAACCCTGCCTAAGCTCTTCCCTCCTCTTCCACATATAACTCACCCAAACCTCAGCTTACTACCATGATCTCCCAAACAACCCTACTAAATTCTCCATCATTTATCTCACCTTTGACTCATCCAAAACCCCTCCTGCTACTATGATCTCCATAACCCTTTCCACAGACTCTTCCCTCCTTCATCCCCCTTTACTCATCCCAAGCCTCATCCTGTTACTATAACCAATTAACTTCTGGATTCATCCCTCCTCTACCCCTCCATTACTTAAATCAATCCAACTAACAAACTCACATATCCACGGCTCAAATTAACTCATAATAATACTGAAACTGTACTCATAATTCCCTATACTAATCCACCACTATTTCCTTTTGGGTTCCGGAGTACATGCTACTTGCTGAAAAGCGCTTCTACGCCTCGTCCGGGGTAGTAAGCGCTATATTAATACTATTAAAATACAGTACAATACACCAAACAATGTTTATGTTCTGAATGTGAAAAAAATGTTTAGCATTCCTGTTTTAGACACAAGCAATCGCTTGTGGTACATTTGCAGAATGTTGAACATTTGAGAAGAGCATATCAACAGGGACATCTTTTTGTAACACAGTGTTGTAGGCTGACCGATATCACGTACACCAGACTGATTGTGTTGTAAGGTAAGTATGGTTTATTGTTGTTTTACAGGATACTTCTGATGAGTAAGTCTGAGGTAGTTGTTTGTAGATGTCTCCTCTCGTCTGGGTGTGCTAATCTCGTCGTCTTCTTTCTTTTCTCTCCATAGGCCTCTCAGGAAGCATGTGGGGACAGAAGAAGAATAGGCACGGTAAGTGATTGTATCAACGCTCTCTTTTCCTTTTCTCTCTCTCTTCCTCTCACTTTTAGGTTCTTTATTCTCTACTTTCTCTTTCCCTTTTTCCTATATTCCGCTCTTGTCCCTTCGTTTCTTACTGGCTCTTCCTTAGCCCTGGTTTCTGGTCTTTCCTTCCTCCTCCTGTATTCTGTCTTTTCTTACACCTGTCTGTTTCTTCTGACCGTTGTCTTTTCTCTCCTGTACCTCTCTCCTCTTTCCCTTCTTCTGTGGCTCTTGAATTTTCTTTTCTTTATTTTAGTTAATTTCTCTAGTCTGGTCCTTTCTGTCGCGATTGACACGGTTTCTTTCCTAATCCACCTCCTACTTTGTGCTCACAGTGTTTTCTCCGCCCCTTCCCCCCCTTTCCATATATCTCCCGCCCAGTGCCCGTGCTCGTATTGTTTTCCCATATACCACCTCCTCCTCCCGCTTCCCGCCCTCCCTACCTGTCCCTAGCTCCGTACCTGGTTTGGCCACACTTCTCCTGAAGCGTGGCGGGTCCTAGGCGTCTGCTTCCTGGGCCGACGATCTTCGTCCCGGGTTGGGACCGTGAGGGCTCGTGGTTCCAGTCGGGTTTTCTCCCCAGAAACTCCTGATGATCCTCGACTCCTCTCCTCCCTGGTCCTTTCGCTCCTTCGGTTCGCTCCACTAACTCCTTCCTGTAGGCTTCCGCTCCGGATGACTTCCCCCTGGCGCTCTGGGACCTCCCCTTTTACGGCCCTCTTGTCCCACATGTCCCACGTGTAGCCAATGGGAAGAGCGACCCTCTGGGTTGCTTCCGGGGCAACCCAGCCAGAGACAGTACTAGGCGCAATTGAATGCGGGTCGGAACGGTCCAACCCGTCACACACAGGTTTTGCAAGTACATGCATGTGTAAGTTCTGTGGGTAGAGGCTTTAGAAATTTCGTAGGTTTTAGCACCCCATCAGTTTCTTCCGTACCAAATTCACACAGATGTTTCTCCACATATGCATGATTCAAAACATTTACACATCTGATCAAGTAGAACGATCTTTTAATATTTCCAGGCACAGTTTATGACGTCATGGAAGGTCACCTAGCAGGACTGATCTCTTGAACTCACTGTATCAAAATCGTCAAATGTGTGACAGTTAGAACTCGTTTTATAACGCACACACAGTATTTTTCTACGTCTTTAAAGTCCCATTCTTCTTCTGTCCCAGCAAATCAATTAGAAACTTCCCAGGTTCACCAGCTAAAGCTCAAAGCTTTATTCCAGTTTTTCTCATAGTCTCATCACCCTTAAGAATATGTGCCTTGATAAGAACACTGGGCATCTCTGGGTCATGTTCCTTGTATAGAATATGAAACCGGAATATGGGGGTCATTCTGACCCCGGCGGGCGGCGGTCGCCGCCCGCCTGGAGGGAACCGCCAAATGACCGCACCGCGGTCAAAAGACCGCGGCAGCCATTCTGGCTTTCCCGCTGGGGCGGCAGGCGACCGCCAGAAGGCCGCCCGCCGGCCCAGCGGGAAACCCTCTTCAACAATGAAGCCGGCTCCGAATGGAGCCGGCGGAGTTGTGGGGGTGCGACGGGTGCAGTGGCACCCATCGCAATTTTCAGTGTCTGCTTTGCAGACACTGAAAATCTTTATGGGGCCCTGTGAGGGGGCCCCTGCACTGCCCATGCCAGTGCAGGGGCCCCACGACACCCGTTCCCGCCATCCTGTTCCTGGCGGTTTTTACCGCCAGGACCAGGATGGCGGGAAGGGGGTCGGAATCCCCATGGCGGTGCTGCAAGCAGCGCCGCCATGGAGGATTCCTTGGGCCAGGGGTAAACCGGCGGGAAACCGCCGGTTGCCCTTTTCTGACCGCGGCTTTACCGCTGCGGTCAGTCCCCGTCGGAATGCCCCCTAAGTGTCTTTTCTTGCCTGTTCCATAACGTATCTATACCTTTGACAATCCTTGACTTGTGAGCATTGCAGAAAATCTAAGTAGCACAATAATAACATCTGTGCCATTTGACAGTACAATGACTTGATTGGAACCATTTCAAACAGCCCACTCAACATGTGGCACAACATGAAGGTCAGCTTCCACCAATTTGCGGTTAAGTTCTTGAACAATATGGCCCATACCTTTTGAAAGTATCTCTGCAGGCACCAACTCCTGATTCACAATCTTCCACTTGCACTTATTTGAAATTTGGTGTTAAATAAAGCATCAGCAATGTTTTGGGGAGTTAACATCTCCAAGTTCATTTTGTTTGTTGATGACCAGAATTTCTCAATTTGCACAAGTTTAGGTGTTGAATTTTTGATGCAGACAAACTCAAGTGTTCCACTTGTAGACATTTGTCTGATTTTCTCACATTCTTTGACAGGTAGTTCAAGGTAACTGTTAAAGACAGTGTGCAGTTCTGGCAAGGTGCACACTGACTTTGATATCTGTAGAACAGTCTGAACGACCTCTCCAAAGTTTTGCATGGATGAAATCTTGACTGTTCATAATTGTGACATATAGTCCACAACAACAGCAGTTTTCAATGAGGACACTTTTTCAAAATGAAATTGCTCAGGTGAAAGTTTTTTTTCGAGCTCTTGTATGAGTTTGTGCCTCACTGGTTTGGTTGCAGCATCTCCATCAAATAATGCGTTTGTTGGAAGATTATGCAACAGAATGTCTCATAAATTCACCCATTTTCTTTTGCTATATCCATCTCTCTATGTGGTTGCAAAAGCAGTTTTTTGTTTTTGTAACCTATTTTGAAGTGGATGGTTGGACAAAACTTACTTTGGCAATTAAAGCATGGAACTTTAGTGATTGTCAACCAGCTTTTTCTCTTTCAATAAAAATCTCCCCTCCTTCAGTTCTGCCTATAGTTTCGACCCATGTTTCAGGACATCTAGTAGAGATGTCTTTGTAATTATCCACATATTGTTTGGGCACAAAGCTGTGTAGTCGCATAGGTTCTGTCATTTCAATGGGGTTTCCTTGATGCTGCATGAAATGAAGAAGGCTGTCAACATGTTTAATAAAACGTTACCCTCTCCTTCCCACAAGTTCGTGGTGAGGAACAGTTTCACAATGGCCCATTAATATTGAATTAGTCATCTAAGTGAAAATAGAAAGGACTTCATGATAAGCTAGCTGCCATTGAGCAACTTATTCACTTTTACGTGTCTGACAAATAATTCCCATTGGAGCTTTTCTGTTATCTCTGAATTGTCTGTTCCAGTTTCAGATCTGGACCCACAGCATTGAACCTTCTCTCTCTGTAAACACAAAATGTCTTTGGATGAATTTTCTGCAGAGATATGTTTTATCCACCACTAACGTCTTCACTCATTTCAAATACCAGGAGCCATATCTCAGGTAGTTTATGCAATCAAGTTCGCGAAACACAGTTATCAGCGACTCCACAGTCTTCAAGTGCAGCTCCCAATCACCTTCCTGATCAGCATGTACTGAGTTTTTCACTAGAGCTATCATGTGTAAAACATTTCCCCAATACTGAAAGTTCTGATTTTCTTTCACATTCTTTGACAAACTCTAGGAACTTGGTTTTCAGGTTTTCTGATTTTGTATTGAACATTGTACCTGGCTTTGCATTATCTCTTTTGAATGAAGTGCACCCTGTGCCTTGTTCACTTCCGAGAAAACATTTGCAAAACCTAATTTGTCATTCTTGTTCCAGAAAGCATTCCAACACAATGTTTCTATAGTTTCAGATATGAGGAGCATACCTTATAACGAACGAGCATAATGAGTGCCACTCAATACTGACTGGACAGTTTTGCTTTTAAAGGTTTCGGCCCTAGTAAGTGCATCATGTATGCCACATCCACTGAAATAACTTCCTGCACACCGCAACGCAACTTTTGTCATGTGGGAAACGCCCATCATTATGATAAAGATCCTCAAGTTCTACTGGAGTGGTCATAAAAATGTCAGCTACTGTACTGGAAAACACCTTCTTCACAGAAAATTTGCAGGATAGGTTGGTCTTCGAGCTGAACATGCACATTTTGGAATTTCTTTAGAGCTGTGTATACTGTTGTGTAGTTTGTGACTGGAGATGGTATTACTGGTAAAAACCCAACCTTCTTCAGTTGGACGGTATTCTGGGAGTTCATTCAGAGCATGGCTTTTCTTCATCATTCAGTCCGCACCAAATAAGCGATATGATAAATTCAGTTAAATCAGCTTTGCAGACCGCAACATTAAGTAGAAGAAGATCCATGTCCTCCGCCACTTTAAAACTTTCTTGCAGACTGGGATGTGTTCATGGCTTGTAGTGATTTTGCATATGTTGGCAAGGCAGTTGGCTTATAAATTTGCAGCTTCGTTTGTCTATGCCTACAGCTGACGCAGCTTGTTTTCCAACAGCTCCTTCATTGGTACAGTCTTGAAAAAGAATCATGGCAGTACCATGTGTGCTGGATGTTCCAGACAAAGAAGAGCAGTCTTCAAAATCAAAATTATTAAGAGCAGCAATTGTAAATCCTTTCCTGGTAAAGTGACTTGGAAGTGGTGTGCTGTTGGATTCGCAAGATTTTACAGCACGAGCTGCTAACAAGTTCCTGCTCCGTACTATGTCATTATAACTTGTTGATACACCAATCCTATTCAGAGAGTGATAAGCTCTCTACTTTTGCACTTGTCATAGATTGTGTGGGCAATCATCACGTGTAGCTGAGTTTACTTTTTGATGTGATGTAATTCATAAAACATAATTTGAAAAAGACAGTATATTTGCACAGCATAAGCCTGTAGGTTAATGGGATTGTCTTCCACTTCTTTGCTTATATCTTCAAAGCCATCATCAACAATGTTGGCTTCAGTTCCAAACTGAAGGACTTTAGCTTGTAACAGTTTTCCTTTGCTGATATTAAACAATAATGTAAAAAATGGTAAGACAACATCAGGCATTCTTGTTGACTTCCATGATTTGCAAAGCTATGGGGCATCACAAAATTTGTCATTAAGTGCAAATTCTAAAACTTTCAGGACGTTTCTTAAAATGGTTCCTGCTGATTTTACTTCATCTTGTGATATTATTTTGACAGCAAGAGTTTCAGGAGTCAAATAAGCTGAGATCACCATGAGTGGCTCATTCTTTCTGACAAAAATAAATTATGTTGTACATTCACACAGAAAAATCTTAATTTCATTTTTATGGATCAATACAGTTTCATCAATGTTGACTAATATTTCTCTGATCTGCCTGAGTGTGAACCTGTAGCCAGCACTCAAGAGTGGCTTTAAAACTTCATTTGCTTTTTCAAAGAGTGCATACTTAGCTGAAGGCTGGAGGTAACAGTGCTGCTGGGAGCTCATTGTACATTCATATTTTCAAATGTATGCAAGCATGCAGTTCGGGTAGGCATACAAATCCACTGCAAATATATTCACCTCTCTGTTTAGATCAGCTACTGAGCTGAAAACTTAATCTTGGAAGAAACCATCTGCAGATAAAAAAATGTTTGGCCTTTGAGACTCCCATACTCTTTATTTGTTCTTTCGTCAATCCATTTGGCCCTTGTCCTGGCTAAACCACAGATAACACGTGAAGATCCTCTGATTTCTGATCAGTTGTTGGAGGTGGATGAGGGGTAGCCATCAATCTTCTAAGTGGATGGACATCAGGTTTGGTTGTCAATGCTTTCTCAGAAGACTCGTATTTGTGTTGCGATTCAGTGGTTTCTGCTATTTTTTGCCAATCTTTTTCTTGGCTTTTTTCCATTGTATATGACTTGTAGCACTTGTTGTTACAATGATAAAACATTTGACCCTCTTCACCCATCAGTTTATCAGTTTACCTCTTGTGAAATTCGTCTTGCCGTATTTCTGCAGCATCTTGAACTCTTTTCTGTCCAGCCGCAGTTGATGTTAGCTTTTCTTTTGGATTAGTTTGACATATGACGCATTTTTCTTTGTTGAAGGAGTCCTCAGATTTTGTAGTTAGCAACATTTTGTCAGAAAGTTAAGTTCCTCTGCTACCACCTGCTTCACCCATGTTTACGAATTTGAATCAACTGAAAACCTGAAACTATAACAATATTATAATAAATTACCAATATGAGTGCTAAAACACATCATTATAGAGCTGCCATTTTGGAATCTGGTGAAAGGGTTGCTCTGAGGAGTTATTTTCTGTCTCTGTAAGATTACTTGTCCCACAAAACCTATGTTTTAACACCATAATCAAGTATATAGGTCTCATGGTATCTGAAATATTACATCATCACTGCAACACATCCACCCTTTTAAAAAATATTGTCCAGAGAAAACTCTACCGGGACTAGCAATGTCTAACCAAGCTAAATTACTTCTCTAATGATAAAAAAAACACCCACAAATAAAAAACGTAAGTCTCTGCACAACAAGTTTTTGAGGAGGTATATCAAGGGGCCAGGATTAATATGCCATCCGGTATGCAGGAAGAGCAGCATGCACAAGAGTAAGAGTCAAGCAGCCACAGAGCCATCCTCACCAAGACACAGGATTGAGCCCGAAACATTGGGATCATATCCTGAAAGGCCCGTATTTGCGGTGGTTTTGGAAAGGCATCGAACACAACTGTGCCTAAGCCAGCCTACATGAAGGGATTCCTCTGCAGGAGGCAAAAGTCTGCCTTTGGCTCGTTGACTGAAAACCTCAAACCTGCTGGTGAGAAAAGCATCAGCTATTGCCAAGACCTCTGTCCTAAAAGGACTAGGGCTGCTGGTGCAGCTACAATTTTGCCAGGCTGGCACTATATGTAGGCTAGCCCCTGTAATAGTCCCTATATGTCTTGTACTGCTGGGGGAAATGCGTGGCATGAGACAAGAGTCCCAAGGATGGTGTTGTGGCTCAGCTGTCCTTAAACTGTAGGAGCTTTCTTCCTAAACAATCTTCAGCCACCATAGGTCATGTCCATAAGGGATGTCTGGACATCCGCTGAAAACCTGGTTGAGCACATCCGTTGCCTACACACCCAGTCCTTTGTGCCCAAACCAACACGCAAGACTTACTTCCCTGCAGCCTGTCAGTCATGTATCATTTGAACCAGCAAGGCCTTCCAGGATGCAGACAAGATTTAATTGACCATCTGCCATGCATATCGCTTTCAAAGATTTTAAGGCCAGATTGACAATGAAAATAATCTTTCTGAAGACACCAGTGTTTCAACTTAAGAATGTGGGTTCCTATGTATACATATACCAATGATTGCTTATGTACTACAAGAATGCAAATCCACATATCTCTGTTTCGATTTCTTTTTTTATACCTACTTTAAGCCCACTAAAGCCTTAGGATCGTTGCACACTTACACACTTTAAACAAGTTTTGAAATTGTTATCCCGTGTTCCCATAAGCCATTCTAATCAGCATTGCCTGATTCTGAAGTTGTTGAAGTGAGAATTCCAGAAAGTAGCAGAGTCAGCCTTTTGCTGATGAAACCTATTCCTCCTTGCCATAAGAAGAGCGTGGCTCCTGCTTATTAGTGCTTATATGTAGGTTTCTGTTTATCATGTGTTCCTGCTTCATTTGGGGTGCATTGAGAAAAATGTAGCTCCAAAATGTATGGATTACGTGCTCCAGGTGATCAAAGCAATGCTCGCGCCCATTGTTTAGGGATTTACCTTGCTTATTTTTAATGGTTGTTGACTATTTTTGCATTCAGCGCATGTTAGACTTTTATTCACTATCCCAAGTATCTGTTTTCTTTTTACAAAGTCTAGCTGGAGGATTGGTTGGAAAGATAATGGGGTGACTTTACTCTTCGGCTCCTGCACCACCAGGCTTTCAGTTGTGGGCTGCCTTGTCAGAACATCTGAAACACCAAGGGCAGACCTAACTCTATTTGTGACAGATTGATGACTGGAGGGCCTGAGTCCAGCTTGGTCCAGGATGCCATGATGGTGTCTGTGGGACCATCATTGAATGGCAGTAGTGGCTCATAAACAGTTGGATCTGATTGAAGGATCTTGGTTAACAAGTTTGCCTTGGTTTCAACGGTAAGCGAATGTAAATTAAGTATTGCTGCTGGCCTTTGCTCAACTACTGCGAAAGAGGCACTTTTTCCATTTTTGTCCGTTATCAGTATAGTGAGGGGGTGAGCAATTGTCATGTGAAACATTTTGTATACCTTGATCTGAATCGGAGTCTGATCCAGGCAAGGCCTCCAGCCTCTGATAGTGCCTGGTTGAGGCTGATTGCAAATTGGCTTGTAGGTTCTTTGTGATCTCATAGCTTGATATAGGTCTGGAGCGTGCCGACAATGGCTCAGATACGGGCATCAGCATCAGGTCCTGAGCCAGCACCAGCAGAGTTAGCTTTGGCACCAGCATTGGATGGGGACTGGATTCAAAGCAAGAACTGGAATGGAATGGGCTGGGCATGGGACTAATGGGTTAGTTGGTGCCAAGAGTGGGCACTCTAATAGAAATCCAACAGGCGCAGCTTGTGGTACTGTAGGGTCTGAAGGTGCACCAGATGGAGCTAGATAGAAGCCTCTGAAAAGGCTGCAGTATGGCATCCTCGAAGGCTGCAATTTCCTTCCGGCTGATGACCGCCTTAGAAATTTGGAGAGTGCTGGGACCAGTTTTGGGCCTGGGTCAGAGTCCTTTGAAAGACACCCTACCCACCTGATTTTAAGTGGGATAATGTGTGTGAGTCCCCTCAGATTTCTTGCTTTTATTGGACTTCTCAACTTTGACTTACCAGAAGACTCAAAGCTGGGCCAGACTTCAAGCCGGATCAACTCCTTGAATGGGATCATGAATGGCCCGGCAACTTGGAGCGCTATCTATTTTTGAACTAGGATCTCTTTTGTTTGGTGACATAGTTTCTCCTCCCACTCCTAGTTTGCATTTGAGTAGATGAGGGTGCATTTATCACGTCTGCAAGTAACCAGAGCCACAGGGATACGTCCTGCAGGTCTGTGACCAACATCTGCTTCCTGCATAGTTTGAATCCTGTAGTTTTCGGAGGAGACACAGTGTCTGAGTGTAATTTTAGAGACCCATTGGAAAACCGACTAAGGTGGGAGCAGAATCCTGGATTTACATTGAGGATGCAGAAAAAAAAGGAACTAACGCCGTGCAGGGGTAGTACTTTTATGCGTGTCTGCTTCTTCACTTCATTTCAGGGGTGGAAAAGTCGCAGCAGAGCTAAATGACATCACCCTTGAATGCACAGGATCATAGGTGAGAACATTCTCTGGATCAAGTCTGGCGCCTGGTGATATTTTTAAGGTGAGGAATCTGCAATGAGAAGTTTGCAAGCCGATATATCTGTTTAAATTATTTAAAAAAAGGCATCTTTGCGTGATGCTTTCTCTTGCAGCACACATAACGTCCCCAGGGGCATAGCTTTGGGGGGTGGGGGGGGGGGTGTTACATCCCCTTAATACATTTATTTTCTTATTCATAGTTGGGGACACGTGTTTTGACTCGGGGATGGTGAAGTGTCGGTCGGATTTCACCAGGAACTCTTACATACAGATAAAAACCAAATCTCTCTCTCTCTCACAAAATATTAAGTTTTATTTTGCTTGGTACTCCTATCAATCCACATTCCTCTCCCTTTCCACTGCCCCTTAGGCCCGTCTCATGCACCCTGCTTGCCCTAAAATGTATTTCAACATTATATGCCAGCGTGATTGATGGAAAATCTGGAGCTCAAACCCCTGCTCCCCCGTCTTATTGACCAAGCTACGCCCCTGAACGTCCCTCCTATTTTTAAATCCCTTTGACAAGTAAACACATTTCCAGCAGTGAAAACAAAATAATTGTTTTACTTTTAATTTCAAAACCCATCTCCAATGCAAACGTCAGATGAGCCAAAGTGCGTTCCGTCAGCTACAACTGGAATGGTGACAAGGCACCACATGATCTGCTAAAAAAGAGAGCCTCTAATAACCATGTTGTAATGACACAGCTGAGAGGGATTTGTAAGGCCTGTTGCTGAGATGAATGGTGTACAGTTCAAGCATTGCTATGAATTTATCCTCTACAGCAATTGTCTGTTTAACAGTGACAATGCTGAATTTAAATTGCAGGATGTGCTTGGTGGCAGAGTTCAGACGTTTCTCTGGCTTTCTGAAATAACAAAAGCTCAATTGATGACTTCATAAAAGTAATGTTTTTAATAACATGCGTCTGTATTTGAAAAGAACTCAACTGCGCAGAGACCATTGATTTCCTTAAAATATAGGATTGAACTTCAAAATTAAATATTTAAAATTGAAATGTTAAAGTAGTATTCGTTTTTAGGCGCGCAAAGCTCTCTGTCCCTGTTGTAATCTCTCTATGGGCTTGTAACCTCACCCATATCACGCCCATCAGTTTGGTTGTTTCGTGGACTTGCCCTTTAAAATTTGCATGATTCCATTAGTGAAAGGCATGCATACGTCATGCCCCCTCCTCGAGCGCAGTTGACGCAGAAGTTTTAATGATATTATTAATGATTATTCATGTATCCTGAGTGTTGAATTTGCGTAGAAAATATAATAACATAGGGAAAAATAATGCACACATTGAAGTGAATGATGAGCTTATGTTTGATTTATGTATTAATAGGTCATATTAAGGATTATGTATTATGTATTAGCTTTATTAATTGTAGGCCTTAGCTTAGCGGGGGTCTTGGCTTAGTTGCATGGCCTCATGTCAAGCTGTATTTCTTAGATTTTTAATAAAATGTCTGCTTGGAGAATTAAATTGTGATTTCCCACTGTACTGTCCATGTGCTCGTAGCTAATATCTTTCTCATGAGAAACTGCTTGCTGGAAAATGCTGTACTTGCTAATGCAACATTGTTAATGTAATGTTTGTAAGACTGACTTTCTCAGGAGAATACAATGGAGACTCTGACTGGAGTATAAGCTGCAACAATATTGTTACCTGACGAGCCGAATGAAGGGAGCGGGACAAGCGGAGCCAACCATCGACATGTGAACCATGTACTAGTTGAAATGTAGATTTGAAGCTTTAGTTTTATTGGGCAAAGTGTGAACATGCGATCCCTTGACCAATAGGGACTTGGGAAGTAGTTTTAGGGAATCTAACTTAGCCACACTGCTCTGAGGGAGGACAGGCCATTTGCCCATTTTCTATCTTGCCGTAAGGCTAATACTTTCTTGATCGTCTTGCAAAGAGACGTGCCTAACTTTATTGCTTAAAGAGACTTTGGGGGTCATTCCAACCCTGGCGGTCGGTGTTAAAGCGGCGGCCAACCCGCCAACAGGCTGGCGGTCCAAAAAAATTACGGGGACACACATACGCCACACACCCACCCCCACCCTCACCCACTACAACACACACATCAATGCAGAGCAACACATCAGAGTGACACCCCCCCTAACCCCCCGGAAGAATGCAAAGACAAAATAAAATGATCATTAAAATGGAAGTATATTATAGCATATTTGAAGTTAAGTGAAATATGAAATATATAAATAAAATATATTACATCATCAACAACATATACATAGGTCAAAAGTCCGGTCCATATTGGCTATCATCCATTGTTCGTGGGCCAATGGGCCTAAACATATGGGCAAAGCCCACACACGAGACCCAATTCCATTGGAGAGAACACTGCAGGGGCATCAGATAGTAAAACTACAGGCACCTCAGGGGGAAGAGAAGGGGGGGCACCTCAGCCACATGAGTCCACGACGCCAGATCCACGAGGGGCCTCCATGCCCACTGTACCATCCTGGGGAGTGCAAAGCCACAGTCTCACAAGTCTCTACAGTGGGTGGGTTGCCCACTGGACCATCCTGGGGAGTGCAAAGCCACAGTCTCTCAAGTCTCTACAGTGGGTGGGTTGCCCACTGATTCATCCTGGGGAGTGCAAAGCCACAGTCCATCAAGTGGATTACAGACTCCACTGGTTCTGGAGGAGGCATGGTGCCCAGAGTGCTTCGTGAAGCCCTGGCCGACACAGATCTGGCCCTGCCAATGGGCCAGCGGTGCTTGACAGGAAGGGCCCAGCGGAGCGGTTCAGAGACGGCGGTGCCCAGCGGAGCGGTGCTTGACAGGAAGGGCCCAGCGGAGCGGTTCAGAGACGGCGGTGCCCAGCGGAGCGGTGCTTGACAGGAAGGGCCCAGCGGAGCGGTTCAGAGACGGCGGTGCCCAGCGGAGCGGTGCTTGACAGGAAGGGCCCAGCGGAGCGGTTCAGAGACGGCGGTGCCCAGCGGAGCGGTGCTTGACAGGAAAGGCCCAGCAGAGCGGTGCTTCAGATGAAGGGCCCAGCGGAGCGGTGCTTGAGATGAAGGGCCCAGCGGAGCGGTTCAGAGACGGCGGTGCCCAGCGGAGCGGTGCTTGAGATGAAGGGCCCAGCGGAGCGGTGCTTGAGATGAAGGGCCCAGCGGAGCGGTTCAGAGACGGCGGTGCCCAGCTGAGCGGTGCTTGACAGGAAGGGCCCAGCGGAGCGGTGCTTGAGATGAAGGGCCCAGCGGAGCGGTTCAGAGACGGCGGTGCCCAGCGGAGCGGTGCTTGTCTTGAAGGGCCCAAGTTCAGCGGTGCTTGTCTTGAAGGGCCCAAGTTCAGCGGTGCTTGTCACGGCGGGCCCTGTTCAGCGGTGCTGGTCACGGCGGGGCCCAAGTTCAGCGGTACTTGTCACGGCGGGGCCCTGTTCAGCGGTGCGTGTCACGGCGGGGCCCTGATCAGCGGTGCGTGTCACGGCGGGGCCCTGTTCAGCGGTGCTTGTCTTGAAGGGCCCATGTTCAGCAGTGCTTGTCTTGAAGAACCCAAGTTCAGCGGTACTTGTCACGGCGGGGCCCTGTTCAGCGGTGCTTGTCACGGCAGGGCCCTGTTCAGCGGTGGTTGTCTTGAAGGGCCCAAGTTCAGCGATGCTTGTCTTGAAGGGCCCAAGTTCAGCAGTGCTTGTCACGGCGGGGCCCAAGTTCAGCGGTGCTTGTCACGGCGGGGCCCTGTTCAGCGGTGCTTGTCACGGCGGGGCCCTGTTCAGCGGTGCTTGTCTTGAAGGGCACAAGTTCAGCGGTGCTTGTCTTGAAGGGCCCAAGTTCAGCGGTGCTTGTCTTGAA